>NC_060211.1:126145000-127565000 GCF_021130785.1 Homalodisca vitripennis | reverse complement strand
ACAAATGTCACTAGGTCGCGGACTGTGCTGGGTGCCCCTGTTGGTGACATTTACTCGTATATCCAAATGTTGGATACCCAATGCTAGTCCGGTTGCCGTGTGTCACGAAATATCGCGTTTACATCGTGCAGGATTATTTACTACAGTGACGAGATCTTTGTCGTTTTGGACAATCATCTATGAGGCAAAATTGATGTTAGTAGGAGGAAAAGAATGAACAATTAAATTGCATGAAGTCGGATACTACTCACCCCGTACGGAAATGAATTAATGAATTTTCTACTTTTACACGAAGTACAGAGACGAAATTAAGGCCACAAGACTTTTTCTTACTTTTAACCTAAAAATACCAACCACTAAAACACATGACGACAAAATAAACATCTTGTTGTTTTTAAATCACTTATAATTAAAATACAAACTAAACCTAAACACTTTACAAAACACCAGACGTGCAAAAATACACTTAAAACCCATTCCCTCAGCCAATCATTCCGCCCGCTTACACAAATGTTCACGCTATCGGTCTCGGCAGCCGCGGCCATCCGATCCAAGAAGAGTTTTATTCAAGTTGAATTGAACCGTGCCCGCCGGCTTTACAATGCTTTCATGCAGTATGGAAGAGATTTCCATACTCTACATGCAGTATCATTGAATGATTTATTAAACATTACTTTTCTATGACATGGAAACCAAGCATACATGATCCAGAGTGTGTACTTCTTTCGACACTATTGTTACAAATACATTTGAAATCGTTGGAAAAATATTGTGGAAACCCACTTTTAAGAAAATATAATACATTATAATTACAATGCTTCTTAAACCGGTTATATTTTAATACTGATATGCAAATATAGTATGACGTGATGTGGTCATATTTTTACAAATGCAACAAAAATATAAGACAATATTTGGATTTTCTAAGAACGTGTTGCCCAAAGCTACTGGACATGTTATTTATTAATGAGTTTCAGCAGTATGGAAATAAAGGTAACAGTGGTTTTCGGTGGCCCTTCCATCTTTAACTATCTTTTTCCATAGTCAATACTAAATTATTTTCTGCTGATATAATAGTAAACGTAGCAATATTTCGAAATTAAAAGAAAAAGCAGCAACGTCATGTATAAGTAACAGTTCAAGGATCCTAATACACGTAGTCTTTTATCTGTAGTGTATTAGAAATAACGGATTCTTAGATGTGGCCAGTTGTATAACAGATCTTTGCTCGACACCTGGGAATAGTTAAATATGCGGGACAGAGAGTCCAGTTTCAGAAGTTCCTTGAGGATAAACTGTCCAAGTACCACAAACCGAGTAGCCTGTATCTGCAGTGTATAAGGTATAATGGATTCTCAGATGTGGTCAGATGTATGACAGATCTGTGCTCGACACCTGGGAATAGTTAAATATGCGGGACAGAGAGTCCAGTTTCAGAAGTTCCTTGAGGATAAACTGTCCAAGTACCACAAACCGAGTAGCCTGTATCTGCAGTGTATAAGGTATAATGGATTCTCAGATGTGGTCAGATGTATGACAGATCTGTGCTCGACACCTGGGAATAGTTAAATATGCGGGACAGAGAGTCCAGTTTCAGAAGTTCCTTGAGGATATCTTACGAAGTACCACAAACCGAGTAGCCTGTATCTGCAGTGTATAAGGTATAATGGATTCTCAGATGTGGTCAGATGTATGACAGATCTGTGCTCGACACCTGGGAATAGTTAAATATGCGGGACAGATAGTCCAGTTTCAGAAGATCCTTGAGGATAAACTGTCCAAGTACCACAAACCGAGTAGCCTGTATCTGCAGTGTATAAGGTATGATGGATTCTCAGATGTGGTCAGATGTATGACAGATCTGTGCTCGACACCTGGGAATAGTTAAATATGCGGGACAGAGAGTCCAGTTTCAGAAGTTCCCTTGAGGATAAACTGTCCAAGTACCACAAACCGAGTAGCCTGTATCTGCAGTGTATAAGGTATAATGGATTCTCAGATGTGGTCAGATGTATGACAGATCTGTGCTCGACACCTGGGAATAGTTAAATATGCGGGACAGAGAGTCCAGTTTCAAAAGTCCCTTGAGGATAAACTGTCCAAGGATACTAAGTCACGTAGCCTCAAACCGCAGTGTATTATAGGGCCATCAGATTCTTATAAGCGGTCATGTTGTATAACAGATCTGTGCTCGACACCTGGGGATACATAAATATACGGGACAGAGAGTCCAGTTTCATCAGTTCCTTGTGGATAAACTGTTCAAAGATCCTAAATCACGTCGCCCGGTAAATGCAGTCAATTAGATACAACGGATTCCCAGATATGGTCATGTTGTATAACAGGTCTAGGCTCGACCCCTGGGAGAGCTGAACATGCGGGATACATAGTCCAGTTTCAGCAGTATCTTGTGGATAAACTGGTTGTATATTGGGACCAGGACACTGCACATAAACGGAGAGTTGTTTAACCCAACGATATAGAAACCTTTCGCTCTTTTTAATAAGAAATAATAATTACGACTAGCCATATTTTCAGAAAAAAATGTTGTTTAAGAAAATTCGAATTCTGCATTTGATATTATTAGATGTTTATGTATAAAGTTATAAGATAAGTTTATAAGATAAACGTTTAAGTAACAAAAATAAAAGTGAGAAAAAAAGTTCAACATCATTATTGCTAACCAAACAGGGTATGTAAACACAGTTTATTTTACCATTTTCAGCATAGGAAAAGAAGAAAGAAGCAATAAATAAATCTAGAACAGAAATTGATTAATATACTCTTCAGAAATTTGCGATTTGAGTGAATATGACAATTAGAGGCAGTAATTCTCTGTCTGAACTGCTAGTTATTCCGCTAGATGATTTCAATGCCAAATTTTATCAAATTAGTCCCATCTATTATGTTTTATTCACAATTTCAAATTAAAATCGATCGGTTTTGAGTTTAGTTTTGGTTTGACATGAATAATAAAATATGAACGTATACTAAAATAGTAGTTTTTTAAATGACAAGAGATAAAAATATGGAGTATATTGTAATAAATACTCGCACCAAAGGTTGGGGTTATTTATAAATATGCATAGAATTTCCCATTCGGGAATATAGAAATGAAATAAAATGAAATATTACTTTATTTTGATACGAAGTGTTCATTTAAAGTCCATGGCAGTAATCTCTTCCACTCAACCTTGAGATATTATAAATCCTCGTATAAACAAAACTAATAACAATTACTTAAAAATAAAAAAAAAACATGATAAATAAAATAGAAAAATGAAACAAAGCTATACACTATGTTTGAGTTAACGTCAATATAAAACAAATTAAATGAAAACTTAAGTTCATCAATTCAATTCTTGATACACTACAACAAGATTATAATAATGTAGAAGAAACTCACTCATTCAACCATTTACGACTCCCGAACACACTCAAACCACAGGCACCACCATCCACCACCCCTACACGACCCGTAACAATTCATTAACCATCGCCCCAAAGCGGGTACCATTTTAAATATTTTTGATGGTGTTAGGGAGCGGAATTCCACAGACGGCATGCTTGAATAGTGAACAAGGACATGTAGACTAGTAAAGATTGAGACATTCCAAACTATTGAACTTAAAAACAGACATCACGTAATTCAGGATATGACAAAGTAGGAGTACCACACCATATGTTGCGTACAGGCTTCATAGTTTTTTAATGTAAAATTTTAATTATATTTTCAAGTATAGACAGACAATCATGCAGAACACTTTTACACCTCCCCCATCCCCTAGTCAACAGAGAAATTGTGCAACAAGCCTACTGAGGGATTAGGCTTCAATCGAGAACGTAGTCAAGAAAAAATGTTGGGGGGAGGGTCAAGACGACTGATATTTTGCTGTAGTGGACAGAAAGTAAGGCGAGTGCAGTCAACCACGCATTCCCCATTTTGTTCCTTAAAAAGTTCTTGTTCCGTTTCAATCTTGAGAAAGATCTTTCAGCAGTACATGTCAGTAATACTGAATTATTTAAATTGTTTGCTAAAAAAGTAATTGAAAATTTGGGGGTCTGGATCCCTTGGACCCTCTCATCATGAGGGTCCAAGGGATCCAGTCTGGCTACGTCTTTGGCTATAATGACGCTCAGCCATATCCGATGCAAGACTTGTACTACCATCGAACTCGATTTTGCCTAATAGAAATAATGCTTTATAAAAATGTTCAGGTCTATAGGTCAATTCGTTATCGAGATGTCGTGCGGACAGAGACAGAAAGAAACGGCATTGTTACAGCCCCTCGAGTGAAGCCTTTGACTGGATAAATGTATAACACAATACCAGCGTTCTTTCTGTATTTGTCTGATACAGTCCACAATTCGGCTAATAGTCAAAGTTAATTTACAGAACAAGAAATGGGAATATTTATTCACAATGTCAGTTAGTAGTCACTATTTTAGTGGCGTGAGGGGAGGGATAGTGAGGAGAGCGTTTTCACAAATTTACACCATCGTGTTGGAAACTCCGGTCGTTCTACCGAAAGTGTAAGAGTTAATATCACTCTACCACGCAACACAGTTGTTGATGTTACCAATGGCTTTTGCCTTGTAAACAAAGCTCAGTAAACGCACTACGTTTATGGAAGGATCTGAATACGTTGGTCTCGCACGTTAAACAGCTGACGTCTACTCGAGATGGCCTATTTTCAGGACGAATTGTGCCCAACGAGCGAGGCCACACCCGCTCACAACTGCTGTTGCGCTGTTTGTCGAACGAGACCTGCAGAAATGTAATGGAGCTCCACCTCACTTACTTGGAAGTCTTTGTATACAAGACGTAGAGTGTTTGACGCCTTGCAAATCATTCTACATAGTTACGCACATAGCATTGTTTAATATTTAACTATACTCGTAGGTCTTCAAGATAGTACAATTGAGTTTGTTACTTATCTTATTGTACTTTATTTAAACACTACAAATTTAAACCACCCTTGTTCTTAAGGTTTTTTAAAGCTGTTTTTCTTGATGATTTTTAGTTTTCTATTGTACTTTTATGACAAAAGTTGTTCACAGCATTCTCTAGTTAGAGTAAGTGTTTAGTGTTGTGTAACAGAAAGGCCCAGTACTTCAATGGGGCAACCAATGTTCACCCTTTATTTGAAGACATGACAAAACTTGGCTTCGTACACTTATTAGGCAAGCGAGTTAATATAAAGGGGGTTATATTATAATTATACTTGCTATGCAAATTCAGTTATTAAACTGAATGAAGCGGAAGAACCTTATATGACCAATTTATATTCTATTCCGAAAATTAAATACAAAAGACGTCTCAAAATCACTGTCGTGTTAGTAAGAAAGGGAAAGTACAATTGCACTATCAATTATTCATTATGCTATTCTGTGCATTTATAATTTTGTTGCGCTTGTGAATGTTGAGATAAGCTCTAGTTCACCTACCTCTTCGTGCAGCATCTGGAATCTGGCGCTGTTAAAGGCTTGACTCCTGAAACCTGGAGTCAGGTTCGTCCGAAGGGCACCAAAAGAAATCTGCGACGAAGAAGCTCAAAATGAACTAGTTACATAGTTTCGATCAATTGTGCGCCTGATGAGACAATGAGAATACATCTTCACCTACATTACATTATATTTTGTAGTCTAGGTGCACTAATGTCAAAACGATGTCATAAGTTTATTTTGAGCTTCTTCGTCGGCAACATTTTTTGGTTCTCTTCAGACGAAATTGACTCCAGGGTTGCAAACCACTATGTTTTGAGATTTCACATAGAAGCCTCGAAATATAGAATACTAAACACGTTCATTCATGCTGTACAAATAAAACAGTTGCCAACCCGCTAATTTATATTTGAACTGATTCACAGTCATGGGGGTGTGTTCAAGATATTTATACAATTACTGATTAGGCCAGATTAAGAAATGTATTTAAAAATTATATAAAACACAGTATACAACGTTAGTTCGTATGACTTGTACTTTATTGAGTACAAATACAAGACATCTCATGCATCACTCAATTCTGTTTAGGATGTTATACAAAATCTTAGTTTTGTACATTTCATAGCAAACTTGATTCCTCTCGCCTCTATCTTTGGTCTACACCATCGAATCCAAGAAAACAAGAAACCTGAATACAAAACTATAAATTTGGTCTTATAAGGTCAAAAGGTATCTAGAAGTAGAAATTAACCAGTCATCACCATTTTTGCAAACTTGTTCATCCAGAAAGTTTCATAACAGGAGGTTAATATTCTCGTCAAACCTGCTACAAAGTGGGGTTTTATATCACTGGTGTACCTGCTACACTGCAACATCCAGACAGCAGAAGCAAGGCAAGCCTGTTCTCGTCTGGACTTAGTCAGTTATGTTGCCCTGAATTTCTCCAACAGTCAGGTCAGACATGGTGCAACTACGAAAGGGTTCCCTTATAACCGTTATTATAATAATTAAGCTTTAATTATAATCTAATGCTCTTTTATAGTCTTCACTATCAAACGTGTGTCGTGATTTCATTGGTATTTCTTGTAAGATTAATAATTTTGCCGAGACTGATATATTCAGCAAATTCTTCGCTAATGTTGGCGCTAATCGCAGCACTGAACCAAGATCGTATGGAGATGTTTGACGACGTAGAGTCATTAACCCCACTTGATGCTGATGGGGTTGCAGTTTTAGCAATGTAATCGTCATTGCCACCAGAAGAATGAGTTAGACACAATTATGAAAAGGACAAAAATAACCTCAGCCAATACTATAACCTCATTCCACTGCTCCAATTCCAAGTAGGTACAGGATAACATTCTCCCACTGACTCTGATGTTGTAAGAGATAAGTGTGCGCCACCAGATGCCATCTGAGAGGTGTCAGAGAGTACGACAATATTGACAAGGCAACAGCAGTAGTAGTGTCCAATTCGATGACTGACTCCAGCGCTGGAAGTGGGTTGAGATTAGCGATGGATGAATGAGACTGGAATGCATGAAAATTATGTAAGTTTGGACGTGGTGGTAATGTGGAATGCGAGTCTTAAATTTATAATTAATTTTGACGTTTGCTATACAATGTGTAATTGTGACGAGCAATTAAAGATTTTATTTGGTTTGATTTGAGTGTCACCGCTCGAAGATGCGCGATAACTGCTATCAACGCGACCGCTGTAAGAGATAAGTGTGCGCCACCAGGTGCCATCTGAGCGGTGTCAGAGAGTACGACAATATTGACAAGGCAACAGCAGTAGCAGTGTCACCGCTGGAAGATGCGCGATAACTGCTATCAACGCGACCGCTGTAAGAGATAAGTGTGCGCCACCAGGTGCCATCTGAGCGGTGTCAGAGAGTACGACAATATTGACAAGGCAACAGCAGTAGCAGTGTCACCGCTGGAAGATGCGCGATAACTGCTATCAACGCGACCGCTGTAAGAGATAAGTGTGCGCCACCAGGTGCCATCTGAGCGGTGTCAGAGAGTACGACAATATTGACAAGGCAACAGCAGTAGCAGTGTCACCGCTGGAAGATGCGCGATAACTGCTATCAACGCGACCGCTGTAAGAGATAAGTGTGCGCCACCAGGTGCCATCTGAGCGGTGTCAGAGAGTACGACAATATTGACAAGGCAACAGCAGTAGCAGTGTCACCGCTGGAAGATGCGCGATAACTGCTATCAACGCGACCGCTGTAAGAGATAAGTGTGCGCCACCAGGTGCCATCTGAGCGGTGTCAGAGAGTACGACAATATTGACAAGGCAACAGCAGTAGCAGTGTCACCGCTGGAAGATGCGCGATAACTGCTATCAACGCGACCGCTGTAAGAGATAAGTGTGCGCCACCAGGTGCCATCTGAGCGGTGTCAGAGAGTACGACAATATTGACAAGGCAACAGCAGTAGCAGTGTCACCGCTGGAAGATGCGCGATAACTGCTATCAACACGACCGCTGTAAAGAGATAAGTGTGCGCCACCAGGTGCCATCTGAGCGGTGTCAGAGAATACGACGATATTGACAAGGCAACAGCAGTAGCAGTGTCACCGCTGGAAGATGCGCGATAACTGCTATCAACACGACCGCTGTAAGAAGTAGAGCAGGAGCCTAGCGGTCCTGGGTCCCCCGTCCCTCGTCCACGGATCCTCAGTTCTCGTCCACTGGTCCTGGTTCGGGCCTCGCAACACGAAACTGCCAGTTTGGGGTCAGCGCGCTCAATTTAGTTCTTTATTTGGTCAACACAATAGAATAACTGTGAAGTAAACAAACAAGAGCATTATAGATAATTCTTTCCTCGTTCCTTAAGAAAAATTGAATTGTGTCCAAGAGAATCGCGATGTCTGTGTAATTTATTCATCTAAAAGACGTGGGTATACAGACTGTTTCATTTTTACTCTAAAACTCTAATCTATGCCGATGTACGTATTACGCTATATGCTTATTAATTATGTCAAAGTTTATCTCTGAATAGGTAAGAATAGGTAAAGGTTGAAACAGTATTTGACAGGCTCCACTGTTGACTGCAGTGTACATAGGGTTATGTAAACATCTCAGTTTGAATATAATTGAGCTAAACTGGCACGACTACCAAAATACGAGTAACTTATTCCTTTTGGTTTATCCAGAAGAAAGTAGTGTTCATCGTGAAATATTACTTTTGCAGTTTCACTAGTAGTTACTTCATAGAAAGCTGTTGTATTGACAACTTATTAATTATTAACGTGTATTTAAAAACTTGGAAATATTCAGAGATATCAAAAACTTATAAAAGTAAAATTTGTTTTAAATGAATCGATAGTTTTTTAAAGCTTTTGATCTACTTATTCTTTTTCTGCGTTGTAATCATTGATGGAAGTCACAAGGTTTTAGTACAAAAGACATTTTTTTACTTACACGATATAATTTAATATCAAAAGCGCTTTGGCCGGTCAAGGCATCATTAATTAGTGTAAACAGAAAACATTAGTATAAAATAGAAAAAAACATATGATAAAGCAGTTCAAAATAAAATTTGAAACGAATTGTAAAGACCAAAACTAATAAAATTATAAAAGTATTATGAAGAAAATATGGCTTAAAATTTATATTTATTCTTTTACCAGAGATAGGAAAAGGTCACTGAAATTTACAAAAGGTTGAGAAAAACACTCATCTTCCAAAATCGTCATACATGCACTTTTAATTTTGCTTCTTGAAGTCTTGGAAGATTCTTTAAAAACTGCAATGATTTAAAATTGATATGCTGATTTCCTTCACAGTAAATTCTACTAATTTAGATTTTTCAAAGTTATCTTTCTTATAATTTTCTCAGGTTTTGATGTTTATCCAATATGACATTTTTCATCCACAATAAATTTAATAAATTATATTCTTGGTTTCTTGTTATTAGTTTTTTGGTTTTGGGTTTGTTAAGTAAATTAAGTTAAAAACAATACAGGTGTTAAATTTAGAAATTATGTTACGAACTTTTTGACGTTTCTTTTACATAAGGAATAGATATTCAGTGGTGAGATGATTATGATTACCTTTTAACTTTTGTTTCAGCCGTAGCACGTTCAATTATTGACCGAGGATAACTATTTTTAATAAAAAATGCAGTAGTATCCTTTTGTATTCTAAATACAGTAGCTGAAAAATATACAGTACGTTCCAAATGTTATGCTCACTGATAGGATTTTTTAAACCATAAAAGATGCAGCAAGGAATAGATAATACAGTTGTGCGTAATAACAAGACCAATAAATCAATGTCGTTAAGTTAATTCTTGGTTGCATCGTTCACCCTCTGCGCTAAAAAAACTGTTTTTGTTCAAAAGTATCACATCTCTCTTCTTAAAGGAACCTATGTATAATGAAACGTTTTTGCATTTTGTATTGATATAATTTTTGTGATTCCCAATTTTTTTTAACTTAATCAAAAGAAAGTAGATATTGTACTGATTTCAAAAATACCAAAAATGTTATACTTTTATTGTGAGTTTCGTCGCAAAATAATTAATAAAACCCCGTTTTTTGTAAGGTTGTTTTAAGGGAATTGTTATTATACTATTCGGAGAGTTAGTAAACATGATTGATATTTCGCTGTACATAGAGTTGGAATCAGTTGTTTAGTAAAGCATAAAAATTATATGACAAGGTTTTGGTCTCAAACACTAATTAAGCATCAAATCTATGTAAAAAATTAGACGTTTCATTTAAAAAATTAACTTGAACCTTACACCTTTTTGTTGCTGGTTTTGAAAAATGTTTCATGATAATATTTAAAGCTTAGAGAAATTTCATGCAGATTCCATGTACAAAAGTTTCATTATACTAATAGGAAATCTGTGACATTGAAACTTTTGAAATAGCAAACTTTTTGGAGCGCAGCGAGTGAACGACGCAACCAATAATTTAACTTATCCACATTAATTTGTTGATCTTGTTATTACGCGCAGCAACTTCAATTGAGTTCACTCAAGTTAACTCATTTAATCTTTGCTGTATCTCTTATAGTCTCCAAGATCCCTTCAATGTTCATAACATTTTGAACACACTGTGTAATACCATTTCGATTTTGAAACACCACCGTCAACTAAACCTTATGAAATATGTGGACAGTACTAAATTTGGAGAGTAAATTTTTTTTAATTATATTTTTTTATAAAACAGGACTACATTATACGTTAATTTAATTACATTTACATTTTACATTTAACTAGCAATAATGAATCGAATGACCGCTACCTAAGTAAGACTGTGTATGTGTGTGTTTTTTAATAACATAGAGATATAAACCATAAAGTCAAGGATGTAGTCTGGTATTTTATTACATATTTTAGGTTCCATGATCAAAATCAAGGTATGCCCTATGATTCTCACGTTAGAGGCCATACACAGGTGCATCGTGCAAAAGGTACCGGCTGCACGGCAAGGTGTTTGATGACGAGAAAGTCATGAGATCCGGGATGCAACGAGATGTAAACAGGTCCGAGAAGAAGTTCTCTCAAGACCAGTGCCAACTTCGGAGGCTTTTAGGAGTATGTAGCAGAGTAGGTGAAGGTGCTTCAAACAAACCAAATAATGAGGTCCGGAAAAGTGGGTTTCTATCATTATCAGTGCCAACTCTGTAGCATTTAGAATCTCCCAGACCAGGTTAAAGTTCTTACAGGCGACTAAGGTTCGGGATGTAAGGATATGGAAAGAGAAATGTATTGTTCACCAATGTACCAACCTCAGGGAAGTAAGGGACTGGAATATCACCATTCAGTACTTCCCTGCTCAAGAGGTTTGTGACCTTCATCAACAAGATAAGAATAAGGGCGTAAAATACTGTACATTTTCACGAGATTTGTCTCAATGCTCAAACTCAGGTCTGGATTGATTTATTTGTTTTAAAAATAAGTCTAATAAACTCAAAGAATATAATGTGCTTGAAATAATAGTTTGTTATTTATTTTGCAAAATAATGAAATACTTGGAAAAAACACACACAAAAGAAAATCTTGACAAGATAGGCTTTTACCAATCACTATTGATGCAAACATTATTGTAGGAGAACACTTAAGGATATATTTTTCAGTTTCTAAATCTAAAAATGTAGATAATCTAATAACGCCTTCTCATAGAACACGTTGGGCGTTGATTATGCTTCTGCGTTTCAGAAACAGACTTAAACTTCAATACTGTTAGAAAAAGTTTTATTTGGTATCAAAAATTACTGCTTTAATTACCGTTAACCTACAATTACAAGGCAATCATTTTATTTCAAAAACGTTTCCTTTTTTTAATAACCTATTTATTTGTATAAATATTTACCTGTCAAAACATTTGATGTCCCAACTACATTAAATTCTGCAATAATAGGCGTAGTAGTCCCAACGCGGTTCACGCTTTTTAAATAAATGACGCAACGGAGTATCGAAGCATCCGAGAGAACGTAGCGAAAGAGTTATCTCACAGACGAACAAACAATGGGGTGGACTGCCCCTTCCTTTTACCTTTAATCTCAAAATCACTAAAGTTCCTTCTAGAACAAAAAGGACATTCGTATCAAGTTTGAAATCTCTAGGACTTTTTCTACCAATAGTGTGATAGCACATACGGACAGACGGATGCACGGTTTTAAGAAAGTTGATTGGTTCTTAACAAATCATTCATCATTCAGCATTATTTCTACTAGGAAGCTAGAACGTTATCCTCTTGTAATTTCATTCGTATGATCCCGGTCACATAAATTTGGAAATTTAACTCGTGTAGGTGTATTTTGTAAATGCTAAAAAAAACTCAAAACTGGTTATGACCCTTTGTAAAATAATAACTTTACCATTTAGTTTGTAATAAAGCAGCAAAACGATTGTTATGTTTACGTTTTCTGTGGCTACATAAACAGACAGTTACGTCATCGCTGTACATTGTAAGTCAGGCCAGTATCGTTACCATCTCTGGAGGTAGCTCACGACTTGGCCCTTCACTGCAGCTCAAGCCTTGACTAGTCCTGCCTATCGTTCTCAATACTTTATCCGGTTGACCTGGCACACAAATACCTAATACTGCCTTTTAATTTGCCAGATCAAAAACCCTTTCAAATTAGTGAATCGGTTTCAAGCTTAGGTATCTTAACGTCTGTACGGATCCTGGAAAAGTAGAGATCATTTACCTACTGGGTCGCAACAGTAAGACAACTAGCGTCAATTCATTGTTTTAATGTATCTAATAGATAGACGGATAGTATAATTAAAAGTTATTATTCTCTAAAATTACGTGTTTTGAAACTTGAGATGTATATAATATTGTAGCCTGATACTATTATCGAATTATTCCGTTGATGACTGTTACCAGGCGTAGATAACTATAACTATGGAGTTGTAGATCGATAGCACATAAAATTACTGTGTGTCGTCTTCATCGGCTGATTGGTTGTTAAGGACCCAAAACCCCTTCTTAAAATTGTGTCGTCTGTTCGTCCCAACGATATCTCTTTATAGGGATGTTCTAGAGACTTGATACTTAGTACATAGTTTCCTCTTCGTCTTAGGAAGAAGTTATTGATTTAAGGGTATTTAAGGGGGTTAAGGTAGGTTATTTTATTGATATTACGGTAAAAAATAAACGTAAAAATGAAGTTGCAAAACATTTACATCAGTTTTATGAGGAGCTACGATGACAATGAGAAATTCGCAAAATAAATGAATTTGTATGTAAACTTGTCATATGAAATTTTATCATGTGACAGTAACACATGTTATGAAGTTACTTTGTTGGATAGGTTGGTTAAATTCTGTCTGGTCCTTCGTTTCTCCATTTTATCGATTCATATTGTACCCTTGCTCTGCAAGGTTAATATTTGTGACTTGTGTTACTATAAAAACCCTTCCCACCGATTTTGATGTCTCCTTATGCTGCCTTAAAATATACTCAAGTCAATCACTCGTATTTTGTTTTTACTTTTGTTTAGTTTCAACGGTGGTCACCATTCAACACCTCGTTTCCGAATCCTTGCCGCAGTGACGTCAGGGAAAGTTAGGACCACTCCGCCTGCAAAGTCACGTGGTTGGACCACATCAGTCTCTACACAATGCGTAGCTGTACAGAAAGCCTGGAGCTCCATCCATTGTGCCATACCGGGTCATCAACCGTGGCCGACGACTTAACTGTATCACATCCATTTGTGATTAGGCTTAGCCTACCATCCCACAGTCGGTGATAGTTGTACACAGTAACTCTGCAATCTATGCTCTCTGGATGATCTATGTCTCTAGGAATATACCGGGTCGTAAATTGTTGTCGACGACGTAACTGTATCACATCCATTTGTGATTAGGCTTAGCCTACCATCCCACAGTCGTGTGGGTGATGTTGTACACAGTAACTCTGCAATCTATGCTCTGATGGATGATCTATCTCTCTAGGAATATACCGGGTCGTCAATTGTGGTCGACGACGTAACTGTGTCACATCCATTTGTGATTAGGCTTAGCCTACCATCCTACAGTCGGTGATAGTTGTACACAGTAACTCTGCAATCTATGCTCTCTGGATGATCTATCTCTCTAGGAATATACCGGGTCGTCAATTGTTGTCGACGACGTAACTGTATCACATCCATTTGTGATTAGGCTTAGCCTACCATCCCACAGTCGGTGATAGTTGTACACAGTAACTCTGCAATCTATGCTCTCTGGATGATCTATCTCTCTAGGAATATACCGGGTCGTCAATTGTGGTCGACGACGTAACGGTATCACATCCATTTGTGATTAGGCTTAGCCTACCATCCCACAGTCGGTGATAGTTGTACACAGTAACTCTGCAATCTATGCTCTCTGGATGATCTATGTCTCTAGGAATATACCGGGTCGTAAATTGTTGTCGACGACGTAACTGTATCACATCCATTTGTGATTAGGCTTAGCCTACCATCCCATAGTCGGCAATACTCTACACGGTAACTCTATAATCTCTACACTCTGGATGATCTATGTCTCTAGGAATATACCGGGTCACTTCCCAGCCCGTTTGTCGTAATTCTTTGTCTTGCGAAGATCTCTAGTTAGTAAACGTCACGCGATGCAAAGACAGACCTACACACACTTCAGCAACGCTCTCAACAACATTAGGGCTTCATTAGAACTTGAAGAATTCTCAACCAACGAATATCAATTTAACGTATATAGTAGTGTTAAATGTACTATGCCCTCTATATTATCTTCAAATGAAAATGGAGAGAAAAGGTGCCATTTAACATCAACAACCTCCATGAACTACCCCTTTGGCTGGTTTATTTAAAAACCTTTCGATCCTCTAAATTAATTACAATAAGACGTCTAGGCGGACGTTTGCATTGCAATTATTAAAGTTATCAATTCATTATTTCCAGTATTCAGATGTGTAAGTAAACGATTTAATACTACCATTTAATGAATGACGTATATGTGAACGTTATTCAAATTGACAAGATCCATTCACTTTTATTAATAATATTAGGATTTACTTCCGGATGTTTTATACCGGCCAGTAGAACCTATAGTGGGTACATACAAACCCCAGTATAGGTTTTGCTATATCTATTTACCTATTTCTAATCAACCTATTGGATATCCAGGAGCAACACACCACTAACCGCAAATGCCGAGATATATGGGTAAAAGGTATTTCTCAATAGGTCTAGTTACCGCTGAGGAGGTATTGTTAGAGTGGGCGTGGGAGTACTATGCCTCATCCTACTGGAATAGAGCTAACCTGCTCCCCATTCCCATTCTTCCCCATGACCGACATAGTGCCCGTTATCCTTCCTCATAAGATCTCGACAGAAGGCTGTGTCCTACCCCCAACCTTACCCATCCTGAATATCCTTACACTCCATCTCCAGTTACTTCATCTTCTTGTCCTAAGTAAAAATAACATAACATGATACATTGGCAACTGTATTATTGACATAAATATTTTGTCAATTCTATGGAAACGACAATGCAAAAACAAAACATTTAAATTTAATACGTAGTAAGTACACTCTTTTCGTCTCCCATCCAATTTTATTTACACTTCAATAATACATACAGGTGTTTTAAAAACCAATTTGATATTGCCGTTTTCTCTGTTAAATAGGTAGAAGAGACATTTTATATTAATGTAAAATAAAATGAAACCATCAAACATGAGGCAACTCGATTGATGTTTTATCAATCTTTACAAAGGTTGATGATTCCGTTATATTTATTATATTTTAATAGTCAAATGAAGTTTATCAATGTTTTAAACTACTTACGTTAAACATAATTGGAAAATTACACGTGTACATTTTTGTAAGAAACTGGTTAAGTTAACATGTAGATATTTATAGTCAAGATGTTTTATAGCTCTTAATTTCAACCAGCGAAGAACAGGACTTTTATAGAACCACATCATAACCAGCCTACAGCTTCAAAACCTGTACATAATTCTGGAATGCATAAGGAAAACTTGAAACCTTTAATTTCAATCGTATTAGGTATTTATCATATCGCTATTTGTTAGTCGTGGCTTCGCACGCAATTTTCAAAATCGAAGTTTACTTAGTAAAAGCACTTGGACACATCATAGATAGTATTTAAGTGTTCATGTTAGTATCAAGAGCATTAGAGTTTAACTTGACTCATATCATGTTTTGCACGTGCTGGAGCATTTCTGGTTCAAATGAATTATATTTCAAACGTTACAGCTGAGTTTGCCTTGTTGCTCCGATCAAGAAATTACAAATACACAGGTCTTGGAAACCTACTAAGGTCAGAAAGTGTTTACTTCGAGATCTTTGGCATAAACTTCCGGTCTAAGATTTTCCGAGTACCATAGTAGAGTTTGCCTTGTTGTTACGACAACGAAAATAAATACATACGTAGGACTGAGAGGTCTACTTCGAGAAAAGGTGCCGGTTTACTAACGTTGGATGATCTGGCACGTAATCTAAGGTCGGGAAATACCGATCGGAAATGCCCCTGGCCACCAGTGCGGGCTTCGGTTGGCGTAAAAAGAAAAAACATCCCTCCAGATGGTACCAGAATTCAAGTTCAGATCACGTAATAATTGTCTTTAACTTTGGTACTACTAGTAACATATTTATGATGACCTAATCTAAACTTACTTATATAGCCTAACAACATATAGTAGGTATGTACAGACTTCTCTCCGACACCACTTCCTTTTGAGAGGCAGAAAACAAAAATCGATCGTCAAAATAACATGTAATTTTAACAATAACTCAACTAAAGCCTGTTATTCTAATAATGTATGTTTTCAGGTGCTCAGTAAGAAAAACTCTTCCAAAAATAGTGGCTTCTGGATAATATCAAAGTATCAAATTATCTTACCCAGTTCATTAAATTAATTATTACTCCTTTTAAATTAGGAAAAATCATTATTACTGATTGAACATTACTAAATTAAAAATAAGAGGTCATACATACGTACAAGTAACATATTTGAAAAAAATAAACGTATTACTGCGAACGTTTTTATCACTGGGTATTTATTATTCGAATAGTAACTACTGGAATAGATCTACTTCAGTAAAAATATCCGAGTATTGATTTATTTTCTAAAACGCTGTTCTTGTAAACCTTCAGATTATCGAGCACAATCTCAATTTCCAACAACGAAATGTTCCGATCGCTGATCAGCAACACTAATCAGATCAACCATGACTTGGGTAGAAAGTCTGACTTTCTTCGAATCTGATACCATTCACTTATAAATTTATGAGGTCATAATCGAATACTACGTCAGAAGAGAACGTAACGATTCTGCTATTGGGTTTTCTAGACAAAATAAAATAGTGTATTATTGTTACATTGTGGCACTAGTTTCTTTTGTTTCCGTCTCGTTGACTACAATGTCACGGAAATAATATTCAAACAACAGACAATATGGATAGAACATTGGTTCAGAACTGGTGAGAGAGGTTCAGTACGCAAAGGAACCATCCTAATATGAAATAGGCCTTAGGAGTCTATGATCATTGTGAACTCTGGATTATCTCGTCACGCCCTCATCTAGTTCAGGAAATGCTACTGCCAAATGTGACAAACTAGAGTAGGCAAGCACTTATTGTAATCAACTCATAATAATAGCTAAAGGTACTGGTAGATGTGATGTAGTACAGTTGAAAGACTGGATAATGTATTAAAAGTAAGAACCTAACCGGTAACAGTGAACATGTTTGTCAACATCAGTTTCTGTGTGTAATTTATTAAGGTTTTCTAAATTGAATCTTGTGCTTTTGAAAATAGCACGTTCACAACTATGAACAAAACAATTCGGTACCTCAGTCTTCTGTTAGTTTTCCATTTGCGTGCCGAGTAAGTCCTCCTAATGGGTCTGTCCATGGTTTCCATCCGCGGTGGAGGCGACTTCACGAGGGCCATCGTCAGCACATGACACACGCACGCACGACACCGCACACCACTCTGTCTGGGACTGCAGGCCTGGAGATGTTACTGTTATTGTACCGCGAGTGCCGCTGCCGCACTGTAGGCCGTGGCGAGATCAGCTGAGCGCAGGACACGGGTCAACTGTTCCAGCGAGACTGCCCGCTCCCGCTCCTGTCACCAGCCTCTCTCCCCGGATCGCACTTTCTTCCCCGGACTGAATCATTTAACACGTAAGTATAACAGCATCGCTGTATCATTTTCCACTTAGCGGGAATGTAAGTCACTTCACTTCCTGCACTCCCGTACTCTTGGCTATGACCATAGTGCTCCTACAACGGGTCGTGTAACTGGCAACACGTAATAGGCTATCATCGAGAAGTGTGCGCAGTGACTTCACATGAAAGTGAAGAGGTATTTCGAGAGATTCCTATGTGAGGGTTCCAAAGAAAATTCTTCTTAATGCTATCGAGAAAATGACGGTAATTCCGAAAAATTCTTTCATATCTTTGAAATCTTCATATTACACAACAAACCACGTAATTACTTTCATATTAACACGATATACGTGTTAATATATGTTGATATATCAACATTTTAAAGATAGCAAACCAATTTATATATGTAAACCTAAAACTTCTGTCGCGTTTGTTAATTAGCAAAATGTATTTATCAAACGAAGTTCCAGCTGTAGTGAGAAGGTAATTCAATGCGAATGTTAAGACTAGCTCCATTTCACATTCCGCTTCGTAAAGCGTCTGAAGTCTGACACTGTCACAAACTTGACTCCTAGAATTTGGAGTCCACGTATGTCAGAAGAGGTAAAAAAGATGTTCAAACCCGAATCCTTCTACACCTAGACTACACACTAGTTATCTAGCTAGTTGACTCTTCCTACCGTAGCTAAATTATGTGTAGGGAACTTGGTTGCTCCGCCGCCGTGCCCTGGGACCGAGTTTAAAATATCGTACTGCACTTAATTGTGCACCTGATGAGATATTGAGAACACCTCTTCATCTAGATTACACTGGGTGACTCCTGGGTAAACCAGACATACCTCTTTTCTAGTCTAGTTGTCTCTGTCGACACGATTTAAAGACTTCGTTTTGAATATCTTCGTTGCCGACTTTTTTAGATCTCTTCTGACAGACGCGGACTCCATACTCCAAGATTTAGTCTAAATAAAAAATAAAATAATAAAAAAATAAAAACTTCACTAAGTGGAAAATGAAATGGAGCTCAACTTAACATTCGCAATAACTTAGAGATTAGAGATAACTTAGTATTTAGAGATTTTCTTATTTTTCAAAATTACTATCTGGAATTATTATTGTTGAAAACGTGCTCCACTCATCCTAATCGAATAGTACCTATTTTCGATAGTAAAAAACTGTAGGAGATTGGAGAGGGTTGAAAACTGCATATTTCCTACGGGAGAGAAGAATCGTACTACTGTAGAGAAGAATAATTACGTACTTTAGAGTACTTTTGTCTCGTCAAAAACCAATGAACAAAGATTCGAATGATCATAAACACATAACAATATTCCAAAAACCTTGATTCAGAAAATGTCAATTTTACTTTCCATCTACCACTTATACCCACCGCCCACAGAATGTAGGTGTTTAAAAATATTTAGTTAAAAACAAAATAGACGAACAAGAACAAAATTATATTACTTAAATAAAAAAACCTTTGCAAGAATTAAAATGTATAGTAGTATATTTAAATAAATCATGTTTATAATTTTACACAATATTGATGCATTTATTTAGTGAAATAGTTATTTTCATTATATTGCGCTAAAAGTACCTATTTTAATGTTCAGAAAACAGCCGATCGCCATACAAGTTATTGAAAGAACGGAGAATATTTTTATCACTCTGAACACAAAATAAGTGGTGACGTTTTCCCAGTCTATATTTGAAAAAATGTTGATTTCTCCCAAACAGCCAATACTTTTAACAGCTGCACTTGCGCTAGTAGTCTGTTGTTTATTATTAGTAGATAGTATACTTGATTGAAATCAGCTGTTTACATTAAATTAGTTACCGTATGAACAAAAAACAATGTAAATAAAAATAATTCCTCTCGTGTTTTGTGACATAGTATGGAATACTAATAGCTTAAGAAGATTTGAGTGTAACATTCCAATTATCACGTAATTTGTAAAGTAAAGTAAATTATGGAAGCCAGTAATAAACTATTTACAAAAAAAGGAAACAGTTCTTATTTTGATTAATTGTATTATTATAAAATTACATTTGTTGTATTATCAGTGCTTGTAGTGGATGAAATGTATCATTCATCACCCTACCAAGAATGTAGCCAGGAAAAGATCTTTCAGCAGTACATGTCAGTAATACTGAATTATTTAAATAATAATAATCGTTTACTAAAATAGTAATTGAAAAAAATTAAAAATTGGGGAGGGGGGTCCGGACCCCTTTGATCCCCTCGCTGGCTACTTATCCCCTTGCACCTTACTCAAAGGGGGGTTTCAGTCCTTGATTTAATTTCTAAGCGCAGCTTGCGCCTCGCCCGTAAAATGCGACCGCATCCAGTAAAAAGTCGTGTTGGTACCAGCGATCACATAAGACCAATAGATGGAGCAGTGGGGTTGCCCGTTGAAGTCTACTCTGGCGCGCGATGCTACAACAATGGCGGCGACCTTGGGATGATTCACCCTAGTGGCAAGCGCTCAGACTGTGTTCGCTGCTGTCTGGCAGGTTTTAGAACATGAGAAGGAAGATGAAGATCTCGACTATTTCTATGATATTGTAGGAAACACTTCAAATGTAACGACGCATATTGTGGAGTACCATTCTGGTTTTATAGTAAGAACGTATTACGTAGAATAAAATAGCCTGTAGCGGGTGCCTACAGCTGTTACAGGCTAATGAGGAAACGCAATACCGCAACAGTTTAATAAGTTGTAAAAACCGAGGAGGACTTTTACAACCTTCTGAAGGTGTTGTGAAACTTTGTTTGTTATGTGAAACAGAAGTAAAGTTGCGTATTAATAAAGGCGACGTGACAACTGTAAAAAATTAGAGGACAGAATGATAAATTCAGTGTTACGAAAGTGTATCGGTGTAAATCTGTTCCCAGGAGGGCACTGTTTTGAACAAGATCCTGGGGTAAATCACCTTATATTAGTTAAAAAAGCTATTTGTAAACAATACTTCAAAGTGCAACTACATCACCACTGCAAAAATGTCAGTGCATCAATTACACAAAAGCAGAATACGCAGTCATTTATTAAAAACTGTAACATTTTTAGGACAGTAGAAAGGTACGTTTTATTGTAAGCTTTGGATATTTATGTTTCTAATTTTCATATTGTAAAACATTTCCATTATATTAAATACATTCTTTATAAACATAATAAGTCCATGTCTAGTGGTTTACTTTATTGTACCTTGTATTGCCTCAAGTTTAGTTAATATTTAATTGCACTAAATGACAGTTTCTATTCAAATGAAATGATAAGTGAATGCCTTATAAATGGGGTTTAAAAATGTTTAACATATTAAAAATAATTAATTATATTCAAATGAATTTTAATTTAACAAGATGTTGAGTTTTAATTTAAAAGCCGAGAGCGGCCTGGAGTGCAGGCGATTTGTTTTTAGGTCGGGCGATACGGTCAGGGTTTTCGCTTATATTCTGCCGATAATATCAGGAAAACTACTGGTCTTAGAAAAAAAGTTTCGAATGAAAAAAATAATTCAACTCTTTATCTCAAACTTTCCCGCTTACAAAACTTGCCTGTCCTAAAAACAAAAAAAAATCCTCACAGACCGACTTTTTCATGTTACGATTTCAAATGTGTATAAAACTTTTAAAGTTTTTTGCTCGTTAAAATTATATAGAGATCAAAACTGGTAATTTGAGTTGCGCCATTAGAATCGGTGTTTTATGAGATATTTTGAACATTTTGGCTTAATCCTAAGTGGGCTAGGTGGCGATTTATTTATGCGCGCGCGCACTGCAATTTTTAAGCTTCTCTGGACGGCGTTTGGCGTTTCTAGATGCTCTCAAGATGGCCGCCACTGGCTTCAACACCAGTAATGTTGTAGGAATAGGAGTGCTCCATCTATTGGTCTTATGTGATCGCTGGTTGGTACTTACTCCTCTACCCAGCTAATTTATTACCGTACGGGTCTTTAAAATTCTACGGTGAAACATTTAAATTTTTATAAATAAAAGCGAACTCTAGAATTTTATTGATAGGGGAAGCATGTTCAACATATTTGTGATAAATCAAACTTAAAATATTTTAACTATGTAAATGTGAATGTTTAAAACATAAATGTTTGGAAATTTGAATATTTGTATGTTTGTGTTTTTTAGTTCGCACAAAATCTTGTAAACAGATTACACGAAATGTGGCATGTATATTATTTAGATATCATACAAAACATAGACATGTTTTTATTCCCAAATACTATACTTATTAAACTTATTCTAGAATTTTAAATTTTCATGAACAAATCAATCTGGTGTAGTGAGATAGTAATGTTATCTAACTTTTAATACTTAAGGTGGCAGCAGTGACGAATTCAAACCATTCAATTTAATTGTTTTACTTTTGATTTTATTACTTTCTTTTGAAATGATGGGAGGAGCATATGTAGGGTAGCTGAAAGAACTAAAAAACGGATGGATTTAAGGAAAACAAACAAGTGCAGTGCGTCTATGACCATCGCACATGAAATTATTAAGCAACGCACTGGACACAAAGTGTATGGCAGAAAACCATTCAAGGGCAGTGCGTCCGTTTT
Source organism: Homalodisca vitripennis (assembly GCF_021130785.1). Classification (NCBI taxonomy): domain Eukaryota; kingdom Metazoa; phylum Arthropoda; class Insecta; order Hemiptera; family Cicadellidae; genus Homalodisca; species Homalodisca vitripennis. Next base: position 127,542,348 of record NC_060211.1, on the reverse strand, counting down.
GCACTTAAGAGACATTAAATACTGATTAGAGGTATACCAATTGATATAAACATTACTATACTGAACCAAGGAAACAGAGTTATAGTGAACAGAGATTATAAATTAAGTGCGTGTAGTGAGTGCACTGTATCAGGTTTACAGAAACCCATTTTCTTGAATAGTTAAAACTGAAGATACAAGGAAAGAAAATGGCCTGCGTGGCTCGCTAAGTAGGCATGCATTATATTTAAAGAAATTAAAATAGTCATAAATATTATTAGCGCATCGGCTCGGTTCGAAAATTTCTTTTTGTGTAGTTGTACGTGCGTGTACACGCGCGCGCGCGAGCGTGTGTGTGTGTGTGTGTGTGTGTATGTGTGGAGATTATCCGGAAGTTACTACATAACTAGTACTAGCACCGGAAATACAATTTTTTACAGAAGCAGGCTTCTTAAATATATCAAAATATACATCAGGCCAACAAGACAAACTGTGGCGACAGAAATATCATTCATTCGAACCTCGTATAGTCTAAACGAGGAAAACTAGAATAATAGCCAGTCGTAATTTTTCTTAACCGCTCTTAACCGTAAACAGTGAAATAATAGCTAATTGATACATGCCTATTTCCGTTTTTATATGATCATAGAACTCAATTATATTAAATTATAAGTGCTTTTACTAAAAAGAATACAGCCTTCCACTCCATTATTTCTCCACAATTGCCTAAAATTGTTTAATGTTACTTAAATCATTGGAGGCATGCTATCTGATATCATGGAATTCTTCAGAGAAATTTGGATTTATTTCAATGGTACTTATACAGACTGTTTCATTCTCCACCTTCAGAGCGTCAAAATACACAGCTATTTCAATGTAAAGTCCTATTATTCCAAATTGATCAGATTATCATTCATCATAAAAGTATGTCATTTAAAAAGGATATGCCTATGATGTCCCAGTTGTTAGTAAGGAAATTGCTTGCGAAGCCACGGGTAATTGCTAGTATTATTATATATGCTAATAATATATTGCGTACGAAGCCACTAGTAATTGCTTATCAATGATAATTTGCTGATTAATAACTTTTCGTGGTTATCACTTTTGAATATCTACGATAGTATTATAGAATGCCAAAGGTGATTAAATCATTCCATAGCAAAAATAATTAAATTAATAATGCAAAAGTAAAATTACAAGATATAAAAGTGTATAATACTCGTACGATTGGAAATCAATTTAATTAGTACAAAATGCTGATTTGAGAGAAATCCATGTATTGATCAAAGAGTAGGTAAAAAGTATAGGACACTCCAGATCAAATTATTTTTTATTCGCAACATTAATGTTTAAAAATTAAAATAATATTAATTTGAAAATCTAAATTGGAGACAAACTCAGTAAATTAACCATATAAAGTAAATATAACTTAAAATCGGATGATTAATGTTAAATCTTTTATCCTTTTTTAATACATGGAGCGAGATCATGAAAAACTGAACAAAATATGAAAAACCTCCAACAAATTTTACAATTTAGTACCAATAAACTATAAATTATGAAATAAAATGTTGTAAATTATACATCAGAGTTTCACACGTCAAATTTTCGTGTAATTAATAAAACCAGAAAAGGTTTAATTGATACTATACACTGCAAACACAATTAAACTTCATGTCATCTCTAATTTTGCCTAGATTTAAATACATTATTCAATAAAAATTAGTACATCACAATGCTTTTGTGTAAAAGTTATTAAATCGTGAACAAATATACATCTGATCATTATAATGGTGGTTCAAATACTATCAACTGTTGGCTAGCATATTTTGTATTATAAGACGCCACACAAGTTCAAATTTACAATACAAACCTCGTCAAACTAAACAACATTATGTTCTAGTTGGTAGTACAAGTTAATTAATAGTTGAACTACTGTCTGTTTTAAATATTTTCTTTACAGTCATTTCAAATCAAACTTTGTAAAAACAAATTAAATGTTTTTATTTTAAGCAGTATAGTAAAACATTCTGTGTAACATAGCTATAATTATGTTTCAAGCTGGCACGGACTTCCGCCATCTTATACCCAGTAATATACCTAACAGATTAAATTCATTTCCGTGTTCACCATTTGTCAAAGATGACGCACCTTTGAGCTAAAACCAATCATAATATGATTATTTAATTCGTTTGTTTAGTCGTATAACAATATTGTTTGACATTTTCGATTTGCAACTCAAACATTTAAGGTAACCAACGAGCCACTGAACATAGTAAAACTCCGTGATAGTGTTGTCTACAAAGTGGTTCAATTTCTCTCCAAAACAAGTTAAGAGTATGAGTCTCAAACATTAAAATTACTAAGTATTACGTTCCAAACGTTTTTATATATTTCTTGTAAAAATCCTTATTTGAATAGTCATATTTAATATACAATAAGGATCGGAAATGTTTTGGGATACAAACATGCATTTAAGTAAGCACGAAAATAATTTTAATTTAGATTAGACATTGAAGTTTTTCAGTTCCTCAAAATTGGATAGGGAAACGACCTGTTTTTTTTGTCTAAAATGCACTGCTATAATCCACTGATTATTTCACGTTTTGATTAATATAAAAAAACATTACAAATTAGGTGTGAATCTAATTTGCCAATATGGTATGAATATTAATATTTTCTGTTGATTTTCTAATGTTTAAACTATTTTATGCAATTCTGCTCTAAATCACCAACAAGTAGTAAATCACTGAATACTGCCTGTACTCCATTAATCTTCCCAAGGTTCCCTTGATGGTATAATTAAAATAACATGTCCATAAACTGTATTAAACTGTGTCATTAAACAGTGTGATACTCATTACATAACTTGTTTCTTGAACGTTAGGGAAGTATACGACTCATGAGGTGGGGGATGGAAAATTTACTTATATCTTTCTGCACGATATTTTGAAAACCAACTGATGTATAGAATTTAAATTTTCCATGAAACTTTCGATACAAGATTGAATTCAACGATGTTGCACGTCTTTCCAAGGCAATTGGCTGAGCGTTATTAAAACCTAACATATCGCAAGATATCTTGAGAACGGATTAAGCTATAAACTTTAAATCTATTGTGAACTATAGTTTGTTTTTTCTAAAAAAGATCCCTGACGGGTCCTGGCGACCTCTCTCACATGCTAAACAATTCACTAAAAACGTCTACTACAAAATATCACCTATATTACATCGGAAACAGTTTTTTTACTGTTTAGTTAGTATTCACCCATGTACTAGAGTGTTAGGCAAATATTTTTTTGTGTTTTTGTGGATTGTAATAACTACAATAATAACTACTGATTATGGAGAAAAGACAGTTTTCAGTTTTAGATTTTTAGCTTTCTTCACTCTTCATTATTAAAAAAATATGACAGTCAAAAAAAGTTTTATACAGCATGTGTTGTAGATACTTAGGAAATCGGTTATTAGTTATCATTTTAAGATTTTGAATATACTGTATGATACTTATGTACTGATTAATAATACTGATTAGGATTCGTACTAATTTAATGTTACATCATCCCATAAATAGAAGATATTTAAAAATAGTTTTTGGTGATTACAACGGGTAAATACTGGCTGCTTCCTCGACCGGGAGTACAGGAATTTCAGGAGGCAATTTTTGTCGTTCCCCAGAGGTGCATTCTTAGGCTTCCACTGTGATTAGGCTGCCACCGTATCATTGCCGCTTGAACGCGATAAATCTAATATGAGCTCAAATTAAAGGATATGTCGCAAAAAAATAACAAGCAAATTTGCTTTTCACTATTACTTTTACTACAAAATTAGTGGAAGAAGCTTTGGAAAACAATACACCTGATTGTTGCTAAAAAGGTATATACCAGACCACAAAAATAATTGATAGCGTTCGGACAAGCGATGGATTGCTGGTGGTGGAGGCTATAGAGAAACTAATAATTCGACTAGGAGACAGAAGTTCGTTGGAAGACTGACAGTTAATATTAGGCACAGTGCAAATGTAAACATTGATAACGAAGATCATGATGCTATGCAGGGTTTTTGGCCACTTCGCTTTGAGGAATTCTAATTTCCCTCCAATTATTCATAAGTGAATTCACACATCTAGGTTCACATTAATCCTTGTTTTCGGAGAAATGAATTAACCAGTTTATGCCTTTTCTTGAATTAAATATGCCATTATTTAGAAGCATAAAAGCCTAATTTGAACATTTCGCTGTTATTGTTTGTGTTGAAACAAACTTGTCAATATTTAATCTGTGTTTTTATCATATGGAAGAGGTTGGTGTGTTCCATTTCTATAATAAAGCCATAACGTAGCACGGTCTCGGCACAATGACTGTACCTCGCTTATTGGCTCGCTCACCCACAAGTAGCGACAGCCAGTGATAAATATTGTGTTATTTATAAATAAATACAAGTCAAATGATAATGAATCCAAATAAGTATTCACATCCAGTACGTATTAGTATCATACAGTATTTTCAAAATCTCAAAATGGTAACTAGTGACCGATATCGTAAGGATTTACAAAACAATTAATCACGACTTGAATTATTAACTTAGAACTCGTTATGTTTAGTATGTCGTAAAACAAATGCTGTAAGAGAAATTTTTACTGTCATTATTTTTTTAATAATGAGGAGTCAAAATGGAAGAATGAAGAAGTGGTAATGGAAATTTACCAGAAAGGTAAAATTTTAAGTAGAAAACTGTGTTTTCTTTATATTTTTAGAAATCACAATCAGCAAAAACACAAAAAATATATCTCTAACGCACTAATAAATGGGTGAATAATAAACAGTAAAAAATTATTTCCGATGTAACATAGGTATATATTTTGATTTTGTAGACGTTAGAAGTGTGTTTTTTAGGGCGTGAGGGAGGTCGCCAGGACCCGCCAGGATCTTCTTTAAGAAAACAAACTATAGTATTAAGTAATTCCTTTGTACTAAGAAACATCCCTTCCAAGGCTCCAAGTTATAATCTGATACGCTATATAGAGTGGATAATTGTATTGATTAATTTCACTACTCATTAGAGTAAGCAGAATTAAGGAACTTTATCTACAAAAAATATGCTTCCTATCGGTGACATAATATTGCGATTACAAACCATATATCTCATTATCCTCTTTGAGCCTCACAGAGATTTTTTTCAGTAAACGCATTGCCCCAGAACGGAACGCAAATACAGTTATACTATGCTGATTGTCTTTCCGATTGTTCTTGCAGAGCTATTTTCTTGCCGATTGCAGTCTATTATCCTGAGCGACTTCCTGCTTGGAAGCGATCGGCCACGAGAGGGTGGGACACCAGCAAGGAATGCACTTCAGCAGCTGTAATCGCGGATTGATTGATTGCTGTGCTGTACAGAGCCGCTAATCCTGTTACGAACGACCGAACTGTGACTAGAGAATTGGCGGTAGTAATGGTGCTGACGCTGGGGGTTGTGCAACCGTGGCAGGGACCACGCCTGGGGAAAGGGACAAGTACGGGCGGTATTGCTGATGCACAATCACTCACCCGATTATTGGTCAATTTTCTGGGTTCAATAGGGATTAAGGGCAAATCTAATTTATGGGTCGTAACTGTCACGTAACAATCAGCTGTACAGTCGCTTAGTCACAACAGCCAACAGTACAGTGAGGAGGTTAGTCATTAACAGACGTTTTTTTAATTAGGTACACTAAAACATAAAACCAATATTTAATACCTTTATTTTTTGTGAGGCCTTTCGATAGCAAGGCTATCTTCTTCAGACACATCACAAAAGAAGAATAGCCTTGCTATCGAAAGGCCTCACAAAAAAGAAAAGTATTAAATATTGGTTTTATATTTTAGTGTAATTAAGTTATCAGTAACCAATATAAGCTCCATCTACAACATTAACAGACGTGTCGTTTGTCGCTGCTCACAGAGAGCCAACTGCATTGTTTTACAAGTAGCATTCTAACTGTTCATCAAAAATGGTTATACTGTATACTATTGATAACCATGTGTAAAGGACGTCGGCGGGACCCGTCAGGCAACTTCTTTAGAAAAATAAAAGTTCATTTAATCAAACATCAATTCACTTTCAGTGTACTTTATTCACACAGGTTTGTTTACAATAAATTTTTCTACAACTTTCATTAAATATTTTGATCTGTTTCTTGATAAAATAACAATGTCATTGTTGCCCAAGATTTTAACCAGAGTATTTTTTTAGTGATTAGTAATTCAGCTTTTCAAAGTTTTCATAAAATTAATTTCAACGTATAACCAATAAATTTGAACTTACAAAAACATCCATATACATCTGTAAGAGGATTGCAAACCTATAGGTAATAGAGCCAGAATGAGCACTAGCTTCCTTGCTTTACACACTAGATATTTATATAGAATTTTGTTAATTACAGGACTTGTCACATGCCTAGGCTGAGAATAGGTTAGATTCCTGCGGTTATACAAGATGACTAACGAAGATATGCAGAAATTGTGGGAATTTATTTTACGTGTAAAAATAATTAAAAAAGCTTATATAAACATGGATCCGGAAATGCATCGTTAGCTAGTTAATAGGGAAAGATTTTGCCCGGATTTCAGCTCATCATGTAAAACGAGATCTTCCTGAAATTCAGATACAGTAGATTAAGGGACAAATTCAACCGTTCCTTGTGGTGTTTGACGTGATAATTTAACTACAGATCCCAGAACTGTAAGTTACGTCGTTAAAAAAAGTGTCAAAGGCAAAAATTGTGTGAATAAACATAGTTTTACATCTTTAGGTAACAACTTTGTTATTTTGCTAATAGATCAAAATTTTGTATAAAACTTGTAAAAAAACTTTATTTTGATTTTCAGTTGCTCACTGTTGTGTGTGTAAATAAAGTACACAGAAAGCGAATAGATGTTTGTTTAAATGATTTTTTTTAAACATTACAAAATAAAATTTACCGGAAAACATTAATCTAAACCCATGCAACCGAATTACAGTAAATGTTCCAAAATGTCTCCGCAGACTTCAATGCATTTTCCGCTCATTTAAGGATTGCTTGTTCCTTTCCATAGTTTAACAGGGCTTTCCTTTAACTACGTAAAAGCTTAATTAATATGGCTATGTAGAGCCTCACGGGAATTAACTTTAACTCCACGACCGATCTAATTGTTTGGAAATTGACTAAAGTAGGTGGAAACAGTATTTGAAAAATGTAGCGATGCGCCATTACGTTGGAAGTACAGCTGGTATGTTGCAAGGTGAACTAAATTATTATTACCATCACGAGTGAACTTTTACCAAGTGACTCATCGGTAAATAAAATATACTTAAAGAGTCGACTATGAGTGTTTAACCAAATGCAGTACTTCAAGCGATGGGCACTGTCTCCTGGATGTAAATACTGTATTTTTTGTGTGTTTGGTAGGGATTGAGCTTGTTATTATCGAATGTTCTCCATACTTTAATTTGCGTAACCCTGTTTATAAATACGGCTTGTACTAATACCTGGACTATGTTCAACAACAGTAATAATGTTTTCCTCTATAATAACATCATGTTGGCAAGAGCGGTCATACTGGAACTTTGCGCTAGGAAGTGATCCTGTTTACCCTAACGTAAGAAATGTAGTACTAAAATTGTTCTAAACCATAAATAAACACCGCATCGGCGTATTCTTCACTTGTAAATAAGTGTCTCATTACTATTCCAATAATTTAATAATTACTATGGACAAAGCTGTACTTAAAGGACTGAAACTCAATAACTACGAACAGAACAATACGCACATGGACTGAAATTCATTTGTTACTCTCAAAATAAAATTATTTGTCTTCTACAATTCAAATCATATTATTTTTTAACAGCTGCTTATTCTATTTCCAAATTGTGAAATAAAAATGTCACGCAATACATCATTATGTGTTTTTAAATCACATTACATCAAGCCGTACAGTATGTCAATAGTACCTGCTCGCACTGCTAAAATGAATCTACTGTATCAAATAATTTTTCATTCAAGAATTGAAGTTTACACTTTCCTACTATAAATGTAATTTGTTTAATGCGTAATTAACAAAGTTAGTCTCAGTCAATGTAAAAGGCGTGTTGTACTGTTATGAATAAAGATTCTATAATCAAAGATTTATTCGCTTTTTACACCGTTGTGTTCAGAATAAAATGTTCTTCAAGTTATATTAAAAATTTCGATCTGTTTCTTGTTGAAATAACAAAGTTATTGTTGCACAAGAATGAAAAAATTGTCTTATCACTTAAAGTTTTTGCATTTGACACTTAATTTACTTTGAGTAGATTAATTACTTTCTCAAAACTACTTAATTTACAGTTCTGGGACCTGCTTAATTAAATCTATCATGTAAAAACTCATATGAAACGATTTAACATGTCCCTTAATCTACGTTACCAGAATTTCGGGAAGACCTAGTTTTACGTGATGAGCTGAAATCCGGTCGAAATTTTTCACTATTCATATCTAGCTAATGAAGCATTTCTAGACCCATGTTTATAAGAAACATTTTTCACCAATTTTACATGTAGAATGAAATGCCACATTTTCTGCATATCTTTGTGAATCATCTTCCATAAACACGGGAATCTAATCTAGTCTCGGCCTAACTAGTCCGGGACAGTCACTAACCTAGGGTGGGGGGTCACTGTCAGTACTGTAAAGGCGTTCGTTACGTACTGTTGGGTCCTACGATATTACGTTGTTTCGGTTTATTACTTAATATTTCAGTATGTAATTACTTTATATGGAAGATAATGTTCTATTGGTGTTAACTCATCTTTGTTGTATTTCTTAACTCATCTAGTTTGATTTAACAAAATAACTTAATAGGTTTCTTTGTCGTACATGTGTAGGCTAATAAAAGCCAATATTTAATTAACAAAACTCTTCTCTTAAACTATATCGAATACAGTAAGAACTAATATCTATTAGATTATTTTGAACAAAAACTAGTATAATAAGGAACCTTGAACATTTTATTGGAATTTCAGTTTAGTGTGCGAGTTCCCAAAATCCCCAGGGACGGGAAACTCATCACTCAAGAGCATAATAATGAAAATGTTAGCTCGAGTACGTCTCAATACTATAGCTGTTTACGATATAATTACAGTACTGCTCATACGTAAGTAGACGAATGCTATCATTATCAGAAAAGATGCGGAATAATTATTTGCTAACAATGCTTTAATGTTAATCGATTCAGCCTACCTTCATTGATAGTTTTTCTTCAGAATTTCGAAGTAAAAAAATGTCTATTATACACACTGAAAAGAAATAAAATCAATATTTTTACCTAATAAAAAAAACATCAAATACAATTTACATTATATGACTTGGTCCGTACGAAGATTATGTCAACTGTGTGTGAAGACGAGCTCAGTTGTCAAACTTAAAATATATTAATGAAATTAATGTAGTGTGGTTTGAATGATAAATAAGTAAAGATAATATTTAAATTTATAGAAATCTTTTAAGCTTGCATCAAATTAACAAAAACTTGACGATGAGTGATGCGAAGGAAGTTCTATAACATAATAATAATAATAATTAAAAAAAAAATTAATAAAATGCATTAGAATAATATTGTGCTTTTAACCTAAAAATACATAGCGTTATTTTATGTATATTTGTAAATTATGGTTATATGTATATATTTTAGAAAATGGAATGAAATATTTGTGCAACTGCGTGTGTATGTGTGCGTTTATAGTTATATAATACTAAGTGTGTGTGAGCGTAATTAGTTTAATGAATTAATATGTGTAATTCCAGCGTATTGTTGCAGCCACTCCTGCACGAGATGCAGCCCACCCATTTACTAATTACTTATAATCTAATTAGTAAAGTAGTAACACTTGATATGGTAGTAAACGAATAGTAAAACATGAAACATAATTACGATCACAAGAAATAAAATACTATTTATATTCTTGGCAATGTACCGTCTGATATAGTTCGATCAAATACAGGTCTGGGCTAGGAAGATCGATTTTGTGTAATAATGATTGTGACTGACTTTCACGATTCGCCTTCAATAATGCGAGCGGCAATCACTGCACAGGCACGTCGGCGGGCAGCTGACCTCAGTGTGGAAGGCACTCAATCGCAGATTTCATCAAGAACTTTCCATTTCGAACAATCACGAACTGCATTTCACATGCAGTCTTTTCTTGATTTCGAATCTCTTATCTTCTTAGAAAATTGATTATTTTGAATATTTATTTGTAATGTTCAGTGTAAGTACATATAACCAACAAGAAATCCTTGTTTGATAAAATCTCAGTTTAAGTTAATAACTGTTTATTACTGATTATAAAAATTACCAAAGTTGGTTATTGTTTACAACATTGTTACCATTTTCCTATCATGAATCTTTTGTATCCATATCGTAATCTCAAACATTTATTTTATAGGAGTGTCTTTCGCCGAAATAATGTTACAATGTTATCGAGTTATTCCAATCATTCAAAATATGTCAATAAAGAAATTAAACTATAGCACCTTCAAAGCAGTCTTACTAGTATATTTAACACATAAATAAACAATACAATTCTAGCACGTTTACATTAACACTATTGTTTAAAGAATTGTTAATCATAAACAGGATTGTTAATATTTCTCTCTCTAAATAATATAAATTAGACGATGGTAAAAATAATTACATGTATAATACTATTGACCTATAAAAGAACGTAAAGAGATGTATATTACTTGTATTTTCTCATTTTGATTTAAATAAAGTAATTAAAATAATATTTACAGGTTAGGTATTAAGAAAATTTAAATATTATGGTAATTATAATATTTTAAAATAAGACAAAGTATTGAAAGTTAAGAAATTGTAATACCGTAATGTCAGTTAAGAATTAGTGCACTATTTTTTCAGCTACTTAATAATATTAAGGAGCTCCCGTCAGACTAAAAAGGTTAAATTGCATAAATATTTGAACATTTTACCTTAAAGGTAGATCAGTATCATTAAAATGTGTTTATAGCAAAACGAGTGAATGCAATCATTACGAAATCAACTGATTTTAACTTAATTAGTAGATTGAGAATGATTGCAACAGCTGTTTTTATTAATTATTTTATTTTATGAATCAGCTTTTTTAATTGAAGTAAAATTTCTCCCTCGTGTGGGGCAGAGCTCTACGGTCAGATATATTTAAAATCCACAAAAGATACATCTTGAATGTAAAAGCTTTAGATTAATATAAGATATGCATAAAATAGTTGTTCTAAATATTTAAAATTAATCAAAAATTCTTTTAATAACATAGAAGATAAAATGTTCTTTACATTAAACTCGTATTAAGGTGGTTTGGTGGGAATGTAACAAACCCCATTTTAATTTTTTCAGTTCCTTAATTGAATAATTTTTTTTTTTAATTTTCTTAGTATTAATATTGATCTCATTTAATAGCGGAATTTAATTTTAAAATGTTACATCTATGTGCACAATATTAAATAATCCTGATTTGTTATAATTTTCAAGTAAACTATTGTAAAACTTTTAAGCTTACAGGTAAAATAATAATATGAATTAGAAAGAATAAATCCAATTTAATGGAAATAATTAAATCAAGTCAATCAATACAAATATTAAATAATCTTCTCTTAATGTGTAAGACGAAATAAAAAGAACCATTCCGAAATTATTTGTTTAATTAGCAATTTTAATTAGTGACTGAGTAGTATATTTCTATTGTTTTCGATCTTCATTATATCGTACCCATTTAAAATTCCAAAAATATAGATGTAAAAATAATATACGTAAACTGCACGAAATTAGTATTCAGTTTTTTTCACTGTTTATTTATAAGCAAAACAAGGAGGGATTGTACAGCCTACAACTGCTTAATATATATGTTACACTCAAACACCGAATTCGGACAATGTCCGAAATTTTTACTCACTCCGCGATGTGGACAACGTGAATTTACCCACGTCGCGGATTGAGCATTTTTTTCGGACATTGGCCGAAGCGAAATACCCAGAACGCGTTGTGGGTAAGCGAAAGTACTCAAGAGACGAAATAAACACGTTCATCGGAGATTGAGCAAAAACCATAATACCCATAACCCGACGTGGGTAATCTAATTTGCCCACGTCGGGTTGTGGGTATTTGTAATTTGCGCAAACGCCGAAATCCGTTTTTTCCCACAGTCCAGACGTGCAGGTCGAGACATGCGCCCCCCCCCCCCCCCCCCCACTATCGTCACTGTTAGCAACAAATAGGCCTACTGTCTATTTTCATTGACATTAGTGCACTGTCGTTATAACACAAGCAGTTTTTTCTTTGTTCTGTGCGTAAGTGGCGTGTGTGTTGACTTATTTTAAAGTGCTGTTGTGTTTTGTGATTTTGTTTGAAATGAAGGAATCATTTCACAGTAAATTGGAAGATCTGATGTCCAAGAAGAATGGTCTCACAAGTCGAAATTTATTATCGAGGAGCCACGCTATGAAAGAAATTATCAGCGAAGTAAAGGAGGCAAAACAGAAAGAGGAAAAATGGTCAGTCCTTGATGTCTAAAGATTATCGCCGAATCAATCGGTTTGATGTCATAAACATTGGCGATAAAGAAATGTTGATTGAAAAAACAACTGAAGAAATGACAGATATAAAATATTTCTGTCGCATTGATCAAATGTATGACACAATTCATTCAGCTCACTTACGAGTTGGTCATAAAAAAGAAAAAAGCTATGGAAGCCGAGTTAAAAAAGAAATTTTGTAACATTACCAGGGAGGTAATTAAAATATATTTGGATCTTTGCGAACCTTGCGCACTTAAGAAAAAGTCAAAAAGTAAAGGGCTGGTTGTTTTAAAACCCATCATTATGACAGCATTAAATTCACGCTGCCAGGTAAGATATCATAGCATTTCTCTAAATAAGACAGTTTCTCCTTTGCTGACAAATACCTAAGCGTATTACGCACTGGCAGTTGTTATAATGAGGTATATGGTATAGTTTGACATAACATTTTATGTTGAGTCGATTTATGTATTTTTATTGTATTTTAGGTGGATCTAATTGATATGCAATCAGAGCCTGACGGCGATACAAGTTTATCCTTAATTATCAAGATCATCTCACTAAGTTTGTTGTTCTACGTCCCTTGAAAACTAAAACTGCTGATGAAGTATCCGACATCCTTTTGGATATATTTTTGCTTATTTGGGGCTCCATACATACTTCACAGTGATAAATGGACGGGAATTTTGTAACCGGGTAAGTGGTAAAAAAAACAAATTACTGTAGTGAAAAGATTCCACCCTAGAATTTAGTATTTTTTGTAATGGTAATGGTACGGTTTTCAGGTTATCGAGAACCTAGCCAGTAAATGGAGTGCCATAAAACTAGTACATGGAAAACCAAGACACTCGCAGAGTCAAGGGTCTGTCGAACGGGCCAATCAAGACGTTTCGAGATAGTCTTGTGGCTTGGATGCTGATAACAACACCTCAGGATGGGCAAATGGTCTCAGGATCATTCAGAATACTAAGAACAACAGTTACCACAGTGGGATCAAGAGAACCCCTTATGAGGCAATGTTTGGTTCACACACAGAAAAAAACTGGATTATTAGATTCCCCTTTGACAGCCGACGTCGTAAAAAAAAATAACTACTGAGGAAGAACTAGAAGGAGAGTTCTCTAAGCTTGAAAAAAGTTTTAATGAAGAAGACAACGAAGAAAATAAATGCTGTGGATGAAGATGCTTCGGAGTTTTTGACAAGGACTGTAGAAAAACAATGAACACGTAGAAAAAGAAAAACTATGTCCAGCGATAACTTAACACTCTGTAATATAGATTGTGACAAAGCAAATAGATTGTGACAAAGCAATAGATTGTGACAAAGCAAACAGCTGTTTTTGAATGTGGTCAGCACATACATTATGAAGTTTTAAATAACGAAGACCTAGGCTTACCTTTGTGCACTCTTTGCTCAAGAAAATCTGCCATAGACACAATACGAGAAAACTGTGTAACTGCATTGAAAAGTCAGGCAGCCAAAATGTTAAAGCGTACTGAAAGAAAATTAACTCCAGTCTCAGTCGGCGATAACGTTTTGGTAAACATTCCTGATGTCGACCGGGGCCGACTAGCTCCAAGAAATGTAATGGCTGTTGTAATAAATAAGAACGATGATTCCTATACCCTTGGTACAAAGCATGGAGTTCTTGACAAACAGTTTTCCAGAAAACCAGTTCCAGGTAGCTCCTAATAAATTTATTAATAACATCGATGTACCTGATGAACAGCTCAATGTCCGTAAAGAAGCAATGAAGTCATCCGGGTTCCAAACAAGGTTTCATCAGATGTGGATGCAAGAAGAAGTGTTCGGGCAGATCTTGCAAATGTGTAAAATCAAATTTAAAATGCAATTCTAAATGTCACGGTAGCACTTCTTGTGCTAACAAGTAAAGTGAATACTTTCTGAAAAGAACTTTAATAAACATTGAAAGTGGTAATGTGTGTGTGAAAAATAACTTTTTTTTCTATTTTCAATAATAAGATACTTGTATTTTACTGTTTTAGTTTTTGTTTTTGATTGAAATAAATGGAATTTCAAGGAAAAATTTGATTTTATTTTACTTGTTATAATGGAATTAGTGTAGGGTATGGTATGGTTGTGTTTGGAGGCTTTTTCGGCGTTTGCGCAAATTACAAATACCCACAACCCGACGTGGGCAAATTAGATTACCCACGTCGGGTTATGGGTATTATGGTTTTTGCTCAATCTCCGATGAACGTGTTTATTTTCGTCTCTTGAGTACTTTCGCTTACCCACAACGCGTTCTGGGTATTTCGCTTCGGCCAATGTCCGAAAAAAAATGCTCAATACGCGGACGTGGGTAATTCACGTTGTCCACATCGCGGAGTGAGTAAAAATTTCGGACATTGTCCGAATTCGGTGTTTGAGTGTAACATATACATACTTCGATAGATAATAGATATCCAAAAACTTAATATGATATCCTATATGGCAATTAATTACGAATTTAGACGTGAATATTCAAGTTAACTTATTGATTAGGTGGGACAATAATATTTTACTTTAGAATTCAAGTCGTTAAGCAGAGCTGACGTGATTTACGAAATGTATAGTTGTCTAAAATTGAAATATAGTTGATTCAATGTGAATGTTGAGTTTAGCTCCAGTTCACTTTCCTCTTAATGCAGAATCTGGAGTGTGACGCTGTAACAGACTTGACTCCTAGAATCTAGAGTCAGACGCTGCTCTAAGAGGAAAGTGAACTGGAGCTAAACCAACATTCACATTGAATCAACCTTTCCCGCCTTAGCTACATCATGTGTTGAATACTCATCATCTGTTTTGAACTCGGCATTTCCTCACCCTTACAGGCCAACGAAGAAGATTCCTAAATTTTTTTCTGTACAGGAATTAAATAATTATACCACTGATTTTTTGTTATAAACATCCGTTTGGTATAGCAACCATAAACAATGAACTTGTAAGGTCAGTGTCAGTAGACACGTGTGACTGGTTGCTGAGGGCGGTCAAGACCAACCAGCCAGACAGAGAAAGTGTGGCCTGCCGAGAGCCAGCACATGATGTGTGACACGAAGTGTTTATCACATGTTAGTATCGTCGTTACCTGAGGCTCTCTCCATTCCTTACAGGTAGACCTTGTATCAGCCGTAAAATCAGAAAAGTCAAAGGAGATCCGAGATCTTTACTGGTGTGTAGACGGAAAGCTGGTGTCAATAAAACCCTACCTTGATCAGTATCTCAAACAAACGAAAGTACTGTTGTATTTAGGACAAATATATGCTTAATGCAACAATAGGAATATTTTTACTTAATTGTAGATAATGTAATGTAGATTCACGACAAAAGAACGGTCAAAAATAAATTAACTTGGCGTTGTATACGTAAAAAGGCAAAAGATATTTAACAAATACCCTTGTAACCTTCAGGTGTCTAAAAATCAATGAATCTCTTAATCAATCTTTTGATAAAATTTTAGAATAATAAATTAATCAATTATTTATATTTAAAAAATCTAAATTTTGGGTTATATTTCATATGTTACGTTACTAATTTAGATTTTTTTTGTACAGGTGCAAATATAAGAATAATATAATAAACTGAACTTAAATCTTCCCACACAAAAAACCTTAGCAGCCTCTGTGTGAAGAACCACAATGCAGAAGAATGAGAGTTCTACTATTACACTTAGATTAAGAGTTCTTTTGCAACAGGTAACTTAGGACAAGAATCTAAGGATTGCTCTTTTTGCACTTAATCCTATAAGGGCATATGCGCTGAATCCGAATGTCAGGATTGTTAGAATAGATAAGTTTAGGTCGCCACCTAACGAAATCCCATTCATGTTTCATGCATCATGGGGAGGAATAACAAGCACTAACCCAGTCACGCCACGGTGAAAGAAAAGTTATTTGTGTTTGTGTTTTGTGCTAATTTTATCTTGTAATGGTACAGTCAGGAGATATTTGAATGTTTCTCTCAATCGCGACATTATCAAAAGTAATTACAGAGATTATGATAAGATTTCTGTTTATTATGTGTTCTTTGAGGTTACGCTTATCATTTACAGAGTTTTGGGCAAAAGTTTATTTATAAAATGCAGAAAAAAAATAAAATTTGAATATAAAAGTACATAATGTATGGGAATCATTAGAACCGAAAGGCTGGAGCGTTGCGCTAATGTGTACGGGTGGGCGATCTGGACTGTAAGTTGAACACTAAATAGCACTTTTCATTAACTGTTTCCTTACCACTTCTATCGACTAATAAACTTCTACCGAATTACACTGACCTGAGGTCGGATGAGGCGTCTACCAGCAGACGTACACAATCCAGACATCCCCTCGCCGCCGCGTAGTGCAAGGCCAAGGCTCCGTTACACGTCCTCTCTAGGGCCGGCATGTCGGCGTCTTTCATCCACCGGAGCACGTTCACTCGTCCGTACCTGGAGAACACACGGAAATATATCAGTTTATCAAACATGAAGATAATGTGACCATTGCAGAGCAAGATGTTACACCATAGTGCAAGACCAGGGCGCAATTACACGTCCTCTCTAGGGCCGGCATGTCGGCGTCTTTCATCCACCGGAGCACATTAACTCATGCGTATTACGTATTATTTAAAATCAGGTATTACAATAAAAAATACGTTATATCTAATTTTATTTCCAAATAAATACTTTTAAACCCTAATTTACACTCTTTATTTACTCTTACCAACAATCCTTTCAATTGCTTACCGTATGTTATCAGAATATAATGACGTCTACATTAACATTTTTCCAAGCTGATCCTGATTACCAATCCGATATTACTATTTAGCACACTGCAAGGTATTGAAGTCCAGTAAATCCAATATTAATTCGAAGCGCTCCAATTGGTGCTAAGCGCTCACTTCTCATTTAAGATATAAGTTGGCGTTTCCGCTCATTTCCTTTTCGTACCTGAACATAATTGTTTGGTTTAAACGAAGTTGGTAATTTATTTCAATTAAACGTTCCTTTGTGTTAAATAATACATGTTATTAAATTTAAGCAACGTTAAAGCTAGACAGTGTAGACCATCTTGAGACAGTTAGTTGGGAAAAATAAGAATAATAGGTGAATTAGATAGAAAAACGTTCATTTAATTGTATTGTAATATCCGGAGTACACACATAGACATTGAGCTTCAGGCATGAACTATTGGAATGCAAGACATTGTTTGTATGGGAAATCCAAGAAATTGTTACACCAGGCTGAGCTTCTTACAAACCACATATGGTGGATCTCCTTAATGTAGGGCATACAAAAAATATTTTGTCCACACCTTCCAATGGAACCTTTTGCTCCCCCTCCACTTCATAAATCGTAATTTCATGGTAGGAAATTATAGAACTTCCAAAAATTAAACTAAATGATCTTATGTACTATTAGATTTAGTCTGACTGACAGTATGAATATAATACACTGACTGACTGTGTATTTACAATACATTTATTGTGTATACTTTTCTCTACTCTTGGTCAGACATGCGGTCTGTGCGAAAGTGGTCGCTGCCCAGGGCTACAGCGGCAACTGCTATCTTTCATCGTTATTTACTTTCATTGAACGAAATTAATGAAAATACTTTCACTTTGGTGGATAGTCTCCCATCTGGTGTTTCGATAGAGAAGGGTCCTCAATCATTTATCTTTGTCTCAGTCAACCTATTAAACGCAACCTAACCGGAAGCCATCAGGAAAAACAGATTTTCTTATCTATGGAACTTTATGATTAGTTAAATAAGAATCAAATACTACTACAATAAAAATCAAATAAGTATTAGAGATGTTAGTAGTATTGTTGTTAAAGAGACTTATTAACCTTAATTACGACAATTTCAATTCCATTCTTTTCTCCTGCTTCTACCTTTAACACCTATTAATGATAGGTGTTGTTGACAAGTTTATGAAAATGGTTTAATTTATCCAAATAGAGTTCCCGTGATACACAATATAAGCTGTGACGTGTTTTTTTGTTTGTTTTATATTTCTGCCTCCTTCACCTTCCCTTGAGGTTTAAATCTTTTCCATCCTTTACTAGTTCGTATTATCCAAAAAAAATAACCGGTAAAGAACACGTATTCTTTACCTTTCAACTTAACAAATGCCATTATTCTGATTTGGATCTCTAGTCATTTTACCACCGTCATCCACGAATGGTACATACCTAAATACACCTGGCATTAAAATAGTATAATTGAAAACCTTTAATTTGTAACAGCAAAGTCTCCCACAACAAACCGTACACAAATTTTTGAAAACGACGACTCCCAAAACTTTGTTCTATTTGGTTTACTAATAAATGAATTCGAAGTTTCAAACTTGCAACCTTGTTGATGTTTGTTTTCGATATGTTTAAAAGTGAGACTTGGTTTTATATCCAGGGATCATAAAACAAACCATGATACGACAGAAATGTTCGGAAGTCGCATCATGGTGTCAACTACAATAGGTAGAACATTTTATTTTATTTATCTAAAACAATTCTGTTTAATAAATGTTTTGTTTACGTTACTCTTATAGATGTTATCTCGTGTTAATTTCGTATTCTTGAAGAGGTTCTCAGTAAATATTGATTATTACCTAAGTGATGCACGCGGCTCTTGTTTTAAATTATATACGTTTTTATATGTAATCGTTTAAAAAGCCAAAAAGTTTTATTTTTATTGGATTCCAACTGACATGCTTTCTGGGTGGATTATTCAAAGCGTGCAAAAATGTCAGACCGGACCAGGGATTCAAACCCGGGTGCCTGGGGTGATAGATGAGATGCAAATTTAAAATTCAACACAGTAGTGACAGTCGTGATGGCAACAGGCAGAGGTGGTCTGACTACTCTCGTCTTACTCCATTCAGCTCTTAATTCCGACAAGTCAGCCACTGAGTCACCAGACCAAACAACCCACGCTGTCAGATCCGTGCCCTCCTTACATTGTTCGTGGCCTGCTTCATCTCCCGTGTCATCCCGGCTCTGTGTCACGACATGCCAGAGCACAGCGTCCAACAATAAATTACTAAATCTGGCAACAAATTTGAACATTCGCCGTTGCTAACGACCCACGATCGAGAAACTTATATGGCAAAGTGTTGGTGTTTTAATACACTTAGCTAATTTGGTTTAAACGTTGACAGAGACTCTCTTAAGATTGAACGATCTTTTAGATCTTAACGCAAGAAACATTGGCAACCTACGATTCATGAGTTATTACTGCAGGCTTCATCATGAAGGCAATTAGGAAAAGCACTACGCCGACCCTGATGACCTGCCGATAACGTGAAGTACCTACAGTCAGAAGGGGCCAAATTGAGGAAGAAGCTCCACAAGAGCAGCGGAGTGCAGGAAATGAAAGCGGGGTTAGACACGGCCGCGGCTGGAGGGCTACTGGAGTTCACTGGAGTCTATGGCCACCGGAGAGCCGTGAACTGCAGTTACACAATAGAACATTGTGAAGACACAAGGCGAGAATGGATCCCAGTCACTAGACGGTCACTGACAAATTGATAGCACTTATCTAGCGAAAGTCCAGCTTGAAATGGTCAACAATGCTATAATCTTGCCTATTGTCGGTTCTTTCATTATCTTCGTTACAAACTTATATAACGAGTGCGGTAGTATTATTAACGTTTGTTGCCAATCAATAGCATGACAGATTCGAAAGCAGTTAATTAACTTGTTTCAGATAAATAGATTTTAAACCATATGAAGCTTACAGATTGAAGAATTTCATAAAGTCCTATATAGGATCCTATTTAAAGTTTCTTTCCATTAACTATCTAAATAGGTATTACTACTTCTAAGGAAAACAGCTGTTTAACTAACTAGTCTTATTTTCCCATCAGCTGACTAAAGGTGAGATTACAAGCAGAACAAACTCCAGATTCCTATTCAAATATTGTAGATTTGCATCACTATTTATGTCGGCTGGATCTACATTTCTCAACTGAGATGCGGATAATGGTGTCGATGTAACTGATTGTCGAACAGTCTTGTTAGCGCGGAATGTCTGGTGGCCGGGGAGGATAGGGTTGCCCAACTACCACCTGTGTTGTAATTAGAAAATACCTCCGAGGAAGAAAATAATAATAACGTAACTGTTCTGCCCATCCGCCCGAACAGTTACAGTTACATCCAACATCTGCTGACTGTGGATCATTATTATAACGAGGAAAAGCGCGAATCCCTCGCTTTATAATAATAGCATATCCAAGTTCGCAACTTCTGTATTATTGTTTACTTCTGTGCTAAATTCAATTAAATCTGATAGACAATGCCCATAAACTAAAAGATCACTTAAAATCACTAGCCGAGTAGAAAATTTTAAATTGAGTATCAAGTATCTAAAACTTCACTATTTTAAAGATGTATCTAAGATTAGAGTAAGGATAGTAGTCTTTAAATACACCGTTAATTTTCCGGCTGTTAAGATACTGTTAAGTCTTTTTGAAAGAGTTGTGAGTTGACTGACAGTGTGTCTGTTTCTCATTATGTCACTGGAAAAAAATATCGATTTTACGAAATCAGTCATGTCCCTACGGGGATTACAACACATTTTTGAAGTAAGTATATATTATTTTTTGGTAGCGGAGCTTTCCCTAGTAATGGAAACAAACTCGTGGAGAAGTTCCAACGTTTAGAAAATAAACAGAGATAATATATTGTTATATTAAAAAAAGTGTCACACGGGATTTTGGATTCCACTGATTAGATTTAATAATACGATAAGTAAATACAGCTAAGTATGTGTCAAGGAAATTTTACGTTTGCCAACCACTGAGAAAGAATAACAGGATTTCAGACATTAGCCACCTTTGTATACAAAATATCCTTTCATGCCTTCCATCGCCAATAACAAACTTTAAACAAAGCACTGTTCGAGATTTGTACTGTGTCCAAGAATATCACAACATCATTATGTATGGCGACAAATACATAAACTGGACATTTTATTAATGTGGTTATTACTGTAGTCAATGATAAAACATTTACAACTATGAGTGTAGAGAATTCTGGTTCCTTGTGCGGTGCAAGAATTTTGAGGTGCATAAAACCAATTAAAATACATGCTGCTAAGAAAAAATGTTGTATATGACATTTTTTACTGTTAACTTGACAGACAAGCGTAATAACAGAAAAGGGCTTTAGTCAAGTAAACCAAATATTTCGGATTGTCGATCATTTTGTTTCTATAGATCGTTAGATCTGACTATCCAGATTATAATTTCCACGTTCCGTCCTCTGTATCATACCAATAATTTGACAACTAATTTCTCTGTGATGTGAAAGTCACGGAGGAAACACGGAGAAATGACAATCTTGAACCTGTCGGCGAACAGGTGGTAAGGTGACGCAACCAAGTTTCAAGAAATTATATACGTTGTTTTATAAATGTTTGAATTATGGTATTGAAATAAATTGTATAATTTTATAAAGTAGATAAGCAAATTAATTATTGGCAAGTAAATATGGATTGTTTTGCTTAAGAATAAATCTGTAAATTTCGGATGATCGGGTTTATATAATAAATGCAAACATTCCAAAGTTGTTTTCCCTTGTTTACAAAAATCAGTATTAGAATTTCAGTTGGAAATTCATCAAACATAAATATTTAGGCAATTCAATAAATTTTGGATCGTGAAAACGATCAGTGAGTAAACTGAATAAATTCTAAGCCATACATTTAGCAGCAATAAATTTCGTTTTGAATAAAAAGTTAAGTCTAAGTAGACATAACTTATTGCTATAAAAGTCTAGACTTACTCGTATTTCTTAGAATGTGGATACCCCTGAGATGAAGTGCTGCTATAACCGAGAGAAGAACGTACAGCAGAAGGTCTGGTATAATGCCACAAGACGTCTTGGTAGTTTGTTGACAATACCTCCACAAACGGACACAGATATACCGACGCTGGCCAACTGCCAATTATTTGTGGTTAGTGCACAAACCTAGATCGAGTCTACATTCCATTTTGTCGTCCTACATTAACCAGGAGATATAATAGTCATCATTTGTTATTGTCGTTCCTGCCGAGTCAGCGTCCGTTACATCGCGTCACATCGCGTCACGTCACGTCACATCACGTCGCTTCGGACTCCGCTTCCACACTGTTATAATTGAAGATTGTTCAATTATTACCGAATTTTGACACTCTGCAGAAGACCAACAAAATTATTATGCAATTCATCAATTTTATTTTTCCAAAAATTAAACAATTACAGTTGTTTTATCCTGTTTAGTACAGGCTACATTATAACACAATTTGTTATTACAAGTGAATTAAAAAGCTTCCTGATGGAAGCAATATTACTAAAGCGATAACGTACTTAGCCCTTTAAAAGAAATATAAAACGTAACACTACATCAAATATAACCTAAAAATCATTAAACGTGTCCCTGTATTTTAAATAGCTTAATGAATAATTAATGTCAATGAAGCCCATAAAATGCAACCGCCAATGCATTGAAAATATTTTATTTGGGAAATTAATCACCCTAAATTTATACCTCAAGGGGTCCTAACCATCACTGCGGTACATGAACGAATTTGAACAACAGACATAAAAATCATTACTCTTGCTATTTTAACACGTAATCAATAGGCTACTACGTTTATAAATTGATTTTAGGTATAAACATTGATATACCCTTTTTTTCATTTTTGGATCATTCATTCCATATTGAAACGACGAAAATTGGTGAAAATTCGTTACTACCTAAAATATAAAAACGATATAACAAAATATTTACATTCATCTAGGCCTACTGAGATGTATTAGATGATTTGATGTAATATTGATTATTATTGAGGTGATACAAATCGATTTTAGGGTTGGAAAATATGTTTTATATTACATTCATAATCCTGTAAGATAACTGCCCTGCATAAAAAAGTACAAAGGTTAATTGTAAAACTTATCTTAATTTCATCAAGAAACAAATATTTTAAAACGAGTCATTTTCATCAATTACATTTAATTGAAAACAAAACAATTCTTTGGGTTATAAATAAATAAAAAACATGTCACTCCCTAAAGATGTATCTCATGTACATTTTGAAAATATTTACTTTTTTATCTTCTACCGTTTTTAATTGGGTCTGATTCCAAAAGAGCCTAAATTGCCTATTTTAAAGTATCTGTACTTTCGTTGAGTGAAAAAAATTGTTTTCTCCTTTTTTGGTACTCAAGAAAGGACTATAAGTTTAAATTACAAACACATTTTCCAAGCTCAAAACCGATTGCACCACCTTAATGGTTCTAATGGAGGACTGAACGTGACCAAATAAGAAGTTAATCTTATGAGCAATACGTAAGACGCCATTTTAAATGGTAATTGAATTAGTGCACCCATTTGTGTTTTAATCCAGTAGAGTGCGCAATGTCGCAAGAGGTGGGGGGGGGGGGGGTGAGGGGGGAGTCACTGGAGCAGCAGCAGCACACATTATGCCATTTTGTCATTTGCCTGGATGTGTCATCGTGTCCTCAGGTCGCGGTCGGGAGAGCTGGCAACTGAGTGACGGCTTGTGACAGCTGACTGCTACAACTGTCTCCCTCACCCGGCAGAATAGAGGTCCTCACCTGTTAACTGTTTATTTCTTCAGTCAACCTAAAAATGTGTCTTGTCAATCAGTAACACTTTGCGTTTGTTCTAGAAATTCCGCTAGGTTGTTCATATTGAGTTATCCTACTACAATCCGATTTAAAAAAATTCTTTTGGTGAATTCTAAGGACACTTTGCCCTCAGGAGGGATCACTTCTGGCTGATTTATACCTTCCAATTGAACCTAAATTTGGCACAGCTAAAACCGACGTGTCACTTAAATCTGGGCTACCTTACAGCTGTCTAGAAGCGGCACATCACTAACAGCAAATGTTGAGATTTAGTTTTGTAAGTGTAGATGGATAGGTCTAGTTTACTGCGGTAGATGACTGTTGGAGATGGTGGGGCTCCCTAAAGTGTCAAAAGTTCTTGCTAGCCTAGACATAGGGGTTGCCATCCTCTGCCTGCTTTTACTGGAGAGGCTGGCTTCCCCTTCTTCCAACGGGACTTGACTGAGATTAATGCCCTAAATTCTTCCTCAAGATCTTGACAGGAGGCGGCCCATACTCCCAACCTTATCTATCCAGAATATTTATCACTCCGGAAGCAGCGCAAAGGTCTTTTTAGGACTATGTGCAATTTCTAAGTTTCTTGTCCTAAGAGAACAAAAAAAAAAAAAAAATAACAGAAAAAAAACACTAAGAAATACTTGTTTTTCAGTAGAATCATACTATTTACTGTCAATTTGTTGTTTATATGGGAAGAATACGGTCGGTTCAAATACGGTTGAAACACACTTTAAATGTTTATTCTTTTTAAATTACAATTCTCAAATCCTTAATTCTTGGAATTTGTACAACTTTCTCTCCACATATTTAATAAATCGATAACTATTTGAATTATATTTATCAAAATCGAATATTGCTTCTATTTTATGCTTAACTAGATATATATTATGTAGTGTGGACTACGGCAGCGCCGAAAGTGCCGTACAGGCTATCGAAGACATTTGTAGTCACACTCACTGGAGTTTTAATCTGACAGGTAATATCTTTAATTATATTAGTTACACAAGAGATAAATGAACCAATGCTATACATTGAGGAGTGGCAAAAGCGAGTACTCCAACTGCCATTCGTGAAGTACGAGGTCAGGTAATAAATATTTGAATAGTACCAACCAAAGGTGACGTGGCGCAGCCTAGGACCGGACCTCAGAACTAATGAATAGTTCCCAGAACTTCAGCATACCACGCCCTTACGCATCTTGTATCTCCTGTGAATCTAATACAATTAAAGGAAATACCATAAGGGATGTTTTAGTTTGTCGCCAGCTGCAGTGTGGGCAAATGTCGGAAATAACTTCAGTTCTTCAAGAAGCACTCGTGATTTATATACTAAGAATTGCAATTTAAAAGATTGAACTGTAATTGAATACAAATTCTTCCCATGTTTAAACTACGAAAAAACAGTGAAAATGCGTACCACTGTAAACAAAAAACCCACTCGTCTCTAAAAATGGTCCATAGAATTTATTTTTAGAATAAATTTTGAAATCGGAGTGATAGTCGATAATATCAATATTTAGTCTACTTTCTACGTAATTTCCAAATCCATCCTCCTATATAATTTCTCTTCCATTCTTTCAATTGAGATTCAGCCAGACTTTTTGCTCATTTGGCTCAGGATCTCACTACGAGATAGTTCCATTTGACAGAACGGCCTTTACAGCCTTGTTTTGGAAGGACATGCCAAAGAAAGCATCTTAATTTGATAAAGCAGTCCTAAATTAGCACGGGACTGAGGAAAGCATGGCTAATAACGAGGGCACATCTAGTTTCTCTTACAATTAAGCAATAACATTTTATACGAGAAAGCACAATTGAAGGGGGTACATTGTACTGTAATTTAGAAGGTCCAGAGATACCTCTATTCTAAGTAGGTAGCTGGGCCTGTTAATAACTATAAAGGCAGTATACGTACGAACAAGCATATAAGATATTTCACAGTATTACATATTCCCATATAAGTTGCAAAAAATATTATTTTAAATATCTCATATAAAATATTTGATCTCATAATAACTTGATAGTTTTTTACAATACGGTCTGCAGTCTCACTCAAGTAAATGTACTATTAGATTTAGTAATGCCTGTTATCTGTTGTATTATCAAAATTATACAACGTAAAACTCAAACTGAAATAAATTCAGGGTAAAATAAAATTTATTTTTATATTTAATACAATTTGAATTTAGGCCTATTATAATAAAAGGTAATATATCATATGACTTTCTTATAAAGTTCATGTGCTGTTATTACCACTAGTCTTAAAAATTAAAACGAGATATAGATAACACAAACAGTTTTATTAGTATTTATTCTAAACTATACTGTACTTCTGTAATATGCTGATGCCATATTGACGGAAAAGAGAGCATTAAAATGCCCTTATGCAGAAGACAGTTAAACTCAAGTAAAAATCTATTACAGTAACGGATATCCAATTAATTTTGTTAATTTTTAATTGTAAATTCCAAAAGACACAATACTATTTTAAATAACAATATGCAGAAATGTTTACTACGTATTACTCAGTAATATTAGTATTAAGTCGGATATGAAGCTAGTTACTCTGGGATTTAGTTACTTTCCGTAATACGCAACAACTATTGCTAATGTGTTCGGCCACCCAGAATTGTTTACTACGTATTACTCAGTAATATTAGTATTAAGTCGGATATGAAGCTAGTTACTCTGGGACTTAGTTACTTTCGTAATACGCAAAAACTATTGCTAATGTATTCGGCCACCCAGAATTGTTTACTACGTATTACTCAGTAATATTAGTATTAAGTCGGATATGAAGCTAGTTACTCTGGGATTTAGTTACTTTCGTAATACGCAAGAACTATTGCTAATGTGTTCGGCCACCCAGAATTGTTTACTACGTATTACTCAGTAATATTAGTATTAAGTCGGATATGAAGCTAGTTACTCTGGGACTTAGTTACTTTCGTAATACGCAAAAACTATTGCTAATGTATTCGGCCACCCCTAAAGTGACATGAGCACAATTCACCAAAACTGTCAGCGAACTTTCTTTTGCAAAAACTTTTCTAGATCACGCCGTGTGAATAATTACCAGAAACTGGTGATAATATATACAGTAGATATGATTTTTGTATATATCCTTGCACTTTTTCGCAAACATTAAAAATGGAACTAGATTTTAGACAAGTTGAATACCAATTATAGGGCAAAATAAAATTCACAATTGAACTTTGACCGTATAGAAGTGGGTCAGCATAACCCGACAGGCAGAGAATGTAATTCAACCCTTGATACTAAAAAATAAGTTATGACTTGCTAACTTCTTGTACTTATCTCTGCAATTAACCTTGGCAATGACAACATTCATAATTTATCAGGTGATGGTTGTATTTCTTATCAATAGCGACTCAGGCCTTCGCATATTAGGAGTTGCTAAGAAGATATTCACAATCCTTCAAAATCCACCACTTAGTCCTAGAAATATAAAGGTCCTAAAACTGCATTTTACAGTTCTCAGATTCTACAACATGACTCTGATGCTAAGTACGAGTCATATTGCAGAAAAATACTTCGTGCTTATACGTATAAGCAGCCGATATGACTTCGTGTTTGTATAAATAACAACAAACATAATTTATTTATACGTAACAAGTTTGAACAGAAGCACAAACAAATACTGATATAAAGTAATTATATGTGACTGTGCAAATGTTACATTCGTTATGTTACTGAAACCTTGTACTAACCAGGCACAATACGTTTGTTGAAGAATATTTATGAATTTAATGGACCTGTTATCCATTAACGTCAGTTATAGCTGTTTATAATCGGTTAAAAATCGTAATCTTTTAAATGTTTAAGACACTGCTACTTTAATAGATATAAAATATACATTTTACTAATGCAACAGTAAAATTTAATAGCCTTGATTTTATAAAATACAAAGTAATATACTAACATGATATATGAATGAAGCAAGTGCTTCTTACACTACTTTCAGCGAAGGCAACTGCCGGAAGATCAATTGCCTAATGCACTGACTGGCTGTACCAAAGATTAAATTGTGCAAACCCTTTAGTGTAATCATGTTATTACTTTTTACTACTACCATTAACATATATTTAAATACAGTAATTAAACTTCAGTAATTAGAAATCAGAAATACAGTATTTAAAAATAAACTTCAAACAAAAGACAGTAATTAAACTCGGCATAACGTAATTAATGGAAAACAAGAGAAAATGTTTTAACAGTTTATCTAGAAGACGTATACTAAAGGTTCATAAATGTTTACCTTAGAAATCTGTTGCCTTTTATCACAGAATGGTGCCTATATTTGATCAAATATAGACCATGTATAATGAAATTTCAGTGAAAAAATACCAAATTTCATAACGAAACACTTCGTGCAACTATTTCGTCTCAATAAACCCAAAAACTGTAAAGTGTATTCCTTTTTTCAAATATTAGAGCTACTTTGCAGTAGTAAGAGTTCAATAAAACCCATTAGTAATGAGACCTTTTTAAGTTTTATTTCATTTTTCAAAGGTATTATGGGATAGAATGCAAAATATACACATCTACGCGTACATTCTCGTACATTGTTAGTAACAATATTGATTTACTGATCTATAAGTTTCACTCATGGTCAACCGGTTGAAATTGTATGATTCACAGACAAACCGTATTCGCCTGCATATGAGTAAAGCTATAAGCTTCTCTGGAAGAATCTTCCATTGCTGGAAACAAGGACATTGTGCTGGGTAACACGCGCATACCAGGAACCAAATTATGGTTTCCCGAGTCTAACAGCAAGTAGCAAAAACCTCAAATGAATGCTGCATATTTACATAAATGGTGTTGAGTCCCTGTTCCAAGAAGGCACTATAGGCGAAGATCTTCCCTAATTGTAGTAATACTAGTTTGAATCTGCGGCTGTACCATTTCTCTAGCAGAGCGCAGCCCGGCGGCACGGCGCTGCCTAACCACTGTTGCATGTACAATTAAAGTTTAATAATCCAGAAGAACGTGTCCTAGGCGTCCTTTTCTATTAAAGGTAGAACAGACGAGCTTGTATAATGTAACTAACTGTTCATGATGAATATTGTCGTATGCTTTTACTTATCAATAACTATTTACAATCCTAAATCAACTCAACTTCAAAAGCATTCGCAGAATTTTAAAACTTCTTCTTGATAAATTAACCAACATTGAAACTTAGTGTTGTTTAGTTTCGGAACAAAAACTTGTTAAAGCTTTTGATTCCAGAGCGAATTTATAACACATTTGCTTTGGTCCTGACTGATTAAAATTTTGGATTATAATAGCTTAAATCCCTGAATTCTTAAAAGCTTTATCCTTAAATCTTCAAAGACTAACTAAATAAAAATCTATACAAAAATTGTAAGGTTTTGAACCTTAGTATTATGATAATGCTACTGTGAGGATATAACTACTATAAACACTACAAGTAAGTAAGTATTGGGTTTTATATTTTGATACGTCCATGTTCCACTCTTCCAGTTAAACAAGCTAATTTTGTAGAAATAACATGATATTATGGGATTTAAAGCTTAAATCGTTCTGGGCTCTGATGAAATGTTTTATTTCGAAACTGAACGACACTGCCTTTATTGGTGTAATTAAAAACGCATTAAACTTTACGTCCAATAACGACAAAATGTCACCCCTCTATAGGGATGCAACACCAATCTCAAGGAATGCATTTAAACTTTTTGTAAGCTCGAGTAGAGGCTCACACGAAACGAGACAACGATAAGAAAGCCACCACTACTAGTTTAGATATAACTAGTTTGGTCCAGCCACCAGTACTACTCACTGTAAGAACTCCGTGAATATCCCGAGGAACCCTAGGCACATCACATAAGCACTCGCGAGTACCAGCTATACATCACACTAGACTGAGTAGCCTACTCCACTCTACTCCTCTCCACTCCTCTCCTCCCCTAATTACGCGCGTATAGCCAGCTCGCTTCGCTCTACGCTCAGTGGACTCGGCTGACCCGGAAACCCGCGCTCTATGGAAAATGTATCAGCGGGTTACTTTCTCCACATCTCAGCCCCTGAGTCACTCTTTAATTACAATTTGTTTCCTCCAACACGTCCAATAATTGATGCACCACTTCCTCCAACAAGTGGTCTCTGATATTGTCCCAGTAGCCTTCCACGCCCCACCGATTGTTTGCCAATTTCCTTCACGCCGAGTAAGGGAAAATATGATTTTCTTCACTGTACATCAGTACAACGGTGGTCTGATTTAATAAAGGAAATGTCACAACAGGATGATGAAGCAGCATGGATACTCTCGCATACCGGAAGTAACACTGATCCTAGGATAGTGGAATTATTGTATCATGAATCCGTAATTATAAAACATTCCGTTAGAGTCGAATATGGGCGTGTAGAGATCCGGTTTTGAAAACTGAGCTGAATATATCGTAACTGGTTAGTAAATTAAACATTAACATTAAACATCAACATTAATACATTAAACATTTCACATCTGTGAACATGTAAGTTATATTTAATTTCAAACCTATTAACTTTAAGATTAACATATGTTTACAGCATTATGCCATGACTGAAGATCTATTGATATTAAAATAACTCGATTACAATCATGAACCTAATATGACACTCAGAATCAGGAATAATGACTATATAAAAGCCTACATTTAACTGTTTGGCAATTTTCTATTGCTGCCTTTGCACAAAACAAATCACTATTTCGTGGACGATATTTAGTGATGAGTTTTGAGGTTTATTGCTCTTTGAGCTGCGTAGTTTGATTTATCATTTGCTGTACTTTGAACTCAGAGAAGCCAAGATAGGGTACTCACTGACTGTATTTCTCTCCCCCCCCCCTCTTAGAATCTTTAGGCAGACACAATAGTGTAGAAAATAGACCATTAACACAAGAATCTCTCTAAGCACACTCTGTAGAGGTGAGCATTGTTGCTGTATGAAGTTCAGCATTGACAAAGAACACAATACCGCAGCACAGGTTTCTCTGCAATTAGCAACACCGAATATAATCGTGCCATTCTGGATGTGTACTGCGGAGCCCAGCACTTGAGTAGAACAGGGCAAGACTACTAGAACATTAAGTTTCCTTTAACACTATTTTTGGTAACACCGAAGTTTCGTATTCTTCTATAATTTCTTTTTCAGTGCAAGTTCATTTAAAGTGATGAAATATTTAATTTACAAGGTAGAAGTATGCCTCACCAGGTGTCGCGTAACAAACCTCGCTGTGATAGATGTCTTGCGGACAGATAGACATCGTAACGGAAAAAATGTTTTCATTTTCCCGGCAGTCATAGTCATTATCCTACCAAATTATAGGTTTTGATGACCCTTAGCCAAATTAAATGATTGGACGAGCACCATCATAGAACTTATTCTTGTGTA
Organism: Homalodisca vitripennis; assembly: GCF_021130785.1. NCBI lineage: Eukaryota > Metazoa > Arthropoda > Insecta > Hemiptera > Cicadellidae > Homalodisca > Homalodisca vitripennis. The sequence goes on along the minus strand of NC_060211.1, from coordinate 127,510,777 downwards.
TTTAGAAAAGAAAATCGTGCAAAATTTTAACTCTACAGACGAAATATTTCTCAAGATATGTTGATACGTGATTGAGTTAGGTTTCACAGCAGTGTTTAAATAATACAAGTGCCGGCGAGGTAGGAATGTAACTACAATGTGCGCTAAAATCAAATCTTGTCATCGAATTTGCACTTATTATTTTTATCTTTTTGCTGTATCAATAGGCTAAACGTGTTAATATTTCACATGTTAAAATATCATGAATACAGCTTGATTACAAATTTAGTTATTGTGCTATTTTATCATTGCCATCATGGTTACCCATAAGACTAATGTCAATACGTTAGCTAACGCTCAGCCACACTTCATGAAGTTACATGCATCACTATCGAATTCAGTGCTGCTTATACAGAAATGATATTTAATGCAAAGTTTGAAGTCTTTAGGTCGGTTTGTTTTAGATATATCGTGCGGACAGACAGACAGACATTTTGTCAGCCCCTCGAGTGATAAACGTCACTATCGCTCAGCCAATTACATTATTAGTACTATAGATTTGTTAGATAATACATTTTCAGCCATGAACTTTACTTTTCTAACTCTGGCACCTACAATTTTTATTTAACACGAATATTGTTTATCTTAGCCAGTAGGCATTACAATTGTTAGTTTTTTTAATAATACGTAATAGTAAAAGAACTAAAATATTACCTAAAGACTCTGTACTAAAACGTATGAGCGTAAATAAAATTTTTTAATTTTTTTAAAGAATAATTCAATTTTGAAGAATTAAGTAGTATATGCATATATATAACTTATGCACCAAATTAGTATATATATATATATATATATATGTATAACTTACATCAGAAAATTAACACTTAAACACTTAAGAAGTGTCCGTGTTCAGTCTAAGAAACGAATTAATTGAGTATTACAATTTTATGTATTTTAGAAGTATAACACGATATCACTGATGCTATCGATACGTATTTAAATTAATCCATTCTTAATTAGTTCTGAGCAACGATTTTAATTAAACCATTTACATCACCAGTGCAGCCTTTCAAGTTGATTTTAAATTAGTATTGCGTGATTGGGATTACAGCACGATCGACTGCTTTTAACCTTCCCATTCCTTACCACTCAATCAGGTAGAGATATTATAAAATCAGATAATAAAATGGAGTAAAATCGTAACGCTTGTATTTATTACTCTGATATTTTGACAAGAAACATAAATAACTTGTGATAAAACATTTACACGTATTACACGTGATAATGAACACGTATTGATTACAAATTAAGACTCCTGCATTAATTACTTAATAGCTACAACCTCTCGATTACATACTGTAGTTATTGACAAGGCCGTGGCGAGGTCTGATCCCGAGAGTGTACAAAGATCATTGAGCAACTATTTACAGAACACATTTGACACTGCCATGCCAATTTTATAAACTAAAACATTATATGGAGAACTAAACTATGCAACTATTGGCTGTAGCCCTCTTGACTATAGATCCACAAGAACAACGCTAATCCTCATGCACGTTTTACGACCTTATTTGTAATCGTAGAATTATGGAAGGTGTCTCATTTTAAATATATATTAAATATCCATTCAAACGCTTTTTCTCTCGATATTTATTTAGGTTGATCATAAAAAATATAAAGCTTTTATTACTTCATCGATTATATATTCAAATAGTATGCTATACAAAGTACAGTTTGAATGCGAATAAATTACACATTTAAAATTAAATATCTCGCATGATGCTACGATAAAAAATGAGGGCATGAAAGCGCAAGAGGTTAAACAATGTTCTTATGGGGAAAACTCAATGACACTTCACTACATCTGTCTTTTGTAATACAAAATAAATACTTGTCGAATTTTACAGACAACTATTTATTTCATTTCAAAATTGTGAGCGCCTAAACTGTGAAAACACGCCTTTTCTTTAATTATACAAAATTGAAACAATAACCGTAGATTGGACTAAGTGTTGTACCTCTTAAATGGTATGTAAATACAAATAAAAAATACACGTCTAAGATGTGATACATATTTTATAGAATTTAAGGCTCGCTGAAGAATACATGCATTTTAACGGTTTGTACGCGTTGTAATAAAAAAAACGTTGAATCAATTTACTCCGGATCCTTTCACCTCTGCTCTGCTTTCTCCATTTGGTCAGTAGCGGCCTACCCATAACGTCTTATTTTATCATACTGTTGTTGAAGTGTACAGAACGTGAGGGTGTCTTATTACTACCAGTTTTACAATAAAGTTGTCCTCCAACTTTCAATAAAGCACACTCAGTTGAGTTAACCCCAATAAATTCATACTGAATTTTTCCCCAGCAATTTATTACAACTAAGAAATCCTACTTTTATAATTTTATCACGTATTTTGTAAACACCGGTAATACGCTGTATATGTCTCAGACTGTCTTAACATCGAAGTTAACTTTCTTAGTTTCTTTAATTAGCAAGACAGAAGGTGTCGCGTAACAGGATTTTCTGAAATTTCATTCAGAATTCCAAATCAATAGCTAATTTTGTTCTCAAGATATCCTGAGGACGCCAAATAGATAAAAGGAAAATTTAATCAATTCCATAAGCTTCGCTGAGGCTCATCCAAATCCTATAGAGGGGCATACATCATCATAAAACGATAAAAATCCATGTTGCCTGCATTGAATTAAAGTCCCTTTCAACATTTCAACTTTATAGTTCAAGTTGTCCTCAAACCATCTTACAGGAGACAGGCAGACAGGCAGCCAAACGGATACACAGTCAAGTAGAAAAAAACGTTATACCAGCGTATAAAGCGGTACCAAAACACGCACAAGTTCAAATCTATAACTTAATGCGTTCTTTTAATATACTGCAAAAATTCAGGCTTCGCTGACGCTCAGCCAAATCTCATGAAGAGACATGCATAATCATTTAACTCGAAATTGCCTATGTAGAATTGAAGCTTTATGTGCAATTTAAAGTCTACAACTCAAAGTTAAAAGTTATTGAGATTAGGCCTAATAACACTTCATAAATTTGGTTTGAAGATAACCTTTCAGATAAAAAACAAACAGTATCAATTTTATGTCACTAAAGATCAATCAAAGACATTAACATCGTGTGATTCATGGAAGTTCTTTAGGGCCAATATTTATTAACAATGGACAGGTCGTCCTGTACGCTGACAACAGCAATCAATACTGAAGGCTGACTACAGAGCAAGGGCTGTTGCTCTCAAGAACAGATTTGATTACATCGGCTTGCTATATTAGTAAAGCCTAATACTTGGTGTTTTCTCTGAAAGCCGACTTTGATCCTATAGATCATAAGTTGCTTTTTCACACCTACGATAGCTGTGAGGGGTGTATGTCCTGTGGTCCTATAGATGGAGTCAACGAATACTTGACAATCGCTTGAAATGGAGAGCTCAGATATCATATGTCAGGAATAGATTAAAAATAAGAAAATTCGTACATGTTTTTGTAACCCTCGATCAATAATAACCGAGCAGGGAACACTTCTGGATGGTTTATACCTACTAGTTGAACCCACTACTGGGCACAGCAAAAACCGATGTGTCACTTCAATCTAGGCAACCTTATGGATGTCCAGTAGCGGCACATCACTAACCGCAAATGTTGAGATTCTGGGGCTCATGGGCAATTCGATAGGTCTGGTCTACTGTGGGAGATGACTGTTGGAGTTGGTGGGGTTTGTTCCCTAACCTCTGACGTTCCTGTTAACCTCAACTAGGGTGTGCCACCCCCTTGCCTACTTTGACTGGAGAGGTTGGTTCAGAGCTGGCCTCCCCTTCTTCTGGGGAGACGTGATGTAGTGCCCTAATTCTTCCTCATGGATCTCAACAGGAGGCGGCCCCTACTCCCTAACCTTGCCTATCCTGAATATCCTGTCACTCCGGAAGCAACGCAAAGGTTCTTACAGGACTAAGTGCAATTTATAAGCTTCTTGTCCTAAGAGAACAAAAAAACCCTCGATCAATAATATCCAGTGAATTGCTAAAGCTATTGTATTTTGCCTACGTCCAGTCTGTTGTTTTCTTTGGAATAATAGCATTTGGAGCTGCTTTTAAAACCACAATTTGACCACTTCAAGTTATAAAAGAAACAATCTGGAAAATTGAAAACTACTCATATTTAAACATTATAAATATCCCTTGGATTTTCCAAACAGAGAATTTAGTGTCCAGTTTTACCTTAGCACCTTGGTAATGCATATATCCAAAAAGAAAAATAGTCTTTTTGTTCAAGTTAGCCATAATTACATAACCAGACTGTCTCAAACTGCAGGCATTCAAATTCCTAGGCTTCTTATAAGAATAAACTCCTCTTGTTCTCATAATTTAGCTACACTGAAAACTGTTCACAATTTGTTTATCAAAACAGGGTGACTGTCTCGATATCCGAAATTGATGTCTCCGCGATTGATCAGAAAACGTCCCCAATGCACATTTGAGACCAGACCCTGTACAAGGAATTCTGTTTTGATTATTTATGCATATATGAGTGTGTGTATATATGTATATTATGTATAAAACATACAAAACTATCGTTTTATACGTGACTTATGAGTACGATACGTGGTTAGGGCGTGTATGTGTGTGTGTGCGCGATGTTTTTATTTCATTTCTACTCTATTTTCTTATTAATATTTATAGCAATATATTTCAATGCAGGAAAGTGTAAATGGAGTATGAATGTGATTGTGTGAGGGCCGCTCTCCCTTTCCGTTTTTAAATTTCGTCTTATTTGGTTTTAGTAAATGTTTTGGAAAGATTCATAAAATTGTAAAAACTAAATTATTTTGTTTACTGTTGCCGATCCTTTCTCTCGTTCATCAATTTGCTATTTTTTATTTTAAATTATCCCTATCCTATAGAAATGTATTTTGTAACTGTCTTCATCACGCGTGTTTTATTATTTTATTTCTGTTTAAATAAGTTCTTTCTCTTCCTCATAGGCTATCCCCAGGGGGAATACTTACCAAGTAACCAATGAAGGTTGCAATGTTGTGGTAATGAATCATTTATATTGATTTCAATTAGTTTCCGAGGTTGTACAGAAAGACGAACAGACAGACGGACAGACGTAAAATATTTCAAGCACACAAGGTTTCATTCAGATAACAGCTTTTAATGTGTGAAGTAGTTTTACTTTTTACAAATATATAGGTGTACTTATTATTCCACTAGAATTAATTAAACTTTAGAAGCTATTGAGCGGGGAAATATAACTGAGTGGAACTTGTGTGGTGCCGTGCCACCGCCGCGCCGATCCTTTGATTATCCGTCCTACACATTACCCACTGAGCCAGGTAGCATCGTCATTATAGTTATAATACAGTGTAATTATGCGATACACGTTTCTAAATGACCCAATAAACTATTTTGTGGTTGCTACGATGTGTATTAAGATAATTTTAAGATTTCCGGGAAAGATAGAATACTAAAATCGTTCATTATTAAGGATCCTCTATAGGTCCTCCTTAAATCGGGTCTTTGTCAGTCCGTCCGATAGCTCCTGATAAAAATGTCCTACAGATTTAAATTTCGGTACATAAGATTCCTCTTCGTCTAAGGAATGAATTTTGGGATCAAAAAGCCAAAGGGCGGCAAAGTGCATTTAGCTCGGTAAAGACTTTTGTTGCTTTCTTACGAGCCCTTTGATACTCCGTAATATTTCAATACAAGTTATTTTCCTTTCATTTGACCAGAAATTAGCTTTAATAATGAAGGTTCATAAAATCATATTCAATCGTTACATTAATTCTAGAGACATCGATGATTTAAGCTATTTCCATTGCTTTCGCATTTTAACACGATATTGTGAATAATATTGCATACATGAAAGAGACTCAAAGTGATTTCAACACAGTTAGTAATTGTTTTTCTAGTGATTTACAAAATAAAAGTGAAGTTGCGGTTTATGGTATTAGAAACGGTCGTTGTGTGAGGCAGTGAAAGTGGTTTGAAGACGGTCCAAGACCAGACCTGACCACGAGACCAGTCTCCAGCAGCAGTAGTGAGGCTAGTTTCTGAGTTGGGTGAGGCATTTCACACGTATCGGTGTTTAACAGTGTGTTGTTATAACCTACAAAGATTTTCACGCCTTAGTAATTCTCCCCTCCCAATATATTTGTATACTCATCAGCCTACAATCCCATAAGGCATCCGGTGAGTATTGTAAGACATACAAAACTGTGACCCAGAAAGTATCCTAGGATATCAATTGTCGTTGGAGATTTTTTCAATTATTGTTTACTTGCCCAGTTCGGTATACCTCTCTTCTGTTTCAAGCATTTTCTTAGGTTTCTTAGACATTTTACGGTGTTTGCCCCTATGTAGACTATTTAAAGTCTTACATGTAATTTACTTTTGTGTTTTTTATTGTTTTGTTCATCAGAAACAACACAGCCTGAAGAGAAAAGCGGAATACCCTCTAAAAGTTAAACACTTATATTCTTTAGTTTTAAGCTTACAGAAAACGCTAAATCGTTGCTCTCATCTATATACTATTATACGACCATTGGACTAACTTACAATATTAAACGTTACAAACTGCTCTACTGTTTTGATATTGCCGTCTTGTGCCGTACCAATCCCTTCTCCGATGGTTATTAATACCTCTAAATAACCTAAATGTAGCTTTAATTAACCTCTAATAATTTTTTTTAAACTCAATGCTTTAGTCAGTAACAAAAAAATACCTTATTTTGTTTGTTTTATATAATTTGATATTAAAAACATAGATTACAAAGTATTGTGGTATAATTTATGAGGTCTATCATTAACAAATTACAGTTTTTCAGTTTCATTTTAGTTTGGAGGTACGGTAATTGTTTTTAAAATATACAAAACCTTTTATTATGAACAATATGTCAATTTTTATAATATCGCTGTGCACATAAACATAAAATAGATTCGTCACCACGCACAAGCCTCTGAGGCCCACGTGAGACTAATTTCGTGTACGTTAAGTGTACTATGTATGTTTGTAAGTTCAGAAATAAGTTAGATTTTAATTTAATCTGAAGTTGTTGCACTTATTTTATACATAATTTGTTTTAAATAAAGGGTTTAGAACATCTGTTTTCAAAAAATACTGAAATTAGGGTATATATGTTGAAATAAAAATCAGACAGACAAATTATGTATTTGGAGTCTGTGGTGATATAAACTTTTTATCGGATCCATATCCTAAAATTTCAAATTTTTTTACCAAATTCACATAAATACTTATTGTTTTGTGACTTTGACTTTTATGACTCTCGATTTTTATAAGATATACTCCATCATATCAGAGTGATAAAATATTCTTGTGGATAACTGTCCGGAAACGCTTAGTTTTATTTATAGCAGCAATTTCTTTTTCCGCAAAAATGGCGGCTAGTGGAAAAACTATGCGTTTCCTGATATTTTTACTATCGAATATTTTCTAATTCTGATGCACTGGATCATAACCTACAAGATTGTAGAGTCATTACGAAACATCCTGTAATAGGAGGGTTAATGTCCGATACTTCTGAGCTGCGTTGTGTCATAATTTGGATCATAACTTTCAAAAGTCTCAGCTCAGGTTTTCTGTAAATACATTATTTGTAAACACTGCAAAACCATAATATGTAGTTCATTTCGCACACAAAAGTAACAGCAATGATATGACCATGATTGTGGTTAATATCTCAATGTGGTTCAGAAATCCACATCATTTGATTTTAGAACTTTACTCGGACTCTATCTTGGATTGGTCGACAAGTATGTTAACAATTTATCAAGTGCATTTATATATTCATTGAGATATTTATGCACATTTTTATTTCTCCTTAGGCAGTTTATTGAGGATATTTTGTTTCCACATTGGCATACGGGCTATATCTTTTATGGAACAGCCTTAGTTATCTCATTTAGGGGAGTTCGTAAACAGCAAAAAAACCATTTAAGAGTGCCGGGCCTGGGCAGTCGTAACAGTGTCGAAAAATGATCATTAATGAAAAACTTTTGACTTCACTGTTTATATTTTCAGTTTCCGTGATGACCTTCAACAGAAACACCAGAAACAGAAAGACAACATTTCATACCCCCACAATAACACCTTCATAAAGTCCGTGTCACATGGTGGTCCAAAAATATTCAATGCTCGGCCGCGTACATAATCAGTTTTAACACCCCTTTACTTAGGCATCTTTGAAAAGGAAATTAATCATAATATGCATTTCATTCCGGGGACAAAATGCTAAACGGAGCTGTCATGTCTTGGCGACAGAGTAATTAATGCTTCACTTCATGAAGCACTTAGTTTAAAGTTTATTGACATTGTTAATTTACAATATTAATATGTTAGATAATAGTCCATGAGTCGAGAACCAACAAATTTGCACTGTATAATTACACAATCTGGTTTATCTTGAAATCGACAGAGTTACCCCAGGCAGAATGCAAGGATCGAACTCAGCCGCGCTAGTTTTGAAGGAGCATAATCATAAGGATTAAACATATGTAATTATTTATTTGCTCAGATTATATTATTCCCAGCTTGACGCACTCAAAATCAAACCTTCATACACGTAAATAAGTGGTTAAAATCCGTTAACTAACCGTAAACATGCTCTTAAATAGCGGCTTTCAATCTCTTCATCTAGTTGTCTGACTGTGATTGAACTATTACTTGTTTGTCTGACGATTAGTTTTAAGTATATCGAGCAAAGATATATATAATTTATAATTTTTAAAAAAATAATATTTTATAATTTTAACATTTGCTACATCTTTCCATTTTTTTCCAAATGTGGCTAACGATCGAGTTCTTTCTTAAAACAGATTCTGTTGATTTCAAGAAATCCCAGGTTGTGTGTGTGCTTGCCCAGTCTAAATTGGTTCTCGGCTCTTGGATTGTAATGGTATTTCAACTTAAGTTTATAGTTTAGGTTTATTTTAATAATAACCATTTTAATGGCCACGTCTTTAAACATGTACGTGTCTTTGAAGAATAACTATTTCTATTTGATTTGAATGCAATGCGTTAAACTAATAAATTATCTCAACAAAAGACAAGGTGTTTAAACATTTTATTAGCCCCTGCACTCCCCACGCCATTATACCAACTCAGGCTGTGGAAGGAGGGTGACAGGCGCTGGGGTGTATTCTCTTCAATCATGAGCGTAAGCACAGTCTCTTTAGGAGATTGGTTGGGATGTCGATTTATGTGTATACGTGCCTGTGTTTTTGACACTTAAAACCACGACCGATCAGTTTTAGATATAATATTTAAACAATTTCATTAACACGTAACTTAAACAGAGTTTTGAACAATAATTAATTTGTGCTCTCTATTAAGTTACACTCTAGGTATAGGTTATAATAATTTGATATAAACGGTTAAATGCCAAAATTATCCGCCCGATCAAGTTCCGTTATTTCACCCCACGTTTTTAAATCGCTACTATAGCCACGGAATTGATTGTTTGAGGTGAACTAATCATTTCAATTTATATTTCTGATCATCCCCTCTAGAATTTTATATTTTACTGATAGGTACTATCTCGAGGGATGTTTTTCTTTTATTGACATCAGCGCGGGCTTCGGCAGCACCGAATGGCCCCGCGCTGATGGCCGGAGGCACTCGTCTCATTTCGATAACAAGAACAGTCTGGGCATGCCTGATGCTGATAAGATAAGACGTCGTCAAGGAAAACAAACAGTGTCTATCTAGTTTAGTACCTCCGTACTCATCTATGATCATAAATAGTTAAAACAATCAATTCCGTGGCTATAGTAGCGATTTAAAAACATGGGGTGAAATAACGGAACCTGACCATCCGCCCTTCTTTTACTTATGAGAATAAGTACACTCTTTTTACTGTGTCAAACACCCTATAGTGAAACTTATAATCGAATGGATACGGCCATTAAAATGGATAGGCTATATTAAACACAATCGTGCCAAATTACGAGTATATTGCGATCAGATTTAAATTATTATAGTGGTCGTGTTTTGCGTATTCCTGTTTTTTGCTGCATGACTCATATAGCCTGTGCGGCCGCCATCTGCACACCTTACGGTATATAGAAGAGCAAACGCTGTGTCCCTTTTGGTTCCTTTTTACTTTTGTTCTGCGGTGATTAATTAAAGATACATAACTATTCTATTTCAAAATATTTAGCGGTCTTTTAGCATGAAAGTTGATTACAGATCGGAGTGTTTACACAATTGTTACTTCATCGTTTATGGAATGCAAAGCTCTCATAAGTTTGATAGTAACAATTTTCTCACTTACTTTTTTAAAATAACTAGCAATTACCCACTGCTTCGCTCGCAATTTAATTTAAAAAAAATTAAGACACCGTAATAAGCATACTCTTTTTGAATGGCATTGCAAATAGTCCTGCAATAAGTAAGAGTCACTGAAAGATATTAAAATCTCTTGATCCATTTTAGATTTAAGTTTAAATATGGTTACCCCCGAAGTCGGAGAGTGGAACTGTTTTTATAAGTACCTCTGAAATTTCCCTAATATCTCTCCAGTATTTTGTGATATTTTATTAAATAGCTCCAACGACATCAATAGCAATTGAATTTTATTGGCCAGCGTAGAGAAATTTTAAGTCTAAAGGGAGACTTAAGTCAAAGTCCATTATGTGTTTCTCACTTAGCACATAATGTAATAAACTATGGCATTTTATTGAAGATTATTACAATCCCAATAAAAAAACCTAGACAAATTAAAGCTTCTGCACGTAACATGACTAACAGATGAATAACATATTAATGTGACTCTAAGTATGTCCTTGTAGAATTTCGGTACAATAGGTCTAGTAGTTTTTATGTAATTGAGTAAAACACACATACACGCTGAGAGACACCATTAGATATTTATAAAATAGTATAGATAAATCTAGTTTTATTTTCATCTTCATTTACTCATTTTATATTACTATTGGTAAACTGACGATAATAGAAATGTTTTAAGGCTACTGACCAAAGTAATCCTCATTATTGTACTTAACTTACTGTAAGTAATCCTTACTATTTGACTTACAGATCTGCGGTATAATAATAATAATAATAATAATAATAATAAAGACCACACAACAATTACTGTAACAAAACTTGTACTATGACAAGTACTCGACTGTTTGTCAATTGATTGCCAAAGTAGTCGTAGTCACACTGTATAAAGATAGGTGTTGGCGTTTACTACTAACTATTAATAAGTTAGGAGTACACCACACAGCACGTCGTCAAACGGACGAAGTTCCATGTAATCTTACATTTCCATAATCTTAATTCGTTCTCGAGGTATCCTGCCTAATCTCTTGGAGGGGGGGACATGCCATAATCGAATTCAACATTTCTATATAAAAACAAGTTTCATGTAAAATGCCAATTCTACAGTTCAATTTGTTCTCAAGACATCCTGCGGAAGAAAGAGTAACAGACATAGAAACAGACAAACATACAGTTGGAGTTTTGACAGCTTCCTGAGTATTGGAAGAAAATTGAAAAAATTCCAATCTATAGCTCAATTTGGTCTCTAGATCATGCGCACAGACATAGACAGACATGCCATGTAGGAGAACTCATGACACTCTGAGTGATTGTCCTTTGCTAACGATCAGCCATTAAAATGGCTAAATCCGAGGATGACCATGCTTGCTGAACAATCATTCTCGACATCTTCCCAATATGTTGTTTTGCAGAAGATGACGATGTACCTCGTGTGAACGTGCTGTTTTCAGATCGGCTCTTGAGGATCGAGCGCTAGTTTACGACTCTGAAAGCGCTCTGTGAGAGGTGAGGATCCACCCAACCGGGTGATCTACTATAGGGAATGACCGGCTATGAATAGCGAGCGACAGACGCAGCAGCAGTGGAAGTGCCCATAATCGCTGTGTTTAGGAGATGCACACACACTACGGAGGAAAGTGGCGAGGCGACGAGGCGGGCAGAAGTTGAAAGTATTTTATTTTCTAATTGGTGAAACCCTGGTCGCTCATTACCATGGCCGGCCCGGCGGCTGGTCCACTTCCAGCGTCACAGTGAACGATCATTGTGTGTCGTCATCGCTGTCCGTCCGTCCGTCAGACTGTGTCACCCCGCACGGACAAATCTACCCTCTCCCCCCCGCCATCACACATCTCAACTACAATCCTACCTATAACAGATATCAGTTGGCCTGATCTAAATAACCTCTTAATACATTTGTTTTTATACTCCAACTCAAACTTTTGAAATACATTGAAGTGATGTTTAACAAAATCTCTATTGTGTTATTGTGTAACTGTATTTTACAAAACAACCACAACACAATCTTAGATTTTGAAACACGGATATCAAATATAAGGAAGATGTAGGAAAATTAGTTAAACAAATAAATAAGTGAGTCGGATTGATTATCATATATATTATCTTCAGTTAGTATTGTCTCTTGGGCGTCCACCTGATACATCTTCAGCCTTATTGGATTATTAGTTTGTATTGTTTACAGCACTCGTTTAAATTATGTACATTGAGTGATTTTCAAACATTAAATTTTTTTACACTTTGAATGAAACATTGATAACTAATAAACAATAGCTAAGTAAATAAAATTACAAACACTGGGATGCCAGATTGTTGAAAATGTTTCTGTGTCCAAAGAGTAGTTTTATTGAATATTTGGAAATGGTTAAAACGATTATAGGTATATTATAACTCGTTGTTATTGGGCTGATATAAAAGCGTTGTAAAAATACTCAACGGCTGGCTCTTAAAAACGCCCACACCAGCACCAGCTTGTTATTGTACAAGCAAAAGGAGAAGTAGGCAGGGTTCGTTACTCAAGAACAGAACCCAAACCCCTCACCTCTATTTAAAGCTAGTTACCTAAGATTTACATACAAATAGAAGGAGTGAATTTTAGTTCTAAAGGACAAAATAACGAAAATAAGTGCTAATTTCTTTGACTTGCATGAATTGAACAAATAGAAATTTTGTTAAGATGAAACGTATAAAAAGTAATATTAGGCCTACGATATGGCCTAAAATAGAATAGAATATATATAGAATAGAATATGATTTATTTTTGAAAATATTACAATAACACATTATATACATTGGTATACACAATGTAATACATCAATAAAGTAACCTAAACAACTAAATGTATACACAATGTACAAACCTAATGAGCAAACTTAAATAAAAATGTAACATTCTTGTAAATAAAATTTAAAAAAAAACACTCGTAAATTAAAAGAAATATTTTCAAAAATAACTAGGGCCTCTAGAGGCAAGTGCCTGTGGAGAGGTTCCTTTTATAACAAACATCTTTTTTAGCTCAAAGAAAATTTCAACAAAACTTTGATTTTTTTATAAGCTCCTAAAAAATTGATTAAAAGTGTGCTGCTGCAGTTACAAAGCAAATGAAAATCCACTTAAATAAATTCAAACTAAAATTTACTGTTACCTTCTTTAATTAACTAGGAATCTATGCAGAGAAGAAAATCTAATTTATCAAAACCCAATAACCACTTCTTTAATGTTTTTGAAAATAACTTTATATTCTCACAACTGATAATTGAAGAAATTATACTAAACATTTTAGGTCCCAAAAAACAATAACTATTTGAAAAAAATGCTAAGTTAGGCTTTGGAACTGGTATTGGTTCTTGCTTTCTTAATTTGTTTTTGTAACTATTTTTTAATTCTGGTAAATTGCCACTTATGACATAAAATATTTTTAAAACTTTATAAATAAACATATATTTAAGGGGAAGAATATTTAAATCAAAAAAAGAGGAAAAGATTTCTCCATTCTTCGTTTTCGTTTAATCAACCTTATGAATTTCTTTTGTTGAGTTAGAAGTGGCTTTAGATTTGTTTCATAGGCTCCACCCCAACAAAATATTCCATAGTCAAGCCTACTATTGACCAAAGAGAAGTACAGCATTCTTAACACTTCTTCGGTGCAAATGTATTGTAAAAAATAAAAAAATCTTAAAATATTGTTTAGTTTGCGTTTTAAAATTTCAATATAAAATTGGAATAAATTATTTAATTCGCACAAGAAACCTATCTCCCTGACATGACTTGTAATTAATTGTAAGACCATCCTCGTAATGTGACTTATGTATGTATATTTTATTGGCTAAGCGTCAGCGAAGCCTATCTCAAGTGTAATTTCTCCTCTGTCTATATGTCTGTCTGCTCGCAGGTTATATTGAGAATAAATTGAGTGGGACTTGAATTGCATGATGCATGATTTCGATGATGGTGCATGGCCATCAATAGAATTTAGTTGAGTGATGCATTGAGTTACAGACTTGTAATTCTGCAAGAAATTTCATTTTTACTGTAGATAAACAACAAACAATATGGCATACATGGTCTTCCATCCTTATGTCTCTTATTCTATCCTTAGCAAAGTGCTACGTGACGCGTTGTCTGGCGTACATAAAGCCTTCCTATTTAACATTGTTACTGTATACTGTTCTTGTTTGACACAGTTAAAAGAGTTTACTTATTCCCATAAGTAAAAGAAGGGCGGATAATTTTGGTATTAAGATCCTACTTCAACATGTTACAAATAAACTACAAGATTTCAAACTGTGTAATTCAGACAATAAATAATATTTTAAGAGCCCCTTTGTTGATGTCATCGGTAATCTGACTAATTTGAATTTTCTCAGTTAGTAATAAGGCTTATACTTCTTTACGGACATCCTTCATTGTTTTAGTTTCTTGTTTTAGTGACCGTTCTGATGAAGGACATTCATTCACTGAGACGTTTGTACCATGAACGGTTGGTCGGGACGGGTCCGTCCTAGGGGTCCTAGGGGTTCCTAGGGGGTCCTGTGGGTGTGGTGCTGGCATTGTGTGTGAGGAGTGTGAGTGAGAAAAAACTGCATATATATTATTTATTTCAAAAATATTCTTATTATATATTTATAAATTATTGTAATTTATTATAATATTTATTATAATTCTTGGTTCTTATTAAAAATGGAAGTTGTAATATTATTTTGTGTTATGATTGTAAAATTATTATTTTATTTAGAAGTATCATATTTATAATTTTTTAGTGCTTAGATTAATGTTTAATTTAATGTATTTAGTAAGGTAGATTAGTGGTAATATTAATTTGGTTAATATTTGTTAATAATTATTGATCAGACAGGTTAAGTGTAAGAAAGGGCCATGAGGCCCTAACTTTGCCTGTTTAAATAAACGAATTTTCATTTCATTTTTCATTTCATTCTTAATCATAAACAACCAAATAATTTTATGTATATAATATATAATGACTACTGTATATTACAGATTTTGTAATGTAATATACTTTTATGAATATCATTAAACACTTTGATGAGTAAATTCCAATATCCTTTACTTTACATAACTGCATCCAGTTCTTTAGGCGTAAAGTATTCTGAATGGAGACTTATCGGGATATTGAGGCGTAGTTTTTTTTGTATTTAGTTATTTTGCTTATTTTTTTAGGAATGTAAAACATAACAGGAATGTAAAATCTTATGTGGGTAGGATATGTATACACTCCCAGTGGACTGTACTCATATGTTCTAACAAGGCCGAACTTGGGAGATGTTGCCTGGGTTATACGGTATACTGTTGTAACTATTAAAGAATAACATGGTTACAACAATTATACTCTACTTACTCTTTGAGAGGATGTGTCCTACGGAAAGAAAATTAGAGCAATGTTTTTAAGCATGTGTGTGATAAATACAAATTGTATTACAGTAGTGTTACGATATAAAGAACTGAATAAACCTAATTTACTATATTATGTAACGGTAGGTTCTTTGTGTCGCCACAGAATATTCTATTTATAGGATTTTTGTGCGTTAAACTAGCCATAATATTCCTCCAGCTACAAACAAAAACAATCTCTACGCCTTGCTCCACTGGGAGAGAACGGTAATAACCTCATTACAATATTGTTTTATAGCATTACGCCCAATAAAGTCTGTAATAAAAACTAACTAAAAGTAATTGTTGCAACTTTTGAGAACTGTTATGGCCAATGGTCGGTATTACGCATAAATTTCAGTAGGTCAATTATTGCTTTCCCTGAGTTTTGAGAAATAGAGAAAAACAGTGATATAATACAACTGGAACACCGAGGACGGTATATAGTCTGTAGCTCTACTACACACTGCATCATTACACTAATAATCATTGTAATTGTAATGACGACTACTACTGCGGTGTTCTGTTTGTTTTGCTGCCGGCAGCACATCATTAGGGTTATGCAAACCTTATTCGAGAGGAGGGCAGTGTGCTCTGTGTCACATAACACCGCGGCGACAACATTCTTTTTGTCGGGGCAGATTTGGTTCCTGATTCGCCTACAGATGGAGGGTAATTCTCTTTTGTTCGAGCGACGATCAGGGGCAAAAACTCAACCCGAGGATGACAAAATAAAGCAGTACTGTTGTGTAAAATTTACTCAACGGGGCCACTGCACAATGGTTTAGTCTCGCCGTAATGTTATTTATAAGTGTCAATTACAATATTACATTTTAGTCATGGATAGTTCAATGTCTTGGAAACAAATTGTACGAACATTGTACAACACTTACGTCGCCTAATAGATTGAAACACCCATATTACCTCGGTTTAAATTTAGTTGGAGATGTTCATATAAATATCACATAACCTACATACTTTAAACATAAATCTATTAACCCCCGACTGAATCATATTATTACCGATAATATTATCATATTATTAAATACGATAATATAAGTAATTAATAATATATTTGCTCTTCCAAAATAAAAAAATACATTCCATGCAATACACCATAGAAACAATATTACATATCACCAACAATAGCAAGTACTTTTAAAACTATTTATACTAAGAAATCATTGATAGCATTAAAAATTATTTTAATAATTAAGGATAAATTGAGATATTCCTCTAATAAAATGTATATATTTGAATTACATTAATAACAAAAAAATAATAACAGAAATAAATTAATATAAAGATTACACTTTTTTAAATATTTAGTTATTTTTAACTTTAGTAACAACTGCACATGTAACTTATTCGTTCAGATATAACTTAAATATCATTTGAACTAATATAAATTAACCAAGACCTAAAAATCTTTGAACTAAAATCTGGTACAAACATAGGATGTAACACCCAAATTGCTTTGATCTAAAAGTTGGTTTGAGAGATCCATAGACATACAGCATACATAATGTGAATAGTAGCACTATAAATTCCGATTGAATTTTACTATTGCATGATGTAACTGAAACAAAAGAATTTCAATTATTATTGTTTTCTAAATTTATATTTTTTATTTTATTAAAAAAACACACAGGTAGCTATTTCGTTGCATATTATTTAAATATCATTTGAAAATACTAAGGAAATCATAAACATCCTCAAAATCTGTTGACTAAAATACTGTTCATAGGACAATCAGAGGACCAAAACAGCAGGACTGAGTGAAAGTAACACCTTCCAACTCTTTGACTGAGATGAGTTAGACCTGTAATTCACAGAAAACTCGATTATATCACAGATTTAGAGGTTTTCTGATTGCTGTTGATCTTCCCTGATTGATCATTGCCTGTCTTAGAGAAAGTGACCTTGAACCAATACGGCACTTAAGTACGAAATGTACGTCCGTCTCCTGAGAACCCACCATTGAAGAGAGAGTGAAAATCAGTGCAATTCAATATTGCATTTAGTAGAGAATTCCTACGTTTAAAAAGAGACTGGTAGATTCGAGTTTTTAACGAAAACTCATGCCTCGTTGCCAGACGTGTTTGATGCTTGAGGTGCAACAAAGTAAGCGAGAAATTATGTAAAGAAAAAAATCAAATAGGTAAATGACTAAATATTTAATAAATAGTCATGCTTAGGAATAACTAGAATCAGCTAAGTTATAAAATTTAATCTAGACTTTTGTTCGAGGTTTTAACCAGAATATTAAGGAAGGAAGATTGTATACTATATTGAATTATAATACTACATACCACATGGTACTAATAATAAAGTATAACAGATTTATTGCTTGATGGTTTGCAAAACAAATTTTTAAAGATGCTCTTCTTACGTTGTGATATAAATATATTGTGTAATGATTACATTCTTAAATGTTCTTTATAAACTTGAATACTTAAAATTGTGTACATTTGAGAGTTGTAAAAACCGCTCAGAAAAATGCTGAAGAAGGACATATTCGTCATCACACATGACGTTAACTATGTAGAATTGAAGTTATATGCAACATTTCATGCTAATAGCTCAAATTGCACATTCTTCACATATCCAACAAAAAATAAATACACAAGCAGATAGTCGGACAGCAACAAGAGGAATTTTGTGAGACCTCTTAGTAACATATATATATATATATATATATATATATATATATATATATATATATATATATCCATATTTAAAATTTGTAGATGGAATATTTCTCGATATATCTTGGGAATAGTTGGGCTCCGCCGAACGCTATCGTTCAGGCCAAATCTCATAAAAGAATATACACCATTATAAAAATGTATTTTGCCTATTTAGAAATGCATGCATTGTTGAGTCTATAGCTTAATTTTACTCATTCTCAAACTTTTTTGTGGAATACAGACAAAAGCCATATACGTATGTATACGGAGAGTAAAAATGCTCCGCACGGGCTTAATAATTTCCTAACGATTACAGAAAAAGTAATAAACTTTATACATCATTACAACTCTTATAAATCTACTTTTTGGAGTAACTATCATTTATTGTCATGTCACGAGGAATGGCCCGCAAGGAGTCAGAAGGAAATCTTAAATGAGAGTTTAGGTCGAGTAGTAAATCTAACGAAAGGTCTATATTAGTAGAGTACAATGCCGCAAATCCGACATCAAAAGATTCACTATTTCAAAAACTATGCTGATTTAAAGTTTGAAACATTTACAATGTAAGCCATGTTCTAAATAGTTTAATATTCTTATCTTGTCTCAAGTTGTGTAGGTTAAACCTAGTAAATGAATACTGGACTTAAAAAATGTTTTTAAGGTAGTTAGTGACTCTTTAAATCCAAATACGAGAATGGTCTACAAGGAGAACAGGATCGATAACGTAAATGTTTCAAACTCTAAACCATTATAACTTTTTAAAGAGTGAGACTTAACTTAATAGGCAAAAGATCATTTTTATTAGTTCGCGAGGAATAACGAAATATTAAGTTTACAGCTCAATTCATTATAAAGATATAACCCTGTGTTATAGGCTATGCTAACGCTCGACTAATTATGAGTGTGTGTCTTCAAACTAAAACACCACTTTAAATGGCTAACTGTAGATCAAATCAACATATGTCACACTTCCTTCTCGGATTGTCATTAGTTTCAGCTATTAGTGCCTTAGTTAATTTATAGATTCATATTATGATGAACCTCAATTTTCTTGCTAAATAATTATATTTTTGTGGAAATAAACTTATTTTGATTTGACATTGTACTTTCATACGAGTATTTAATGTTTGGAGAGTACTGTACACACATTCAAATTGTTTTACGAAAAAGTTATAATAATGCAGAAGTACTTCACACCGCGTATCGCGTAACAGGCTTCGTTGAGCTTGCACACAAAATTTGAAGCTCATTTCATTAGACTATGTGTTACTATGATGATTACATATGATTGTACACAGCTGTTTACACATTTATAAATTCTGCTTTGCTTTGTTCTCTTTACCATAACCGTTACCCAATGTGAAAATGTCGCTAACGTTCAGCAACATCCCATGAAGTGACTGAGCTTCATCGAATTCGATGTTGCTTACACAGAGATGAAGCGCCACACAGAATTTCAGGTCTAGGTTAGTTGGTTCTCGAGATATCGTGCGGGCCAACAGACAAATAGATAGACATGAATTTGTGCACATTTTGAAAGTAATTAGGATTTAAGTTTTATCACGCGAAATTTTCAATTACTCTAACAAGTAATTAATTTTCCTGTAATTACTGCGCTCTCTGTATTGTTGCCGATACCAAGTCAACAACGGCTCTCAGATGATTGATGACGTGTCGACGTCCTCCAGAGATCTCTCCAATGCCTGTTCTTTGCCCTGAGCGAGTAATATGTGCTGGTGGTGAAAATACAATGTTTTCTAGTGGCAATTGGCTACTGACATCACGAGAAATGATTAATGTAAAGCTATAGAATGTTCACTGCCGCCACGCCATTCTGCAATGGATCCACTGAACTCCTTCACATCCTATATTACTGAGTCAAGGGACTGTGCGTGCACAGACCGCTGCTTGTGACAAGAACTGACGGTAAAACATTTGACTTGCGTAATGCCTTCTTCATAACGAATAACTTCCTTGATAGATGTTGGTGAAAGCAACGCTATGATAGGCGTATTTTTGAATAAACATGCAGATTAGGCAGGTGGCGGAGCGGCCAACGACGCTTAACACAGGCAGTGCGGCAGCGGCATACACATAGCGTACAGCCTCATGACATGACTAATTCTGTTTCCGGCCAGTTTCAAACTTCCGGCCACATCCTTCACGCTTTGTTTCGCGATCCCGCTGTAGAGGAAATACGTCGGCTGATGTTACGTTGCCCGGCGCAAGTTCACTTGCCCGTGCACGGCATTGGCAGCAAGGTAAACACTAGCAGACATCGTCCTGTTGCCGTACAGAAACATACAGAACATTTCACTCACTGCCCGTGCACGGACATTGGCAGCAAGGTAAACAACTAGCGGACATCGTCCTGTTGCCGTAAAGAAACATGGTTTCACTGCCCGTGCACGGACTTGGCAGCAAGGTAAACACTAAACACTAGCGGATATCGTCCCTGTTACCGTACAGAAACATGGTTTCACTGCCCGTGCACGGCACTTGGCAGCAAGGTAAATACTAGCCAAACATCGTCCTGTTACCGTACAGAAACATAGTCTCACTGCCCGTGCACGGCATTGGCAGCAAGGTAAACATTAGCAGACATCGTCCTGTTGTCGTACAGAAACATGGTTTCACTGCCCGTGCACGGACTTGGCAGCAAGGTAAACACTAGCGGATATCGTCCTGTTGCCGTACAGAAACATGGTTTCACTGCCCGTGCACCTCACTTGGCAGCAAGGTAAATACTAGCAGACATCGTCCTGTTACCGTACAGAAACATGGTTTCACTGCCCGTGCACGGCATTGGCAGCAAGGTAAACACTAGCAGACATCGTCCTGTTACCGTACAGAAACATGGTTTCACTGCCCGTGCACGGCATTGGCAGCAAGGTAAACACTAGCAGACATCGTCCTGTTGCCGTACAGAAACATGGTTTCACTGCCCGTGCACGGACTTGGCAGCAAG
Source organism: Homalodisca vitripennis (assembly GCF_021130785.1). NCBI lineage: Eukaryota > Metazoa > Arthropoda > Insecta > Hemiptera > Cicadellidae > Homalodisca > Homalodisca vitripennis. Next base: position 127,489,409 of record NC_060211.1, on the reverse strand, counting down.
GTAAACACTAGCGGACATCGTCCTGTTACCGTACAGAAACATGGTTTCACCCGACGAACATCGAAAAGAGAACAGATATTTGTTTGTAATTTATAAAAGTAAGTAACCAAGTGTACGTTTATGAAGTTCCAAAACACTTCAATCGACTTTGAGAGAATATTTGATGAACAATTAATACAAACCTTCAATAATATATTTTTTAAAGACGCGATAGTATTCACTCTTACCTCGTTAAATAAATTTAAATTGGATAGACACAAAGTATTTTGATTGCATCGTGATCAGTATGGATCACATTCATTGTTCCTAAATTCGTTCAGAATTAATTTGTCCTCAACACTGAATAAAGAATTGGTATTTTGACATAAACAAATTACTTTCCGAAGTTCTCTTACCGTATTGGCACTACTTTTATTGTATGGCAGTGAATTAATTTGAAATCGAAAATAATTTACTGTTATGACAGATTGGCTAGAAACCAGTCAGCATAATTTACAAGTATTAACATAACAATAGTATAATATAGAAGTACTTGTGTTTGGCGCCACGTAAGTAATGGCGGAAACTAGGACCACCTGTTTCCGGTGAACTAGGGAAGGTGCTGTAGCGTTGTAACGTGAGAGTGCGTAATAATGAAATTTCGGAACCAACTTTTAACACTGACTTTCCATTCTATATATTTTATTCATTACTCTCATTCTATATATTTTATTCATTACTCTATGCCACAGAGTATCGAAATAATAGTAATGGATTAATTGAAAAGGCCTAAACTAACTTTAAAGAATATTGTAAAGCATTAAAATGCTTCTGGTGCTGAGAAAACTACACTAAGAAAACCGGTTATGCAAGATACAAAGACATTAAGGTATATATTGCTTGGGCCAAGTTACCGAAATTAATGCCTTTTTGATTTATAGGTCTGCAATTTCTACTGTTGCATTTAGTGGTCTCCAATCTAGCTTTATTCTGGTCAGTTAAGCACCATAAGTATACTAGACAAAAATCGACATTTTCTTAAAGAAGTGATAAAGCAAGAAACGTATTAAAAGTATTAATGAGTTTAGCATATTTTGTTTTCGAACGTTACATTTCGAAAATGAGAACACTTTTTCTCTATATGTTCGATTTATGACGGATTGTTTGAACTACACACTTTGCTTCTGTCAAAAGAAGCTGCAAGGCTGCAAGGCTGCAAGGCTTCAAGGCTGCCCGAATACGAGAACCGATTCATAGTTGTTAGGTTATGTCACCGAGTAGCGCAGACGCTGGCAGACGACAATGAGCATGTGACGTAAATAACGACAGCGCGAGCATAGAAGCTGTTACGGCGATATTGACACTTGTCACGTCTCACTCTCAATGGCGCTAGTTTGATTGTGTCTCACAATAGCCTCCAACACCTGGCCCTGGAATAATCCTGTCGTTTGTCTGCTGCACAAGCCACTCACTCTACTAGGATGTACGTATTAGTTGGAGCGTGCCTCAGACTTGTTTTGTTATTTGTGAGATTCTTCGTCTAATATGGCTCTCTTAAGAGCCGGCTATAGAGAAACGACCTTGAGTCCCCCCCCCCCATAAGAGTAATGTTAAATCTTATGCACTTTTACTCTATTATTTTTGATCGTAGCGCCATGGGAGGTGTCTCATTTTAAAGAAAGGTTATTAAAACTTATCCAAAGTTTTTTGTATGCTATCAGCTGACAATACAAATATACGTACATTGTTACAATGTATATTTAAATAATATGTTGCCATCAGGAGTGGAGTTAAACCTAATCATTATTTTATCGTCCTTCCTGATTGTAGATACTTTGGAAATAGTTAGTTTTTTATGTAAAACCTTTATAAATGATCCTTACTCCATCGTACCTGAAAGATGTTAACTCATCATACAAGATGTTTGGCAAAATGGAGAATGAGTTTATGGCAAAGGTACTTTCTTACCATCTCCATCCTGTCTTAAAATAGGCTTGTAGATTTTTGCGTTGTTGCTTGTTTCGGCTTCAATTCACCTATTCAGCTAAGGGGTTTGTGTAAATGCAGCAGATTTCAGCTGCACCACACGTCTACCTTAGAACAGAATGGAGATTGTAGGAAAATACCTTTGCCGGATCCATAATTTTATAAATAGCTGAATGTACATTTATAAATATTTGAAATAAAGAAACAAACTATACAGTGCTTTAAAGAGATAGTGGATAATTATGAGCCGGTTGTATTGGTGGCCTTCTTGATTTAAACGACATAGAAACAATGTACAACATCACAAAACACTTTTACAACCTTATATTTGTCATAAAGTTATGGGAGATGTCTCATTTTAAAAATATATAAATCAATGTCCATCGTTGCGAATGCGTTTTAGTTTTTTCCAATGTATTGCCTAAAAAAGTGAATTGAACTACGCAACCCGCTATTACTTACTACATCCGCTATTAGTGGAATACTACAATAAAGATCGCAGAAAATAATTGATAAGACCAATCTAGTTATTAATTTTAAAATAAAAGAATTCCAGGATCATCTACTGTTAGTCCTATTCTCTTCCTAGTCTTTCTTATCTGACTGATACATGAATGACTTTGGTTTATGAGTTTTAAAGAACCGTGAATCAACATCAGTGTGTATAGACAGACAAGAGAATACACAGAGGTCTCATTGAGAGACTTTAACGCATGGAAAGTCAGTGTGGTAATGTTTTATGAAATAGTAACTGGTTATTTTACTTGCAAAATGTCAGCTCTTGAGTGATAGTACATTGGCCACCACTTGCCGTGAGAAAGTAGTTCCGCCGAAAAAATTCATGTACCAGAATAAAGAGTAAAAATAAAATTGTTAAAGTTCAAAGTTGTATGAAGGACGGAGGCCAGAAACCGAAATCTCGTTCTTGAACTTGTCTATATAAGAACAATGTTAAACCTCATACCTTTTTATGTCCTTATTTTTTATTATTACGTTATGAAAGATGCATCATTTGGGAGAACTTACTAATAAGAATATAATTTCTTCTTTAGTTTTTCTAGTTATACTATTTGGGTATTCAAATGTTGAATTGCAAAAATGTTTTGAATAACCAATAAAATATTGAAAAATCTATAGAGGCGTATGGATGTGTATTAATTAAATACTTTAAATTAGACATTTCCCACAATTCTATGGCTACAAATAAGGGCGTAAACGTCCCGTGTGAGGTTCTTATGGAGAACAAATCCAGATAATACAATACCGCCACTACAAATGGCTAGTAAAAAACCAGCTGTAGTAAAAAGATCTTCCTCATGTTGAAGATATAATACATATCTCAATATCAAACGCTTTTAAATTTTGATTGTAAGTTATTAGGCTTACTTTCAGAATATTTTTAATGGCCAAGTATAAAAGTGAGTGGTATATTATTTTCTGTATAATCACAACAATTTAAAAGGCTGAAAAGCGTTGGGATGTGTATTTGTTATCATTAAAATGTAACATCTCCTATAATTTCATGAACATAAATAAATAGATATTTTCATTTCATAAATAAGGAAATATAAGAAGGGAGTTTGAACTCTTTAACTCGGACACCTCACCCCGATTCGTCGCTTGAAAAGTGTCGTGAACTTATTTTTGTTGTTATTTATTTCAATTGGCGGAATAGTACAATAAATATCATAGGAAAGAATTTATATGTCCCTTCTAGATATTGGTTGTGCAATAATAAAAGATATAGAGTACCAAGAACATCTACTCTTAGACCCTGCTCTTCGTGATATGTCAACGACATTGGTTATCAACTTTAAATAGTTTAATGAATGTAAATAAGTTTGTATACAAATATGTACCGGATGGACTTATATAACATTTGTGAAAAAAGTAGTTACACTGCATTCACTGATAATACTTATGAGTGTGACTTCGAAGTTTTAAAATTTTGGAAGGATATAAGTAGAATATTCAAACTTAAATGTAAGGCAAAGACCTTGTCTGGTTTACTGTAATCCCTACGAGAGCCAAACTAGAAGAGTTAGACTATGCCATGGCATTACACTTTCACAGAGGTAGAGTATTCTTAAGAATTCATATACTCTTATGGTCATACCTTGGAACCTCCACTTTGAGCTGACAGAGTTCCACTGAATGTTCACTGCCCGTCTGAGGGTTGCTACTCGCTGGAGTCGCGTAGTTCTCTATAGAATCCGCCTCCTCGACATCAGTCATCATGGTATCCGGGTCTTCGCCAATCTCGGACACTTGCCTGTCACCGGAATCTGACTTCTCACTGCCTCTATACGAGAGCTGATCCTCCTGTGCATCACAAGAAGCTTCCGCGCCCTCAGTAACGCACTGTGAAGATTCCACTTGTACTTCCACGACATTAGATGAACCCAGAAACTCCCCTTCCAAAGGGTCCGGACTGTTCGACATCTCTCTAAACGAGAAGTTGGGTATTACGGGAATTATGAATTTCCTCTCGTTGATGATCCTTTCGTTCACATTCCTCATGGACACGCTGAATAGGTCTTTGGTGTGAAAAGACGTCTTTTGTTGCAGACAGATCTTCTTGTAGATCTCTTGTCTGATGATGGTCTGGGTGGTGCCCTCGACTACGTAGTAGGAGTCGATTCTCCTACCCCTGTTCCAGTCCAGCTCGACTACGTCCAGTTTTGGAGGGTGCTTCGGCAATTTCTGCTTGTGGATCTCGAGATGCTTCTGGTTCTCAATATTCCAAACGTGGGTCTTGTCACACTTCCTCTGGCACAGTCCCTTGGTCAAGCACTCCCACATGATAAGACGTCATCGCATCTCTACACTCGACACCAGCACACACACTACACACTCGCTGGTCCCCGAACTGCACACACTGTGGCGGCGACCTCTACACACTGTCCTCGCAGTGGCCACGGTCCGCTTGTCATGGCACCACACTGACAGTACGGTCGCGGTACATATCGCATTAATGTTCCGTTTGAAGTGAATCGGTTGTCAATGTAATCAGCAGCACCGTGCAGTCATTATGTAATGGTATAGTAAGTACTGTATTTTGAATCGGAAACTCGAGTCTTTTGTGCGTTACATTATAAAGTAGTCGTTTGTAATGAGTGAGGTGTATAATATTGCAGACAATGCAGGCATGCCTTTCCAATAACATATTACTCTACACTCATTCACGTACGAGTATAGTGTTATGTTGGCTCTTTGAAGGTTCTACCAATTTAAATATCCATTACATCAGTACTGGCGCTTACGAAATGATCGTAACAGATATAGATTTACCACAGCGCATTAAGTATTAGACTGTTTTTGTACCTTTATTGTATAGGAAAAGACGCTGAATAAACTTCTACTGCACTTACATTTAAACTGTCCTCAACGCGGCTTCTAGAGTGAAAAACTATTTGGATTTCTACTGGTGGAGATTATGACTGGCTTCAGCCGATATATCATGGTACCACCAACATGAGGGGATGATGAATTCTATCTAAGCCATGGCACCTTAAAAGACGGCGGAGATTCCTCTGCTTCCAGTCTCTGTAACTGTCAAAGTTGTTACGGAAAGCATCTCTCTCTTGTTTAGGCTTGTTAAAGCATTTATCATTAAGGGATTCCCACCCATTCAAACCACCATGTAGAGGGTATAAACTAGCCAGAGGTAAACCCTCCTATCGGCCACGATTCCTATCCAGTTGGCAATTTATTTGTACACCAATACATTTTATCTCATTGTGGTTACTTAATTTGTTCAGTTTCTTCTTAAAAACTATTCCAATGTCACGAGGGGAAATTTTTATTCAATTTAGTTTTAGGTTCACTCAACGCTGGAGCCGATAAAATACACTTGTTTAATAGTTAGATTAATTACTAAGTTTGCTTAGTTCATTACTAATTGTACAATTTAAATTGCTGAACAAAACACATTATAAGCAATTTAAAATGTTAGCGCGGATTTTAAAGTTTAACCTACTCTCCCAAAGGATATCCGTAAACTCAACTTTCACGTAAGCTCAAATTGTACTTCGCAGAAGGAATGAAAACATCAAAGAGCAAATAATGTACTCGTGCCAAGAACCAAGAGTGGCCAAATAATCCAGCGTCAATAAAACTGAAAGTCTAAGAAGAGCAGTTTACGGTGGAAGCAGTGAAACTTGCTCTGTGACGGCGGAGACGAGAGTTGACCAGCTGTTATTGATGAGATCAGCTGTGTCAGCGCGAGCTGTTGGGAACTATCACGTGACTCAGCACCTGCAGCTGATCCCCCACCCAGCTCATGTATTAGCCCAGTGTTAGCAATGTTTCTGCCGTGGCTGAGAGAGTGTTGACGTTCTGTCACGTCACTCCGCAGTTATTGTGCCTCCACCATTGTCAGCATTGTGTTCGCTCACACGAACAACGCATGCCGCTACATCCTCCCCCGGTTGAGGAACTCGGATTCGCGCCGCCCGCATCCGTGGGGAAATATATTTTGCTGATTTAGCCCGGTATTTGTCACGGGAGGTCCAGGATTTCCGGCTCAATCTCATCTTGAACACGTTTACTATAATATCAATTGGGGACAATAATGGCAGTCTAGTATATTTACTTATACATATATGTATGTTATATTACTTATTAATCTCAACTTTCTGTACCCACCTTGGAATATAATTGGCCTTTACTTTACGAAATATATTTTATCAGTTTAATACGTTTTGTTCACTTAGCACAAAAAAATGATGAAAACCCTCATTGCACTTAGTTCTAAAAGGATCTTTGCGTTGCTTCCGGAGTGGAAGGATTTTCAGGATGGATGGTAAAATTCGGTGTAGAAGCAAGCAGCTTCCTGTCAAGAACCCATGAGGAGGAGATAACGGGCATTGTTTCAGTCTTCTGCGTTGCTTCCGGAATGAGAGGTTATTCGGAAGTGTGGGCTACGGGTGGAGACTGTGATAGTGGGCACCAACGCAGCCATGACACCTTAGAAGAAGGTGAGGCTTACTCAGCTTTCAAACCCATGGGGGTCAAAATGGGCAGGGAATGCATATCGCTCTTGTTTGGGCTTTTTAAAGCATTTATCATTAAGGGAATCCCACCTATTCCAACAGCCATCCTCCGCAGTAAAGTAGAACTTTGCCTAACACTTTTTACCCAAATATCTCGAGATTTACGGTTAGTGGTGTGTCTCCGGGACATTGAGTTGCCTAGAATCGGTGCCTGCTGCAGCCAGAATAGGTTCTATCGGTAGGCACACCAACCAAAAAAGAACCTTTCTGACACAAAAATTTATTATACGAGTACTACCGTCACGTATAGTAAAAATGTAGATTTCCCGTCACCAAGTTAAGCCCAAAGAGGCTAACTTTTTCAGGTAGTCCTAGTAAATCTATCCGAACAATTCTACAGCTACCATAAATATGACAAATGGTCTTTATCATGGTGAACAAAACAAAGTACTAAATAGAGCCATTTGAAATTAACAGTTATAAAAAATGTTATACAGTGCCAAACCCATCTTTGGCTAATCAGACTCATATTTTGTTTGATTTATCACGGTTTCTCATATTTACCTGACTAAGCAAATGCAAAGTTGGTATTTTTGTTATGATACGTCCAAAACATAAACATTACAGAAGAATCTTTGCTTTATCAATTTTCTTCATCTATATTTTTTCACAATACTTTAAATATCAAACCAACGGTCAAAGCTGACAATCGTGATTACGTCATGTAACAACTGGCACAGTGACGGATAGAGATCAACATAGCGTGTACACTACTTGACCGGACAAAAGAATTGAAGCGTAGTATTTTCTAATATCTCCGAGATTACGAACATTAAGTATTAACTTTGGCTGAATACCCGGCGGGAACAATAGGACCGGACTCGATAAAAGGGTGGAGACAAGAGAAGAAGTTCTCGGACGGCGGTGTGGCGGGCGCGGGCCTGCGCGGCACGGCGGGAGAAATCATGTCAGAGATGAAAGTGTGCGCTTGTTAGGCTAATTGTGAGCCTGAGTCTGAGCACCGAGCGGCGAGCCACACTGGCTGACTGACTTACACACCACATTCGGGTGGTCAGGTGCGACAGGAGGTGTGGACATTCACGCTTTCTGCGGTGACACCTCCAGCTTGGAGACACACCCAGTGTGCGTGTCTCTGCCGATAGCAGGCGATAACACGATAATTGTTTCACTCGTGATACTTGTCTTTTGGGGAGCATCCAGAAACAAAGGGGAACATGTTCGTGTATCAGATTTAGTGTGCTATCTCTGTTTATAATTACTACAAACATTGAATTATAATTACTGGTGTGCAGTTTCCCTCAAGTTACCAAGTTAGACTACACGAACAGATTACATTGTTTTCAAGTAAATACTTTCATTTCACCATAATATAATATTGGTTACATAAGACTCTGGTTTAAATTAATGTTGAACACTCAAGTTATGCTCTAAAGTATACTCTTTTGTATGGAGTAAATATAATCAAAGAACAATATTCAATATAACAAGTAGTGCCAGATCTCTTTCTCAGATTTTATTGTAACTTATTTATTTTATTAAAAATGGAATAATGGGGGTTTGCTTCATTTTAGGCCTTAGTAATTGCCAAAATATCGTAATCCATTATTGTTGTTTCTTGCTCAGTTCCTCCTCACAATAGCTTTTGTGGCTCTGATATGTTTTTGTGTTTCAAGTAATGTGATAATTATTATTCAACTAATTTTAAAATGCTCAATGGAGATTTAAATTTTACTTTTTAGTTGTTTATTGCCCTAAACAACTATATTCTAAATTCTTACATAGTATTCATAAAATAATTTAGAGAATCTGCGTGCCTCACCGAAATATGTAGGTAATTTGGTTGGTAAAGCAGGCAACCCTCATTGGATCTGAAGACGTTTAAATTGTTTGTTTGTTCGCAGGATCAGCGAAAATGAGTCTTTGTCCACCGATCTGTGCATTATTATATCATCCGTGTGAAGCGTTAGAACTTTCATCAGCTGATTAAATCATCAGGGCCTGACAGCTCTGTGCGCCGCTGCTGTTGCTCTAGCAGTGATTGAATCAAGGGAGCGAGTTACGGCCAAGGTCAATGATACAGAAACGGAGGTCATCTTTAAAACTGATCTTAGTCGATCATTTGACTGGCGGATGAACTGACAGATGCATCACTGAGTTTGATAGAAACAACATTATCGACTACATCTGACCAGCGCTCAACATCGTTTACATCACAGATCTCTTTACACGTATATAACTTTCATACGCCCTGTTTAATAAATCTTGATTATTGTAGTAACTTAAAATGGACACGAAGGAGTTGTTTACATTTATATATGTGAACATTACTTTCTAATTTTTAGGCTATCTTTTTCCGGAGCCTGCCTAAGATGAGTACGGCCCTGATTACATGTAACAATAAACTTTATTTATACGTAGACAAGAATGGGTTATATGATGGTGGATGTCCATTGTTGTACAACCTTGACATTTTTGGCTGAGCTTCATTGAAGTTTATCACTTATTTGTCAGCCGGGAATACACAAAAATCTCTTTTCTGTATCATGTCCATCTGTCTATTTGACCGCATTACATCTCGAAAATGAAATGAAATGACTTTAAATTCTGTACGCTAGCTCACCGAAGAATGTTACGCGATACTTGGTGTGGCAATTCCTACCTTGTTTAATAAAGAAACCCTAGACAATATTATTTTAAATATTAGTGCACTTGATGTCTTGTAAAACATCCCTTTTTTCTGATGACTTCCGACGTGAATCCGTTACTTCCATTTACATTACGAGTATTACTGTCAGTACCTTGAGATAATGACAGCTTGATTAATTGTCTGGAATTTGGATAAGTATAATAAAAGTTTGAACTACATTTTTTTTGCTTAGAACTGTTCGTAAACCTATACATTCATCGACGATATACTATTTGGACTGCCTAAGAAATTGGTCTACCACCATATCCGGTTCAGCTTGACGCTTTATTAGCTTGATAACAAAGTTTCATGGCAATTACAGCAACAGCAGTTTCAATAGCATTCTCTTGATCATTCGCTATTTTTTAACATTTTAGTCCAAATATATTATACACTTACTTGGAAAACTCTAAAAGCAATTAAAAATAATTTAGCGAAAACAACACTTTTTCCGATATTATTTTGTTTTGTTTTATGTTTTTTTTAGGAGACCTTTCGAAAACAAAGATTTCCTCATCAGGCGACTCCGCAAACAAATATTTACATTGTTTTTATTGAAAATAATATTTAAATACCATCCGCTGTAAATAATGTATGTAATTAGCATTGATTTTGTAACTTCTTTTATTAATTTAAGAGTATTTTTATGGGTGTCTCCTGATTCAATTCTGTGTTTTGCCTATTACAAAACCAATGCACTTAAATAGTCACGTCACATAAATATAAATAAAGAAAAACTAATTAATAATGAAGAATCTTTTTAATATATTAGAAAACTAAACTGAACTTTAGTCCCATCTAAATGTTCATACTGTCTGAAATATATTTCCAATTCTTTGTTTTTACATATTTACACGAAACATTTAATATTTAACATTTTAATACTATTTGTAGTAAAACAATAATGTACATATTTATTTGTAGTCACCTGACGATGCAATCTTTGGATTATAAAGACCTCGTCCCAAAATTAAATAATAATGGAATAGTGTTATTTTAACTAACTACTTAAATACGTAATTCGTTATCAACATTTTTACAGTAAACATTACTATTTTATGTAAAAATAAAATTTGTAAAACGGTGGGATGTACTCTTTAGCAAATTTAAAAAAATTAAATATTTGAATATACCAATTAGTACTTACGAAATATGAGCTTAGGACTCAACTTCGGCACGGGCTAGTGTCGATAGCTCGAGCTGACGTTCTTGTCTCCTAGAGGCGGTCACGGACACTTCCTCGGTCGTGCTGAGGTTCGACATCAAACAATAAATACGATCAGAAATGCTATCTGCCGGATACAGAATGACTAGTTGACTTTAGCGACATCGGCCCAGAGCTAACTGATGAACAATTACAACTTTCTAACAAGTCAACATTAACTCGATCTCGATAGACGAGACAAACCCGCTCTGCTGAGGCAAGAGTCACGTTCTCTCTTATACAGTGTCATTTCTTTTAGGGAAGTATCTATCTCTAATGTCTTAAAATGACTCAAAATTAATTATTGCTTGCATGTTTTAATTTTTTATTTTGATCACTAAACTAATTAATAATAAACGATAACACGGAGTATCTTAGGACACGACAGAACGGAAGGAAAGTATTGCCAACCAAACCAACAAACTATCTTCTCACATATGTTACCATGTCACGTTATAAAAGTTGTATATAACTAAATTTGTTGTCATACACTATTATAACTCTCATAACTCGGTTTGTATAGTACCCTGACTACTAAAGACGTTAATACACGATACCAAGGTGTGCTATATATATATATATATATACATACAAGGAGTAAAAAACTATCTACACAAACTTTAGGATATTGTTCTAGGGACCAAGAGGAGCTAAAAACTAAATGTAACCTATGGTCTATCTCTTTTCATTTACCATCTGTCTGTATGTATATGTTTTTAGATTTTATTTCATAATCCAGTAGAGGTAAAAAACTCAAATTTAGAACAATTATTTTCCTTGAAGTCTTAAATCAAGAGACCATTTTATATTATATCATGATAACTCATTTCAAGATGGTGGCAGATTAAAATATTTCAAGCTTCATACCGTAAAAACTAACAATATCATGAAACATTGTAAATAAACATGTTGATACCAAGAGCATAAAAATCAGTCAGTAACTAATGTAGATATAAGCTATAAACGGTTGTAATGCACAACAAAATGTTCATAGTTTATATCTTTAAGGCTAAATCAACAGATTTCATTATGATTTTTTTTAGTCAAAATTTTTTAATTTAATTTTTATCTTTAATTTTTACTTTTTGACAGCAAAATCGATAGAGTTCTTCCATGGGTCCAGGATTCTTTGTACGTAGATTCAAGTCTCTAGACCTTTCTATTAAGAGTTATCACACGAACGGAGAGAAAGTATTGTTATTATTATTGTAAATAATGATAACAATATTGTCACAATACAAACATTTTGATACATTGATCATAAAACTCTGCCAGTAAATAACGAAGATATAAGCTTTTAACAGTTGTAATGCACAACATTGTCATTGTTTACAACTTTAAGGCATTATCAACCACGCATCACAACAGTTGCTATCATGAAGTTTTTTAGAGTCAAATTGTGTGAATTTCATTTTTATCTTTTTATTTAATAACCGCAAAAACAATAGAGTTCTTCCTTGGATCAAGAGGATTCTTGGTACCGAGAGTCAAGTCTCTAAGACCTTTCTATCAAGAGTTATTACACGAACGGACAGTAAGACGTCAGACAACAATATGATTTTAAGGATGCCCTTGTCGAGTCCTTAATAAACTAATAAGAACCTTAAAACTAAAGCAGTTTCAAACTGCTTACTTCGGCAAATTCTAATCAAATAGTTACAATCTAAATATAAGTTTCCAACAGTACATGTACATGTAGGCTATATACTACACTTTGTATTTGCTTTTTACCATTCAAAATACTCACATAGAGGTTTTAAGGTTAGGTTAGGAGCTCATTGATGACGCTCATTTCAAAAGCCTCACTGTACGAAAGTGAAGTTTTTGGTTATGGAAGACGCGCTGCAAAGTTACATCGCAATACCGCAGGTTCTCACTCAGGTACTGGGACTCTTTAATAGTTTTGTGAGTCAAGCAGCAAGGGTCAGTACCCTCTGATATATATATATATATATATATATATATATATATATATATATATATATATATAAATTCAATAAACATTGAATCACAAAAAGTACTTGCTCCGCCGGGACTCGAACCCGGATCTCTCACTTGCCGGGTGAATGTGCTACCATTACACCACAGAGCGCTTACTTTTTCCGATTCAATTATTTTGTATTTGGCCTTATCTGTCACATATGCGTTTAAATAAGCAAACTAACATATGATCGGAAGACCAAATACCTGTCAAACGACTTTTATTTACATTAAACTATATAAATGGCAATAGCCTTATTTAATTTCAATAAACATTGAATCACAAAAAGTACTTGCTCCGCCGGGACTCGAACCCGGATCTCTCACTTGGCTATTGCCATTTATACAGTTTAATATATATATATATATATAATATATATATATATATATATATATATATATATATATCAGTTATGGTAAGTATGATAATAGCATGATATATATATATATATATATATATATATATATCAGTTATGGTAAGTATGATAATAGCATGATGTTTGTGCGACACACGACCACTACACCTCGAAGACAGTTCTAATAATTAGGGCTTTTTATGTCAGTTCTATGTGGATAGTCAGTAAGTGCAGACCTATTGTGACCTGTATTCTGTAGTTCAGTTTTAATAATTAGTGTTATGTTGTTGTTGTTGTTATAAGTGCATGTTTTAGAGTTAGTGAACTTGGATTGACACACAACATGGATTTATTCGTGACATATGATATGTTTATTTTAACCTAAATTCTAGATATGTATTAGGTTAGTTATTCACCTGTGGAAGAGATCAGATTGTAGATCTCGAGACGTATTGTTACTGTTTTTTGTATCAATGAACGATTTTCAGAAATTCATGTTTACTTGATATACCTTAAATAGTATTTTGAAGTTTTTGAATCCTACAGGCATGCCGAACTGTGATACTAATCCCACAGGCTGGGAAGCGATAGTAAAATATTTTCTAGACCAAAGACTGTTGAGTTGGAGTTACGTAACTTCTAGAAGTAATTGTCCTCATGTTATCCATTGGGCAAAAAAAATGACAAGTTGGTATGACGAGTTTTATTTTTAAGTAAGGTTGCTAGATTTATTTTCAGTTTCACAAATTTAAACACCAAGCTTCTGAATTATAAAAATGTATGTATTAGCTACAAAAAATTGAGTATGTCGTATGTTTAAGACCAATACAGTGTTAGAGAATAGTTTTAACATGCTTTTGGTGGTAAGGTTCCGCACATACTGTTTTTGAGATGGAGATTATAGAGTTGAATTTCTAAAACGGTCTTGCATAGTCCTGGATGTGATTCGCTCAAATATCACTAACCATTATTGGAATTGGACCCAAATTGTTTAAACTGTTTAAAAGACAGATCTCATCTCAGCTAGTGAGTGGCTAGCAGTACGTAGGTGAATTAATCCTGTATCACGATTAACGATCCTTGTATCACGATTCTCCATCACGGAGCTCATTCTTATCTGGAGCGTAATCTACAATCACGAAAGGTTCTGAGCGACGCCGATGGTACGCGTTGCCCCAGTGACTCGATCACTAATTTATAGACTCACGTCTTTAGGGTCACAAGAGCTTCGGGCGTGGGCAGATTTTATCTGCGTCTGTCACCTTGAACTATTCAACTATGAAAATATACCAAGTTTAACTTTTTACAACATTAATTATTTTTTCATGTTTGTTACGCTATAACAATTCCAAGATATTTATTTCTCTAGAAAAGTAATTACATTTTAATAATTTGGACCGATTCATTGTAAGCTTTATTTGTCTTCGCTCTACATTTCCAGGTTGGAAATTAATTTTTTTAATTGAATTAGCGAGAGATTGATAAAAACAGTAAACTAAGGTCAATAACATAGTTCTGAATAGAACGACGTGTGTGGTGTTCGTTGTAAACGTTTTCCTTCAGTTCTCAACCATGCAAACATTTGAAATCTTATTCAAATATAGTACAGTACCAAGATAATATTTAGTAGTTTATAAAAAGAGATAAGTTTAAATAAAAATAATAATATTGTTTTGTAATTTAAAAGTAATGGCATCTAATCACTTGGCATAAATGTTCTAAGCTCTCTGGTTCCACAAACAATAATATTTCTGTCGAGTATAACTATAATATGAATCATATATCACTGTTTCCACAAAGGCTTGATCAATAAATAATAATTAAAAAATAGAGAAATAATAACCAGTAATTTATTTATTTGTTGATGGCTATTCGCATACTGCTTGACATCGAAAGTTTTAATAGTGTTTTATACTCAGCCACTTTTTTTTAACCCAAGCTCTATCTATGACTCGGTAATCTGCGTAGCACCGACATTAAAGTCAAAGGAATTCCGAATTTTTCATAAATTTACAGGAACTTGTAACAAACTGAGCGCTTGAAAGATATAATTAAGAAATAAATTGCCGGTTGATGTTGCTATAATGGCAGAACATTTAGCGGTACGGTATACTAAACTAATAATACAGCAAATTGATTCAAACCGTGATAAAAAAAAACTCCCTGTGGAGCAACGACGAGCTTTTCCCATCTTCATAAATCATTTCGTATTAAAATGCTTAATACGTGAACCTGTGGATGTTATAATACACAACACTGTCCTGTTTGAATAGTGTGGCTTATAAAACTATGATATAGCGAACAAATTAAACATAATTATGTTGTTTTCCTATTACTGGTAATAATTACGAGCTAAACCGACAATATTTCGTTAGCTTTCCAAGAAAATCAAGTATTGAAATGGCAACGTACATTCATACACAGATATAGGTTTTTTGCTCCAAATGTTCATGACGCTACTACAGTTGGAATTGATTTTGAGAATATTCACGTATAATTATTGAGCTAAACCAAAATAAAAGTAATTCTCACCAAAAGAAGCCAAGATTAAGAAAAATTTATGACATTTCCATTCCGAAATGTTAAGAAATTAACATATTACTGTTTATCCAGTCATTAGTAACTAAATTTTATATCAATGTTTTAAAATATTTTATTCAATATTATTTTTTTAATAGCTAATAAACAATTAACTATCAGCAATGATACTTAACTGTTACAAAACAATCACAACATTCTTATAACTGTTTATTTAATTGTGCGTTATATACATTAAAAAAAACGATAGCACAATAAAGTTGTGGCTTTTTATAGAATTGAGTGAATGCACTGGTAAACAATTTTTATTTAAGTATTGGATTTTTGTTTCTTTTGAAGTACCTAAATTCTGTGGATTTATAAATAAACATGAAGTCTATAAAAGATATACTTTTCTATATATGGGTTATTTTCACTGCCATGTTAAAACATTTTCACAAACTACAGTGCAATAAAGTTGTAACTTTCTTAAATACTTAAGTAAATACACCGGTAAAACTCGATATGTCGTGTTATCGTTAGATTTCTTGTATGTTTTTAAATACCCCACAAAAAGTGGGGGTTTCGTTTAAATATCTAATGGCGTGCTATAACTGCCATAATAAGCTATAGCGTAACTAAAGTGCATCTTTTTTATGAGTTATACTGAGTGGGCGCAACAGCAATAAACCACACGTTTAGTTATCGTTATGTTCTTTGCGTGTTTTGAAGTACCTCGCCGAAATCGGATGGTGTAAAATAAACAAGTCGTTGCTCAAAAGGAAGTGCTCTAGTGGGAACGGAACTTGCGCCAGACTGAGAGCGAGAGGCCTTACTCGTATATAGCAGGCGAGAGGGAGGTATGGGCCAATTATTGCGTGAGTGATACTGACACCGACATTGACAGTGATACCGATCGATCAGCGCGGCAAGAAAGTTCACGTCTCCTCACACACATGCAAAGTCAAATTCACGAACAAGTTTGCTGGTACTGTACTCGTATACTGCGAGGCGAGAGGGAGGCATGGGCCAATCATTGCGTGAGTGATACTGATACCGACATTGACAGTGATACCGGTCGATCAGCGCGGCAAGAAAGTTCAAGACTTCGCACACATGCAAACTAAAGTTCACGAACACAACAAGTTTGCTGGTACTCTTATACAGCAGGCGAGAAGGAGGCATGGGCCAATCATTGCGTGAGTGATACTGATACCGACATTGACAGTGATACCGGTCGATCGGCGCGGCAAGAAAGTTCAAGTCTTCGCACACATGCAAAGTCAAGTTCACGAGCGAGAGACTTGCCTGTACTCGTATACTGCTAGGCGAGAGGGAGGCATGGGCCAATCATTGCGTGAGTGATACTGAGACCGACATTGACAATGATACCGGTCGATCAGCGCGGCAAGAAAGTTCAAGTCTTCGCACACATGCAAAGTCAAGTTCACGAACGAGAGGCTTGCCTGTACTCGTATACTGCGAGGCGAGAGGGAGGCATGGGCCAATCATTGCGTGAGTGATACTGACACCGACATTGACAGTGATACCGGTCGATCAGCGCGGCAAGAAAGTTCAAGTCTCCACACACATGCAAAGTCAAGTTCACGAGCGAGAGACTTGCCTGTACTCGTATACTGCGAGGCGAGAGGGAGGCATGGGCCAATCATTGCGTGAGTGATACTGAGACCGACATTGACAGTGATACCGGTCGATCAGCGCGGCAAGAAAGTTCAAGTCTCCACACACATGCAAAGTCAAGTTCACGAACGAGAGGCTTGCCTGTACTCGTATACTGCGAGGCGAGAGGGAGGCATGGGCCAATCATTGCGTGAGTGATACTGAGACCGACATTGACAGTGATACCGGTCGATCAGCGCGGCAAGAAAGTTCAAGTCTCCACACACATGCAAAGTCAAGTTCACGAGCGAGAGACTTGCCTGTACTCGTATACTGCGAGGCGAGAGGGAGGCATGGGCCAATCATTGCGTGAGTGATACTGAGACCGACATTGACAGTGATACCGGTCGATCAGCGCGGCAAGAAAGTTCAAGTCTCCACACACATGCAAAGTCAAGTTCACGAGCGAGAGACTTGCCTGTACTCGTATACTGCGAGGCGAGAGGGAGGCATGGGCCAATCATTGCGTGAGTGATACTGAGACTGACATTGACAGTGATACCGGTCGATCAGCGCGGCAAGAAGGTTCAAGTCTCCACACACATGCAAAGTCAAGTTCACGAGCGAGAGACTTGCCTGTACTCGTATACTACGAGGCGAGAGGGAGGCATGGGCCAATCATTGCGTGAGTGATACTGAGACTGACATTGACAGTGATACCGGTCGATCAGCGCGGCAAGAAAGTTCACGTCTCCACACACATGCAAAGTCAAGTTCACGAACGTCCACCGACCACTTTCACTTCAGTTCTGTACCGCGCGTTTGGAACTCTACATTTTTAAACTTAATAAATTTAAAATAAACATAGACTAGTTCCTAGTGATTGATCAATATCAAGCCCAGCCGTATAATACCTCCTAGACAACAGAGATAGAGTACTGTACTCACCAGACAAGAGACGGTATCCTCAACAACAGACATCAGCACCGCACGACTGCTAGCCGCACTCTGAATCTAGGCTGGTCCGCCAAGTGTGTCACTTGCTCCTTTCTCTCCGCATTTTTACTTTCCACATCCTTCCCACGTGGGCCGTCTGATGCGGCTATTCCTCCGTCCGCTCCTCCTGCAGCCCTTGCTAGAATTATCCGAACACCCTGAAATGCTCACCCTTTGTAAATGCTTATTGACAATTCGTGGTATACGGTGTAAATTCTGTCATCCTTATTTTCGTTCCATAAATATTGTATCTGTTCAGTGCATCATGTAATAAGTAGCCTAAATGAATTAAACTCCTCCTTAATTCTATAGATAAATAATTTATTGAAGTCCGATAATTGACTTGACAGGTACTTCTTAAAACCGTGTCGTTGTCTGTCTCTTCGCCTGTGCGATAACTTTTGAAAAGTCCTAAAACTTGAAACTTGGTACACTAGGTACTAGGTTTCTCTTGGTCCAACTATATCTATTGATTTTTAGGTTAAAAACGTTTTTCAATCGTTCTTATTGGTAACCATAGTAGCACCTGGAAAATCTCAGAATAAACAAATTTGTAAACAAACTCAGTACAGCCATTATGCCATTTTCAGTAATTTATCAACATGTGGTGATATTACTTTGTTGGGTTGGTTGGTAAAGACTTCATTGCATTCTCTCGGCTCTTTAGATATTCCGCATAATTGGTTTATTTTTCAATAACAGATGGCTACACAAGGCAAAGATATAACCGGAAGAACAAGTGCGGTAGGGAAAGTGTGATGCGAGCGTGACATTAAGGTAGTGCAATTGATTTTTAGTTGGGAAAATATTTTATATTTTAATTTTGTAGATTTAAGGTGACTTTCCTGAAGACAAAAAAGTAGATAGTTTTATGATCACTCCACGATGAGTCAAAGGAATAAGAAATGCATGCAACTTTGCGATCAGATCCAAAAGTAAACTGCTTGCTGAAGATAAAAATATGGAATTTTTACAGTATTTACGTGATTTAAAGGTGCAGGGAGTGATATGTCTTTATTCATGTAGTCTATGACTTAAAGAAAATATTAATTTTTTATATAATTTGTGAATAAGGTATGATTTTAATATTTTTTAAGGAAATTAAACTTTACTTTAATAAAAAAATACGTTATTATCCTAAATCATATTTTATGTCTACACTGTAAAAATATAGTGTTCCTATCTTCAATAGTGTTTCTTTGGACCTGATTAAAAAAGTTCACTAAACTATGTTTTGAATTTATAACATCCCACGGGTTAAAATTTAGAAATATATTTTTTCTGTCTTTTGAAATTGTGTTTAAAACAGCTGTGAACAACATTTTTTTAATTTCCAGCAATATTAGTCCGACCAAAAACAAATTGCACGACCTTAAGAGACGGCTATAGTAAAATTACCTTCAGTGTTCCCTCAAAAAACAATGTTAAACCCCTTATGTCGATTATGGGGTTTTATGTCCTTATGTGATAGGATTTTATGTAATCGCAAGAAATAGTAACTGGTTATTTTGCTTGCAATATGTCAACTCTTGAGTGATAGTAGCCTACAGTGGCCGAGAGTTCACTGCCCGCAACTTGCCACGAGAAAGTAGTTCCGCTGAAAAAAGTCATCTAGTATCAGAATTCAAGAGTAAAAGTAAAGTAGTTAAAGGCAAAGTCGTATGAAGGACGAATACCAGAGAAAAATCTCGTTCTGTAGACAAGCATCCTTGAGTTTTTCTTCATAAGAACAATGTTAAACCTCATGCACTTTTATGTCTATTTGTATCGTATCGTTTTTGGAGATGCCTCATTTTGAAGAACTTAAAAATTCAAAAGTGTTTGAATGTGTATTAACTATATAAAATGATCTTCCATGATTCTGCAACTAGGGCCTAAAACTGCACGAGGTTTAACATTGTTCTTATGGGAGAAAACTCATGGTCATTTTACTACAATCAGCTCCTAAAGGACTGGTAAACTTTGCACTTTCGATCCCATTAGCCTACGTAGTCTTTAGTTCTCTTGACTATTAGTGAAATGTGAGCACGCTCTACCTACTTCTGGTAATCATCTAGCACAACCTACTACTTAACTACTCTTGTTGCAGGTCCGTAACAAGATTTTTGTACCCATGGGCAGCTACATCTCCCCCCCCCCCCCCCAATTAAACCCTACAGTTCACCCAACTAAGTGAAATTTAAGCACCCTCTACCTGCTCATAAAGTTTTTGAGACCCTACATTCTATAATTCTGCCGATAAAATATTTAAGATCTGTACATCGTATACAACAAATTAGTTTAAAAGAGTTTTTTACGCACTAAATCCTTAGATATATCCGCTAGAATAGCGTAAAATTGGATAAAATCGTTTATTTAAAACCCTAAATTTCTACAGAGTACATTCGAACATCATACCTCATGGTATGTGTTATTTACTCGTATTATCATTCCTCAATCAGCCTTTACCCTAACTTCGTCAAATTGCTCAATTTTTTTACGCTTATACTTATAGGTCATAATTATACATATCTTTGACTAATGGATTTATGTTTGCACATTGCTTTTCTTTATCATTTTTTATTTTGAGGTTAAGAACTAAACTTTTGCCTTCAATTGAATCCCTTTTTAAGTATGGCAGATTTCTAATCTATTTAATTGCAATGTTTAGATGTAAAAAATTATCTATATACGAGTATGTATGGTCACGATAGTTATTATGTATTACGCCTACAATTCTCAACTCATCTTTATGAAATTTGGTATGGGCATTCTATAAGTGAATGCCAAGGTCAAGTACGTTGTTGGGGCTAGAACTGAATCAGTGCCAAAACCTTTTTCTACAAAACTAATATACGCACCTTTTTGTTGAATAGGTTTGCACTAAAATTGGAATAAACGCTCTATGTGTGATAAATTGGATGTGGTTTCGGCCCATTTGGAAACAGTAGAGGTGGATTTACTAGGATAAAAAATCATTTTATAAATAATTACGCCAAACTCCTTGCAGCTGGATGGGGGTTTTAGCCAAAACTGGAATAAATATTTTATTCTGTGTTGGTGTATGCTTCTACGGTCTAGTGTGAGAAAACAATTCATCACCATATTGTTGATAGCGATCAGGAAATGCTTGCCCACTGGAGGGAGACATGGAACGCACACTGCACGGACATAGTAATCTGCATTCACTGGCTGATAAACAATTATGGAGTTAAAAAATAACTGCAGTGGCTTCAAAAGAAGTCAGTAGATGTCTTAAATGAGTAAAACTAAGTTCAGACCTGCCAATATGTTAATGTAACTGGACGGTCCTTAATTTAGAAATGAATCACTTATTTGAGAAACCACACATATCCTTTAAAATGTAACTTTCGGAAAACTCAATAAAACTTAATATCTCCCAAAATGTGTACCCACTAATGGAGTTTGTTGTGTTATAATATTTATAGGTTATACATTTAGTGGTTCAGTTGCTAGGTTTCATTCATTATTGTTAGGAATTATTCTTTATAAAATTATTAATTATTATTGGACTTGTGTGGTTTCTCAAATAAACAAGGTCGTTGGGCGAAATGAATTGAACAATAATTTGTAAAAACTTACTTTAATATACAAAACCAAAAAAGTTTAAGTCATTACAGTGCTGTAAGTTTCACAAAATATCTTTTACTCAACAAAGTTTAGTTAGCTTTATACTTTTTAGAGAGTTTTATAGTCTTTCAGGTATTTAAACTGCTATCTTCTTGGTCATCTTCTTGATTACCCACTACTACTGGCCACTCATAAATTTCATTATAAAACTCTTGAATGTTTTTCTTCATGTGGTAAACTGTTAAATACCTTCTTAAGATCATTAATCTTTGCTAATTTAATAGGTACCTTACCATTGGGGGTAGGCTCTTTCTGGTGGATGGTGTGGAGTGCTTTGTTCCAGATGATAGGAGAAACTTGTGTTCTATCACCCCATCAATGAACTCTTTAGCTATCACTGTCCCTTTCTTTTGGGAACTGTAAGTAAAGTGCCTAAAACGGCTTACATTGAATGGGACCTTTCTTGTCTTTCGGCACATGCCTCCCTTTTGATGATTCGGAGAGTGTGTTCCTTTTTTAAAATGGTTTCCACCAAGTTTTGAAATCAAGTATGTCTTCAGTCTGAGGGATAGTCACAATAAAATTTGATTTGTCACTTGAAGTGATGATTTACTCTACATATTCATGCAACGTATAAGTTCTATCAAGCGTTTTTATTTTCCTCTTGATCACAGAAAAATCTCTGTCGCATGGCAGATAAGAATGGCCACGGACAGGGAAAAATTCTTCAATTACATTGAACCTATTCTTGCCAACCAAAGAAAGTAGGTATCGTATTATTGTATTATTTTTTTCCTTGTCCACCGCATCCATCAGTAAAAACATACAAATTTTTTTATGCTTGTGGGCAGAGTCCCTCAACAAACTCATTCAAAAATGACGCAACCTCATTACATCCTTCTCTAGCCATACCTTCATGGTACACATAGAATATTTGCTTTACCTGTTTTTTTAAATCATGCATATTCAACACATTTACGGTGAGTTGTCCTCAAATAGAACATCTCTTGGATGGGAATGTTTGGAAGATCCAGGTTTTGCATATAACAATGCAAACTCCAGCCGAGTCTTCGCTGTTTTCTACTATTTTTTGTGACTTCATCAATTATTTTGAAAAATTTGTTGGCTCGTTTGATATGAGCCAATTTTTCAGCAGCTGCTGCAAGCTTAGCCCTGTCATTTAACCGAATGCTACAAGCTTAGCCCTGTCATTTAACCGAACGCTTTTAATTTTTACACCAAGTTCCTCACAGGTGACACATGTGTCTATTTGTGGCCTGCCAAATGAAAATCCATACTTTTCTTGGTAAATTTTGTAATAATAGTTTGTATTTTATATCGTGTGCCAAATCTGGGTGTTTTTTCCCAAAAAAGCTTTATGCATAAGTTTTAATATTAAGTCTTTCACTAAGATACCTGACAACTCTGTTACTGTATCGCGACTCTTTTAAGAGGAATTGTTCGATATGGTCGCATATTGCTAGAATTGCATGGTCCCGATTTAGCATTACCTGGTTTTTGTTTTTCCTCGCATATCAATGGGTGACTTCCCTTGAGTTAATAAATTGTATAGTCTTCTGATGCGATTGTCAGAGATTCCGTGTATTGCTGCAAAATGCTTTTTTACATACGGAATAGGCACCTGAACTACAAGAGACACGATAACGTGTAGGTTTTACTCTTAGGCTTTGCGTTTACGCAATTCATAGGCCTACGTCTCACAACATCATGAACTGTAATCAAGCTTTGAAGATATGAATCTTGTTCATTTTTTTGTGTTTAAACTATAAAATCTGTCATTTATCTCGTCTCTATCACTAGCACTTACTCTTTCAAAACACTTTATAGTGCACTTACAGTCATCTCCTTTCTTCTTACAAACAACCATTTCACCTTTCCAGTTTGTATAGTTCTGTCCTTTCACACGAGCTTCCCTAATAACATCACATTTGGGTTTTATAGCATGAACACCCTTTCTTCTCTTTAAAGGAACTTCATCATTATCTGACATTGTAATAAAAAGAAACTTACACAGTTTTGTATTTAACCTCACAGCCACATCAAAACTAACATAACCTCACTTAATCACCTGAGGATAGAAAAACAATATGGCAGTCAGCTGATCTCTGTTTCTTGGAGAAAACCACACTTGTTACAGTACATGTGTGGTTTCTCAAGTAAACTCTTATTTCAGTTAGCTATATTTTTCTATACTGTTGGTGTATAAGTGTTATTTCTCCTACAAATGATAGCTGTAGCCCAAAAGATAGCATAAATATAAAAAACTCGAAATCGATAAAAAATGGATATGTGTGGTTTCTCAAATAAGTGATTCAAATATACTTTGTAAAAATTATTTTCCATTTCAGAATTGAAGAATGAAATAAAAAATGTCTTTATTAGAGACGAAGTTAGGACTATAAAGTCCTCTCAACCACTTTACCTCATAAATAATTAAAGTAACATATATACATTTATAACTGAACACAAATCCATTTATTTAAATTATAATTTAAATGAACCTTAGCTTAAAAAACAAGCATCAATAATTAATTAATGTAATTGTTGTATTCTTATACTAATTTAGTAATTTACATAACTGTTTCAAACTATTATTCATTTAATAAATTAATTACAGTCCAAATTAATCACTTCCAGTAAGACAACAAATGTTGTGTAATAAACATGTGACTGCGGCAGCCATCTGGCATATAGACGAAACTAAAAATGAAGAAAGCCAAAACCTAGTTTTTTGTTTAAGGTTTATTATTAACAATGAATAGTAGAGAATAGCAGAGTTTTGCACGTTTCAGATACTGTTCAGATTTAAATTACGGCTGCCTTACTTTTATTTTCTGAGGATTCAATAAACTTACAATGATCTAGTTTCTTAGTTTTATTATCTTAATATTTTGTTATAGTTCTTAAAGTATTGTCAAAATAATGTGAATCACAAGTTTGTTTTGTTAAGTTGTTTCTTTCTTGTGCTACATACATTTAAATCCTAGAGTTATCCGTGTTGTTCGGTTTTGTTGTTAATCTTTTTAAAACATGTTTTAAAGGAAAAGAATTTTCAAAGGTCAACTTAAATTGTAAAAAGAAGCTTTTAAAACTATTTTGAGGGTCCATTTACTCATGAACATTTCAATGGATCTCACTAAGAGCATTTAAAAAGTTTGGTGTTTTTGTTTTGAGGCTTAATGCACTTTCTCGTTTTTACAAGATTTGTTAGTCTCCATCAGTGCTTGAAAGAGATCCTGAGGATCTGATATCCTCAGGTCACAAATATGTTTTTTTGTAATCGGTTAATCATTGATTACTGAGGATGTTATAAATACTTGTTTTAGAAAAAGAAGTTATTCTTGTGGGCTCTAGAAAACATTTAATATACACATGAAGCCTAATGAAATTTTAAAACCTGACCCTGAGGTTAGGCACTCTACTACTTTCAGGTAAATCTATATTTACATCCATTGTAATGTAAGTAGTCTTATTTCTAGTTTCCTTTTCTAATACAACAAATAAAGATTCACATTTATTAAAAAAATCATGGAAAATCTCCTTTATTAGGATTAGGCATTAGGAACTCTATAAATTGTAAAAATGATTGAATTTTAATGTTAGTTTTATACTTGATTCTTCAAATATTGAATCCTAAAAATAAATACTCGAAACACTTCTTTCAACAAAATTTAAGATATTCTTCAACAAAATACAAGTACCACCAACCACCTTGGCCATATTTTCTACAATAATATGTTGCTATCTTAAAATTAGGTATACTATTTAGAATAGTAAGTTGATCAGACTGTAAACAGTGTTCTTTTAAAGAAATTACACCAATGTCAATTTTTCAAGAAAGGTTTCGAGGTCTCTTATTTTATAAGATATCCCTCCTTGTATATTTAAATGCATAAGCCAAGAGAAATTGGTTCTTACTTTATTTACATTTTTTTAATTATTATTGTGATTTAAGTTTTTATGACAGCCATTAGTGTCGGCCATGAATATTGTATGGTCTTCTTTGTCCAACTGTGAATGTTTAGTGTTGTCCTGTGCATTGCATTTTAATAATAATATTTAAAGATGCCTCCTGTGCTAGAGCTTGGACATTGAACTCTGCATTCAACTGAAGTTTTCTGTTTGTGCTCTGAAAGCCATCTTTCTATATTGTGTTAGAATTATGAACATTCGCATCTTTTATAGTAAATTATAGTGCATATATAGTCTATAGAAACAGTGTGACGTATGGTGATAGACTAGATCAACCGCTTTATTCTCGTAGATGCTTATCCTCTACCTAACATGGAGCATGTTGACTCTCAAGTGTTGAAATATTCTGTTTTTAGCACCATAGATTTTTCTAGTGCTTATAATCAAATTCCCATGAGATGATGAAAAGAAATACACTGCTTTTGAAGCTGGTGGTTGGCTTTACCAATTTACCAGAATTCCATTTGGGGTAACAAATGGTGTAGCTTGTTTCCAGAGGGTGATCGATGGCATTATACAATCTGAGAATCTAAGTGGAACCTCTTTATATTTGGATGGCATTACAGTGTGTGACAAGGATCAACATGAACATGATATTAACCTAAATAAGTACCTTGTTGCTGTCAAGAAATTTGGATTTACCATAAATGATAAGAAAAGCAGCTATTCTCTCCATTAACAAAACTATTAGGCTATGAGGTAAATAACAGAACTGTTAGACCTGATCAGGATAGACTCAAACCACTAGAAAATCTATCACTGCCTACAGACACAGCTTTGTTAAGAACTATTGGTATGCTATTGCATTATTCTAAGTGGATATCACACTATTCAGACAAATTTCAAAGTTTAATACAAACAATAACATTCCCAGTTTCATCTCAGGCTACCTCAGTCTTCAAAATTTAAAACAAGAAATCCACTATTTCTGCTATAGATGAAAGTATTTTGTTTGAAGTTGAAACAGATGCATCTGAGCATTCCATTGCTGCTAGCTTCTCGCAGAATGGACATCCAGCAGCATTTTCCTCACGAAACTTGATGTCAAGTGAACAAAGACACTCTGCAGTAGAAAAAGAAGCTTACGCTATCGTTGAAGCTTTAAAAAATTGGCAAAACTCTGATTGGTCATCACTTCCAATGACCAATCAGAACGGCTAAAATAGCATATCATGCTCTTTTAGAATCTCATCTCTGTTATGGTATCTTAGTATGGGGAAACTCTTCAATAGGCAACCTACATCGCATCTTAGTAATCCAGAAAAAGGCAGTAGGAGCACTGACTGGCTTATAACAGAGAGACAGTTGTCGTCCATTCTTTGTTAACTTATCAATATTGACGGTCACGGCTCTCTATATTCTGGAAGCAGTTACCTTTGTTCACAATAACGGACTACCAACAGCTTTGATTACCAAGACTACCAATAACGGACTACCAAGAGGTCGTGACATCCATCATTACAACACTCACAGGGCTGAAAACTTTCATCTTCCTGTGCATCGAATTGCCCTGTTTGAGGAGAAGCCATCATACATGGGTATAAAGCTGTGGAACTATTTACCAGAAGATCTGAAGAAGAGTAACACAAAGGCTTTCAGGAGTGAAGTAAAGAAGTGGCTGCTAGAAAATCCCTTCTACACCATTGAAGAATATCTAGAAAGAGATGTTTGATGGAAAAAACAAGACCAATTTATTGTATACAAATTTTAAAATTGTTAGTCTTAAGGACGCTTTTACTATTCTCTATGAATATGTAAATAAAGAATATTGTCTATTAAATCCGACTCATCACTGACCAGAAATCTGTCTCATTCATGTTTCACAATAGTCACTATAGTAAAATTTAAAACAAAAAGATACTTAGGTGGCACTTGGAATTTGCATGTTATAAATACAACATTGTTTACAGACTTGGTAAACAAAATGAGACAACATCGATCACAGTAATGGAAAAGTTAAGTGACCTGTTTTGTTTATTTGGATTACCCTCTTATATTCATACTGACAGGGGCTCTCCTTGCATGTCAAAAGATCTTAAAGACTTTCTTAACTCCAAAGGCATAGCCACAAATAGAACTACACCATAAAATCCTCAAGGAAATCGATGTTACAATGGCATAATCTGGAAGGCTATTACACTGTTGCTAAAAAGTCGCAATTTAAGAATAAATGAATGGGAGTATGTATTAAACGATTCCTTACATTTTATTAGGTCTTTGCTATGCACTGCTACAAATGTGACACCGCATGAATGAATGTTTATTCATACCAGAAAATCTTCAAACAGCCAATCTTTACCAACCTGGCTACTTGAATCTCATTTTTGTTTTTGAAGAGAAATGTAAGACAGAGCAAGTATGATCTGCTGGTAGACAATGTCGAACTAATACATGTAGATCCCAATTATGCAACTATACATCTCAATAACAGAGATGAGAAGATAGTTTCCCAAAACAGCTACCTCCAAAACGAGACAATGTCGCTGTACTATCAAAAGATAACATAGATCAATGTTTTGGTAGTGGATAAACCGTACACTAATATCTCTGAAGAATCACAAATATCAAATCAGGATACATCTATGATGGATGTGACAAGTAGCTCTCCGCTGGATCGTGATCGTCTTGCACCACGTACTCATTCATCTAAACTAGGGAATTCATAAGCTTTGTCATCAAACATGGATTCCCCTCAACCAACTAAACAAATTCATAACTCTGACTACCCGCCTTAAAGATGAATTACAAGAAATATATATCTTCCATAATACCTAGAAGACTATTCACTATCAAGAAGGGGTGAATGTGGTGAATAATTAATTAATACAAACTATCATATGTTTATATCACATATGCTTTGACCAAAGTTACTTGATTATTCTTCATAGTTCAACTGTATTAATTTTATATGGTTTGTTTACACACACACATTAACATTAAAAAATTACAATTAATTATAATTTTATATATACATACTAGCCGTTTCCCGCGGCTTCGCACGCTTTCGTAAGCGTTACCCATGTATGTGCACTTCTGGCTCAAGTAAATTATATTTCCAACGCTGATGTAGAGTTTGCTTTGTTGCCATGATCAAGAAAATCTGTATATGTTTATAGCCATTGTACACGTACATGTGTTTTATTATAAAGTGGTCTAACACTCAAGCTATAAGTTCAACCAGAAATTTATCTTCAAGACAAATATACATCATTTGTCAAATGATTATATTTGTATTAAAGATAATACATTAATATAATTATATTAATGTATTAAACAGTGTAGTTAGTGGTGCTGATCTGCTATCACCACTACTAACTTACTACACTGCTTAATCAATCTCTTAGTACTGGCATTTTTCCCAGAGCCCTAAAGAGGAGCCATATTGTACCAATCTACAAGAAAGGGCCAAAAGAATCAGTCACAAACTATTGTCCTATTGCAATATTATCCGTCTTTGCAAAGGTATTTGAGAAACTTGTCCTTCAACCTTATTCAATTCAAAGCATAAGCTCACCTCAACATTCACCAGCACGGCTTCACATCTGGCAGATCTCCTGTTACAAACCTTGTCCTATTTCAGGATTACATAATTGACGCACTAACGCTCAGGCAACAAGTTGATACTATAGAGCTGGATTTCACCAAGGCGTTTGATCGAGTGTCCCACACCATTCTGATAAGGAAGCTGGAAGCATATGGGTTCAAAGGAACCTTTCTCCGTTGGCTTGAGAGTTACCTTCAACACAGAATCCTTCAAGTGCGATACAGATCACACATCTCAAAAGAATTTGTTGCTACGTCTGGTGTACCTCAGGGGTCTCACCTAGGCCCTTCATTATTTAACCTATACATAAATGATGTCACATCTCGTCTTCGCTGCAAACATCTTCTCTTTGCAGACGATTTGAAGCTTTACATGAAGATTTGCACTGCTGAAGATGCTGTACTCCTTCAGAACAATCTCACACAAGTAGATGTATGGTCTCAAGCTAACTCAATGACTCTCAACCTTGACAAGTCCAGCTGCATCACTTTCAACCGCAATAAGTCTCCAGTCTTACACACCTACTCAATCAGAGGTCATGCACTTCATAGAAGCTTATCTGTCAAGGATCTTGGTGTGACTTTATCATCTAATATATCTTGGGAACTTCACATCAGGAATATATGCAATAAGGCTGCTCGCAACTTGGGCTTGATACTGAGACTCATCAAGCCCTTTAACGACATTCACTCATTGAAGATTTTGTACTATGCACATGTCAGACCCCCATCTCGAGTACTGCAGCGTCGTTTGGTCACCGCACTAGCACTACCTTGTGGATGATATTGAGAAGATACAGAGACGTTTCTTGCGACTTGTTGGGGTTCGTCTTGGTTATAGATACACAGAGGTCCCCATACAAGATATTGCTACTTTCCTGAACATACCATCACTCAGTTCTAGACGCTGTATTCAGGATGTGATGTTTCTCTACCGTTTGATCAACACTGAGTTGGACTGCCCTGACCTTCTAGAAAAAATCAACTTCAAGGCATCGTTTGGAACCAGAGCCATGAATTCTTTCACCAAGGTCGCAGCTTCCTCCTCTTATGCAGCAAATGGCCCAATACTGAGGATTCAGCGGCTAGGGAACAACATTCCATCCACCCTCGACATCTTTAACGCATCCAAATCTGCAATCAAAAGCCGGCTTGCATCACTGTAGCTGTTATTATTATTGGCTCGTCTCTACACCTACCCTGCCTGTGTTGTGTCTCAGTCTTTTATTTTATTATTGTTTTTCAAAACTGTTACCTACGTAATAGTTAATTTCTTGTTTTGCATCGTTCTTGTTAAGCATCTTTCTTTGTTATTGTTATAATATTTATCTATTTATTGTTACACATTACTTGTTATCTATTTATACTTTCTTGTTATGCATCTTACAATTCATATCTATTTGTTTCATTATGTATCTATTGTTTTGTTTACTGGTTGCATATTCTATTGTTTTTGTTTTTGTCTACTAATTAGTTTCTTTGGTCAATTGTTATGCATCTAGATAAAATTGAAACTTACTTGTTAAAATGGTTATGCCGTTGAAATAATAAAAATGAAAAAAAAAAAAATCATAACTTAGCGCCTTCAAATAGTGTTTGGCTATTAAATATTCGTAACTGTCTCGTAATTGCAGTTTATAATGTGCAGGCGCTTTGAAAACTATTATCTTTGGCAACGCCACCTGGAGGCGAGTTACATCAATAGACATAGCATAGAAACCTTCTTCGTGGAAAAATACATACACATACAAATTTTCGTAATGATAGGTCAAATAGTTTAAGATTCCATAAAGGACAAACACACAATCATTCATTTTTATATATATAGACTAGCGGGCCCGGCGCGCTTTGCTGCGCATTTCAATAATTTTTTGCAAAAGTTGCCCGCGGCTTCGCACGCAATTTCCCGTTGAAAACAGTACACTATATTCACTTATTCTTTTTCTATCACATTCTAAACATTGCTGAGATAATTGATAGTCGTTCCATCGTGAGCCTCTTGGGCGTATTATGAAGGTATGTACCATATTCCTGCCTCTATCTAGCTGTTACCCACGGCTTCGCACGCAAATCTTAAGAACCGAAGTCCTTATATTACTTAGTAAATTTTTTTTTTTTACTATAATAAATTTTAGATTAAATTAGTTATATCTCCGATGCCACGATTGAGCTTGCTTTGTTGTCTCGATCGAGAGAATATGTACACACGGAGTTTTGAGAACCATACTTCTGTCAAAAAAAACAACTAAGGTTGATTTTATAACATTCTTTATATTTGTAGCCAACGTAAGATAGTAATTATGATATCTGCATTACTCTTCTGATCAAGCATGAGCATGGTTTATATTAAATAAATATTGCAGTTAAAGGTGAATTTTTACGTCAAATTTGAATTGTATTATCTGGATAGTAAAGTCTATGTTTAACAGTGATTGCAAAAACAGTTTAAACAAAATTTGTCGTTTCTCTTAAGCTTACTCTATGCTTTAAAACTATAAGTGTAATATATGTTTACAAGAACAGCTGATTAAAAATTTGAAAAGACGTTAACATATGTTTGCTGCAATGCATTTCTTATGGGTATTTCTGTAACCAGTGGGGTGGAATCCTGAATCGGGAAAGGGATGGGCATAGCTTATAAACCTTCTCCGTGGAAAAATACATATACGTACAAATTTTCATCATGATCGGTCCAATAGTTCACGATTCCATAAAGGACAAACATACAAACATTCATTTTTATATATATAGATGTGTGTGTGTAGGTGTAATTTCATTTATACTATATACACAAATACTTATATATATGTACGTCAGCCTAGAGAATGGCTGGAATAATTTTGGTTTTAAAATATTTCTATAAGTCCAAGGAAGATTTAAAAGGTGAGAAACATTGGAAAAGTTTTAAAGTTACTATACAATTTTTATTTTAGATTGCACCAGTGAAGAATAAACCATCTATCTAAAGGTGTTGTTATTAAAAATAATATTTAAACAGTGTTCTAAAACCCACCTTGATGAACAAAGCTGTGAATGTTTTGCTCATAAGTGTGTGAAACTGTGGGTAACCACTAGTAAAAGAATATAAGTAGTTTCACCCTAATTTTTTTTTATAGATAACGATAATTTTTCCAGCCAGATTAGTTATAGTGGTAAAAATCAAAGCCATTTAGTATATTATATTTATGATTAAAGAGGGCAAGAAGCCAGTTTTGACATGAGAATTTTGATAAGGGAGGAAGAGCAATCTTAACTTGACCAGGATTGGAAGTACTATTTATAGTAGTAAAAGAAACACATGACTATGATATTATTTCTTTCACAGCCAATTTAATAACAAATTATGGCAACCACTCACTGCCATATACACAAATAAGTTATACAGGGTTTTGGCTTGAATAAATAGCCCCTCATTTCCATACAAACAAAATAATTTTCAATATCCTATTACCAATAAAATCAATGGCTTTATAAAAACATTAATTAACCTTTACTGTATATTACCTTAGTTATTTGTACAGTATCGAATCCAGAATAGAGACCAAATTCTGGTATTGATATTACATTTTCTTCATGCCATTTCTAATAAAAACAATGATTCTGGTATTGATATTACATTTTCTTCATGCCATTCTTAATAAAAACAATGATTCTGGTATTGATATTACATTTTCTTCATGCCATTTCTAATAAAAACAATGATTCTGGTATTGATATTACATTTTCTTCATGCCATTCCTAATAAAAACAATGATTAATTTTTATAGTCATAAAGTACAACTTTTAAAATTTTTATATATAGGTTTTAGAGCACAATATTCTAAAAAGTTTAGGAAAGATACAAACTCCTTCATAGGAAGTATGAGCAGAAATACAGAAGTTTTTTTCTTTAACTGAGTATGTAGAGAATACCAATGGGAAGGTGTGAGAGAGTGTTGATACGTCATATAGCTACCTGATAATCACCAAACTCAGATTAACGTCTCACACACTACTTAAGAAAGGTGTCTCTTAACATTTTTGTAAGACTAATCACTTGATGGTAGCATGTTAACCACCCTACAAATTTATAATTTGAATTATTAAACACTTTAAAATATTTGAATCATTATCAAAATAAACTATTTTAATTCATTAACCCTATAAGCACTAAGAGTCACGATCATGACGTATTAGAACACTGCCAAAGCAATAAGTGAGTGACCACTGCTGGAGCAAATCATAAGTGAGCTATGTGCACGTTCAAAACATCGTCAGGATGGCTTTGTGGCCTACAGCACTACTCTGCTACTCTTGGAGGCGTTACTCAGGAGTTAACCTTGGAGATGAAGTTTCAATTGCCAGGTCTAATGTTAGAGAATGTTAGAGGCGACTCCTTTTATAGGAGTATCACTGGTCAGTGGTAAAGTTCCCGGGAGGTTTCACCTTTAACTAACGGTGGTTGGCTTCAGTGGAAGCTAACCACATCGGTAGATTCTTGAATAATGTACTACACCCAAAACCTCTGTTTTGCATTTTTTGTCTTTCCTATTGAAAATATAACTCAATTTTTGTGTTATTTTATGTTTTTAGATAGGATTTATTATTAAATCATAATAATAGCTTTTCAGAGTTAAAATAAACTATAATAATATCAAATTTAGCATTTTAGGGAAAAAGACCATCAGTTAAAGGGTTAAAGATATAACACATAAATTATTATGTACATGGTTTATTTTTAGAACAACCTTAGTATCACACTTTCAAGCTTTTGCAAGAAAATGAGTTAATTATACTTGAAACTGAAGATTAATCCATGGCATTTGATATCACTTAACCTCTTGAGACCTAGGATTTGATATCCAATCAACTCTCAAGACTGTATTTTATGTCTAGATGATGTGATTTATACCCCAGAACTGTGGCTCATTATTTCAGGCTAGACTCAAAACTATTATCAGCATGTAAAATGTGTGTCCAAACCAAACTTCAAACCTGAGCTCTTGGAGTGACAAACGGAGACACAATACAGTCAGCTACAAGGATGGCTCTATATACAACTAATTGTAGATTGTCATCTGAGAGGTCCAGAGGTCTATATTACTTCTATGTTTGTAGTAAATTCTATCATTGTAAAAAAGTAATCTGTCATAAACAACTTCTTTTTGATAGTTGAATGTTCACAACAGTTGATGGAATTAGGTAAAATTAAATTTTTATCACTCCTCTTAGTAATAAATTTATTATAATAAATGTACATCTTATAATGCAAAAGTAATGAGCATTTTAGTTATAAAGTATATAAACAATAAATATAACACAACGCATATATAAGCATTTAATTTACAACACCATTAACATTTCTTAAGTCAACTTATATTAATTATTCCAGGATAATTTAGGCCTAACAATAGAATATTACAGGAAGCATGAAATACTTAACTTTACATAACCGTATATACATTTTTCGAACTTGTAAACTTTATAAGTCGTCGTTAATCAATCCCAGAATCAAAAGGATATAATCAATATTCTAAGGTTCAGGGATAGAAATGGTAACATGGTCAGCAGTAAGAGGCTCAGGGATGACAGGAAGACAGGGAGGAGTGTCGACCTTGGCAGACACGGGGCGAGAGCTCTCCCCCTTGGAGGTGGTTGGCCGGGACATGTCTGCGCGCGCAGACTCAGACGAGTGGAAGAAAAGACTACGAAGACTAGATACAGCTGATATACTAGGCCTGCAACAAACCATATTGTATAATTTCATTTCAAGTAATACCACTCGCTTGTAAAATAAATATTTATATAGTAATGTGGTGCAGCCTTAATGTAAGTGTGGAGAGTGTCACTAAATTTGAGTTACAAATATCAAGATTCATAACTGCAGTTTA
Source organism: Homalodisca vitripennis (assembly GCF_021130785.1). Taxonomy (NCBI): domain Eukaryota; kingdom Metazoa; phylum Arthropoda; class Insecta; order Hemiptera; family Cicadellidae; genus Homalodisca; species Homalodisca vitripennis. The sequence goes on along the minus strand of NC_060211.1, from coordinate 127,454,094 downwards.
CCAATCAATCATAAGTGTGTCAAGAAACTAACACACTGCTGTATGTTGACATTAGCCAACTTACAATAATTACTTGTTCTGCTGATGGCTTTATGTGTTGTCTTTGTCACTAAACATACTGATATTGAAAAAAAATCTGTATTGAAATTAACCACTAAATGCTAAATCCTTGTAAAAATACCAAATTCAAATTGAACTTGACCGTAATGTTCATAATTTTTTAAATATTGAAAGAATACAAAACTTTTTAAAACTAAAAGGTGGGATTCTACGACTTAAAAACTAAATTAACGTTTTAACCCTTTGAGTGCCAAGTATTTTTTGAGTGGGTATACTGAAAAGTGCCAGGTATTTTTCTAGTGGGTGTACCTAAAAGTGCCAGCCCTTTTTCAGGCATTTTGCAAGGTTTTAGTAAAAAATTCACAGTTCGATTATTTAATAAGCTATCAACATGATTCTTTTTTTATTTTTCTCTGAAAACTCTGTTTAATTAACATAAAATAACAAAGTTACCATAACACTAAATTTAGGAATACCAAAAACGGACTTACCTAAAAAAAATTCAAAAATATTTTTTAATTTCATTTTTCAACCAAATTATTATGACCAAAAAAATTCATATCCTTTTCTTAGTCCATATCACTGGAAAGTGTATGCAATTGTCTGTAAATCTTGAAAAATTTATATTATTATCTTCAATAATGAGTAAGTTATACAACTTTTAAGAAACTATTGTCACATTGTTTCTGGTAGCTATGGCAACCAAAAATGTTTATATGTGAGTTTCATAATTTAAAGTTTGATTGGAAGTGTACTATAACAATTTATTTTGAAAAGAACGATTCTTCACAAACATTTCAATATGATATTATTTAAAAATATTAAAGGTTACAATTTTTAGTGACTTTTTCCCGAAACGTTCGGTAAAATCGGACGTCGGCACTTTTCGGCCAACTTTTGTCGTCCGGTCAAATCGGACGTTGACACTGAAAGGGTTAACCTAACAAATCTATAATTTTTTAACATATCATACATATCAGAGCATATTAAACTGAAAATACATCGATTATCTCAGAACAAACCTTGAAGACGATGTAACAGAGTCAGTGGAACTGCCCGAATGTTTCTTGGTAACTTTGCAATGTCCTCGCTCAGCCTCTATAAAGCTAACATGGTCGTCAAAACGCACACGCTCAGAGCCCCCATCTTCTCCGCTGTCTGCTGGTAGTTTGCGCCGCGCAACCTTGCGCATCAGGCCTGATGCCAGCTCCTCCAGTGAGCTTAGTGACATGTTGGCATCACTACGCATTGACACTGAGTCCACTGGTGTATCTGTGCTCAGTCCACGATAGTTGGAAAGTGACCCTCCATCCACCTGCAAACAAAACAACTTTATAGAATGTATATAAATAATCTTGGTTTTTTTTGTTTTAGTGTATTATCAACATATATAAACATTTCAATTTTATCATGTAAGTATTGAAATGCAAATTATGGTAATTCTACATTTTTAGAACAAATTTTGGATGTTTCTAGTTCTATTCACACCATTTTTGAAAACTTAGTTATTGCAACTGTTGAAATGTTAGGCTGATTCTTCAGTAAACCAAATCATGTTGAAATTAATCTGTTTCATGAAAAACTGTTTTTAATGTGTTATTTTAAATAGTAATTTTTATTTAAATTCCTTTAACTCTTATCTCATTAGAGAATTATTTTATTATTAGTTGATTCTGTACAAATCTATTCCTTTACTGATTAACCCTTTCCGGGCCAGGCGGCAAAATATTGCCGTCGGTGATCTATACGCGAAAAGCGCCAGGCGGCAATATATAGTCTCCTTGATATTCGTCGTTTTCTTAAATAAATACGATGTCAAATGATTCAAGTTTTATGTTTTTTTATTCCCTGGTATATTTGTAGATAATTAATATGAATATCATTTTTATTTTGGAGGTCTGTGCATTTTTATTTCGTAATTGTCACATGAAATTATCAGCTGACTCGATCTATTGTTGTTAATTCTTTATGCTTTAGTGTAATCGTACTATTATATGCTGGATTCTTCTTCATTATTTTATATTGTGGTTGTAAATATTGGTAGTGTTAGTTGTTACGTGTTCAGCTATTGTGTGTAATAGTTACAATGACTGACAATTTGCGATGTCACGGGAGTGAAATTGTAAGTAGCACATTAAGTAAATAGAAAAAGTGTAAATAAATTTCAAATAAAATTGTGTAAATATTTCTTGGTAAATAGTGCTTTTTAACTGTATTGAAACTGTTTATGGATCCTACAATCATCTGTTTACCGGTACATACATAACGTGAATATTCATAACGTGAATATTTATTTTAAGTTTCTTGCAATGTAAGAGTCAGTTGCTTTAACACTTATAAAATGTTGCGAAGTACAATTATGCGTATTTATACAAAATGTGTCATGACAAATTTATTTATGAGAGAAATAACACAAAATTTTGTATGGTTGTTCCTTTCTAAAAATGTACAATATAATAAAATAGCTTCCCACAGTAAAATTATTTTTCCTTTTTTAGTTATTTTCAAAAAATAAAATAAAAAATTTTATGTTATCTTTTAAAAACATTATTTCTTAAATTTTAAATTACTTAACCCTTCCCGCGCTACGGCAATTTGGGACGCACCATACCTAAACGCTACATATACCTCAAAATCTTTTTTTTCCATAAAGTCAACGCTAATGTTGTTTTTGAGTTTCTTACCATATAAAAAGACTTTTGGGGACGAAAAAATTATAATATTTGTTAATACGTTTATTTAACTTTATAAAACAATATAAATACACAAAATTTAACGAAATGTTGAACGACATTTTACTATCGTGTATAACATTATATTATAGTGTATTATATTTATAGTATAGTTAAAATAAAACATTAATAGATACAAAAGTTCTAAAATTAGCCATCACGGTGTTTATAGTAGGAGCCACGAAAGAGTGCAGTTGGCGATGACCAATAAAATGGAATGGCTCGTGCGACGTTGCCACACAACACGTCAAACCGTGACTCGGCACGTAGCGACTGGTTTCAGCGGGGAACAGTTTGGCAACGTCGCTCAGTCCTTGTTGGCTGCTCCAAGGTCACGCGCCAAATAAGCTCCTCCCTCAACTGCACTTTTTTGTGATTCCTACTGTAAGGTATCGTCAACGTGTGGTACGTCTTGAAACACGTATCCGGGTGCAGGTTCAGCCGGGCGGTGCATGTCTCGCACACGTAAATGGTCTCCTTGCGTAAACTGTTGCGTGTACACACAACACATCTTCCCAATATGTCAAAAACCAATTTGACAACGTACGCAGAACACTTCCACTCCCGGTCCGCGAACGAATTAAACCGGCGAGTTAGTTCGTCAGTAGCGCTAGTGTCTGGCAAAACAGGCAGTGGCATGGGTAGTGTGCCGCCATTTTGCAGCTTGGGGAACAACCGGGAGGCGGGGACAACTATTACTGTGTTTTTCTATTGAGGGATTTATGCTCCAGCAGCTGCTGCACTCCACCGGCAAAACTGGGAACTACTTACTCACAATAATACTAAATGTTTAAAAGCGAATATATTTGTCAACAGCGTTTTGAGCAAAGTAAACATTGATGGTTATATTTGTCAACAGCGCATGAAGGGTTAAAACTACATCTATATATTTTTGTGTTGATAGTGTATATATATATATATATATATATACACACACGAGTAATTTGGTGCAACTTTTAAGTCATTCTCTAATTTTTATGAAAAATTATAAATTTCAATCTAAGAAACTGCAAAATTGCCAATTTTAGCCTGGCACTTTTGACTAGTCCCAAGGGGATATGAGATGTGAAAAAATTTTGCAACATCTCATATTTGGTCCTGGCCCTGAAAGGGTTAAATTACAACCATTTTAGAGATGCATGAACACATTATTTGAAAGTCAAATATTACAAACAAGTAGTTTTGCCAGTATTATTTTGTGTCTATAAGGATATCTTTACTCAAAAACCACATATTGAGCTGGCTAGAAATTTCATTTTGGCTCTCTGTCCGCACAATATCTCGAAAACACACCGACCTGTAGTCTTGACATTTTGCATAATGGTTCTTTTATACAGTTCGATGATGATGCATGTCACTCCATGGAATTTGGCTGAGCAGGGTTTTTACATTAAAAAATATCTTCAGACTGAAAAACAACCAGGAGTGACACACAGCAAGAGTGGGTGAATAAGGGGATTGCTGTTTTGATGCATTTTCAGTCAAAAACTTGTAAGTTTTTGCAGCAGTGTAAGAATAGGCATTATTGTGGAGCAAAATTAACCTACTGTTCAAGTCTTAGAGAACTTGTGACAAGTATTGTCTGATGTACCAACTTGCTATGTCAGTTATTTGTCCCTCTAGCTTAATAGCCTACACCAGTCCCATATTCCTGAAGAAAACAGCGTTCATTACTTTCTTCACCACTCATTCTTTCTTGAACATTGTGAAGGACGGCTCACCTTCAATATCCATTTGCGAGACTTTACTCGAAGTTGAAATGTCATAAAATGGTATGTACATCTCATCATCAGTGACAATTCTGGATATAATCCATTGACCACAATTATTAAGCAATTGAAAGATCTGCTGGCGGATTTTCACATGTTCAACTTTTTTCTTCATCTGTCAAATCGTAAGGTTGAGAAAAATTTGCACAATTGAGAAAAAAATTTTTGAATTTTAAAAAGTCATGAAATATTATTCACAATGCTGCGGATCTAATATTTTGGGATGCTTCAATCATTAAATAAGTGCAGTGCCTGTCCTCTTGGATCATTGCACATACCCAATCAACATTTGCACAACCAATGAACGACAGCAGAATGTGAACTTGAGTGACAGCAGAATATGACCTTCTTGAACATTTGTCATCTTGAACCAAACTACTGCTCCTTCAAAATTTGAATACCACCTAAAACAGTAGCACAGGATGGTGCTTTAGAACCAGGAGCAATTTTGAGACGTTCAACACACTCCTATTGAGACAAACCGACTTTAAGACCACAGAAAATTGTAGCTCGAAAATGCTCTCTCATCTAACTCCATGAAACTGATCTTTTTAAACAGACGACACTAGTACATTGAGAACCCATGTTGCTGTGTCAGGTACTGATACTTGGACAATCAGATAAGAATAACAAGATTATTTCAGTATGCAATGTTTGCTGGTATCTCAAAACTTTTAGTGACCCTTGTATGACAAGGGTACTTTATGCACATTTTAAATCAACTTAAATGCTGTAAAATGAAAGAGGATTAATACAGCACAGGGCTATCATATGTGTTTCACAATGCTACCTCAAGTTGCAAACGTAATTGGAAATCGCACAGCATTGTATTTTATTGTGTCGTTTGTAATGGAACATCAGAACAAAAATTAGTTTAAAATTTACTTTCTGATTTTTGTTTGAAATCAATACATATACAAATAGCATGGAAATCAAGTTTCAGCACTGTATAGTAATATGACCTTCGTATATACTAGTGCACTGTCATAATATCTCTGCCGCTCCAAATGTTGGTATATACATTATTTGTTACTGTTGACATTCGCTCTCACCTTAAAGTTAAGGACAGAGCCAGCAAGAGCACGTGTTGATGCTCCTCCGTCATCCGCCAGGGATTTCTCTGAGACACTGGTAGCAGCCGACGTCGTCTCACTCCACAGGCTGAACCTCTGGTTGGAGGCTACATCTGCCTGCACCTCCAGCCTAAATATACAACACACTGCTATAAAATGATATTGAATAAAGTAGAATAATGGCAAATGGCAAATGAATAAAGGTAGAGATTTTCTTTTCAACTGTCTAAAGATAAAGTGTTACAATTAAGCCTTTATTATGTTTACAAACAATTACGTTTTTCAACTTGGATGTTTTTCTCTAACCTCTATGTAAACCTAACTGTTAATAACCTAATATCACTTTTACACAAAGTGTCATTATTTCACTTCTTTAAACAGTATAAACTTCAAATTTGTTTCATTTTTATAACATATAAATTTAGTTTATGATTATGTATATACAAGAGATCAAACTGAAAAAAATTAAATACACTAAAATTTATACAATTAATTTTTTATCCTAACTTATTATTTTTTAAGCATGTCTCATGAAAACAATTGTTTTTGCTAGAACGTCTATTAAATAGTAGAAGTGAGAAAAATTTTACTTCAGATACAAAATTTAAAAATGATTTTTTAGCTAAACTTATGTTAGAAATCGAGTAAACTCCTTGGCATTTAAGGCACTGACCACCCACTAAAACACAGCCTTTTTTGCAATTCATTCCCAAAAAACTTGTCAACCTTAAAAGACTTAAGGGAGGTACAGGTTTAAAAAGCTTGGGAACCCACTGTAATATGGTCAGAAGAATGGGCCACTTTACCTGTGTCCGCCTGGGAGGGAGGAGATGATGCTGCCTGCCAATGCCACCATACTGGCAGACTCTCTGTCTGCCTCCCGCTCCAGCTGACTTCCGCTGCCCAGCGATAATGATGCCTCACCAATCGAAGGGTTCCCTCCAGGATGACTCACTGTGTCTGCATCTACACAACACAAGATCAATGGAGTAGACTAATCAAGCAACTATAGGATTATTTTAACTGAAACCGTTGACAGTGTCCAAACCCTCCTCCCTCTCTCTGTTTATGAGGTAGGAATTAAGAGTCAGAACAATTTATAAAATTCTAAAGGTTACTATTAATTTGATTTAAAGACATTTCAAACCATTGTTATGCAAGTCTATCGCGTGGTTGTAATATATGTCACTATTACCTGGATATAAAAATACATTTCTAAAGATTCCATAATATGGAAGTAAACCAGCCAATTCAGTTTCCTTTGTGTTATTTTACATTGATGCATATTATCTTTATCTTAATAATTTAATTAGTAACTGTACTGAATTATTTACCATAATAAATATTAACTGTAAATATATTTAAATCCAAAGATAAAGAAGTGAAGATATAGTTATCTTTAAAGGAAATTAGTTAGTTATACAAACACTGGATTACTGCCACACTAATAACAGACTTAACGACAGTAACAACACTGACGTAACTTAATCCTGCAGTCACCTATGTGCAGTGGTATTGTTTAGTCCGGCCTATCGATTTGTGGTCATTCATTTCATGTTTTATGTGTGTTGAATTATATAGTGTTTTAACTTTTAACAACTTTGATGGAGTTAACAACTATCTATGTACTATCAACTCTGATGATCGTATATTTGTACTGAAACACATAAGTGAATCTTCACTGTGAACTATTACTAAAAAGTATGTACCTATTAGCCTATATGTAGTTACAGTTCACTTGTAATTGTTAATCAGTTCTACTGAGCCAGACTACCTATTGTACCATTGTAATGACTCATAAAGAGAGAGGATGTATTCAGCAGAAGAAAAATATTTCAAATAAGCCTAACAAGCTAGGCCTTAACATACTTTTATGAAGTCTAACGAGAAAACATACAAATACTGGAACTTTTCTATAGATAAGATAGATATATTGGTTCTTCTTTAGAAAATATTTGTTTAAAATAAGGAACCATAACTTTAATGACTACTTTAAAACTTTTATTTTTCTTCAAAAACCTCAATTAAATACTTTTGATGGAATAAACACAATAAAGTCTATTTAAAAATTGAAATATCATCTTTGACATTTTAAATCCTTTGCCTGACTGACGTTTTTGCTTAAAATTCATTTAACATCTAAACAGTACATTATATTACGAACAATATTAAAATAAATGTGTTTTTAGCTCAACTTTAGAAGAAATCAAATGTTTAAAATAAAATAGTAACTAAACACAAAATTTTAAAATAATTTTAATTTTTTATTGTAGGCCCTTTAATTTTCAAGATATTTGTCAGAAGCACAAAACTGAACAAAATATCATTTTGAAAATATAAACAAATAGTTTGGAAAACATATAAGATTTTTAAACCACAAGAAGGTAGGAGATAATAACTAATACATTATTTTAAATGCATTATTCTTAAGGATCAGTTAAATTATAACAGGTTGAAGTGTGGATCTGCTCCTTTAAGTCAGGGTAAAAAATAGGAGTTTTTTTCTTATTTTAGTCTATAGCCAATGTATTTTAAGCTACACTCATGATTGTCTTTTTAATTTCGCCCATTTTTCACATTCTAGTAAAAAATAGATAAAAATAACAAAATAAAAAAATCTAAATAAATAAAAGTAAATAAAAAAGCTACCAAATTGTTTAATTGTTATAAATTTGAAATAATTGACAACATGACACACAGTTAAATAACATTCTAGAAGAAATGCATATAACAACCTGATAATGGACATATTAAATATCCTTTAACAACAGAGACACAACTATTGCACACAAATATCAATAAACTTCAATTAAAAAAAATCAAACTTGTTAAGAAATAAAAATAAATAAAATTATGTGGTAATGACTACTTCCTACTACATTTTTTAACAGTGCTTTTTACAGTTTTGTAAATTTATGACTTCATTATTAAAAGAAATATAAAGCAATAAACATTTTGATAGTAAAGAAACCAAACAAGAAAACTAGTAATTAATGAACAATTTCTAAATTCACAAGTACTGTTGTTAATTTACTTTAATATGTATTACAAATTTTTACACAAGTTGAAAAAAACTTTCATGGTTTTGGTCACATACTTACTCTTTTAAAACACGTTTTTATAAATGTTTACTATTTGTTTATATTGGTAAGATAATATGTTTGTTTAATTTATGAGTCTAACAATGAATTGTTTAAAAATTAAAGGTATTCAATAAGGACAATAAAAGCAACCTCAATGTTATATGTAATTATCTATTAACAATGCACTGAACTGTGTGTGTCGAGTGTGGAGAATTCCTCACATCACTTGACATGTTGATGACACATCAGCTTTACTTGAGTGCCCCTCCCTGCAAGGATATTGGGAAAGCCGAATCTACTCTGATGCACCATATATACTTCAACAATACTAAATCAATGGTAATCATATTAAACAGGGTTCTGTAAAATGAATACAGATCGGTTTTACTTGAGTGCCAATCCCTACTAAGATATTGGGAAAACCAAATCTACTCAGATGTACACTATATAATATATCAACATTACTAAATCAATGGTAATCATAATGAACACAGTTCTGTATTATGATTACTGATCAGTTTATTTGAGTGCCTCTTCCAACAAAGATATTGGCAAAACTGAATCTACTCAGATGTACACTATATAATATATCATCAACATTAATAAATCAATGGTAATCATAATGAACACAGTTCTGTATTATGATTACTGATCAGTTTATTTGAGTGCCTCTTCCAACAAAGATATTGGCAAAACCGAATCTACTCAAATGTACACTATATAATATATCAACATTACTAAATCAATACTAATCATATTGTACACGGTTCTGTACAATGAATACTGATCAGTTTATTTGAGTGCCTCTTTTAACAAAGATATTGGCAAAACCGAATCTACTCAGATGTACACTATATAATATATCAACATTACTAAATCAATGGTAATCATATTGAACACGGTTCTGTACAATGAATACTGATCAGTTTATTTGAGTGCCTCTTCCAACAAAGATATTGGCAAAACCGAATCTACTCAGATGTAAACTATATAATATATCAACATTACTAAATCAATGGTAATCATATTGAACACGGTTCTGTACAATGAATACTGATCAGTTAATTTGAGTGCCTCTTCCAACAAAGATATTGGCAAAACCGAATCTACTCAGATGTAAACTATATAATATATCAACATTACTAAATCAATAGTAATCATATTGAACACGGTTCTGTACAATGAATACTGATCAGTTAATTTGAGTGCCTCTTTTAACAAAGATATTGGCAAAACCGAATCTACTCAGATGTACACTATATAACATATCAACATTACTAAATCAATAGTAATCATATTGTACACGGTTCTGTACAATGAATACTGATCAGTTTATTTGAGTGCCTCTTCCAACAAAGATATTGGCAAAACCGAATCTACTCAGATGTACACTATATAATATATCAACATTACTAAATCAATGGTAATCATATTGAACACGGTTCTGTACAATGAATACTGATCAGTTAATTTGAGTGCCTTTTCCAACAAAGATATTGGCAAAACCAAATCTACTCAGATATACACTATATTGTTCAACATTACTAAATCAATGGTAATCATATTGAACACGGTTCTGTACAATGAATACTGATCAGTTAATTTGAGTGCCTCTTCCAACAAAGATATTGGCAAAACCGAATCTACTCAGATGTACACTATATAATATATATCAACATTACTAAATCAATGGTAATCATATTGAACACGGTTCTGTACAATGAATACTGATCAGTTAATTTGAGTGCCTCTTCCAACAAAGATATTGGCAAAACCGAATCTACTCAGATGTACACTATATTGTATATCAACATTACTAAATCAATGGTAATCATATTGAACACGGTTCTGTACAATGAATACTGATCAGTTAATTTGAGTGCCTCTTCCAACAAAGATATTGGCAAAACCGAATCTACTCAGATGTACACTATATAATATATATCAACATTACTAAATCAATAGTAATCATATTGAACACGGTTCTGTACAATGAATACTGATCAGTTTATTTGAGTGCCTCTTCCAACAAAGATATTGGCAAAAACCGAATCTACTCAGATGTACACTATATAATATATCAACATTACTAAATCAATGGTAATCATATTGAACACGGTTCTGTACAATGAATACTGATCAGTTTATTTGAGTGCGAATCCCTACTAAGATATTGGGAAAACCGAATCTACTCAGATGAACCCTATATTGTTCAACATTAATAAATCAATGGTAATCAAATTGAACATTATTCTGTACAGTGGATACTGAGGTATCAGTTTGTTTTATATAATAATATATATAAATTACAAGCAGGTTTTAAAAATAATTAGTTACTTAAAAAAACAGTAAATTAGGACTGAGGCATCAAACTTTGCTTTCACTACCTAAATTCAGCAGTAAATGAGATTTCTTATTAATTTTCCGTTAAACCATTGAATTAGTTGAGTTTTCTGGCATATTAATTTTTATTTTCAACAATTGTTTAATATTTATGGTAATTACATATTTTTATAATCTAGTTTGTTCATATGTTACTTTACTTTTATTAGCAAAGTATGTTTAGACTCACAACTCTTTATAGATTATTAAAAGTATAATACAAATTTTAAGCACGAATTATAGCTTTTTTATTCACTCCTTAAGTGCCACAGATTTTTCAGGATTCATATATAATTTTGGAAAATAAAAGAAGTGCAAAGAAATTTAATCTACAATATGAAACCATGAATTTATTACTTAGTGAAATAACGAGTTACTCATATTTGCTTAAGTTTTACAGGCTAGCCTCTAGCCACATGACAGAGAAAAACAGTAATGACAGTCACAAATAAATAATAAAAAGTATTTGTAAAACACTACAAGCTTGTAGTAATATTGGGAGCAGGGCTGACTGTAACTTTAGGTGTAAAACACTGCAAGTGAGAGCAGAGAAAAGTATTGGAAATCAATTACAACTACAAAATACTTAGTACTTGATGCTTACAATCAGTAAGACTGTATACGACTACAACTCTCCAAGGTCTGTGGAAAGTGTACTGGCACATAATCTGCCAGGATAACTTGGAACTACTGCCAAATCCAAGATGAGTCCAGGCCCAGTCTATCCTACTACTACACTAGTAATCCCTGCGAGGCTAGATCAGTGGGTTAACCCTAGACCAGTTGTAATTCTCTGCATTGGCAGTAACATTTTTTAATCCAATATTGAAGAACTCAACATAAAAAGTTTTATTCTTTAACCCCACCATATTATTACCATATAATAATACTAATCTTGTTAAGAGTTTTGATGTTCTGGACTGTCATTACCTTTGTTAAAGGGCGAAGGGAGCAAAAAGTACCCTCAATAGTCAAACAATGAGTTGTATTTACATAAAAATAATACAAATAATCCTTCTGAGGTCCATCAATAAATATTTAATTTTATGTCAACTGAAAAAAGGGAGAAAATAAAAACATTACAAGACTGTGGAAACTATGTTCTTTAACTTACTACTACTGATAAAGGTTTATCTGAGAAATAATAAAAAGAAGCTGTCAGTTCTAATTTAAACGATCCGTGTGCTATCATATCTAGTGGCAAAAAAACTATTAGAAAACATTGCCACTGATACTCTTATTGAAATTTGGATACCTACAATTTATACTTGTATATTATATGAAATCATTTTTCTTAAATAATTAAATATAAATTGCTTTTTGAGTAAAAGTCAGTTTCTTGAAAAATTATAATTTTACAAATAATTTTATTAAATTCAATTTAAACTGATAAATATTTTTCAATAACTAATTATCCAGAATGAAACGATTGCTGTCTATCGGAATAAGATCTTTGGCAATTGGTTTCTGTTATCTTGTTAGCTATGATTCATTCAGTTTTTTTTTCATTTTTTTATTTTGGGGAGTGTTCAGTATTTTTAAATTCATGAAATAGAAGTTTAGATAATTTTAATATGATTCTCTAAAGGACTTTCAAAACCTTTAATTGAAAATGTAAGGTGTAGGATGATAGTTTGAGGCAGCTATAAAATTATTTCATGTAATAGTTACAATAAGTACATAATTACTTGCTTATGTACTGTTCTTGTTGAGCAATGTACTGCAAAACCCTTAAAATAGCATTTTAAGGTGTATTTATTATACTTCAATATTGATAATCATTAAGTTTTACAGGTAATTTGATCAACAATCCTACATTTAACCATGCAGACATTGACGACACAACTGTCCTGTTTAAACTCGTAACAAACCTGTGGGCTTGGTATTGATGACACCCATGAGGTCATTTTCATCATCAAAGTCGAAGCGTACGCCAGCGCCAGAGGTGGTGACACCACAGCCACCTGAGCGGCACAGAGACACAGGCACCACCCCATACACGTAGAACAGCAAGATTGGCACACCTATTCCCACAGCCAAGCCTGCCAACACCGGGGACACCAGCACCTACACATCACACCACAATGCTATCAAATGTGTCGTTCTTTAATGAGAGGCTATTAGGGATTTTATGGTCTATTTTAGGTTATATATCAATGTTTGAACAACATGTAATTATAACAGTAAATTACCTTCCTGCATCTCAGTGTGAATAATACTAGCTATCAACTTTGATTGTATTAGTCACAAAAGAGATAACTCAACAAAGCTATAAATTGAGGCACAGAACAAGTGAGCACTCAGACTGCCATCTGTGGAGTGAGAGGCTCAGGTAATAAATATTTGAAATATTGGTAACAATCACAGCTACGTTGCCCAGCCCTAGTGTCAATGGTCAAACCTGACTAAAATAATCCCCCGGACCTCAAGCACACCTCGTCCATATAAAGGATTTTTCTCCTGTATAACTAATACAATAATAGCTATCAGTCATCCAAAGTAAATAATAGAACAGGAAGCAGGCTACTAATTCACTGCAGAAACAAAAGAAGAGTTACAATACACAGGAATTCCTGAGAAGAGTAACATGCAAATTTAATATTTTAGTATGAGATATATACAGTTAAGTGTAGAAAATCAGTCTAAAATAGCGAGTCAGAGGGCAGTATTCTATCAACATTCATCATTATCAACCTAAGTGATATGTGCTCTTATAGTGTCAATTAATAGAATACTACTCTTATTTGTTCATATCTGGCTATAGGTTCAAAGATACAAAACAAGACTTAAGTGTACAGACTGGTCAATAAGTTTAGAACATATGGTTCATAATAAGAAGTAAATGGAAGGCTAATAAGAGATATAAAAGTAACCTACTCAAGTCACAACTATTCATGTCACTTCGTAGGCCTTGACCATCTTGTTGGTACATACAATTCGAAGAAGTAATTTAAGGGGAGTCTAAATTCCATTTAACGATAATGTTAACTTTATGTTACATATCTCTGGAAGTAAGTAACCTAGAAACCTACAGTTTTGTTTGTTTGAAAGAACAGCTCTTTAGTTAGTTCCGCGTAAATTATTGTTATTATTGGTAAAAAATACAAAAATTGGTGATTTTTTAAAAAAAATATGATTTTTTAAAATTATTTTTTATATTTTTCTATTTGCTAAATTTTTATTTATAATTGGAATATTTTGAAACTTTAGGAGGAACTATTGTTTATAGTAATGCAGCTACAGTAAAACTTTGGCTATCCTACCTATAACCGTTCTTGAGATATATCACATCAAATGTACAAAAATGCTATTTTGCGGAAAACTACAAAAATTTAAAAATTAACACCAAAATATAAGTTATATTAACTTTAGTGTAATCCTGCACCATAAGATGGGTTGTCTGGGTCTTCTGACACCTGGTAAATGTCTTCCAGTCTTCTTTTGCTTAATGTCCTGCTTTGTTGGATTTTTTTTCAAGGTCAGTCATGGCCTTTTCTGCTTTTCGGAGTCGGTCCAAGTCCATCTTCTTCATAGCGGCAAGCATGTTAGATCCTACTTCCAGCCCTAACTCCTCTAATATTTTAAACTTGCTGGAAAACCCTTCATTAAATGATAGCACAGCATCATGTGCGCCAAATGTCAAAGTGTGCAATCGTACAAAAGCCCTTTTAGGAATACGAGACCATATGAGGTTGTTTAGTGACTCATTTGGGTTCTGGGACTTCCCTTTGAGGCACTTTGCTAAAAACTCTGGATCAGACAGGCTCTTGAAAATTGGTTTTAATTTCAACATAATGGCTTCAGGGAGATGGAAATGTTTGCCATGGTCATAGGATTTATTTTCGAGTTCTGCTTTTTTATATTTACACCACGTCAATTCATCATTCGGACACAATTGATGTGTTGGCCTTTCATTTGTAGATTGGACATGAAAATATGTTGCCCAAACAGCTTTCTTCATCTCAACTACACTATGGGTGTTCCTCCTAATTGATAATCCATAAAACGTCTGAAGCTTTTGAATCGCAGCAGTCGCTAGTCGGTTTTTCCCAGACAAAGGTTTCCCATCTGACAATTTTTCTTTTTTACATTTATCTTTTAGAGTGCGTAGGCGAGTCCCCATACGCTTCTGTACATGACCTACGCACTCTAGTTTTCTAATTACTACATCAGGTCCATAAGGTAGGGATTCAGATTGATACAGTTGCATGACCAAGAAACCTTTTTACTAAAACTGAGTTGCAGGCCTTATTTTATTGATTTTTTTCATGGCTTTATGATTTATGTATTACAAAGTGTTATATATCATTGGAAAGAGGAAATTTCAAACTATAATATTCAATAAAAAACCCAAAATTGAAAAAAAATAAATTTTTTCAATTTAGACTCCCCTTAAAATTGTAAAAGAAAAGAATTACAGTAACAGCCAAATTTTACAAATGGTACATCCGCATGTCTATGGTATATGAAAGTAGTGCCAAAATGTGGCACAGATGTCCTTCATACATAACATATTTTCTTTTAATTACTATTATCATATTGATTATTTGTATTTACATTTCTTTGCTTTATTCCTGAACTACAGCATAAACAGCTGATTTTAATTACTTCAAACAAAACATATGTATAGATACAACCAATTAAGGAGTTTAGTTATAAAGATAAAATCATATAATCAGTTTTGTATTGGAATAATACTCAACAAATAAGAAGGTAATATATATTTAAAGTAAACTTTACATTTATTTTTGAACCATTTTGGCTTTATTTACTAAAATTTAATTACCTCCAAATTTCATAATAAACACTTTAGAGTAACACTGAAAAAATGTGTTGTAACCATAAGTGAATGTAATTAATTGGACTTAGAAAAAAATTAAAATACAAAAGCTATTTGGTTTTTAAAAAGAACAAAATTATGTACAATGTTCCGGCTTGTAAACAATGACCGAATTTGAAAATGTTAAGAGATGATAATTGAAATTTTCAAAATGTGGGCTTGCACCATAAAGAATGTTTTGAGAAAATTACCATACTGCTTACCAAAACAACCCTAAGTTTATTGTAAAAGCAAATATAAAAATAACATTACTTTTACCTTCACAACATTATGTTGTGATAAATAAGTCTTATATTTAGCAGCTTTTCCACCACAATTTAAAAATGAAAATAGATAATTAAGTTTTTTTTTCAATCAAACTGTTAAGATAATGGGATCCTACACATTAAAAATGTTATTTAATACTTTTAAACTGCACCTTAGGGTTGAATTTGTGGGGAAACTGTTTAGTACACTAATCTACAATAATCCAATCCCTCAATTGATTTTATACACCTTATTTAAATCCCTTATCTAAACAAGACAAATGGAATGTTTGTGTAAATTAGTTTGACTTTAATAAAATGCTTTATTCTTATACACAAATTTTAATAAAATACTAGATGTTATTATACTTTAATATAAATTATAATTTTTTTACACAGCAATGTCGGTGTTTATACAAATTTAAGATTAAATTAGAAAAAAATTATTTTAAGTGAGTTAAACGGTTGAAATAGTCTTTCAACAACTAACAATGTAATTAATTGGATACAGAAAAAAATGTATTTAATATAAAACTCAATATAGTAATCACCAATTCATTATATTTGTTTTAATACTTTCTTGTTCCAAGCCGTAATTTTGCGTCATTAATCAAAATCATTTATTATCAATATTACATTTGTTTGACCACATTTTGGGTTTGTTTCTGAAAATTCTCTTTAGAGTCACGTCATAAAGTTGAATGCAACATTTAAGAAACACCATGATGCTTTATAATACTGACACTGAATTGTGTACAGTACAACTAAATCCACACGTACAACAGATTATTTTTTAATTAATGTCGAGAAAAGTAAAACATTAGATAATGTAATCAGAATAGTAGTACTCATACAGTATTTGCCACCAGTAGGCCTACATATTGAGGCCTACTTGTACAACGTCATCTGCGGCGGGAGCAATATGTCAATTCAGAATGAGTCATCATGTTCGGACTCATGCCACGACAATGCAGTACATGAGGTAACACAATAGCAGCACGTTATCAGGTATGCATACCTGCCAATGCGCACAGATTTGTGCTATTTTTGCGCGACTCAACAATGACACCAAGGCCACTCTAATCTCGGTGTTCCGGAACCAAGATGTCAAAGGCGTGGACTCGGTGGCGACGGATAGAAGCGTATGTTAGTTAATTGGATGAAAAGCTTTCCATTTCCCAGAAAGCCATTCAGTCAAAGTAAATTTCTTTACCAAAGTCGAATTTAATAACATTTTTCTAATCGTCTGTAAACAATAATTTTAGCCAATTAGTTTTCAATACCGTTTACCATAGTGAGTGGTAAGGTTAATTATACGGCTAAAATATTATGCCTTTTATTTCCAGAAATCCATACTGCTCATAGTTAACGTATATCTCATGATACCATTAAGGGGGATTATTAATAAAATTAAAACGGAGCTCTGAAAGAGCTGAAATCCACTGTTTTTCCATCCCTCACCCCATTCCTCCTGGTTTCAATCTATTGTGATCTCCAAAGAAACGAAGGAATCGTACACAAGATAATTTTTGGATTCAACAAAGAATTATCGGAAAAAAACAACGGAAGCACTAATTCCATTACAACTCTGGAATATCCGACACTCAGTGTGTAAACCGCCGTCTCTTTCGGCGAACATGGATGAGAGAGGAGTTTGGTAGACGACACGACAGTAAGCCGAGGGAGCAGCGGCAATTAAAAGACTAACTCAGCTGACGTAAGCCGGGGCCTGAAGTGATGAGTTCATCTGGCCTGCCCCTCGCTCTCGCTACCCGCCAAATTGCCTTCAATTGATCAAAATCTATCATCTTTCAAACGACTTCATATACACTACTTGAGTAATACAATTGTTTACTGCACATTAATATGGAGCTGAATTTGATTTCTTATAAGGCTGTGACGATTATAAACATCGGTTTTTGTTTATAAATATCGATTTAATCAACGAAACACGCAATATACCGGATCGCTTTTCTTTACTTACCCGGATAATTATAATAACTGTCAAGGATTTGTATTTTCTATGGTTAAATTATACGTTTTTATTTCACTAACATTCCCAATCCTTATCTCCATCCCCTACCTCACAATAAGATACCAACCCAATGCGTTTTTTTTGTAATTTACGGAATACAAAGATATCCATAACTAGAACAGAGCAAAAGCAGAGAGTTCAGCACAGACCCGTGAATTCATATTTTGATAAAAAAGGTTAGATCCGTTTGAAATTGATTCAGTATAGAAAAATATAGGATGTTTGGAAAATATGGGACCAAAACTTCGAGAATGGACTAACTGATTTGATTAAACCAAATGTTTCTTATACTACGTACTATATTTCCGTATCGTAACCTATACTTTAACAACACGCGTGAAGCTATGTCCCTATGTAATATATATCGATGTAGATGGAAATCTACCATAATTTACTTTCCCTGGTAACACGTCCGAATCCACATGTAATGCAATCCCTACTTATCCCTACGCTTGCAAGATACGACCGGTCCGGGGTCCACATTACGACTTCCCTGATCAGAACTCAACGCGCCCGCCCTACGCGCCACTGGCCCGGCAAGGTTTCGTCTCGGTAATAGAATAGGGTTGGGGGAAAGAACTAAGGTAAATTGATCACTCCAAAGTCAATACTTAATATTTAAATGTTTGAAGTTAATAGTTCTTGAACTGTTCAAGTTTATTCCAATCTTTAATGTACACCCTCGACAGAGGATTGAACCATCTTTCTCCGATTAAGGGGGGTCTCCAGGCATTATTCCCTGATTCGCCACTCCTTTTTAAAACGAATTGCAATTTCGAATTATTTCATCAGCACACAAATGCGGTACAATGTTAACCAGTTGTTAAAGAATTGAAGAACTCGCCTGCCCCTACCAACCGACCGGAAGTCGAGTGTAGCCGCATCGATGACTCGTTAATCTAGACCGAGAATAAAGGGAGCTCGCTTTAATGATAACAAAAACCTCGCAGATAGGGAAATCTGCGGTGTAGTAACTGACGGTATGAAAAAAATTAAATTTTTTATTACTAGCCTGAACATCTGCAGGAACAATATTTACATGTTTAATTTGTAAAAGACAAAGTAGTTTGGACAATGAACTGAAACCGATATTAAATTATCTGCAATTATTTCTTAGCAGAATTTAATGTAAGTAACCAAATACTTTTGAAACTGATAATAAATTGTTAGTTACCGTAATTTCTGCTTCGTGCAGTAAAACTTACAACCAATTCTCACCGGACAATGTTTTGAAAACGTTTATTTGTTATTGAAAACAGAATAATTTGTACAGCATGTAGGCGATGGTAGAGGCTCTCTGCGATTTTAATCCACCAATCGCCACCGATCTTATAGTTTGCAAAAAATTAGTTTTTATAAATGTTTAAATAATTTACTGAAGGTTTTGACTAGAGCTAAAATTCTGAAAAAGATTTAAGGTTCTGCATTTATATAACATTCTTTTCATTGTATCCAAATTAGGACTGCTTCCAAAGCAGTCCACATAATTTGCATGCACCCAGTTAAGAGAACAAGTCCGCGATGAATCGATGGTCGATGAGGGTGCAATAATAGGGGAAGAGGATTGTAACGATTGTCATGGGCCGGTGCGAACTTGTAGTCTGCCGAGGAGCGGAGCCGACGCGACGGACCGATGGGATGCTGTCTGGGGTGGGGTGGTGGGTGGCAGCATCGATCTGCGGGTGGGGCGGGGCGGGGCGGGGCGCGGGTCGACGACAGTGACAGTGAGGCGAGGCGACATGTCGGGCAGCAGCGCGAGTGTTAGTGTGAGCAGCGGAGACGAATCGCTGGACGAACAGGAGTGTCCAGTGACCGAGGAGTGGTTGACGGCCGTGCTGGCCTCGCACCTCGACACACAAGTTCAGGTCGACAGGTTCACGGTGAGGCCAGGATGTGACCAGGGCGAGAGTGTGCTCAGCGATATCCTGGCCGTAAACGTCGACTACACCGACACCGTTGCTTCACACTCGCTCAGCCTCATAGTCAAGCTCCTGCCCCAGGACCCCTTCTCTCGGTACTTTGTCACCGAGGCTCAATTCGATCTCAGGGAGATCAAGTTCTACACCAAGGTGTGAAGCCACTCCTACGATGTTTCCTTTATCTCCAGAAAATTATATATATATATATATATATATATATATATATATATATATATGTTCTTTTTTTCATGACAAAAATTGATAAAATGTCAATGTTTCTTTCTATTTTACAAGTCCTTACGTCTTCAATTGCAGTTTTATGATTTTATGCAGGATCCTCATATTACTAGGAATAAACAACAGTTTAATTTGTTGTTTCGTTTTTTTATCAGACTTCAAAAAGTAGAGATAGTCATTCAGGTCTGTGTATAAAATTATAATTGTTAAATACATTTTAATAACTACTGAGTCTCAATAAGTAGATGGACAACATATTTTGCTGTAGATAATTATTGATTTTTAATTTTGTTGGTAATAATTTAAATTATGAGTACATTTTTATTTAATTTGTACCTATTATTAAATTTAAATTTTTATTAGTATCTTAAATGGCATATAGGTTGTTTAATTTATTCTAAGGATTAAATGTTCATATTAAAAAGACATTGTGTATACAATATTAACAATGTCTATTGCATTTTTATCAAATAAAAATGTAATATTTAATTAACAAATTTATTTTGTACAACTGAAATTAATATTTCAAGATTATTTTATATCTGACTTAGGCGAGATCAGACGGAACAGGTAAAATTGATATTTCTTGTATTGTTTTGCCTCCAATTTATTCCTGAATACGGGTACATCCCAATTCCAACTACATATAAAGGAAAAGATAACAAAACAACCACGTACCAGTAATATTAAACTTTACACTCAGAAAAATGGGTTTTTTGATGTTTTAGTCAGAGAACTCATGGTTTTTTCCTTTTATTACTGTTATTTATTGATCACTTCTAGCAAACAAGTAGGGCCAGAGACATGTATCTTTTACGTCCTTTTTCCATAATTTAATCTCATTTAGGTATACTCTAGAATTTGCATTGGTTAAGTCACTAACTGCCAGTGTGGGTTGCTAGATTTCTAGTCTAATGCTAGTTTAGAATTCTATTAAAATTCTCATTTATGAGAGTGTACTCATAACATGTAATCACAGTATACAAAGCAAATTGGTCACAATCAGGCCCTATAAGAAGCAATTCTATGTTGAAGTTACAGAACAAGACAAGGCATAAAAATGAGAGCATGCCAAAAGAGCTTAACAAAAGAAGGTAGTGTTAGCTATAAGACTTGGTCAATATGCATTTGATGATTAAGTATAAGTTTAACAGACATGCTGCAGAATACACTCATTAACAACTTCACTGTGGCTCTATACTGAGTGTTTCTGATTGTACGTAACAGTGTATGGTGTATGATGCAAGGGTGCATCTGACACAGTCTATCTGTTAAACTAATATATTGTTCAGATGAAGATACTGAAAGGTATTTTAAAATTTAAAATGTTATTAAATACCTAAAATAATGGTAATAATTATGAAACCTAATAAACATATACTAAATTATATAAAAAGAGATATATATTCTATAATGAGCAACATATTATGATAAATTTAATAAGGACTACATAAAGAATACAAAAATTAAGTTTAAGAAAATTTTGATTGCTACCTTGCTATATAAGAATTCTTTTGATGATTTAATATATTTTTGAAGTATTTTAAGTTAAAGAAATAAATATTATATATTATGCTCTTTGAAATCAAGTTGAAATAACAACACAGAAAGAATGATTAACAATGACTGCTGCGGTTCCAAAAATTGATTCAAAATCACATAAACATTGAAAATGGTTTAACTATAACCAAACGTATTTCTAACTCAAATGTTTATTGTTCCTATAAAAGTGTTTACACAGTTTTACACAATCTATTCAACACAATATCAGAAGGAATTAAAACTATTTCAGTAATTTATATCCTAACTTTTTCCCATGATAAATATTTAATAAAATTCATATAGTTCTTGATAATGGTTGCAGGTAGCTCCTGATCTACTCAGAATCCAGAAAGACTTGTTGGCAGATGGATGTGAAGAAATAGAACTACCTATCCCCAAGTGTCTGCATGCTCGTTACAACGCCGACAATGACTCGGTGGCTCAGTCCGTCCTGGTGCTAGAGAACCTCAAGGTACAGGGCTACTCCAGCTGTGAGTTTTCTCAGGGACTAACGCTACAACAAGCTCAATCAGCACTAGAGGCTATCGCAAGGCTACACGCACTCTCTCTAGTGCTCAAAGTCAAACAGAAGCTGGCCCTTGATGAGAAATACCCGTTCTTGTTTCAAACAGCTCGAGCATCCGATTCGTACCAGCAGCTGGTTGAGCGTGGATTGCCACAGTTAGCACACTTCTTGCAGCGGCGGCCCGGTCTCGAGTCCGTGCTGCAGTGTCTCTCTGCCCTAACACCCAACACCAAGGACATCATTGCGGCCCTGCTGGCTCCAGAAGAGCCTCTATGTCTCATCACACACACGGATTTTTGGTGCAATAACTTACTGTTCCGCGAGGATGGCCAGTGCGCAGTCCTCGACTGGCAGATGGTCACCTACAGCCGCCCCACCAATGATGTGGCATTGCTGCTAGTCAGCTCCCTGTCAACCGAGCTACGTCGCACCCACACAGAGACACTGCTGGACGCGTACTGGGCTGCACTCAACTCCTACTCGTCAAGACTTCAGCTTAACATCACGGCCGAGCTAGGCTATGACCGCCAGAATCTGTCCAAAGATTTCCGCCGCTCCCTACTGCTTGCTCTGCTGCTCTGTATCGGCTCTGTGGATGTAGCGTTGGGTGACCCACTCACAGAACAACGACTGCTCGATGTGCTCCATGACCTCCATACTGATGGGATCCTCTCGACCGATGTCCTTGACCAGTAAAATGTGCCAAATTCAGTGCTCTCTCTGTACTGAGTGACCAGTGCGATCTGGGATCATCTGCAGGCTGTGTTATATATTGTCCTAACATTTAAATATTTACGGTATGGTTATATAGGCAACATTACTGTGTAATGTGTGATGCTATGATTGTGGTAAGATTACATTTTATCGTAATATAAACCATTAAAGTAATCTAGTTGTATTCCTTGAGTTTTCTTATTATTCCTTTATTCCTTTGACACTAAATAACTAATTTAGCTTATTATATTAAATGAAAATATTATTTTTTTTCTCGTGCAAATCAAAGGTCATAACTATTGAAAGTTCACATCAAGCTTTAATACGTAATATTTCTGCTTTAGTAAAAATTGTGCAGTATTGAAGCTTGTACTTAATTAAGCAATAATATTAATAATTTACTAAATTTACTTTGAATGCGTGATTTACTCATGGGAATTAAGTAATTCAGTATGATATGAAGGCACTATTTGCAATCTAAAAAAAGGTGAAATCTTAACTTGATATTTACTCTGAAATAAGATATAACATTTTGAATCATTTAAACATATCTGACAAAAACCTGCAGCACTGGGATGGCAAAAATTGTTTAAGAAAATGACTAATAATTCATTAATTATATCATATTTTAATAATAATACGTGTTGTCAAAAACAACAAGTAGTTAATAATGTAGACAGGATTTAAAAATAAACATTTGTAAAAGAACTGAAATCCCTATGATCCTGACACTGTTTTAAACATACATGATTTGAAGTTAAAGATCCAGTGGGTGGTGGGTGGGAGGAGGTGTGCAATCTCTCATATACTTCCAGTAAATCACTGTCAAGTGATAAGTGTAAAGGTCTTTATTGGTTAATAGCTAATCTTCCTTGTTGAAGCTTCTACAGGTCTAAGGGAAATGAGAAACATTTCTATGTAGTCTACTTAAAAATGTATTTGCAAAATACTAGCAGATCTAAGTCTATATTCGATTATAAAATACAAATAAACTTTATTTCTATAAAAATGAATTAAACTATTGTTTTTATTGTGTCATGTTTTTAATTTAAAAGTTTTTAGTTGAGTTTTTATTAAAGAGTACATTTAATAATATTTTGCTAAATTGACTGTCTTGAAAATTAAGTTAATTGCTCTGATTTAACTCCTTGTTGATTTAGGACCAACATATTTTAGTGTGAAATTTTGGTATTTTGGTGTGAAATAAATTATAAACAAAATGGTATTGCAAGAAAGATCAGGCCTAAAATACATAATTTGTAGAATTTGCGTTAAAACAAAATTTATTATGGATAAAATACTTGTTTAGGTTATACGCTATTTAGCCAATATATATATATATATATATATATATGTGTGTGTGTGTGTGTGTTTTATATATGTATTTTTTTCCTAATTGGGTTTTAGGAAAAAGAAATAATATACTTGAGACCTACTTTTTTGAGTACAAAAATCTACAATAGTTCCATGATACATTTCACTCCTACGATCAGCACTGTTTTCTCTAATAAAACACGTACTACCAACACTATGAACATTTTACAAAGCAACACATCATTATAAAACAAACTCTACAGCAAAGTATGCCACTATTAGGATACCAACTATCTACCAATTAAGTAACAAGGCTAAATTGAAGAGACAAGTGAACACAAACAACAATAGAAGACAAATAGCTGTTCCAATATATTGAACATATTTGTCGACACAGGTTATATGATGAGAAGTGACTGCAAGGAATAACATTGGACATAATGTAATATTCAATAAATACTAAGTACAAAAAATATATCAGTCAAATTATAAAAAAAATATGAGGTACTAGAAAAGCAGGCGATAGATTGTCTACTTGGTCCTTCTCTCATATAGTAATGTACGATCATAGATCACCTGCTAGCCCTCAAGGGTTAAATGTTTACAAATTTTTAGTTATCTGATGTCTACAGTTTCCTCTAAGAGTTATGGTTGTCATGATTGATGATTGTGTAATTTTTGGATGATGATTATCTGTCTTCTCTAAATATTATTTTATTTAAAATTATGTTATATTATTTTATTATTTTTATAAATATTATTATTTAATTTTTTTTTTTAATTTATAATTCTAATATCACTTTCATCATCACCATCTTTTTTTTCTTTGAATTCTCAATGGTCAGCCCCTTTGTGTGGAGTTAGTTATCTACACAAGATTGCTGTCACAGTAAAAGACCCTGTGCCTGCGATGCTTATGATGATGATGTTATCAGTTAATTGCAGTCATGGAGTGTGCTTCACTTGTTTGAGCTGTACTGTAAGCTGTTTTAACACTTTGTTGGATGACTATGCCTATGGCATCTATGAGCATGTTTACTTCAGCGGATTGACGTTTTTTCAAGTACAGCATATAATTTGGAATAAATAAAAATACAAAACAGATTCTGTTAAATGCAATCATTGGCTAATTTAGTAATACTGTCTAAAAATGCATATATTGTACAAGACAGTATAGTATAATAGAGAACAAATAAAGTAACAGTAATTACAGATGAGATACAAATATTTCTTACAAATGTAGTTATATAGGAATTTAGACCTTGTTGTATAAGTTATCTGATGTTGAGACCATATTCAATTTTTGATGTATACAAATACCAATTGGTGAGTTGTATTCATGTGTTCTGATAGAGACAGGATTTGAACGTTAATGGATTGTAAAATAGGTTTTGCAAAATATGGGTTTTCAAAAGACTCAGTACAACTTACAAATATAATTTTTTAAGTCCTCCTGGAAATTCTGTCGTGATAGTGTTTGCAATAGGTAGATATATACACAAATGCAAAGCCTCATTTTTAAAGCGAGACGTGACTGAACAGTAACTTCCCAGGAATCTGGAGAGTATTAAACAAATTTTAGAAGAAAGAGGAGACTGACCTTTCCTCCATGGAAATTTTGGAAATATGGTTTCAAAATAGTATTTTTATAAAGTTTTGAGGTGTGGGGTAAAAATTCAGCACAAACTAAATAAGCTGATTTTTCAGAGATAGGTACCAAAATACTGTTCTGGCCTAAGGAAACATGCGTCAAACGCCATTAATTAACAGCTGTTTAGTGTGAACCTTTCTCTTTAGTATGCAGTTAATTTCGCTTTTCTGTTTTCATATTCCTGGGTCAATTTGTACTGGGTTGAGATAGAAAGCTTTAGTTTCCACTGTTCTTCTTCTTTTATCAAGACCATTCAAATGAGGTGTCACGTAATGATCTTTACATTTAAAAATGTTGAGCCATCCCCACAAAATCACATTTTGGGAAAATGGGTGAAGTTGTAACAGTGACTAAAATGTAAACTAAACAGAGTGTATCCATACTTTTAACTCACACTGTATATTAATCACAGCCAAAGTTATTAATCCATTATAAGTTATAATGATGTGTAATATCCAGTAATTTTGTATAATAGCTAGTGATTTTTGCCACAGTAATAAATAATACTCATAATTTTATTCAGTCATTGATACATGTTATATCGCTGTAGATGGTGAAAGTGATTAATCATGCTTTATTCATTACTTTATTCAACCGTTAGGTCAGGTTGGATCAGCTTAGGTCAGTTTTGGTTAGGTTAGATTAGGCAGGTACTGTAGGTTAGGTCAGATACGGTAGGTTAGGTCACTTCTCAAAGCCCTTTTGTCTCATGACTTCCCTCACCATTCTGAAATTATTACTTTGACCAACTTGAATTAGTTATTCGTCATAATGTCTGTATGGTCAAAGTGATTATTTCCTAGGATTATTATTACTTTATGATGACTGATTGAAGTAATTAATTTATCACTTTGACTAGTGAATTTGCTCATTATGCATAAGTTAGGCATTTAACATAGACATCCGTATTTTAGCATGTCCTATTCTGTGGTTAACACTGGGCAGCAAGATTTGGGGGAGACAAAATTTTATATTTTATTTTTCATGTTCATAATAAATTATTTATAAAGCATTAAAATAATTATAATAAGATATATTATATCACTCATGATATTATAAGCTTGTCTGAATGAGGACGGTGCTTCATAAGGTACACAGGTTTGTGTATACGTCAACAGATAATTATAGAGGGAATTTGCCTCCGTCACGCCTCCGCCACACCTCCACCTACCACTCTACTACTCTCAATTCAAAAAGTATAGATACCCGAGTTTAAATATACTTGGGCATCTGCCACTTTTATTTTGTTGGCCGGTCATCAGGCCAGTAGTCATACGGAGCCTGATTCCTAATCTTAGCTACAGCTGGTCATGTCGTCTGCCGAGTCTGGTTGTCAACCTTGTTTCTGGATGTTTAGATTAATTATTTGTGTTATCTAAACATCTTTTCACATTAAATCCCGGTGATTAGGGACTAACATTCTTTTAGTTTTTATAGAATGAGTTCAGCTCTACCTATATACAATCTACAAGAAAACGGTACTTAAGTAAATTAAGGTAATTTCTCAAATTCAAAGAGTGACTTTTTAAATCCAACAATCTTTTTCACTGTAATTATTGTTATTGTTGTTTATAATCTTGTGAATATAAATGGGACTAATATGAAAAATCCAAATGTATTCAATGTTTAATAATGCGGTTTTACCTCTATATATAAGCTAGAAGAAAATGGTACTTAAGTAAATTAAAGTAATTTCTCAAATTGTAAGAATGACTTTTTAAATCTAACAGTTTTTGTTCATTGTAATTATTGTTATTGTTGTTTACAATCTTATGAATATATATGGGACTAAAATAAAAAATCCAAATATATCCAATGTTTTATAATGTAAATTTCAGAATAATGCAAATAGTGATTTGTTGAAGAAATGCCAATAAATTTATAGAAAACAACAAAGTAAAAGTATGTTAAATGTGTGCTAAATAATAGTTGGTCCAATAGATTGAAGCACTGAATTGTATTGTAGTGGCTAGAATTCCTGACCATAATATCTCAAAATTGTTCATAAATAAATTGAATACATATTTTTAATGTTAAAAAAGGAACAATAATTCCATCTAATTTTAATATTGCGATATTTTAAAAATTAATTAATTTTTGACAATTTTCATAATGTAATTGCACAGTTTGGTTATAACATTAATAATAGAGGCTTCAAGAATAACACCAACAACTAGAAGCAGCATAGATAACACTGACTAGTGCTTATTTTGGCCACAATGCAATATTTAACCTTGACCCTGCACTAGATGACCATAACGCTCTATTGATTACATTTCCAAAGCCCATTCCTCAGTTATCGACGGTAAATAAAAAACGACTTTTCAATATAAATAAAATTCCTTCAATCTTAGTAAAGTTTCATTATCTGGTGAACAACACAAAATTTAATGGCTCAGTAGAAGAAAACTATTCAATCTTTTTAAACATATTTATCTTGAAAATGAAAGAATACTTTCCTAGAACATCTGTAAATTGTGCTGTAAATAGATATACAAAAACTAGGAAAACAAGAGGAATAACAATATCGCATGCATCGGCAAAAATTAACACTGATTTAAATTTCACGCTGTATGTTAAGAAATATAAATATTTTTGAAACTGAAGTTAAGAGACCAAAAAAATTGTAAATAATAGTTTCATGTAAAATTCCAACAATAAATCCAAAGCTACTTGGTACAAAATAATAATAAACATGAAAAATGAAGCTAGATGTCGTCAATTGTGTAAATGTTAAAAACCCTATAGATGTCACTGATGATTTAAGTCACATTTTATTAATTTGGTTAATTTACTTCAAGTTCCACCAATAAAATACCAAAAGATCAGACCCAAATTTATAGTCAACATAACTGTAAAAATACTATGTAAGAGTTTGAATGTGTGACTGTTGAGGAACTAGAAAAAATATTTTAAAATTACCAAACAGTAAATCATGTGCCTTGGATGAAATGGCAATTATGCTTGTAAAAACTTCTTGTAAAGTAATTATTTTGGTCTTAACTTTGATTTGCAGGTTATTTTTCCACATCACCTTAAACTGCCTGAAGTTATTCCAATTTATAAAAAGGCTTCTAAAATTATTTCTATAACTATTGTCCGACTTCTATTCTCAGTAATATCTCAAAAATATTTCAAAAGGCACTCCATAATTAATGGACTTTTTGACTTTTTAGAATCCAACAACTTATTATCCAATGAACAATATGGGTTTAAGGAGAAATAAATTCACTGAGACGGCTCTTGTGGAGTTTGTTCACAGCACGTTAGAGTCCTTGGATGAATTGCACTTTACTGCTGGTATCTTCTGTTATCTATCCAGGCTTTGATTTAGCCAAGAGACAATTCTTTCAGCATTATTCACTCCTACTTGAGGGATAGAAAACAAAGCAGTATGCCAACTATAGTTTTAACTCTTCTTAGTCTAAGATTTATTTTAGAGTTCCACAAGGATCAATCTTGGGCTCAATGCTATTTTTAATTTATGTCAATAAACTTCCTTTAGAATTAACAAATATTTTTGTGCTCTATGGTGACGATCGAATATAGTTAAAAAAAAATATTCTTTGACTTAGATTGATCTATTGAAAATACATTAATTGGCTTCAAGAGTTTGATTGTAAATAATGGACTTCTTCTTATTGAATCCTAAACTAGTATTATTAAGTTTCAGGTTAGACACAATCAAAATATCCAGTAGAGCAATAAAATACAGTTTTGTGACAATCAAAAATGCCTTGGACATTGACCAAAACATAAACTTTAATACCCAAGATCCATAAAAAGGCATTTGATTGTATTTCACATAAAATTTTGTGTGAAGAGCTTAAATCCTATGGTATTACACCATAGGATTTAAGCAACGAACTTAAGTTAGTAAAATGATATCTGTTACAGAAAACAGAAGGTAGTTATAATCGATTGTTCCTCAGATTATTTAAATATGATAGCAGATGTCCCATAAGGATCGGTTATTAGGCCTTGCCTGTTCCCAGTGTTTGTTAATGACTTTTATTATAATGTCCCTGTTTACTAGTTTTATACACAGATTACACTATTTTACTATGTTTCAGTAATGACTTTGCCTGCATTCTAAATCAACTTAAAATGTCTTTTAATGAGTCTAAACATTGATTTGCCTGTAATGAATTAGTCATCGATAAATAAGTAATAATTTTGTAAACGAATATGAGGTAAGAAATGTAAACTTTCTTAAAATGTATAAAGATAATAAACAGCGGAGAATTCCACATATCACATGTAATTAAAAGACTGTCTTGTGTCATTTATTTATTACAAAAGCTTAAGACTGTTGTTAGCAATGAAGTTTTGGACACTGTTTATT
Organism: Homalodisca vitripennis; assembly: GCF_021130785.1. Classification (NCBI taxonomy): domain Eukaryota; kingdom Metazoa; phylum Arthropoda; class Insecta; order Hemiptera; family Cicadellidae; genus Homalodisca; species Homalodisca vitripennis. Next base: position 127,423,627 of record NC_060211.1, on the reverse strand, counting down.
ATGGACTAGTCCATTCTGTGATTATGTAAGGGGTTAGATTGTGGAATGCAACCCTTGGCTGTAAAGTGTTTTTATGACAGAAAAAGGCACTGAGAGTAATTGTTAACTTTGCTCCAAGAGAACCCTGTAAACATAATTTTAAGAAGCACAAAATGTTTACTCTACCTTCAATGTTTTTTTTAGTAATTTAGTCCATGTGAGATGTAATATTGCTCATTTAAACAGCAATGCAATATTCATAGTGATAACACCAGATCCAAAGCAAATCTAATAATGTCTCATGTGATATTGACATATACCTTGAAAAGCCACACTTACCAACGGTTAAAACTATTTTATAAATAAAGAAATTATTTTAAAAATTTAGATGTAGTTAATTAAAAAAGTGTTTCTAAAGTTTAAAAGATAAAACATTTTACTCTATAAAAGAATTTATGATATTATATCTTTGAAATCTAATTAGGATTATACCTAACTTAATTATCCGAGGTACTAATCGTTTTATTTTACTTCTGTGATGACTTGTGCCAATTGCAATAAATGTTTGTTTAATGGCATAAATAAATTTTATTTCAATCTCAATGAATCTTATGTAACAATCCTAAGTGACAATCTAGCTCAGGTTTCACAACATAAAAAAGTCAATAATCAGTTAAATGACTATCAAGATCTGCCAATCAGACTCCTATCGATGGTAAAGTTCACTCGACAATGTAACAATCATATGTCATTATCTAGCCCGGGTTTCCCATCAGGGGGAATTTTAAGGGAATCAGTTACATGTCTATCAAGATCTCCCAATCAGACTCCTATCGATGATAAAGTTAAGCTGACAATGAAACAATCATACGTAAATATCTAGCTCAAGTTTTCCAACAGGGGAAGTCGCAGGAATTAATTTAAATTGACTACCAAGCTCTCCCAATCTACACCTATGGATGGTTAAGTTTACTCGACAATGTAAAAATCATATGTGACTATCTAGCTCGAGTTTCCTAACAAGGAAAGTTGAAGGGAATAAGTTACTTGACTATCAAGATCTCCCAGTCAGACTTCTATGGATGGTTAAGTATACTCGACAATGTAAACAATCGTACGTGAATATCTAGCTTGAGTTTCCTAACAAGGAAAGTTGAAGGGAATAAGTTACTTGACTATCAAGATCTCCCAGTCAGACTTCTATGGATGGTTAAGTATACTCGACAATGTAACAATCGTACGTGAATATCTAGCTTGAGTTTCCCAACAGGGGGAAGTTGAAGAGAATAAGTTACTTGACTATCAAGATCTCCCAGTCAGACTTCTATGGATGGTTAAGTATACTCGACAATGTAACAATCGTACGTGAATATCTAGCTTGAGTTTCCCAACAGGGGGAAGTTGAAGAGAATAAGTTACTTGACTATCAAGATCTCCCAGTCAGACTTCTATGGATGGTTAAGTATACTCGACAATGTAACAATCGTACGTGAATATCTAGCTTGAGTTTCCCAACAGGGGGAAGTTGAAGAGAATCAGTTAAATAACTTAACACCTCCCAATGTGATTGCTATGGATGGTTGTGTTCACTCGACAAGTTTACCAAGTGCAAGACATTGTATAGAGAGAGACTTGTAAAAAAATCAAATTACATTTAAGATTTTGCATATAAAACTAATTGAAAACAAATATTTAGAAATAAAATTAAATATATAGAATGAGATAACAATTTAATTACAATATGGGAGTTAAACATTTCGAATCTAAAAATTTATCACATCAATTTACATGTTACAGTACTGTATTTACATGTTATAGTTATGAGGTGTTTAAGGAGTTATAATTCATGCTGGCAATCAACAAAGATTTAATGAGAGCAAATATAACAGCTACTGATAGCATGCAAATATTCAAAGTCCAATTGTAAGAAATTTGTTCAAATAAAAGATAAATTAATATTAGTAAAATGATTACAAATCTTGTGTTTTTACATATCACACAGTCAAAAGTTACTTGAAGTTATCAATGAGATATTTAAATCCAAACTCTTGGATAAGAGTTTATAAAAGTTAATAAAATTAGATTATTAAACTATTGCATTAAATATTCTGTACTTTTAGTTAAATTTAAATAAAAATTACATAAGTTTCAATTACTTATAATTAGTTATTGTTCTATACTAGTCTTCAAGGTCACAAGTTGTCATGTTAAAGATGGTGACGTGTTAGAGGAATTCATTTTATTCTGTATAAAAATTTGATTTCATTTTTAATCTGTTTCTATTGGGTGGTAAGTTTTGTTTTTGTAGCAGCCATGGATTAGACATTTATTTTTATTTTGACATACAGGGTGCGATTGATAAGTAATAAGATTTTTCATGTGCAATGTCTGGCAAGCAGCCAAAAAAATCAGGTGGAGGGGGAAAATGTACCCTGGACCTTCCCTTCCACGGGAGACCGCTCCCAGTTTCCTGGCAACAGCGATTGAGTCAACATCGCTTTGTGCGTGAAAGCCGTTTTGGCAGTCAGTTCCAATTTGCCAGCAGCAAAAATGCAGCGATCGTTGGATCAGTGTTACGCAATAAAATTTTGCATATTGCTGAACAAAACTTTTACCGAAACCCATGGGTTACTCAAGGAGGCTTACGGGAACCAAGTTTTGTCCAGAGCCCATGGCATAGGGCATTCAAGGAAGTCCAAGAGAACGCCGAAGACGAACAGCAACCTGGGAAGCCTTAGACGACGCAAACAAGGAAGACGTGAGCCGGGTTAGTGAATTTTTGAATATTGACCGTCGTGCTAATCTTTATGAGATTAGTGAGTAGTTAAATTTAACTAATTTAAATGTGTGGGAAATCGTAATAAAAAAACTGGTAATGCGGAAAGTGTGCGTGAAAATGGTCCCGAAGGTTTTGACTGATGAGCAAAAGCAATTGCGTGTGCAACTTTCTCATGAAGCGTTGGAAAGTGACAAACAGAATGACACCTTGGATAGTATTATCACTGGTGATGAAACGTGGTGTTTCGAGTACGATCCAGAGAGCAAGAAACAGAGTGCGGAGTGGCACATGAATTTGTCACCACGACCCAAGCAGGCGCGCATATAAGGAGTTCGTACCTCAAGGAAGCACTGTGAATGCGGCCTTTTACAAGGAAGTGCTCCTTCGGCTCAAAAAACGTGTCGCCCGGTGTCGGCCCGCCATGGTCAACAATTGGACTCTCCATCACAACAATGCGCCAGCGCACACTGCCTTCCTCTGTACCTCTCTACTGGCCAATATGGGAGTTCCGGTGCTTCCCCACCCTTCCTACAGCCCAGACGTGTCCCCCGGACTTCTTCTTATTCCCGCTCGTTAAAAGGAAGTTGAAGGGAAGGCGTTTCGACTCCATCGGGGCGATCTAAAAAGCTATGACGGACGAGCTCAAGGTGATCCCAGAGGATGAGTTTAACAAATGTTTCCAGCAGTGGAAGAACCGCTACCAGCAGTGTACCTTTGACCGCCGTGAGCCACTATAGTGGCTCGCCGTATGCGGTACCTTGAGCGCCGCGGGCCACTATAGTGGCTCTGTGAACTTTACGCCTTTGTCCTTATAGTTTAAACATAATATATATAAAATATATTTAAATATATTTATATCAACTTTGAATTGTATTGCTCTGCTTCATTTCAACTATAAAATATTGATATTTACTTGTTTCTATAGTAAGGGTGTATCTTCATCCTACAGCGGAATTTTTTGAAATTTTTTGAATTTGACTTAAATTACATTATTTTATGCAATTTCTGTGGAATATATTTGTAACTTTTAGTATATGCTCAAAACAATACGTACTTTTAGGTTAAAAAACGTTATTTCAGCCCAAGTTACTTATTCAGTGTGTTTTTGGACCTCAAACTTAAGATTTTTTTTTATTACGACAGGCATACATACTATTAAACAAATGTAAAAAAAAATAATAAAACTGTAATTTATTACATCAACTGAAAGTACATCTCTTCCCCTCAAAAACAAAACCAAAACTAAAAGGCTAGCTCAAAATTTACGAAAGTTATGTAATTTAATATGTGACCATGCAAAAACGGGTGATTTTGCTGTGGCGGTATTGGATCCGTAGCGGTGCTAAACGTCTGGCGGTCTAGCGAACAACGGCGCGCGGGAGCGGCGGCGCACAAAGGGTTAACATAGAAGGGCCCTATTTTGAGGAATATTAATTGTATGATCCAAAAAGTTCAATAAAACTGCCTAAAAAGAAAGTCTTATTACTTTTCAATCGCACCCTGTATCTCAGAATAAGGTTGGATCTTTGTTAAATTTGATGTGCTACTTTCTTCCAGGAAGTAACAGAAAACTATTTACATTATTTCCAACAATGGAACAGGCAGCCACTTTCTAGCAATATCACTAATTGTTTTGAGATTTGTTTCTTTCCCTTGATATTGTGAAAGGGAAAGAAACAAATTTAAAATTTAGTAATATTAATTTGAGATTCCATTTATATTTGTGTTTAAGTAAATTTCAGAAATAGTGAATGAAATGTAGGCCAAACAGTAAAACATTAAATACTAATTTTAAATTTATATAATTTGACTAAAATATTGACAGGATTATAAATAGTGATGAATTAATTATAAATACTAAGTAAAATAATATTTGTATAGACTATTCTTTTAAAACAGTAAAAAATAATTAAATTTATATAAATTTATGATTAATAATTAATGTTATTGATTATTACATTAAATAATAATGAATAAAACATTGTGAAGATATTGAAGAAAATAAAGTACTTGTAAAAGTGTGTTTGAATGTAACTTCAAGGTCAGAGCTGTGTGCTAACCCTAAAGGAAAACAAGTTTACCACACAACAAGCAAATTTAGTGATCATGGTAATAACAGTTGATTTGTGTTTACATGTTATTGAATATGTTATGAAGTGTTTGTAAAACGAAAGATGTCTTTTCTATGAGCTTCTTCATAAAAATATCATGGATATTAGGGTTTATGTATAGTGAATAAAAAATGATGAAATAAAATGAAATCATAACAATTTGACGGACTGCTAGCAACTTCTCTTTAAGGTGTTGACTCAGTCTGTTACAAGTAGAATGAGTACACTTTCAGTACATTAAGTTTTATAAGCTCATTCCACCTCATACATTTATTCAGAACAAAATATTATTATATAATGATTCTTCACGGTTACCTTGAGAAGGTTTGAAATGTCATGGCTACATAAAAAGAAAAGAAGAGAATTTATTAATCACCAGTCAGTAATAATCTTATCAGTTTGCTATTTATTGACGGGTTAGTCACAGTGTGTGTTGTTGTGAATAGTATTGCAGATAACAGCCCACTGCAGTGATAAAAGGCTTATTCATAAAAACTACTGACGCAGATTGCTTGCTTGCGAAAGAAAGTAATACTGATTATGACCAGATCTACAGAAAATTAGAAATCTTGAATGTAGAACTAATGTTTTGCTGATATACTGATTTATTAACTGTTACAAGTATAATTGTTTATGATTAAAACCTAAACGTGCACGAGTCACCCATAAATTTTAACCGTTCGATTAACTTCTGCTAGCTCTTACATTGACACTTAGAAAGAATTGTAAAGTATAATATTATGTACATCATTCTATCAACAAAAGATAAATTTCTTTAATATGCCGTTATATACAGATATGAAAATAATAATTTAAAATTAGATTTTTTAGCTTGTTCACACACAAATACTGTTTTTTAAAAAATAGTGTACAATTCAAGATGTTAATATGATACATATTTAGTATGGTTTGAAGATTTATATTTTTTATATTTATATATTTATAGTTTTTTTTATATAAATATTTGCCTATATTTATGTAAGAAAGTAGAGTTTAAGTAACTAAGGGTTGTTTTACCATATCTGTGCAAAATGAGCCGGAATCCAATTCTTTGTTTGAAGGTTATTTTTCATGAACAATGATGAACATTATTCCCAAAACCAGTAATCCACTAAAGTGGGTATGTTTATATATTATGTATTTTATCTTCATATATATATATATATATATATATATAATTTCAATAAACACTGAATCGCAAAAAGTACTTGCTCCGCCGGGAGTCGAACCCGGATCTCTCACTTGCCGGGTGAATGTGCTACCATTACACCACAGAGCGCCTACTTTTTCCGATTCAATTATTTTGTATTTGGCCGTATCTGTCACATATGAGTTTAAATAAGCAAACTAACATATGATCGGAAGACCAAATACCTGTCAAACGACTTTTATTTACATTAAATTATATAAATGGCAATAGCCTTATTTAATTTCAATAAACACTGAATCGCAAAAAGTACTTGCTGCGCCGGGAGTCGAACCCGGATCTCACAATTTAATGTGTTTAACAAATTATTTTCAGTTCATATCATACTATAAAAGTTATCAATATAGCCTAGAATAAAGATATGAATATAACCTAGAATAAATATCACATGATAACACAGTCACAGTGGTTTCAAAATCTCATAAAATACATTCAATATAGCGACTAAAACAAAAAATTTAGTACTGATCAGAAATGCTCGGCCATCAGTGTGGACTTCCGTAGCGCAGTGCCACTCCACACTTCTGGCGAAAAAAGAAAAACATCCTTTAAGATAGTATCCAAATTCAAGCTCAAATCACGTGAGCACTTGTAAAGGTTATCTTTAACTTTGGTAGTACGTATCATATTAGATAGAAGATCTAAAACCTAATCTAGACCTACTTACATCATGTAGTAACAAGAAATAGATAGAGATAGAGTGGCCTACTTCTCGCAAACATCCAAGAACCGATCATCATAATGACATGTAATTTTCATAGTAAGTCAAATAAACTTTGCTCTTTCTAATAATGACTCGCTTTTGGGTAAAATTAAAAAGCATGTTGAGGATTTTCAAGAAGACTATGATGCACTGATTAAACAAGAAAACGAATATTTTACTATGCTTGAAAAGAATGCTTATAATCACATGGAGAATGTCCAAAAGGAGGCAAAGGATACGTAGTTTTTTTAGGTCCCCGGTAAGATAAGATGTTAAATAATAGTAGCATCTGGATAATATAGTGGTATCTGGCAAGTATATTATGTTATTTGGTGTTATTATTTAGTCAAATGGTATAAACATGTTCTGAAAAGTATTTCTCTGATGCATAATATTGTAATAATACTGTTATATGCGTACAAAAAATATTATTGTTGCAATGTAACATATTACCAGGATAAAGTCATCAAAATGCTCTATTGCAAGTTTTATTAGTAAAAAAGAAAAATTTCTGAAATAATTCATCAAACTATATGTTTCCTGAAATTAGAAAACCATATAAATAATTTTTTAATTTTGTGATTTTGATTTTGCAAATATATAGCACTTTTATAGGTATAGTTTCTCCCAAAAAGAAAACAAATTCAAATATTCCAAAATATAATAAAAACAAATGTTTACTTGTATAAATATGAATGTTAAAACATACATACGTTTATGAAGAAAATGATATATGACAATGCATAATCAAATAACTTTTAGTATTTCTTATATTTTTATAAAAAAACCATTGTAAAACGTGAAAATTAGGCCTGCTAATAGAGGTAACTTAGTTGCCAGTTCTTAGGTTAAAGACAGTTTGAATTATTTAAGTGAAATTTGCAGGAGATATAAATCTTCATATCAATAAATTTGTCACTGTAAAACTAACCACTATATTTAAAATTAAATAAGTGAGTCAGCTTTGAGTACCATTAAACAAATAAAAGTCAACCTCGATGTGATGGCAATTGTATATTGTCAATTTTGAACCAAACCTCGGTCAGAGAGGTGAGTTGTTGTGTACTCGTGTGCACACTCATGCACTCACACAGGCCACAGAGAAACATTAATGGTGATGTACATAGTCTGGCAGCGGTTCTCAATTCATAGCTAACAATAGCTACAATATTTAAGTTTTTCTTAAAGGTATCCAAAACATATATTGACACACTAATTAACATATTTTATTTTTAAATAAGATAATTAGGATTAAAGTAACAAATTGCTTTATACATCGGGAAATATTTTTTATAGCTGCAAAAGTTTAAATATACCTATCCATACTTTTTTAGTAAACATGTCCTAAAAATGTAACTTTAATATTACTGAAACAGACTTTGATCCACTAACTTAAAATGTGCACTAAGTCACCACTTTAGGCATGTATGAAGCGATACAATTTTTTAAGAAAATTATCATCATTAAGAGACAAAATCAAAATATTTGGAAAACATTTTTAATCTATTACGTAACCAAACATTTTTAATTGGCTTAACACGGCTTTTTAGTTTAAACCACTACAAATTTCAAGATTCATACCCGAGAAATTAACACAATACTACTTATTGTTGAAGTCACTGTCTTCTGAAACCAGAAAATTAAAAATACTTGATATTACCACTAGCTAATAAAACATACACATAAATGGTTCATAAAAAACACAGACTACATGAATGATATACGAAATAAAACACTCACCGACGCTGTTACACCAGCTGCTATGTACAGATTTCTTTTGTGCTTGTTGGCATGTTCATACTTGGTGTACAGTTTTCTCCCAACCCAGACTGGGATGCCTGATAAAAGAAATAAAGAATGGCAGAACTGTACCTTCCCACAATCCAACAATACAAGTCTTTAACATTGATCACACATTGTACAAGTTGTAATATATTCTTCATTCACTACTTCTTTTTAAAAATTCCCAATAAGTGTTTTTTTTTTTTCATTTTGATGTGATTTTTGAAAAAGCTTTAGATTAATACCAAATATAACAATTAGATTCTACCTAAAATATAACCGATACCTAAATTCAAGTAATTCACAAAATTGTACAAAAATCAAGAAATTCTTTTAGTAAAATCGACGATTTTAATCATAATATGCTATAAACAATAACATTAAAGTAATAAATTAATTTTTTAATCAAATAAAGTTATACATTAATGTAATATAATAGAGCAACAACACAATATGACAAAAATACTGCAGGGATGTACAGACACAAATTCTATTCTCTAGAATATTTGCCTAAATCTGTTATCTAATGTGAAGATAGAACACATTTCTAGTCACCTCATTAATAAACAATAGACAGTAAAAACTGACATTTTTAGCCATCATTATCTTCTCCGACCTCTTAGACTTTCTCACAATGAAGTCATTTGTACACATTTGTCATCAAGATCAAGCATACAAATACAATGTTAATCAGCAGTTAACTAAATTCTTAAGTTTATTTTGTTGTAAATGTTTATTGTAGGCAATATATACTCCACCAAACATACATTTATAAGTATAACAAAATGTTTAATACGTAATTCAACATCAAAATTCATATTAAACCATCAATACCAAAATTTTAGTGAATTCTTTCAGGTCGATGTAAAAAAAGTATTATAAATATTATTAATTCATCTAATTATTATTAGACATTTTTTATCTTTATATTTTTATTATAAACAATATTAGTTTATTAAAAATTGTTAAATTTCTAAATTAAAAAACAATGTCTTATAATCAAACATAAAAAACCAGAGAACTTAACTTAAACACAGAAACTATAAAAGAGAGTTTGCTTCGAGAGAGAAGATAAAACTTCTTAGCTGGTGATAATGTAGACCAGTCTGATGCAACATTCAAAGGTCATATTATTAATTTCCTGTTGGGTATATAAACAGTTACCTAAATTTGTAACAAAAGAATCATTATATAACTCTGAACTTACAACATGTTTTTTTCTTGATAAGGTATATTAATAGCCTCACAAGTAGTAAGTAATTAATTACATTCTGAGGTCTTAATCATCATTACTATATGAGTCACTGCATTTCACATAATGATAACTAGTATAACTCAACTAATAAAAACTAACAAATTAATGTGATGACCACTTACCGATGATGATGGCAGGAACCGCTATGCCTGCGACCAGCCCTATTCCCACAGGTGCACCAACCAGTGTCCCCAACTGCCATAAGATTTTCTTTTTCCGGGACCATGGTTTCTTCCCCAAAACGTACATCCTGATGGACTGTAACAGAACAGAGAGAAAAAGCTCTCAAGATGACCATCCTTTACTATTTTTATATAAACAACTATTCTCAGTGTGTAACTTTCTTGTATTAAAGTTGAAATTAACTTGTACGTTGGAAATTGTGATGGAAGCTACCTTTTTACATGTTTACTTCAAGAGATTATATGAGTAATGTGAAACTGCTATGGTAGAATTATTAATGGTCACATTATTAATGTAACCCCTAAAATCCAAACTAAAATTAAATATGTTTTTTTTTCTTCCTGAGGGAAAAGGACAGTTTGTCCCTGCGCTTAGTCCTAAAAGGACCTTTGTGCCTCCCTTACTTTGATTTTGTGCCCTCAAAAGTCCGAGGCTTTTGCAAAAACCAATGTTTTTGTTACATATATTTATAAGAGGGCTATACCAAAATTAATCCCCATTCGTTTATAGGACTAACAGTAATAGGGGTAGTGTTCTCTCTCACACACCAGCACATGCGTGGTAGGTCAATTGGCACCAGCAATGATTATTTGAAGGTTGCCAGAACACCAGCTCATTTTCTCGTTCACATGGCTTTGCTAAATGTGTGCCACATTTGAGTTTCCTGCCAAATACGAAGTGCGAGCTAAAATTAGGTTTTTCATAGTAAAACACTCAGCGGCAGCTACTCATAGGAAACTTTGTGCCGTTTATTAGCCAAACATTAAGAGTGAAGGGAGGTACGTGGATGGGTTAGTTTCTTTAAAAGTGGACGAACAAACATTCATGACGAAGAAAGGAGTGGCAGGTCATCAGTGGTGAGTGATGAACTTATTTACAAAATCAATGAAACAGCTAGAGAAGATTGACGTTACATAATCTCTGAACCAATTATCATCTGTTTATGCATATGAACAAGTTGCTTTTTTCATAGTTTTTATGTCGAAGATGAACGCAAAGACACTATCACTGGCTGGTTACCAGTATCACCTTGGTACCAGTTATATCTAAATTATTTGAAAGTATTATTAAATGTCAGATTGAACATTACTTTGAACAAAATCAATTACTTCTGTCAGCACAATTCGGTTTTAGACATAATTTATCCACTATTAAGGCTGTTGAAAGTGTGGTGTCATACATTATTCATAGTTTTGAAAAAAAAGAAGAAGTTAGTGCCTTACTCTTAGATCTAACCAAGGCCTTTGACACTGTGCCCCACCAAGAGCTTATCAGAAAACTAAATTACTATGGAATTGAGGGCAATGAGCTTTCACTATTTATGTCATATATTAGTAATAGGTACCAGTTTGTTAAAATGGGTGATCAGAGGTCGGACCTTAAGCAGGTTATAAGCGGGGGTCCCCCAGGGCTCTGTTCTGGGTCCCTTCTTATTCACGGTCTTCATCAACGATCTTCCCAAATTTGTGCCTAATAAAAGTGTACTCTATGCTGACGACACTACCTTGATGTGCTCTAACTTGCTCTCTGAAATTAACTCGGCTATGATTGGCTACATGAAGGAAAGGTCTGACCTCTGGTTTTCCGCTAATGGCTTAAAAATTAACGAAGATAAGACTGAACATATTAATTTTAGTTTAAGAAATAACTCTATACATAACTCTGTTAAGCTACTTGGAATCAACCTGGACACTAAGCTTACCTGGAAAAATCACACAGATATTCTTTGTACCCGTTTATCCAGAGTAATTTTTCTGTTAAAAAAACTCAAAACTTGTACTAGCTTCACATTGCTATTAAAAGCGTACTTTGCACTTTTCCACTCACATCTTCTGTATGGAACTCTCCTCTGGGGTAATTCAACTGGTGCTAAGGAGGTTTTTCTATGCCAAAAGAGAGCTTTACGCACAATTTTCAATATAGCCTTTAGTGACTCATGTAAACCTTTTTTTAAAGAACATAATATTCTTACTGTACCTTGTATGTTTATATTTCAAAGTTTAATGTTTGTTAAAGAAAATCTTGAAACACTTAGTCTTAGAAACTCTAGTCATGATTATTCCACCAGATATCGAGACCTTATTGACTTAGAATACGCTAGGCTAACTAAGACCCAGCACACATACTTTTATGTTGATGTAAAATTATTTAATAAGCTACCTTTAATGGCCAAAGATGTTCCTTGCACAAAATTTAAAAATGCTTTGCTCAAATGGTTAAGACAAAAAGCTTTTTATACAGTAGACGAAATGCTTTCTTGTAATGTAGACAATTTATTCTTTTAGTTTTTATGCTTTGTAACTTGTACTATTTACCATAAGTATGTAGTATGTATTATTTTATTCTTTAATGTTGGTGTTATACTGTGTATATGTATAAACCATCTGATGACATTGTCAATGCAGCTATTGTGGGCCGACAATAAAGATTCTTGATTCTTGGTTAAAGGTGCCAGTGGAAAAATTTTTTGAAAAAGGCATTTCTAAGTTAGTCAAAACATATGATTAGTCCTTAAATCTTAATGGCAATTACGTAGAAAACAGAGGAAATATGTAGTTTTCAAAAGTATATAATAAAATATATTTATCTGATTCGGTGTTTCTTTATTGACCAAAGGGCAATTTGTTTAGATTATTCCTTGTACATAATTACAAATATTGGTACCAGTATTTTATATGGTTCAGTTATGGACTGTTTTACTTAGTTTAAGTGGAATATAACAGTTAACAAATTACACATTTTATAAAATACTAGAAAACACTCAATTTGGACTCATGTTTAATAACATTTAGATACTTGTTATCGATCATTTAATCAATCAATCTCTTTATTGACAAAAACACAGTATATGGGCAAATACCACTATTGATCCTAATACTAAAAATACTACAATATGAAAATAATATTAAACTACTGTCAGCTTCTCAAAAAGGCCAACCTAAGAGGCAAATATAAATAGCTATTAAAAAAAAGTAAGATGAGGCCACAATAATATTTTATTTTAACCTTTTGGATTTAGTCAGCAATTAGTTCCTGAGTTCCAATTAAAAACCTAACTTTTAGCATAGACATCAAATAAACATGTTCAGGCCACAAACTGTCAAATCATTTTATTTGAATTAATTAAATTATTATATACAAGGTAGAAGACGCCACACTATGCTTCGCTAAGGTTGCAAGCAAAATTTTGTCTATAGCTTATTTCGTTAGACTATATGTGTTACTATGTTACATGTTAATACTATATGATTTTACTCAGTTTTTTATAAATTTATTTATTCTGTTATTTTCTCATTGTCATCATATTGTTTCCTTAAGAACGATGTTAAAATGTTTGCTAGCGCCCGGCCAAATCCTATGGAGTGACAGGCATCATCATTGAACTACATGTTCCTTAAATAGAAATTAAGTTTCATACATAATTTCTACTCTATATGTCAGTTCATTCTCAAGATAGAAATTAAATTTTTTTTCAGCCTCAGTAATTATCAAAATGATAATTTTGTTGCTAAAAAGTTGTGGTGACCAAGATCAGCCTGTATTGCAATTTAATTTTGAATTATTAAATTAATTTGGTTACAGACAGTTTAAATAATATTTTGGTTGGCAAAGGCAGTTTTACGCTATTCAGGTCAGTTGTTCTTGGTTTCCTGTTATTGAGCATAAACTGGTTTTTGTAGCTACTGACTGCCTTTTTGGATTGTATGTTGGCACGTTTTACGGGTTTTTTGTACAGGAAGAGTGTCAGTGCAACTCTGCAGACCAGTGTGTAAGCTTTGTTCCTGTGTAATGTTATGACTAATAGGAGTTTATTCCTTTGAAATAGTGATCGTTTGCAGTGAATTCTTTTTTGTTTTATATTAAACTAATTATAAAAATGGCTAACCCAGATGAAAACTTTGATAAATATGTCAGTGAAAATATAAAAATAGTAAAAAAAATAGGACTATATATTTTTATTCCTACAATAACATTAGAACCCTATATTCAAACACAACTTTAAACAGATTGTTTAATTGTGCTAGCACACATGGGGGAAGTACAGAAATTTATATTATCTAACAGACAATGCGTGTTTTTAGATATTGTACAAATATAACCTATACAATTCATTTATAAATATCCTGAGTGCCTTTCATGGTGTTTTAATGAAACAGACTATAAGTCCACGCAGATGTCAAACAGTTGTTCAAATACAGTTTCATCTGGTTTTATTGGTTCAGCTTAATTTGGAAAAACACCTTACACCAAGTACTGTTTGTTTGAAAGTGTCAATCAGTTTACTTATTTAGTCAAGATTGCATTTCATATAAGAAAAACGCGTTTATTAGTTAGATTACAAACAAACTGAAATTGTTACCAATATTATTATCAAGTATCCACAAAAGACTGATTATAAGTCTGGTAATTACCTGAGATAGTGAAGGTCTGTTATTTCCTTCATACAGAGCCAGCAGAACTCTGTACCGCAGACAGCGCAGGTCATATGGTTACAGCTGCCGTCATCCATCTTCACTATCAGTACTTGGCAGCTGGGGCACGGCTTGATGTCATCTCCTATCACACGTAACACCACATTGTACAATAACATTCAGTATTATAGCTGTATAACAGAACAAATATAAAATAGGCATATCAAACCTGAAAACAATTTGATATGGTCAAATTGAAAACTCAGATCGGTGGATCCACACTAGGTCTTGCAATGGATCGAGGAAAATCTAATTCCAGTTCCACAAACTGGGTTTGAACCTGGTTACCATTTAAATTTAATTCAATGCTATATTTGTTCATGCGCATCAATTACATTCTAATTTGTAAAATGATTGTTCATGAACGTTGCATGTTCTTATTGACCCACAATTGTTCATGCCACACCAATTAACACCCTTTGCTTAAGAGAATCTCTTTAAGATCTGGTTTTGCTTATGACATAATATTGCTTGTAAAATGTTAATTTCCATCTTTGTTTGTGCTATCATGGTTTTTCTAATCTAATAATGGCCTTGTCTATTATATAATCGCCCATGTCTAATCTAGTCATTTTTTATTTTCTACCTGTATATAAATTATACAATGTTGAGTTGTGTCCTTGCTTAGATACGTTATGTTTGCATTTGCTGATTGTAATTTCCTATGCTGTAAGGGAAGGAAATGATCAAACCAGTTTATATTGCTTCATTATATGTTTACTACTCTCATACAATCCATTTCAGGCAAAAAGTGTACAGATACAGATAACAGAAGAGTTATAAACATGCTTTTATTCTGTTGTTTATGATTTGTTTATAACAAACAAGGTATCAAAAGTTTGGTCTTTTTTAAGCAATATTTGATGTGGCTAGAGAATGATTTCTCTTCTTATCAGTTTTCATACAATTTTTGCTTGACATAAAATTAGAAAAAACAGTTACTAATACTTTAATAACGATAGATATTTTCTTTTGCTATTAGCTATGAGATTTTACAGCTATATTATAATATTTAAAAATTAACTAAATTGGATTGAACTGTCTTTTTAGGTTTACAATGTTTCAAAGCAGCCTACACATATACAAATGTTACCTTTGATCATTAGTTAGCCATTAATAAGTGAATATTTATAGACTGTGATAATAAATTTTATAAAACTCCTTAACTGACTTTAAATACAATAAAATGGCAGATTAAAATGGTTCTAAATCAACCGATCCCTACGTTTTGACCAAGTAAGGAACAAGGAGCTGCTTATTTCTATACTTATTTTAGAGTAACATTTTTAACCACTTTAAGTATATATTGAGCTGTTGTTTACAGCATATTCCTATCTATTACAGTACAGTACAAGTCATAGTATCCATCATCCTTTTTTTGATGTTCGAAGGTGCAGAATACCATACCAGCACCACACCATTTGCATTGCTTTATTAGCCGTTGTTAGTTCAAGCAATAATAAACGGTACGAGGTTAGAACGCACCTATTGGTTGCAGCTGGATAGTTATACCTGTACATGTAATTTATTGTATATACTATTTTGATTGATTAATATTGAGATATCTTATTGCAATCTCCATATTATCTGAGTTTATCCATATCCGAGATAACAATATCACTTCTTCTAAATCACTCATCCTTTGATCATAAAAAGTACACAAATCATTGAATTAATTAAATACATAATTTCACATCTCTGTATGAGGCCATTCATTTTTAACTATACAACTGTTATGACCTTATATGCAGGTATTACAAACATATTATGTGCAGTATATTTAATACACATTATAATACCCATAATATAATATCAATACTATATTATATAATATAATACCAATACTATATTATATTATATAATGGTACCTAATTTCTACGAAGAATCGGATTGGGTAATATAGTAAATTTAAGTAAGAAATCTACACCCCCACCCTCCTCCCACCACAGAGTAATTTTTATTGCTATAGTTATGTTATTCAGATACTCACTGTGCTGAGAGTCCTGACTGAATGACACAGAAGAAGACCGCACATTAGGAGAGCGCTGGGCCCTGGCTGCATCACAGGTTTGGTTGGGATGCCACGCCGCCTTGCAGTGATAGCAGAAATAGGAGTCACAGCCTGGCCGTTCACACTTGATCTTGGGGCAGCTCGCACATCCAGTAGCAATCACAGCATAACTACAACAATACACCAGGCACTGTTTAACTAATTTACTCTCAAGCTTAGAAAGTACTGCAAGTTAGAATTAGACAATGCAGAATGTCCACAATCTTGAACATTCAAAATATCTGGAATCATGGAGAGACTAGCATTTTAAAGGCTATAAAAGACATACTGTGCATTGATAGAAACGAGCCAGCTGATAATACTTTCCTTGAAATTAACTGCTACGCCTAACTAACCTTCAGAGCGAATTTGTACAAGTCACAAAATGCTTTGAAACGCTGGAAATATGCTGTTGGCTGTAGCAGCGAAATCGCAAAATCCTTTCCGGCGGCTAACGTGTTTCAGTGTTTTACTATTATTCAAGTTCCTCTTCCCAACCTCATCCAACAGTCGTCTTTTGATGAACCAACATGAATGAAGATTAATGTTTATTTTTTTATAATGCTTTGCTGTTCCTTCCTGTAAGACAACGCAGAAAAGTGGGAAGACAGTTTTGAGTTCATCCCATTTTACATTCCAGGTTTCTATCAACTCAGTTTTACCTACTGTACTCTGAGTTTAGTGACGATGCTATAATTATTTTCGTTATTATCGTAGGTGTGAAAGATCATTCAAGGAACATGTGTGTGGACTATTAACTTGTTTCTTGATTCCACAACACAGGTAAAAATTCTACTTTTCTACTATAAGCCGTTCAGAGTCAAAGTCACAAATTTTTAACAGTAAAACAAGGTTAATAACGGCAAAACTGAAATCAAAGACACCTGTACTAAAGTTGAGTTAAGATGCAAAAACTGGTCACAGATCTCAAAAGTGGATCTGTATTGGGCCACTGTGAAAATCGGTCACTCTGTGTGCACCAATGCTCAACAATTGTTTGCCAGTCACAAGTCCAGCCAGTGGGCAGTCAGAGATTTGTGGACGACTAAGCATGCATCTAGCATGCAAATGCGCTAGGCATTTAGTGCTTGTGTGAAATCGGCCTTATCAGAATGCTAATGCAATTGACCACTGTTGGATGACATCATCTCATCAGCAATTCACAACGGGTATTGATACACTTTTATTTGCATCAAGTATTTGATTTGATTAATTTTTTCATAGTGCTATAGTATTAAGAGTCTAAAAGTAAAATATGAATTAGATCAAACTGGACAGTTTTGTTTTTTATATCTTCAGTTCAAGTAATGATGAACTTTGATCTTTATTATTTTCATATTCAGATTTTAGTTAATAAGATCCAAATATCACACAAAAAAAGAAATTAACATTAATTTGTTGTTAAAAATAATTTATTAGTTTGTTGTATTTTATATAACTTGTTTCAAGAATATTTTAGAGATTTAGGATTAAAAAATATAGCTATTATTAAGTTTTTAATATAATTCATTACTTCTTGGTTTAATCCTAAAATTAAACACTACTAATTTGTGTATATTGTTTACGAAAATAATATTATAAAACTATACCCACAAATAAAAAAGGTTGGTTTTAAATTTGAGGTACCCTAAGTGAAGACTTACCTGCAGTCAGGGGCAGGGCACCAGCGAGTGTCAGGATCCACAGCTAGCACCCTCCGCACCATAAAATCTTCATACTTCTCATACTGAGACTTGTCGTTCAGGATCATTCGAATGTCTAAAAGAATCAAAAATTTTGTATCACAATGATCTGTGTATTTGTCTAAAACTAAAGTACAAATGTATTTATTTAAAGCTTTTAATGATTATTACACTGGAGAACTATAAAGAATAAACTAAAATAAAAATTACCATTGGGATGCATAGGTTCCGAACACTCCGGGCAAGCAACACTAATCCTAGACTCTGAGATCTCAATGCGAAGATACTGTTGGAAGCAGTCGTAGCAAGAGCGATGAGCACAGGTAGTCAGTCGAGGAAAGTATTCTACAGGTAGTTCAGCAAGACACAACGGACACTCGGCTACCCCGGTGTCCATGGAGACAGAGGGCCGGCTGGCGGTGGCTGCCCAGGGTGATGGTGCCTCCCGTTCACCCACCTCACAGCTCTCCTTGGTGGCTGCAACACAAAAGACAGATCAATATATCACGACCATGTTTGATGATTACCACAAAGTGATTGTCAATGGGGTGGAGCCATGACTAGATGCACACAAGATATAAGTTAATCTCTGATTCTACTTTTCCACGTTCATAAAGAATCCTGAATGAGAGAATTCTTCTCTGTCCTGGGAAATACAAGCAATTGCATTATTGTACATCGTTAGTGGCCTTTTGGCATTTGATACTTAACCAACAGCTCTGCACCACAGCTTTAAGAATTCCAAACTTGTCTTCCAGCCAATTGAGTCAGAATATCAGGAGTTCCCTACGATTCTGAGTAGAAGCTCCTAGCAGTCCTTCGACAAATTGGAGGGTTGTTCTCCACCAAAGACTGGAAACGCAGGAACCGGCAGTGCTTCTCTTCTCTCACTAACTTTAAGATTCCATTTCTGGATTGGATTCTTTGAGGTAGTGGTTGAAAATCACTGAGGAATGTGTCATATATGGAACTCCATGGAGTCAGTTGAAAGCATCTTTGATTTTCCTCCATACCAATGGACTTGTGCCAAATTGTGAAGATGTTTGGGTATTCTACTTCCCCACCTCAGGATTAATGGAAATGGTGGGTAACTTGTCTGACTGAGTGAGTACTTGTTATTATTATTTTGTCACCAGTCCTTGAGGACTTGGTCTCATGATCACTGGATCCACTGAGACTAAGGAAGTCCTTAGGTTTATAATCATATCAGTTGACAATATATGGATATGGCAATAAATAATAGGTTCAAACTAAATGATGTTAACGATTGTTTACAAAATTAAAACATAAAGGACATGAATTTTCTTGCTGACAAATGGTTTATTAAAATAACTATGATCAGGAAATAATTTAAAACTTCCAAGTACGTGATCCATTGATGTTGATGGAAATCAAGGAAAACAGAATTATACACAAGGAAATTCTGAGAACAAACAACTTATCTCTTGGCTCACTCAGAAGAGAAATAACGGTAAATCCCGGAAGTCTTAAAGCAACTGGTCTAATCAGAATATATTTACACAACAGAGAATGTCTAGACCACAATTACATCACACTTCCTATGACAACTACAATAATCACAAAACCAGGAACATACATATTGATCTCAAATAAATTACACTGTGATAAAAATTGTAAATGAGGCTAAAAATTTTCCAGTCTTATGGGCTCTTACAGGAATTTTTTATAATAATACATAAAAACACATAATAGAATTTTGGTTTCTTCTTACCATTGATTCTGCAGTGCAACAATGCATTAGAAATATATGTTGAAAGCATAATAAGACAAATGCAATTGTTTCTAATCTCCAACTCTCGTACAACTGAGGAGGAATTGTTGGGATGATTACAAAGTAACTCCAATGCAAGATACTTCATGTTAAAGGTAATATTGAAGCCATTCTTCTTAATAAATGTAGGAGAATGGTGAAGATTAGAAGTCAACTGACTGTCCAATAGTGTTCAGTTGCAGTTTGAATTTTACCTTTGTTTTAACTAGATATCACATTTTTGTTTTGTTTTGTTACATATTTGCAGCATCATTAACTTTGTATTACAACCATTAAAAAGCTTAAAAACTTCAACTCTCTGAAACCTTCAAATGTGATACAATTATACAGTATTAATTTTTATCTTGATTTGAGACTGCAGGAAAAATAATTGTACCATACTTAAGAGTTTTTTTATTTAAATTAGTTTCTGAAATAAAAAATGAAACCTAAAAATATGGAAAACGACAAGTGATAGACAATTGTTTAGTTTATATAGCCCATCTTGGTCCATAGAACAATATCCTAAAGTTTGTTTAGAGAGTTTTGTTACACCTTGTACAATGTCAAGTAAAGATAAATTGGTTTCTTGGCGCTGTTGATTTTTTCTAACACTTTTAATCCAAAATATTACCAAATGAGTCAATTCATTAAAAATATTTTTGTCATACCGTACCATCCATTTTGGAGAAGAGTGAGAGTTGATGTTGAAATCTATCAACATCATCACCTGATGTTATTACACATCCCTAAAGATTTTTAAAATAGTCAATTGGTCAAACTTGTAAATAAAAAACAAGACTTAAAAACTTAAGACATTACTGGATTTAGTGAGCTAAACTACGAGTACACAACGATATGAGTGTTTATTAAACTATAAAAAAAGAAGCAAGACTGGCAGAGACTATTTTGTTTCAATGCCTGATATAATAAACTGGTAAGAGTCTAATATTGTGTCAGTCCAACAACCAAGTCAAGACGCTCTTGGGCAAAATAAAGAGAATAGGAAAAATAGTTATTCAGGATTTTGTCAGAAACATGTAGGTTACCTTTTTTACATTATAAATATTTCTGTAAACATACACTCCACTTACCGGCATGTTTCAAGTTGCGGGAGGAGGCGGAAGCAGCTCGGATGCGACGAGCCAACAGAGGACTGGAGTACAGCAACCGGCGGAGGGAGAAGCGAGCTAGACCACGTTTGTGTTGATTACCAGACGAGCAGGTCGAATGTGTATCCGAACTATCATTGCCAGACTTGCGCATTATATCTGTAAGAGACATTCGCTGTTACAGCCTTATACAATACAAGATAAATTTTGTACTATTAAATAAAATAATAATACTATTACAATTTTGCAATATACAAGTAACTTTAAAAATAGTAGTATTATTAATGTATACTAGAAATACTAAATATGACAATCACCAAACTGAATGTGAGCAAAAATGTAGGCACAAAAAATTGATTTAATTATTGTGTATTTTGTTTCTAGATGATAAGTATATGTTGAAATAAGTTAATGAGGAATGTATTTCAAGAAACATGAAAAGAAGCAATCATGAAATTGGACTCGTAAAATTGGATTTCTTTCTGCATTCAAAGATAGTTTTTAGTCAGGAGTTTAAAGCTGAGACTGTATCAAGATGAAAAAATTAAAAGCAGCTAAACTATACTTGTAAATGCCAAAGCATATACATGGTATTGTATATTGTGTTGTCTGTACTACAACAATAACAGTTTTTGGTTATTTTCTTTTAATAACCTAATCTCAACAAATTTGAAATAAAAAATATAAAAGGTTTTAAGAGTTATTGCAAGTCCAATGTACTTTTATTTATGTTTTACAACATTTAGGTTAATCAATATTTTTTTAATAATAATTCAAATAAACAATGAAGAATCTTGGAGCATTAGAAACATTTTAATTTAATATCACTAGTAAACTATATTAAATCAAATAAATAAATTAGTATTTCATAACCATCACTTTACAATGATAAAAAATGCATTCAACATTTTGTTTATGCACTGAATACATATAATTTCATATCATTCTATAAAGTAAGAAAGTTTACAGATTTGTAAGCTGCTAAATTATATTTATAGCAATTAAAAAGATTCTCTACAAATAAAATCCTTTGCATGAAACTAGCCTAGATATTAACTATCCACAATAGCTGTGAAAGCAGCAACAAAAGTGAATAAAACTAGTAACTAGTTAACATTTAGTGTTTGCGCAATGACAAAGCGTATTACTGCTCGAACACAAGCTCTCAATACACCTAATAAACTTGGATTGTTGACTTTCCCACTTTGGGAGTCCCGTGGAGATTTAAGAGAAAATTGAAATAACACAGGACATTCCCTTCCCATACTAAAGTATCATTTCGACTTCTTCAAGAAACATACATCTTGATTAAAATCTTACTATGAAGTGTGGCTTATTCATTTGAAATGAACATTCATTCACAGTAATCAGCTAGTACAAGGTGATTCATTGCTGATAAAGCTGCCACATGTGATCTTACCAAACCCAATGTTCCTTCCCGTTTTTATTGTTTATGCAGCACTTCATGCAAGACACCAGATTATAATTAAAGTACTAGAATTTCGTAAATCAAACCGTATTGAAATCAACAAAACGTTAATGTTATTATGATTGCTTCATTTTGAATAATGCATTTTTAAATTTAGTTTTTAAAGTAATTAAATACCCACTATAACAAAATAATAAATTGATATTTTTTTTTAAAAAAAAGGTAACATAGTTAAATACAGATGTATGTCAAATGTCATTGCAATAACTAAATGTTCACAATTTATATAAATATTATTCCTGGGGACAGACAGAGAACATATGATTTGATGTTTTAGAACATTGATTATTGAACATTATTTCTTTATTTTGGTGTAACATAAGAAAATCACTTTTCAAGTTTGAACATATATTTTAGATACACTATAAAATGCATTATTTTGTATCCTCAGGCAATGATAACTTAACAGTTTTTTGGCTTAAAAAATAATTTTGTACCCGATGGCTACAAAGATCTCACACAAAAATGAAGATGGTGAACAAAGTACCGATACCTCTCAACTATGACATGTTTAGCGACTTGTGGAAGCATAACTTTTAAATGATCGTGCTCACTTAAACGTTGACCAATTTCATTGGAAAAAGTATTTTGGAATTATTATAAAAATTTCAAAATAGTTAGTATCTTGTACAATTTTTATAACAACTGATGACTATCAAACTATACTCAACATCAAAACTAAAGCGACAAATGGGGAAAAAGAACCTTGAAAATCTCAAATCCATCTTCTACAACAAAAATGGAATGCTGTTGAAACTGCTGAAGACACAGAAACTGCATATAATATATTCCATGACACCCTTTGTACTGCCCTAGATATCTGCTGCCCACAAAGGAAACACAAGAACAGAGGCCCTACCAAACCATCTCATTACTATGACCTGGAATCTGCCGATATGAAAGCCTCCTACCTACGAGCCCTCAAACACCTATGAAACAACAGGAGACATTCGAGACAAAGAAATAATGAGAAAACAGTAAGAGGATATATGACCAAAAACTAAGAACACTGCATCGGCAAGCAAACTCAAAGCACATAGAAGAATCTGACAACAAGACCAAGGCTCTATGGAGTTTGATTAATAATGAGAGGCGTGGGAAACAGTGCAACCAGGGAGTGCCCTAAACTTAACATCAACAACACCACCCTACATAATCCTACAGAAGTAGTCGAAAGCCTTAACACTTACTTTACTCAGATGGCTGGCATGACAATTCAAAACCAAATACATACCCTAGCACCTGGGTGGACAGGAAAAAACCCGACCTTATTGCACATTCCCTTGCCACAGTCATTTTGCATGACACCAACAACTTGGGACGAGGTGAATCAAAACAATTTGCAGCCTGAAAAACAAATCGTCCAGTGGCATAGATGAGTTTTCTTCAAAAGAGTGTGAAGTTCTGTGCAAATGAATTAACCCAACCCCTTGTAGCAATCATTAACAAAATCTTTTGCCGACGGTCACTTCCCCTCAAGGCTTAAAGTGTCAAAGGTCTATGCAAAACACAAGAAAGGGAAGAAATCAGACCCTCAGAACTATAGACCCATCTCGCTAATATCTACATTTGCAAAAATCATTAGAGAAACTTGTTCTGAAGCGATTGATGGCCTACCTTAAACAACATGACCTAATCACAGTCAACCAACATGGATTTCAAAAAGGAAAATCAACCATATCAGCAATTATTAGCCTAGTAGAATCAATCATTGACAGCATAGATGACGAAAAGTACGTAACAGCCCTATTTCTTGACTACAGCAAGGCTTTTGACTGTCTGGGACATGACCTAATCTTAAAAAAGCTGGAAAATCTGGGAGTAAGTAAGAGGCATAGAGAACAAATGGTTCTCCAACTACCTCCGAGGAAGGTCACAACTTGTGGAGGTACAGCATACTGAATCTTCCATCACCAGATCGTACACATCAACTTCAAAACCACTGGCACAAGGTGTGCCTCAAGGATCGGTACTTGGCCCAGTTCTTTTTATTCTTCTAACTAATGACTTCCCCTACTTTCATCGCCAGCTCCAGTACTGACTGCATAATGTATGCAGACGACACTACCCTTCTTATAAAAAATGACACAGCAGATGAACTATCCCTTAACTCCTTGACTTCTCTCCAACAAGCCATCAAATACAGTGCACTGAATGATCTGGCAATAAATCCTAATAAAAACAACGCAAGTGCATTTCAGTAGGAAAAAAGGAAATACCAACAAATATTCCAGACATATCAGTAGTTGATAAAACACAATTTCTGGGCCTGACTATCGATAGTACACTTTCATGGAGTCATCATGTGAGCACCATTTCCAATAAAATATGCGCAGGCATATACGTTATGAGGCGACTCAAATCAGTGGGTACTCAGGGATCCGTCAAAGCTGCTTATTACGCACTGGTAGAGTCCCACATTAGATATGGTCTTATCATCATCTGGGCAGCTCTACTTGAAAACCTGAAAAGGATACTCACCCTTCAAAAAAAAGGCAATTAGATCCCTCGCCAATCTTGAATCTCGACAAAGCTGCAGGGAAGCGTATCCAAATTTAGGCTCATTCTAACTGTACCAGCCTTGTATGTATACGAAACAATTCTACATGTTGAACAGACTCAATTTTGACACTTACAACGATTTCCATGACTACAACACACGACATGCCTCCAGATATGTTCTACCCCGCCATCGAACAGCCCTCTTTGAAAGAAAACCGTCCTACATAGGACGAAAACTCAGAAATCCAACTGCCAGAAGACTTCCAATTGCTAACTGGAAACGCACTGAAGAAAGCACTTCAAGAATTCCTTGTCAAGACTCACTCTACACCCTGGAGGAGTTCTGGATGTAACAAACACCTAAGCGACTTTTCCTATTACATTATACTATGTTTGACTATATTACTGTACTTAATGTTCATGTAATAAAGAAATATTGATTGATTGAAAAGATAAAATGTTTACTACTCCCGGCTTGTGTAAGCGTACTTTTAAAGTGGTTATGCTCCCTTATACACTGACGGATTTCGTTGAAACAAGGACCACTAGAATTATAACGAAATTGTTCAAATAATTGGTGCCCAGTAAATGTTTCATAACTATACTAGTTTTTTGTTATTTGACTTTTAAAATTTACGACAGACGCCATTTTGATAATATTAAAACAACAAAATTTTTTTGCATTTGCCTTCCTATCTATTCAAACCTATGTGCCAAATTTGATTTTTTTTAGCTTCACTAGTTTTAGAGATAATTATTTATTTATAAATAATACAAAATGGCAGCTAGCAGCTAAACAAGATATTTCTCGACCTATGTTCATATAACATTTACTGTTTAATATGATGAATACTATCTATCACCCACAGAAGTTTGTGACACCCTCTTATGAACACCCTGTATACACACTGTATGTTCACAATGAGCAGGAATGGAAACAACCAAATAAACAAACACGCACAAATATTATCCGAGTTTAATGTTTGTGTTGTACATATAGGGAACACTCGACACTAGCCATGGCAGATGCAAGCGGCAGGTGATTATCCGCCACTAATTCTAGACATTAAATGTTTCTCCTGCTGCTCACCCCTTAGCTCATTCTGTCATTGCTGTGCAACAGGACGCAACACCCCCTTCTCAACGTTACAAATATTATTAAACAGGATATTTACTATTAATTTCAAATTTTCAAAAGTCAAACTGTTTAGTGACTTTTTCACACTGTACCTGTTTTCTCTGTGCTTACAACAAAACAATAGGCTTAACACCTTTCTGTAAGTTTTCATTTTTTCACTACATATAGGTTATATATTACACTTCATACTTTTAGGTACAAGATCACTAAGCCTACCTTGAATCCACTTAGAGCTTTGTTCTGAATTAATATTCATTGTCGTTTTACTTATATTCATTTCTCAGATACCGTACAAATTATATTTTAACTTGTTTAAATTAATTTAAAGAATATCGTTATTTAAAACATAAAGACTTTCATTTTAGCGTAGTAAACTAATCCTATACCTCTCTAACCAAGAGGGAGTTCAATAAATATTACCAGGTGAATTTGGACCGTTTGAACCCTTAAAACGGCTGTTGTACAATGGGTGGCCACCATGACAATTGAATCATTGAACCAATTTATCGATTAAAAATAGGCTGCCTAAACTATTGAATACAAAAACATTCTAAATATGCCTACAGTTATTCACAACCAATTATTGCCTGCTGTTTATAATTAATTACACAGATAATAGATATTGTTTTTAATTTCTCAGCAGTAAAATTATTGTTGTGATATTTGAGTAATGGTCACAAGCACAATGGCGATGAACATGCATTATTTGTGGCTCAGGCTGGTAGACAAGTTTATTCTTAACCCATTGACGACCAGACCAATATATTCAAGGTGGAAAAAAATTATGTTCATTTATGAGAAAAGTTTGTCTAAAAACCCCAGGGTAGATATGATGATTTTTGGAAGTGAAAAATTTGTATTTTAACCCTTAATAAGCTAAATAATAATTCTTTTTTAACTCATTATTGTGCTTAATTTTAATTTTGTATAAAATTATATTTTAAAGATTATTTTATTTTTTATTGGATATATTGGTCAAATAATTATATAAAAACACATTTTATGTTTTTTAAAAATCTATTAATATTATATAAAGACTTAAGTTTTCACATTCTTTCTATTTTTGAGAAAAGTAATTTTTACAATAATAATAATACTAATAACTCAGATAAACAGTTACAAAACCAAAGCAAAGAATCACTCACTCCAATACACATTTGCAATATGTAAGGCTAGTACACAAACAATGCTTGCTCAGCTGTTGTCTTTCACAAGCAAGTTTACCCACTTCGAG
The DNA here is from genome assembly GCF_021130785.1 of Homalodisca vitripennis. NCBI lineage: Eukaryota > Metazoa > Arthropoda > Insecta > Hemiptera > Cicadellidae > Homalodisca > Homalodisca vitripennis. The sequence goes on along the minus strand of NC_060211.1, from coordinate 127,396,178 downwards.
CGTAGAGATGGCAGGTTGAATGTGCGCACAGGCAGTCAAAGCAAACAAAAACTAATGTTGTAACCGGCGAAAACTGTTCTGAAGCGTTACACTCCATCAACATATAATGGAAAATCAAACAAACACTCATACGGATTTTGACAGAAGTTTGGGGAACTTAAATGAATATAATGCATCGTTATGAGATACCGTGAGTTATCCTGATTACAAAAACATTCTAATAAGAGTTATTTACAAATAATTACTTCCAACTCTTTTTAATGTATTGAAGTACAACATTGTTCCAAATTAATTCAAAACAAGTAAAATCATTTGTATGGTATTTGAGTAATAGCCTCAAGTACATTGGTGATGAACCTGTTTTATTTGTGTCACAAGCTGTCAGACATATTTATCCTTCAAAACAGTGAAAAATAACACTAAATATTACACTATTTGTTTATTTCATCTTATAAATACACATATCCTAGATAGGTTTTTATTCATCATAAAATTATTACCTTTTTTAGATATAAAAACAGCAGAACTATACTGTAATTTGAAATATCTATAACATAATTCGGATCGACATTTTGGTTTCGGTAGTTTAGATAATCATGAATATCGATGATTCGATTGTGGTGGTGATCGCTTATTATACTGCAGCCATTTCCCCTTCAAAATAGTAAGAATGAAGTAAGTTGTATACTCCTTTGTTTGTTACATTTAATAATTACACATCATAAATCATAGTTTTTTTAATTAATCATTAACTTATTACTTTTTTACATATAAAAACATAACTCTGAACTATACTATAAGCTAAGTTGAAATACCTATAACATAATTCGGTTCAAAACTTTTTTCTATTTTCTTTTTTTTTCAGTAGTTTTAATAAAATATCTTTATAAATATCGCAGTTTGGATTTAGACCAGGTCAAAATACTTCTGACATATTCTTTGATATCAGTAAAATTATAACCAAACGTTTAAAGGAAAAATTATAAATCATTACTTTCATTGATTTAATCAGAGCTTTTGATTACTTAGATCAAAATTCGTTGTTTAATAAATTAGAATTTATTGGAGTCCAGGGGGTGTCCTTAAATTGTTTTAAAAGTTATTTGAGTGGTTGAAATTAAGTTGTTAATATAAATAATAGTAGTGAACCTCTGGAAGTAAAGTATGGCGTAGTTCAAGGAAGCATGCTAGGTCCGTTGTTGTTCCTGATTTATATAAACAGCTTAAATAAATTGAATACTACAGGAAAGCTACTCTTGTTTGCAAATGATACAGTTATAATTTTTAATGGTGAAACTTAGCATGAAGTATATGATACCTCTTCACGAAAATTAAATTAATTATATAAATGGTTCTGTGGTAATATTTTAACGATGCATGTTGATACAACTACATGCTTGCCTATTGGATTAAGCCCCACGAGTGAACTACTTGCTGATTTACGGCTATTATTCAATAGGTTCTGGGGTACTTTGGGATTATACCGACCACACCAGTATGAAGAACACAAAAATATAAATTTATAGAAACAAACGTGATAGAACGAAAAAACAACTGTTTAATTACAAAATTACAAACTTACAAGCATTTCCAGGTATTGTGATCGGTATTGTCGTCGCTGTTATCTTATCTTTCTCGAGAATCCCGATTACGGCAGGCTGCGCGGCATCACATGATTTGCACGGTACATAATTGCCTTTCCATTACAATTCAATTTATATTTCTGATCAGCCCCTCTAGAATTTGATATTTTACTGATAGGTACTATCTCGAGGGATGTTTTTCTTTCGTCGACATCAGCGCGGGGCAGGGCCGGAGGCACTCGCATTTTGGGTGGCGGAGTGTGATCAAGAATAAAAACAAGTTGTTAGTGTTTTTTCAATAAAGAGTTTAGTTTTAGTTTGGTAATGTTTGTTTTTGTTGAATTTTTGTGTTTGGAGAAATGTAGAGGTAAAACACGGAAGTACAACAAAGCGACGCACCAGCTGAACGGGCGGCGAGACTGCAATCACGTTATCTACTAGACTGCTCGACTTTGACCTCTGTCTGAGGATGGGGAGGGGTTTGCGATAATACAATTCCTGTTTTATATTGACGAAATATTGTTCTACGCTAATCTAGTAATCAGTAGAAGCAAAATGTCAAATAACGATTCATGTCTGGGTGTGGTCGGTATAATCCCAAAGTACCGGTTCTGGATTACACTCATGCGGAGACTTGTAAAATATTACCTGCAATTGCCAGCTGATTTAGAGGATGGATCACCAGTACAAGTATATAGGTGTAATTATTGATTTAAAACTCAGATAGGAGCCTCATGTAAACTGTATAAAGTCCAAACTAGAAGAATTAATTTACATATGGTACTAGTTGGGCCAAATTCTAAATAATAATGAGACAAAAACCATTTATTATGCGTATGTATAATCTGTTTCACAATATTGTATTATCACATGGGGAGGGGCTTAGATAAACATATTACAAACATTAAATGTTATACAAGAAGGAATAATCACGGCAGCATTCAATAAACAAAGGCATTATTCATCTACCTTGTTATATATTTTGTTGAAACTGATATTTTTACAATCAGCAATTATTTATCAGGCATGTACAGTTTACTGGTCTACATGAACTCTCACAAAGATGTCATCCTCACCCTTATCGCTCACAGTTACCCGACGAGGATCTGGTCGGGCTTCGGGCCCACACTGGTGTGGGCTTGCGGGTCTCCGTCATTAAACTGTCTCTTAACCTTACCAAAGCCTGCTATCTTGCCAATACACTGAACATACTAAATGGGGACTGGGCAGCACGCATAGACCTTGTTCTATCAAAGGTTCTTAAAACTATTCATTTGAGATGATTAACTTACTGGTGTCAGAGAAAGGGAATAAACTAAAAATAATAAATCATATTTTCAAATGAAACTTACATAGTAATACTGTGATCCTTATCTAGGCTACACTTTGTTATTACACCATATAAGTAGGTAAGTAAATACGTATATGTATTATAGACAGATCAAATTTAAAGTTAACTTTTAAAAGCGCTGACATGATCTGATTTTGAATTTAGATAGCTATCTTGAGGGTTAGTTGTACTTTGCAGTATAATAAGTGACTAACATGACAATCAAACCATCGATATTCATGAGTAAGAATTGATCAATAATATAAATAGATAAAGTTTAAGTTAACATTTACGGAAGCTCATGTTATCTGAGCATGAATTTAGGTACTACATCAGATTTTTTTCTTTTTTCATCAGAAGTGCAGGCCCTGAAGCCTGCCCTGGTGGCCAGGGACATTTCCAATCGGTTCTCTTCCAACCTCAGATCACATCCTAGATCGTCCAACTTTTCCGAATATATCCTAAACCATGTTGGACAATCTGACCAGTTTCCTGAGGGTACGATAAGCGAACCCGGTTTTTTAATCAAATAATGTAATCATCGATACCTAATATTCGCATCTCAAATCCTAGACTATCAATCGATATAAAAGTATCTATAGTCCTCAACAACAATACAGTAATATGTTTTAAATTAAAATATGAATTTAATATTTACAGTGATCAAACAAATTATTATAACCAAAATTATTAGGAAAACTGAAGACGACCATATTTGCTCCTCTCACAGTTAGGCTACAGTTGTTTCTTTCCCACAAATTTCACATAATGGGTTTTTCGGTACGAGTCCAAAATGTTGAAGCCACGAAGAACATGTCTTACCATCTTTCAAAGCAATGTCGTGTAGTTTTCTAAGATTGACTGCCATTTTTAATATACAAATGTTACTTATATAAAACTGAAATATTACCTTACTTGTATTATTTTAAACTGTTTACAGCTGCTGATATAAATTATTTAAGTTAATTGTTAAAAATAATTATTCAATATCGATGGTTATGATTAAGTAATATCGTTTGCCAATTTCGATATAAAAAACCGGGTTCGCTTATTGTACCCTAGGCCTACCCGAAATATTGATTATTCCACAAGTACCAATTGTTCTATATAGGCTATACCAAAATGTTTTACCCTTAAGACTAAGCATTAAATCAAACATAAAAATTTTAAAATATAAATCATATTTCCTACAAGTTTTTGTTATATGTCTAATTTCATACTATGAATCTGTATTGCATCTTGGAGGGAGTTTTGTTTATTGTAGCCTAAATTACTTTATTTTGGAAGAACATTGGTGAATTTAATGAGTTTGTTCATCTTACCTTACAGTATAGTAACTAATGATGAACTTTCCAACAGGTTACACCCAAAAAGTAGCCAAATAGCCTATCACTGCACTATTTAAATATGATTCCGATTCTATATAAATTTAATTCATTTAAAAATCTTGTTTCTCTCTGATATCGTATCGATAAAATTAGATTTACGTCACGCACAACTAATTTGTAATGAACAACGATACTTGGAAGCAGTTAGCTGATGACTCAAGACCAATGGCTAGAAGGTTTACTGTTTACCTTGACAGCTGTGTACAATTAACTGCAATCAAATTAACGTTCATCTAATTATGTTTGTATAATTTAATACACACTTTTGAACCATATTCACTGCAGAACTTAAATGAAATATAGTATAGGAAAATATACAACAGAAAATTTGTAAGTATAGCTACGACACAACACTCACTCTAGATTTAGATGCCTCAGCTCAGCTCTTTCTCTTTCTTTCTCACGCAGTCTACTACTTGTCTCGTCTCTCAACTCTCTTCCCTTCCCTCTCTCATTCTTCTTTCCCACTTGGATCAAACTCTCCTTTTCCCCTCGTTAACAATAGCTCCGTCTCTCTCTTTCTCTCTTGTCTTAGAGCTATCAGGTAATACCAGTAATACCACCTTTATAACAAGCCCTACTTAATAAAATATTGCGGTATGTAATTAAACATATGTTTAAAAGCAAAGTTTTGGAGTTTTAGCAAAAAGGAGTTCTAGGCAATAACATTGTTATGTTTAACTCAAATTCTTGTCTGAAAATTCCCAAAAGAACCTTTACAAAACGTCAAATAAAGACAATAATAAGAAACAAAAAAGGGAATGAATGGAATTGTGCGGACATATTGAAAGCAGAAATACCCTTAAATTATGATCCAAAACCAAGAAATGTATGAAATCCAAAAGTGTATGATTGATTGAGAGAACAATAGGATTGCTCTGTATATCCGAAACAAAGATAATTACGGTGTTCAAAATTTCAGTGCCGTCTTGAAATACAAAATAAAGCAATGAAAATAATTGCTAATACCATTATTAATTTGGCTGACCTTGAAAAGAGACGTATGCTTTGTTTTGAGGAAATTAATATTCATAGCAGGATTTCCTATCATACTGGGTTAAGCCAATAATTAAGCCCTTTTTCAAAAGTTCACGTAGTTATGACTAGAGGTGTAGCGAAACACCTGTTGGAAAAAGTGGCAGGTTGTTTGGAAAATCTATAACATTCTGAAGAGGAAATTTCCATATTTGTGTCCAGAAGCTGTCGGACTACTTGCAAAATTAAGAACGCTTATGAGAATAAGATATCTAGACAGGAGAAAAATGTTTTGCGATAAAAGAAAAATCGGTACTTTGGGATTATACCGACCACACTAGTATGAAGAACACAAAAATAGAAATTTATAGAAACAAACATGATAGAACGAAAAAACAACTCTTCAATTACAAAATTACAAACTTACAAGCATTTCCAGGTATTGTGATCGGTATTGTTGTCGTTGTTATCTTATCTTTCTCGAGAATCCTGATTACGGCAGGCCGCGCGGCATCACGTGATTTGCACGGTACATAATTGCCTTTCCATTACAATTCAATTTATATTTCTGATTAGCCCCTCTAGAATTTGATATTTTACTGATAGGTACTATCTCGAGGGATGTTTTTCTTTCGTCGACATCAGCGCGGGGCAGCACCGAAGGTGCTGCCAAAGCCCGCGCTGATGGCCGGAGGCACTCGCATTTTGGGTGGCGGAATGTGATCAAGAATAAAAACAAGTTTTTAGTGTTTTTTTTAATAAAGAGTTTAGTTTGGTAAATGTTTGTTTTTGTTGAATTTTTGTGTTTGGAGAAATGTAGAGGTAAAACACGGAAGTACAACAAAGCGATGCACCAGCTGAACGGGCGGCGAAACTCTGCAATCACGTTATCTACTAGACGCTCGACTTTGACCTCTGTCTGAGGATGGGGAGGGGTTTGCGATAAGACAATTCCTGTTTTATATTGACGAAATATTGTTCTACGCTAATCTAGTAATCAGTAGAAACGAAATGTGAAATAACGATTCATGTCTGGGTGTGGTCGGTATAATCCCAAAGTACCGAAAAATCATTGAAAATGGTTTTCTTATCAAATATAAATTTTATACTGGAAAACACGTTTTTAAACTCCTTAAAGGTTTTGACATTTGAGTGGTTATTGTTTTAATAATAAATATATAATTAAAACAATCATTTAAGACATTGAAATCTCGAAATTCAGAGTTGCAATTACTTTACACTCATTGGAATACTACACTATTGTTCTCTATTTTTGTTTAAAATTCAATCCACATATTTGGGCTGGATTAATTTAAATCATTTTCAGAATTGGTTATTCATTATATATATAGCGTAGCGTTAATCATATAATTATATCATTGTGGTTATATAACGTTACGTTTGTGACAGTAAGAGCGCTAACATTTGTAGCAGAGTGGGCACCCATTCGTTATTTATAATATGCATCATAATATTCCGTTAAATCTATTTCTAGAAAACTATCTTAAGTATATTGGTCTTGCCTACTCATGTAGTCTGCAAACCCAACCAGTTTCCAACCACTGCGATGTATTCTACCATGAGATACTTATTCCGTAACATATAGATGATTTTATTTAAATGGTCCCTGCTATTTATCCAAATATTAAGGTCATCGTATAAATATCTTATCACTTGTTAAATGTATCAAGCTTTTATATAGTAAACATATATTGTATTTTGAAATTTAAGTTTTGTATTTTTCTCTGTTGGCTAACTTGGCACACAAGATTTTTTGATACAAATAATACCATATGTATTGTCAACCAACACCTATCAAATCCATTCAGTACCCAATCCAACCAAAACAAAAACATCAACTCAACTTCAACCAAAAATGAAGAACTGATTCTGTAGCTGACCATAACAACATGGATGTTAGTGTCCTTGTGTTGGACCTTGTTATTAAGAATTTTGTTCATATTACTTTCATTATTCGTTATTCAGACCGAGAATTCTGGCGTTGAAAATTAAATAAAAAGTTAAATGGTAAGTTTTCTTCACAGTTGATTAAGTACTCGGTTGTAGTTCATATTCATATATCTGGGTTGGCTGGATGTTTCAGAAGGAAAGGATTTGCATAAGAAGGAAATATGGAAGGATTGCAAATTTAAATTAAGCTGCTATGTATACAGACACATTTAGGAACAAAATTTGTACTAGCAATAATTTAAATCAATATTTATATTCAACATTTTCATGAGTAAGCCTAGGATGGTTAAATAACATTAGCAAAAACCAGTGAGTAGCCTATATAGGAATAGATACCTACAGCATTTATTGAAGCCTAGTTTCTTCCTTAAATTTGTTTATTTTTATGTAAAGTTTTGGGACTTAGGTTATACGTAAAGACAAATCCTGAACCATCTGACTGAACAGCGGGTGTGTAATCAGGTTTTGTCAAATCCAGCAAGAATATGTTTTCGTCTGTTTAATCTTTCAGTCTTGTGGAAAATCAAATTTCATTAGTATCAAGACATAAATTTTCCTTATTATTTTCTTACTCGTTAATAATGATATAGATATCTAGAGCTTGTTGGTGATTACAAGCTTTCAGGCCAAGTGCATTGTGATTGTGAGATGCAAAGGTGGAGATTTCTATTAATGACCATTGTTTAACACATGTAGGGGCCATCTCACTAGAACATAAACAGTACCCAATAGTTCTCCATTGAAAGCAACGAGATTCTGGTTCAGTGGAATAGGATCACAATGAGGATTTAAAATCTCTTCTAATGACCATTGCTGAACATATATTTACTTAAGAACATCTCATTTTTCAGCTAAATGTGTGCATTACAACTGCTGGAAACTACAAGTCTCAAGTAGCTTAAGTGCAAAAGAGGTGATTATTCTCAATTACCATTAGGTTAAATATTGAAAAGTCATCTCTCCATCCAATAACAGTGTATAATATCTTGCTAGAGGCATGCACGCAAGTGGTGACTATTTATGTGCCCTTGATGGTAAAAGTGATAACTGACAGACCACGGCCCGTAAGATTGCGCTATAATTATACACATACAACCAAACTATAATTTTTCTACAAAAAATTCCTTATATGTTCTTTACAATTGGAAAGGGAAAGAATCTATCACACTGTTTGCACCTGTATGTGACTGAAGGTATGATTTTGTTTAGTTTAAAGCAAGACAAAAAGATTTTAACTCATTTTGAAGAAAGGGCAATTTTCCACATCACCTTTTTCTCCAGTGAAGCCTATCTACGCCTGATAAGCAAATAAATTAAAATTAATTTAACTCTATCCCACCTTTGAGCTGTTTTTCAACTCAAACCCTCAAATTTATTCTTGTTATGTTCTCATTATATTTGTTGGGCTTTTTTGCTAACAAAACTGTCATTTTCTTTAGTAGTAATGTTAGTGTCCCTCAATGCATTTTACGTGTTTATTACATAATAGTCTTTACCATTTTCAGATAATATTGTGAATTGTATAGTTAATATTTGGGGAAGCACAGAGTCTCCCTTCAATAAAATCTTGAGTATTTTGTAAAGTAAAACTCAATTTCATTTTTTATACCATTTTGGTGGTTATTGGTATAGGGTTATATTACAACCTCAAGTGGTAAAAATAGAAAATGTGAAAACCCTGTAATTTGGTATTATTCGGAAGCCACTATTTTTGAAAGAGTCTTTCTTATTGGGGACCTAAAAAAAACTATTTTTTTAGAAAAACTAGTCTTTATTTTGACTTACTGTGAAAATTAAATGTCACTGTGACGAATAGTTCTTGTTGTCTGCCTTCCAAAATGAAGCAGTGAGAGAATCAGGCCACTCTGTGGCTATCTACTATTTTTCATTAGGTTATATAAGTAGGTAAATACGTATGTAAGTATTATAAATATAAAAAGTTAACAATTAATCACGTAATCTGAGCTTGAATTTAGGTACTATCTCAAGAGATGTTTTGTCAGAAATGGTGAGTGGCCCGAAGGTGCCATTGAAGTCCGTACTGTGGGCAGTGGCAATTTTGATCGGTACTTTTCCGACCTCAAATAATGTGCCAGATCGTCTAACATGATCGGACATCAGGGAAGAACTGATTGCAAATAACCCTGGCTATCAGTGCGGCTTTGGTCTTTTTAGGCTTTTTTTTTTAAATCGGTAAACAGATACATGCATTTCTAAATGGAAGGAAACTGTCTTATCAATCCATCTGAACAATGATAAAACACTGGAACATTAGATATTAGATATCTCTTTCATAATGAATACAAAAATACAGTCATAACCACAAGCTCAGTGAGTTTCTGGATCGCAGACTGAATAATGTCATCTAATACTCGAAACTGTCAATAATTGTTTCAGATATGTTACATATCAGATTCCAATCTCAAATGCTGTTAGAGAAAAATTTATGTACAGAATTATTATGAAAAGTAATCTCCTAACTTTAAGCATAAGTGCATTCGAACATTATAATACTTTCATCAGTTATAACTATTGGAACCAAGAGAGAATATTTCTGAAACTAATGAACACATATCCAGAAGTTAGCCAGTTTAGACAAGTTGCTTTTTTAAAAGCAATTTGCCTCTTGCATCTAAATTTAATCAATCTAGTTCTACTTTTACCCCTCTTCTCAAGCCTGAATACTCTTCACCAAAATTCTTTAAATTTTCTATGAGAAAATGCTTCTGCTTAAAAGCCAAGTGATCAAGCGGGTTAAAACCCATTTGGAGTACCTTAAAATAATTTCAATAGTATTACTAATAGATTTAATAATCACTGAATTAAATATCTCAGCTACAGTATCAGAAGTCTCAGAGGGCAGAGAAGCTTCAGCCGATTTAAAAGATGAAAGTTGGTACTATAAACCAATTAGTCACAGTATTGAAATTTTAAATGGTTAGTATTTAAAATCAACAACGTTTGTCAAATGATATCATGAATGCAGGTTTTAAGATTAGAATAACCTAGATTCTTCTTAGACCAGTGTTACACCAGAAGTTTAACATGATCATAGTTTATAATGATAATATTAAAAATTTTGATGGAGCTGTGATAGATACAAATAGTACATACATTTTAAAGAAAACTTACTTTGGCTCTGGAATAAAAATTACATCCAGGATTAAGGGAGTGTCCATATCAGTCTTAACATGGAACATAAAAGTCACTCATTGCTTATTGTCAAAATATATTTCATAAAGTCTATTTTCCGATAACTGTCAAGGATATTAGGATGAACTGAATAAAAGAATTTAATGCAAGAAAACCTTAAGTTATTGCCTCAAAGTAGTTTATTATGGCTTCTTAAAGCCAATACATCATCTTGGAATTTAGTCCCCAGGTATATCCAAAGAGACCTTTACATTCACCTAGAGCTTTTGTTGTTTTGGATTCGGTATAATAATCTCTGTGTGGGTATTCCATGTTCTATTGTTTAGAATAACTCCTAGATACTTGGCTACATCAGTATATTATTCTTTTATTATCCAGAATAATTTTTTTTAACTTTAATTCCCTTTTTCTGGTAAAGGTGATTAAAAATGACTTATTTTAGATGCATTGATTTTAATAACATGATCATGACACCAGTTGCTTATAAAGTCAAGGGCGTTTTGGCGAGGTTTGGTGATCACCAGCACTGTAGTTCTATACACCTTTCTTCTGCTTACAGGAAATCATTCACCATTAGGCCTATCATAGAATAACATTAATCCACCATTAGAAACTGTGATGAAATATCAACTAATCTGTAAATGAGAAACTCAATAAAAACTAATCTATTATAACCAAGGCTGATACGGGTAACATATAAGTTATAATATATGAATACAAGTATATCCAAAAAGTTAATGATTTTATTAATTCAAATGAAATTCTAGAAATCTTCAAAAACAACAATTAGTACAAGTTTTAGAAAGATATAAATTAATGTTGTTATCAATGTAATAATTTATTATCTGAACATGCTAAAAGCTAACAAAAAGCAATGTAACAATTTACATCACATTATGCGGAATGCCTTGAAGTTCACAAGGAAAACATGTCTGTAAGACCTCCCATTAATTATACAACTGTACCTGTTTATAAAACCGGTAAATTCTAGACACATTCCACCCAAGAAATTGTTGCTGGAAAGAGTTCATTCATTGTGAATGTTGAGTTCACCTTCAGATTTGACATTGTCACAGACTTGACTCCTGAAATCTGGAGTCCACGTTTGAAGGTATCCAACAAGACAAAACCAGTTAGACGCTGCACTGAGCGGAAAGTGAATGGAACTAAACACAACATGCTCATAGACAGACTCATTAGAAGAAACTTAATTTTGGACCCTAACTATAGTTTTAAAAAATAGCAGGGAATTAATAGAAAATATAAATAAAATCCGTATTAAGCATGGTTGTATGTTACCATCATCATTTTTCATTAGATGTTTCAATACTTTTTTTGCATATTTGCAATATATCTAAATTGTCTGCAATTTTAATATTACCTATGTCCATTAAATTTTAATATTAAATGACAGGCATAATTGGACTTTTGCTGAGTTTTTGGCAGAGGCTTGTTGAAAAGGCTCTTGAAAGATCTTCCTGTTTGCCCAATATAATAAATTGGACAAACTCCACATCTTAAACATGCTTGTTATTATTTAAATAATCAATTTTTATATTTTACCAATGGATCTGAATGACAAAATAGTCAAATTCTTTATTACGTGAACTTAAAGAAAAATGTATATACAGAATTAAACTTTAAACACAGCACATGTCATTCATTATAATATTTTCATCAATTGTTTTGACAATTTACAGTTGACAAGTACAGTAATGTGTCAAATACAATAATAATTTACAGGTTGTACAAGTTTCAGAGTCTTAAATTGTTGGTTAAAATTAAGAATCTTGTATAGAAAACACCAGGTAGTGCTAGCTAAAGTTTCCTGTTTCTTGGAAGATTTCCTCCCTCCACTAAACTAGACTAAGTCACCTTCCTCCAAGGTGGCTTCGGACCTTCTCTCACTAAACAGATCAATGTCTTCTAAGGTCATTGGTCTCATTACGGGGCATGGTCACCTGAGGAAGCATCTTCACAGAGTTGGCATCCTTCAGGAGGATCCGCTCTGTGGAAGGTGTAATGAGCAGGAGGAGACTGCTGAGCACCTGCTCTTTGATTGCCCTGCAATAGCAAGAGAGCGGTATGCCATCTTTGGTAGTTTGGACAGGGGTGGTGAATTTTCCCAGGAGGACTTGATAGGTTGCTTTCAGCGGTTTGTTGAACTGCTGAAGTTGTAGAGTGGTGGGCCTCATGGTGTGTTTCCGGGGTGCGCAAAAAGCCCTTGAGGCTTAAGTGCATGGCAGTAGGACGCCCCAAGGGAAAAAAAACTTAGACTAGTAGTTATATAACATAACCTTCAACATAAGCGTATTGAAATAGACTCAGTGGCCATACCGGCAGGTTTCATCCTTTATTCGCTTATTTCTAATTTTTTTTCCATAAATGAAGTAGGTAAGACTGATTGGTCTGTATCATTTAGGTTGCAGGCAAAGAATCTGTTTTTTATTCAATACAAACATAACTAATGCCATCCTCCAGTCTTTTTGAATGTAGCTAAATAATATTTACTCTTGAAGAGGTTGATCAGATTGACTAGAAGAATATCCAACCCTCCTTATATTAGGTCCAGAAAAATGTTATACATCCCCAGTGATGTAAGGGACTTGTACAAATGAAGTGACAGCCCATTAAACTCTTACTGCTGAAAAGATTTTTCTTCAGTACATTTGATAAGATATTTGATTATGTAATTTGAAAAGAGTTGAGTAAACGAGGATCGGTTATATAAAGAGATGAGTGTGAGCGTCAAAAAAGTTTTTAGGAACTTTTGGACTTTAAATTTTGAGCATTAGCAAAGCCCATAACTCTGAGGCTAACAAAATTGTTTTTCCTGTCTGTCCATTTGGCTAAGAGTTGAAGACATAATTGAGCTATTGACTGGAAATTTTGCATTAAATTTCATTTAATCGTAGACAAAATAGAGTTCAATGCTGATTCATGTACCTGTATAGGATTTGGTGAAACGTTAGTGAAACCTAACTGTCTACAATTTATCTTGAGAACAATTGAACCGTAGACTTGAGATTTTGCATGACTTTTGCAAAGTTTATTACACAACATGTGGTATTATGTATTCCTACCTTGTACTATTTTACACAGCTCAGGGTTCCAGAAGTGTTTATTATAATCAAAAGATACTTTCTAACAAGCTCCATGTAATCTAATACATACCCCAAATCTTATGATTTTATTTTCTTTATTTAAAAAGTCATCAGAGCAGAAAATAATACTGGTGTATATTCACAAGCATCTGAAAATACTTGTGTAAAACGTATTACAGTAAAAAGTACCCATCAGTTATTTTTATTAGTGATCCTGAATTATCCTAAACTTTTCAGTCTCAAAGCATAACCAGCGGGAGTGGAGCCCAGGGTGAAGGTGGAGGTATTGGTGAGGAGGGTGAAGACCAGGAAGATCCATCTTCTTCTTCTTCTTCTCCTATTTTGGTGAGATTCTTGTTCTTAAATTTGTAAATGACGTAAACACAAACTTCTCATTGTTTTTGTAAATAAAAGTAATCAATTTTGAGTTTGGAAAATATTTTATATCTTTTGATTAAAAAGCACATTGTTCTGAAACATGAATATGGTGAAAGCATGTGCAAGGCTAAAGATAGTTGAGAAAGAAAAAATATAATTCTCTGTTATAATTGATTTATTTAACAATTAATTAATCATTTTGAATTCATGTATAATTTTTAATTGGTAAACCAAATAGACCATATTGTTTATTTCATTCAAGGATCAATCAAAAGATGAAGAACTGGCGAACTTTCGTGCCGAGTGGCGCAAAGAATTAAAATCTTCTCCAGTTTCTCAAGCTTCGTCATTGAGTCCTTCGATCAGTACAAGAGAAGAGTCTGAAACAGACGAGGAAAAGGTAGGTTATTTAAATTAAATTTATTACCAACTTTTTTTAACTGATATCTTTAGGTCATTCACTTGTTCACCCATAATATGATCAACTCCTATACGGAATTATTTAGGAATGAGTGACCTAAGATGTTCCAAAACCAAGGTTGATTCAAGGTCGAAGGAAAATGAACAAATAAATATGACAGTGACCACTTCATTAACTGTTTGACTGTCTGGTGTTAAAACCAATACTTTTATTTATAATTAACAATTAGTAACTATTGTTTAATCTTTTGTAACTAAAAATTACAGGACCCTGTTGTTGAAACGTGTCAATTTAAACAAATGTTCCATTCTACCTGATTTCTAGCCTTGTTTGTAATTAATGTAATATTGTTAACTTGTAATTGAATTTATGTTTTAAGCAAAAATGCATACTTTAAATACAAATTTTATTACCTTATTTTGTCTACTACAAGGTAGACAGTTTTTAGTTATTTTGTCTTTCGAGTTAGGTATGAAATAGCAAGATTCAAAGTTAGCTGACTTAAATTTACAATGACAAATAGACAAACTTCTTTATTAGCATATTCATCAAGAACAGTAATAGAGTCAGAAATTAGATAAACTTGTTTTGGGAAAATAATTTTTGAGTGCGATGATGCATCACATTTGAGAGCGATTGTTGAGTTCCAGTTGAGGCCTCCAGTCTTGGTTCAAGAATTTGTCAATAGTGTAGAAAGGCTGTCCAACAAGCAAGTCATGGAGTGCTTTTTTAAAAGTGTTACCCTGAAGCTCTCTTAATGGTTGTGGTAGATGGTTCCATAGCTTTCGCCCAATGTAGGTCGGTTTCTCCTCGAAAAGTGCTGTGCGGTGTATGGGTAGAGTGTAGCTTGTTGCATAACGTGTGTTGTAGTGATGAAGGTCCTTCTCAGTTTTGAGATTCTTCTGGTGTGCATACATGATAACTTCTTGGATGTATAGCGCAGTAACAGTCATTATCTGGAGTGTCTGGAAGGCATGTCTGCAGCTCTGCCTTGGTTCTAAGTCAGCCAAAACTCGGATGGCTTTTTTCTGTAGGGTAAGAACTCTATTAAGGTTTCCAACTGAGGAGCCACCCCAAACTGCAAGTCCATACCTCATGTGAGTTTCTACTAATGAGTAGTAAGCTGTTTTGGCTGATTCCAAGTTGCTGATCCATTTAATGCGTCGAACAACATATATTCCAGATGCTAATTTTTTGCAGACATTGTTCACTTGCTCAGTCCAGGTTAGGTTTCTGTCCAGAATGACTCCAAGAAATTTTACATGATTTTCAACTGTTACATTGGCGATGCTGGGAGTAGTGTCTCTTTTCTTACTGAAATTAATTTGTATTGTTTTTTGTGGGTTTATAGCTAGGTCATTTGTTTTACAATAATTCAGAGCCTTGTTTAGAGAGGCTGTAGCAGCTGCAAAAACACCTTCTGCAGTGAGATTCCTTATCAGGAGTGTTGTGTCGTCTGCGTACATTACGCATGATGTATTATTATCTTGGGTATGTGTTGGGAAATCATTTACAAATAGAATAAAGAGGACTGGGCCCAGTACAGACCCTTGTGGAACTCCTCGGAGAATAGGAAGTGGTTTTGACTGGTGTGTTTTTGTAATTCCAAGTGTGGTTGTCTGTACCTCAACTACTTGGGTTCGTCCTGACAGGTAACTTGCAAACCATTTGTTTGCTGTGTCTGTGATTCCCAGTAATGTTAGTTTCTTTAAGATGAGGTCATGTCCCAAACAGTCAAATGCCTTACTATAATCGAGAAGAAGTGCGGAGATGTATTGTCCCTTGTCTATTTGGTCAATAATGTCTTCAATTAGGCTGATAATGGCAGAAATGGTAGATTTTCCTTTTGAGAATCCATGTTGGCAGTCGTTGATTAAATCTAGCTTCTTGAGGTGTGTCATAAGTCTGATGAGGACAACTTTTTCAATAATCTTTGAAAATGTTGAAATCAGGTAGATAGGACGATAATTTTGCACATCATTTGTAGATCCTTTTTTGTGCTTCGGGTATACTTTTGACAACTTTAGTGCAGAGGGAAACTGGCCTAGGCTGAATGATTTGTTTATTATACTTACAAGAGGTGGAGTCAGTTCTTTTCTACAGTATTTGACAAGCTTAGATGAGTATTCATCCAATCCACTTGACTGTTTTGATTTAAGGGAGTTAATAATATCCCTGACCTCGTCATTGTTTGTTGGTGTAAGAATTAAGGACTCTTGGCAGATTATTTCTGTTAGAAGGTCAGGTGCATTTATGTCATGGTTCCCTATGACCTATCTATTCTTTTTCAGTGTCAGCTCGGCTACATTAGTAAAATAAGTATTAAAATGTTCAGCTATTTCCTTAGGGCTATCAGTCTCTCTGTTATTAATTTTAATATGCATTTGTGGATATTTTACTTGGGTTTTTCCTCTTTTTTCATTGTTTATAAGGCTCCATAGGGCCTTACTCTTGTTATCAGCTGATTTTATGTAGTTTGCATTTGCGTTTTGGTTTAATTGTCTGAGTTTCTTGTCATAATTTTTCTTTCTTTCTACCATGATCTCTTTGTCTTGCACATTTCCTGTTGTTTCATATTTATGTAGAGCCTTTAGAAAGTCAAATTTAAAATTGTCTGCCTCATTGTCATAGGGGAAGGTTCTCTTTTTTCTTTTCTTAATACATTTCTTTTTGAGAGTTATTCAAGACAATCCAAAGAAGAATATATTAGACATCACTAAGGAATTTTTCATTACTCGCTCCATGTTGGCTACAGTAATTATGAATAGAGATAAGTATGGATTGAAGATGGACTACCTACTTTAATATAAATGATTGAATTTTGAAAGTCATATTTGTATTTTGTTTGGTTAATTTTGGGTACTGTCTCTGTAGATGTAGGCCTTAGGTTTATTCAACAATCATCCATGAAATGGAGATTAATCTCTGAGATATTCGTTATGTAGAGGTTCGTTCTTTTAAGAGTTTTATAATACAGTACAGAGTTTTTCTTGAACTGTTAATTTATTATAATATAGAGACTACAATTCTCCAAGTAGGGTTAATCAAAAAGGGATGAGAATTATAACTAAATTTGATTGAAAATCACAGACTTAAATTGTCATTAATGCAAAAAAAAAATATATATATATATACACTAATTATTTTTATATTAGAATTCTCCCTATAATTTCAATTTTTATGGTAATAATTATAAGATACATTTTTAATAAATATTTGTTATTGGAATTTTTAAAACAGCAAAGAATATTAATTCAATAATAAAACGACCCTAAGCTCATTGTACATAATTGATTATCAATGATATTTTCAGGCGAGGCAATTATTTTTGAAGGGTGTGGAAAATGAACAGCTGGGTAAATTGTACGAAGCTATACAGTTCTACAGGAGGGCAGTGCAACTAGTACCTGACATTGAGTTTCGTCTCTACGAGAGTACAAACCAGAGGCCTGCTGTCGAGACAACAGAACGTGAGTAATGACAGTTGTTTTGTTGATTAAAAGAACATGCAATCATCTCTTGATAAATTTAGCACATTGAACCCTAAGCCTATAACATTGAATCTACTCAGTATACTGGACGTTTTTAGTGATTTAAAAAGATGTTTTTAATTATGAAGACATTGTTTTAACTTAACATATTATATATCACATTAAAGAGAAGAATATGCAGTTTTATAAAATGTGCCTATTTTATAATATAATAACTATTTGAACAAAATTATAAAGTAAATAAAATTATGGAAAAAAATAAAATTTGAAAAATTGTAATTTTGTATAAACGTTTTATTTTTCAACCACCTAATGTTGTATAAACCTTTTTTTTAACCACCTAATGTTCTATAAATGTGTTTTTGATATAAAATAACATAAAATAAAGAAAGTATTCATGTTAGTACTAATGGAAGGCCTATCATAAGTATACTCAGCATCAGTCACGTCTTGATCATTAGGCCTAACCTCAAAATCTGGATCAGGATCAATGTCGTTGAGAAACTCACCCTACAATCCAGAATCATAAATTTGATCCAAGATTCTATCAAATTGAATCGCAGATGATCTTTTATTTTCATTAAAAATATGATCATCCTCCTCCAAATCATGCTCAGAATCTGACATCATATCACGTATCATGTGCACCGTTATTATGTCTAAATGATTACTCATTTTACACAATGATAAGGAAAAATAAGACTTGTATCACTAAGAAACCAATCAAAATAAACTAAGCCATCACTAAACCAACATTTATCACTTTATTCAGTAACAATGGAACTTTGTTTATAAATAACAATGCTCGCATCACTGCGTCGTTAGTCGGTTACGTGACTAAGCAGTGGTGTAATAGTTGAAAATATTAATTTTACAGCTGCACAACTATTACTTGTCATAAAAAAGACGTATACCTATAACCAATATAACATAGGAAATAGTCTGAAACAACTAAACCTGATTTTTTACCGAAAATCTAAACGTATTGAATTAAGTACCGGAGCCCGAGTATAGATCGAGCTCCGTATACAACGGCGTGCGTGCTAGTCCGACCTATACTTGGGCTCTGTATTCAATGTGTTAATATTAGGGAGATAATCAAATTATTGAGTGACTCTGGGAGATCAAGGTATGAAACAGCAAGGTGAAGTGTCAGCTGACTTAAATTTTCAGTGATAAAAAGGAATATGCATAGAGGGATGGAATACTTATAATAACTATTTGTATAATGCTAAATTACAACTGCTGTAATTCTTCATATCTGTAAAGAACACCATGTCCATTATTTTTATGAAAATGAGTTAAAAGATGTACATTTGTTGCTCTACATAGTGGTATAGAACACTATGTCCAGTTACTATTAATAGTGAAAATGTGGAGTAGAAAATGCCACCATGTATACTTTAGTTGGGAGGTAAACAACACCATGTCCATTATGTTTATGAAAATTAGTTAAAAGATGTACATTTGTTGCTCTACATAGTGGTATAGAACACTATGTCCAGTCACTATTAATAGTGAAAATGTGGAGTAGAAAATGCCACCATGTGTACTTTAGTTGGGAGGTAAACAACACCATGTGGACATAGTGTTGTCTACTTCTGAGTAATTTAGCTGATAAAACATTAACTACTCTATTGACTTCTGTTGTGAACTTGAGAAACAAGCAACAATAACCTGCTGATGTTGTTGTAATGTTGAAGTCACTACAGCAGAATATTTTATGTTTTATTCACTAGATTGCTTAGAAGTAGACAACACTATGTCACATGGTGTCTTATACATCTTAAATCTTCATAAGTATATAAAACTATGTCCAAATTTTATTGTGCTGAGTAGAAAAATATTCTTTTACAGTGTTTAGGTGTGACTTATGACATTACAAATAGAAATTTTATATTTGAATTACCTAAACAATGTGTAAACATTCCACAATGAAAATCCTAATACTCAACAAGTGTTATGAAAATTTAGTTTTAAATTTTAGAAAAAGTGCTCTCCTGAAAAATTACAGTTTTGTGACATGGTGTCCTAGCTGTCACAAGGTTTGTGTAGTTTCTAGCTTATTAAGTGTATTCCAGTACCTGTATTATAAACAGTTTTGATTTTAGTAGTCCAAAAAATAGTAATCAAATCATAACAAAGTACACAAAATCTAAATTAAAAATATTGAATTCAACCAATTAAATAAGGTAGTTAAAAACAGTTGATTTCATATCTGAACCAGCCAAGCACTCAAGCTTCCACTTAAGGGGTTCATACTTCCTGCTCACATACATGTTCATATCAGTAAAGACTGCTCATACCCACCTGCACTGATTCTTCTTGCTAAATTGAGAACACCTATCATGTGAATAGTTCATTGAAACAACATAAATAATGGGTAGGAGTAGATAAAAGAGATGTTTTCTTTCAAAGAAGCCCTTCTATGATGCTGGGCATAAAAGAAAATCTCGCTTATAGACAATAAATTAGGCAATGTAGTAAGCCGATGAGATCAACCCGCGGATTATGATTTCCGAAAATTGGCGGGGAGCAATGAGATTAGCTTTTGGAATATTTATTATTCTGTTACTAAATGTTGACATTGTACTTAGTAACTTTGATGCGAGTACAGATTTTCAATACTTTGCACTAAATATTAGAAAAGTCATTCTCAGCAGTAAAGAATGTTAAAGAGATTTTTAGAGACTTTTTTGAAACTTGTAAGTTAGACTTGTTCCTACTAACATAGGGAACAATAAAAAGTTGCTTACAAATGTATTAAGATCAAAAATTACAATTTTTATCTACATGTAAAATATTAAAAAGTTTTATAGTTTTTTATTTAAAATAACTTTCTATGATCCAAATAAATAATATAAAACATCCCTACTTTTCCCCCAATACAATAAAACAAATGTTCCCATTATGTTTAATGTTTAAGAAAGAATTATTTTGTGGAACACTACACAAATAAAAAAGTATCAAAACTTACTTATACAGATACTTACTTTTTTTTAAATTTGTTAAGTTTGTTTTCAGGTACATAAGGAACATTAAAAAGTACAAATACATTAAGAATATAAAATTACAATCTTTTATTCCAAAGTTAAAAATTTGTATTTGTATTATTGTTTTATTTGAAAACTTTTACATGTTTTATTATTCAAATAAAAATAACAAGTTATAGCTTACTTTCCCTCCCTACCCCGAACAGCAAAATCATGTCATTATGTTCATTTAACCCATTGGGGAACTTGCCCAAGCATCACTCGTTGCGGCCGAGCAGGTCTGAAAAATCTTGCCTGAGCGGCACTCGTTCTGCTTTTTCGTAAATGATAACTTATTTGTTTCTTTTTCCACTAGATGCAGTTTTGTGCCGTCATGTAACCTTATAAGCAATTATTCCGTTTTGATTCGTTATGTTTGCACATTGGAACCATAACTAATGGCTTGTTTTGTTATTGTTTACATTTTGCCACATGCTCAATTTTCGTCACTTCAATGATTTGTTTACATACTATATATCGTGTTCTCAATGTTTAGTGTTTAACTGTTTATAGTTGTTGGATGAGTTTTTGTTCTTCCGCTACTCCATGGAACAAGACAATTTGAGTACTCCAGAAGTGGACAGATACTCGGACATTGATATTGAGATATCAAAGATGCTCAAAGACTGACACAAAAGTGAATATTAAAAGTAAATGAATGGTTCTTGTATGTAATGTAAATAGTGTATTTTAATTACCATTTTAATAATAACAAACAATTCAATTAAATATAACAAACAGTTTTATCTCATCTTCCAGACAACTAATTCAGGAGCTTGTCATAAAATTATAAAAAAAGCTGAATTTTGATTGTCTTCTTATGCTTTATAATTAGGTAATACAATGAAAAATGGGTTTCCATGTATAAAAACATTGTGCTGTTTTGAATAAAAAATTATTGAAATAGATAAACAAAAAGTAATAAAATATTGGAAGTTGCTTTTGATTTTTTATTTTTATTACTTAAAAAATTTGTAAATATATACTAGAAAAGATTAAATAAAAAGTTAGTTTGGAGAAAGCAACAACACAATTGTAGAGCAACCAACTAGACTAAAATGTCCTGGAAAATTGACAAATGCATCTGTATTCAAGCTCATTCTATTAATATTTTAGTATACGCATGCATTTTTGCCAAAATCAATCCAAACACTTAGTCCTAGACAGGCTATATTAATTGCTTCCTCAATGTGTAAAAAAGTTATGAATTATTTGGTTGAACACTACACAAACACCAAAGACTGCTTGGCACTGAGAGAGGTGACCTGTCATAAATGCTTCATACTGGCAGTGCCACCCCCTCAAAAGTGATCACCACATCTTTGATTGAAAATAAATTTTAAACAATAGTTTAGAGCTATTTGTAATCTTTCTGAAACTCAAACAGTCGAATGATAGAGCATCTCTGTAACGCTACATAGTTGCCTAGTTAAAAAGTGACATTATAATATTTACATTCAGACTAGAAACAAAGTATTTCAAATTGTTTACGCCAGTGTAAACTCTATTAAATCTTACACTAACTTTCCTAGTCCACACATTTGTTATGTTGTTATTAGTCTCCTAGGTTGTTTTCTTTATAAAAATATTAAGTAACATATTAAACAAATAATATTTAGTTATACAGGCTATCGGTTCTCTTTATAGTCTAAATTAAATTAAATATTTAAATATTTGTAGTGTATGAAGTTTTTATTCTACCATCCTCTGAATTAGCCTATTCTATTGTATATTCTACCCCCATTCTATTTACCAACCCCTAAGGGAGCAATAATTCAACAGTATTTATGGAAGGAGGAATTTTTGTAATAAAAGTTCTTAGAATAAAAACATGTATCACTCCTTTTGTTGAATTTCTCTAAGAAATCAGTACTTAAGAATTTTACTCAATAATACCAAGCTAAAACCGATTATACCAATTATACTCAAAAATACCAATTTCCTCAGCGCTGCTGCTATCTACACTCTGCTGCTATCTACACTCATTATTACATACAGTGATAATGGTTCACTGATGGTCACAGACAGTGTTGCACAATATAAAGTAATGCTTATCTACTGTTAGATTTCAGTTACTTTGTGTTTGTAATCTTTCTGTTAATGGATATGAGCTATCTAATACTAACTGTTGTATAAAGTGAAAAGGTTCATTAGTTTCTTTTATTAAAAGTGGTTTTGGAAAATGGTTAGAGTGTAATTGAACACTGTTCTATAGAAACTTAAGTGTCACAGTTTTTAAAATACATGATTCAACCATTGATTAGTCAAGGTCAGTCAATAATAGTTGTATGGTGCATTAAATTTTATTAACTACTCAATGTCTTATTTACAATTATTTATAAATTTATTTATTTATTATATTATTTGTAAATTATCAATTTGTTACACCATAATACAATTTTTCTGATTTTTTATTTTTGATATAATTACAATTTTATCTTAATAAATCCTTAAAATATAAGGAAACAATAAACTTTAATGTTAAATCTTGTTTTTTATAAATTAAAATTCAAAATGGCCATTACACCCTTAGGGCCATCAGATTGTTAGTGAGTTTTTCAAGTAAGCTGATGGTTTACTTTTAGGAGATTTCTTTTTGTTTCATCATCAAACAATTTAGATGTTCTTATTATAGATATAAATTATCTAACCTAACGTTAGTGTTATTGTGGCATCACAGACTGGACGTCTTGGCTAGAACCAAAGTACCAATTTTGTGCTAACCATAATATGCGTATAATTGCATGATGTCCGTTACAACTTTTAATATGTTGTTTGAACTAAGCTAGATAGCATGATTCGATGAACTGATGTGCAGATGCAGTGGATGAGACAGAAGAAGATAACCTGGAGTTGGAGGATGAAGAAGAAGTGGAGGAGTTTGACCCTTCCCAATCTGACCTGACCTCACATTTGCAAAAGGGTGGTGAGCAGGAGTTACTGCATTTGTCAGCCTAAAGTTCCTCAAAAGGTACGCCAGAACTTGTTTATGTAAAATTGAGTTTATATTAATCAGTTTTAGATTATTGAGACTTATTTTTTAAGTGGAAACTGCAGGTTGTTACATGATGTCACTTCTGGGTTAGCCACTGATCACCAGCCCCCTACTACAACGCCACTTTGTTTCACACCTGTGCCAGTGTTGGTTGTGTCGTTATACTGCCTTGTTTTGTTGTCATGTTGAACAATAATCCCTCCGATTGTGAATTTTTTACAAGTAATGTACTACTAACTGATTCTACAAGTTAGTAGTATCATTTTAAAAATAACTAAAATCTATGGTATAATTATTACTTGTATTTACTTTCTATTAGTGGGATTTTTTCACTCATTTACATATTGAGAAATTGTTTGTTAACCTATAATATAGCGAATACTTAGACAATATCATGTTGTTGGCCGCACACAGTTTTCAGTTTCTCCATTAAGTTACAGCACTGTTTTGCAAGCTTTAGACTTGTTGGTTTTCTCTATGAATTGAGGTACAATTTCGTGTAAGAGTTAACTGTTTTGATTGTTTTGAAATATTAATAATCAACCAGACAATACATTAAAGTTTTGAGGTTCTGTAAACAGCAGGCTAAGCAAGGCGTGGAGTGGATTACCTGTAGGGAAATCAGGTGCTACATCGACATTGATGGACTTTCTTCCTCTTCAGCTAATGATGAAATTAAATTCACAAATCTTTTTTACATAACAACTACAAGTGGAAATTGAGAAAATTTTAGTAACAATTCGGAGCCCGAGTTAATTTTTAGTATAAAATATTTTATGTAACTATTCAACAACACTTCTTGAAAGTTTCAGCCTAATATACAGGGTGTCAATTAAGTCTGGAACCTCTTTTTTAATTTTTAAACCACAATAGAAAGAAATACCAAAGTTCACATGTGCTTACTGGTGATAGTAACGCACACATCTGCCCAATTACCGACCAGATAATCCCTTTGGGGGACGGTCCACAAGGAGTCAGACAAAATTCTTAAATAGCAGCATAGGTCAAGTTTGGTATCAAAGTAAAGGTCTTACTTAGCAGAGTACAATGCCGCAAACCGGACTTCAAAAGGTGGATTCATTCAGTAGTTATAGCTATTTGAATTTTAAAACAATTGAACAATGTAAATTATTAAGTATTACAAGTAAACACCAATTTTTAAGTACCTGTGACCAAAGTAAGTGTTCAAAATGTTCCCCTCCCATCGTCTGGCAATGTCCTAGGCGGTTGTAAAAGCCATCCACTGCATTTGAAGGTAGTCACGAGGAATATCTTGAGCTTCTTGGACTATGAGATTTCTTAGGTGCGCCAAATCTCGAGGCTTAGTACGATAAACTTTATCTTTGAGGTATCCCCAAAGAAAAAAATCCAGCGGAGATAAATCAGGGGAACGAGCAGGCCACTCTACTGCACCATGTCTTCCAATCCATCTGCGAAGGAATATTGTATCCAAGTATTCTCTAACAAGGAGAGCAAAGTGTGGTGGCGCGCCATCTTGTTGGAAATACATTCTTTGAAATTGTCGACTAAGAGCAGCTTGTAGTCCAGGAATTATCTCATTTTGGAGCATTGCTAGATACGAGTCACCATTTAAATTACCATTGATAAATAATGGGCCCATAATTTGATTTCCTGTAATACCTGCCCAAACTTTAAGTTTCTGTGGATGCTGTGTATGACACTATCTGCCACTTTCACATTCTAACAGTAGTTGTGTTATTGGTAATAATTATTGATTCCTGGCTTCGATTACTACATTGTCAGATGATGGGAGGGGAACATTTTGAACACTTACTTTGGTCACAGGTACTTAAAAATTGGTGTTTACTTGTAATACTTAATAATTTACATTGTTCAATTGTTTTAAAATTCAAATAGCTATAACTACTGAATGAATCCACCTTTTGAAGTCCGGTTTGCGGCATTGTACTCTGCTAAGTAAGACCTTTAATTTGATACCAAACTTGACCTATGCTGCTATTTAAGAATTTTGTCTGACTCCTTGTGGACCGTCCCCCAAAGGGATTATCCGGTCAGTAATTGGGCAGATGTGTGCGTTACTATCACCAGTAAGCACATGTGAACTTTGGTATTTCTTTCTATTGTGGTTTCAAAATTTAAAAAGAGGTTCCAGACTTAATTGACACCCTGTATAAATAGAAACAGAATTTATGCTACTTTATTTGAATTAGTAAACAAACCTCTGAAAAAACTGAATTTCCTGGGTATATGCAGTAGAGAAAAATAGATTGGTCAATGGATTGACAGTTCCAAATAAAACTTATGCTTCATCTTACTTTTTTATTCATGTTACTTAAGTGTTATATTTTATGTATATACTCTTTAAATGAAAGTGAATATTATTGTAATTTATCCTTTTCTTTCTCAGTACTTCTAATATTTAAAAGTTTATTTGTTAAAGACTGTTTAAAAATAACTTATATATTAGAAATGTAAATGTAGCACGCTGAATTCCATTCCTCTTTCCTGTGGGATACGTGATGTACTATCAATATAGGGATCAGGAATTACTGTCACGTTTTGTTTCTTTGTTATAGCCTTAATTGTTCTCTTGTCTGTTCCATCTTGTCTATTTATATACTGTATGTGTAAATCATTTCATAACTTGCTGTGCTGTAAATTTGCCCCTTTAGTATTATTAAAAAGGGTAAACAAAATTGGACCTAAGCAGCTTCTCTGTGGAACACTTAATAATTGCTCAAGGAGCACGAGACATTGGATCCAATTTTGGTTTTCTGGCCCAAATTTTTAATATTTCATTATGGCTAACAAGAATGTGTGATCTATCCATCATTGCAAGTACAGTGGACTATACTTTCTAAACTATAAAGTTTTCCTCAAATCTTGAGCTCCTGAAACCAGATAGTTTTTTTTTAAGTTGTCTTAGTTTTGCATTCTTGAAGCTAGTTTTAGCTCTCAGAATTATCCCCAAGATTTAGTTTACAACTTCCTTCATTCCTCATTTTAAAGTAATACCAAGCTCTTGAAGTCATTTTCTCCAAAGGTCAGGATCATAAACCTGTTATAGATCCTTATCTTTTGTAAACTCCGGATTCGTTAACAGACACTGAGTGTTGAATTCTATCTTTGTTGTGCTACATATAGCCTTAATTGTTCTCTTGTCTGTTCCATCTTGTCTATTTATATACTGTATGTGTAAATCATTTCATAACTTGCTGTGCTGTAAATTTGCCCCTTTAGTATTATTAAAAAGGGTAAACAAAATTGGACCTAAGCAGCTTCTCTGTGGAACACTTAATAATTGCTCAAGGAGCACGAGACATTGGATCCAATTTTGGTTTTCTGGCCCAAATTTTTAATATTTCATTATGGCTAACAAGAATGTGTGATCTATCCATCATTGCAAGTACAGTGGACTATACTTTCTAAACTATAAAGTTTTCCTCAAATCTTGAGCTCCTGAAACCAGATAGTTTTTTTTTAAGTTGTCTTAGTTTTGCATTCTTGAAGCTAGTTTTAGCTCTCAGAATTATCCCCAAGATTTAGTTTACAACTTCCTTCATTCCTCCTCATTTTAAAGTAATACCAAGCTCTTGAAGTCATTTTCTCCAAAGGTCAGGATCATAAACCTGTTATAGATCCTTATCTTTTGTAAACTCCGGATTCGTTAACAGACACTGAGTGTTGAATTCTATCTTTGTTGTGCTACATATTTATTGAAACGATTTATATACTGTGAACCAAAAGTATCATCAGTGGATCTCATTTCCTCAGTTTAAACTATTAAAAAATTTGGGCATTAAACTTTGCAAAATTTGTAAAAAGTTCGTTTTACGTCTCAGGGTAGAACCCTGTTTTATAACGTGATTCCAAAGCAGCCTGGGAGAACTCAGGATTGTGTTGCAGATGACACACATTTCTGCCCTCCCCGTGGAGATCATCCTGTACATTCTGCGCTGGGTCGTGTCCTCAGAACTGGATCTGCGCTCCCTAGAGATGTGCTCATCAGTCTGTCGAGGTTTCTATGTTTGTAGTCGTGACTCGGAAATCTGGAGGCTTGTGTGTGTCAGGTGAGATAGTTTTCAACGATCTTACATGCACATCCACGTACATGAAGTGTAATGAGTTTTAAAGGTGTGAGGATTGTTCAGAGAGTGACTTCCATTAGGCTATAACAAATTGTAGTTATACGTAATGTTTATTATTTACATTTTAAAACAAATGCTGACATTGATTTAAATATCTGCATGTCTCTGGACTTCTATTGTAAAGTTTTATCACACGATAACATTGCCAATTGTTGACAGCAACTTGAAATTTCTTATTTGATTCAAAACATTATTGGAGACAAGACCGGGCTTATATGGAATGGATGAAAAATGTTCCATTTACACTCAAAAGGTCGTATGTTGCTAGGCAGAATTTGGCTGAAACATGCAAGCAAATTTGGCACAACACAAGCAAGCAGAGTCAATCAATCAATTTTTGTATTTGTTCTTTGTACAATTTAGAATGAAATATTTCAAATAATGATTAAAAAAACCAATTATATAAATTAAAACAACTTTGTGCTGATTAAACGTTTGATAATGTATCAGATAATACTGTTTCCTTAATTTCAGCAAAAGTAAAACATTAAAAGTATTAATAAAAACAGTTTTAACTTTCTTTTAAAAACACACAATCTGCTCTCCTCATGTAGATCCTGGGGAACTGTTGTAAACTGATGTACTAGTACATAGTTGGTAAAGCACTTGTATCATGAATAGTGGCTGTATAACTGTGCCTCTTTGTACCATAGTAGTAATAAACTGTTCTGTTTTGTTCCTCACATTCATACTGCTTGATATTCCACCAACCCTGCTATTGTCACGATTCTATAATCCTGAATCCATTTTTAAAGTTGAAATACTCTATAATTCCTACCAAGCATAACTACGCAATAAGTTACTTCATTGACTAGTGCTGCACTCTAACTCTAGTACTGTGAACTATTTCAGCTGTTTGGTAAACATAGAACATTTTCCTGTTCTCTTTGTGTTTTCCCCTGGTTTATTTCTGTTTCTGCTCGTTATTATTGTTATGGCAATTTAAGTCTTAACATTAGAATATTTTTTTAGTTACGGCTTCTATGTAAATCAGTGTTAAAAGTACATTATTTTTAAATTATTTTACTAATTGTGTTTTTACAACTGTTCGATTAAAAATAAAATAATAACTTTATAAGGAGATACAAATTAAGTAAGAATATTTTATTTATCACCTTGAAAAAACCTTTAAGATGCATTGTGGTGTAGTATTTGGTATTCACCTCAGTTGGAATTAAATGTTCGTTAAAGTACAGTGTTTTATTTTTTAAACTAATACTTTTTACTATAAAAAGTAGGTAATGCATTTTTTATTATTAGCCTTTAAATGTGGATTAAAACAGGGTATAAAACAATGGTTTTTGTTACACCAGTATATTTTTACTTTATAATTGAACACTTAAAACACATAGTTTGTTATTTTTAAACCAAAGTCCCAAGTGTAATGCAAATTTTATATCTGTTGGTGCACAGAATCATATTTTTTTTATTGAGTACGTATTTTTTTCTCTAGAAAACAAATGCAAGTAATAAACTACAATACATGCAAGACCTATATAAATTTACTCTTTATATTTTATTTACAGACGACAGATGGTGACAGAAGTTTTAGTTTATTTCGGACACTAAAGTTGCCTACCTATATCCAGAAACCACAATGTACTCAAAATGGTTGAATTCAAGGTAAATTTTGTCAACAACTGTGTAATTATGATCTTCAGAGGGTTTTTTAAAATCTTATTAAGACCTACTCGTTTCCTGAGCAGCTACATCTAAATCAATTTCGTAATCAGTTCCATGAACTACCTCGCCATTACCGCTATTGTTACGAATATCTAGGCCTAGATCAGGTGGAGGCAAATCGGTCTTTTCATGACTGGTTGTTAAATCGTCACCTAGTATATCACTAATGGCATTAAATTGTAATCCACTTGTACCTGCAGCCACTTGAAAAATAAAGAGTACTAAACAAATAATTCACGCATTGTTTCAACACTATAATCTAGCAACTCAATCCAAAGTAATAAAATTTACCTATTTTCACATGAAAATGAGACCCAATACTGACTGCATTATTTAATCACACTTTGCCCACATACAATAGATTCAAAACTATAATAAGCTTGTATCATGGCGAAAATAACAATAAAAATACAAAGAACCCGATTCACAGTGGCTCAACTAGTTTTTTTACATCAGCAGACAATTCACTCAGATGGAACTTTTGTCACTTGTCAACAAACCAGTAAATGTACTGAAAAAAAAAACAGCTGCAATATTTTTTCAAATAGTTAAAACTATTCCCGAGAGGTAGCAGCACAATGCAGAGCCAGTGGAAGCCACCAAACTAATCTCATACGTCAGCAAAATATGACGTAGTACAGCTGAACGGGCAGTGCCCATGTTTCGTTCTGAAAGGGTTAGGTGAAAAC
Source organism: Homalodisca vitripennis (assembly GCF_021130785.1). NCBI lineage: Eukaryota > Metazoa > Arthropoda > Insecta > Hemiptera > Cicadellidae > Homalodisca > Homalodisca vitripennis. The sequence goes on along the minus strand of NC_060211.1, from coordinate 127,365,855 downwards.
GAAACTGCTATGGTTTTTGCTTATGTGGTTCGATAAATATTTTGCTAAGGGTGCTTCGGTACAACTGAAAAGTATGTGGGAGGGGGTTACCAGTACACCAAAGATGATCCCATATCACTAAAGTGGCTCAACATGACCATAATAAAAAGCCGAAATATATTCCCTTTTATATTCATGAGCAAGATGCTAAGGCCATTGAACTTCATTACTTGTTTTAGAATTAACAGTCATTTAACATTTCACAAACTCACCAATCAAACTTCCTTTGGTCTTCAGAAAATAGGAGCTACAATATTTCTACACTCACATCCTTTTGTCCATGTACTTTATATGCACCACCTTTATGCAGCAGCTTGTGTTTAGAGGGCATAATATTGTTGTCGAGTCGCTAATGAATGTATTGTAATAGTTACAAACTTTTAAAAATATTCTTAGCTCTGTAACGTTTTTTGATCTCTTGCATTCAGTAGTTTCTGATTTTAGCGTCAGACCTGTGCAATCCCTCAGAATTTATTACATGAGCAAGATATTCAGTTTTCATTTTGTTAAATCTGCATGTCTCTGTTTAGATGTACGTTTTTATCTTTCAATTATTTTTAATGCCTGGGAAAGTATTTGAAGCAGATGAGCTTTTACAGATCTGTGTACTAAAATTTTGTTAAAGAAACGTTGGACTGCATCATCGTTGTACAAGATCTTACTTGTGAGAGTGAACTTTTTATGCCACACATTAATCTGATTACTTGTATAGTAATATATGAGTATTTAATATTTGCATGTCAGCACTAATTTCATACATTTTTAGAAGTAAATAGGCATTACTGATGTTTAAAGCGCAAAAATATCTATCTTCATTCATTTGTGCACATATGTCTTCAATTCATAGTACGGAATAATGTTAGACCTTGGTCATTTTATTTAAGATAACTTTGTAGTCAGCTCAGATCCTTATTGAGCCATTAGGCTTAACCACTGGAACTATTGGTTCTTTGAACTTGGGGTCCTCCAATCAAATGGTTGAACCAATATGTTCTTGTACCTAGTTTTTCCAGTTGTACTTCTTCAACTCTGTCCTGAAGAGCATAGGGTACCTACCTAGGTTTTATGAAGAACAGAAGTAGACCTTTCTTCAATGTGAAATGTCCTTTTACATCTGGAACTATTTCAATATTCTCTTCAAAACATCCTGGTATTTATTCAGTAGTTGATCAAGCTCTGAAACAAGTTCTGTCATTTCTTCTAAGGGTCTAATGTTGTCAAGAGTCAAATTCTATTTTTCTTAGCCAAACGTGGCTGAATATTAAATGAAATTCTTGATTTACAATATATAGTTTTCCCATAAAGTCCTTATTTTATAGATCACCTTTAAAAAAACTTGTGGGCCTGACAATTTCACCTTTGTTTCTGGTTTTTTTTTTCTGATTCAAGAGTTCTATGTATGGGTAGTACATATAAATCTTCAACGTTTTATGAGTTATCTAGCCTACCTATCCAAAGCCATGCTGTATTCAATGTTTTATTGTACCGTATTGAATTCAGTCCATATTGTTTCTAACTGAACTTTGTATCTTGTATGCTTATCCTTAGTAATTTGTTTGTGTATAACGTTCAGAAGATTTGTGAACATTAATTCTAGTATTTCCTTTGCTTCATAAGTTGGTTTAAAATGGGTGGCTTCACCATCCTCACCCCAATTTGTTACAGTCACATAAAAAATGTCACAGTCTTCGTTAAACTTGAACTTCAACTTGAATATATGTATTTTGGTTTCTACAAAAACAATTGAAGCGTGAAGAGTGAACAACATTTAATTAACATATGGGTAATAGTAATATGGTATGTACTCACGTAACTAATTTCCACTCTATTGACTGAGGTTTAATGTAGATACCCAAATCTCAAGAATGGTGGTCTATATTTAGCAGAAACTTCTGACGAATGTGAGCAGTGTTCAGGTTTTTTCCAGCAAAAGCCCTATAACTGAACATATTTCTCATTACATGGATTTCAGTTGTATTGTTTGTGTTACTGTATGTTATTCCTCTCTCCCCTTCAGTCTAAGGACTTAAAATGTAGGCTTTACGTATTCAATTTATTGGACATAGTATCATTATTATCAGGTAGAGTTTGATAGCAGGTGCCTCTAAATAATCAATACTTACATTATAATTTTGGTAATAAACAAACTTAAATAATTGATTGTATTTATTGACAACATAATTATGAAATTTGGATTAATTAATGGTCAGAATTTTTAATTTGTATTTAAAAGTGCAAGGTAGTGCAAGAAACTAAAATTAAATGAACAAGACCTAAAAACAAAACACAATTTTTTTTAATCGCTATGTATAGGCAGTTGCTTTAGTCAAATGCCCAAATGTTTTTTTTAGAGATTTACTTGATATTTGTACAAGCAGGTGTTCACAAAGATAGTCTGTAAACATTTTGACAAGGATTCTACTATTTCAGTTTCTTTCAAGCACCCTCCAAAATCACGTAACTATCTGAGTGTACCTTTAGTATGGAAGAAATAAAATTTGCAATGATATTAAGAGTGATCTTCCACAATCAAGATGATTGAAACAATACATTATGCTTTCTATAGATGTTATGATTGTTCTGTTGGCTTCACATTCTTTAAAGTGTGTGGTGGGATAGAATATCTCTTTTGTTTGTTCATATTAAAATTATATTAGTTCATATTTACATAGCAAAAATAGTATTTTTTTTTTCGTTATTTAAAAATTACTTTCACATAATAGCAAACTATACTCTAGCTTTTAATTAAAACATTTGGTAATTTAGTTATCAATTATTAAAATTGATTATTTAAAGGCACACATTATCGAAACTTATTCCTATTACTTTGATGTTGCAATAATTATGAATATTTGATGGATGCAGGGTCTGGGGAGTGAACTGTGGAGGTCTGTCTGAGTATAAGTCCTGGAGGGAGATGTTCATCTTACGACCACGGCTCCATTTCAACGGTTGCTACATCAGCAAGACCACATATGTGCGGAGTGGAGAGAACAGCTTCCAAGACCAGTTCTATAGACCTTGGCACTTTGTTCAGTATTTTCGCTATTTAAGGTATTGTCTAAGACACTTACCATGCTGTTTGTGAAAATGTTCCCGCTTCATGTATGCAAGCATCTTTGTATGTATCAACTGTTACTAAACAAATATACCAATTTTTACAAAATGCGTCATAAAGATTTAGTTAGTGAAAAACCAGAATTTAAGTCTTCTTTTTTTGAAAATTTAAACTTCTTATGACTTACTTTTAAAAATAAATGCATGTCTTTAGTGAATAAATTAAGAACCACTGCACTGAGTTCAAAAATTTTTATATGTGTTACAACTAAAGTAATTCATCCAGCTTATGTATAATAGCTAGTGATTTTGGCCCGTGATTAATAGTGCTCTATGTATTCAGCCATTATACATATTATCTGACTGAAGTTGGTCATAATAACATTAATAATTAATCATGCTTTATTTATTAAACTATAGGTTAGGTCAGGTCAGGTCAAGTCATGTCGCTTTGCTTCGCTTCACAAGACTGGTCACGTAACTTCCCTTTACATCTTGAAATTATTACTTTGACCAACTTGAATGAGCTATTCTTCATAATGTTTGGTCAGAGTAATGTTTCTTAGGTCTACTATTATTTTAGCCAAAACGCATTAGCTATTACGTATAATGACTAGTTAACGTTAACATAATAAAATTATCACTTCGACTTGTGAATTTGAACCGATGCACATAATAACTGATTAAGCCCAATGACCAAAACATATTTATATATAGTTCATTGGAAGTTTAACCCCTTAAAGATTTTCTTTTTGTACCTTAAACTATATTGTTTTGCTGTTTTTAAAGAGAGGTTTGTAGAGTTTAGATTTATACTTTTACTATGCAAAACTTTTTTTTATTTTTATCATTTTTTTATATATCTGTGCCAGCTGCGTAAAGAGTGTTAAGTCCCAAAATTGGTCAAAATGAGTTATTGCTACACACCCGCATGCAGAACAATGATATCTACGTTTGTGTATAGGGTGATAAGTCCAATTTCACATAATAAGCAGGTTATTCACTTGTGCGCCAATGGTATAAGTAAAAAGTGAACAATATTGATTGTGTAAAGTGTGTGTTTAGTCCATGGTCACATTTTACTCAAACTATACTGCTTTAAGGTCTATTTGTGTTTAGTGTGTTAAGTCCAAGCAATTTGTGACTTATCGCACTATTCACTAATTTATTTATTAAGTTAACACACTTTACACTGTTTAAAGCCTGATTTGACTACTTTAGTTTTCAGTAGTTGTATTGACCATACTCTGGAAAACAAGCACATAATAATCATCATAACCTGATAGTTTGTTGGTTAATGTGAAATGTAGTGTACAAGTTAGTTTACCATCATGTCATCAAGATCTAAGCGGATTTTGGAAATGTTGTGGTGCAGGTAAAAGCACAGATTTTTCTTCGGAAGATGAAAAAGGGGCGTATTTAAAGAAAAAATTCTTGAAGATGCAGAGTTTGCATATGAATCTAAAAAAGTTAGATAAAGAAAAATCAAAAGTTGACCATACCACTAAACAGTGACATTTGATTTGCAGCAATGCCTGCCAACTCCTCTAGTTCACAGTTCTGTGCTTTCTATAAACGCCAACTTTGGACTTTCAACCTAACAGTCTACGACTGCACTGAAGGCTTAACTTACTGCTACCTTTGGCATGAAGGTATAGCTGGTAGAGGTGCCAATGAAGTGGGTTCATTTATCTATTCGTTCATTTCGGAAGCTACAAAAACCTGATGTGACATGTTTGACAATGTACACAGATACATGTGGGGGCCAGAAACAAAAACACAATACATAAGCTGCTATGTGTATGGTGACCCTACAGAATTCGCCCAGGACTAAATGAAATCAACCATAAATGTTTGATACCTGGGCATACGCACAAGAAGTGTGATACATCTCACGCTCTAATTGAAAAACGTAAAAAAAACCTTTCACAGAAAACATTAACCACCCCCACGATTGGAGCCAGCTTATACGAAGTACTGGATAAAAGCATCCTTTTATTGTAATGAAGAACTTGAAGACTTTTTTTACTTTGCTAAGCTTTTCAAAAGTGATCTCCAGCAGCGCAAGCAAGATGTTGTAGGAAACAGTTTCAATTGGAGGAATGTGCAGTGGTTGAAGTACCTAAAAAGTGAACCTGGAATCATTTTCTACAAAACTTCCTTGGACCCCAATCAGTCATTTCAATGTATAAGTTTTAAAAGGAGATGTAATGAAACCACTTTTGCAATGACCACCCTAGTCTACGTTACAAGGGCCAAAACCCTATCCCTGAAAACAAAAATAAAAACCTCCTTGATCTATTACCTTTTATTTCACCTGTGTTTTCACCCAATTTTATAAAGACCTGAAGACTTTACAGGAAAGCAAAGGATACCTATCCAGATGACATTCCAAATGAAGAAAACTGAAGAGGCAGTACCATTAGTTGTAAAAAGGAGGAGGAACGCACTAAATCCAAAAAAGAAGAAAAACATGTAATAAAACGAAAAGAAATAAATATAAAAACAAACCGCCAAAGGAAAGGGTTAATAGACATTTTCAAAAAATAATTTAATTGTTTGAATATTAATAATTCACTGCTCTGTAAGATTAGAGATTTGTTAACTTTTTTACAGCTATTCCGAAACACAAAAAATTAAATTTTGTCAATTTACCAATATGTTTGCCAGAGTAAAACTTTTGTGTTTGTATAAATATTTAATCTAGCCTTTGACTTAATTAAACAATATACTACTTAAAGTTTGTTTTTTTAACCCTACAAACAATTTAAATATTTAAAGACAGTGTAATAAAAGTTTACTGTTTCAAATCGCAGCTTTCTTCTAGTATAAAATAAGTTAAGTCCATGCAATTAGTGTAAACCGTGTTAAGTCCAAGTCAAAAAAAGTTTTACATTTTTTTCTAATAAAAGAAAATATTGTTACGTTATTTTGAAGTATAGTACCTTTTAAGGTAATACACAAACTAATATTTTAATGAAAATAGGAGGTCTGTAGGAGTAAAATGTCCACATACTATTAAAAAGTGTAGGTTTCAGATTTACTGAAAACTTCAAACGTGAATATCTCAAAACTATGTTTTTTGACTTAACACTCTTTACGCAGCTGGCACAGATATATATATTGTTCACTAAGTCATTTTCACTATCCTTGTCCATATCATCATCATGTAAACAAAGCCAATTGTCTATTTATGTGTCAGATATTTCCATGGTACAATAAAACTAAAAAATAAAATAAAGGAAAAGAAATAAAATACTCCAGGGCAGGTGACATGCAACAACACACTGTAGCTGTCTGCACTGTGCGGCTACAGCGAACTCACCAAAGTGCAAACACTTAGGACACGAGGACCAAGGAAGTACTGATGATATCTAGTAAAAAACACCAGAAATAGTATTGTGACACATGTAGTTGTGCTTGCTTATGCCTTGACAGATTTCGTTGAAACTAGTACCGTTGGAATTGCAATACAATTTTCCAAATAGTTGGCGTCTAGTATTTTTTTTATAACTATGCTGATTTTTTTATTTGAATTTAAAAATTTTTAATTAGCACCATTTTGTTAATATTAAAGAAAATAACACAATTATTTTTTATTTTCTTACCTATTCAAACCTATGTGCCAAATTTGGTTTCTTTAGCGTTACTAGTTTTAGAGACAATAATTTGTTAATAAAAAAAATGCAAAATGGCTGCTAGCGGCTAAACGAAGTGGAAACTGGAAAAAAGTTATTCTTCATTTTTAGCTCACAATTATATATAAAATCTGAAAATGTATATTCAGCCCAACCTTTTTGTTACACCCTTTATAAATCACTTCAAATCAGTGATTTCTTTTGTATAGATTTTTAAATGTTAATGTGCACAACTAGCAAAAAAAGTGCTAGTCGTTACAGGTTTTGCGTCTGCCACCGCTAAAGTTAAGTAGCTAAATGAAATAAGTGAACCTTAATTTGTTTATTTGTAATAACTCATGTCTGTATTTTTAAATTGTATTTCTCTTCATAACTTTTAAATTAATGAATTACTGGGCAGTGGTTTGTATTATTCAAATAAAGGTCAACAAAATTATGATTATTACATGACCCAGATATTATTTAAAATATTAGACCTAAATCCAAGAAGGCAGATTCAAAATGACCAACAAAATTCAAAACTAGCCAATCTGAAAGTTACATACTAAAAATTAAGTTGCAATTTTACAATTTTATAAAAATATATATCTTATAGCTTATTCCACACTTAATGAACACATTTTATACAGAAACAATGGTAAAACATACTTTTCAAATTGCCAGTCAATCAGTGTTCATTTAATAATGTTAGTAATTGTGCTATACTAAGAAATGTGAAAAAAATGAATCAAGTAAACGTTGTGCAGATTTTTCCCCGAGGGCCTGGTGCTGATGCTGACATCAACTGAGGAGCCCACCTCCTGCCTTGGGCAGCTGAAGACGCGGCAGATGCGACACCCAGCTATGATGGTGGGTCACTACCGGCTGTGTGAAAACCGTGTCACGCTGGTGATGCAGAAACAAGAAGCTTTCATGTCACAGAAGTATGCAAGGTCACGCAAAAACAACAACACACAGGAACAAACGTTTCACTTGGTGAGCATAAAATTGGAAAATTTACAATTTTTCTGTGTTGACATGCCGTGTCTGATTATGTTGAAATTTAACAAAAGTTACGGCTTGACATTGCACTCATTGGTTGTACTTTGTTTTGTCTTTTTTTAGAATTATAATCAGGAATCAGTTCTAAAATTAAATTAAATAACTGATTGTGTCCATCCAATTTTTAAACTAAAAGAAATGTACCAATATTACTCGTTTTGTACATCGTTTATGTAGCAATATCAGAATCTATCTACTCTGTTGATTAGTTACAAAATAAAATGTCCAGGCTTCAGACAGGAGTATGACAGTTAGAGCACTTTCAAACAAGTCAAGTCCTGATTCTTAGTGTTGGATAACTGTTGTAGACTTATCATGGTTGCTCAATAAAAATGCCAAGAATTATACAGGCAAAGTGACATAACAAATAGACCTTTGACAAGAAATCAAGCCACTATGGCAGTAAAAACCAGCATATGTGGCTCTCATCCTTTTCTTTGAATTATAGGTGAATGACCACTCAACTAACTGTTAACTGAAACCAGAGACATTAATAAGATACACACTAAACACTGAGGCCAGGTGAATACTGACTCTAACACAGTGATCTCACTCACTAACATCTATTAAATGACTATCTCACTGTATTTTTTTTTAATAAGTAGCATTTGCTTAGTGTTAAGGTTCAAACTACTGAACATAAACTAAAAACTGTCATAATTTGTATTGTTGCATGGTAAAATGACACTCTTTAGTGTAACATTTCTTTAAAAAACCGGTACTCATGACTTTTCAAATAAATTTTAAAAAGTAAATATTTATTTATGTAGGACCTTTCTTGTCCAGAATAAAAAAAAAATGTTATAGAAGTTATGAAAATAACTAAATCAAGATGGTGTTACTTATCCACTATTATTAGTTGTCACTCAATATATTGATCACAAACTTTGATGCCACAATGGATTTTTATATAGTCTATGGTACCAGATTATAAAGGAAAGCGGTATTTCAAAAGTTTGCATACCACTAATGCGTTTGTCTATTGGTCAAATTCTAAAATAGAAAGGTAGCAACACAAATACTATTCTTGTGTCACAGAGAAGGATTTAATTAATCTCAGTGAATAGCCTAACTGTATTGATAAATGATTTAAGTGTATTGTTATATGTCTAAGAGGGAAGTAAGTATACAAATTTTGATTTAAGTTGGGTGAATAGCTAGCTAACACTAACAAATTACAGCACAGTATTCATTCAAAAACTGGCTGATCCCAATATTATCACTATGACCCTATTTGTTTGAAAAATTGGTATCTTAATTATTTATGAGAACTAGCTCATTGAACTTATTATGTATAAGGAATTTCAAGGAATATACTCAAGCTAATATAACAGACCTAATATTTGTTGTCGAATGTATAGGAATTTGAGATTGTGACCTATCGATCCAAGACGCATGGACAACTGCGATGGAGGTGCTATTCAGTCTTCACTAAAAACAGGAACGGTCATGGAACTTCTACAGCATTCGAGGTTGTCGGTTCTAGATTTCCTCCACTCTGGTTTTCTCGTGTCAAAAGCTACACTGCAGAGGCTGATTACCCTTTAATGTAAAGTTATAGATTTTATTTTCTCAGATCTGTAAGTTGTAATTAACTAGATGATTAAATCATCATAAAATGTTGTGTATTTGTTTATTTTAATTCTCCTTAAAATCTATCGCTTGTAGTGAGCAATCAAGCTTGAGTAGAAGGGTTGATTTACCCATTGAGATGAAGTTCTGTGATATATTGTGCAGTAAGCTAGACAACAATTTTGAGGCTACTTAATTTTATTATTAGCACCATTTTACTAAGTGATGATTATTGTTTGTCCATTGAATTCTATTAAAATTAGATATATCATTTTGTAGTTTGTTTCTTGTTAGTTTCCTCAATACTGAATCAATGTATAAATTCATTGAAAAAACGTAGGTCTGAAAAAACCACTGCCATTGCTTGATGACTATCAAACACAAAGTATGAACATCAAATGTAGTTCAAAGAGGAACCTATAGAGGTTCCTCTTTGAATTCTATTGAATTCTATTCTATTCTATTCAAAGGAAATTGAATTCAAAGGAATTCAAAGCGCTTGTCCTCCACTGAAGGAACTCCTGGACACTGAAGTATGGATGCTCCAGCAGCTAGCTTCTTAAGGAGGTCTTGAAGTTCTTCTCTGGAAGCTTTCTTAGGTGGTCAGGTAGATTTTTAGAACATGGCTCCTTTATACGATGGTTTTTTCTCGAACAGAGTCAGATGATGAGGGTCAAGGAGGAAGTTGTTTCTATGTCTGGTGTTGTAGGGGTGGATGTCGCCAGTTCTTGCTTGCCCTGTTTTTGTGGCAAATAAGATCGTCTCTAGGATATAGAGTCCTATGATTCAAAGGAATAGAATAGAATATATCTTTATTGAACATATTCTTAGAGAATAGAACAAAGGTCAGTGTTTATGTCACAATCAGTGTATGAGTCAGTGTATGTAAATTACAAAGCGCTTGTCCTCCACTGAAGGAACTCCTGGACACTGAAGTATGGATGCTCCAGCAGCTAGCTTCTTAAGGAGGTCTTGAAGTTCTTCTCTGGAAGCTTTCTTAGGTGGTCAGGTAGATTTTTAGAACATGGCTCCTTTATACGATGGTTTTTTCTCGAACAGAGTCAGATGATGAGGGTCAAGGAGGAAGTTGTTTCTATGTCTGGTGTTGTAGGGGTGGATGTCGCCAGTTCTTGCTTGCCCTGTTTTTGTGGCAAATAAGATCGTCTCTAGGATATAGAGTCCTATGATCGTCAGTATTCCTAGATGTCTGAAAGCTGCTCGGCATGAGTCCATTGGTCCTAATCCACTTAGAGTCCTGACAGCCCTTTTTTGTATAACGAGCACCCTTTTAAGATTTCCAATTGTCGTACCTCCCCAGGCTATCAATCCATATCTAAAATGACATTCAAATAGGGAAAGGTATGCTGTCAAAGCTACTTGAGGGCTACTGATTTGTTTTATTCTTCTCACTGCATACAGGCTACTATTAAGTTTGTGGCAGAGTTGATTGATGTGAGGTTCCCATGAGAGGTTTTGATCTACAGTTAGACCAAGGTGCTTTCCTGATTTAATTGTAGTTATTTCTGGGAGCCCGTCGTATTGGTTTGGGTTAGGTGTAAAGACTAGCTGTTGGGTCTTTGAGTCATTTAAGACTAAATCATTGAGGTGGCAGTATTGCTTAGCCACATTATATGCAACAAAAGAGTCTATATCTAGCTGAGCTTTGTTCTTATTTGCTAAAATCAAAGCTGTGTCGTCAGCATACATTACAATTTCACAGTGGTTTTGGAGATAATTTGGGAAGTCATTTGTTAGGAGAATGTACAAGACGGGTCCAAGCACGGAGCCTTGAGGTACTCCTCTGTTAACTGGTAGTGGCTTAGATTTTACTTTCGTCACAGTGTTTTTCTCCAAGTAAGTAAGTTCTACTACTTGTTCCCTGTTGCTCAAGTAGCTCTTAAACCAGTCAAGTTCCTTGTCAATGACTCCAAGAGAGTGTAACTTTTTCAGTATAAGTTCATGATCAAGGCAGTCAAACGCTTTACTAAAATCCAAAAATATGCTTGTTGCAATTTGTCCTTTTTCCAGATTGTCGATGATTTCTTCAATTAGTTGAGCTATTGCTGTTGAAGTTGATCTGTCTTTTATAAAACCGTGTTGTCTAGGGGTGAGAAGATCGTGCTGCTTGAGGTGGCCCAGTAGTCTATTTAGTATTACTCGCTCCAGTATTTTAGAAAAAGTAGAGATTAGGGAAATTGCCCTGTAGCTGGTGGCTTCATTTGTTGCTCCACATTTGAATTTCAGATAGATTTTTAGAAATATTCCTTGTGAAAGTGATTTATTAATGATGTGAGTCAGTGGGGTGATTATTTCGTGTTTGCACTGTTTGATCGATTTTGATGAGATCTCATCCTCCCCTGCTGATGTTTTTGCTTTTAAAGAGTCAATGATTTTTCCAATTTCTTGTTTGTTGGTTTCAGAGAAAGCTAGGTTTGGTGTTTGAAGTGTTTGGTTGTTATTGTTTGGTGCTATTACAGGTGTCGATGTTCCATTTCTGAGGAGTGTTTGGTTAGCAACTGTAGCAAAGAAGTAATTTAAATGATTGGCAATAGTTATTGGAGAGTCAACGATTTCTTCCTCTATTTTTAGGCATTCTAGTGGATTTTTTGAAGATTTTTCTTTTCTTTCATTATTTATTACATTCCACACAGCTTTTGATTTGTTGTCCGACTGTTCTATGAATGAAGAGTTGCACTGTTTACGAAGAGTTTTGAGTTTTATATCATAACATTTTCCTTCGAGCTGTTTCTTTTTTGCCATCAGGGTGGCCAGTAATGATTTGTTTATTCAGTGCTTCTAAGTATGATAATTTTAGGGCCTGACTTTCATTGTCCCATATATTTTTGTAGGGGTTTCTTTTCTTCTTTACTATCTTGAGTAGACATGCTATGTTCATTGCGGTTTGAAAAATTCCACTAAATGCTTTATAAGCAAGTTTTCACATTCTCGGTGAGAGTGACTTTAGTCCAGTCTTGGGATTCCAGATTGTGCTTCAATTCTTGCACTGTTCTTGCGTTAAACTGTCTTCTTTTTGTTTGGGTCAGTGGCTGTTTCGTAGAATCTGTGAGAATCATACATAGTTGGGCCGTGTGGTCTGAGAGGCCTGTCTGTGTTATTTTGGTAGCTATATCCGTTTCTTTTATGTTCGTGCATATAAAATCTATAGAGGTCTGGCTATGATTTGTTATTCTGGTTGCGGGTAGATGAAGTCTGCTCAAGCCATGGCTAAGGAGCATTTCATCCAGGTTTCTTCTGTCATTGCTTTCAATAAGATTGTCTACATTCACGTCCCCCATCACCAGTACCATGTCATTAATGGCTACAACTGTGTCGTACTATTTTAGTGGAGGAGGTACTTCATTTGTGCAACTTCAGCATTGTCAGTGGAAATGTCAAACCCTTACTGTTTGTGCTTGTTGTAGCTACACATTTTAAATGAATGCTGGAAATAAAATACCTTTCCAATACAGTGAGAATTATTTTGTGGTATTACCATTCAACCAATGCTTGGATATAAAATAATATTTAAGGATACGTGGATTTTATTATTTGCTAATTAATAAAAATAAAAATTCACTTATTGAAAATAAAGTTTTTTATTAATAAAAAAAAACAAGCTGACACTTCTCAACGAACCTTAATGGATAAAAATAAATAAATAAAAATAAAATCTTTCACACAGTTTCAATTAAATTTCTGCTCTTCTAAACTTAATAAAGTGGTGCTTCAATTTACGTTTGCCTTCAGTATATATTGATTATCTTTTTAAAACTTATTTCTGAATTTATCTGTATTCTTTCTGAATTGACTAATTAAATTGAATTAATTTCTTGAAAGTACACAGGAAAAAACAACAAATTACCACAAAGCTACGGCAATCCTTACGCGATTTAAAGCAGATTTATACAAGGGGAAACTACAACATTTTGAACTAATAGTGGGGCATCTTCAAATATTCAAAAGTACGATGCAATATACAAATTATTTAGCAATTGGTGAAGTTCAGTACAATCAAGATGCCAGTTCAAAAGAGGCGATAAACGCAGGCATCCGATACACACAGAATCCAAACTCAGACTGCCGCCTGAGCCAGTTCTATCAGGGAAACTACAAGAACCTCGACCCAACCTGTAAACAGCTGACCCGCTTAAGCCCTGCCCGCCCTATGTCGCAGTCGCAAGACGGCTAAGATCCCGGCAGCGAACAAGTAACAATTATTTAATTTGCAAATTGCCTCTTGAAAATCTAATTTCTGAGGGTAATTGCAGTAAAATACAAAACAAAACTATGGCCCACAATAATTATGTTAACAGTACAACATTTTAGTTGATTTAACTCTTACACAAGCTCATCATATTTTACTTCTTTTTAATGTAAACTATTAATTTGAATAACAGTAGAGACTGTTGCAGTTGATCCAACTAGAATGCTATGAAAAATGTAACCACAGGAAATAAATGGTACCACAATCAAGCTGTTACGAAACGGTCTCATCATGAAACTTTAACTACATAGTTATACTGTTGTCTGCTAGATAGCAGCCCTCAACAGACTAGGATCTCTTTTTAATCTTATGTTAATGCATTTAATGTTTCTGGTTGGTACAACTTTGTAAAATATTTGTTTTTCTTTTATTTTACCCAGCTGATGATTGTTGTTGTAATGATAGTGAGGGAGGGTGTGACTACCTGGTTGAAGTCACAGACAGCAGAATTTTATAACACTGGAATTTCAAAACTAGTTCACTGCTATTATCAGTTCCTAAATTTGGTGAATATGTTGAAAAATAGCATTTTAGTAAAACTTTCAAATATACAATTTTTCCTTATACTTTGTTTTTTTGTTTATATCAAAACTTAATCTACTTTCTAAATAGCCCCTGTATTATATGGTTATAAAGTGATAATAGTCAAAAACAGATAGGGTGATCGTTAATAATCAGTTGTTTAGGTACAGTGGAGTCCCGCTAATCCGAACACGTGTAATCCGAACGTCGGTTAATCCGAACAGGTCCAGGAGGAATTATTTATAACGATAATGAACAGTTATAGGAACTAATTACATAAAAAATGAAAATGGGTGCATCATTTCGTACATAAGTAAAGAAAATTTTAATTAAATAGACATACAGTATTTTATTAAGACAAATTGTGTACGGTACAGTACATAAATAATGAAGTTAAATACAGTACCAAATTGAAACTTACAGGTTAAGTATGAGTTAAATTACTGTAATCAGTGAATTATTATTATATGAAATTATAATTATGAAAAATTAAATAAGTGAAATCAAACAAAAATTGGACGTACAGTACTGATATTATTATTGAGTACAATATTAATTGTTAAAAGACATAAATTCAGTTATTGTCTTCTGTCGCATTGAAGAGAGTCTATTGGATGACGCGTAGTTTCGTACAACTATTGAACGCGTGGACCCGTACAATATCCAGTACGCTCACATTGCTTAACAATAGAACTCTCACACTAAATACGGTAAATGTGCTTAGTATTCGCAAACAAGTTTATTTGTCAAGAAATACAATGAATAGTCAGAAAACATGTTTTAATAAACAATGTTGATAATTCTATAACAAAATAGACCCATTCTCAATTTTAAAACCGTGTTTTTCTGTAATTCCGGCTAATCCGAACAATCACATAATCCGAATAGGGCTCGGTCCCAATTAGGTCGGATTAACGGGACTCTACTGTACTTACGTATTATATCGACCACACTATTATTATTTTAAAACATCAACATATTTGGTGATTTAGAAGCATGGTTGTTTTTAAGGTAACTGCCCACAATAGATGTCCGGTGTTATCTTATCGCAATACCTGTCCCTTCCCCCCTGGTCAAGGTTCAGCGACCGGCCGCTCCAGCGATAACGGCCAGTGCATGTTTCACTATGGCGGTCGTCTGTGGTGGCCGAAGGCGGGGATCCATTCTGCTCGCTCTGCGCTGACATCGCTGCATTTTGGGTGGCGAAGTGTGATCAAGAATTAAAACCAGTTTTGTGTGTTTTTTTTTCAATAAAGAGTAGTTTTTGTTGAATTTTTGTGTTTGGAGAAATGAAGGGGTGTGGTCGATATAATATGTAAGTACCATTGTTTACCACAATGAAATGGTGTAAAGTTGAGAAGAATATAGAGCTACTGTACTAGTGAATGATGGAGGAATCTTTTACAGCTTGAACGACCATGACTTGCCCCTTCCCTCTTTTAATACTGGGTATGCCTATGGCTTACATGACCTTGCCTACTAATCTAATCCTTACAATTCCATTGTCAGGTTTATAGATCTCATACATCAAATATCATCTTGTATCTTCAACTGGATGTAAACAGTGTGATTTTTTACCCTTTTAATCATAGCATAAGTTAGTGGACCCTACAGATCATATTTATTCTACATTTTCTAAGGTATGTGGGTGATATGCTTTACATGAATTTTGGGTATTTTCTGCACAAAATTTGTCTGTTGCAATTATCTTCATGTTAGCACCTATGGAAAATTTCTACATAACTCCTAAAGCTCAAACTGTTCCCAATTCAAAAGTATATATGCTGTACAACACAGTTTATAGAAATGAAAACTGTTCCTACAATAAACCCAAACATGATGCAAAAATTGATCTTCTTAACTAAGTTTGTTCACTGGCTTAGTACACTATTTCGTTCCAATATGATTTCCATGTAAAATTTTGAAACATTCACAACTCCGTTATGTATTGGCATAGAGGATTTCCTAAATTCCCAATCCCATTCCAAAACCGTTTGAAATACTTAAGAAGTTTTTATCACAAAAAGAATTTAATAATAAGGATGTCCATCTATTATTCTATAAAGGTTCCCCATTTTATTTTTAGAGTGAATAAAATATTTAGTTTACACAAACAGACATACAGGAAGTAAAATAAATAAGTTGTTACATTTTTATACAACATTTCTTATTTACTTTAGCCTGAGTAATTATTAAGTGAAGTTTCACTTCACAATTCAGTAATATGTGAACACTGTTTAATTTTTAGTTTATGTATTTGTACTTATGCAGTATTTAATTGTATACCTTAGTTTTATTTCTTAGCTTGTCTTAAACAAAATATGCTACTTACATACCCTTAAATTTTTGAATTTTGTTAATAATCTGGTTATTAGTTTTAATGTTAGGTTTTGAAATATGCTAATAACTTTTAATTATCTTTAGCACTATTATAATAACAACAGGCTGTACTATGTGTCATGTAAAACAGGCTTTGCTGAGTTTGCATGCAAAGTCTGTAGCACACTTCATTCTTTATATGTACTGTGTACAGACATTTGTACAGAAAAGAAATTTTTATATCCCTCCAGAATACCAAAGAGAAATTGTGCCAGCCTACTGAGTGGTAATGCTCAATGGAACAGCTAAATCCCATGAATAAACATGCACCATCTTGGAACTCATTCTTATCTATGTAGGATTAAGTTTTATACTGCATTTAAAATCTACAGATGAAACATCTTTTTAGATACATTAGGCTACATATTTTACTTTAAAATTTCATATGATTGTACTCTGCTTGTTTAATAATTTATCTATTCAGCGATCCATAAGTCCAACGTAAAAATGTTCGCTAATGCTCAGCCAAATCCATTGAATTGACATGCACCATCATCAAACTAAATGTTGCCCTTATAGAAATGAAGCTTTATGCAAAATGTCAAGTGTATAAACTGTGCATAGACAGAAATTACATTTTTCCAGTCCATCAAGTGATAAGCTTCACTAACACTAAGCCAATAACGCTTATGTAAATAGTATTTTTGCAAAACTCTTTATTGTTAATTTACAAACAAACACTCCAATAATGATTAAATTTTATTTTTGTGAAGCCTTTCGTGTTCAAGGAACACATCATCAGACCCACATAACTGGGACACAATAAAAAAAGACTATTTCAGTTATGTGGGTGTGATGATGTATTCATTGAGCATGAAAAGCCTCATAAAATCAAATTTAATAATTATTGGAGTGTTTGTTTATAAATTAAGTACAGTGGAGTCCCGCTAATCCGAACAGGTCCAGGAGGAATTATTTATAACGATAATGAACAGTTATAGGAACTAATTACATAAAAAATGAAAATGGGTGCATCATTTCGTACATAAACAAAGAAAACTTTAATTAAATAGACATACAGTATTTTATTAAGACAAATTGTGTACGGTACGGTACATAAATAATGTAGTTAAATACAGTACCAAATTGAAACTTATAGGTTAAGTATGAGTTAAATTACTGTATTAAGAAGTGAAATCAAACAAAAATTGGACGTACAGTACTGTATTATTATTAAGTACAATATTAATTGTTAAAAGACATAAATTCAGTTATTGTCTTCTGTCGCATTGAAGAGAGTCTATTGGATGACGCGTAGTTTCGTACAACTATTGAACGCGTGGACCCGTACAATATCCAGTACGCTCACATTTCTTAACAATAGAACTCTCACACTAAATACGGTAAATGTGCTTGGTATTCGCAAACACGTTTATTTGTCAAGAAATACAATGCAACAGTCAGAAAACATGTTTTAATAAACAATGTTGATAATTGTATAACAAAATAGACCCACTCTCAAGTTTAAAACAGTATTTTTTTCTGTAATTCTGGCTAATCCGAACAATCACATAATCCGAATAGGGCTCGGTCCCAATTAGGTCGGATTAACGGGACTCTACTGTATTACATTCCAATAAGAAGAAGCTGGTAAAACTTTTCATATTTTTATTTACATAAACATGAAAATTGTAGTTATCTAAACCAATGCAGAGAAATCGGGTTCAATGAAAAAACTGTTTGTGTGGAATCATTTACTGAACAAGATACAGTATGTATATAAAATTAGTAAAATGTTAATTCTGATGATGTTTGTTTTATGCATAGTAATAATAAATTTAGAGAAGGCATTTTCATTTCCTAAGAGAACATAGTGGCACAATGTAAAGTACAATATTTTTATATAAGACTTTAAAAAATCTAGTAAAAACTACTTCTATTTCCTAGTTAAAATGTCTTGTCCTTACAAATAATTACTTAACAGTTAAGATCTGTACAAAATTGATGGACATTGTGTTAAAATACACTATTTTTAATGGCAAAAAGTATTATTTATATCTTAACTGTAAAACATTATTTCTCTGAAAATTATTTATGTTTGGAGCTTATAAAAATTAATGTATATGCAATAGACAAACTGGACAAACTTTGTCTATGCCTTATAGATAATCATAGAAGTAATCTTGTTTAAGTTATGGATTTACAGAAAGGCATCTCCTAATGTGGTTCATTTTGCCTTTTGATGTTAATTCTTAAGACCGCATTTTAGTAACATTTAATTTGTTCCATGAGATTGTTGTAAAATCACTATGACAAAGTTCTCTGTTTCCCAAGTTGATATTTACACAATTATTTTGTTTACAAAATTTGGGTCAACTTACCAAGCATAACTTCTGGTACTTCTGGACTCTATTATTGTACCTAAAAATAATCCTTAAATACTTAATTATTTGACATTTATTTTGAAAATAAATAGAGCAAATATATAGAGTAAATTAAATTTCTTTATATAGTATTTATTGTACTCTGCTGTTTTTACTGTAAAATTCTGAAAAATCAATGTAGATTGAGAGTTTTTATTCTGTCCCCATACTTTTGATTGTATTTATACAAAAGGAGCATTTAATTTTGCGTTAATTTGAACCAAAATATTTTTAAGAAATTGTCTGTGCTATTTTAATAGGATATCAAATGTCAAAAGTTCACATTTTTAATTGTTGTACTTGTTTGGTTTTTTACCTTCTTTAAATAAAAACAACTTATTTTGTAAATAAACACTTTAGATTTATTTATTGGACTGTGTGTACATTACCCTTTAATCACGCTTGTACTGCAGTTAATTATCTTTTTATTGGGTTTAATTTTATTTGGTCTTAATGATAAATTTCTACTAATAAATTAGTACATTCCTTAATTACTGTAGATTGTATTTAGATTTGTCATGTTACTGCGAAAAATGTTGTGACAATAATCAATAAACAATGGTTATTGTTATTACTGCTAACAAGTTAATCATTAATGTTTTTGAATACATATGAATTTTAGGCAAACATTTAAAAAGATCTTAACTGATTAGGGCTTAGGGAATATCACAAAGTACATACCATGTTTGGGCAGGATCGTCCAAGTACTTAATTCTGTACACATACTTACAAACATGTATACTCAGTAATTAACTGCATTTAAATCTCTGTTTGGTATAAGGAGACAACTCAAGAAGTCACTATTAGCAGAATACTAAATACAATTTTTTGTCAATATAATTTGTATAATGTTTTAGTCCCAAACAGTAAATCATATGTATTGTGTTATGTGTACTATGTATTGTGCACATCTGTTGTGACGTGGGCATCACCATAGTAAATTAATGACGTCTGAATCAAACTCATTTTAAATAAGAAATTTATAAATAAAAGACTTTATTTAATTAGCACTTGTATTTTCTCAAAACTGCAGTGCATAGCATTTTCTTATCAGTAGTTAATAGTTATCAGCTGCTTAGGTGATCAGTAGAGTTGTCTGAGAGGCTATTGTTAATGTTATTATGGAACAATGTATGCATATACATTGCATATTGTTTTGAAAATTAATCACAACATAATCACACAATTCAATTGAAATGTTTTAAACTGAATTGAGTTATACAAATTGAGATACTCTGGCATGGCCCTACATTCTGTAAAGGCCTTACATCCGGCATAACTAGTTAAAAGTATATCCGTTTCACATTCCGCTTAGTGGGAATTAACCCTTCCAAGCATAGGCATGTTATGTGTAGATTACATTTAATTTATTTTATTTTACATTTTTAATTCAATTTTAATTAATTAAAATTAAATTAACAATCATGGTGAAAAACTTTAACACAAGTACGGTATGACAAAAATAATGAATATATAAAGGAACAAATAACATAATATATGGTGGCAAAATATAGTAACATAAAATTATTCAACTTAATTTCATAACATGTATGACAGACACTCTTGTGTGTCATAGAAAGTACTGCTTGCACTCTGAGAGACAGCTATGGTGGCAATGAGCATGTTTAGTTAGCACACAGACACACTACACTTGCACCAAAGTGCAATTGCTAGAATATTCAAGTTTTCAATTTTTTCATTTGCATAAGTGAGCTCTAAATGGAATGATATATATATATTTAGTTTGTAAATGAGATAATTAGAGTTTCAGTTACAAAATTTTACAGGACAATACAGGAATTTCCTTCCAAAGTTACTAAATTTTATATGCCTCTCAGTAGTTTTTTAACATTTCCAGAAAAGTAGACTGAAATTATTGAAATCACCTTTAAGCTAACTACATAAATGTGTACATAGAGTTGACTTTAGGTAAGTTTATATTCCAAAATACTTTTTTATACATTATGACAAAAAAAGTATAATTAGTCACTAAAGTTTGCTATATTAAGTATTGAAAATGACGTGTTATTAATTAAAACTTGCAGCTTGAACAGCACTTTATCGTATGAATATTTTTAACTTTTGAAAATCACCCTTGGTTATGTGACAGTAGTATAATTTTATATTTACTGTTGGTGGTCTAAATTTTTAAAAGTTTCTCTATGTCCAATCATAGACAGGAAAGTAAATCTAGTATACTTTTTGCAGAAATAACATTATGTAATTACATTTCTTAACTTAGATTTTTATTCTCAATTCTTTTACTAATTTCAGGCCTTGAACATTTATCATGATTTGTTTTGAATTATGTAATATATGCTTTACATTATGTTATCAACTTGTAATCACTTTTGAATTCAGATGAATGTTTTAAATGTTTCAATGAATTACAACAATTTTTGACTGGCACACTAAGCTTTGTAAACGAGGTTTCAAAATTGATTTACTAACATGCATTACAAAACCTCTACAACCACCTGATGACAAAGTTTCTCAAGGAAAATGTAATTTGACATTCAACTGGCTATAGTAGATTTTTATACCAATAATTTTATTGTTACCTAAATTTCTATTGCTTGTAGAAAAGTTTTATATATATATATATATATATATATATATATATATATATTATATATATATAATTTAAAAGATGTCAGAGATTCATCTGACAACTATTTATTTTGTTACATAGATTTCTAGATTTCTTCCATGATCTGTCATGTTACAATTTAAATTAAGTTTTTTATGGCTGCTTATTAGGTATTAGTGAAAATAATGCCTTTAAATAATTTGTAAACTGTTATTTTTACAGTGTTTGACTGACCAGTACACATTAACAATCTTATCTTGTCATTGGTTTCGAAGGCACATTATAACAGATGAATTTTCAAGATAAATTGCAGGCTTTATTTAAATAGTAACCAAATACCAATCTACTCAACAAAATGCAACAATCAGGGGATATGTTGATTAAGTATACAACACTGTCTAGGAAACAGCATCAAAGAATAGTGAGTCATCAACTGTCAGCTGGCTATCTGTAGTTAGTAAAGGTTTTTAATTTCATAGATTGGTCTATTTTTTAACCTCCCTGCTGGCCAGCAAGTCATATTGAGTTGTTGTGTCATCTCTTCTATGATTATGATTATGATGTATTTAACCATCAAACGGGGTTGACCCTGACAATATGATATCTACGTGATCACAGTGAACTAAACTATACCAAACAGGTATTGAAATTTCCGATAAACTTCATCACTTTAACTTTAGCAACTTCTGAAGTATTTGAAAAGTTGTGGGAAGGGGAAAACTACTTATATTTCCAAGTATCAAACCAAAGAGAATTTTTGCTCTATATTATATATCTTTAAAGTTTACATTCTATACTATTTTTAAAAAAAGTATTGAATTAGCACAAACATTTTACCAACATGAATACAACAAAATGTTTATTACACTTTTTTATACTTTTGAAATTTAACATTTTTATCTTTATTTTTTAGCCATTGACTTTTGAATTTGCTTTTACCTAAATAGAACGGAAATTTGGGATTACTATGATAAACCATCTGTTGTGTTTGTATGTAAAGGAATATTTTATATTGATATATCAACAAACTATAGTATTTTCGGTCAGTTTGCTCCCTTTTTTAAATGTCAGTATATCATATACATCATATATATTTTTGCACAGTATATCATATTTTATTATTGGGTAAAGATTCTTTGTCTTTAGGTTATTTTGCTTTTTTCAACAAAAATTTGGTACATGGCCAGGGAATTCAACATTTGTGGTTTTGCACTCAGCATTTGCACAGCGTAAAATTACTCAGTAATCCCTACTTTTTGCAAAAAAATATTTTTGTATGAGAGCTAATATTAAAATTCTATATATTTAGTCAAAAATAAGAAATATACAATAAGTTTACTTTTGCCTAAAACATGTACATTTTATAACAGTTTAGAAAAACTGTTTTAAATCGGCCAAAATGGGCTTGTCAGTACAGAAGTTATTATATAGCCAGTTGGAAGGTTAATTACAAAATTTTAAATATATTTTATTTTTGTTTCAACTATTTTGAGATTCTATAAAATTGTATTTTTCAAATAAAATAACTGCAAGTTCACAAAACTTAATGTTTCCTTGTTTTATCGTTTGTTATTGGGCAGCAATTGTTATTTCTGAGAAGTTATCACATTATCTTTGTACTTTTTTTCTTGAGTCACCAAACTTATATACTTGTATCACATTTTATTTATCTGTTTATAAATTGTATTATTATTTTGTTAGTATTCATTTATTTAAACTCGCAGTATGTAAAAATTGAATGATTTATAATGTAGAAATGAGTATTTATACAAGAAATATCTATAAAAACATGTATTGGTCTCATCAATGGTAATCTTAAATGATATCAATAAATTAATGTATAAGAGTGTGTAGATTGGCAGCTAACATATTCACATAAGCTTTGGCAAAAAGATGGTTATCACTGACATTATTTTTACAATTAATTTCTATTGGTAAATTACCATTATAAAATGTCCCTGTTTATTACAGAACAGACATTTAAAACTGCTGTGTTGAGTTAAGTAAATATCATGAAAATTGCCCAAAATATACCAGAAAGTACGGTTGAAAATAAATTACAATCTCTTAAAGTGGCATTGGTTAACCTTACAAATTAAATTTAAGGCCATCTTATTAACTACTAGAAGCAGGTATCTAAGACAACAAATAATTTAATGTATATAACAAGTGGACAGAAAACTTCTTTGTCGACTAGGTAAGTCTTAACAATATTTTAAGAAAATAAAATATTTATTTACAAATGCTTGACTTAGAGTTACTGTACAGACAAGTGTGGTATACGTAAGAGTTAGATGCTAGCCTATGTCACTAGTGGGTATTGCACTTGGAGAACTAGTGATGTTGTGGTCACAGTTCACTGTGGATAGTGGGGGCGGTAGAGAGGGGTAGGGGGGGACACTGGCCATCAGCCATCCATTGCAGGTCTCGCACGGTCGCCTGGTACATGGAGTAGACGGCACAGACGACAAGCACATGCATGATGTTGTGGGAGTTACAGTATAGGTCTAGACGTCCAGGGAACCATTTCTCAGGCACCCGTAAGGCTCCTATAGCCCCGCCCACCAGTGAGAGCACATCCTAACAACATAAAGTTTATTAAGACACGTCTTAAAGTGTCAATTTTTATGGATATATCAGTTTGTCAATTGTTAACTAAGGTGTATGTCAATGTGTAAACTATAGCCCGCCTATAAGTGAGAGCATGTCCTAGCAATATAATATGTATGTCTGTAGGTGTCAATTGTTATTGATATATCGGTTCGTCAATCGCTAATGAAAGTGTGTGTCAATTTGTAAACTATAGCCCTGCCCACCAGTGAGAGCACATCCTAGCAACATAAATTTTATGTCTTAAAGTGTCAATTTTTATGGATATATCAGTTTGTCAATTTTTAACTAAGGTGTATGTCAATGTGTAAACTATAGCCCGCCTATAAGTGAGAGCATGTCCTAGCAATATAATATGTGTCTTAAAGTGTCAATTTTTATGGATATATCAGTTTGTCAATTGTTATCTAAGGTGTATGTCAATGTGTAAACTATAGCCCCGCCCATCATTGTGAGCATGTCCTAGCAATATAATATTTATATCTGTAGATGTCAATTTTTATCGATATATCGGTTCGTCAATCGCTAATGAAAGTGTGTGTCAATTTGTAAACTATAGCCCTGCCCACCAGTAAGAGAACATCTTGGCAACATAACTTTCTTAGCATTAACTTTTTGCCCCAAAAAAGTTATTATAGATGAGCACACACAAGTGGGAACCGAGTGCTTTGCTTCCCTGCGTTGGTGTTCTGGAGCATCACGCTATGTTTTGTTATTCTCGTTGTTATGAAATAACAAATATTATTATTTATGTTAAGAATAGTCCATTGCATCTATTTAATATGTTGTATAATTAAGAAGTATTTTAACAAATGTTTATTCTTAACAGCTGTTGTTATTATTACTGGATTTGTAAAATAGCTGTTATGTAACACATATCCTACGAGTGGTAAAGTGGCAACTGAGGAGTGGTTGGTAAGGAATATAGAGGGGGAAGTGAGTCCGCGCTTCTTCTCCCTCTCCACATCTCTCTCACTCCCTCCCCCCCCCCCCCCGCTTGTTCACTTAACAGGTCGCTTTCAAAGCGGCTTATCTATAGAAGTTACTGTTTAATAGAATTTTACTTTACAAACTTCACATTTTTGTGAATGCTATAATGGTAAAAAATAGTAACAAATGTTGTAAATGTGATGGATATATCCATCATGGAGGTGTATTTTTCAAAGGGGTTTGTGAAAGTTGGGTACAAATGAAATGTTTCAACTTGAAATACTCTAAAGTTAAAGAACTCAAAAAGAAGAGTTATAAAAATGGAAATGTCCAGCTTGTCAGCAAGAGTCCAATGAAAATCTGGTAAATATGAGTAGTCCTAGTCCTGGTGAAAACTCTGACGGGACTATTTTTGTCTCTTGCTGGTGATATAGAGAACAAAATATATTATTACTTCATACATTACTTTTATGTGAAAATGAAGTTTTAAAACAGAAACTACAGAACATAAAAAAACAGCAAATCATCTTGTAAACTAGAGCTTGAGGACAAAATTATGGTAAAAAAAAGAAAAAATAGAAGAATTTAAGGAAAAATATGTTATGGAAAAACAATTAAATGGTGAAATAAACAGTTTAAAGGATGATCGAGCAAGGTCAAAAAGCTGAACTTATTCTTCTTTGTGATCAAGAAAAGGAGAAAATCAGAAACGACTTGCAGAACTCTAAAAATAATTGCAAATCGTGTAAAATTAACAAAGAGGAAGTAACTAAAATATTGTCCTCAATTAAAATCTTAGAAGAAGTCAATAAAGTACTGCAGAGAGACAATATTGAGCTACAGACGAAACTTAAAGTTGAAGAAAAGTTGTATCAAAGTGTCTCTCATGCTTCCCTCCCCTTGCCAACAAGGTCGGACTACTCAGTTTGTTAATTATTAACGAAGGTCTATGTCAATGTGTAAACTATAGCCCCAGTAAGATCACATCCTAGCAACATAATGTTCATGTCTGGAGGAGTAAATTTTTATGGATATATCTGTCTGTCAATCATTAACGAATGTGTATCTCAATGTGTACACTTTTCAGGTGAGTCAAAAAGATTTATCGGGAAAATTAATGTAATCTGATGCCCTCATTGGAGAACTCTGGTATATATATGCAATGGATTAGATAGAATTACACAATTTGGACTGGATAAATATAATACCTAACCTTTTGAAGGAGTGGTTACTGAAAACTTCATATTTTTGGATTATGCTTTCTTGTTGCACTATAAATGGATTACTGTAAATAATAATTGTGCCTTTAAGCTATAACTGTATAAAGTATAGTTTTTATTAAACTTTGTGTTTTAGCCAAAAACATTACTTATTACATTATGAAATACTGTTCATTATAATTATATAATTTAAAAAAAGACAACTATCCAGCAAGTGTTACAATTACATAAGTGTTTCAGCCTACTGAGACCATATAGTCCATATAATATTTCTAGAAGAACTTTAATTACATAGAAAACCCTACAGGATTGTAGGTTTCAAGTTTTACATGATCATGTTCGGGTGATAGTAGATTTCATTTCATTCATAATTTACAGTGAAAATGGAGTCAGTACAACAGAAATAGTTTTGTATTATAACTATAAAGATAACAGATCTTTCTTGACTTCTATTGGTGACATGGTGTCGAATCTGATAAAATTTAGGATAAATTATTATACTTTTTTTAGTTAATTAAAGTTTTTTGTTAATTTATCTATTTTCTACTTTTTAGTATTGCGTTATCATTTTAGATATATAAAATTATCCATACCTATTTATTGCAATAATATTATATTAATCAACCAATATTTTACTGAAAAATAAAATAAAATATATTCTTTTTAATTAGTAATTTAAATACACTTAAAATAATACATTTCTCATGGGTCCACTCACATTTAACTAACGGAATAAGCATTTATAGGACATCAACAATGAACAATTTAGATAGGTTATTGGTGGTACTAAAAAATGTGTTGAGAGTCATGAAAGATACACAGATTCTGTTAAACATATTTTTTCTGAGCTTTGAATTTTTCAGTATATGGATTACATATGTTTGAATCAATAATTTATGTAAAACAATCTTTTCATTTTGTACTAAAAACTAGTAATCATACATATAATACTCACTTAACAGACATATATATCAATACAATCTCTCATTTATTAAAAAATAGAAAACATACTACAAAGGTGTGAGATATTTACATAATCTACCCACAAAATTTATAATGAAAACAAATCTTTTAAAATAAAAAAAGAGGTAAGGATTATTTAACCAACTTGTCTCTGTATTCTTTTGAGAAATATTTTATTACAAAAACCAGTCAAGTAATTTACAGAAGAATTGAAGATAAATTATTAAGATGTAAGTAATTATAGTACACTTAAATAAACTAATGCTACCACTTTTTATATTTGTGTATTTAAATGAATATTTAAATCTCATGATGAAACTATTAAGATGTAGCTGCTCTATACCCTGTATTCTTACACTATGATGACTTTCCATGGTTAATTGAAAAATGTTTTTATACATTAAACACTAATGACTTAAAAAAGTCATCTGCATACTTTGATGAATTCACATATCAGTGATATGACATGTCACTGTCTGTCATCTGCATGTGAGAAGTGACTCCAATTAATAAATTTATGTGTTTAATGGACAATTTATGTGTTAATAAACACCAACTATGTGTTACAAGTTTTTTGTTTTGAATGCTACTATTTGATACTTTCATATCTGTTTAAATGCTTGTAAACATTTTAGTACAATCTGAATGGTATGAATCTGTTTCAATGTAGGAGAAATCAGTTTACTCTTGTCAGTCAATTCAAAAAAGGGTTTTTAAATTAATTTAACTACTTTAAATAATTTCATTCAAGACTTATTGTGCCATATTGACACAGATTGAGACTAAAATTATCCAGTTATTTGTAAATTGTGGTAATGGTTGGGTTTTCCACCACAATTAAGAGCAGCCATAAAAAATTTGCTGAGGTCCGCATTGCTGTGAAACCTTAATATCCAACCTTGTCGGATATACTGGATAAATAGCTGTAGCAAGTAAGTTGGTTACATATAAGCATAGAAGACAGTTTTTTACTTCTCACTTCCGAATAGTGTATATTTAATTTGTATTTAATATTGTTTCCTTTTCAATAATGCAATAAATTCTTGTAAAATATTCTCTGAGATGTTTATTTTAAGTACAGGATTCCATAAATTAGTTTATAAAGTTAATTGTAAAACAAGTTTTAAAAACTGAAAATTCTAAATCAATTTAGAATTTGTGTTCATGTTCATAGTATGTAAATTATAACATGTTTTAAAAAGGTTTTGCTTTATTTTCTATAGACTCCAATGTGCCTTAACAAAATGCTTGCTGATTTTTCTGAAATTACTAAATTATATCAATGTAAAATGTATAAATCAAGTTAAATAAATTTTGATTATAAGGCTGATTTATTTGCCTGCATCATAATGAAAATAAATTACTCCGTTTAAGATGAAACATAAAGTATGTTCTAAATGTAGGAGTGTGTATTTGAAATAATAGGTTTATGAGTACAATAAGAACACTAATGTATCTTATTAATATAGCACACATCACAGTCTTTATTTCCTGATGTGTTTTGCATATAAAAATACCTTGCCTGAACTAGAATTCAAACCCTGGACCCCAAGGTGATAGTTGAGAGGCCATAATAATATGTTTTACCGAGGATGACACGATCAAGTGTGCAATGATTACCTGCATGATACAATGAAAGAAAGAGTCAGGGTGACCACCTCCGTAGGGAGAATATCTTAAAACACAGAGTAATGCTCGCATGAGGAACGGCATCGCAAAACACAGTCTTCTCTTCCATGGAGACCATGCATTCATTGCCTGCAATGATAAAACACAAAAGAATAATGTGGTTACAGTTATTGAAAATAGTATCAATTTTAAAATACATTGTTTCACTTGAAGAGTAAATATGTAATATTTAACACTTACTCTTACATGGAAATATTAAAATAAATTATCTCAGTTATAAACCGTGGTTCATGTATGCTGCATCTGTGGATATCAAAAATTAGAGTACCTCACCCAATCACTTTAAATCTATTTGAATGAACCTTTCTCAGTTATATTTGATTTCTTAACTGAACAATAATTCTGAAGTCATAAAAAATTAGGAATGTAAAATGCATGTAGGTTTAAAAATTTTATTTGTATTATTTTAAAATTTCAAAAGCTTTATCAACACTGTAATCAAGTATTGAAAATATTATTCGAAGGCTCATTTGCATTGTATTGATATAGGGCAAACATGTACCAGTTCCATTAATTCAGAATCAAGAGATATTCATGAATATTCATGACAAAGCAATCTATTTACGTACCAGTCAAGAGCATTGGGACTTATCATAGTATTACTAGTACCTAAGACTGGCCACCAGATTTCCAGTTTCAGTAGGGCTCCTGTATTTCATTCCTTTTTACGAGAAGTTTGAACAGTAACTGGCCACCCTTTAAGGCCATATTCTTAAATACCCTCCCTTAAATTTTGAATTTTTAAAAATCATTAGAACATTTTACAAGTTAATAGGATTTTGGACAATTTCCATCATTGTAGAAATAGAACTGTATAACTGTACAGTATTGTTCTACTTTTACAACATACAACACTGGCAAATGTCTAAAATCCAGTTATACTTTCAAATTCAACATTGTCTATAATAATATAATGTGTTAAAATAAACTTTAAACAAAGAATTTTTCAAGCCATAATAATAAATGTTGCAGCATAGGCTAAAATTTAACTAAACAAGCCTTACTTAATAATTTCTTGAACTTGATCACAAAAATGTTCATGAAGTCTTTTACTTTAAATAAAATTATAGAACCCATAATAATGTAATCAATAGTAGGGAAGTGTATCTTGGAATGAGTCTCCAACTCTAGCGCTTACATGAGAAAAATACAGTGTTAGAGAAAGCCTTTATATATTTGCTCGAGAGATGCACTAAAAGTAATAATTCTTGCACGATCTTGTAGAACAAACTCAGCTATAATTTTGAGGTGCTAACATTTATTTTCAATCCATAAAAAAAAATATTTTAGTTACGACGTTTCAGTAGCTAAAACCCAAGTTTTAAATCAATCAATCTTTGAAATGTCTACTTGGAACCCAGTGTCAATTACGTATTTGAATAAAAAATCATTCCCATTGCATTGTTGCATTCCATATAACTAAAAATAAATGTATGAAATCTATGTGAAGCAGATATTTTAAAGATAAAAAGTAATGTTTACCTTGAACAGGCCAAGAATAGAGCCACCTGCATAACTTGCAACGATTAGCCATTGCAGAAAATAAGGCAAACAGTACACTGATGCTCGAACCATGGGTAAAGCACCTGGAAACATTTAAATTATATTAATATATATATATATATATATATATTATATATATATATATATAAATTTCAATAATTATTGAATCACAAAAAGTACTTGCTCCGCCGGGGCTCGAACCCGGATCTTTCACTTGCAGGGTGAATGTGCTACCTGGCAATTAAATAATATTGAATAATTCAATTCAGTATAAATTTATGATAGAGGATAATCAAATGACCAAATTTCAGCCTTGTAACTCATTGTACCAAATCAACATGACTTATAAGTTAGTTTTTCCATGAGTTGAAGAATGTTATCTCACAGTCTGGTTAGTTTGACAACCTCCAGATATTGAGCTTCCAGCAGTCTTCTTCTCTTAAATGCCAGAGATACACAGTTAGAGAATATGTTAAGTAGTTTCAGTTTCCTCGCTGCAATACAACAAAAGGGCTCATCTTTATAGAACCCTATCTTTAACAATGACTCCTGAAGTGGCCATGTCCAGTAATGAAAGCAATTACCCACCTCAAGTAGGGGCATTGGGGCTTCCCAGAATTTTCTTGCAGAGTTTATGGCCAGATTGACACTGCCACCTATGAATCCTCGTGACCTACCAACCTAACGGCTTAGCCAAGGGAATTATGGGGATTACCATAAGCCCCACCCGTGATGTCTTGTTCGGGAACCCTAAAATGTAACCGAAGATAAAATTAAACCACAGGGTTACCAGCGAGCTAATTTCATACATGGTTCAACTCACAATAATTTGTTTTTGCTGAAGATATTCATGTGTAAGCCCTGGTAAAACACCACTCCTTTTTGAAAATCTTGGCTATGCCACTGCCATGCCATATGTTTAGTTCCATAGACTGCGACAGAAAGAAGGATGCTAGGATGCTATAATCCAAATTGCCTCTTATGTTTGATTTTGAAGATTATTTGAGATACAAGAATGAATGGAAGTCAGGTTTTCTGTTTCATATATAGTAAAATATGTTACCATCTAAATACTTCTTGAAGAAGTATGAGATTAGAAATGTTATATTTCATTTAGTAAGTTATAACTTTTGAATTATTATATGTATCTAACTGAACAAGTTAAAAACCTATTATGGATTTCAGTAGTAAAAATTAAATACTTTCAAATATATGTTAATGGATTCATAGAAAATCAATATCTTTTCCCTGAAAATCGTTAAATTTAAACTTAGGTAAATCACAGAATATCTAAAAAGGCAAGCAATAGTAGACCGCATAAGCAACTCCGAAAACAGGTCAAAAGCAGTCTGGGACACAATTAATAATGAACGCCATAAGAAGAAACAGGACACTCCACTTGAATTGACAGTCAATGGCAACAAATTAAACAATCCATTTGAAATAGCTGAGCACCTAAATACTTATTTTACAACTATAGCTGAGATAACACTAAAAGAAGCAGGTCAAACTTCAGATATCTCAAGGAAGCCTCAATGCACTACCAATGCACCTGAATTTGTTATTCATAGCACTACACAGGCAGAAGTTAAGAAAACCATCATGTCAATGAAATCAAAGCCATCAGCAGGCATAGATGATGTCTCATCTATCTTACTTAATCACTGTGTTGATGAAATTACACTGCCTCTGACTGATATTATGAACAAGTCCTTAGCTCAGGGTATTTTTCCAGCTTGACCTCAAGATTGCCAAAATAATCCCTATTAAGAAACAACCACAAAGCACAGAAGCTGGCCACTTTAGACCAATATCTCTTGTATCAACCATCTCCAAGATATTTGAAAAAATTGTTTTAACAAGAATAATAACCCACCTCATGGACAATAATTTGCTCAGTAAACATCAGCACGGATTTTTATCCTCTAAATCTACAACCACAGCTATCACTGACTTCTTTGAGAATGTAATTGACCAAATTGAAACTGGAATAATAGCATCTGCTATTTTCTTGGATCTAAGTAAAGCTTTCGACACACTGGGACATAATTTACTTCTTACTAAGCTGATGACTTTAGGAATCCAAGGCAATGCAATAAACTGGTTCAATAGTTATTTGAAGAACAGAACTCAACTAGTAGAGCTGAAATATACAGCTAATAACACAGTTTACCATGCTAGGTCAAAAACCCCTCAATATAACAAGAGGGGTCCCTCAAGGCTCAGTACTGGGTCCAGTCTTGTATGTATTGGTAACAAATGACCTCCCAGATTACCTAAAGGAGCAAGCCCACACCACAATGTACGCTGATGACACAGCTCTTATACTTGCTGAAAAAGGCCCTAATGATTTAGATTGTCAGGCCTTCATTGCTTTCAATATGGCAAAACAATATTGTCAGGAGAACGATCTTGCACTAAATGACAGCAAAACTAAACAAATCCTGTTTACAAGAGCTGCAAACTTAACCGAGGGGTTGCCAATGGTGGAAGTAGAGGACGAGACCAAATACATGGGAGTGATCATTGACCAATATCTGTCCTGGACCCCTTATGTGGACATGGTGTGCAGGAAACTGAGTACTGCCCTGTATGTTGTAAAAAGAATAAGGTCTGTTGCAGATCTGTCAACGGCCAGGGTCGCGTATTTTGCCCTATTTGAGTCTGTTGTGAGGTATGGTTTGATAATATGGGGAGGGTCAAGTATAGGAAATATGACTAAAGTTCTAAAACTTCAAAAGAAAGCGGTAAGAATATTGGCAGGTCTAAATCATCTTGACTCGTGCAGAAGTGCTTTCAAAGACCTTGAATTCAGACAGTGGTGGCTCTTTACATACAACAAACCATTCTACATGTATTTAACACTGATTACAATAGACTGGGCGAAATTCATTCATATGGAACCCGCGATGTGACAGACTTCGTCTTACAACCTCATCAACTCACCATGACTACCAAGAAGCCATCTTATGCAGGTGCAAAATTTTACAATCTCCTACCAAGACACCTCAAGAGCATAACAAGAGAGTCAGCGTTGAAGAGGAATCTCAGTGCATGGCTTGCTGACAGGACGTTTTACTCCATCGAGGAATTTTTAAACTGGACATGACATTTTTATCTTTATCCATGTTTTAAACTAGATAAAATTTTTACATACATATTGACACATATTCTGTACTCGGTGTATATAAATAAAGTTCTCTTTGATTTGATTTGATTTTGATTTGATTTGAGAATGAATTTACCACTCAATTCATTTTTTTAATAGTCCAATTTATACACTTTTAAATCATAAACTCTTAGTTACTGGCAGTTTCTATTAGAAATGCAACTTACATTAAAAGTATATTTTTATAATGAGAAATTTTTTTGTTTTAAATGCATGAACTTTTACTTTGAAGAAATTGGCGGCAAATGTTCATAGAACGGTCAGTGAAATACCTTCAAGCGTACACTTCATTCTGGACAACTTGTTCACTTCAAAATTAAAACATCATTTTTTCCTTCTCAGCCTACAGTTTTATATTTGTTTATTCTCCAGTTTTATCTCTGCTAATCCCACCTTAAACATGTCCTTTCTTGAGCCTCTTTGTCCTCTTCCCCTTCTTTTGTTAAATTTGGAAGTTTTTACTGTCTATTTTATAACATTATATAAGTATATATATATATATATATATATATATATATATATATATATATATATATATATATATATATATATATATATTATTTGCTGATGCTCCAATGTTGATGTTATTAGATAGTAAAAACGTTGTTTTTGTCATTATTATTGTTATAAATTTTTTTATTATAAAACAAACTGTTTCTGTATATTCATCTTTAAGATTTAATATAAAATGAAGATGTCTTTGTAAAAAAAACTAAAGAAATAGTTTTGTACAACTTACCAAAACTTTGGCTAATCCATATTCCCAGCATATCAAGCTGAAGCAGCCTGTAGTAACAAGCTTCGCCCAAGTGTAGGTTCATGAATAGGTGGTATATGAAGCTCCCGATCCAAGGTGACACACTGCCAGCAATGTGGCACCAGGAGAGGAACTCACTGGACTCCCATGGCATCAGTTTTGGCACAACAGTCAAGATGTATACAATTGGCAATCCTGTATACAAGCAAAGGGTTGGTAAGAAAATTTCAAATATAACACATACATGACACAATTGTAACATTTAACAACCCAACATTCCTTATGTATTAAAACTAACACGCCTTTCTTCTATTAATTAGGCCCTACCACAATTTTAACATAGAATATTTGCCACCAAAAGGTTTTATATATATACTAGCTGTTTCCCGCGGCTTCGCACGCTTTTCGTAAGTTTTGCCCGCGTATGAGCATTTCTGGTTGAAGTAAATTATATTTCCAACCCCGATGTAGATTTTACCTTGATGTCACGATCAAGAAAATATGTCAAAAATGTATTGTACATGCATAATGTATTTTATTACAAAGTGGTCTACCACTCAACCTTTAAGTTCAACCAAAAATTTAGTTTAGACAATTATACATCATAACTTAGCGCCTTCAAATAGTGTTTCACTGTTTAATATACGTATCTATCTCGTAATTGCAGGTTATAATGTGCAGGCGCTTTGAAAACTTTTCTTCATTTTATTCGTTTATATTCACGAAATAAGCGAATAATTCAGATAATAACTATCCTATCTTCTAAGTTAGACTAAATTACGGATACATGTGAAATTTGATTGAAATTGGTTCAGTCGTTTTGGAGTTTATTGGCAACATACATCGTGACTCAAGATTTTTATATATATAAGAGAGATTATATATATATATATATATATATATATATATATATATATATATATATATATATACATAGGGCCCATAGCATTAAGACTATGGAGAAATAAACCATGTAAAGGCAACACAAACTAATTTTTCCCTCTAGTATGCCTGCACAAAGACTTTTCTTAAGATTTTATTTATAATTCCAAATAAGGAAGCGAGCCGGAACTGCTTCTTCTCAATATTTTGAACAAGAATCTATGTGAATCATTCCTACAGGTTTACTTCAGTGAACGATTTTGTAAATGATTAATAAGACATTTTGAGTTTAGTTTTTAGTATTTTAGTTTTATGAAAATTGTAACTAGTAGAGTATATTAAATAATTATTAATTGATATACGCAGTTAGTGTTAAAAAAACATAGATTAAAACACTCAAGTATTGATTGTAATAACTATTAAATTTATCAAGGAAAATCAGTGACATTAATATTACAGTTATAATCAGGTTATAGAATAAGGTACTTTGGTATAATCCAGGGGTAACTTTTTTTGAAAAGTTCTTATCAGAGACCTAAAAAACTGCATTATTAGAAAAATAGACTATTTAACTTACTGTAAAAATTAAATACCATTATGACGACCGGTTCTTGTTTTATTCCTCCCAAAAGGAAGGGGTGTCGACGAGAACGAAGCCACTCTGTCCATTCCTACTACCTATTACTTCGCGATATAAGTAGGTTAAGATTTGATTATCATAAATAAGTTATTAGTAGTACCAAAGTTAAAGATAAAATTCACGACCGCTCACGTGATTTAGCTTGAATGTAGGTATTATCTCAAGGGATGGTTTACTTTTTTTCGCTAGAAGTGCGGGGCGCCACCAAAGACGGCACTAATGGCCAGGGGTATTTCCGATCGGTACTTTCCCGACCTAAGATTGCGTCCTACATCGTCCAACTTTTCCGATGTCAGATTATGTTGGACAATTGGAAAGAAAATATTGGGTTCAACCCATAAACCAGAAGTAGTTCTCGTTTTATCACAGAACACAGAAGTGTGTAATAAATGTGTACAATTGCATAATGAACAAAATGAAATGTTACCAATTTTTGCACTAATAGGTGCAGTACTATCATACCAGAGAAAAGGTTTCTGATTACAGTTCGGCTCGTCGCCACGTGCGCGCGCAACTGTTTCGAGATATTTTGTCTTGATACGTAATTTAGACGTCTGACGCCTTTCCTAGCGAATCCAATACGTAACATAACCAATTATTGGCTTTTAAATATCAAATTTTGTATTTGCCTTCAGATTATACCTTACACAAGAATAAAGTCATACCACAACGACAACAAAACTAGATGTTTATTTCAGTAATTAACAAGTTGCTATAAAGTAAATCAATAGAAAAAGGCCATTCTACATAGGGATATATCTAACCATAACTACAGACAATAAAAAACGTAACTAAAATAGCAGAGGCAGCCTTCGGTCAGTCTCTGGTAGGGACTCGTGAAGACGTCACTATAATCAATCACACCACACACAGTAGCAACCGTGTGTTCTTGATACATTCTATAAAATCTTCGGCGATATTATCCATCACCCGCATATCGCCGATCTTCATTCACAATTAAACGGATCAAAGATGTGTAAATGCACGGAATAAATCAACCCTGGGGCAGAAAAATCTGTTTTTAGATTTTCCTGGTTCTACACTATATCCATGTCTTACTTCCCGTTTTCCTGGTGCGATAAATTCCC
Source organism: Homalodisca vitripennis (assembly GCF_021130785.1). NCBI lineage: Eukaryota > Metazoa > Arthropoda > Insecta > Hemiptera > Cicadellidae > Homalodisca > Homalodisca vitripennis. Next base: position 127,328,939 of record NC_060211.1, on the reverse strand, counting down.
TGTTTTTCCCCGATCAGGTGACCACCCTGATGCGGCGAGATTAAGGCGGTCGCCCCTTCGCCCCCCCCCCCTCTTAATCCGTCACTGTGTTGATGGTGTGAGTACTAATAGTCTAGCTGTAGCGTCGTGGCTATGGCATTATTAGGTACTATATAATTAAGGTTGTGTCACATCAAGTCATAAAATATAATAGAATATTACTCAAAGTAAAAAGATTTGGAATTTTCATATGCTGGGAAAAAACTTATATGAAGATAATTCGGAGTGCTACACATTGCGTATTTGTTTCGTATTATAAGTATTCTGTAAAATATATTTTTTCGTATCCTTATATATTTAAGAAAAAGGTTCTGGATGTTAGAGACAGACTTTAAACTATATTTCTGTATTCTGCCAAAAATATTTAATATTTTTATATTCAATTTTTTTATTTAAAATATCCTATATAAAAACCTTGCAAAAATCATGAACCTAAATGTCCACATTGCTTATAATATTTTAATGTATGATTATCGATATTTTATTAAAAATGATCAATGACCTATAAGTAATTCTAAAGAAAATTTTGTACATATATTAAGTTAAATAAATAAGTTAATTAATTTAATTCACTTTAAATATACTATCTATTCTGTCTTGAAAGAAATGTAGATGGACGTAGTTTCATGTGTGTTTGTCATCTTGTAATACAAAACTGAAGATGAAGGTAAATTTGAGTAATACTTATGTTATGACGACTCTAAACGCTGGAATGATAATGTGCTCGTTGTCAATTATATTGTCAATAAGACAACCTTAATTGTAAATAATCTGAAAGGTTAAAAATATTATCCCGTTTTTTCACTACCATGCGTATTAACTAACATAACTATTCCTTTTTCAAACTTTGAATGGCCTTATGGAAACCTTTTCAAAGACATTGAAACGCATGAGAAAATTATTATTGCGTAAAAAACAAATAATGAAGTTAACACATTAAGCTTTTTCGCTTTCATTGACTAAAATTCAAATATCGTTACCAGTGTTTATATCAGATAGCATTACTGTATTTGCGTTGAAAACAATGAGAAATCATAAATTGATTTAATATAATGGTTTGCGCCCTTGTATGGATCTACTTCAGTAGGAACGTTGTTGCAATAAAATTATAAAAATAATATATTTAAAACACATTATGGGCCCTTTATAAAAATCAGACAGAGACGGTCGACGAAACGGAGCTACATAACACATAATGTACGCACAGTATTGACGTCGTATTTTATAATGCCTAAAACAGGAGTTCGTGTTTTGTATAAAATTATAATGAAGAGAACATGTTACATTTGCGTGTTTCTTAATTCCTTATATTTGTTTCCTCCGTATTTGTATTATGTTTCACGGATATCTCCAGGAAAACATGCGGAGCTTCTATTGTTATACACCCCTGAGCGTCGCGCATGAGGGAATACAATCAGAGACCCTTCTTGTCTCTGGAATTAGTACACTTTCTCTCAATTTAGTTAGTTATGAATATACAATTTATAATGTTACAATCTAATGTATGTGTCAATATTGATTTTAAATTAGTTAGAAACTGTTTTATAATACAGTACTTCATAATATACTGTAAATGTTATTGTAACAAAAAATGTGATGAAAGTATGCACAAAGAGATCCGTAAGATTCAAAGGCATTCAAATCAAATAAAAAAATGCTTATAATAAATAGTTAACACGGTGTTTTCACGAAATATTCTATTCAAATGGACAGAATATTATACGTCACAGGTTTTAAATACTGTAGCCAGATAGCATCTCGAAAAGGCTTGGTATTATTTCACATGCTCAATCTAGCAACTCAGACGTGTTCAGTATTTCCAAATAAAAAATCTCCACAACGTAGCTGTTTTATAAGCACCAATGTATGTTTTAAACTCGAACAGTGACTCGCTGCAAAAGTTCAATGCGGCGCTGTATGTAATCGCGTGTCTCCAGATATCGCTCATGCAAGCGACAACACGGATATCTTAGTGCTTGGAATTATACGATATCTACTCCATTATTTTCTACACTCTGGGTAAGCTCGATATTTGTACAAAATCAAAATATATTCTTTGTCCATTGCAATACAACTATTTATTTCGAAATTATTTCGGATTTTGATATTTTGTTAAACATCAGTAGGTAAATAAGTGCTGAAAATTCTTCAATCATAATAATTGTTAAGTTTTTTTTAGTAAAAGTGAGTAACTGAGCTAAAAAATAAAATACCACGAAAATATATTATGGAGCTGATGTAAATGCCGAATTTTATAAATATGTGTTACATGATTGTATATTGTGGCTCAAAACACCAAAGTTGGAATTCAAAATTGTTTGAATTAGAACTTTTAAATAAGAATTGTAATAAAGACATGGTTGATTTTTCTTATATTAAGGAATGGATAGAAACCGATAACAATCGTTGGTTCTGTTTAAGATGCATTATGTATTAAAATGAAAGCATAATGTTTATATAATTCGGATGCTGTATCCAGCCTTCAAATTTGTAATATAGTACATAACATATAAGGTACACAAAAACATTATTTAAACACGTTTGGTTTTTCTTGTGAATAACATGAAGCCTCTAGTTTTTAATGTTCATAAAATTACTTCAGGATAACCACATATGATTGTTTATTTATAGTATAAAATGATGTACACGAACAAAAATCAAACCCGCATCGTCGAGGCGATAAACCTAAAATGGTATTTACTCAAGTATCAGAGACGGCTTGAAATTAGAAAACAATTTTTAGCACATTTTGCAAACAAGTGTTTTGCAAGAAAACAATATAAAGCAGGTCATACATACACTTAATATTATTAAGGGGAAATAGAACGAAAAACGGAGTATTAAAGGATCCAACAAATGGTGACGGACATGTTATCGCATAGACGGACAGACAGAGGGACTGGCAGATATTTTAACCTCAATATCAATAGATCTCTACCTGGAGGGGCCTAGATTTTTAATACGTACCAAGTTTCAATCTTCCAAAACCTTTCTACCAAGATTTATAGCACATACAGGCAAAGAGACAACTCCTGAGATGAAAAGGATTCTTTCTTGGACGAGCAGGATCTTATGTACCAAGTTTCAAGTCTTTAAGACCATTCTATCAAGAGTTATTGAACAGACACACAAAGAGAAGGACGGAGTACTAAACCGAATGGATGAACTTACAATATTTTAAATCTTAACCACTTCATGCTAAAACTCGACTTAAAAGTTAAAAACTAACAAAAGAAGCGGAGAAATATTCACGAATAACTGACTGGAATTTAAAAAAAATCAATTGAAAATTAATATAGCTGTACTAGTTATGTCATTGGAAGGCAAAAGGTTTTTGTATCTATTACGTGTTAAAGTACAGTAGAAAAGTGCCTCTGTTTTTTTCTTTAACTTTCACATGTAAACTATTCAACCCATTGTACAATTTTTTAGGACAGCACAACCATATGTGCAATTAATTTAACCACTATTTTCAATTTGTAGTGTGTAAATTCTGTAAGGAGTAAAAATTAGTTTTCACGCAGTTTTTTTTTATTTCAGCGATTATGTAACTACTCATCTACCTTAGAAAATGTCCTAAGACTCTCTTTGAAATAGTCGGCAAGAACTATGCTACATGAAACTTCACTGGACTGTGCTTCTAACTAATATACCAATTGGAGCTCTAAATGTTCTAAAATATTATAAATATTTTTCAGTTTATAAAGAAACAAACACGTAAATAGTGTCGTCATTGTTAATGCACGTTTAACTATATTTTTAGCAAATATTCAGTATTAAATATACAAATATATAAAAATATACAAAGATATATAGATATATAAAAATTACCGCCTAACTTTTACTATACATTTAAATACTGTTATGAAAGCTGTCTTAGTTGTCTTTTGACAGAAGTAGGCTTCTCAAAGCTGTGTATGGATATACATATATATTTTCTTGATCGGAAATAATGCAAAATCAACTAAGGAAAAAAAATACCAAGATCGGAGTAAATTGCAATTACCATAAATATAAACTTTTTGACATATTTTCTTGATCGTGGCAAGAAGCCAAACTCAACATTGGCGTCGGAAATATAATTCACTGGAACCAGAAGTTCTCATACAGGTTCAAACCTACGAAATTGAGCGCGAAGCCGCGGGTAACTATTAGTAGAACTGTAGTTAGCCTATATAGTTAGAAAATGAGATACATGTTCAATTGGCACAATAAAACATGATAAAAAATAGAATAATTAATTATTTTATCACAATAAGTTTCAAAACAATTTAAAATGTATCAAAAATATGTAATTAGTAGCGATAGGAAATAGTAGGTAGTCAGTAGTGATCGTTTGTTGTCTTGTAGTTGCACTACAAAGATCCCCACTGTAATCTGTGTTTAGGAATTTGTATTCCAATGTTGAAGAAAATATGTTCGATGACAATTTATTTGAACACAAATCAAACAACTGTTGATTTTGTGATAGGCCATTTAAGCCATTTAATAGTTAGATACATAACAAAATAAAAATTTCTTTATCTAGACCTCAAATTTAATATATGTCAACGGATACTGCTTTGAATATCGAAATGCATTGATAGCCAGATTCTTTATAGTCATAGAGTATGACAAACGCGCGTTCAGCTGGTTCCAGTGATCTGTTACAAAGCCACGGGGCTTATGCGTCTAAAACGTAGTTAAGATTTTGACAATTTTTTTTCCACCTTGATAGTTATATGTTTAAAGTTAAAGTTATTTCAAACTGTAACGTCCATTCGATAGGAAACAACCCTACGAAAATGAAGAACAATAAGAACTTATGAAACCTATTATTGTATTTTGAGTTTGGAACTAGCGACTTTCCCGGATCGATTTAGGAATGTGTGTCCACAAGCATATTGACGGACTCAAGCATATCACAACTGTGATCTCCATGTTTATAAAAAGCTGCCAGTGGTTAGATTTCTTGATTCAGTTGTTCGAGCAATATTTGAATAGATATCATACATACTAGGTATAATATATGTGAATCATGTACGATAGCTTTGCTGAACGCATATCAAGAGAATTGCAATTGTTTAACATTATACATTACATTTCGTATGGAACCACCATGTCACGATCCAGTAACCAGTACTTATTGTAGACTGACCAGTCTATTAATAGTATCAACCCTGAGTTGATACATACGTTGGAGAATGCCTTTCATTTATACTACTGTTACACCAGTAAAACATTCTCTGGGTACAGAACAGAAAAATTGATGTTTTATGTTTACTGTATGTTCAAAAGATGGTACATTACGAACCAAAAGTTACGAGATATTGGGGAAAAGGATTGTTGGAATTGATGAGGGGAGGCGTTCCTTAGTGTTACAGATTTTAGAGAGCCTAAAAATGAGGGAGAACCCACTTTTTTTATTTGAATGTGATTGCTAGAAGCTGCAATTAAGCCTGACCTTCATCCAAGGTGCCTATTTCAAGGCGGCTGAACTATTTCAGGATAGCTAGAATATGGAATCCCGGCTTGTGGCAATCCCAATACCCTTAAAATGCCCATTCTGGATATCCTGTCACCCCGGAAGCCATGCAGTAGATGACGGGTTTCCTCAGCTTCATGTCATTTTTAATGAAATCATTGCTTCGATCGCTGGTAGGGTTTTGCAGTGTGTGGTAATATTTGAGTTAAATATTTACGTTAGATTTAGCAAAAGCCCCAAAAGAAAATTCTCAATTTCTTGAAATTCCGTAAAACAATGATAATCAGAATAACGCTACGAAATTTGTTCTGTAAGGTTCTGCTCCTAATACATGTAATCAATCATGGGTAAACAATAAGCATATATTATCTATTCCAATTTAAAAGATCTGCCGAATTAAAAATTAGGCTAATTTCTGTATTTACTCAATATGCTAGTGGTTATATTCCCTTTAGTCATATTAGAATGAAATTGAGTTTTAATTCTGGGATTAATATATACATTAACTACTCACGTAGGAAATATTCAGTTTAGCTCCAGTCCACCTTCCTTTTAGTACTGCAGAGATCCAAAAGAAGTCGGCGACGAAGAAGCTCAAAATGGACTCTTACATCAATTAGACATCGGAAACACCTAGACTACAAAATATAGTGTAATCTAGGTGACTGTCTCATCATATGCACAATTGAGTTTACTACGATGTTCTAGACAAGATTTCTAAGCACGGTGGAGCAAGCAAGAGTAAAGTCTGTGACAGCGTCAGATTTTAGATACTACACTGAAAGGAAAGTGAACCTAAACTCAACATTCACATTGAATCAACCCTTCCCACCATACCTACGTTTCGTACATATAGACTATACATTTTCGTTAAATTAGCTTACCCGTTAAATAATAACTGCTGAAATTGTATTCTATCCTAAAGCTATGCCCCTTGTGTTCAATAATTGATTTGTACAATAAACTTACGCACACAATTTACAGACAAACCGTAGTGCAAAATAAGACATAAAGTATAGTCTATACTATGTACAATATAGATACAGACTGAAGGGCGGGCAAGCTATGATTTTTGTCCACTGCATATAGAATGCAACAGTGTGTATCGATAATTGCAATCATATCGGCATACAGTCATACAAATATACATAAAAACAATTAAATATTTAATCGTTTCGTTTCATGTTGAGAGTTCGACTACACTACATTCAACAGATCCTATCAACAAGTTTCGATTGATTGTAAATCTATTACTATTGTTATACAATGTAATAGATATGGCAAATCATGAATACATTTTCAAGACCATTAAACTGCAATTGCGACTGGCAACTTCACTATATTATAGCTTAAACATATAGTCAGCGTCCCGTCGGTAGTAGACTGTTGGGAATTGACCACGTTTAAAAATTTAACTCATTTTAATAGCTAAACCGTTAGCGATACAATAAAATGTAAACACAATTTTATAGCCTGTCTGATTTTAAAAATAAAACAAAACTCTGTCTTACAATATTATTATCGGTTTGGCAACAATATCACAAAATGGTCAGACATGAATTTGAATTTAAAGCCAAATTTTTACATGAGAGATATCGAAAATATCATATGCCCTTTTGTGTATATTGTACAACCGAAGCAAGATCTTGCAATCAAATGTTGGTTAAAACCTATTTGGCCACACTTGGGCTTCAAAAAAACGCACACCTAGTTAAGTAAACCACTTATGTTTGTTTAAAGAGTTCAAATTCCAGATTAGTCGCTTGATTCACCGCTTCCGTCCAGTCTTCGCCACCTCTATCCATATTTGATGGCAATCAGGTCTTGGCTTTGGAATCGACCAATAAAATAACCATATCAAGTTTTGTAAATTACGTACTCTACCCTAATAGAGTCAAAACAGCGTTATTGACAATTTTGATTAGGGCTCTGCTCCTTGGCTCGAAACTTTCTTGCTGTCAATCCTGGTTAGCACACAAACCATAATATAATTCATGCAAAATTTAAATCACAACAATCCAATAATAAATAATCCTGACTAATCACTTGATTCACTGCTTCCATCCAAGGGCTTCGTCCCTTTGGTCGCACTAGGTTGAAATCTGGCCATTCTCATGGATGCAATTGTAAAATCACTTTGCTAAAATTAAGATTGGTTGAATTTATGACCCATTATACGATAACCACTAAATATTGTTTTTATTGTGAGGCGATGCCTCCTTGAGATCAATTGGGTTGTGCGTCGAACTTAAAATTTGGAATTAATAGAGGAATTGTTGTGCCACATTTGGAGAAAATAGGCCATAAATACGGTTGCTAAAGTGTTCACAGGCAAACTTTGTTTTCTGCTAGTTAAGCTTCACTGCATTCAGTCAATTGTTATTTACATGGTTGTTATTTTTCAGTCAATTATTATTTACACGGTTGTTATTTTATTTTGCTCAAAGTTATTGCTTTTAGAGTAATACACCTTATTATTGCAAGTAAATACCATATCAATTGTCCGTACGTTGCATATTGCGTTGCTTTATATTTCGTAATAGACAGTCGACACTTTCCAAAAATCTATATTAAAATTTACTGAATACTTTAATTGTCATGTGACACCAACGGTTGTAATTTATTCATTATATATTACAATAAAACAAGATTTTTATTTCTAAAGGGGAAGAGTTTTTATTAAAAGAATACATACATTTGTCTTACCGCTAGATGAAAATGACATTTCATCACATTGTATGTTAACTCGTGTACATCACGCCACACTTACTGTTATAGAGGACTAGCCTTTTATCTTGATGTTGTGGATGAGATACTATCCTACAGATGTCAAAGTATGTACGAAAAATGTATTAGACCTTATAGTAAAAATCGAAACAACACAATACATAACTAATTTTTTTTGTTATTTGCAATTGGTTTATAAAAGTGAAAATGTTAGTTTATACACGTATATAGAAGCATACATACAATTAGTAATCCAGGACACTTATTTTGGCACAAACGTGATTTAACACACGACACACTTAAAACTACATTTGAGGTTTCCATACTACTTTTGGATTGTTGTACTTAAATTTACATAAATAAATTCTATAAGACTGAGTGTTTCTTTAAGTTTCTCTTCGCCTTCCGTATGCTGCCAACTATGCGAGGAAATACGCGCCAAATTAAGATTTAACTTATATCAGTACAATTATGACGCGCTAGGGGGTTGTTTTTATTTATTGTATTCGTATTTTAATTTCAATAAGAGGTTGAGTATTCTACGGTCTTAGTGTACAAGAAGACAAATAAAAAATCTTTGTCAGAGAAGAGAATTATAATTAATTATTATTTACCCATAACACCACAGCCACGCTTTAAGCGAAAAGGTGTTTAAATATTATTATTATTTATAGTTAAATTCATCGATTTAAAATTCTCATACGTTTTAACGGCATCCTCGGAAGATGAATTTGGTTATAAACTGCATTAATTATTATTTACTGATTTGTATTATGTTGTTAGACACCTTGGCAAATGTTTTACATCGTAGCTTTTAATTTACCAGCAGTATTTGTGTTTATATCATGATCAGACTATAAGACAATCCAAATAGCTAAGGGAAGTGTAAAATTGAATGAAGTTATCTGGTGATAAACCGGTGTTACTCACTGTCAATCCGACTCACAATGAAATAACCTGAGGTACTGCAAGAAATCAATACATGTGGGACCACAGGTCATTGACTCACCGTGTGTGACAATGTTGATGGTCTCATTGTGCATGTAGAAGAGGCTGTGGATGCTGCCCCAGACGGAGAGGATTGGTCGGTAGCCAGTGTGGATGTAAGGGTTGAACTGCAGGTGACGAGGCATGTCCTGCCAGACGAGCAGACGGCTCATCCTCGGACAGCGTCGGAAGCCATACTGACAGTCGCGTCGCGACGCCGCATCGCCACCCTCCAACCCACTATTGATTTCCACCACTAATAAGACTAAGTCGTGTTTTAACAATCCTGGAATAATAAACTTTTTTTTCGCATTTTACATTTCTCCGAGAAAAACGTTTCTTTCAATATAAAATAAAAATGTCAACTATAGAAAATGTTCGTTCCTTTCACCTTCTCAAGAGCGTTTGTCAAATATAAATCTGTTATAGGAGGGGAAAGTAGCCTACCTGAGTATTGGCCCAGATGCAGGACTGAAACGGCGACCATTCGGTTATCAGTCAGCCCGACACGCTAACTTCAAAGTCAGTCCGGCAGAAAACGTAAAATGATAAGACCGATCATGAGATATAATGAGCTAAGAAAATGAGATTGGAGTTTATAGGAATTTACTATATTAAAAAAAACAAACAAACAAAAAATCGTAGCTAAGTTAAAAATTACAACAATGGATTTATAATATTATACAATAATAATTTTTTAATGTTCGTCAATGGGGTTGCTAGTGAATTTGGTAGGCTTTATACCCAATACCAGTATAACAACTGGTGAGAAACTACCGCCGGTGACGTTAGCATATTCCCAATAACTGAATGTTTTCGGAAATTTGCCATAAAAATTAATCAATAAATAGCGATGAACTTGCTAAAGTCAAAACTGACGAAAGACCAAACTGTAGATACAAGAAAGATCTCACACGTACCAAGTCCAGAGTGGTTTAAATAAGCACAAACCATGTCACTGTACAAAACAGGTGCACTGAACAACACATACTCACTCACCAGTGAGGGTGAGAGACTCGGGATAAAACAATATCGTCATTTCCAGTAGCAACGTCATATGTCAACTAAAACAATAAATCACGCAAAAATTGATAAAAATGTTTAATTATCTTGCATGTCTTAAGGTGTTTGACACCTGAAGAACAGGTTAGATTCCTATCTTCGAAAAATAGTGTTCTGTTTTGTATCTTGTAGGCTAACTATGGCAATGTCCGAAAACCTGAAATTTAGTACTTTATTTACTCAATTACTTTAATTTGTTTATTTTATATTAATATTAGTAGTAATTTACAATGTTACTGTATGTAATCGGTACATTATCACATTGTCTAAACAAGTATTTATTTTAATTTTGAAGCAAACTGTGAATACCTAAAATATTTCTCGAGCTCTACTTAAAATAGTAACAGTGTTCGTGTAGAGCGACAAAATAAAAACAATATAAAATTGTCATTTATACTTGTATGTACTTAATGTTAACACACCTTATGTCAAATACTAACACTCTTGAATTTTAGACAGATTTAGTAACTTCTACATTGAAAAGAGCGGTGGAAGGACGCTGCTGCATCGTACTTATGTGGCATTGTCTCACTATCTTCATTAAACTTATCACGGAGGTAAATAAAGCTAAACGTTTGTTTACCATAGAACATATCTGCGATTGCTAGGGTTGTGTCTAAACGTTCAACGTTCGATTGAAAAGAGGGATTGGGTGCTATCTTCTGTTGGGTTGAAGGCGCTACTTAAGGGTAAAAATACGATTTATTTTTAGAGTTGATACAGAAAGAGAAATAGTAAAATTCAGCTAGATGAACCAAGGAATGTTGATAACTATTCGGAATAACTACTAAGCAATTAAGCATTGTTAGATAGTTTTTGTATATAAAATCGGACTGTTTTAATTGATAACGTCTTAATCTGGACAGGTAAAGCCTAAAAATTAATTTACTGCGCAAATCTTTTGTACCAACGTTCACTCCAAGTGCGGATTCACAAAATGTATACTTCCAATGCCATTATAAAACTGATGATGCAAGGGACTTGTGTCAGTTATGCTAGTACGAGTGTATTCCCAATGCGTGAACGTTTTTGGACATTTTTGTCATAAAAAAACTAATCTATGATTAGCGATGAACTCGTTAAAGTCAAAACTGACTCCAGAACAGAGATCTCAATCATAGCAATTCCAGAGTGGTTTAAATAAGCACAAATCACGTCACTGTACAAAACAGATGCACTGAACAACACACACCCACTCACAAGCGAGGGTGAGAGACTCGGGATAAAACAATATCGGCATTTCCAGTGACAACGTCATATGTCATTTTAAAATGTATTCACGCAAAAATAGTTTTAAATTGCTTTACTCATGTCTGTTTAACACCGGAAAAGAGGATAGATTCTAATCTTTGAAACGTAGTGTTTTATTTTGTGGCATGTAACGATGATAAATGTCCGAAAACCTTATTCCTAGTACTTCATTTACTCATTGTGTTATACAAAACGTCGGATAAAGTGGTCGATAGTCCCAATATTTGGATTTTCCCTTGTGTATGACTCCTACATGCCAAAGGTGAGCCTTCGCCATGTCTAGCAGGCTAGCGAGTTCCATATTGACTGTAAATATATCTAATGAAGTCAATTAACGATGCTAAACTGTGTTACTAGTGTATTGTTATGTAATTCAATAGCTCGATTTGTACATAGCATGATGTGTACCAGTTAACGTTATTATTATTTTATTGCCATATATCATTAGTTATATACAGTGTGGAGCAGAAAAGGTGTATTGGTTTTAACGTTAATATTATAATGGGAGAACGATTAGATCTATAACAAATACACTAAACGTGACCCCAATAGGGACATGGAGGGAAGCCATCTTACCTAGTTTTCATCAGAATTTATATACTGTACAGCTAGTGCCAAACTGGAAGTTCCGGGTTCGAATCTCAATTTTAAAGGATAAATATGTAACATATAGCACAAATTTAATAAACTTTCATAAAATAAAATCTATGGAATTTGTTAAAAAATATTTTACCTTTTCAAATTGGTGGTTCAAAATAAGATGAAATTAGGGCATTATGGAAAAACCAGTGTTCCACACCTTTACAATTACATCAGTGAAATAATCAATACCCAATTTGAAATTAATTTAGTTTCAAACAACATACTACAGGAACATATTTATTAAAATCGTTCTACCTCAAAATAAAATCAATGGAATAGTGAAATTAAATGTAAATTGAAGAGCATATCGTGCGGATTTAACGAGACCACATTTTAAACGTATTTAAAAAAGAAATGATAAGTCGAAACCATGATGTCTATCTCTAATAGTTTTTCAGTGCAAGCTGCAATCCGTTTTAATGTTGAACATGAAAACATGTCCAGTGTTATTGCTAAGAATTATAACCAACGCATTTTCAAAAGTAAATCTGTGTCGCAGATACACGAATTTTAAAGTTTTTGTTTAAAAAAGAATTTTGTGGAGTATTATCGAAAGTTATTAATTAAATATGGCGTACCAAACATAACAAACAAAGATTTGACACATTTCCATATTTTATTGCACTTTTATAAACACAGTAAACGAATAAAAACTGAAAATTCCTTTTCTGAATTTATTATCGTATTATTATAAAGTAACACACGCCACACGAACATATTTAACCATATTTCCCTACCTTAAAAATATTAAAAACTTTGGACATAATAAAAAAATAATTTGTAGTAGTACGCCATAAGGTACCTTATTTGAATCAGCTCTGAAAATGAGTGTTTTACATTCAATTGATGTGCTTAGATGCATTTCATTTCACAATGATTAGAAGGAGATAATTACCTAAATTGTATGAACTTTGGACTTGAATTGCACTTGGCTCAAAATAAAATCTCCGGTGATTCAAACTATGCTCACAGTGTTCTGTGGCACGATGAAGCCATTTAAAAAAAAACGTTGATGTCAAAGGAACAGAGTTTGAGCAAAGAGAATCCGCGCAGATTGAGGGAAATCAATCACCAGTTAAAGTATGGGTTGTACTCTACATAATTCGTTAAATATTATAAAAAGTTTATATTTAAATATTTAATAAATGTTCCTTATTATATCCCATTGATAAATTAACACGCAATGTATACACATATTCTTAACCAACGAATTTCTTTAACTACAATAACATCCTGATCAATCTATCATACATGAACACGTGGTTCATGCAAAAAGGTAGCCCTCCTTCAATGTGGTGCTTTTACTAGTTATTTGGCAAGGGGTAAAAATACAGGTTATTTTTGTAATACATATACTATTCATGTAACTGAGAGATGAACTGATTTGTAAGTAAACAGGACAGGTAGGATGACAGCTTGCAGACTTGTAGCTATAGTATCAATCAAGCTAAAACGTAAACAAATTATTTTAGTACTAAACTATATCTGTCTTGTTATTGTGAACTTACCGAAAGACACATAACTAGGAATGGCCTCCCCTTAATACTCGTATATGTGATGCATTTTGTTTTCGAACAATTATGCTATCAATAGTTTTCATCCATCTGCGGTACTTTTAACGTTCAGAAGGTTTATAACCTAATAAACAAATAAGGAAAGAACCATTTTATCCGTAGATAATTCTTTTCTTTTTGTAAACGAGAAAAATACCAATCCTCCATCAAATTCTTTTACAAGTTCTTAAGGCTTCTCGCATACAACCATTTCAAGGACGTAAAATTTGTAATGTGGTACTGTCCAATTGTATAGAAAATGTCATGTAGTAACATGCTATAAATTGTCAAAACTATTAATCACTCCCTTATCACTCGAGGAGCTAGAAAATATCATTTCTGTTTGTCTGTAAACCTGCCTATCTGTCCACACGACCTCCAGACTTGAAATAGTACAGGGATCTACTATAGTCCTATACAGGGAACACTGAGTTCGACGATAATGCATGTTACTCCATGGGATTTGGCTAAGAGTTCGCGAATACTTTTACATTGGTCTTATGGATAACCATAACCAGCAAATTGCAGAAGAAATAAATTTATAAACAAAGTCAGTACACTCAAAAGAGATTTTGACATGTGACACATTAACAAATGTAACGTAACTATCCCAACACACACAACACGATTTTACGGTGGTGGTATTTAAAGACTGATGTGAGACACTATCTCGAGAAAGATTTCATCTATAAACTTGAAATGTTCCATGGAATGAGTTTTTATGATATTGCATATCCAACAGTGGACTTTGGACAAACCTATCACTCAAGCCGAGTTTGGTTTGTAGACACTATTTAAATACTGATGTATTTAATAAAATAAATGTGAATGTGAATGTATCATGCGGCAAGATATCTCGAGAAAGATTTCATCTATAAACTTGAAATGTTCCATGAAACCCATTTACACATAAACCAGAATGAGTTTTTATGATATTGCATATCCAACAGTGGACTTTGGATGAGCGTCGTTGAAACCTATCACTCAATACACATTTCTTCTCTCTTTGCCGAGTTTGGTTTGTAGACACTATTTAAAGACTGATGTGACGCCCAATTTAATAAAATAAATGTGAATGTGAATGTATCATGCGGCAAGATATCTCGAGAAAGATTTCATCTATAAACTTGAAATGTTCCATGAAACCCATTTACACATAAACCAGAATGAGTTTTTATGATATTGCATATCCAACAGTGGACTTTGGATGAGCGTCGTTGAAACCTATCACTCAATACACATTTCTTCTCTCTTTGCCGAGGGTTTGTAAAAATTTCTTTTCTGAATGATTGTCTTTCGTTCGTTCTACTTGTCAATAATGAAAAGTGTTAAAGGCTTGAATGTTTTGCATTAAGCTTCAGCGAAGGCTGTTACGCTATACAACGTGTGGCGTATTCCTTCCTTGTTCCCAGCCATGGCCGCATATTTTAATTTTTTTATAAATAAAGTACATTTTGTAATGATAAGTTCATGTGTTATTGTTTTTATGGAAGGTGGGAAAAAATTAGAAGAACATATATAGCTTTATGTTAATTTTGTGACGTTCAAGCATAAGCAGATTAGCGTAAAAGATAATATTACTTTTGATTAAACAACAACTTCTGTCCAGGAATTGTCATTATTGCTGCTGTTTGGATTTCTTTATATCAACAGTTAGGCCAAGTTCGGTTCTGGTATCTCGTTCTGTGAATATTTTCCTTTATTTAATTATTCTTTCGGCATCTTCAATTTGTATTTGTCACGTTTTAAAATGTGTCTTATAGGATAGATACATATTTTAATAGTTAAAACAATCTTATTTGGGCGTTTAGCGATGACAAAGTTACTATTAACCAAAGTTGTGCTTAATAGTAATGAGTCATTGTAGCTTGATAATGGGTACAAAATAATTTTTTATGTCGCCTATTTAAAAATATCAGTCGTCTAAAAAGAATCCTTAAAGACCCATTCTTACACTCTTGGCTAAAGATTATGATCGACAGGTTTGTTTAAATATTAATTTTCAGTAAATTCGTCTTTGCTCTGTCACTGGCCGTAAAAAGTGTAAATGTTTGTAAATAACTCATTAGCTAAAAGAAACTTCCAGTTAAATATAATAAATTATAACAGGTATATGTAATGTTAAACACGAGAATAAAAATATTAAGTCAAATACAAGAACCTTACACAAATTGTGTGAATAATACTCAAGTTCACAAAAAAATATGAATAACTCCAAATGTTTACGACTTATCACTAGATTTGAATAAGGTAACTAGATTAGGTAACTTAATATTTTTATGACGTATAAAAAGCAAAAAAGAGTCAGTTAAAAAAGAAATTTAACATTTTTACCCAAACTGAATGATCAAATTAATTCATATATTCAAGTTGTAGATTGTGAGACAGATGCTGGGGTCTTCTTCAAACATCTTCAGAGTATCTGCATTATAATATATAAACTGTCAAGAAGAGACAATTTCTTGTGAAGATTTGCCTTATAAGAAAGACATAGTGCTATCTGATTTAAAAAAAAAATAGTTCAAAAAGAACAATGAAACCAAAACTGTAGCATTTTAATAAAATGCAGTAACATTTTTGTACTTTTCCTACTCTATTCTACAAGAATCGTAATATTCGTTACTAACTCTTTCAGATATTATCACGGTATGATATCTGTCTATGTATATAAAAACGATGGGAAGTCTCTAACGATCATGTTATAACCTCGTATGTCTTAATAGTTTAAGGAACACTCATTAATACTTAATCAATATATTTATTGTTAGTTTATTAAGCCATAGTCTGTAATTGGATTAACGCAATTTAATCTGCTTTTATTTTTTTAAAGTTAACAATTATAATATTTAACATTTCTATTAGATTAGATAACTGAAATCATAAACTTAGAAATTACATTATCTTTAATTCATACAAGATATAAGCAGTGTGTTTATACCAAGATGCACATGTTTCTAAAACGTGGACTTAACATGCGCCATCTTGAAACCTTAATAGACAAAAAATGTGTTATTATAAAATTTTAATGGGGTTGAAATTTCTAAAAATATTATTTGTTCTTTGTTGTGAAAACCTCTAAGTAGAAATTTGAAAAATTTAATTAAAATGGCCACCAATATAGAAATTTTTGTTTTGGTTCAGACTGGTTTAGTTCGAAGCTATGTGTAAATACTGTTTCTGTAATAACTTTAATCTGAATACGTTACACATTACAGAAGTCATAGTTTTCAATCGTATTTCCACTAAGAACTCTGCAAAACCTTCTTAGTTTTGCCTGATAACTGGGATGTAACATTTTCTTTTCCAAACTTTTAAATGCCATAGTTTTGAAATATTTGATTGGTTGTTGTTGTTACTGGCTAGTAAACATATCCAAGTCAAGTGAAAGTACTATCTCTGTATGAGGTTTAGATTGAATCAATTAACAATAACACAGCAGTTACGTCTATTGTTTAAGTCTGTACAAACTGTACATACGAGTGCATATGTAAATTTTCGGCTTATGGTGGCTTTTCGTTCTCGGTGCCATGAACAATAGAAAAATTGAAAATTCTGCTGGAAATACTGTCAAGAAGGTGACTGATTGCAATATACAAATATCCATGAAATCTTAAAATCGGCTACTAAAGAAACATTCATATGTATTGTCAGCGAATGAGAGTGAGTGGCATCACTAAACAAATAGACCTGCTAAACATCATGTTAGAGAAAATACCAGTTACGTTATTATCTCAATATTCTATTGGTTTTAATTAAATAATCGATATTAACTAGACAAACAGGCTCATTATGTATCAGTTAAGTTTACCTTCTTAAAATACCCTGAATAAATAAGACGACCTTAAGTAAGACGTATTTTCTCATTAAGTTATTAGTATATTTGGACATTTTTTTCATGAATTATTGATCTCTTTGCTTAAATTACATGTTATATTTATACATTTTTTTGTTTACAAATAGGTAGATTTCATAGAAATCTAACTGTTGCAATCGCCTCCATGATGGAATTGCCGGAAGACTGTTTGCATCTTCTCCGATCGTGACTCCAACGGTCCAAAAATGTATATATTTTTTTTTATGTATGGGCTTACGCGAGGTTGTGAACCCATTAACTGCCGTAATCTTTAAATATCCAGACTACATTTTGCACAAAGGCTGTAAAAGTACGTAATTCCACTAGCTTGGGTGATTTCGCTAGTAATTCGTAACCAATAAAATGAGTGAAGATGGCGTCCACTCGCATTCGAGTAAAATTTGTAATTTAAGAAATTTCTAACATAGACCAAAAACGATGAATTTTAAAAATATATATATTAAATAATTATAAACAACTTTTCCTCTTTCACTTTTGTTTTGATATTTCTTAAGGCCTCGTGGGGGCGGCAATTTAAAGTTTGGGAATGAAATGGTTATATATAACTATTCTCAGGTCATTTATAATAGTGTTTATTTGTACTTTTTATATCTTGTATGAATTGCAGATTGCAAGCAGTTCTAAGTAGTGGTAATAATATTGTGAACTCAATAACTACCACTATCCATCTACCTTAGTTCTTGATAGATTTAAACTCAAAGTGGAACAAAGACAGTATTTACACATAGCTTGGTCGAGTTCGTTTGCCAATCTTAACCAATAAAACGTTCCAAGATTACGGTCATTCGCATTTGGGAAAACTTTTTATCTCGGGGGGTTTTAAACATAAATCAAAATTGACACATTTCTTAAAATTGTAAAGCAATTTCAAGCAACAATTATTCTGACTTACTTTCGATTATTCTTGTAAGGTTTCAAGATTATGGAGTTTCTAACTGTTTGGAAATGTTGCGATTATTTTAACATTCCGACGTGAAGAGTTATCGTCCCATCAGTGATGTGCAAATTCAAACATTTAAACTAATAATGCATCTTCATTAGAAATGACGGCCACATGTGAAATCCAACTTTTTACCGACTGAGCCGGAAGGGATACTTTGTTTTGTTAAAAAAAGGCGAAACAAAAATATTAAATAATAATGTAATGAATTCAAATGTGCTTATGTAAAGGCGATTGTAATACTAAGATTTATATTAACACTAGGTAAGACAACACATAACAAAATATTATACCAAGATATAATGTTTGTTGTACCAATGTGTTTCAAATTCCATTGTAATTAGTATTGTCATAATCATCACTAGGGATGTTATCCAACCTAATCAATATCACCTACTAACTCTCAATGCCGGTGAAACGATACAAAAGTCAACATTCACTAAATTGTTACTAATGCTTTGTTTACATTTTGTAATTGGCTTGATAGTAGGCTGACAGTAGGCTTGATAGGATAGTAGGATTTCGGATATTTGATATTGTTATATATGTTACAAAATGCATGACACTACGTTTTGAGGATTGAAATCCATCCTCTTCGTCAGGCGACAAGACAATTAGTACATATATGTACTTAAAAGCTATATGTTATATCTTACGAAACGTAGTGTTATAGATTTTATAACACAGCGATGGCAATGTCCGAAACCCTGTTACTAATGGTTATTCGCATTTTTGCCTATTTATTGCTATACTGATGTTCTCACCAAACCGCAACGATTTTCTTTGCTATTACCACAACTTTCCATTATTTTTGCATGTATCATTAGCTGTAGTTACTTTGAATACTCACTATTTCTATCGATATTGACAAAAATTGTAAATGGCCGTTAATAATAAACCAAACGAAAAATTAAACCTACATAATCGAACACGGATACGGGTTGGCTCTATGACTGGTCGACCAAGGTCACTCGGTCAAATATAAGCCGCCTCTGCCCGATGAATATTAGAGGAGAGACCCCACAGTGCATCACTCTGCCAGCATGTGTATGAAAAAGACATACGTCAACATAGCTGTATTCAGCTACTACTAGACCTTCCTTCAGATAGGTTATACAAATGTCAATGTTAATTAAGATTTTGAACGTCAAATCTTTCTTAACAATAAAGTTTACAAGAGATCAGCATGACAAATCATTAAATTCGTTACTTATTTTGTCTCACGGCTGATATGTACAATATACCAAATATAAACGACAAAATAGAACAACTACCATAATAAAATAAAATAAGTTTACTATAAAAGTACGTACTATTACAGCGCTTCTTATTGTTTAAAGTGGTGCAGTACATTTTTGAAATATTACATAAATAAAGATAGATAATAAAAAAAAATGTCAATATAATTTGGGTCACAGCAATTTAAGATACCTTTCTGGAGACAGAAAAGTAGAAAACAACATTTCTCATGCTACGAGAAGTGGTAAGCGTTTCAAGCAGAACTTAGACCAAAATAAAGACTGTTAAATATAAGAATATGAATGTTTACGGTATATATGAAAGACGACAAAAGGGAAAGGCATATTCCTATTTATAAAGTGGTAATTTCATTAAGAAACATTTTATTAAATAATCATGTAATTTTATAGACTAATAATTTACTTCATATAAAATTGCCTTTAGTCACAATTGATTAAAAAAAAGCATGTCACTACTTACAGTTTAGCCTTTTTTATTCATGTACATACTGTAAAAATAACCTTTTTATCTTCAATTGTTTTAATTTTGGCTTTGTTAAAAATTCCATAGAGTTCAAAATGTTAAATGCCTGTAAATTATTATAAATATTTAGAGATATAATTTATCAAATCGATTTTCTATGGTTTCTATTTGGTTGTTCATAAAGATATGTGTTGCAAAATAAACTAGTCTCATTTAACAAAATTTGATATAACGAGATGATTCATTTAAACAAAGACTTGGATATCGTGTAATAGTAAAAAAATTAATAACTATTAATATTTAATTTTATGTGTATGCTTTATACAGAATAAACGTCCTTCATTTTATTGTACGATCTTTATCTATTTATAATAAAGACATTTCTTTGGCCAATTGGCTTTCGGATAATCAAAACTCTAGTGTAAAAATAAATCTACTCAGTTGTAATTATAGAGCTAGACAGAGAACTCCTATTAAGTTTAATGTAAGAAAACTAATCTTGTTTAAGGTTATACAATCAGTGTCTTTATTTTTTTCATTTCACAATTACATACCCTTAAGGTTTTTCTTCTCTGAAGAAAGAAAGTTCGAAAAAAGATTTTGATTACTCCACGAGAAATTGTAAACATTTAAAGGAGTCATTTGGACCGTCTAGAAATTATTATCACTGAAAACCGGCTGAAGATAACTTTACAATGAATATCTAATAATACTTTACAATGTAGTTTAACATTTACTTTTTCCTTATGTCATACGACATTGAAAATCATACCATTGCCGTAAATTATGATGTGTATATAACCTGTAAAAAGTCTTATACTTAGTTATCATTGTTGGATGTTTTCTTGAGTCTTACTATAAAATTGGGGAACATAACGATCTTAAATGCTTTCAATAATGTATCATGAAGCATCACAATATTTTATATTTTTCACTCTGCAGGAAAATATTTTTAAAGGGCTGCAACCATGAAATTAAAACATTTAACTAATACTGGTCTGACTTAATCCATCGTAAAATGGTGCCTACTGTTAGTATTATTTGATCTATACAAGTTTTAATATTGTACTTAATTTATCATTTTAAACGGATTAACTCTATTATTATAAAAAATAAATACTTTTTATATGTTTAAGCTGACATTTTGTGATATAAATATTCCGAATATATATATCACTATTACTCAACTTCATCTTTTTATTACAACTAGAAAGAAAATTGCGATTAATATTATTGCCATTTCGGATGATAGCACAACGTACAATTTGCAAATCAACGTGTATTGTTATGGCTTCGGTGCTTTTAACTTTAATAAAGTTTTGGTTGGGATATTTTTCTATTTAGTCAAATCCCTTTAAGGTAACTTTTCTAAAGCCAGAAAAAGTCGAAGTTTTGTCACCCTAGAAGGAATTGTATGCATTAAATTTAAAGTAGGTATTTTAACCAGTCTCCAACAAAAACCGCTTTAGATAAAATGTGTATATTTTATAATAATATATTTTAAATAATATGTATTTAGGAAGTAACATGTTTTTTATTTATGACATACATAATTTTCAACTTTTTCATTGAAAAATATTTTTTTAATAAATAAAAGGTATTCCCTCTTTCATATACATACTGTGAAAAGTCATGTTTTTATCTTTAAACAGTTTTTTGACTCGATTATAAGATGCTCTACCTCAAATGCCTACCGTTTCTTGTGGAATAATCAAATTTATTTGATTATTCTAGTCTTTAGAATAAAATAGCTCTCTTAAAAGCTATTTTTTGTACTTAAAAGTTCGGATTATCGTGGATGGTTGATAAATGGCGCAAAAAATAATTTTCACGGCGTTCTGTTACATTCAGTACGCCGTTGTGTTCTACCTTTACTTCAGGGTATTCCAAAGTGTCTACCAATTCTTGTGAAAACACTTTACGTACAAGGAGAGTTACCGTAAGTATACCTGTTAGATAAACCTTTCAATAAAACGAGCAAATTAATGTCAAATTTAAACTTTGATCACGATATCTCATCATCACTGACCTGTGATGGATTTTTTGTATAAATTAAATAGCAATGTGAGCTATATTTTAACATTTTTTAATTAGTCTACACACGTGTTTGTACGTTCCGTTACATTTTACCGCCATGGTCAAGCTTATCTTCAACAACTCTGAACCTTTCTGAACAAGTATGGGAGAAGTGGTAAGAGATGATAATAATGTATTATCAGATTTTTTCGTTAGTTTTGTGCCGTGTATAATTGTCTGTCAAATATGAAGTTTTTCACAAAGAAGAAGCTTTCTCTATGTTGATGGTGATAGGGTGTTACGTAACCACGCTACCCGGACCGTGAACATTATTCACGAAAGGTTTAACAAAGACTTGCTAGTCGTGTTCGTGAAACTAGAAATATAAAACTGGATTGCAACAAAGTTAACCAGCTCCCTGTAAGGAATGATAAGGCACCAGACCATTTAGCTGGGATTCAGCTCAACCCTCATGACTCATCTAGGAGAGTTTGTTACCGATGCATGAACTGGCCAACGACAGTACTCAGGTCATTAAGGACGGTAAAATGTATCCATACCGGATTTCACTACATTTAAGCATTGCATTCAAATGACTTCTAAGAATGAAATTTTGTTTATCAGCCCGTGATAACATGCACGAAGATTGATATTTAATGTTCTATGGTGAAACGAAGGAACTTTCACAGCAATGGAGAAATGAACCGCCACAACATGAGGTTTTGAAAGGTTTTCGAAAATCCCCACTGGATGCGAGAGGTAGACAACCGAAGTTACCCTTCCCGATAGCAAAATTGTTGGCCCGCTTTATTTAGGAACACTTAGATGGCAATTTTTATAACAACTTTCTCATCGATTACTTGCCTAATTTACTGTAGAATATGCATGAACAAACTATCTCAGATATGCGGTAATGCGCGGTATGGCGCCAGCCCACTTCTCTGAAGCGGTGCTAAAAACTGTCTTCGGATTTTTTCATGAACTAAAACTTGTTGGAAGCTTAAAATACTTGGCTTACACATCAAGATCCAGGACTCGAGAAGACATGATGCAACGAATCCGGGCTGCCGTTGAATCAGTAATGGAGAAGAGTTCTTTTGTTTTGTAATGGGCTGTAGAAAACTTTTGTTCCTGGGTAAAACTCTGTTTGCGAAACAACGGATTACAGCTCTAAAGTCTGTAAATGAGGTTAGTTTTATGACACAATTGTCAGGCCGAAACAGTTAGAATTTAGATATATGTAGGAATAATAATTACGCCATGTAACGGAAAATTTGAAAAAGTAAAATTTCACTAAAACCCTACGTAAATACAAGAGTTAAAAACTCTGCGATGCAAAAAACTTTACGAAAATTAGTATTTATGAACTATAAAGCCGAATTTGAAATACAAAATATTTAGTCTTTAATGTTTATCAGAAAGGTTCGCTATACAGGTTGAGGTATACCACCCTTATGCGATGTATAGCGTCTTAACCGAAAAACCTACTGTTTTAACGAAACTTCCATAGTTCGCCCCAAAGAATTCGGGAAATAATGTGTATACCCCAATAGGCCCCAAAAGGCACTTTTAGAGGAAAGGGGTAGGGATAATTTTTGAAAGATTTTCAAATTTAAGCTTCGTCATTTCGTTTCGTTGGCAGTACAAAGTGCCCCTTTCCTAAGAAAATTGAGCCTATTAGAGTTGATCAGATACTGTAGTAGAGTGAAAATCGTTTTCTAAGTTGTAAGTGGATTTTAGGTAAAATTCTGTACTCTCTTAATTACCATTATGTTATTCATCTACTTCGTTTGGCAATGACATCTTGAGCTTAGCCAACAGCATTGTTACACTTATTTTGTCCTTAATCATCATAAAAGAATTATTTACCGTACATTTCGTATTTTTAAATGTTGGAATTTCCTACCTTTCTTTTATTTAACAATCCTTGGAGTAATTTTTCGGTTGCACGACGGAAAATGGCGAAGTGACTTTTTGGAAGACAGCACACAAAGTCTTTATTATTGTGCAATTTGTGAGGTCAAGCCACGTGTACATGTCCCTGGTCTGGCCAAGCAAGGGCACGGGGCAAGGTCATCGGCCGGTCTTCACAGAGGACAATATAGTCCAAGTCTCGGTGGACATCAGGATACAATGAAACCTTGATCTCTAAAAGGCTTGATTTTTACTTTGCTTTGGAAGGCGCATGCTTAACGAGGGATAGCTCTTAGTTCTTTCTATTGTTAAAACATCCAAGTAATTGTTAAGTTATGTTTTCACGGAAGTATTGTGTAGCAGGAAGTGTACAAGGAAAGTAGTAGGAAATGTCGGTATCTAAAACCAATATTGTTTTTATTCGTATACTAGCAGTTAATCGTGGCAGTTAAGAATGCCGATGTAAAATTTTAGAACGATCGGTAGAATAGTTAACGCGTGAAATCAATACAAACAAACAAAGACACTCTCGCGTTTATAATATCACTAGATGTTACCCGCACCTTCGCCTGCAATTTTTAAATTTGAAGTCTGTAGCATACTTAGTCAAAGCACTTGATGTAGTATAATGGCCACCTATAATATGACAAACGTAGCTAAGCATACGATCAGGTACGTATTATTTCACCGTTCATAGTTAGACGATCAGAAGTTAAGAACTAGCTCAAATATCACGTTTTGCGAGTATATGAGCATTCATAGTTAAAATTAATTATATTTCCGACGCCGCAGCTGAGTTTTTCTTATCCCGTTAACAATATTTATAAATGAATCACTAAAACCTACTTTGGATTAAAAAAGAAAACCACTTATTTTCAGCTCCTGTGATTTACTTCCGATTTAATATATTACTAGTGCAATAGTTGAGTTTGCCTTGTTGTTCCGATGAAGGTTACTTTATAATTAATTATACTTATTAATAATGGAAAGGATCAATAATGAAGGTTATTGATCCTTTCCATTATTACTACTGCAAAATGTAAATCTGTGTGTATAAATACATAGGCTGTTGGATCGTTGGATTATTTGCACCCACGCAGTCTTCATTAATTCGTTTTTATACGCACTAAAGATGACGAAAGTGTATTTGTTCCGTAACGGGTAATAATGTTACCTCTGAGAGTAGCAGTGAGAGAAATATTACGGATTCTCTGTATAGCCGCTTACTTTCCTCAATATACTGACCGATCCTCCTTACTGTGGGGACGAGCAACATGATTGGTTTTTGTTTTTCTTTCTCATTTCTTAATTTGCAAATATTTCTCTAATACGAAGTGTTCTAAGTATAACATTTAACCCCATGTAAATATGGTTTTTTTTAAATTCGTAAAAAAACCAAAAGGCAGGAACCAGCTAACTACAGTTATGGAACCACGGTATCCAACGACAGGTAATAATCATCTCTGTAAACGCCAACAAGTTCTATTGTTAATTTCAAAATGTATATGAAATTACAATCTCAATCGCTGCATATTTTTGTCTGGTACTATATATGAGTAATAGAAAGAATTCATCCTTGTCCTCGGCGAAACCAAGTAAAACCGCTTCGGGGACATAGTTGCTTCCGAAAGACTTATCCTGGGCAAACACTATAGCAAGATCACGAAATATATTAAACAGGAGAAATTTAGTGCAGTCTTCATCATGTATGATATTTTTATACTTCATTTACAGTACAACAAAAAATTTGAAAATTACCTAATTTGTAACATTAGGAATGCATTTCGTTAGATGGACTGATATACTTCCTACTCAAGAAAAATTTATATTAGCTGTATAATAAATTGTAAAATCATTAAAGTTTCACAAATGGACATGGAAAAGTCAGTTATAAGCATTTAATGTTTTCTCATGAAGAGTCAATAACAGAAACACCAAAAAGATTTTAATAATTGTCCTTGCGTATTTAGGGACCGATAATTTCAGCGTTACCGATAATTTCACTAGTTATCTGAGTGAAACATTAGTGGTTTGTTCTTCAACTCTGCACGACTCAGGTGTAGAGTTTCAACAGTTCAAATTCAGGTGTATTACAGTTCAAGAACCTACTCCTGTGGTCAACTACTGCATTTCCATTCCTTGCGTCGTTGCTGTAGCTACATATATTATCGCTCATAGACAAATTGAAATTTATAAAATTGTGGTGATAAATCAGTCTGTTTTTCTCGTAAAAAGTTAGTGCACTAGTCCAACTTTAATTAAATATTTCTACTATTATTTATAAAATACGGTAATATATATATTCCATAAACAAATTACCAGTTTTATTTACTACACAGTATGGCATGTTAGTTTAAATTCTAGTCCTTAAATTTTTATGCAATTAATGATCTCGAGTACTGTAGTGTATTTAGTGTGATAAATACTAAGTTGGTAATGTACCTATAGCAATATTTAATGCCTGCACCAGTTATGTTGGCAGTATGTATTTTCAGGCGATGTATCATACGATGTGGTCTGATACGAATAAAGAAAGCTCATAGGCGCTCTTCTGTGACGTCACATCACGCCACTACCCTACAACCAACGGTCCAAGCTGGCTAGCCAGCAGTCCACCACCAGACACCGTCATGTAAACCTCCGTGTCCCGTACGTTCCTTTACGAGCGGTCTTAGAGCAATGTTACTCTAAATGCAACGTCTTATTATTCATCCTGACCCATAGAGTGTACAGTGACGACCCACATATCTTACAGTGGCGACGAGGATAACATAGGGGAACGTCGCTTACAGCGGCGACGAGGATAACATGGTGGAACGTCGCTTACAGTGGCGACGAAGATAACAACTGCAACAGTGGAATACAGTGATATAGTGCGAAAGGGCAACAAGTGTAATGAACACGTGCAAATAACAACGAATGTGCAAGGACATTCGGGACATTGAAACAGTGCATTACAGTGATATAGTGCGAAAGGGCAACAAACGTAATGAACACGTGCAAATAACCCCGAATGTGCAAGGACATTCCGGACATTCCAACGGTCGGGAGTAGTAAGGTACGCCGATCGATATATTCTTGGTGTAAGCAGCGCACAAGCTGATTTTTATCGTTACAATTAATGCCGTTAGACGATTATTTTACCAGGGACATTTTAAACAGTTATTACGTAGTGTACAAGAAGACAAAATGGCAAATATCGGGTCTATGGGTCATTTTGATAGTGCGGAAGAATCGTGGCAGTCTTATATAGAGAGATTTGAGCTTTTTATTGATTGTAATGATATCAACAATTCAAAGAACCTAAGCACGTTGTTGACAGTTATGGGTGTAAGGACCTATACGTTACTGTGAGACTTAATTACACCAGACAAACCGTCTGACATGTCGTACAAGGAAATTGTGGACACTATAGCTAATCATCTGCATCCTAAGCCTTCTTTCATCACGGAAAGATTTAAATTTAGTAGGCGGAATCAATTGGATCATGAAACGGTTAGCGATTATATTGTGCATTTAAAACAGTTATCTAAGTATTGTGAATTTGGTGATAAATTGCCAGACTACTTAAGGGACCGATTAGTCGCGGGTCTGCGAGACCAACAGATACAGAAAAGACTTCTCGGGGAGGAAAACCTCACTTATGAAAAAGCCGTGCAACTAGCTACTGCAATGGAATTTGCTGAAAAGGGGGCGGCCCAGATAACAACTACAAGAGGACGTATTCACCGGATGCAGAGCAGCGGGTCGATACCGAAAAGGACACAGGCGGCAAGCAGCGGAGCGAGACGGTCATCGGACGGCAGGAAGGTGCTGGGAGACATCACCTGCTATTGCTGCGGCAAGCGAGGATCACACACAGCATCGCAATGTCTGCAGAGCAGCGGGAAGGCGCTGGGAGACATCACCTGCTATTGATGCGGCAAGCGTGGGACACACACAGCATCGCAATGTCGGTTTCGTGAGTACACGTGTAATCATTGCAAAAAGAAGGGACATCTTGAAAGAGTTTGTAGATCGAAAAATTATGTTAACAAACCTAATGACAACGAACCAAATGTTTTTTACAAATATGTGTAAGGAGCCTTCAGCTAAAGGGAAACAGTTTTACAGCAATAAAAAGCAATATGTTTATAAAGGTAGGCAGCACTATGTAAAGGAAAGTGAAGAATCAGCAGAGTCAGGTTCAGATAATGACTGGAAACTTAAAGACAATGACTATGTGTATGACATTTCCAATCTATTTACGGTTAAAGAAATAGAAACTAAGATTAATAAAATTGAGCCAATAACGGTACAGTTATTAGTGGAAAGTAAGGAAATTGTATTTGAAGTCGATAGTGGAGCTTGTGTTTCAGTTATGTCAGAAAAAGATTGTAAGA
Organism: Homalodisca vitripennis; assembly: GCF_021130785.1. Taxonomy (NCBI): domain Eukaryota; kingdom Metazoa; phylum Arthropoda; class Insecta; order Hemiptera; family Cicadellidae; genus Homalodisca; species Homalodisca vitripennis. Next base: position 127,300,366 of record NC_060211.1, on the reverse strand, counting down.
CTACAATCAACAATTAAGTATAAGTTAACTTTAAGTATTATTGTTATTTTTGTTATTACACTCTTTCATTGGTAACTTGTTGTTAGAATTAATACTGTTATGTTACTGTTATATTTCACTCTTCTCTATGTAATGTGGTTCTGCCGTTGGAAATAAATGAAATGAAGACTAAGTTAGGAAATGTGAACATGTATCCAACTAGCTTAGTATTACGTTCATGTACATGAAAAGATCAGGCCTTTAGGTAAAGTTATGGTCAATGTACAACATAAAGGTAAAGATAATTAATTAGCTTTATACATCGTAGCTAATGGGGCTAATCCCTTGTTAGGGCGTGATTGGATGCAAGCATTAGATTTGACAGTGCCCTGTAATGTAAACAATGTACAGTCAGCTGATCGCACGAGCATGATGGGGGTTGTGCCAACTGCAGGCGGCAGTGCGGCAGACGCATGCGCGCCTGTCAGTGGAAGCCACATCACACCTGTAGAGGTAAACAAACAATCATCTGTCAATCCGACTGTTGTCAACAAACAAGTAGAACTACTGTGCAATGAGTTTCCAAATGTATTTACGGATAAGTTGGGATGTTACATCGGTGCACCAGTTAAATTAAAGTTAAAAGAAAATGTAGTACCAAAATACTTTAATCCTAGGACGTTACCTTTTACACTTAAAGAAAAAGTAGAAGCCGAGCTGACTAGACTAGAACAAGAGAACGTTATTTCACCAGTAGATACCAGTGAATGGGGGACTCCCATTGTACTAATTATTAAGGCTAATGGGAAAATAAGAATTTGTGGGGATTATAAAATAATTGTAAATCCTTTCTTGGAGATAGACCAACACCCGTTACCGAAAATTGACGAAATATTTGCCAGCCTAAAAAATGGAGCGAAATTCTCTAAAATATATTTATCTTCAGCTTATCAGCAGCTTAGATAGATGTAGCTAGTCAAAAGTATTGTACACTTAGCACACACAAAGGATTGTATGCTTACAATCGCCTATGTTTTGGTATCAGTTCAGCACCGGGAATCTTCCAGAGAATAATAGAACAAACATTACAAGGTATCCCGGGGGTAACTGTATTTTTAGATGACATTCTAGTAACAGGTAAAAACAATGAGGAGCACACGTAAAGACTTAGACTAGTGTGTCAAAGACTTGAAGACAATGGGTTCACAGTGAGCAAAAATAAATGTAAATTTTTCTGTGACAGTTTAGAATATTTAGGTTTTGTTATCAGTAAACAAGGGTTGCATACCGCACCTAGTAAGGTTGAAGCAATTGTCAAGGCACCTGAACCTCAAAATGTGACAGAGCTTAAAGCCTTCCTTGGTCTTGTTAATTATTATTCACGTTTCATTCGTAGGATATCCACTATTTTGACTCTAATGTATCAGTTGTTAAGGAAGGATACCGATTTTGCATTTAATTTAGCATGTAAGAAGGCATTACAAGAGATTAAGCAAAAGTTAATCTCTGCTGAAGTTTTAGCGCATTATGATCCTGCATTACCACTAGTGGTAGCCAGTGATGCTAGTCCATATGGCATTGCGTCAGTTTCGAGTCAGATTCAACACGACGGTACAGAAAGACCTACATCTTTCGCAAGTAGAATGTTAAATAGGGCTGAGAAAAACTATTCACAAATAGATAAGGAAGCATTAAGCATTGTATTTGGTGTCAAGAAATTTAGTCAATATTTATATGGTACACAGTTTTTCTTAAAGACTGATAATAAGCCTTTAGTGGCTTTTTTTGGACCAAAGAAAGGGTTACCGGCTTTCGCAGCCAGTATGTTACAACGATAAGCTTTGTTTCTAAGTGGTTTCCAATATGAGATTGTGTATGTTAAGTCTCAAAATCATGGCAATGCCGACGGTTTATCTAGATTACCTGTAAATAGTGAGGTTAAAGATGAAATCTCGGATGATGACCAAAGGAGAGTTGAACGTCAAAATTCGAAAAAAAAAATATTTTTTTAAATTTTTTTTATTAATATTTGGTCATTTCTGAACAATTTACTGCAAACCCCACAAAAAATAGACTTTTCACTTCGCTTCTATGATTTTTCAAAGATAAGATTGCTTAACAAATTTTGTGCATTTTACGAGCTGTCTTCGTGCCTTTCTTACAGTAATGTTTTAATTGACTGCAAAAGCTTGTTCAATGTATGTGAAAATGTATGTTGTATTATTCCTCATCAAATCAACCCATATAATAAACTGATACAAAAATTAGAATGCGTTGGGCATGTGGAAAAACGTATTGGCTCTAGGGTGAGAAAGCTAAAACAGCAACTTGGTAGTACCCCACTTGAAGATGGAAAGCCATTGAAAGGACCAGGTCGATTGACAGATAAAGTCATTGATGAACTGCAGGCCTTTTATGGTAAAAGTATTAGAGACAACTGCAATGACTTGACAGCTATGCATAGGGCAGTATGGGCAACACATTTCCATAGGTTGTCGACAACTAAGAAACCGTTACATCAACTTTGACCTCCGCCACCCAACACCTGGTGTAAATACAGGATAGCACAGCAAGACAAAAAAGAAAATACCTACAGTCATAAACATTCCCTCCCAGAAGCTGTATTGACAGCTGTAAAACCAATATATAGGGACTTGTCAAAACTAGACCTTCTAAAAAAGTGCCTCCATGGCCAAACACAGAACGTCAACGAATCGTTGAACAATGTTGTGTGGAACCGAATTCCAAAAAATTTGTTCGTAGGAAGAGAGACTCTTGAGCTAGGTGTTCATGATGCTGTACTAACTTTTAATAAGGGAAACATAGGAAGAATAAAGGTTTTAAAAGAGCTAGGAGTAAAGGACTGAGGCAGATACACCATAAGCGCTTTGAAAAATCTCGATGAAATCAGGATGAGGAAGGCAGATGTGAAAGCAGAATCAATGACTAAGAAGGCAAGAATTAAGAAAAGAAGACTACTATTAGGGGAAGAAGAGTAAATGCTACTGCCCTGGAGACTTTTAAAGGTGACATAATCCTAAATATATGTTAATTTTTTGTTTTTCGTCATTTCTAAAAAATGTGGTTTTTGTAATGTATATGTACCTTTTTCTCAGAAACCACAAAGGCCATACAACTGAAATTTTTACTGGGTATAAAATTGTCTCATAGAAGTATATACCTCTAGTGTTATCTAATTTCATTCATAAATAATGATTTAAACAAATACTTTAGCTGTAAATATAAAAATAAAAAAGTAAAAAAATAAAAACTTATTTTCTTTGGTTGTACTGATTATTTTACAAAGTTTTTAGAGATATGTGTACAGTACATCATCCTAAACCTTGTGAAAAAATTTCAACCTCCTACCTGCTATGAGTTCTGAGAAACGGGTACATAAAGTTACCTTATTTTAACATGCGGTGTTATGGACCGTTCAACTCCCCTTAAAGGTAGCGAAACAATTCACGGTTTTGGTGAAAAGATTTGCTTGAGAACAGGAATAGGTTTAGTGACATAGCATTTTTTAAGATCATTACGACAGGAAAACTCAGAGGATTTCAAGAACTATCTTAGAATGTTTGAAAGTAATCTTTGTCACGTTCTTAGTTGATTTATGTACACCCTCATCAAGAAATAAGTCACTCGCTAAATGCAACCGCTAACGCAAAAAATTGCCTTCTAGATATTCCGAGACCATATTGCGCATGCGTGGACCTCAGACATCGCTCATGATGGTCAGTTGACGCCATACACTTGGCAATCAGGTCGCAAGCGATCTTAAATCGCCGGCGATCGCCTACGAATAGAGAAGGATCTCGATATTGCTGACAATCTAATCGAAACGGCCCCATACATTGAGCGATATTTAGATAATTTTGTCCCCAGCATTCAGACTGCCGAATAACCGCGTCGTCTAATGTATACGATGTATCTATAATAGTCAAAGAATAGAATTGAAGATGAAAACACATCGCACTCAATTGTGTTAAACGAAAAAAATATAGTTTGCTAGAACTTGGAACAAATTACAGTTCGAGGACTTTAGCTGTGCGCGTGACCTAGAGTGTGTGGTGATGGGCGGGAGGGGTGGCGGGGTAGCATTATGCGCTGCGTCCCGAAAACATTTCCTTTGACTCATGGTTAAAAGCCTCCTTTCAGGAATCTTATTGGCCCAAGTAACTCATCGCACTCGCCACAATCAGTCTGTTTTGTGACAGTGCTGAGTGTAGCTTGTGCTTCGCTTTTACCGATAATGTCTGTTGAGTTAAAGTCAAAAGCCTATTCATAGTCAGGCTCGCGAAATTGTGAGTAATGTTTATACATTTATGAAGGAAGAGGCAGACCATCAAACTGTTAAAATTCCGTTGTCAAAGGCTCGCCAAAGAACTGCTGCAGCAACTGGAGTGTCAGAGCGAGTTGTGACTAAAATAAACAGTTAACTTAACAAGTTGAAGGTTAGTAACATAGGTGAGGCAAGTTTTACTACACCAAACAAAAACCGTCAACGACGTAGAATAGTTGATAATTTGCATGTTGAAGAACATCGAATACCGACTGCAAAACTTTTGAGGGAGGCGCTAAGGGACAAAATATATTTCCAGGGTTGTGAGAAAAGTTTTTATATGGGTATTAAAGGACCTGGCATTTACTTGGAGAAGGACGGCAAACAATAGGAAATTATTAATTGAAAAGCCAGAAATCCGAGAGAAGAGGATAACATACTTGAGAGCGTTGAAAATCACAGGGAGCAAGGACGCCCCATAATTTATTTAGACGAATCTTATATACTATCGTCTCACGTATCTAACCAAACTTGGTCAAATGGCTCAAATGAAGGGTTACACGTGCCGATTTCCAAGGGCGAGAGACTAATAATTATCCATGCGGATGGAGAGAAAGGGTTCTTGCCTAATGCTTTTACATGTTGGAAAGCAAGCAACCATAGTGGAGACTACCACGACAATGTGAATGGGGACATTTTTATGAAGTGGATAAAGGAAAAAGTGTTACCGAATTTAGAACCAAATTCAGTACTGGTAGTCAGTCGATAACGCGCCCTACCATAACATACAAATTGATAAAGCTCCTACTTCAAAAAGTAGGAAGCAAGATATGAAGTTGTGGCTTTCAAAAAACGGAATACCATTCTGCGACAATATCATTTTATCCTGAACTCTACAAACTTGTGCAGCTATATAAACCAAGGCATGTCCGTTACGCCTTGGACGAAACTGTTCAACTAGAGGGTCACAGCATCTTACGACTTCCGCCCTACCACCCAGACCTCAATCCCATTGAGTTAATTTGGGCCGAAGTCAACATCATGTGGTTATGAGAAATACATCTTTCACTATGTATCAAGCTAAAGCTCTATGCGAAGACAGGATATCAAGTATGGGCGCAGAAGAGTGGTGAGTAAAGTGCAAGCACGTAGAGAAAATCGAAAGGGACTTGCAGCCGCAGAACCCCAGATTGACAATATTATAGAATCCCTTATTATATCAGTTGGTTCGGATACAGACAGCAGTGACAGTGACCCAGAAGAGGAGGACAACTTGAGTGGAATTGAAGAACTCCAATGAAAAAACAATCATTGTAAGTAACATTTGTTATTAGAAAATTATATTCTAGCATTTAAATTAATTAAATATTATTCAAGTGATTGTAAATTAAATGATAAGAGAATACCAAATAATAACAATAATAGGACTTATCCTTGTTTTTCAGTTGTTATATTGTTGTTTAACGTGTTTTTGAAAATAACGTATGTGTGAATAATAATCGGCAAATCGAAATCGTGAGTTTAAGGTCGTTAAGAGATTCTTGCGCCTTCATCTCAGCGGCTAGCACGTAAACGCAACCCGCCACACCGATAGCGTTCGTTTTTTGAAAGGGTAGTATTAGGGCTGCACGAGCACAGCTAAATTCCTCCAACTGTACTCTGTGCTCTTTAGAAGCTATTACAAATGTAATCATAAATAATTTGCGTGGTAAAAATTAAATAAGAATCTGTAAAAAAACGTTTAGTGTAGAGAATTGTTCCTTATAAAGTATTGTTAATTTAAATTTGAAAATGAAACGTTCAAGTCTTTTTAAATAATTAATATTCTAAACAGAATATTTAATGTTTAATAATTTACCTTATACTGAGTAATCTTGAGTGCTCTCTTTCTGATTTGACACCGTAAGACACCTGCCGCAGACGAATTATTAGAAACTCTTGCATAGATTAAAGTTTAGTTTATCATTCAACTCAAATTAACCTTTTGTATTTATGAAAATGATATTAGAGAATTGAACTGAAATTCTCCGTGTAAAAGTAACTGCATTTTAATATGTTTTGAAGAGGGAATGCCCTCTGGAAAATAATATTTTATTTTATTGCGGAAATAATTATTTAATGAAATATCCATCCAAATCTTTTTAATTATTAAGTAATTTCAATAATTCTTAATAATTTTGCTATCACAATAATATACTATGCCCTTATACTATGGGTCTTACAAAGGGTAGAACTTTAACAGGTGACAAGTATTCGTTCCGATCGTATTTCAATAGTCGTTTCAATATAAACAATTAGACAATGTTGTAACCATAGAAATAACTTATTAAAAATCATTCAAATTTCAAAAGTGACATAAGAAGCAAGTCTGGTTAAATTTTTTAGTTTCTAGTAAAAAAATCTTGATGTACCTATGTTCTGATATGCAAGAAGTGAATAACAGACTGAGACGAAGTCATAAATTCAAAAAGCCGTAGTAAAGGCAGTGTCTAAAATTTGCTACTCCTGCTAACTGAAAATTAATATGAAGAGTAAAGAATGGAAATACAAATAAAATGAATCAAAAGCCCCAGGGACTGTACTAACAGATCAAAAAAACACGTCCTATACATCACAACTCACAGAAGATGCTTGATGTTAAATTCTTGCTTGACGGCTTCATCATTCATTTAGAAGTTATACCAAGGATACTTAACATCACGTGCCAAAACTTAAAATTGACAGGCGATATTGATATTAGTCATCCAGTCCAAATTCAATTGTGGATACTCTTCAGGAACCCAAATTCCAGTTTGCTGCCGCTGCACTATTAATTATCAAATCTGAAGTCCCGTTGAAGACACACACTAGGAACCCAAATTCCAGTTTGCGGCCGCTGTACTATTGATTATCAAATCTGAAGTCCCGTTGAACACACACACCAGGTACCTAAATTCTAGTTTGCGGCCGCTGCATTGTTGATTATCAAATCTGAAGTCCCGTTGAACACACAAACCAGGTACCCTAAATTCTAGTTTGCGGCCGCTGCACTGTTGATTATCAAACTGAAGAACCGTTGACACACACACCAGGTACCTAAATTCTAGTTTTGGAGCCGCTCCACTGTCCTCCATGCAATCTGATGTCCCGTTGAAGAAACACACCAGGTACCAAAATTCCAGTTTGCGGCCGCTGTACTATTGATTATCAAATCTGAAGTCCCGTTGAAGACACACAACAGTTACCAAAATTCCAGTTTGCGGCCGCTGTACTATTGATTATCAAATCTGAAGTCCCGTTGAACACACACACCAGGTACCTAAATTCTAGTTTGTGGCCGCTGCACTATTGATTATCAAATCTGAAGTCCCGTTGAACACACACACCAGGTACCTAAATTCTAGTTTGCGGCCGCTGCATTGTTGATTATCAAATCTGAAGTCCCGTTGAACACACAAACCAGGTACCCTAAATTCTAGTTTGCGGCCGCTGCACTATTGATTATCAAACTGAAGAACCGTTGACACACACACCAGGTACCTAAATTCTAGTTTTGGAGCCGCTCCACTGTCCTCCATGCAATCTGATGTCCCGTTGAAGAAACACACCAGGTACCAAAATTCCAGTTTGCGGCCGCTGTACTATTGATTATCAAATCTGAAGTCCCGTTGAAGACACACACCAGGTACCAAAATTCCAGTTTGCGGCCGCTGCACTATTGATTATCAAATCTGAAGTCCCGTTGAAGACACACACCAGGTACCTAAATTCCAGTTTGCGGCCGCTGCACTATTGATTATCAAATCTGAAGTCCCGTTGAAGACACACACCAAGTACCAAAATTCCAGTTTGCGGCCGCTGCACTATTGATTATCAAATCTGAAGTCCCGTTGAAGACACACACCAGGTACTGAAGTTCCGTTGTGGATGTTTACTAGTTGCCAACATTGCCACTGCACTATTGGCCGTCTGCTTTCATTTCGAACACTGCAGTTGAACACAAGTCACTGGGGTTGCTGATTAATGGATTCAAGTTTCATTTATTCTGTCTCTGGCTCTTCATAGTTGTAATTTTTATTATTTAATGTCATATGATTTTTTTAATATAACAATAAAAATGTTCTCTTAAATCCCAATATTTACTTGTCTAGATAATATAAAAATATCAATATTGGTTAAGAATAACCATAACTCCTTCCCTTTATTATCCAATCACAGTTGGTTTACAATATGAATATTTTTAACTAATTATTTATTAATTATACATTTATAGGTCTTCGTGTTAGGGAAAATTTAAAACTTTAAATTGAGTGCTAAAAACCCTTAAATAACTCAAATCTTCAGTGTTATTGTGACAATCAATCACAAATCCTGTTTTTCTTTAAGCTTAGTAAATGTAATTTCCTCTTAACTTTATTGGAGAGTGATAATTGTCAGGAAAACATTTATCTTACAAATCGTTTTTCATCCATAAAATACCATCAAAAAACGAGCAAATTAGGAAATTAGTGTCCTACGGTTGTGAATAAACCTCACCATAAAACATCCCTTCAAGAGTTCTTGTTAATATTGATTGTAGTTACCATCAATGTTACCACCCAGTTGGAAGGATTGTTTAAATTGCGTTCAATAAACGCAGAGCCATTTTTGAGATATTTGTCATCATTATTTATAAATTTTTATCATTTTAAAATATTCCCATTTCCATAAATCAAACTGGGCCTGATGACAACGGTCAAACTGGGCAAAAGCTTAGCCCACCATCCCAACCAGGATCAGAATTAAATAATAATGTAACTTTGTTTCAGCAAAATCAGAACAGCTACTCCTAAATTTGCCATGTTTCAAAACTACCTTTTCAGTCAGTGGACCAAGGGTCCAAAAAAGGACCCTCGGCGTCCTTGACAAAGACTGAAACCATTGAGCGAATCAGAACTTTGTTTCAGGTTGTATTCCCAGCCAATCTGCTTAAATTGTCTATGCAATTGTTTACCGTTTTAGCGCAGACTCTACAGCCAGTGGAGATAGACTTCAGATGTTGTACGGCCACGAAAGGAAGTGGTACGAGAGTGATTTAGTGAGGTAAAAATCCATTATAACCGGGTCGTTGATAAGGTTCCCTCTGCTTAAAAAAGGCCAATAAATTTCGGTTGGTGACTTTGGCCACACTTCTAGTCTATTTTATCGTCACTACTCTGTCTGTCGTTGATTCGTGTGCGTATGAGTTGTTTCTGTCCTCTCATCAATAAAATAACTTCACATAAATGTCTCATTGGCTTCAGTAATTACCGAAACGCGCTGCTGAAAAATAGGGTGTCAACTTAAACTATTTAAGAAAGTACCTTAAATAGAAACATTCATTACTAATTAAAAGCATACCATTGAATGCTGAGATGACTCTTCCTAACCTCTTCAACGATATCGTCTATTTAAAGAAAGACGAATTACTAGGCCATTAATGATTCACTTCGATTAGCCTTGCATCGATGTTAACCTGACTGAAGAGCCTGAAGTTTTCCAGCAGCCATTTAAAATTAGTTTTGCAATCACAGGTTGAGTTAACCTTACCTAATTAATTTTCTCTAGATGATCCTGCTACTTGGAACGTTAAGTTAAACTCAGTAGATGACAATGATGGAAACAAAACAATAGTGGTTTTTCGAAATCTCTACTAACTTACTATGATGGCAAAACACATTGTATAGAAAGAGCACTTTTCCTAATAGGGATGTTGTTTAAAGATATTGGTTTTTTTACTCACAGTCAGGTGATAACTTTTGTTGTATTGAATGCTATTTATTGAAACCAGGTGACGTAAAAACAAATTCTTTAGAGGCTTCAGTTACACACAGCACAGCTTTGAACTACTCAAATTTCACGAACTTTCTCTTGATCGTAGGAATTAAATTCTTACGTACATCACTAGGCAAAAACATTGAATTCAGATTAATAAAATTATTTTTACCGAGAGTTAAGAAAAGATAAAGTACTTGCACACTATACTCTCAAGAATAATTTCTCTTCTATGGTTTTTAGCAGTTACAGGTTTACCTTTCCAAGGAGACACAGATGATTCTGTATCAACTTCAAACTGTTTATATGCCAAGAATATGACCCTTTACTTGCCTAATATATTGCAAATGTAGTACAAATGTCAATGGGCACACCTTGTACACATGTCTTTTCAAATGTGTAATAAATTTATATTGGATATGGGAAACTGAGTGCTCTAAAATTTAGTAAATTAAGTAAAAGAAGCTAGTTCAGTAGTACTTAATAGTACTACTTTCTTATAGTAGATTAGATGCCTTATTATTTTCATACGGGGCAGGTGGCTCTTGTAGCTAATGTTTTACAATACGTACCCCAAACAGAAGCAAAGCCAGTAGTAGAACGACTCACGGACGCCTTCTGCCTGAAACATTACATGTACCTGCTGGGATAGATAAAGCTGTAGTCGGCTGTCTTGGGGGTTTTGAATCAATATCAAGAATTGCAGGGGATAAGTTATGACAGTGGTCAGGATCTTACTCAGGTCTTCAAACCCGAATAAAACAACATAGTATCCTTGCTAAATACATACCATGTGCATTTAACTCACTAAATTTTGTTGGTTCGGCTGCTGCAGAATGCTGCACTTTTACAGTAGTTTCTTTTGGTTCATCCCCGAATTGTATGATTACATTTCTGTATCAACATTAAGGTGAAGTATTTTAAAACAATGCCTACCAGTGATGAAACTAGATGGGATGTGATATGTTGTTTGTAAACACATTTTGTGAACACAATTTTGATCACATGTTATTGTTATTGTTTGAATTATAAATATTAGATGAATACATTTGTTCAGATATTATTCGTTTTTATTCTCAGTTTGGCATAATAATGGCGACAAGGAGAGAAACAAAAAAAGATATATCAAATTATGAGAAACCTAGAAACAAAATAAGGATTAAACTTATTCGTACTTTGAATATGAAGCACATTGTAGGTTAAGACTGGTGAAAACAAACTGGCAGAAATATTCAACCATACAAGACGGGCTATGTTACAACACCTCGTTGATCTAAGACCAATTATTCTGGCTTACCAACAAAAGTTCATATGTAGAGTGTAAGAATAGGAGGAATTCATTAAAAGTATATGCAAGAAAATTGAAGTATTAAAAACGTAATTTATGATTGACTTAAAATGTGAACATTGTAGCAAACATACTGTAGACAAATGTCTGAAAATACAGTTTTATTAGAAGAATACTTGAAAATGAGGTAAGAATAAGATTATTAGAGGAAAATATTTCTCAGATTATTGTCACAGCCGAATCAGTTTAGCATGAAGGTACCTTATAACAAACTTGAACAAACACATAAGTTAAGTACTTTTTATCGGAAATAAACGGAATGTTGACATATAGTAAAACAAAAATGAAATCAAGGCACCAAATTCCTTTGAGGATTTGATAGATAGATACATCACACGTTATTCCAAAGTATCGTGGATTATTTTGAAATTCAGAAATAAAATGTACAGGTTTTGCTTGAAGTCCTGAGTTGTTCTTGGCTTAGACCAACATTAGTAAATATATTTTGTTACTATTCATACAATTTTACCTCCCTCCTGATTCTCATATGAATCCTACAACTGTCTACACCGTAAAGTGGATCGAAACACTTTTACATTGACATGCCCGAAAGCATCATGGATCACTTAGCAACGTTTACTCTTCAACTGCTACCTTTCCCTAAAGCTTCTCAAAGCTTTCTTGAGATCGAAATCACAATTAATAACAAACAAGGTAAGGAGTATCCCACACCACGTGTCACGTAACAGGCTTCACTGAGGCTATATGCAAAAAGTCAAATCTCGAAATTTCCTGTGGATAGATAAACTGGCGGATGATTACCTGCAGTCATAGATATTAGATATTGTACGTATTGTAGATATTGTACGTATTGTAGATATTGTGATTAGATATTGTACGTTTGAAAATCCAAGATTCTTTATGTACGATTTAAAATATATTTCTTTAGTAACTGAGATATATATAATTGTATGAATGTGAATCTATTCTATTCACTGTTCATGTAGAACCATTTTTCAAAATTTTAAAAATAAAATAAAATATAAGGGGTGCCTGTACCTTTTGCTGCGGATCCTATGTTATTTAAATTGGAGAACATTTGGCTATGTTGGTACCATATTTCATCAACTACTTTGACTAATAACTTCAAATTTTAAAACATTGTTCTACATGAACAGCGAATAGAATAGATTCAAGTTCATGCAATTATTTATAAATATCTCAGTTACTAAGAAATATATTTTAAATCGTACATAAAGAATAATATCAGATTTAAATTTTTAATTTATATTTAAATATAGAAAACTGTACATAACTTTAAGTAACATAACATAAAAGTAAATGTAAATGTAGTTAATGCATGAATCTACTCATCAACTAGTTTAAAATATGTATTTAATTTTATAAGCATGTAGGTCCACTAGTCTTTTCAAAAAGTGCACCAAAAGGTCGAATAACAATACTCTTGGTTAATCAAAGTTAAAGTCAGGCCTACCCTAGATACGTTGTTACTAGACAAATTTAACTAAAAATACTAGGAGAGTAGTCATACTCATTGATATCTTTCTTTACTAGCCTCCTATTTACTCTGTTATTCTTTTTCACCTCTTGGAACTTTTTATCATCCGTATTAGCATTGTAGATTTGCTATCAAATATCATCAATATTTTTGTAGATTTGGTAAAAACCTTCAATTGTAAAACGTCCCGGTTTGATGCCTATTCTTTGAAAAACATTCACTTTGGCTACAGAAGCTTAATTAAAATGCAAATTGAAAAAGGTATTGAACCTTTGTCTCAGTGCTCTTTTCACAAAGCGTTTGAGGATCTGAATCTGGCAATATTCCAGCCAAAAAAAGATCAGTGTGACCTATGTCGGCCATGTGCATTGAAACAAATCAGTGAAGATGTCAATCAAATTCATAGAAATAAAAAGGATGATGCTCAGAAGGAAAAAGAAAAAGATAAAATAGAAGATGACAATGTTTTTACAGTAGATCTTCAGTCTCTACTGCTTTGTTCACAATTTTTGTATATATAATTTGCGAAGTAAGGAAGGTTACTGTTTTCTATGGAACGAGAGTGAAGGTAAATTAACAGCAAACGAATTTCCAAGCATATTCTATGATTTTCTTGAAAAACAAATTCTCTCTCTCAGTTCTACTAATAGTTCAAAGAAATTTATTATTTACAGTGACGGCTGCACTTATCAGAACAGATGCGCTACACTATCAAATGCATTGTTACATCTGGCAGTGAAACGCAAAGTAACAATTGAACAGAAGTTTTTAGAAAAGGGCCATACGTACATGGAGTGCGATGCCATGTATTCTACAATTGAAAGACATCTTAAGAATAAAGAAATCAATTTACAGCAGATTACATCACAATATGTGGGAACGCAAGAAAGCACCCAAAACCTTACAATGTAAAATACTTGGACTATTGTCTTTTTAAAGATTTCAACAAGAAAATGGTATACAAATCTATAAGATATGGAGAAAAAGCTGGTGATCCAAAAATAACTGACATTCGATGCCTCCAATATTCTGCTAAGGGTAAGATTTTATACAAAGTTTGTTACCAAGATAACTATGAAGAGCTACAACTTGCTCCAAATAAAAATACTGCTGAAAGGAAAACAACCAGAAGATTAAATAAATGAAATGATGATACTATCAAAGTTGATAATGTTGGACACTTCAACTTTCCCCGACTGTATAAAGCCAGACAAAAGATACTCCCAAGAGAAGTTCAAGCATCTACAAGAATTGAATACGAGTGTGCCAAAGGATTGTCACTCCTACTATGACAATTTACCAACTGAAATGTGGTTACAATGTTTATCTTTTTGAATATTCAATAAGTACAATAATTTAAACAGACAATGCATTTCAGTTAATAAAAGTATATTTCTATATTGGCTTGTGTATGTAGTCTGCTGTATACGTCGCGGATCTTCTGTGGGTGTACACGGGCTCCATATATATATATATATATATATATATATATATATATATATATATAAACTAACATCATGGCTAATTCTTGTCCTGTATGTATTAAGTCAGTTTTAGACTCTGAAGAGGGTACTGGCTGTGATGGTGCTTGTATGCGCTGGTTTCACCGTGAGTGTATAAAGATGTCTAAGTCTGAATATCAGCGCATCAGTGGAAATAACAATGTTAAATGGTATTGTTTGAGAACTGACTGTCTTCAGTCTTCGAATCAACCCTTCAATTTGCTTCTTAATCAACTTACTGTTCTTACGGATAAAATTTCGGATTTATCAGTTAAAGTTGATTCCCTTACATCCCTTCCAGCAAAGGTTGATAATCTCATTGCTGAGGTGGATAGCCTCAACAAGAATCTCTCTCATCTAGAGCAGCAAGTCAATCTCAATGAGGCTGGTTTGAAGACCCTGGAAAATAAGTTTAAAAATATTTTTAAGCATCCTTTCAACCCGGATTTATTTATGGCTGAGTTAAATGAACGTTCCAGTCGGTCCAAGAACATAATGATTTTCAACCTACCTGAATCTGATGATAAAAATGTGGAAACTCGTAAGGCGCATGACCTGCTTGTTGTAAACAAGCTACTAAATCATTTTCTTCCGACCTATAACTGTCCCTCCACCAAGGTTCTGCGTGTGGGTAAGAAGTATCCAAACAAGCCTAGACCTTTAAAGGTTATACTGGATAATGGGTTGAGTTCTATCGGGTTTATTACTAATTTCTCACGAGAGTCAGCCACCAAGATTGACCAGTGTTTCTCTGATGTGAGAGTGTCTCGTGATCGTACCCAACGTGAAATGGAGAGCTTTAAATCAATCAAATCTGAGTTAGATAAAAGAGTAGCTTCTGGAGAAAAGCATCTTGCCATTAAATATAGAAATGGTGTTCCCTGTATTGTTAAGAACAAAAAAAATGTTTAACTTCCAACGGTACTCAACATGAAATTACTTGTATTTTTCAAAACGTCAATGGGCTTAGAAGTAAACTTGATGAATTGTTGCATGCATTGGCTGGTATCTCCTATGATGTAATTGCTTTGGTTGAAACAAACCTCTCCCTCGACATTCAAGACTCTGAAACACTTATTACTTTGATAAACCTATTTTAAAAGCCGATCTAACTTCTTTTTGTGGTAGCACGCATTATAAAATCCATTACATTTATTACCACAGCTGAAATGCAGAATGTCACAAAGCGGCATGCAATATCGTATTATTTATTAAATCAAGATAATTGAAGAGGTGGCCATAACAATGTTGTAACTTCCAAACTCATATATTTTCAGGAGAGAGCAACAAAGACTAAAACCTATTATTTGTTGCAACAATGTTATTTTTGTTTTTATAAAATTCAAACAAATTGCTTTGTACATAAAAAACATGCTTATTGCCATTTAAAACATTAAACAACACTTTTAAGTAACGATGGAATTTTTTTACAGGCAACAACGTTGTAACATCATGGAAGTTACAACGTTGTTGCAGTTCAATCAAAAGTTACAACCTTGTTCCACTGTTACATGCAGACTTAGAAACAAAAAATAATGAGTTTGAGTTTAGATAATACAAGAGGCATTGAACATTTTTAGTTTATTCCATACAGCCTTTACAACAGATCTAGTTTTATTAATACTATACTTCTTATTTAATATATTATCCTACGTAGAAGAAAAATTAATGTAAAATAATAATATGATAGTCTTAGTTCAAAGATTACTTCTGGCTCTTCACAACAAAGCTTGGTTATCTTAGTTTCAAATACTTATAGTACTACTAAAATAATGTAACAATGGTCAGTTTTAAAAATCACAAACAAAATTTACTTTAAATTAATATTTTGTTAATATTGTTTAAAAAATTAACCATGTTGTGTAAATATAAGAAAAACATTAGTTTTCAGTGATTAGATTTTCATAAAAGACTCTCTTATCAGGCGGTAAATATTTACACATGTCAAGGAGATCACTTTTCTTTCCTTTTTTAATTGGTAAGGGAGAGTCATAGGCTGGTTTTAACATATTTACATCTTTAAAATGTGGAGATTTATTTACTAATGGACCTACAAAGTTCTTTTTACGTTTTTTCAGACTCTTCTAGCTAGAAATAGCTTCCTCACAGTCATCTAGTTGAGGTTCCGTAAGAGGATAATGTTCCCAAGGCTGCAAAATATTATGAGATTTTCGAGCCATCCCAGTGGTTGGATCATCAGCAGTTATCTTAAGCCATAGAAATTTGGTTACTTTCAAACCTCCAGTTTTCTTCATAATGTTTTCTGCAGGGAGAAATCTTTGAAATCTGACAGATTCATGCAAATTATGTCAAAGGGATGACTAGGCCTAGCAGCAAGAAGAACTTCTTTCCACTCCATAGGGCAGTGTACAATAGCAGTTTTCTTCTGTCTTTCTATTAAACCTAAATCCCTATCGCAGGGAAGAAAACTATGGCCACTTACAAGAAATTTCTGATTAATTTCTGTAAAATATCTACAGGTTAATTAATAAAAGCTGGAACATGATTAACATTGTCCAGTTATTGTTTTGCCCAACACAACGATCAGACCAAACAATCAGCCTCCTACTTTCATGGCATTCAAGACGACTGAACTTTGTAGTGACATATTTTAGAAAACATGAAGCTATTTCAGTAGACCCTCTTGCTCCAATAGATTCATGCCACAACATCATTGTGGCCTGGCCTGTACCTAAATCGTGGATTGCATAGTTGTATGTAGAATACTGCCTCTGATAGAACATTGAAGAATGTGTTAACCTCTTAAACGCCCACTGTGCCAAATTTGTCACATACCCATTTTATGCATGTAGTATAGTGTCAGAATGAAAATTACAACCTTAAATGCCCATTGTGACACATATGGAACTATTTTCAATAATTTACTGTACTGTGCTGTTGCCTGGTGGCAGTTATGTGAACTACAGCCAGTGAGCAGATCTACCATACACAGTAAACACCAATTCTTCATAACCTCTAAGTCTTCATACCTGTATTTAGCAGAAAAAAAGTAAGTACCCTTTTTATAAAATATGGTCTAGTTTACATAGTTAACTGAAAGTGTGTTACAGTAGTTTTAGTTCATAAAATATGTCTAGTTTTATGTTTTATGATGCTTTTTAGGTTTGTGCCAAATTTGTCACATTGGGCACAACTGTAAAACTGCAGTTTTTCAGTTCGTCCCAAAAATGGCACATTGGGCATTAAAGTCAACCTACAAGCTTTTTGTACAACAATGTTTATTTTTTGTCAGATGTCACATTGTCGACTAAGAAGACATAACAACACAACTTCGCTTTTACCCCCCGATGACAGTGAAGACAGTTTGGTGGATGACTCAGATGAGGATCCAGATTACACCCCTGGCCGTGACAAAAAGAACAAGTTGGCCTTATTTTGTAAGTTTATTTATACCATTAATTCCATAATTAACTTAGTTAGGCTCATACTTACTAATCTAAATTTATATTCAATACTAATAGGCTATGTTCTGTTTTATTATATGTCTTTTCTTGTTATGACAGCACCATTTTTAATGCACACGGTTAGGATAATTCAGATTATGTTACACTAGGCTGTATAGAAAATTGTTTTCAGCGGTGCTGTTATATACTAGTAAAGACCTCAATATGTTATTTATTTTAGTGTGAAATACATACTTTTTTGTGGTTTGAAAAAAAGCAAGGCAACAGCGAGTTTGTTTTGTTTCAGTGAACAATGCAGCGAGCTCCAGTGATGTCACAGATGAAGACGAAGAGAACATCCCTTCAACGTCTACAGCCACAAAAAAGAAGATTCCAAAAAAACCAGCACCTGCTTGGAATGAAGTGAATCCAGATAACAGTGAGAAACCTTCTCCGCCAATGCTAGAATTAAGTAACGAACATGTACTTCAGTCTCCAGTTGACTACTTCAAAGATTTTTTTGACAATGACCTTTTAACTTTGATTGCTACTCAGTCAAACTTGTATAGTGTCCAAAAAAATCCGAAATAAACCCTTGAATACCTCAGAGAAGGGAAGTAGAGCAGTTTATAGGCATTTGCATCTACATGAGCATTTATGGTCTACCTAGGAGTAGGATGTATTGGAATGGAAATACACGAGTAGAAAAGGTTGCACATGTTATGTCACGTAACAGATGGGAGGAACTGAAGGCCAACTTGCACTTCAATAACAATGATCACATGCCATTACAGAATGATCCAAACAAAGATAGGCTATTTAAAATCCGCCCACTAGTTGATGCTCTTCAAAACAAATTCAAAAACATTCCTATTGAGGAACAAATGCTCTGTGTTGATGAACAGATTGTGCCCTTCAAAGGCACATCTTTACTAAAACAGTACAACCCGATGAAACCCCACAAGTGGGGATACAAACTGTTTTGTACTTTGTGACAGCAAGGGTCTGATTCACAATTTTGAGATCTACACTGGTCGCATACTACCTGCTACTTCCCTACCTGACATTGGAGCTAGTTCAAATGTTGTTTTACGACTGGTTGAACACTTGCCTCGTAATGAAAACAAATTCTTAATCTATTTTGATAACTGGTACTCATCACCAGCTCTCTTAGTGACTCTAGCAAATATTGGTTTCCAATCCCTCGGGACCATTCGACTAGGACGATTTCCAGGCTTGTTGTTTTCATCTGACCAAGAAATGAAAAAGAAAGGCCGTGGGTCTTATGAGGAAAAAGAGGCAACAATTGATGGGGTAAAAATTAGGGCTGTAAAATGGTTTAGACAATCGAGGGGTGTCTCTTGCGTCAACTTTTGAGTCTGCTTGCCCTATCAACACTGTGCAACGCTTTGACTCTAAAGGTCGTGAGCAGATTGATGTCACTTGCCCTAAAATCGTTACAACATACAATAAGTTCATGGGGGGAGTGGACCTTCTAGATGGACTTATCAGCTACTACCGAATTAATCTAAGATCTCGGAAGTTTTATTTGAGGTTTTTCTTCCACTTTGTTGACGTAAGTATTGTCAATGGATGGCTTCTCTTCAGACGAGACTGTCAACATAATGGAATTGCTAAGCAGGGAGTAATGGATTTGCTAGCTTTCCGGTGTGAGGTGGCCGAGTCTCTTTGTAACTTAGGAGCTGACCCAATAAAAAGAGGAAGGCCATCAACAGACAGGGTAGAGAACGAATTTTCAAAGAAAAAGAAGAAAGGTCCTTGTGTCAATATCCCTATAACCAGATGTTAGAAAAGATGGAGTTGGACATTGGCCATCTGTTTGTCGAAGATAGGCAGAGATGCAAGCATCCCTTCTGCAAGCAGAAATCATCCATTATGTGTGAAAAGTGTAAAGTTCACCTCTGCCTAAACAAAGGAAAGAACTGTTTTGTGGATTTCCACTTGTAAGGTGCTCCTTATACTGTGTAGTAATGTGTTTTACTTATAATTCTAAATATACTGTAATTATGAAGCAATATACTATTAGTTTTTCTTATGTCCTGTTTACTTTCTCTAAAGTGCACTATTTTCTCTATTGCCCAATGTGCCAGATTTGGCACTTACCCAAAATTTGGTTAAATAGTAAATTTAAAAATCTGAAAAAAATTACAGGTCATCTAAGTACCATTTAAAGTAACTTTTAGCATAAAATAATTTTTTTTTATATACTGCATCATGTAGTGGGCATTAAGAGGTTAAAGTTGGACAAAATAACACTTGCTGAAGATCAGTGCATAATACAACAAGATTATCATTATTTTTGGCAGCTTCTTGATCTAATCTAAGATTTTCATAACCAGCTTCAGCTTTCATATGATGCATTTTACTGTCAAACTCTAAAGATTTCAGTTTTTCTTTATCTGCTGTATGACTCATTTCCAGAAAAAATGAATCACATGTTTTGCACGTGTCACTGCGGGGCAGCCCAAACTTCAGCTTAAAATCACGATAAAAAAACATCAGTGTATGTTTTTTTGGACAGTTTTACATCAGGATATTTCTCGGTAAACATGTCATACATCTTCAAATTTAAATCAGGCGATAAATACTCTTTAGAGGTTTTCTTTCTACTATAATGGCTTTCTTGGTGAGGAAAGGATGCGATATGTTCCTGAATTTTCATTATAACTGCATCAGAAATGGCGTTAGGCCTATTACTATGTGTGCCTCGTTGGTCAGTCAGATCTTCATTGTTTTTCATTTTCTCGACTAGTACTTGAATTTTTCGTGGAGTAACACGAAAAATATTGCAAACATTTTTTTGACAAACGTTTACCTTTTCTCCTCCGATTTCTGAAGGTATATAATACCTTACAGTGCATTGCCTCCGTGATATATCTTCATGTTGAACTCGTTTTCTTGGTTCATCTAGTATTATACAGTTTGAATATGAAGTTTGTTCATCATAGGTTTTCTCGCGGAACTGGTGGAATAGTTCCAATTTTTTTTTCTGTGGATAAGTTGTGAGCATAACAGTTCCCACGGCATTTGCAGATAGGACCCTGAAACAAAACAAAACTAACAATAGGCTAATAATGAAATGGACAATAATCATTGAAGGCATGTTAAAATGGCAAGGTATTTTACAAGCTACCCTAAGCTAACTTCATCTTGTTTCTAACATCAACTTAAAATTATATTACATTTAATATATTCAGGAATTAAACATGTTTTTGATCAGCCTAAATTAGATATAAACACATTTAATTGTGCCTACTTCATTTAAAACAAGATACATCCAGTATGAAAATTAAGTAGCCAAGGAAAGTACAGCGTTTGTTTACATTACATAACCTAGTATTAATGAAGACATACCGTTTCCATGTCATGGTATAAAGTTATCTTGGAAATTTCAATATTAAGTAGAGAGTGAAGCCAAGGGAGACAGCTAGTATAATAATAAAAGTAAAATATACAATAGTTTATTACTGTTATAACGACAAAACAGTTTTGTAATCAAAGCAGTAAATTCGTTTAGCCTAGGAAGTTACAACGTTGTTGACACTTACCTCAGTTGGTGGAAGTAAAGCACTCACTCGTTTTTTTCGGGATGAAATATATGCCTCTCCACTATCTCTTTTCCTCTTCCTCACATTAGATTTCCATTTAGAAATATTAACTCTAGTTTTTTTTGCCCTGTTTAGATGTTTTATTGCATTAGATGACAAATGGACTGTATTGGAGTCAGCCATCTTTGCAAGTTACAACGTTGTTCCCCGAGGCGTCTTCAAAACTCCTGCAGGGTGACCAGCATTCAACAGCTGAAATAACCTTTAAAATATAAAGTAGGGAGGTTTTTTTTTTGTAGTGGAAGCCTGCATTTAGACACTTACAACGTTGTTCCTCCACTAAATCAATTTGTTGAAAAATGGAAGTTACAACGTTGTTACGGCCACCTCTTCAATTACTTTCAAGGAATTTATTCCGGACTTCGATTAAATAGCCGCTATAAAAAAGTTGACGAAATCTCTAGGTTTTATAACACGGCAGGGAAAATCGCACGAACCAATTTTGTTACTTTTCCCACCAGGTTATGATTTTAAATGATAGAAATCTTAAATTAAATACAAAACTTTACTTTCTACTTATTAAATGCTAGAGAATTTGTATCTAAAACTGTTTTACTTGTATATTATTGATGGCCACGGGCATTTCCGATCGCCACTTCCAATCTCAGATCCTATTGCCAGATCATTCCAACTTTTCCAAACGTCAGATTCACGTTGTACAAATCTGGCACATGATGTAAGGTCGAGAAAGTGCACAAGACCACACGCACCACAACGCTCTTCTGGATAACAAAAAAAGAAAAACATCCCTCGATATAGTACCCGAATTCAAGCTCAATTCACGTTAAGTGTGTCTATTTACAATATGCACTTACGTATTAATCTACTTAAATATCCTAATAATAAATTAGTAGATAGAGACAAGGTGGCCTCCTTTTTATCGACACCGCTTCCCTTTGGGAAAACAAGAAGCGATCATTACAATGACATATAATTTTCATATGTAGTCAAATTAAGTCTGTTTTTCTAATAACATGTTTTTACATTCCTGGTAAGAAAAACTCCTTCAAAAGTAGTGGCTTCCAGGTAATACTAAATACCGAAATTTCAAAACTAACCATAAACTAAACATGTATTTCAGTATCAAGTTTTAGAATTTGTTAAATTATATATGTTACAAAAAATAACTTGTATTTAGTACTCACTCGACTTCCGCATTATATACATGCCTTTAGTTATGGTTTCCTTCTTCCCTGTCTGTTCGCTTATTGAACTGTTCTGTTCACCATCCATCTATGACGTCGCAGCGTAGGAAACAACTACTACGTTCTTTCTTCGTTGAAAACAGTGAAAATTTGTATTATTTTCAAGCATTGGCTTGTTAAGATACTTGTGTTTTCGTAATTTTTATTCAATCTGGACATTCTGTGGAGTTCGATAATCTCGTTGCGAAAATCCAACGTAAGTATATTAGTCTTTATTTTATTGGTAAACTACAATAGTTCATAGCAAAGCTTTGAAGATGAAGACGCCATAGTTGTAAAAGCTAATTTAGTTGAAAGCGGAACTAATTCAGGCCGGAATTTAGAATGCTTACTTTTAATTTAAAATAGTTCATTTTAGAGCATTGAAGCTGGCTACTACTAGAATTATATGAAACCTCTAGGTAAATAAATAAGTCGATAAAACATGAAGTGTTTGGCATTTATTCACAGTGTTAACTGTCTTTGCAAGTTAGCACAGATAGGACTAGGCCATGGCCTACTGCTCTTAAATTAGAAGTCCATAATAGAAATTATTGTTTATTACCACTTTGAATGCCACTATTTTTGGTATCAATTTACAATAACGTGACCATGGAAAAGGTATGTTCATTTTTTTTCCCCTGAAAACTACAATTTTTCCTGAAAACAATAGTGAAGAAAAAATTCGTCGGCAATGAAAATCAAAGGAGTTACGATTTTTTGAAAACTCGTTTTTTTGACAGTATCTCTGGCAATTTTTACTGAAATGATGCTGACAAGTACGTTAATTCTGTCAACGATGCCTGCCCGCTGCGCACTGCTTGCTCTTTTAGAAAAAAAAAATCAACTCGAGCTTGCAAAAGTCGAATCCCAGATCACGTGTATGCCCCTGATCCTTAACCCTCCAAGTGTTGTTCGACAAAATTTTTGTCGGTTATTTTCCATTTTTAACGCAATAATGCCCGAAAGGCATCAATATAATACAATAATATACTTTCCCCCCAGTTTATATGCACCTGTGATAATAATACTTGGCTATAAATGCCCAACCCATGAAAAAAAGTCCATTTTTCATGGTCACGGTATTGTAAATAAATACCCTATTTTTTACCAGAGGCAAAAATGTAGTAAAAAAAAAAAGAAAATCACCTGCTTAACTAGGCTATGTTGTTAGTCATATAAGTTATGTTAAATGCCAAGCAATAGGCTAATTAGCAGTAAAGATTAGCCCAGGGAACCGGTATAATTACAAAAAATGTATTATGATAATTGAATGAAAAAAAATTTTAATAACACCCATGTAGTGTTGTACAGAAAAATGGTGTATACACCACTCCACTTTTGTTTTCGGAGGGATGCTATCTAGCAGTTTAAAGTTTAATCAATGGTTTTGATATTTTTGTACACACTTTAATTAGGCGTTATTCTTTAAACCAGAAGATATATGAAGTTCAAATTTTGTATTTTTTTTAGTCTAAATAGGGGGTACTTCTATATAACTTATTACGGATGAATTCAAATGGAGTGAGCTTCATCACTCATAATTAAACAGCAATGTTGTCATTTGCAATGACATCAAGCATTTTCTCACAAAAAATTCTTTGTTGATCAAAATCGATGTTTCACGGTCCACTGTGCCATTGCTACTAAAACTGGACACTAAGCTCTGTACAAAATAGCATCGCTCAGCGGTCACTGACAGCTCTCATTCACTGATATTACATTACTCAAATCCATGCATTCTTTTTGCACCACCCTGTAACCTATAGTATATCTATTATTATTTGTATTATTCAGTGATAATTACTAAATTTTGTTGAATATTAAATCCTGTGTTCGCAGTAAAATTTGGTATATTTTCCTTAGTAAGTTCAATTTCCTATGGTGGCATTAATTTTAGCCTACTTATGTTCAGAGATTGGCAATAAAAGTCAATGTTATGGCATTTAAAAGGATTAAGTTACCTTTATAAAGTTGCCTCCGTCTTAGAAAATGCTGCTATCAAATCAGTTCATAATTAGCAAGCTGCAGTCAATTTCTTATGTCTTCGAGAGAGTATGTTAAACTCTTTGTATTTAATTTAAACCCTATTTTTAATTCTGATCACCCCTGGGTGACAAATGCTTTCACACAGAATTTATAATCTTATAACTAATTTATAATAGACGTCCTACACGGGTCATTCGATTGTTTTGATTGAACGTTTCGATATATTTTAAACTTTGATATTATATAACTGTAACTTGATATCATTGTTAACCCTTTTAGGACCAGACCAAAATTTGACATATGCAATGAAAATTTTTGCGTTTTTCTGGCCATGCTCCAAGAACTGTGCACATTAAAAATGTGCGATTTTTCAAGCGTTTGAGAGAAAAATCATATCTTCAGAACTAATTACTGTACAGATTTGTTTTTAGGCTTAAAATGTTTAAAGGCTTAAAAAATAAATTTAAGTCATTATATAGCAAAAAACAATTTGAGTTATCTGTTTATCAAATAAAAAAAGAAAAAAATTAAAAAATTGAGTTGGATCTTCAATAACTACCAAAAATAAGAATAAACTATTTGTGGGAAATGGTATTTATTAGTTCTACATATAATTCTCTATAACTGTACAAAATTTGAAAGCCCTGGAATAAAAAAATAAAAAGTTTGTAAATGAATTAAAATTTTCTGTAACGCTGGTTAAAACACACTTTTCAGCATTAGCCTAACATACAAAACCTTATAGGCTACTAAGGATATTATTCGGTACTTTGGGATTATACCGACCACACCAGTATGAAGAGCACACAAATATACATTTATAGAAACAAACATGATAGAACGAAAAAACAAATCTTTAATTACAAAATTACAAACTTAAAACGATTATCAATAATTGTTAATGAGGTCAGATTCCTTTATATGCCCCCAACGCTTAAAATTTTTTCAATGAACTTAGAACGTTATAAAACGATGTAGTTGAGTAACAGAACTAACATTCCATCAATCAACAAGCGTTTCCAGGTATTGTGATCGGTATTGTTGTCGCTGTTATCTTATCTTTCTCGAGAATCCCGATTACGGTAAGCCGCGCGGCATCACATGATTATTTAAGTTTTTTGCACGGTACATAAAAACAAGTTGTGTGTGTTTTTTTTTCAATAAAGAGTTTAGTTTTTGTGTTTGTAGAAATGTAGGGGTAAAACACGGAAGTACAACAAAGCGATGCACCAGCTGAACGGGCGGCGAGACTCTGCAATCACGTTATCTACTAGACCGTTCGACTTTGACCTCTGTCTGAGGATGGGGAGGGGTTTGCGATAAGACAATTCCTGTTTTATATTGACGAAATTTGTTCTACGCTAATCTAGTAATCAGTAGAAGCAAAATGTCAAATAACGATTAATGTCTGGGTGTGGTCGGTATAATCCCCAAGTACCCTGACAACATTACGATGCAACATGGCCGTAAAATATTTTTTTTGACCAAGCTGATGATTCCAAAAACGTTTAAAATTTGATATCATAGTAAGAAACATACAGGGAATAGAAAAATAGTATATTTATTCCATATAAAAGATTAAAATATCTCCTAAAAAATATGAAAAGTCCGCCGGCGATAAATCAGACGGCTGGTCCTTTTCGCATAGTACGCCGCCGGCGATAAACCAGACGGTTGGTCCTTTTCGCATAGTACGCCACCGGCGATAAATCAGACGGTTGGTCCTTAAAGGGTTAATTCTAAGCAACAAGAATTAAGTTTATAATTCATGAATCAAAAAATTAATACGACTTATAAAATTTAACAATAACACAAAACATAACACTTTTTAAAATATTAGATAATCTATACAGTATTTTCTTGCCTGGATAAGCAACAAGAATTATAATTCATTAACCAAAAAAATAATACAACACTTAACTTTAACAATAACATAAAACATATTAGATAAACTTTGCAATACAGTATTTATTTTCCCGGATAGCAGTAAGCAACCACTTTTATAAAATAAATGAAAGGATTCTCCCCAGACAGACCTACTTCCCTGTGGTACAAAAGTTCACAGAAATTGTCCGCCAGACAGTCTGCCGATATTCCTCTTCTTAAACTTCTTTTTACTGCTCGCCAAGTACTTTCAATAGTTTGGGTATTTGCGCTGGTCAACATGGATCAATTAAGTTTTCAGAATGGTTTATGGTAAAATTTACAAATCTATGATCAGTTAAATGAAATTAAGACTTCCACAAGTCTGTGTCTTATGGTTTCTGGTTTCACATGTTTTAATATCAAAGGTATCAGAGTTTCCGCGTCTCTCTTGTTGTCAGGACAGATCTCGAATCTGTATCGATGCCCTCTTCTATCCCCTTCAGGTACAGTTTCTACCAATCCTAACACCCAAATTCCTTCAACTTATCTCCCATGGTTGTACTTTCCTTTGCCTATTTTGCATTCATCAACTTCTACTACAACCCCAGGGCAACCCAACTTTTCCTCCCTGTCAAACTTATTATCGAGCCAAATAAAACATACTTCTCTGCAAAAAGAAATCCAGTCACAAATAGTTTTGCTCGACACATTATACTTTTATTTATACGTCACTGCATTCCAACATCAAAAAGTCATAGTTTGCCTGGTTCATAGAGAAGTAGTACATGAGAGTAACTACATTTCTCATGCCAAACTTAGAACTTTCAAAGAAGTTGTTGGCAAAAGCCTTTATCGTGACAGTATGAGCATTTTCGCTTCTTTTTTGGCATCTAAATACCATCATGTTTGCACCTATGACACGAGTCTTCATCTCACTATTGTAGATATCACAAGATGGGTTTCCAGGAGCTAAACCCACATCATGCAGCCACTTAAAACAAATATCGTCACTTTGTAATGATATCTCGCACAATTTCCTCATATTAAATACTATTTTCACGTTATTCAAATTTTCTGAAAGGTCCTGATTATTGTTTATAGTATTCATTAACCCTTTGCACGCCAGCCTATTTTCCAAAAGTACTACCATACCCAGAAACGCCAAGGGCATTTTCAGCAGTTTTTACAAGCTTTCACAAAATGTATCATAACTTTTTTATTTTTTAACAGATATTGATGGTTTTTTTACCATTATTTCGCTTATGAAATGCTCTTGTTCAGTTGGTAAATTATAGTTGCAAAAATATATGTAATTTTTAAAACTTATAAATAAATTAAAAATTTAGAATAAAAATTAAGAATAAAAATTTAAATTTTCAAAAAGATTTAAGCACAAATAAGTGGTTTAAAAAAACTTATGCTGATTTCCTGTTACATCCTAGTAAACTATATCTACCCCTTAACCTAATTACAAAATTTCAAAAGCCTACCTTATATAGAAGTCCAGTTGTGATTTTTTTCACTAAACGTGACACGGGCACAGTTTTTGTAAGTTGCATGGATGTTGTATATAATGTTACACTATATTCACAAATCAATATTTGACACTGCTAAAATAAATCTTACAGAAACACAAAACAAAATAATACTGCCTTATTACAAAAATCTGAATCAATATTGGAGTCATCTGATTGTGAAATATTGTCGATAAAATCGTCACTTAGTTCATCATCCAATACGTGCACTCCCGTGTCATGTAATGCACCTAACAGTGTATTTTCACTCACTGGTGACTGCTCTCTCTTTCTCTTATTTATCTAAATTTTCAGTACACATAAATAATAAAAATGCCCTAACAACAAAAGTAATAAGAGAAATACAAACATAAACAACACACAGCAACACGAACGTAACCTCACTCTCGACCAAACAATCCAACAGCTGCGAAGCTCAAATACTACCAAACAAACAGTCCATAGAGGAATAAACTACTGTGTGGTTTCAAAGCAACTAATCGACTATCGTTTAGTCAAAATTTCGCAGCAATCAGATGAACTATAAGAAAATTACAGGTGAAAAACGTGACGTACCTATATATTACGGCCGTTGGAGATTTTCAGTTGAGTAGCCGACGGCCGTAATATAGGTATGTTGGCAAGCAAAGGGTTAAACGTTATTAATTAATAAGTTAAAAACATATATGTTTAATTTTAATTTATCGCAATAGTTATAATAATCATGTTAAACACATATTTTAGTTTGATCAAAACAATTGAACGACGAGTGCAGGCCGCCAAGAATGAAGCGTTTGATCAAAACAATCAAATGACGAGTGTAGGCCACCTATTAAAGTCTAGCTAGCTATTTAACACATTCACTGCGGATGACAAAATTGCTGGCGACAGAAAATGCGTGAATTTTTTTTTTTTTGGCTTACCCAAAACGGAGTCAGGATAGCCGAAAGGGTTCTCCAAGGTATCCCGGAAGCTTCGTTGGCCGGAACGGGTGACGTCATGTCCGCGCTGAGTCTGCTCGTCATCTGTACCGGGTGCCGGTCCCCATGTTATATGTGCTCGCAGCGCACTAGGTTTCGGCATAAACAATCACGAATTACACGTATATATTGTACATGAATGACACATATATAGTACATCAATTACACGTATTGGGGTGGGGTAGCCCACTGGGGGTGAGTGACACCGTCCCTAGAACTGTTCGAACTCGACTCATTGTCTTCATCAGATGAAAAATTATCGTCAATAACATTATCGTCTTCCTCCATTATGAGTACATACACTTACACAGTCAACAGACACTATAATCCACTCACACAATATCGCAAAGCATACACAACAAAACGAAAATGGCGAACAGGCGACGAATCGCACCAACTGACCCACCGAAACAGGCACACCTCGCTATGAATGTTACAGCCTTCCCGGGCAAATGCTCAGCTCACACTGAGGCAATATGAAAGCAGCTGCCGTATGCCGAGCTCGCTCGTCCATCGCCTGGCGTGCCATTTTCGCATGACGAGCATGCTTGTCACCCGCAGTGAATGTGTTAATGGGCAACCACATTCTAGGCAGATCCATGGTATCATCTTTCAGGTCTATAGATAGTTTTATGGTCATAACATGACATTTCAAGTCACCAGCATGTTGTCTTTTCAACTTTTATCTTGTCTTATTGTTTATTGTTAAACACAAACAACATCGACTTTTGAACAGTAACAGGTTGAAAATGTTGTTTTATTAATTAGAAATTCAATCGATTTATTGCTTCAATTATTGCCTCTGTTTCTTTTTCAACAGTATTATGAAGTTACACATGCCTACCATTAGTGTTGTTTAAAATAACCCTCAAACCTAACAATGTAAAATATGATATTTTTTGAGATGACTTACATGAAATCATCTCTTCTTCTGACTGTGCTGAGAAGGATATTTTGATAGACCAGGCTGATAGATTGAGTAGAGTTGTAACCTGAGGTAGGCTGATGATTGAAAGTGATTTAATTTTTTTTTTAATCTTGCTTGTATGCTCTATTTTTTGGAGTATTTTACTTTGATAAATGAACCCTTTAAGGAGTATTTAAGAGTACATCATTACCTAATTTGCCTGTTAAAATAAGTATATAGGACATAAAAAAAGTCTGAAATAATATAAAAAAATTGTTTTAAGTAATTAAAGTGTAATTTTGCTGAAAGAAATACTGAATAGAAAAGACAAAATTAGTTTTTTGTGTGACATTCTTCAAAACATGGATATACACAGCATCTCATTACAGTCTTTATTAATTTTGTTGATTTATGGGAACAAACGTAGGATCTATTCTGAGTTTTCTATGAGTGGCCCTCCAGTGTCTGCAGCAGACGAGGAAAGTCAGATGGCATAGATAAGAAAGTGTGCAGCTGGCGAAGGTATGACTCTTGGCACAGCAGCAACTAATATATCTTCTGTATTTGTAATGTTTGCCGTGTGAGATTCAATCTGAAGTCTGATAATCCTTTGTTACTGGTTTTGGTAAGAAACATGTTGTATGCATTCGAAATGACAATATCAATGGAAAGGAATAATAATTTCCATCACCACTCTTTGGTCTTTCTATTCTATCATTAAGAGAAGTTATAATGTCGGAACAATTGATAGCTTCTATGTCCTAGTTATCTTGTATGAGGGAGTTTGGATGTCACAGGAACCATTTCATGCTTGTGAATAGTTGTAAGCATTGTCACATTATGGCTATTTCACATTTTGGTTCTTTTCCGTTAATTCACTACCAATCCAATATAGTTGAAATATAAACTATTCGATACAAAACCATTCATTTTTCTCGGGTTCCGTTAATTCACTGCCATTGAAAAAAAAACTATTCGATACAAAACCTGTCTAGGATTCCTGGATTTATTATCTTATCTTTGGCGATAGGAGCAGCGTGGCGCGGCGGGCGGCCAGTCTAGACAGTCATTGTTGCGGTAGCAGTAGCCATGAACATGTTGCGAATTGCTAGTGAAGTCGATACCAAACAACGCGCTGTGCAGTTTTTACAAGTAAGAGGTATTTTGCATAACCCGAGACTGTGTGCTAATAACCATGAAATGTTATTGCAGTTAAGTGACAGTCAAGATCGTTGGTCGTGTTCTAAACGTACGTGTAGGGAATACAAACCAGTGCGCGCTGATACCTTTTTATCAGGCTCTCGTTTGGAGTACAGAACAATTATTTTGTTCATCTACTGTTGGAGCAAGGAGTACACCTCAGTGAAATTTTGTGACGACGAACTTGACATGAACCATAATACAACTGTTGATTGGAATATGTATATGCGCGAGGTATGTGAATACACACTAATGAGCAATATTGCAGTTATTGGTGGGCCCAATACTACCGTTGAAATTGATGAGAGTTGCTTTGCTAAGAGAAAGTACAATACAGGTAGGTTTGTACCTAATCAATGGGTTTTAGGAGGAATATTTCGGGAGACAAAAGAATGCTTCCTTGTGCCTGTTCCGAACAGAACTGCTCGTACATTGCTGCCTATAATTATTGAAAATGTTGCTCCGGGTACAACAATTATTACCGATGAATGGCGTTCGTACCATGGACTGGGAGACACCTATGAACACTTGACAGTTAATCATTCTATTAATTTTGTTGATCCCGAGACTTTAGCACATACTAACACAGTTGAATGTTTGTGGGGTAAAGTCAAATCACGAAATAAGAAACAATGTTAAACAGTTATTTGTGTGAGTACATGTGGCGCAAGAAATACGCACATGAAAATATGTTTGAGAAAATGTTTTTAGAACATATTTCAATCTTCATGAGACCGCAGTGATCAGTACTATTTACAACAATAACAATTGTACATTGGTTATCCTTTTGAATTATAAATAAAACATATGACGGCGTTTAAAATGCTTTTTAGATGCTATTTAAATCACTTCATTCCAGGTATTTACTATTATTAACTAACACAATTGGCTAAAGAAAACCAAAATTTAATCTAATTTAAGTACAAACATCATTGGTAGTGAATTAACGGAATTCCAGACCATAAAACTAATGGTAGTGAATTAATGGAAAAGAACCCACATTTTCACCATTTCATGTGGGTTCTTGCATCATATCTCACAATCTCCCTTATTAATTTTTTTAGGCAATCATGGGAGGCTTTTACAGTTTTTTCTAATAGTTATACAAACTGTTATTTCATTGTCAAGAAACTACTCAAACAAAGTTGGATTAATGTAGCCTACCAGTTGTCAACATGTGCAACACATGATTACAACCTATATAGGGTTGCATCAAGGTTCTAATGATCTTAGCTGAGGTTCTGATATCTTCATTCTCAATCAAATAATCAATGGCCTTGCCATAATGGGCCTCCTACAAGCTTTTGATAGTGTTGATAACTGTATCTTGCTGTCAATATTTTTTTAATTGGAGTTAGAGGTAACTCTGTCTTCTGTTTAAAACATACATTTTGGTTAGACAAAAGTTTTTGGATATCTCACATATAGCCAACAATAAACCAATATTAAATTATACAGTATGGTAAAAAAGTCCCGGAACGGTTTAATATATTTTTTACCAATATAGATAAAGTAATGAGACTTGGTATATCAATAATAGCCATAAATGTCTAGTTTTTTAAGGTATTAAAACTTTTTTATCCCTTATGGGGGACGGCCCACGAGGAGTCAGACAAAATTCTTAAATAGCATAGGTCGAGTTTTATATCAAATTAAAGGTCTTAGTTAGTAGAACACATTGCCGCAAACCGGACCTCAAAAGGTTCACTCTAACTGAAATGGCGGCGTTTTAAAGTTATTCATCATTTATCCAAATAAGTCATTCTCTTACATTAAGATAACATTAATTTAATAATTAGAATTGAAAATTTAGTACTTACAGTTATAGAAAGTGTTCAAAATGTTGTCCAAGTTTCTCTTGGCAATAGCCCAATCTGTGGTAGAAGCCTTCAATAACTTTTTGAATCATCTCAGAAGGTATTTGATGAGTTTCCTCTCTTATGCGGTGAATTAGTTCTTCTGTGTTGGCAGGCTTAGTTAAAAAAACCCTTTGTTTTAAATAACCCCATAAAAAGAAATCAAGAGGATTTAGATCAGGTGATCTAGGTGGCCACTCTATTGCTCCCCTACGTCCTATCCAACGATTGCGAAACTCTCTGTCAAGCAGCGCTCGTACTTGTAAAGCATAATGAGGTGGTGCACCATACTGTGATATAACTTCGACCCAACACAGCACGTAAAGCCGGTATAATGGTTTCTCTCAACATCAATTCATATGTCACCCCATTCAAATTTACATTGATTATGAAAGGTCCAACAATATGATTGCCAACAATCCCAGCCCACACGTTAACTTTTTCAGGTTTCTGGGTATGGCTTTCCCTCATCCAGTGAGGATTGTTGTTGCTCCAATAACGACAGTTATGCCTACTTACATCGCCATGAAGTGTAAAGGTAGCTTCGTCTGAACATACAACTTTTGCTAAGAAATTTCGATGTTGTACATATCTATTCATCATTGTCTCACAAAATTCCACTCTTCTGTCAAAATCGTCTTCCGAAAGCTCCTGGACCAATCTGACCTTATACGGATAATAGTGGTTTTGTTTTAAAACGTTTAACACTGAAACATGGCTTATTCCGTGATTAGTTCCTGCAGTTCTTGTTGATGTGTGTGGCTCTTCGATGAAACTTTGTAATACTTCTATGGATGTATTTTCGTCAGTAGCAGATAAAGGTCTACCACTTCTTGGACGGTCTTTAACATTGCCGGTATCTAGAAATCGTTGGACTGTTCTACAGACGGTAGTAGACTTTGATATTGGTGGCCGGTCCGGAAATGTGTCATTAAATAAATGCACAACTTCGTCATATGATCGTACACGGTCACCATACCCCCTCATCACAAGCAGGTTTATTCTCTCAGTCTCAGTCAGAGACATCCCTATCACAAGATTCACAACTAGTCACTGTTAACAATTAAATTAAACCCAATCTACACTTTACAAATCTTAACTTAAGATCGACTTTGTAACAGCTCATGAGGAAAATTAAGTTTCCTGTCTAAACGCATTCTACCCTCAGAATGATAAGATACACAGTTAATGACCCTGCAGTTGGACTTTCAACAGGAATGTCAAAAACAATTTTCACTGAATAGAAAGGATGTAAATACTAATGAGTTTTCAAGACCAATACACTATCCCGGAAATCCCATTGTTGCAATGAATGTTGCCAACACAGAAGAACTAATTCATCGCATCACAGATAAATGACGAATAACTTTAAAACGCCGCCATTTCAGTTAGAGTGAACCTTTTGAGGTCCGGTTTTGCGGCAATGTGTTCTACTAACTAAGACCTTTAATTTGATATAAAACTCGACCTATGCTATTTAAGAATTTTGTCTGACTCCTCGTGGGCCGTCCCCCATAAGGGATAAAAAAGTTTTAATACCTTAAAAAAACTAGACATTTATGGCTATTATTGATATACCAAGTCTCATTACTTTATCTATATTGGTAAAAAATATATTAAACCGTTCCGGGACTTTTATACCATGTACTGTATGTCAGACTTAAAAAAAAAGCATAAGAGGTGCACAATAAGTCTCCAATATTAACCTCTTCTATTTATATTATATTTGACAAATAAAAATATAAAATTATTATACAGTTTAAATAGTAAGTTATGATTGTATGCAGATGACTCCAACTTGAAAGTATGTGGAAAATAATAGGATGAAGTAGAAATAATATGTTGAAATCAGATGTATTATCTCTAATAACTGAGTTGGCAAGCTTGCTGTAAGAAATTTATATTTAAATACAGGAAAACAAAATTAATGAATTTTAAAGTGAAGCAAAATAAAAACACAGTAACTAACATTTTTGAGAAAATTCAAATTTTAGACATTACAACATATGTCACATTTTAAGACTAAGAATGAATTGCAGCTTCTAAATTAGAACTACCATTTAAAATTTGTTCTGAGTAAAATACATCCAGGACTATATACTTGTCTCCTCTGTGTAATATAGAAGTTTTTAAACATATTTATTAAGTGCATACATATTCATTCACACACATATTATGACATTTTTGCTTATGGAGCTACAAAAAAGCAAAATTTGAGATATCTTAAAAGTCCAGAAAAAAGCCATACGAGTTTTGCTTTCAATTCTCTGAATCAGTTAATATACATATATTATTTTTAAATTAAAGAATTTAACTGTTTTTGGACTTAACTTCTATGGAACAATAATTTTTTTAGTATCAAATTCATAAAAGCTTATGAATAATCATTAACTAGACATTACTATAGCACTATCTAGATTTAAGCATGAATTTGTTTCTGAACAGCACACAGAAACCTGTTTGCAAAAAAGTGTATATGTAGTCAATACATTCTTAAAGATAATTTCTACTAATATAAAAAAAACTATACAATTAAAAAAAATCTAATAGAATGTTTAACAAGCTTGGCTTTATATTCTGAATTTGATTTTGTACTATTTCTAATGAAAAACTTTATGATTTATTTATTAGCAGCCGTATTTAAATAAAGTTATTATTTTGTAGATTATTATCAATATTTTTCTTATGTTAATGTTACAAAACTGTATACCCAATTTCACCTCATTACAACAAACCATTCTCAAATTAGAAAAACGTAAGTGAACAACCAATTCGGCGGCTATTCGTGTAATTATTAAGTTTCAATATGACATATTGATTGGGTTTGTCTTTGGTCTAGGAATAATACCTGAAAATATTATTAAGAGAGTTCTGGGACACCCTGTATATTGGAGATAATAAGTAGTGTTAAAGTGTTTGATTTTTGTGTTATTGATTCAAGAATCAAGAAATTTATTGCAACATAACATCCACAGTTATACAACTATACATGTTGTGTGAACAGGTTTGCTTGTCAATAATACATACTATATGGTAAAAACAGTTTGTACAACATTTCATACATTTAACAATGTTTTTGTCAAATTCACTAAAACTACACAAGCTGCAGATTGTCCTGCAAGAATTCAGAAATATTATAATAGGCCTTATTAATTAGTAAGCTTTTCACTGAATTTTTTTAAAACTGAACAGTGTTAGCTGCTTTACATGTAGAGGTAATTTGTTGTAAAATTTAATTCCCATATAATTTAGAGAGCTTTCAAATAATGTTAATTTGTGAAGAGGAAATTGCAGATTGTCTTTAAAACGGGTGCCATACTGATGTTCATGTTGAATTATAGTTTCTGAATTTAGGCGATTATGAATAAATATTAAACAGCTATAGATATACAATGATGGAAATGGTCAATATTTTCATAAATATCTCTAAAAATATCTTTACATGAATCTCTCTGATTCAAAAATAGCATGGTTTCTAATATATCTCTTTTGAGCTTTAAAAACAGAGAAAATACTCTGAACTACATCCCCACACTTGGATCCCATATTGTGCCAATGAACAAAAGCAAGCATAATAAACTATGAGCCTAGTCTTAATATCAACCAGCTCTCTCAATGTGTACATTTGGTAGCAAGCTGAGCTCAGTTTTTTATTAGCAGTTCTATGTGTGGTCTCCAAGAAAGATTCTTATCAATAACTAGCCCCAAAAACTTAGTGTTATTTACTGTAACAATCACTGAGTTCTTAAAATCTATATTAAAATTGGACATAGCCTTATTTTGTACAGTCTGAAATTTTTACAATTTGTGTCTTATCACTGTTTAATGCGAGCCCATTACAAGTAAACCATTTTTTCTAAGTCTATTAGGGAATTAATTATTTCTAATTTTAAATCTTGCTCCCTGTTTACATTTTACCAGAGATGTTGTGTCATCAGCATACAAAATCAGGTCATTTCTAATTATTATGTGGCATGTCATTTATAAAGAATAATGAACAACAAAGGGCCCAGAATGGACCCCTGTGGTACACCAGCACACATATTCACCCATGATGATATACTTTTTATGCCATTATTGTTGATTAGCGTTCTTTGCTTTTCTACCCATGAAGAAAAGATTGAAACCATGCTGAGTTGCCCAAAATCCCATAAAATTTACTAACAAGTAAGGAATGATTTACACAGTCCAAAGGCCTTGGAGAGGTCACAGAATACACCAGCAGTACTCTGTGACCCATCCAAAGCCCCCAGGCAGATCTGCTCAACCATATTAGAGGCAGCCTCAACTGTACTATGGCCAGAGCGAAAACCATACTGACTTTTACACAGAAAACTATTACTCTCTAGGTAGTTACTTAACTGTTTGTGTGCTATTTTTTTCAAAGACTTTGGAGATACTGGATAGGATGGAGACTGGTCTGTAATTGTTTTGGATCCTGTTTTTCACCTTTTTTAAAAACTGGTTTTTACATCTGCATATTTCAGTTGGATGGGAAATTCACCAGACATGAATGATTGGTTAATAATCAAAAGCCAGAGGATGTGAGATGTACATTGCAGTAGCTTTTGAGCACTCCCACTGGGATCTCATCCCATGCTACAGACTTCGTGTCTCTCAGACTCATTATGACACTATAAAACCTCTTGAGCACAAACACACTTAAATACAAATGAGGCTTGTTTTTATTACAAGAAAACGTTACTTAGTAGCTGAACAGCTGAATTGATCTGTGGTTTGGCAACCAATATTCTTAGTTATATTTACAAACATTGTATTGAAATAATGTGCAATATGCTTAGCATCTGTATACATTTCATCTTGTACCTTGAGATTCATGCAGTCAGATTTTTTAATTGTATTCATACCTAATTCAGTTTTTATCACATTCCACACAGCTTTGCTTTTTATTTTCAGAATCTTTGATATATTTACAATTATACATTCTTTTAGCAGCAGTACAAACTTTTTAAAAATATGTTTATAATCTTTTACATATTTCTTAAAATTTACATCATTGCTATATTTTGCCATTTTGTGAAGAGCCCTTTTTTTTCTTACTTGACACAATTATCCCATTCGTAAACCCATTTCTTATTTTTAAATGCACTTTGGGGAACCACATTTAAATTTGACAGATGTATAAGGAAAAGAAACTTCAAAACATGTTTTAAAACTATCTAGAAACCTATTAAAATTCTCTTGTGCTGTGCTAAACTCACAAAATTTCCATGAACTCTTACTAACAGAGCCTACCATACAAGCCATATTCTGAGTTGAAAAAATTCTTTTTCTTGTCGAAAAGTGTTTGTGCTGACAAGTCATTCTTTCTGTATTCAATAGACATCAACAAAGCCCTATGATCAGACAATCCTAGTTCAATATTTAACAACTTACTTTCATTAACTCTCTTATTAGTGGTAATGTTATCTATACAAGATCTAGATTCTTTCGTCACTCTGGTTGGCATTTTAAAATTATTTACAAAACCATATGCAGACAATAAATTAATAAACCTATTTCTTATATTGTAATTTTCTACAGGACTCCAAAGTGTCAATATTGAAGTCTGACATAATATAGATCTTCTTCCTTTTAGATTCCTTTTAAGTGCCCTAAATAACTTCTCAAGTTTCAAGAGAAACTGATCCACATTGGAAACATTTGTATTGTGGTAAATGGAAACAATTATTAAATTCTCATGACAGGATCCAGAAACTTCAATGCAACAGCTCTCAAAAACAAAATCTTCTTTTAGAGATATCAACAGATCATCCCTAGCAGTGAAGTGCATGCCTTTTCTAACTAAAATACAAGAACCTCCCCTGATACCATTCTCTCTAATATAATGAGAAGCCAATTCAAAACATTCCAAAGAATTTAATTTTGATATTTGAGTTTTGTTAAGCCAATGTTCGTTGAGACTAATTATTCTTACAGGAAATTTATTTACAAATATTTGTAATTCTGTTATTTTAGCCATTGATTGATGTTCATAGATTTTTAATTATTTAAAATATATATGACACAAGATTATTTTAAACACTATTCCACGTATGAAATGTACAACTATGAATAAAGCATGATTGATTGATTGAGAATATAAAATAAAATCAAGAACAATGCTAGATCTAATGTCATGTAATGCATACAAATTTATGCAAAATTGCTTTGAAATCTTAATAGCTTTTTAGTACAAGTATGATTGAATAATAATCATAACCAATCGAATTGCTGCGATTATTAAACCTTTGGAGACTGTCTGGTAACACAAAACGCAATCCAAGAATACCACTCTATTTTAAAGTGTCACAGAGATTCAGAGAAATACCTATTTTAAGTACCAAGTCATATTCTTTACCTTCTACTTTAATTTGATAGATAATATGGCAATGTAATGGATTAATATGACTTTCCAGAACACATTTTAACGATCACATAATGCTGATCAATGGTCATCCAGGAATAGACGCAGCAGACTCGCTGCGATGCACTAACATAAATATAGAAGACTTAACTGCAAGCAAAATAATACTTACAAAAGTAAAATAATTAGTTATATATTTACGGATTGCAAAACACAATGTATGTCAAAAACAGTTTCAGCAATTTTGCTCACTGGCGATCAGCTGTCGTCCATGAAAATGAGCAACAAATTCGTTGCGATGAATGTGCAAAAATACAAAACTGTTAGCTAAATATGAATGCCAAAGTTCAATAATTTGTTAATTAGACAAATTACATGACAAAGGCAAATTCAAAAGTTTATTTCCTCTTTTTTTTAAATTTCCATTTGTTTTCCAAATTATTCATTTTTGGGGATAGTTAAGTGCACAGTGAATGTTATTCACCAGATATTGGAAAGCTTTTATTAAAAAAGTTATATTTTTAAACTGCCTACCAATAGTGAACTAACTTTTCTACATCCAATCAGATTCATCATTCCATTCTGATTATATTAAAAATATGTAATATTGATTTTAATAAGTATAGAAATAATTGTAAATTTCAAATCAAAACTCTAGGGGCATCGTAAGAAATGGATAATAGATCCATGATTAATCACTAACCTTGCGTGAAAGATAACTAATAAAACCTTTTTAAAAACCTTAATTATTAATTACTCTTTCAAATTATCTAATTAATGTATTGGGTGATTTCTATACAAAAAAACCTTTCTTTTCAAATGGCCCTCTTGTCCTCTTCAACAAACAAGAGAATAGTTGATGGTAATAGGTACATTTTTCCTAAATTGATCATTATTACTATGCTCCAGCCTTCTGTAAACAAGATTGTTAACAGCATATTGAGCTGGCTGCCTGCTGGGTTTATCTTTGGTATCATGTTTAGATTAACTGATGGTTGCTAGCTCAAGCTGTTGCTTTTCTTAAAATGACATAACAAAGACTAGAATTGAGATCCAAACAGAGAAAAAATTATTGTTTAAGATTGTAATTTTGTTGTTACTAATGAATTTATACAGCTCAGAAATTTCTCAGGGTTTGTTCTACAATTCTAAGGATTAATTTGTTTCTTTTGTCACCAATTGCTCCAACTTCTATTTTTAATATTTCTACATGTATTACTGTAACCCATGCAAGTAAATTTAACAATTTCCTATTTGACAATTCAATTTTAGTAACATGATCAGTAACAAATGTGTCTTTTTTTAACTCTCCTTCTGTTAGACTACTAGTCGCTTAAAAAATGTTTCTCCAATGTTGAACTACTAGTTACTAGTCGATTTTGCAGTCATCTATTTAATCAAACTTTTGCTGTTGAAAATAAAACTTAAATAGGACAAATAATATGCCAAATAAATCTGAATGCTTTACAGATAAATTTGGTAGTTAGTTAAGTGAATAATAATGCGTAATAAGTATGGACCAAAATTATAACGTTGCAATACGAATTATGGTTTGCTGTGTCTAGTCACGCACTTTGAGAGAACGCGAAAAACAGGTCTATTCTATTGGAAATGTTGTTTATTAATGAGTTTGGCTACATCACTGAGTTTAGAATTTCTTTTTCAACAAGATCATCTGTTCGTTGATTTATGTTGCGAAGAAAGACCTTCAACGCAACCATTGTTTGCGACATCTCTGTAATGTTAGGCGACTAGTATTTAGTTATCTCTCGTAATATTATTAAAGTTTTGTTAGTACCAAACAACATCAATCAAACTTTTCCTTGTGGAATTTGCTATCAAGTGGTATAGATATCTTCAAGGTATAAGTAAATTATAAGTGGTTATTTTGTGATCAGGCTTTATAATTTTGAGAGGACTATAGTCGCCATATTGATGAACCTGTATTACTCATTGTGTATTCTAAACTTTTATTTGTGAATTCTAAACTTCTACGTATAAACTATACCTTGAACAATGGTTTATTTATGATTCATTAATTGTACAATAATTTAGTGATATTCACAGGTATGTAAGCTAAATTGTGATAGAAAAATCGTTATTCCTAGACCTTGCCTAGGTGACAAATACTGTTTGTTTTATTATTTTTCATTTATTGAACACTATGTACATAAGACCCATGAACCCAATAAGTCAGATGAACTTGGACAATTATTAATAGACAATGAGTTTATATTATAATAAATTTAAAGCATTTTCTGATTGTGTTTGTTACAACTTTTTAAAAAAACAACAAAAAAACACTTCTTAAGATTTGTAACAAACGTTTATACAAATAAAAGTCTTAAAAAATTATAAAAATGTATTTTTATTTTCGGAACTTTCTATGCTTTATAACATAGAAAAAGTCTCAAAATATAATAATCATACAAAAAATATCTAAAAATGTTTAATGAATTTAAGTTAGTCTAATTGTTAGTCATATATCATTGTACATGATATATATGACTAATTCCATTTCAAAAATATCATGGGATCCTATTGTATTATATAATAAGTGTTTTTGCTAAGAAAGCTATGAACTTCCAACTTTGTGATTTCCTCCAAATTGGTCTATAATAGTTGCAGTGTTACTGAAATCGTGGTTGATATTCAATCAAATACATGGAATGTCATATAGAAATATCAGGTGAAGCCGCGGATTTGTCATATATTTACAAACTATATCTTGTAGAATTTAAACCATTGTCCTGGCACAAAATTTAATATGTTAAATTACAGCTTCTAATTTATAATTAAATTAAATTTGTTTAAATAATTAAACAACTTGACACTTCTCCAAGGATGTGTTGGCTCTGCACTGTTACCACATATCTGAGTCTAAATAGTCCTTGTGGCTCAGTTGGAAGAAGTTGATAGATTTTTTCACAACTGAAATGTTATTTATTTATTCTCATGGGATTTACATGTATTCAAAATTGTAACTATTGTTTGATATACAAAAAATGTTGTATAACTATAGGTTTAGGAGATGTTATAAGAATTCCAGAAGACTTTTTATTTTTCTCTCGGTTTATAATTAATGGAGTTGTAAGTTTTTTTAAAATTTGAACACCCACCATAGAGAAATAAAATATCGCCACAAGTTTGATAACGAACTTCGGTGAGATATTTATAAATTTAATTTTTGTACCCAGTTTACATTGTTTTAGTATTGCTTTTGCCAACTTTTGGTAAACTTTTAGATATTTATATTTAATTATCATCCCAAAAACCGATTGAGGTACAAAATAATTGTTAAATACAAAATATTTTGGAAATGTTATTAGCATTCCGGAACATTTTTTATCTTTTTTCTAGTAACAGCAGTTGTGAATTTTTTTAAAGTTTGAACGTTTGCCATATTGAATTGGTCAAATAACTTCGCTGAGACATTTATAAGGTCAAATTTGTACAGTTTCAACTTGTTTAAAACTTACATCTAGAATACCAGTAATAGTTTAGCAAGAGTGTATGTTTGTGTCATTGTAATGTGTTTAGCATCAGTATGGACTTTAATATCACAAAAGCCTGTGTAATACACATTCGATACTGAGTAATACAGGCAATCTAGATTAGCATGTGTAATTAATACTACTTAATGCTGGTAAAAGGAAAACAACTTTTTTATTGGTGACATAAGTGTAAACCTAATTAAAGTCAATAGTAAAACAACATAATTTGGGCTTCTTGTATGAGATGTGCAGTACTATGAAGTTGACTAGAAATGTAGCTGATAGTGTCTTGTATAGATCACGGCTAAGTTGCATCCAACTGGAGAAAAATATTTGTTGGTCACATCAGTTATTGTTGTGTACTTGTATCCAGAGGGAATCCATATTTTTCTAGTGTCTGTCATTTCATTTACTATTTGAAAAAAAATTAAAGATACAAATATCTTATTGTACACGTACTATAAAAATATTTTATGTTGGAGATAACCAATATAAAATATGTAACAACTTTGATAATAATAATTTACAATAGAATTTCATAACTAACTCAGTTTGTTGGACATCAACATATGTAATTTAATAACAACAATTAT
This sequence comes from Homalodisca vitripennis, assembly GCF_021130785.1. Lineage (NCBI taxonomy): Eukaryota > Metazoa > Arthropoda > Insecta > Hemiptera > Cicadellidae > Homalodisca > Homalodisca vitripennis. The sequence continues at coordinate 127,257,038 of NC_060211.1, read as the reverse complement.
TAATTCAAGGTCGCATAAATTTACATAAACATTAATAATTAATGGCATCATTGTTTATCTATACTGATTGATCCTGACTGGAATTAATGGCATCATTGTGTATCTGTACTGATTGATCCTGACTGCTTGTAACAACAGTACACTATGCACTAATATGTCTGCCTGTCGTACTCAGTGTATTAATCTACTTTATAATAACTCTAGTAATATTACATATAGTTAACATCTTCACTGACTGATGCTGACTACTCATTACAGTACAGTATAATATAAATTGTTTGCCATAGTCAATTTGTTAATTGTTTATAGGAAAGAAAACAAAAATGAAAACAAGTGAAATATATCATAGAAGAAGATAACAAATAATAATAATAATAATAATTTAAAAATGCATAAGTGTCATAATAATATAAATTCAGTACTTTGTAATTTTAAAATTATTTACAGAAAAATAGTAGACTTAGTCATTAAAATATTCTTTTATCTGTATTAGTTTTGGTTTTGTTTCAGATGCCACGCAACAGAAGACGGTTGCATTCTCATTCTAGATCACGGTCAGCCACTCATTCCCGTACTCGTTCGCGATCAGCTCGTTCATATTCTCGATCAGATTCCCATTCCCGATCTTCTCTATATGATCGTGAGCGATCTAATAAAAAGCGTAGGAAGGATTCTTACGACAGCCCATACTTCAAGTCATCTTACAGGTACGTTTTAAATCAGTCTTAAGATTAAGAATAAAAGTTCAGATTTAATTGTAATGTGGATTTTTAATAAATATTAAAACATTGAGGAAGTATAGATAAGATTATTTGGATGTAAAACAGTTTGCATATGTAGAGGTGAGAGGAGAGGGACGGCAGGCGCAGCTGGTAGGATATCTATTGCAGACATTGGGCTGATGCGTGCGTAGACTTTCATTGTACTCCGTAAACACATTGCCCGTTTAAAAAAAATAAAATATTAAGAATACATTTTTCTTAAGTTGTATATTCTAGACTTACTTTAAACATCCACTAAAGGAGTAATCCAAGTCATACAGTCATCGTCATCGGTGATTCATTGTTCGAATCGGCATCACTTCCTTCACTGTCATTGACACTGAGCTCCCTTTCATTGTCTTCTCCCAAGCTAATAACAAATCTTTTCATGATATCATCGATAATTCTTTCATGCCGTAAATATTCTTCCTTCACCTTTTTCACATGTTTACAGCGGTTTTCTATTCATCTTGAGTAATGTAATCAAACTTTTCCTTCTCCAAAATTTAATATTTTTCTTTTTTGTATACTCCTTCACTGGGGGGCCCATATTAGTTCTGTTGGGTTAAGGTAGGGATGGTATGTGGGTATATTATCTATTTGATAACTTTTAAAGTATGGCTTGTTAATTTTTATTAGGTTATACAGTTCAGGTTTTAACATGACTGAATTGTGATAAGTATTTTTCTGAGCTAACTATTTGATCATATCATTTTTAACTTGACGATGTTAGTGCCGGATTTAACTGTACATTATTGTAGGCTGTGTTGTCAATGACTAAAAGACTATTCTTCTTCAGATTTGGGACGAGTTTTTGTTCTACCTATTTATTATAATTCTTAAAATTCATATCTTGGTGATAATCACCTGTCTTCTTTGCAGATTCAGACATGACCAAGGCATTAGCGACGAATTTATCTTCACCGCCAGTATGGAGAACAATCACTCGTTTTCCTTTACTTACTTGGTTCTCTTTAAACTCTTAGTTTTGCTTTTTGTCCCAAGCTTTAGAGACCACAGAAGAACTGTGAAATTACGTTTCATCCAACTGTAAAATTTTACCTGCTTCATGAAACTCTTGAATTTTCTTAAAAAATGCAACCTCATATTGCAAATATCTGATTTTTGTTATTAGATGTTTCCTATTACTTTCTGCCCTCTTCCACTTAAAACCGAGTTGCAAAATAATTTGTTGTAAACTAGATATTTAGAGAAGAACATATAACATATTGACATAGCAAAAGAATACGCCTTGTTCATATTGTATTCTTTTTTTTCATTGTCCTTAAAATTATTTTAATGTTTGTCTTTCCTTTTCTAGTATATGAAAGTAGTTTATTACTCTTCTCAGTAAACATTTATTAAAATCACTCTTTGCCTTTTCCCTGGATCTTTTTCATGAGGAGAGTTAATTTCTTTGTTTCTTCTCCTGGCAAATTTTTACTTTCTTTTAAAACTCTGTAATGGTACTTGATGATTCCCACAAGTATCAGTCACTTTGCCTCTTAGCTTCTTTCTTGACATTCCGGGATACTTCTCTATAGAAGTTATATATTATTTCGCGTGCTTGGCTATGAATAACTGGTTTCTTTACAGTTTTTGAAACCGAAGCACTTGCGGTGTCAATTGTATTTACTGAGACTTATATTTTTAGCCACGCTAATACGCACTTCCTTCGCGGAGCAGAGAGAACTGACTAACTGCGCTGATAGAATGATTGGGCCGGGCCGCATATGTGCGCAGCAACAATTGTACTCCGCGCAATCTAGTCCTGTTTTACGTCTAAATAATTTATCTATAGCTAACTATTCCATGTATTCCGTTTTTTTAATAGTTGTTGAACATTTGAAAAAAGGCAAGGTTTGTTTATTATTATTTATCTACAAGGATTGTTCGGAAGATGAGTTTGGTGATCAAGACCAACAAGCATATGATCGCCAAATGTATGGGGTAACAGCACTGTATAACTAATGGCCATGTGGCAGTGTTACAGTCAAGGTCATTACGCCATTCAAACTATTTATACTGGTGTTCAAAATGGTTGCTGCTATCATCTCTCCTACTTACTGTGAAGTACACATATTTTTGCAAAAATAATCTAAGGAAAATCATTGTGACTTGTGTTTTATGTATGGAGAAAAAATTATAGCTGTACTGCATTTTAAAATTGGTGCCAATTGTTTCGTGAAGGAAGAACATGTCCATGGCAAAAGAAAGTGGTTGACAATTGGTTACTGTTGATCTTGTTGAACAGATTAGATGATAAAGTTAAAGGATGATAAAGATGATAAAGTTCACAATCACAGATTTTCACTGTATGAAATGTGACAAACTCTAGTGTATGAAAGTGTGGCTGAGAAACTTGGATATTGTAAATTGTATGCCCAGTGGGTGCCAAAACTCGTGACATTGAACTCAAAACAAAGAAAATGTGATCAGCTCTAATAATTCAGATATCAAGTTGCATTGTATAAGCTCACAACCAGGTTTTTCTTAAAATCAATAAAGAATATCCCTCTTAAGAAGGAAATAGAAACAAACAGCTACATTAATTTTGGTGGACGTTGAAATGGTAGGGTATTGAAAGTGTTAAAAATATTACGTTGATACACTAACCATTAGATTTGAACATTAACTTCAAATCGGCGTCAGCTGACGTTATACAGAACAATTGTTTGGCGCTGAAAGTGGCAACATTCCATCTTCATCTAGTTGTCTGACCTTGATATAATGTATGTTATGATTCAATGTAAGAGTATGGAACTAAGAGAAGTATGGTCTGAGAAAAATAAATTATTTTAATATTTTTAACTCTATTGATACTTCAACCATAGCTAGTGTAACGGAATTCTTTCTTAGTGGAAATCTCTGCCTATTAAAAAAAATCTGTTTTGTATCTTTACAATACAAATTGGTTTTCAGCTCTTAATCTTTGAAGTTTCTTACTGGGTACTGTGAGGGTTATAAATATCTTTAACACATGTCACTGGTGATGAAACATGGATTTTGTATGTCAGTGTCAATAAAAAAGGACATGCCTCCTATTTCAATGCTAGTTGTTTGCGTAAGGAAATTTTCTGTATTAACTTTTAAATAAACTACATTGTGCCCACAGTCTTATTTTAAATTCACCAAAAGTCTTAAATTCAAAATTTAATTTTAAATAGAGGTGTTGTAGAACACTTTTTAAATTCTCTTAAGTTGTCATTTTATAGTACTGCTTTAAAGAGTGTATGCATTACAAATTTAAAAATGGTGCTCCAAGTTTGCATGTGGAAAAAGGCACTTTTGGAACTTTAACGTATATTTTATTCTATAAGTCATTTATTTATAAAAAATGAATTATTTCTGTTATAATTAACAGACTATCATTATGTTGTAGATGGAGCTTATATTGGTTCCTGGTAACTTAATTACATTAAAACAAAACCAATATTTAATAAAAAAAATAAAAGTATTAAATATTGGTTTTATGTTTTAATGTAATTAAGTTAGACTATCATTAAATTGTCTGAAGGTAAAAAATCAGTTTATAAATACAATTATTTTTTTAAAATAATCAGTCCAATTGTATTTTTATTATACTTTAGTCTTGACTTATTTCCTGCCTTCTATATGAAAACAAATCCCAACAAATAGTTTACATAAAAACAGAATACAACAAATAATGTATTGGACAAAAATAATGTTATATTATCAAGAAAGCTTATATTATACAATGTAATGTTAGATAAAAGACCAATGACAATTATTATGATAAATAAAAGACATAAACCCAACCTTCTTATGTACACAGAGGGATTGGGGCAAGAAGTGAAGTTAAATGTAGTGTAAGTAGTGTTATTGATAGGATGACCATGAAACTGTTTCTCAGAAATTCTCAAGAAGAAAGTGGAGGTCTAGTTGCTTGGTGATGCTAAACAAACAAACTTCATGAAGCTGATTTATGATTTCTAACTCCCACCAATATTATGTTGTAACATATAAGTGACAATTTCATATATTTCATTCAAGAGTCAAACATTTTTGTAATTGGTTCAACTTTTGGCTATTTAAATAAAAAGAGTGATTTATTTGCACCCAAAAAAATCTATCTTTAGTACATATTAATGAGGTTAAATTCATGGGCTAACCTAGCTACAAAAATATTATCCCTTACATAATACAAAATGCCAATGATGTAATGATGATTCATGAGTACTGAAATAGTTTCTAATCTAGATTCGTATTGTTAGCACTTAAAGATAGCCTTTTTAAACATAAATTTGGGACTCCCATAAATAGTGATGCAACACTGTACTTGTCTATAGACCACGAATTATATTAAATTGTATTGTGCAGAATAATTATTACTGTAATACCGTTCCATCAGATATAATATCATATTAACCTATTATTATCCTAAAAAGTGAATATAATGTAATTGAATACCACAATATATTTTAAATTATTAGCCTCATACAAAAAGGAATAGTTTTAAAATAAAGTGATTGCTAACTTACATGTAGTTTTGGAGCTAAATAACTCAAATATATTTATTTTTTTAAGAATAAAAGTCAAACAGAGCACTTGGTATGAGGTAAGGTCCATAATTTTCCGGTCCAAGAGAGAAGGAAAGGTGGTAAAAATATTAAGTCTAGTTTTTCTATATATTCTCCATTTCAGGCAATCCTAAAATTCTATTCTTTCTTGCCTGCAAATTTTATTCCGCAGCTGCTTGGATCTTGTCATCTGTATTAAATCTCCTCCCACGAACGTCAGATTGGAAAATAGGTAGAAGTTGCCGGGAGTTAAGTCTGGGCTGTAGGGTGAATGACAATTTATTGTAACCGCAGACCCTCACAACAACCTTGGCAATCAATGATATATCGACAGGTCAGGAAGTCGTACACCTCTGCTCAACTTTCCTCACCTTTACTTTCATCGCCTTTTCTTAGTGATTTCATATTTCATTGCGCAAAACGGTAAAGTAGGGCTGACTAGTACTCAGGATTCACTGGAGTGTTCCTTTCTTTTAAATCAATGAGCAATCCCAAAAAATTGTTTTCATATTTTGTTGTTGATGGAGTCATATTACTTTTACTGCTATTCTCCATTCTACTGGGAGGATCATATTAGAGGACCTATTTTTCATTTACAGTTACAATTGACTTCATGACATTATGTGGGTCAGCACTATATTTTTTTTTTATTTATCAGAGCGATAAATGAACTCTTTTTGAACAGCTAGAAAATTATGTTTGGCATCCATATTCCACTCATCTTAGCCATATGCAAATGTTCTTTGATGATCCTCAAAACAATTGTTTTTCTAAGTTCAAACCCGTTTACCTATTTTTGTGTACACCAAATGCCAGTCAGACATTATTTTGGCTTCCACAAGTTGAATTGTTTTAAGTGTGATTGCTTCCATAGGGCGACTGGAACATGGGTCATCATCATCCAGACTTTCTCTCCCTGACCTGATGAACATTTTCTACTCATTCTTTGACTGTATAATATGAGGGGAGGACTGCCTGTAGCCTCCTTCCAAGTGCTCTTTGATTAGTGCAGGAGTAAGGTTCTCTTTACAATTACCCCCTGTTACTCAATTTCAAACAAGACAGCAGTTTTTCCTTCAGTGTTAGAGACAGACTGATAATACATAAGAGATTCAGGCAAAGGTTAAGGGAAGGGAAAATGAAACCGGCATGGAAGTGCCTAAGCAGGGCAGGCTGGAAACTTGGACCTTACCTTGTATATGTTACATGTGCAAAAATCTTTTATAATTAGAAGATTAGTTGATGTTCGTCATGTCTTGCAACTCTTATTATGAAATCACTTATTATAATAATCGCTAATAATCTTACATTATTTGTAATATAACATTAGTGTTACATCTAATGTTTTAACTAAGCAAAAGTTCAAAGATTTTTCAATTTACTTAGTAAAATGTTGTTAGTCACTTAATAAGGGTACAAAATCTACTAGACTTATAAAGAAATGAGGTTCATTGTCAATTTGAAACAATTCATTGATTCAGTGTTTCTCTTTTTCAATTTGCCTTAATAGTAAAGAGTTGGATGGACCAATGTCTTCAACCTAATAACTTTTTTTTGTAATCCCTTAGTTAAGAAATCTGGAGAATCTTGTCCTATCGAGCACTCTGCTTACAACGTAGTAATCCTTCTGGAACTCTTCACAAACATAATAACAGGTGTGAATGTGCTTGGCCTTTTGTGGAACACATTTTTTATAGATACATCTTACTGGTTTTATGTTTTGGGGCATGATAAAAACTTGAATGAAATAATAGATCACAATGTCTTAATATTTCTCTACTCTACATTTTATTTCAACTGTATGTTAAGATCTATCTGATTGCTGTTTAATTCTAATTGCTGAATAAGTAGGTAAATACAATATAAACCAGAGCTGTTGTAAACAGCAATGAATACCGTGTTTTGTAATGTTGAAACAATCCATTGAAATTTGGTTAAAAAAATCTGCAAAATAAAACATTGTTGTATTAAGATTGGTTTGGCCTTTCTGTAGTGAGACAAATATCTGATTGTAATAGTTCCGACTGTTGCTAACATATCACATAGAGTAAATTTAAGATAAAACTCTAGATAGAAGTCATGCTCAGTTAACGACTTGAGTGCACTCTTTCTTGTAACTGACCTCTCGACTTTCCAAGTGAACAAAAAAATCAATATTGCTCTATGAGTGCACTCCACTGAAGGTTTGGATCAGTGTAAATGTTGAGTGTGCTTCCAATTCACTTTTCTCTTAGTGTTGTGTCTGAAATCTCTGTCACAAACTTGTCTCCTGGAATCAGGAGTCATGGTCGTCTGAAGAGGTACAAAAAAGTTAGTGACAAAGAAACTTCAAAGTAACTCTACATCGTTTCGACATCAGAGACACTCAGACTGCAAAATATAGAGTAATCTATGTGAAGATGTATTCTCATTGTCTCATCAGGTACAATATTGGATGCACTATGATAATTACAAACAGATTCAATATGAATAGAATTTTAATGTTATATTTTAATTAAAACACATGTTAATAATGTTAAAATAATTTAAAAAAACAGCACTTTAGTACATTTTTGACCTCTAAGAAAGGATGATAGGATTTTGGAAATTTGCCATTGTTATAAGTTCAAAATATATAACACTACATTTTGAGGATTGAAATCCACCCTCTTTGTCAAGTGTAAGAAATTTAATGCATAAAAAAGTACTTAAAACCTACAACGTTTAGCAATGGACTGCTACTGAACGAATTAAAAGATTATCATTTTGGACAACAGTTTGAAATCCAGACATTCCAGAGAGAACCGGGGCATTGTATCCAGACATTGCAGAGAGAACCCTGGCATTGTCACTGTACATAAATCACAAGCACAAATACACTTCACAACTGCACAAGCAACAGTGGATCACTAACACAAAAATTATTGTTAGCACTTGGCCTGTGGTATCATAGTGAATCTTCTTAAACAATAGGGCAGGAGAAGGATGGTCAAAAAGGAGAAGGGTCAAGTCAGCCGCCTCCGGCCCTTTGTTTTGGTCTAGACCTTAGTATGCATAGTGTGTGCATAAATTTTGTTGGTGTAGGTTTGTTTGATTGTTAAAATCTTTTTAGATTTCATAGTTAATTCTTTTTTTATATTGGTACCCAAATTGGCCTAACAGAAGGTTGACTAGGCCAATTAGTCTGCTAATTTAATGTTTGAAACCTTTATACGTTTGCGCTGGAGGAAATTCTCCTTTTGCTGTAGGACATAAATTTTAAATTTGTTGTATATCACTACATCAGACCACACCACCCAGGAATTTGCTTTCTCAGTAGATGTAAACCTAAGAATGTCAACAGTAAGATTCTGGGTTTATAATAATAAAAATGTCACTCAGCCTAACGATTATTTGAGTTAAACAGTATGGACTTCAGTGTATGAAATCAAGGAGGCGGACCTAGAAACCACTTAGTTTGTTAATATACTGATCATGGCCTTAAGTGCATACTGCTCTTGGAAAATAAGCAAACAAAGAGATACAAAGAAAAGCAAATGGTTTTTATCAGCTTCGAGACCATTACTATTTTTTGAGAGACTGGACCAGCAACACAGGAATTCCTGTAGTCAAAGCACACAGTATCGAAGCAAGAACAATATACAGAAGAGCAGCGGACAAAGCAAAAAAGGCATTCAACAACAGAATATCTGCCTCTAACAACATAGCCAAAACTTCATGGGACGTGGTAAAAGAGGAGCTTGGTTTGCGTTCGGTCTCTAAGTCTATCCCAAATGGTGACTTTAGGCCCAGTCCAGATGGCTTCAATATTGCATTTACCTCCATTTTTACATTACAAAATGTTGTGATAACAAACCATGGTTGTAATTATTATCTGAACTACTTGCAGCATTCACCAAGACCATCAACAAGTTTTAATGTTAAAGAAACAACAGTAGGAGAGATATTTGCGACTCTGACAGGTTTGAATAACTCAAAGGCCAATGATCATTTGGGATTTACAACACTAGTGGTGAAAGACATAGCAAATCTCATTGACGAACCTTTGATGTATATAATAAACCTTTGCTTTAATGAAGGAATGTTTCCCTCCATATTAAAAATGGGGGGGAAATCACATCTATCCCTAAAAAAGGTAAAATGGTCTCATATGAAGACTATCATCCTGTCCGTATCATACCAATATTGGCTAAGTCATGGAATCAATCTTACTACGCCAAATACTGTCATTTCTTGAAATACATAATCTACTAAATGACCACCAGTCAGTACATATTTAGAAAAGGTACATGCTCAACCACAGGGGACTTAATAAGAGATGTGCTCCAGGGACTGGAAAATCGGTATAAGGTATCATTGAGCCTCTTCGACCTGTCAAAAGCCTTTGATTTAGTCCTCCACAATATTACTTGCAAAGTTGATATACTATGGTTTCAGTATAAAGGCTATCACTTTCATTAAAGACTATCTCCAAGGGTGGTAACAGGTGGTGGAGTATGAAGGTAAACTGTCAAATCCACAATAAACACGAGGTGTGAAACAAGAATCGATCTTTTAATTGTTTCTAAACTACCTACCATACCATCTTAGCTTCTTATCAATGTCTGCATACCTCTTTGCTGATGACATAACTGTCTGATCTGATGCAAGACAGGTCTAAAATCTCCAAAATCACATTAAGTGAGTCAAAAAAAAATAACAAACTGGTGCTCTGTAAACAGCCTCAAGCTAAATTCTGATAAAATCCAAAATCTTCATATTAATTTATCTGAGACACAATAGCGATAGCAGCATCAAATTCTTGGGAGTGATTCTTGATAATCGTCTTTCCTGGTGCGGAGTTCAACTGTTCAACCTTCTACCAGAAAGGATAAACTGTCAACCACATAAGGACTTTAAAAACAAGATAAAAATATTCTGTTGGAAGAGGAACTTTATTATGTGTCAGACTTTCAAAACACACTTTGATGAATATTGACAACTCAAAACCAATTTTCAATGACTTTAATATCAACATAATATTTCTAAGTGTATTGACAATTGTACTGCCTTTGGCTTATTCAATAAAAAAACTATTCTATTCCTTTTAGGGGTAAACATTTTGTAAAATATAGCAATGGCAAATGTTCGATACTATTATTCTTTCAATTCTTCCATACCCTCTATCATTAATAATAAACTTTAAAACAAGGAATTAATTCTTGGTAGGGATCCAGAACTAGTAAACAAATCAGTGATCTTGAAAACTTGCATATCAAGACAACTAAGCATTCCAACCATCTGACCTTTTTACATAAATGTGATGAAAATTTAATGCCTAAAGCATTTTCTCCAAAAAAGCCTTTTTACAACAAGAAACCTAATAAAATAATGTTTTCTCCTTCTAAATCTTTACTTTAAAAAAGAATTACTAATTACTTCCAGAAAATAAAAACATCCTCCAAACTAGTATTGAAGTTAAAACAAACCACCTCACAAGTTTAAATGGCAACAAACTTAACAATAAATATCCTTCAGAAAATCCAAAATAGATATAAAAAAATTTAGAATCAGATAAAAAAAATTAACCTTAAAAAAATACAAGAAGACTAAAAATCTGTCAGCTAGTACTACGTGAAACAGAAACTGCTGATTTTCCAATGAAATAAACTTTTCCATAGCCCATAAATCATTAAATACTTTGGAGTTTGTGACATGAATTGCGTCCGCTGTTTTGCAGATATCGGATAAATAGAGTAACAGATTTTGGTGTGAAGCCAGCCTTTTACTAAACAAAATTTCTCCCTCAAAACCCAATCTTAATAAGGAAAATCTCAGGGCTGGATCGATCCTTGGGAAATATGATAGAGTCAAAATATTACCATCTGTCAAAGGACACACTACTGTTGTACTCACACAATAAAGTATATGTGGAAAATTATGGAAACTGAATGCTGGCAAATATACTATATTAAAGAAAGATTCAACCGATGCCCAATAATTAGTTCCCGGAATTCTCCATATAGGGAAATATTTAAAGTGCTCTTGGGCATCCTGGACCACTTGTTGAAAAAACTTACTCTTTAATTAAAAACTCCAAAAACATTGTAGAAGTAAAAAACTTAGAAACTGGCTGAAACCAATAGGCTCATTAGCTTTGACATTTAAAGTCTTTAATGCACCAGTTCCAGAAACATTGAAAATTATTGAATTTCTGTTAAAAGAAAAGATCAAATACTAAACGAGAGAACCAAACTTTCCTATCCACGTAATTATGGAACTATTAGGACTTTGCACTCAATGTAGCTAATTCAAATTAGAGGGTGAAATAATACCCCCTATAGCGATGGATGGGATCTCGTCTATTGCTCTTGTTTGCCAATGTCTTTATGGAAGAATTTGAGAGAAAACGCCTTGACTTCAACTCTGTTCAAACTGAGGATCTGGTGGAGATGCGTGGATGATACTTTGGTCGTCTTCCCTCAAGGCAACACTGAACTTAGATTTTTCATCCCACATAAACAGCATTTCTCCTTACATTTGCCTAACAATGGAGGTTGAAGACCAAAACAAACTCCTCTATCTGGATATGTGTAGTAAGAGATAGACTTTCTGAAGACAATAGTTTGTCTTAAGAAAACACACATGGGCTGAATATCTAAATTTTCAATCGAACCATCAAAAATCTGTCAAAGAAGAAATTGCATACGCTTTGTTTGACATAGCAAAGAGCTTGTGCTCAGACAAAGATCACATACTCTTTGTTGGACTGAGCAATGAGCTTGTGTTCCAAGATAGGTTACAAGAAGAAATATAAAAAGTTGAATTGGAACTCATTAAAAATAGATATCCTCAGTCTGTTATAAACAAGTGCAAAAGAAGGAATTTAAAATCCCAGAATTATAAAACTAAAACTGTACATATATGTCAATCCCTTATGTGCCAGGATCGTATGAGAAAATTAGAAGAGTAGGCAGAAAATATAATATTTAGCACCGCTTTTAGAAAACAAAACATTCTCTTAGACAAAATCTCGTAAAAGCCAAAACAAAAAATGGCACACAGGACTCAAAAATATAACATGTTCTTGTAATAGGGCATACATTGGCGACCACTAAATGTAAGAATAAAGAAGGCATAAAGAAAACACAAAATTGCTAGTGGAAAAGTCTAAAATTGCGCAACATTATTGGTCTTTAGATCGCCACATGAAATGGGATGAAGCCAATGTAATACATCTCAAGGAGAGTTTCTTCAAATGCAAACTTATTGAAGCTTGTTTCTCACTACAGATTATTTGTATTAACTGTTCTAGATATGAAATTTTTTTAATAAAAGAAAGAACATAATGGACAGGCATACACTAAATGAAGCGTGGTAGAAAACATGTTCATATGTTTTTTTGTTTTTAATGTGTCAACCTCTCATGAAGTGTGTCTGCATGTATACAGTATTGAAAATATTGAAAGAATATGCCATCTAAATAAAAGTAACATTCAATAAACTAGTAAAAGTTCATTAGAGATTCAGTCTAAAACAAAAAACAAAAGAATATGAGCTATATAGGAGAGTTTTGTAAAAAATACGTGGGATGGGAGGACTTCTTCGCCATGCAAAAGTTAAGAATCAAAGAGGTCAGAGTCTAATAATATCCTATTAAATATTTTGGTCCACACCACCTTTAACACCATAAGGACTGTGTTAGTATTTCAGACAAATGTCTCCTATCTCCATAACACAATGTACAAGTAAAAGTGCTAAGCACTCACTTGAGACAATTCACTGGCTACAGAGTCTGGAAATGCATTGTCATTTCAAAAGAATAAACTCAAACAAGACCTACATAGTTTAACTATTAAAAAAAAGCAATTAAACATTCTAATCTAGCACAGAGGATCACTGAACAAAATATTGAAGAGGCTACTACGAAACAATAATTCGAATATTTGGAAAAAAAAGAATTTAGCCTTGAGAACTAGGGTTGAAAGTTTGACTGAAACTTTTGAGCATACAGGAAAGCAATTAATAAAAGAAAACGTGCTAAGAGAACTTGATTTTTGAACCCAACTAAATTTAAAATGTTAAAAAAGATGAAAGAAAAAATAATCAAACAAGCTAATATCATAGCCTCTACAGAACAAAAACAGAAGCAACATACACATTTCAGCTTTAGAGAACAGTCAGACCACAAACTAACTTCTGTGCCAAATATCACATAAGTTATCCTAAAGACATGACAATTCTAAAATAAACCCTGAAGAACAATCTTTAAAATAGTTTTAAACAATGTAAAGTCTACTCATATACCAAATAATATTAACAAAGTAAGAAGTTCTTATCAAAATCAACCAGAAAAACCCCCTTATATATAATAAACCAAACAATATTTTATTTTATTTGACTCACAAAAATTAGAGACTAAATACTTAAATCTCAATAGGTATTTTTATTCCAAAACATAAAGAAAGTTTCAAATAAAATAACAAGACTGCAATATCTGGTTAAGGAACTAAAATAGATGTAAGAAACATGATCTACAATTCAGTGAAATAATAAAACATGGCCATGATTCCAGACTTTCCTTATAAGTCCATTATTGCTGAATAAAATGGTAGTACTGTATATCTATCTACATAAAAGAGTCTTGAAAACTTAAATGCATTAAAATAGGTACATACAGATAACCTAATGGCAAGATAGAAGAAGCATTTCAGGCTTTCACAGAATCCATCAAGATTACTAAGATTACAAATTCTTCCTTTTTAATGGGAGTTATCAATGTGAATTTATTGATAGAAGACAGAAAAATGTCTACTGAATGAGTCTCTCTTCACTCACAATGAGACTTCCTTCAAAAACAATCACTCAACTCTGAAAAACTTGGATATGCTCCAATACAGACACATGCCACCTTATTTCAAAATTAATCAGTGCTGGGTGATCACTCTGCCCAAAGCTGTGTTGTAAATTCTATCCAAATTGAAGCAATCTGACCCAAATGGGTTGCTACTTATAATTGGCAAAGTCTTCTTTTAAGCAATGATATAGAAGAAAAATGGATCTTTTAAAATCTTTGGTACTTCAATGAACATAAAACATACTCAGCTTACTCTCAGAAGAAAATAATTGTCCAAAGGCAAAAGCTGAAGTTTTACACTGAACATTCCCTGTATCTACCCCCCTTGAACCCTTACATCACTTGTAGAAAGTCACAAATTTTCTTTAGGACCTCTATTATCAATACTTTTTATCACGCAAGGACGAACTGCCCTTTGACATTTTTTACCCAAAAATCAATTCAGTTCTTTCTTGGTCCATGTGCCAAGCCAAATTTCAAGTCTCTAGGAGCTGTATGTCAAGAGTTATAGCACAGAAAGACGGACTGTTCTTTGACGTTTAAACCCCAAAATCAGTATAGTTCTTCCTTGGGCCAAGATAAATACACCAAGTTTTAGGTTTCTAGGACCTTTTTGTCAAGAGTTATCATGCATGCGGACAGACGGACGGACTGCTCTTTGATCTTTTGACCCCAAAATCAGTACAGTTCTTACTCTGAACAAAGTACCCTATACACCCAAGTTTCAAACATGTAGGACCGTTCTATCACGTGTTATAAGACTGACAAACAGATGGATTGTCATTTGACCTCTTGACTTTAAAATCCGTGGGATTCTTCCTTAGACAAAGAGATACCTATGCTTAAGTGTAAAGTCTCTAGTACCTTTCTATCAAGAGTTATATCGCACAAGCGGACGGACATGACAATTTTAAGAAGGCCCAGTCAGTTTCTTAATTATTTTAATAGAAATTATAAGCAACCATTTTTGAGTAAAATATACTGCAAATTGTACGAACTTAATCACAACGAGGCACGCAATCTTGTGCTTATCTATTTTGATATAGTTATCAAATCGAACTCTTGTATCTCTAATGAATCTCGAAAGGAGAATGAAGAGAGAGTAAGATAAACATCAGGGTAGCCGCATAAGTTACCTGATACTGCAGCTAAACAAACAAGACTACAGTAATTATGTGTCTCCCTGTACAGTCATATATATAGACTGTACTGGTGTCATCTCTCTTGCCGTCTACCCAGAACAGATGTACAGTATTGAGTGAGTTATCTATCAGTGCTAAGACCGAGTGCTTGATGTAGTTTGCTTTGTTGAATTTTTCATTAGACATCACTTTAGTGCCTAAATATATTTCGGTTCGACTGTAAAACCTCTAAAACGCTATTCATTCATAATTATATTCACAGTTTAAAATATCCCGACTTCCATCATTATTGTGAAACATGTTTATCAATTACATATCGTCAAATCTTAATACCTAATAAAACGAAAAAGAACATAATTTATTATAACTTCATGCAGAATTATTTAAAATTACTATATTCTATAAACCGATAGCACAATCGTCTTTGTTTAATCAGATACATTAATAATACCACAGAAGTGTCCAGTACGATCAGAACAAACATCACAAACTCTCGGTACTCTCGTCGTGGAACTGTTCCATAATACGGTGCAAATGGATTAAATGATCAAATTGTTCCAAATATTACTTGGTTAAATTTGTGTTTGAGACAGTAAAAGTTTTAAACGCGTTATAAATCAAGCTAATCGTAATAAAAATTGTACTGTTCTGCGCATTAATTGTTCCAGATTGTTTCCTTCTGGTAATGATAAATCTGTGTTGTTAATTGTTTAATTGAATTGATATTTTTATTATAGTTTAATGCTTCTATATAATTTTTTCAACTCATTCCCAAGACTTAATAGCCTGTCTCTCCGAAGCGCAAAAGGAAAATAAAGTTGGTGAATATTATTTTGAAGTACCGGTACGCTGCCATTTGGTTTCACAATGTTTGTTGTAGGGGCATGGGAGATGTATCATTTTAAAGATACGTTAATTACTGCATTCAAACGCGTGTTTAGGCTGTTTGATACTTTTATTAATTTATTTTTTGCGAAAAATCTAAAAACAGTTTATTATGATTTAAATACTCGAGAAAACCAAACAAGTTATTGCTTGCGTATGAGTGATATCTTTAAATTGAGACATCGCCATAATTCTACTGCCAGAAATAAGGACGCAAACGTGTTTGAGGTTTAACACTGTTGTCATGAGGTACAATGCAAGGTCGTTTTACTACAGCCAGCTCTTAATATTATTACCTGTTATATTTATTTAGAAATTCTCTATTTAGTACCCTTGTTTCATATAATGTGTTTTTCATATATGTGTTAGGGAATTGGTGAAATTCAAGTGTCAACTTTAATTTGCTCACTTCGTTAAATTAAAGATTTCCATTTTAGTAATTTGACTTAGAGACTAAACGTCAGTTAATTCAATTATTAAACTCGGTAAATTCGAGGTGGATTGTAAGATGTGTACGATGGAGGTAAATCTCATACAACTTAATTGTTGTAATGGAACGGACAGTTTTAATTTGTCGTTTTATAAAAGTTTTAAGGAGTAACTTCTCGATGATTCCCAACAATGAATCGATCATCGCATATTAACAACTAGAATAGCAACCACGCAAATGTTTTTTGGCAAACCTCTATTCATTAAAAACTCAAAGTCCATCTGCAAATGTTGTAATAGTTCATACCAAACCGAGATACGCATATGTGCATTTCATTTCGGTATAGAATTATTAATCGTGCGCTCATCAAACCACCCGTCACTGGTCTCAGAGGTTTTACACCGACCGGTTACAATCACAGAACACGTCCGGTTTATCTCTCCTCTCTCGTGTTTCTAAGTCCGAAATCTAAATATACTAGTCGGATATCGTCTTGACCTTCACGCGATACTAATTTTAGTCCTAAAGTTTGGCTTAAGGTGCGTAATGAATCATAACGGGGACCAGTAGACGATCTTGTAGTATCTGTTTTAATGTTCTGCAAGTTTTACTTAATTAAGATAGGTGTACATAACCAGTTTTAAATAATATAATTTTTTGTCCATTACGCCTCAAGAAACTCAACTTTAATTTCTCCTTTTTAGTTGCACTGACAGCAGTAATCTGAATGGACTAGATTAGAACTGCGTGGTATTTGGGGCGTTAGTGATACGCGCCCTGTGCCTCCTCACGTTACCGCCACAACAATACAATAGAGTACTGTTAGTGACTATAGTTACACTTGTAACTAATATATTTGTGAATAAAAGTTTGTGCTCGTGATGGGGGAAAAAGGGAAATTTGATTCTTTACTTGGGTTAAACATTTCTTTTACGATATACTATAATATTTTAATATGGCTTAATGAATCCTTAAGGTAGTGCTGAGTACAGAGAATGTGAAGGAACCCCAAGTGAAGGCCGAGATGTGAACAGGTGGTGGGCGACCTTAACACGGGTCCTTACCGCGCAGTATTGAGGACTGAGGTAGTGCGCTCGCGCTCCTCGCCTCGACATGCCTTCTGCGTCGTAAGTCACTCTCACCTTCGTATCTCTTATGCGATATTAGTAGTGTTTAAAATAAAACCATATGGGACTTCAAGATACATTCAAGTTAACTCATACAGTTTATTAATAAAAACCGAAATCTATCGATTGTTTTTTTTTTTTTTTTTTTTTTAAAAAAAAACGCGGTTTTTTTTTAATAATTTGGGGCTTCATATACGTAGTATATTTCACAGATAGCATTGGATGTGATTCATAGAAACTGAACTTGTAGCAGAAAATTGCCCCACACGTTTTTATATCTGTGTATGATACGGAACTTTGGTTATGACCAAATAATAATGTTCGTGGATATATACATTCTCACTGTTCAAGTTTATAACTTATCTTCAACATCCAGACAGTAATGGTGCAGTTATTGTATCTTGTACTGTACAGAATGAACTGTAAACATCTGGCTCGCAGCAGGTAGTTAACTACGGGGTTTTCACTGGTTAGCGTCCTTCAGTTAACGTAGTGAGAGTTGTATCTTCCAACATTTGTTAGCAGTCGCGCAGTCAACTGTATTATTGTAATGATTTATTAGTTAGCAGTCTTTGTTACAGAGGACGTTCTTTTAGTAAAGACTTACTTAGTCACTAATGTGTTCTGTTTAAATGTTTACTCAACTTCCTTCAAAGATTCAAAGATTGTTTGACGGAGGTATTTGTTAATTTTGTCATATTTTGAAACAAATAATCGTGAATCCCATTTGTCAAGCAACCATTGATGGACCGAGAGGACAAGGGAATACGCTAAGCAACATTGGCCGATCGAGAGGCCAAGGGAATCTGTCAAGCAACAACCATTGGTCAATCCAGAGGCCACAGGGGATCTCTAACAAGCGACCACTTATTGGTTGCGGCCGAAAATAGTTTTTATTTTTATGCTAAAACTGTTTTGATTCGAAGAATCACGTATACTACTATAAAGCTAAAATTGGCGTTCAATTTTCGTACTTCGTGCAGTTGTGTTTTTGTGACATAAACTTGCAGTAATAGCAATGGCTAGATTGAATTCTGTTCTCTCATTTACTGAGTTGTTTTTATTAAGATAAAAACATTCTGGTGCAAATGCTGAGCGTTGTTATATGTAAAGAACTAATAATCGGATGACATCTAGTGTGGTACCCACATTGTGCCGTGTTTTATCGACTTGAATGGTTTTAACACCAATTTAAAATATATTCACTGTGTTTAGCAGTACTGAAAATTGTAAAATTTCTTCGTCTATGCCAATGAAACTTGAATTGGAATTGATGCGAAATTGCAGATAATGTACCGGTCATACGGTTTGTTTGTTTACGTTTCAGTATCGATTTGGTTGTCGGTGATCTCACTTTGTATTATTAAATTACAATACTGTTTCACGTTGTGTTAGTAATGATTACAAAATGCTACAACGGAAAATCTGTAGACAGTTTTGGAGACCTACAGTAAAGACTCAGGAACATACGATGCAGGTTATCTAGGAATGTGTGGTACAATAGAGACGCATGGTAGTGAGTATACCTCCACCCCAAATCGTTCTGAAAACTCCGAAACCGTCATAACTCTAAATATAACGCTTTGAGTGTACAGTTACAGTAGTGGAGATGTGTCTGAACTGTTTATATCGGGTTTGTTCTGTACATTTTACCTGTTCGGTTGGATACATCGCCAGTAACCTAGGGAGTATTCAACGGTTTGAGTGTACAGTTACAGTTACAGTAGCGGAGATGTGTCTGAACTGTTTATATCGGGTTTGTTCTGTACATTTTACCTGTTCGGTTGGATACATCGCCAGTAACCTAGGGAGTATTCAACGGTTTGAGTGTACAGTTACAGTAGCGGAGATGTGTCTGAACTGTTTATATCGGGTTTGTTCTGTACATTTTACCTGTTCGGTTGGATACATCGCCAGTAACCTAGGGAGTATTCAACGGTTTGAGTGTACAGTTACAGTAGCGGAGATGTGTCTGAACTGTTTATATCGGGTTTGTTCTGTACATTTTACCTGTTCGGTTGGATACATCGCCAGTAACCTAGGGAGTATTCAACGGTTTGAGTGTACAGTTACAGTAGCGGAGATGTGTCTGAACTGTTTATATCGGGTTTGTTCTGTACATTTTACCTGTTCGGTTGGATACATCGCCAGTAACCTAGGGAGTATTCAACGGTTTGAGTGTACAGTTACAGTAGCGGAGATGTGTCTGAAAACTGTTTATATCGGGTTTGTTCTGTACATTTTACCTGTTCGGTTGGATACATCGCCAGTAACCTAGGGAGTATTCAACGGTTTGTCTATAAATAATGAAAATATGTAACATTCACCGTGATTAGTAAAGAAATTTACGATTCGACGGGCAGTTTTATCTCTGCGGTGTTGGTTCAAGGAAGTAATTTAGTAGCATTGCGATTTGTATTCTTGGAATATTACTCACCTCCCCGCTGGCGATCCGTAGTTTCAGTTACAAACTATATTACCTTGTATACCTTTAGGATTAAAAGCACTCCTACCAAGTATAGCGTATTATCACCAGAAGATAGTCCTATAATTGGGCTAATTCCACTTGAAGGGATGGGATGAGTTTCAGATTATCATCATTGTAACAGCGTTTGTTCTGTTATTATACCCTGATATATTCTGTTTGCTTTCGTTAATGTAGCTAAGAATGTTGAACAATTATACTAAATAAAAAAGCCAAATGGAAAACATTGACTTATCATCTGTCTGGCATTTTCTCATGTACATATTCAGCACACTCTACGTGGGTATCACGTACGCAAATAGTACGTATTTGTCATATCCAGAGTTGTATAAAGTTGAAGAAAATGTATGTACTACAAAGAACTTACAAGATCGGACTAAACAACTATCAGTACAAGAATTTCTTTGTACTTTTTTAATCCATATGAAAAAAAATAATGTATGCAGGCATAGGCGTATCCAGAGGGGTTTAGGGTTGTAACCCCCCCCCCCCTATTGATACAAATATTCAAAGTATGTTTTAACTTGCTTTGAACTGAAAGTATCCTCGTAGTCGAACAATGTGTAATAGTTCAGTTTTGTTTTAATTTGTTTTGTAATTTCTAATTACTCGTGTGACAATAATACAGACCTCACTTCCCGCGCTTCGGGCGAGGGAGACAGCGAGCAGTGGCCATGAACGCTTAACGGTCATCTCTTTGAACGACCAATTAGTGACAGTCTTTACGTAGTTCCCATAGCTTTTATGTTGGCACTAGTCATGTATTAGTGACTTGTGTTATTAATGAATACCGATAGTGGTAGTATTGTGTGCATGCGTGTGTGTGTGTGTGTGTGTGTGTGTGTGTGTGTACGTAAGTTATATATGTATGTGTGCGCGCGCGCGCGCACACACACACACACACACACACACACACACACACACACACACACACGCACGCACACACACACACACACTGCAAATATATAATTTTATGTCAATAAATATTTATATTCCACTATTTTTTTAGAGATGATGTAGTTTGAAGTTAAAACACATTTAAATGTACAATACATATTATTTAAGTAATACAAATACTCGGCCATATTTTCAAGTAATATATATGTAAAATATATGTATCCTGAACGCCCATATTAGAATGTATAAATTATAGGTAAAAGGTGGATGATATGTCTTTTAATTCTTAAGATATATAGCCATTTTCCCGAGTCTCTGTTATTCTCATTAATACAGCGTAATTTTCTTAAAATTATTTTGTGTTATCGGCCGGTCTCCAAAAGGGTAAATTTTCGCTTATGCTATAGCCGTTGTTGTAAAGCATTAAATCAGAATAATAATAATATTAATGCTCTCAGATGTCCGTCAAACTTACGAATTTTGAATATTATTAGCATTTAACATTTTCCGAGTGGGGTTTGGGAGTGCTCTCGTATTTTGTAATGATACGCCCCCTCTATTAGGTCATCCTAGATACGTCTATGTATGCAGGGGACTGTAAAACATCTTACCATGTAAAATAAAGCGGCAGGAGATTGTCAGATGTCAAGGTTAACGGAATAGATCAGGGGCGATTCCAATCTGCTAATATCGTTACCCCACAGTACATACGTACCACCCACCTTCACATGACTATTGAACATCCACAGGGCGGGCGTAGCATACTAGATACTCATATGTCGTTGGCAATAAAAAGTTTGAGCCTGGTTATTGAAAAATTGTTTTCTGTCGGATATTTTGTATGAGAAAATGCGACTAGGTATTTCCTTGTGGTATTCTTGTGAAATAGAATGTAGAACATATCCAGCGTTATCTGGACCTTTTCCGTCGACCACCACTTCCTGTTGTTGTGCGGCGTGTCTGTCGTTGATGGGCTGTGTCAGTGGTCGCGCTCTCCTCGTCTCCCCTGCCTTCTCCTGGTCAGCCATGAGATCCTACGGTTTATTATTATTCTAGTTCTCTTCAGCAGGCTGCATGTTTCACACACTAATTATCCACTTTTCTTTGTTTGGTAACGACATCGACGTTGCACTTGCAAATGTGTTAAAATTAAAACTGTGGCTTGTCGTAATTTTTAATTTGATTTATCCGTTATTCAGTACAGTATGTATTTCAGAGATATTTCTCGTTTTGCGCTGAATGGTATTTTGCATCCTCCCTGTATTGCATAATATCATAGAGTAAGAACGGCATTTCATGGAATCATGCTTATTTAATTAAATTAGGTAGAAGAGTCTTAAAATAGTTACTATAAAACAGATTGTAAATGTAATGCGGTTTATGAGCATAGGGCATTTTTAAGTATTTTCAAACGTGCATTCAGATATCTTGTAAAAATGTTAAAACTATAACGTTGCAAACATAATAGAAGGGTTTATTATTTTGAAGTTGCGTTCATTTTTTATTTGATAAGATATGGGTGAGTATATTCGTTTAATAATCTGCTTCACACAAGTGATTTTAGGTGTCAAACCGAGCGTTTTAGGAAGTATACTCATTAGTATGTTTTTTGACTTATAGAAAGTAATGTACTGTAGTGAACTTGTGATGTAAATTTATTTACATTTTTTTTTTAATTTTAACAACAGATTTTGCATTAGTAAACTCTTAAACATAATTTGAAATATAAATTATTCATATATTAATAGCATACCTAATATTATACAACGGTTTTATTTCTTGTGATCCTAAAACAAATAATCAAGACAAATCATAGAGGGTACGTAGGTGTCAAAAAATTCGGTTTACCACGTTTTTAGTGCCTTGTGAAGTTTATTAAAACTTGTCCAAGACATCTTACTGACTAGTTATCGTGCATTAAGAACTTGTAATATAACCCCGGAAGCAGTAACTCGGCCAGTCGGCCACTATTGTTGTAGAATGCCGTAAAACATCCGCGTGAACATCAACGTGTACGTTGCAATGCCCTTGTCTTTTTGCCAAAGTTTCCATTACTCGGAGTTTGGCACAGGCTCAGCGAAATTGTATAAATAAGTCAATCGACCAAGGTTCGTCCGACAGGTGTTATAAAAAAATTGGTCGTTTATAAATTTAGCAACACGTACTTCATGAGTAGCTGTTATTAATTACACATTAAAAATGCCACATATTTACATTAACGTACTAGTAAACCAGTAAGGTAACATGAAGAATTAAGCTTAATTTATATACCATCAGTAAAGAACTGGAGTTATGACTAGTCATTTCCTAACTGTTACTCTTCACCAATCTTAAATCTATTCTAATGATCTACGCGATCTATTCTGTCCGTCAAGAGAAGTGGACGCTGTATTTGACAGCATTAGAATGAGTTTTGTTTGTTGCAGTAATTCGTTGACTCAGATGTTAGAGGTGCACGAGTACGGGATCAACTCTGTTTCCCTCCCAACTTGTAGCAGTATTCTGACGCCCAGCGGACGCTGTGTTTGTTGCAGCAATGAGAGGGCTCAGAGGTCACGGATGCACGAGCGCGGGACCAGCGCCGAGAGACGTTACAAGCGCAGCCACCGTCGCTCTCCCACGTCCAGTAATCACAGACGCCACCACACCAGCGCCGCCAAATACCGGGAGCGTGAAAGGGAGCGCGACAGGGAGCGTGAGCAGGAGCAGCGAGATCGAGATAGGGAGCGAGAGCGGGAGCGTCACCACCACAAGCGACGGGAGGCGGAGGCCGCCAGACGGCGCAGTTACTCGTCCAGTCAGGTGAGTACTCCCCTTGTCCACTAGCCCTATAATGTACCACACTAGTCGGGGTGTTCTCAGCTGTTCGACCGGACACGGTGCGCGAGTCGCGGCGCGCTGCTGGAGAGTTATTTCGGTAGGCGCACGTCTATTTCCGTTCGCATCGTCATAGCGCGCACCAGCACTACTGTAACAGTTATCGATGCCCCTGGCCCGTGCTATGGTGGGCAGCGTCGATGGAGGAGGAGATGTTCCTCGGGCAGCGAGGACCCGACGAGGAATGCCTGATCCTGTACGAGCCGGTGCCGGTGTTCACGCAGCCACGGAGACGGCCGCGGCCTCCCCCTGACGCTCAGGAGCAGCCGGCGGCGGTGTACAGGAGGCGACACTCGGCCGCTGCCGCCCCTCAGCACACCCCCAGAGTCCGCCGCCGATATCCCCAGCCTCCGGCCACGGCCCCCGCCCCCGACTGTTGGGATCTGGGGCAACTGAGTCTCGACCCACACCGGCAGCAGGTGGCCCTGGTGGAGTCGTGCTGGTGGCCTGTTCCTTCCCCTTCTGTGACACCCGCACAACTCGTACGTATCAACACAGTCAGAACCATCTGGCGATAACAGTACAATGTTTGTAAACATTTGAAAACTGCTGATCACGAAGTAACAAGTTATTCACACATTGTCTAAACAATTATGAGTTGGTAACTGAAAAGTAACTTATTGGCTGCAAAGTTTTTTTTATTGAAAGGCACCATTCTTATCGGCTGCCACAGTTTGTCTCGCCTTGTAAAACAGCTCCGCTTCATTCAGTAATTGATAAGAGTGTCTATCTGTTGTTGTTGAGGCATACTTATTAGATGTCAGGCGGTGACTCACAGGAGGAGGTCTGTGTTTTAAACTCAATAGATCAAGCTATGTTTTTTGTACAACTTTTGTTTAACAAAACGTAATAAATTTATCATTTGACAAAGTTTTCTGTTCAATGGTATTCTGTAATATTGTGCTTCCAATTGTTATAAAAGTTTATCATTACTAATTTATTAAATGAATAATATTTGGTGGATGGCACATGTATATTATAATTAGCCAGTGCATGCATTAGATAGTAAAATTAGCCTTTTGTAAATAACCGCAGCAGAGGTGTTTCGATAGTTCCTCAGTAGAGAGAGAAGGAACGTGACCAAGACGATGGTAGTGTTTACCGCACGTGGCCGTTGCCCTACGCTACCCTCCACGGCGGGCCAAAAATAGACTGGCTTTCATTATTTCCAAGCTTTTCCATCACTCCGTGTTGTTTTCGGTGTGATGGAGTCTATATTAGGTCACATTCAGTTCTAATTATCGAGACGCCTTTGCTGAGTCTGCCTGCGATGATGATGACTTGCGTATCTGTGCTTTAACTATCTACTGGGTACTGTGGCACTGTGCACCAAAGTTATCATTACAGTGGGGTTATCGGTTTACTTGTAACAACATTAATACAATAATATAAGTGAGCATGTAGTACAATATATCAGCCCTAGAAAAACCTGTGATGTAGTTGGTAATGGTCGATGTCGAACAATATGCATGATTAACAAGTTTGACGAGAGAAGCCTCATATTTGTTTTGCAAATAAAAGAAGAGTGTATTTTTTTAATATCTTTATTAAAGTTTATGTTGAAAATTAACATGTATACGACTGAGATTAAAGTAGTAAATGTAGTATTAATAGATGTATATATCTCCAATATATGTTTAAATTAAAAAGATGAATGTCTGACTTCATAATAAACGCAATGAATGAAAGTGTATGTTTGGAATATCAATTTGATTAGAGTGGTTTTCAGTAGGGTGAATGGCAATTGCGGCTTGAGGTCCGTATAAAAATAAACAATAAACATTAATACAGTTATGCTTACATATTGCATTGAACTCCTCTTTTGGTACCATGTCTTTAGAATCAGGAAAATACATAATGTTATACATCATGTAATTTGATTGCCTGTTTGATTAACTGCAACAGTAAAACAAAATTGTTAGTCAGAAGCATATACAAGTAAAATAAGTTAACAAAAAGAATGTTGAAGTGTGAAGAGTTAAGGTCGTATAAATCGGGTCATGTCAGCCTGCAAGTTTATCATAGAGATTACACAGCCTGATGTTAAACTTATAATAGTAGTGTAACATGCCAGTTCTGTGGTCGGTGAATATCTACATTAAACGAGGTGTTCTTTCTACTAACTATATTATTATCAATTTGTGAATGCACTATTTACAGTTTTTATAATAAATATAAATACTGTACAAATTAAATTTGGAAGATGTTGTAACTTGATTCTCTATAAACATTGTGCTATTGGCTAAAGTAATGTTTTAACACAAATAATGTATACTAGATTAACTGTTTCCAGAGGTATTTATCTGTAAGATGGCGTTATATTGCAATCAACATTCCTACAGAAAACACGTTTATTCAATCAAGGTCCAAAGGAGAAAATAGGAACTCAAAAGAAGGAAGGACTAAACGAAAGACGAAAGAAAGTAATAGGCAGAATAAGAGGAACGTTATTTCGTGGGAAGCTAATGTAGAGCGATGTGGTGACGAGGATTGGCGAAATTGCGTTACTGAACAACTCAACTCAATGTCGTTAGCTTGTGACCTGCTGCCAAAAATAACTATCAAAGTGTACATTCACGCTTTTACTTAAATGTAGCTGAAAGTTTTCAACATTAGAGTATAATTTATACATATTAGTCTTCGGTTGGTTCAACTAAATTATCTACATTAGTACAGTATTCTTCTATTATTACTACAACTTTCGTGCCGCTTCTACATGGGTATTCTTAATAATTGGACATTAAAACTACATAACACCTTACATGCTTTACAAAGGAAATGAGAATGTGGGGGCAATCTTAAAGTCAAGGGTTTTAGGTAAAAGGAAAGGTCGGAAACAAATACGTGACGACACGACAAGTCCAACTATTGGATGTCTTTGCGTAACTGGTTTGTTGTTAGAGCTCGGCACTGGCAGCTGAGAGTATTAATAGCACAGTATTTGGCAGCGGAGGGCTCGGTATCTTTAGTAGCGGTCTCGACGGCGTAGTTGTCACACGTAGTGACTGTGGTAGTGACTGTGATGGGGAGCCGCAACAACAACTCGCTGACGAGCCGAAGGGCCCGATACGCCCGTTCTTCGACCGTCAGTGTGACTCAGCTGCTACAGGACTCGTGCTCCAGTCTGCTGAACCGCATCACCAGTCGCGTCCGCGGGCCGTCGGCGGCCACCGACGCCGCCAAACCGACACAGGGCACTCGCGTCCGCGACCGCGAGAACATAGAGCCGCCCCCACGCAGGCTGCACCGCAACGCAACGCCGATAAGGCTGCAGAAACCTACAACAATGGCGAGACCAACGCACCGGTCGCCCGTCCGAGGTTCGAGGACACCACGAGATCTCGCCTGGAGGAGAAGTACGCCGACTCCACCAGATCACGGTTAGAAGACAAGTACTCGGCAGCGCTAGAGAGGTACTCGCGGAGAAACAGACGCGAGGAGAAGGAGCAGTCGGGAGGGCATTCGTTGACGAAAAGTGCGACCACACACTCGATCTTGTTGTCGGAAAAGGCTTACCCGTACGTGTCGGCCACGTCAACTTCCGTGGTCCGCGAGAAGACACCGTATCGTGCCGATCGACATCGCCGCCACACGGAGACTCGACAACACAAGATACGGCCGCTGCGGGCGGGCGGACTCACGGGAGAGCTGAACGACTCGCGGCTGACACTGGTACCCGTGGACCAGAACACGGAAGCCGGCGGCAGGGGCGGTGGGGGCGGTGGTGAGGAGGGCTCGCCTGAGAACGATCGGCAGGCACGCCGCAAGGAGATACAGAGCTTGATACTCAAATACACGGGGCTAGAGGATAGTGCTGAGGAGCAGACCAGCGCCCTCGCCAGATGTCAGCAGAAGTACTCTAACTACCTGACCCATTCAGCCACCAAACACCATGTACCTACCACCACTGTACCAGCACCGGCCCCCGCCACCATCGCCCCCCTCCCAGCCCTTTCACTTGTAAGTCATATATACTCGTACATATCCAAATTGAATAATCAAGTATCTTGTCCAAATCATATCTTCATTTAGTTTACAGATCCCCTCCTGTGCACTCCAAATTGTTACCTATTTCTTGTTCAATCAAATAAAAAGATTTACAATTATATATATATATATATATATATATATATATATATATATATATATATATATATATATATATATAAAAGTGGATAATATAAGTGACAGCTAAGTTTTATTCTGAGCTCTCTCTCTCTCTCTCTCTGCAGTATACAAGGATGCTGAAAAGTGTCAGAACAATTACTATTTTTAAAACTCCAACAAGTACACTATTTTACTGCTGATATCTACTTTTTGAAGGTTCCTTATTGGCAAATGAGTCAGTTAGTCATCATTTCAATTAAACTGACAATGTACTAGCATGCTTAACATATTTCTAAACAAGGAGACCTGATGTTTTTTTCCTTAATTCGCTGAACTTTAGAGTGAGAAGTAATGTATATGATATTAAGTCCTTTTTCAGAATGAAACCGTAAATAATACATTTTTTTATCTATGCAGTAGGTAATAAACAAATTTGAGAAATTTTTAATTATACGTAAATAATGTTTGAAAGAGTTTTTAACATTTGAGGGGGGGACCATGCTTACGAAAAGTTTTACAGTAAGGAAAAATATAAATCTGTGTTAGCCATTTTGTGTCAAATCTCTTCTGGTTTTAGAAAACCTAAAACATTTACACCTACATGAAAACGTATTAAAGCTTATTAACAAAGAGCTGGTATGTGTTTAGTGATAATAGATTTAGTAGTATAATTGTATATATATATATTATATATATATATATATATATATATATATATATAAAGATAAAGTATATTGCTTATTTTCTTTGTCAGATTGAAATGCACTACATAGTAGAGACATAAATGTTATAATTCGATTCTGAAAAATGATTTATAATTTTTTTTTTTTTTTTTTTTCGAATCGATATATTTTATACCAAAATTTCGTGCAACTGGAGTATAAGATGATTTGAAAACTTTTTACTACAGAAAATTATTTACCACATGCTATGATTGCTTGAAAATGAGCCTTTTGTAAGGATTTCATAAACATTTCATGTAAATAAACAATTACACTGATGATTAACTCTTATTGGAGCAAACTGTGTTTCTTTCTGATACCAAACACAGTTTTTCCATTCAGTAGGGGTTATGTTAGTTGACAAAAAATTATGTATTTAGGAATCATTGGGTTGATTGGCACTAGTTGTGAAGTTAACTGATGTAGCATGTTGTTATTTTGTTTCTTGTGCTCATTATATTGGATCTAAAGATAAAAATATTTAGTTTAGAACCTACTAAGTCCATTATTACCAAAATCATCTGAAATATATATGTGTATATACAAAATATGCACACAATATGCACCTGAGGCATGCTAGTTTGCGTGTTGAAGTGCATATTATTAAGAACCTGACAGTTCCTTCTTAAAATCTAGTTGTCTGTCTGTTTAAGTGATAAATCTTGATAGCAAGTTTCTAGAGACTTGAAAACTTGCTCGTATATAGATTCCTTTTCATTTGTGGTCCGAAGGTTTGTTTACCGTTTGTTAGTTAGGCTCTTTTTTGTAGTTTATTAGCTCCTACGCATGTTTTAGCCACCAGTTTTTAAATGGAAAAGCAAATTTTATGTTTTACTTATCCATTGTTCTTATTGTATCGAGGCATTAAAATAACAATGCAATTTGAACTGTGGTCATATGTAAGATTTTTAATTGCTCCACATGAATTGTCTCCCAGAGGAGGTGAGGAATTGCCGATGTTGTTAATGAGTTGTGTTCTAGTACTTAGGCTGATGTCCAGAGCTTTATTTTATGGAGTATACAATTACAAAGTTTTTACACTGTTCTCATACTTTTCAGCATCTCTGTGTATAGACATCCTTAATAAGTTGTACAAAGGATAATAAATGGAACAAATGAATAGTAAATATTGTCAACAGAAGGGGAGCTGTATACATTACTTCATTTTGTCACTTTCTTTGGATTATTGACTTATACATTAATATTTTTCAATTGAACCTGTCTTAAAAAAGGTGTTTTACTTCTTATAACATATTTTTACATACATGTAAACTGCAAACATATTACATTCAGCAAATAATAGTTAATTCCTGAGCGTTGGATAGGACAATATTTCTTGGAATCTAAATTAGTAAGGCATCAGAGTGATTGCATGGCTTTGCTTTTTGGGAATTTGTGGTATTCAAACTTTAATTTAATTATTATTTTAATAATGTTATCAGTTAAAGAACATTTGACATATCAAATAATTGATAATATACATTATAATAAAAATTAGAAACAATACTACTTTTCCTAAATTAAAGAGTAATGTGCATATCAATTATTACGATTCTTTTGGTGTTCACAACAAAGAAGAGAATATTATATAAGATTAAAATTCATGCAATGGTATTCTTATATCCTGTCTGGATTATTGAGGTTAGCACTTGATTAGTTATACAATTTTCTTTTCTATTGCTTCCTTATTCCTCAAATAACTGTTCCCAAACCTCATACAGACCTTACTAAAGGTACCAGAATACAATTTTCTGGTGCCTACAGAAACAAAATGGTGCATGAAAGAAATGTAGTTAATTTAAAGTATTGCAGTTTTAGGGCGTTAAAATAAACTTGGATTTTATTAATTAATGACTGTAACAAATTTAAATTGTTAACAACTAATTGAAATAGAACAATGAATTAAACTTTGTTAATAAAACCAATTTATCTAACTGAAATCTCCCCCGAGCGACACACTTAAAATATTGCCGAACAAAAAAAACTCAAAAATCATTCAAAATCTGTTAAGGTACCCAAATAAATTCCTCTAGGATTTTGTGTTTTAAATCTTCATCATTATTGAAAATGTGGATTGAAACTTTCTTTTAAGTATACCCATGAGATAATGTTGGAGTTAAAATCAAGAAATCCCAACAGCCAGGTCATAAAATTGCTTCTTCTCTCAATCCAACACCTATAAGATTACTATCTAGTAGCAATAATGATGATACAACTTTATTGTTGTGAATTTAAATTTACATTACGTTTCAAAAGTACTTCAAAACTGACTGTTTAGATAATATCGTATGGTGCTGTGTTGCACCAAAGAAAATAACAAAAATCAATTTCTGGACTAAAAAAGAATAATATTGTGCCTCTTTATTTCAAACTGGTTCACACCGGTTTGTAGTTATTATACCGTTTTAAATGTCTGTCGTACTATAGTATGGACAACTGCTCATTCAGTTACTTCTTTTGATATAAGAAGCTTTGCTCAAGAATGAGTGGGTTCCAGATATAATAAACACAATCATGCTCATTACTAATAACACCATTACATAAAATTGTGCTTAAAATGTGAAAGTCATTGATGTGGAAAAAGAATTTCACACTTCCGCCCGGATCATCTTCAAATAAACTATGAACTAAGATGTCTTTTAAAAATTTAAGTTTGTTTCTCTTAACAATTCTCTGTACTGATGATTTTGGAATTACTGTTAAGTAATATTCAGTCCTTTGTATACAACAGTTTTCTCTTTCCTCGTCTGAAGTTTCAGATTATTTTTTTTTTCATTACATTTTCCTTTTCAAAAAACAATTTATTACATTTGTTGATTTGGTTGGAGGTTAACTAACTGGGAAGACAGCTGAAATTGTCCAATTAATTCCGCAATGCTATCTAAAGAAATAGTTAAAAACCATGTTGTAATTAATAGTACTGTAGAAGTGTACTCAAAAGAATTATTGTAAGATTGTCCATTTCGGTGTAATCATTTATCTTTTAAATCAGGCATATGTTAGATTTATCCAGCATTCAAAAATGATAAGTATTGTGTAGGAACTTCCATTTTGCTACAAAAATATAAGCAGTGAAAACTTTCACAGAGAATATATAGCAATTAATGGTATGCAGTTAAAAAACGTTCAATGTCTCAAAATAATATTAATAATCAGTGGTGGAATGATCAAGCAATAGAAAATTGAAAGCAAATACCCTTTCATGCGACATTGTTCAAAACAGTAAATGAAGATATCACATGTGCCGCATCAATTTTTCAGAACTTATTGCTGCACAGACTATTTCTGTTCTAAAAACTATCTATTCAGAAAAATTGAACAAAAAATCGATACTTGAAAACAACTCTTTGTCAAATTAGGTTTTAGTCTACATATAAGTTAATATAGATGTTAAAATGTTGTATATAAATACATTCATTGAATATTCAATAAATGCTATACTTTATTGCTCTATAGCTGTTTAATTTTTACCCTATGAACATAAAACATTTTTACAACAAACTTCACGCCAACAGAATCTTGTTCTCTAGGTTTGATTTTCAACTGTAGTATTTTCCTGTCTGATATCGCAGAGTAAACAGCTTAATCAAGAAAATCTTTTAAATTTTAATATTGTTTCTATGTATTATGTGAATCAATAAATAAATAAATGTATGTTTACATGACAAATTGCCAAATAATTAAAGCAAGCTACCTTCGTATACAATACAATTAATTATACATAAGTTTGATTTAAAGATACTATATTCTACTATAGAAATCTAAAATATTATAGAATCTGTGCATGAGTTTGAGTGTGTGTGTGTGTGTTTAACTTCACATGCAATCCACTTTAATTCCTCCAATAAAATCATTTTTATCATTACATAAGTTTTCAAGAAGTGTGAGTTTCATTTTGTTATAATTTATTTTCAAAATGGACCAGTTGGCTTTTGCTTTAAACCAAACCATTTATTTTAGCATAACTTAGTGGAAGCAGTTTGAAATGTTTTTTTTTTTTCAACAAAATTAATAAATTTGTTTCTTTTTGGTCTGTACTGTTTTGTCTGTCTTGTCTTAAAAGAAATACAGTATTAATTTAAACCAATTATTTTGAACAGCCTACTTGATATAAATTAAAATTGGGTGGGGGTAAGAGTAAAATTCTTAAAAATGATAGCAGTGGAAGTTAACTTTTGTTATCATCTTTTTTGTGCTAAATAATTTTTTAAGGGCTGGACTATAAATAAAGCAAACAATTTTTTGTGGATGAAATTTTATTCATTTTAGGCTTACACTAGGCTCAAAGAACATAATAGAGTAAATTATGCTTTCTAAATTCCTACATGTCATTTTTATAATTTGCATGCAGGTGTGTGATTTCTCTTTATCTGGATTTATTTATATTGAATCGTTAAAAGATACTAGTTTTTTTTTTTTTACCAAAAGACTTCAAGATGGTTGTTTTTGTATAATTCTTATTTTTTTCAACCAAATTGTATGTAATACTGGAATCATGTTATTTTATAAATATTAAATTAGGTATGTTTGATTCTAATACTCGGTACCACAATTCTCGATACCACGGCACTTTTCACTCGATTCCCGGTACTGATATTTTCAGTAAATGAATAAAATCAATAGCAGTGCTTCAATACATTTGGAAAGCTACGATTACACAATACCATCGCTAGTGATGTGTCAAATGATTTGGATATATGGAATTCACTGAATCTCTAAATAAGTAAACGAAAACTTATCAGCAGTGAGTAAATTACTGAATGTTAGTTTCGTAATCTCTGTCTGCAAAAACATGCATAGATAAAGTTATCACTGTATTTTTTTATATGATCCCTGTTAATATTTTATATGCTAGAAATCTTGCATGGTCACAAGTCTGCTGTGTCTAGTCGCAAGCAACAGCTGATTGACAGTATGCACATTACTGGTTGTTAAAACATGTACTTTCTGTAAGAAAAATTGTACGTTTATAATCAATTACCCTATGTTTTGTCTCATGGGTTCAAATTTTTGCCTGGCCACACGTTCTGGTCAGATATGCTTAAATGGTACCTAACAAAACAAAACTATGTAGTACATTACATTGTTAGTTACTATGATTAAAGAGAGCAGAAAGCCAGATTTTAATATAAGAGTTAAGATAGGATAGGAAGAGCAAGTAACCACTCTTCCTCTTCTATTTCATAGAACGTGTTTTTTTAATATCACTATGATTGAGAAGAGAAATATCCTTCTAGTCTGGTAAAGTTAAACCTGCTTATCTAGTCCTTTTTGAATTATTTAGTTTTTATACAGGAATTTGTAACGAATTCAAAACCGAGAATCAAGACGATAATTTTAGTGTTAGAATTGAATCTGATTTTTAATTGTGCCATCCTTTAAATATAATACAAAAACCAGTTTATGTTAATGCATTTAAACTTGCTATTACCACAGCAAGTATAGGCTAGACCAACACAAAGTTTTGAAGTATTTATAACAATTCTTTAAAAAAGTACCAAACTAACATATCAATAAAAATTATTAAATATAAAAAATGCATAGCTGGAGACATTATTGCTAAGTTCTAGTATTTTCTTATAAAATAACAAAAATTCTATTAAATTTCTGCATGTGACCGAAATAAATTGATGACTAAAGTGAGTTGTATGTGACAGAAGTAAACTGTTTGTTACCAAGTGATGGTTTCCCCAATTCTTTATTAGTTATAAAACAATGTAACTGGTTAATTAATTTTGCGATATATATATATATATATATATATATATATATATATATATATAAAACACTTATTACCACTCTACTGAAAATAAATATTTTAGATAACAGTTGTATATATGTAAATTAGTTTATAAAAGCCGAATCTTTTCCCAGTACTGACCAATGTGATGAAAGTCTATTGCATTATTAGTTTTGCATTTACAATCAGCTGGTGTTATCAGTGTAAATTATGTTGTAACTTGTTACTGAAATAATAGTTTAAAATTCACAGTAAGAAGATGACTGTGGAAAGATTTGCTTATAGAGGTCAATCATTGTGTTCCATTTGGGACTAAAATAAATTCAAATATTCTGAAACATTCATATCAGTCACTCTGGTTCGTGGTTGGTTATATGTGAGAAGTAAATGTAATAGAAGTGAAGTTGAGCAGAGTAAATAATAATAAAATATACTGCAATGTTTTTTTTTTTACCTGCATAAATTTTCCAGGAATAAGTATTTAATCGAATATAAAATACCATTCCTAAGTACAATATAATTCTTAATGAAATGCCAGGAAGTGTTGAAAGATGCTCCCTCATCTACAATAACGTGATTTTCAAATACGATTTCAAGTGTCAATGACAAACCTAAATTAACTATTAAAAGATCATCTTATACCACGTTAATATAGTAATTAAATCACTGTATTTTAAAATACTTTGTATATATGTTGTGTAGCCTTTACATATTGATTAGATTTATATATCTTCATAGATCATTAACGAGTGATTGGGGGAGAAAATAGTACCTTTGATTTTTTATTATGCTTTAATAAGCAGATATGTGCACTATAATGCTTCTAGCATGAACATATATACTTAGGGGCTGTCCCTAAATTACGTAACATACAAGGTTTGGGGGAGGGGATTTTTGGCAGCGTATGTCACCAGTACAGGGGTGGATGGAGAGTGGATTCGACGCAGCATTGCAAAACTATTAATTGCTTGAATTCGTTCATAAAATTTGCCAGGTTGTTTACAAAGATTTTAAAATCAGTATTATAGTTTTCTCCCATGAAAGCAAACTGAAAGATGTCCAAATGCCTCCTTAAATAGTAAAGCGTTTTTTTTTTTTTTTTTTTATCTCATTGTGTTTACCGTTTTACAACAAATATGAGATTTTAATGTTTGGGCTAAACGTTGACAGTGTTTTATAAAACTGTAGAGAAACTGCTTCCCTCACTCACGCGCTCGGTTCTAAGACCAATACTGCACAGACCAAAAAACTGTGAACAAAAGTCAACAGCAGAACAGCATGGCTATCAGGACCTATGTTATGTTATGTTGTTGTTTTTTAATTGTAATTATTGTATTATATTGAAAATAAAGAGTACCTAATTGGATTTGATTTGTTGCATGCAAAACTAAGAGAAATTTTCATGCTGAGAGACATGGTATCAAGGGGAGAGGTGGAATTTCACCAAGCAACGCGTAATTTGGAAGCTAAAATTCCATGTATCGTTTGAGTTGTATTGTAGCAAAACGTTGGTGCCCCATGTGTTTATTGATCGAATATGAACCAGAACTTGAGAAGATTAAAATTTGGTTTTTCTAGTTAATTCCTAACACATTATGTTCGACACAGATAAATTTATTGTGGAAGTGAAACAAATTCAGCTCTGTTAAAATGTCAGCTGTAAGAAATATAGTAATAAAAATAAAAAGACAGATGTTAGGATGGAGTTATGAAGATAAAAACTTCAACACGTTGTGCAGACAACTCGCCAAATGCAATATACCAACTCAAAACGATTTCTTCCTCATCCATTTTGAAACTGACTTGAAGTAAAATGGATGAGTGTTCCTTCTGGTAGAGGCAGAATCACGAGTTTTCAGTCCGTATAGTATTGCCTTAAAAAAGTAAAAAGTAGACAGGGAAAAGCTACTTTAATTGTTGATTTTAGATTACGAAAATGCATATTACGAGGAGAAACAGAAAACAGTTCAAAACTATGCCAGTTTTATATTAATAAATTACTTTTTGATCTGGAATTTAAAAATGTCATTATTACATCACAATCGTTTTGTATACATTGGGGGAGGGGGTGTTGGTGGCAACATTAAGTATTTATTGAGGGGGTGTATGTGTTATCGTTACAAGTCCATTAGAATGGGTGGAGGAGGAATTACGCGTTACGTAATTAAGGGACTGCACCCTTAGCTTATAGTAAAATAACAGACTATAATAGTTATGAGCTTATATTGTAATTTTAAAGTAACTTTAGTTGTCCCATTTCGTGATAGATGTACTTATTCAATTAGTTTATAAAAATAAAAGTTAGTTTTAAATTTATTTCTAAATGCTGTTTAAAAATGGCTATAATAAGAAAGCATATTTAACACACTTAAAAACAAACTAACTATACAAGTCAGTACACCCCAACATTTAAAAATGGCTATAATAAGAAAGCATAGTTAACACACTTTAAAACAAACTAACTATACAAGTCAGTACACCCCAACATTTAAAAATGGCTATAATAAGAAAACATAGTTAACACACTTAAAAACAAACTAACTATACAAGTCAGTACACCCCAACATTTAAAAATGGCTATAATAAGAAAACATATTTAACACACTTAAAAACAAACTAACTATACAAGTCAGTACACCCCAACATTTAAAAATGGCTATAATAAGAAAACATAGTTAACACACTTAAAAACAAACTAACTATACAAGTCAGTACACCCCAACATTTAAAAATGGCTATAATAAGAAAACATAGTTAACACACTTAAAAACAAACTAACTATACAAGTCAGTACACCCCAACATTTAAAAATGGCTATAATAAGAAAACATAGTTAACACACTTAAAAACAAACTAACTATACAAGTCAGTACACCCCAACATTTAAAAATGGCTATAATAAGAAAGCATAGTTAACACACTTTAAAACAAACTAACTATACAAGTCAGTACACCCCAACAGGAACTATCATGTATGGAATTAGTATTTCTCAACCAAAAAAGGTTTTCAGATACAATTTTTATGACTCTCAATATTCTTTTGAGCCATTGTATTAGATGGTCATACAAGTTAATAATGAACAACTTTCTCACAAAAAGTTAGTCTGAAAATATGGAGCACGATATCAAGCACTCTGATGACGGGACTTGAGATTACCAAGCAATGCAATCTGTAATGCAAACAACTGAGGGTTAACACATTGGCTGCTACAGAATTTGTATAAAACTTTTTAAGGAGCTGAAAATGTATTATTTAAAAATCTTAGTGTGTTGACCTTTGAAATGAAAAATACAATGATAAAACAAATTCAACAGTTAATCATTGTTTATGACGTCATAATTTTTAGGAGGAATTCTTGCACTCAGCACTAGTAAAAGGAATTCATAAACTAGTGAACTTTTTATGACTAAAATGTACCTTTAGTTGTTGTTGGTTGAAACATGATGTTGGAGTACTGTTGTAAAGGTTCTAGGTCGTAACCATTGACGTCATAATGCTGTGCCGAAATTCCAGCACCTGAGCGAGCCCAAAATGCTGTTCCGTCTCTCATAGTAGTGATATTTTTAAGAATAAGTCATATTTAGATTATGTACTCTTTAAACCAGTGGTATGAAGAAATTGTCAAATATTTATATTTACAAACCGTAAAGACCTCCCTTTTTATGGCCTTTATTCTTGAAGTTCTGCGTGGTGCTTGTCGAAGCAACTCAAAGCACACAATGGCGATTCCCTGTCACATTGTGCGCATGCATATACAATCATTTTCCTCTTTCCTTCTTTCAGGCATTGACAACATCTTTTACCCAGAAGTCGGCCTTGTTAGTCAAGTGCAAGTGTCTTTGAAAGCATATGCAGAAGGTTGTGTAAAGGCCGCAATGGAGG
Source organism: Homalodisca vitripennis (assembly GCF_021130785.1). Classification (NCBI taxonomy): domain Eukaryota; kingdom Metazoa; phylum Arthropoda; class Insecta; order Hemiptera; family Cicadellidae; genus Homalodisca; species Homalodisca vitripennis. Next base: position 127,218,626 of record NC_060211.1, on the reverse strand, counting down.
AATTCCCTGTTGGGTGGCAACAATGCTTCGATGAGCGGAAGTCTTACAGTTGCATTGTGTTGTCATTATTTGCAACATTATAGAGCTTTAGAGAATTTACCATTAACATCTGAAGTAGGTGAATAAAAATCATACCAACATATTAATATGTGATCACTGGGGTAGTAGAAAAGCAACTGATCACTCCTATCTACCCCTTTCGTGTTGGCATTGCATTGTACAATAACCAAGCGCTTCTCTCTCTGCACATTACGATGATTGGTCAGTTGGACCATGTTGTGTCATGTTCTGTTGAGATATATGACACGTCTCTCTTGTAAGGTCAACATCATCGTCCAAATTAAAACTTTCTTCCCCACTCAGTTCATAATCACTGTTATCACTTGATTCAGAATTACTGTCACTATGGTTTGGAACGACATTGTCTGTAGATGTTGTAGCAGCCATACTTGTATGTCTTTCAACTAAATATAATTCACTTTATACACTACAAGCGCGCACGTACACACACACACACACACACACAAGTAGTCAACACAACACACGAACATGGCAGGACACCGAAAGGTGCCAACCAGGAACTGACGGCACATAAGAGTGAGGTAATGGTTAGTACACAATGCTACAGACCGCTAAACGTTTCACAAGCAATGGTAGCTGGTGGCTGATGCAATAGTTGTATGCGGGCATAAGCGCAGTAAGTCTTACTCGCAGCACCTACGTTACAGTTTGGACGGTAGGATTTCCTGCTCACCGCAATCATTGTGATAAACAATGAGGCTGTCTGAAGAGAGGTACATAACGATCACAATATCTGACCCCGACATTACGACACATACATTCCGCTTTTACACTTGAAAAATTCTTTGGAAATGAGAGGAAGATTCAGAAACTTGTCATCATATTTTATTCTACTTGTAACATTCTGAATGATTTCTTTGCTGATGATGTGAACCAAGGTTCCAAAAGTAGGCGATGTCTGCTTAGCCAGTCAACTTCATCATTTACCTTCAGGTGAAAAAAGAGGTTAAATTTCAAACCTTAAAACGTAGTGTTATACCTTTTTGTTACGAATAACAATAGCAAATGTCAAAAATTCTATTACCTTGTTGCGTTAAAAATACCGTTATGTTTGCTTTTTTGTAATTCAAGTGGAGGCCATTTGAGAAAACCCCTTTGTATAACATTAGTGTCACTCATAGCATTCAGTAGCTCTTTAACTCTTCAACAAGAGACCGATCTTCTACTAACCACGGGAGTTATTCAGCATACAGTCATTGGCATGAGTCATCCATCCATCATTGTTATTTATCTCATATTTTTTTTAAATACATTAAAAATAACTTTTCACTCATTAAAAATTTTAAATAACTAATAATATTAGGTTAGACTTGAAAAGTCCATTCAACTAGGACACTGCTATTTTGCAGTTTTACATTAAACATTATTTAGATGCATAGTACAGTTTTTATTGACAAAACTGTGATATTTTAACTTTGCAATGAACAGTAAACCTAATCCATTCCAAATGGTAGTGAACGTTGTGTTTGGTAATTTTTCTATAACAACCAAATGGTATCTAGATAAATCATCAATTTATCAAAAAACCAACAGAATAAAACAACAAAACAATGTAATAACGATAAAATAATATGTCATCAATCCTAGTTAAACATGTAACTGCTTGAATGCCATCAGTAGATTGCAGAGAAATAATTAGCAAAAATGTAGTGTTTTATGGAAGGGTTAATGTCTGAAACAAGGGTTATAGGTGTCATCGGTATGGCTAATACAATTATATTGTAGTTGATGTTGGTTGGAAGAATAGTTGTATCGATGAATAACGAATAATCCCACCATTTGATACAGATACTACTAGGTGCTTACCACCCAAATAAGATTTATTTGGGGGGGGGGGGGGGGAGAGAAATGCTCGACCGTTCATTTCAAACATCTGGAGTTTTCAAACACCTTGGACAGGAGGTTATAGACTGTATATCGCACCAACCATCACTCTCAATTAACTGGAACTGTATTGTTTGCTTATTGATGAATAGTCTCGGGACAAATTTTGCTCTTCTTCGTATCTGCAGTTTTTAAATTAAAATTTCTTGAATTGAGCCAAATGAGTTATGGTTCTGCTTAGCCATTCATCACAAGGAGCGTTAACTCTGATAAGTATGTCTGATAAGTATGTCATTGGTTATGTTAATGAGCAGTCTAAACCATAGTGACTTATAATAATAATAATGTAATCTGTTCTTTGAACCTCTTATTCCATTTATGACGGTGCATTTGACTCAGAAATGAATCTCCAAAAGCTTTACTTGATTTCACAAAAACTACACACTTTCCACGTCAGGAATACTCTTGATAATTAGTAGTGATGCTAATCGATCCTCTGCTCACTATTCCATTGGTATGAATAAAAATAGCCCTGAAACTATAACCTTTGCTTGCTTAAGAACTTGATCACTTTGGAAGTGTGTTTCCTCATAAAACTACTTCAGTTAGGAACGGGTATAAGTAACTTGAGCCAAATCAGGACTTTAGTTACTTTATAAGAGGGATGATCACAGATGTCCTTGTTTAATCGTCTTAAACCGGCATTTTAGTTCTTCCATAGTCGAACAAAGGAAGAAATAAACAGAATTTTCTCATGGGTGATTTTCATTTTTAGATTTAAAATTTTTTTCAAGTTTGTCTTTGTATGCTCATACCCAAAAATTTACATTTTATGCATTAAAACGAATTACTAAAGATGTAACACATAAAGGAAACTATATTTTAATTGCAGTGGTATTTTCTAACTGTAGCTTCTATACTGAAATTGGTTGGTGATAAAATCTATTCCACAAGAATCTCATTCATGCACTCTTCTTGGAGAGTTGTAAGAGGTCTAACCAAAAAGTAGAAATTCACCATAATATTGTCCGTGCACGGTGCATTCCTTGCTATTTGAAGATCAACGTATAATATCATTTCACTTAGATCCAAATTTCATTCTAGTTGCCGAAACTCTGTTTAACGGTTTTATTTTTCTTACAAGTGACAGTAAATTGCAGATTATTCAATAACTTAAAATTCACAGAAAAAACATCTTTTTTCACATGTTATTAAACATAAAATACATTTCAGATTTTGTTTATAATTCAGGAATTTGCTTTTGGAAAGAATAGTTTTGAAGCTTAAATTTAGTTTGTATTTGCTGTATTTGTTGAGTAACTTCACTGAATATAATATTAAAACTTATTTATTGAAAAAGTGCATTTCAAGAACAAATTCCTAATTATTTTTTTTCATTTAGTGAACATTTTGATTTTTTACATTGAATTTTTATTTGTAAATTTTTTTATTGGAACGAAATGTATTCCGTATATTGGTATGTGTATTTCTTAATGTACATTAGTACATTTTTGGATGTTATGCCCGGGCTTTAATACTCATGAAGGACGTCGAAAGGCAACTTAAGTTTGTCAATGGAAACTGGAAACGGTCATATTGTAAATACGTATGTTTGCTGTGAAGAGTAGTTAACAAGTACTCATGTGTGTGCTTTAATGAACGGCTGAGAACGCTTCTAGTTGTGGTACATGTTTTCACTGACTCATTACTTATTGTGACTTATTGTATTGTTCTTTATTTGCCTGCAAAGTTGCCCTAAAGTTTGTACTTTTAATGTTGGTGATATGTTTTATGACCCATAGAACGAAAATTTTTCGTGTTATACATTTTGTTAACACGGCAATCCATTTTGCCCTCTCCTCTGTCTATGATTATGGGACGCCCACATCTGGGTCGGTTGTATTGGCTGCTGTAAACCCGCCATGGTGATTCTACTCATGCTACTCCCGCTGGTGCTACTCGTGGTGGTATGGTGGTGAATTGGTGGGTGACCCGACTGATGTGTGGTGTGGCGTGTCCGCTCGGCTCGGCTCGGCTTGGCTGCGCTCGGCCCGGCTCGTTGGTCTCATCTTCCATTCACCCAAGCAGAGCTCTCGAGCACCTTCCATTGAGGACGACGAAGATGGCCATCTGATATACCACCATGGCGACATTCTTCAAGACAGATGTTCGTGAATAACCTTGTAGTAAAGTACTATAATCTGTCCCATGCTTCGTTCTATTGCAGCTCTTATACAGGTTAGGCCATGGGGGGAAGTTTCAAAAATGGAATATTTTCATAACATTCGGTCTTGAACCGAGTAGAGAATCTACAGGTCGTTTGAAGACTGTAGGTGTATTAATATTCCAGTTCTGAGAAAGATGTAAATTGTATTCTTTTATACAAAGCAGAACTGAGGCCACATGGCAATATTGTTGGAGATACCTTCTTAAGGATGGGTTTTGTTTGAAATCAGATAACAAAAGGGTACATTTTATCAACTGTTTTAATTTGTACTTTTTCCATTATAATCAATAAAATAATCAAGTGAAAAGTAAGAAATTTATTATTAAGCACTGTATACACTGTACATATCATCGTAAAGTAATTATTTACACTTTTCTCTTTTTTTCAATATAATCTCATATTTTAAGAAATATATTTATCTGATTCTCATAAGATATTTCTTAAGACTTATTCGTTATAACAGTTAGAGCTGTTGAGTGGATTGTAATCCTAAACTGGTTTTCAGGTTTCAAATTTTAATGTATTTTGTGTAATATTCTTCTCTGTCTTTTTCAGATAAAATTATGGCCACCTTAGGTGAAGGCACATTTGGAAAAGTAGTAAAAGTAAAAGATTTACAAACGTAAGTAAAATATACTACTATATATTATATAATTACAAATCCATACACAGCCAAGTTTTACACATGTAAATCATTACTATTGAACCCCAAAGCTCAGTACTTTCTCGAGATATTCTGCTGACAGACAAAAGAGAAATTTTACCAGTCCTCTTTGTGATGGGCTCCTCTAATTGAACTACTGCATTGTGTTGTCATATGGCATCCAATAAACAGTAAACAGTCCTAGTTATTTCATTTCAGTATACATTTCAGTTGTTAATAATAAGATCTTTAATCCAACTAAAGTGGAAAGGTGAATGAACACTTCCAGGGGATGCTGTATTGACTGTTCAGCCCCTTTCATACCCATTCACGCAATGGTGGGTGTCACCATGAACTTAATACACCATGTTATCATGTACATGGTTTTTTCATACAGTAAAAGTTTTTCCATTATTATCTTATCGCTTAGAACATGTTTCTTTAGACTTGTTACCGTTTGTAAAAGGCATCTGTCATGTGGTTCTATCTTATAGCCAATTCTTGAACTAATCCAACTAAAGATCTATAAGAGAACATTGTAGACAAAACGAGAAACTTATGTATGTATTGTTTTTAATTTTAGTTATTTTATTATGCTGGATATCGTCAATATTCAGTAGTCTTTTATCAGCGGATTGCAGTAATATCACTGTCAATAAACAAAACCTGTGATATTTTTCTACAGGGTTGTATCTATGAATTATTTATGTTAGTAAAATTGATTTTCTTTGTGTTTGATATTGTGATATGTTATCCAAACCTATGATAAGTTGTCAAAATGATAAATGAGGATAGCAAAATAAACTCTGCCGGATATACAATGTTTCTTTGTTGTGTAACACTAATAAATTCAATTTAAACATAAAAAAATAATTCAATAAAATATTGTAGTATTTCATTTATTGTGAATGTTATTACGAGTATATGAGTGAAAAATTATGAAGATCTGACTAAAATTAGCTAAGAGATCGAAGCTTTACTAAACCTTTCTGTATTTATATTAGCTTTGTTCATGAAAGTTCTATTTTAGTGGTAATCGTGCATGCTAAAACAAACATACTAAAGGGTTAATTATTTCAGACTCGAAGTTCAGCTGTTATAAATCAGTTCTGATCAGCTGACTTAGATTTATACCAGTTTCACTATAGGTGTTTCATTCTAAATTGAACAATTACATAATGAATAAATATTAGCTGTGTGCATTTTATTGGTCTTAATAAGACAGTATCTTAAATTTAATGTTTATTTAAATTTTGTTATTGGCAATGATGAATGATTTTAAAAGAATAATAGGAATGGACTTTGACATTGTAATGTGATTTTAGAACTGGAATCTGTTTCCTTTTTCAGTTGCCAAGAACCTAAAACATGAGATAAAACATGTTTAAGTATGATATTAACATTCCAATTCTTAAAAGATCTTTAACTCTTTGGACACATTTTAAAAATCCCTCCATTGCTACAAAAAATATCCATATGTGTGCTTTGAAATGCACTTAACTCTACTAGCTCAACATTATGCGGAGAAACCGGTTAGATAATTTTGCCATTACCTGTTAACTTTCTGTTAACATTCTTGAAAGTTGCTACTATTTTTATGCAAATTGTTAAATGATTAGGTATTTTAGTACAATATTTTATTAACAAATAAATACATGTACTCGTGAAAGTGTTAAATTATATCTCTTCTCTCTTAGTATCGATGACGTCGTCATATTACTTTTTATAGAAATAAAAATTTTAATTTTAACCTTGATTATATAAAAAAATAACATGGCTAAATAGATACAATTGACAGAAAATAATTGGATCTAGGAGTGACACCTCTATTTTAGACCAGCTGTATTACTACCCTGTATTCTCCAGTCGGATACAGAAATGAGATAGGCAGAAATGAACCGTTTGTTGTATCAAGTTAGCTACCAAGCATTGCTGGTACGGTATATGTAGTAAAGTTCATACAACTGCTTTGGAGATCTCTAATCCTGATATCCATAACAGCTGCGATGTAAGGCCTAAACTAAGGAAAGCAATGCACACTTTGAAACTTGCAAATCTTGATAAGTCACTTAACATTGTACAAACACAATTCACACATTAACGTTACACTAGCTTAACACGACCTTCACACCTTGGATTCAGTTTCATTAAACATTTCTTTATATTCAATTGTCATTTTTTGTGAACTGAATGGTGTCACAATGCTTGCCTTTGTCTCAGTCAATATTATATAATTTAATTTATTCAGGATGTTAATAATGCTTTTTAATAACTTTAATTACAGTTATTAAGTATACTTAAAAATTTTCTCTAGTACTTTCTACAAGAATGTAATATTTAGACTATTCCATGGCATTTTTGTGTTCTTGTCATGTAACGAATATTATTATGTCTATATCATTGTGTGAACAAATCTTAGTTTTGTGAATGATACACAGGGAATAAGTTGGCAAGAATTTGTATATAATGAAACCAGTTTTATTTTATAGTAGTCATAAATGAAAACAAGAATATAGTAGTCCTATATTGGCTTTGTATGGTTTGGGCATTACATTTTATAGTATTAGACTAAGCTTGAAGATGGAGCTAAGATTGGTTACTTAATTTGGTTATTTGTAATTATCACCTAGTTTAGAATAACAGACTACTTTGTGAAGTGTTTAATGGCAGCTTTGCGGTTGAAAGGGTCTCACAAAATGAAAAGTTTAATTATTGGTTTGTTTTATTCTAAATTTAGTGGTATTTACAAATATTAGACTAATGTTTATACCTCCAGAGGAGGGTGTCTAGAGCTATCCTTATCTATTAGTCTAACCCAACCAACAATGTCCATGTTTTGAATTAATTCTTACTTCTGCAATTGCTTCATTTTACGGAAGTTACAATATCATATTTAGTTCAAACTAATTTAGCTTTGTTTAATTTTCTGTAGGAAATAATGTTTTTTAAGGTTATATTTGAAACATTGTGTGATAAATTTAAATTCAAGTTTCATATATTGCTTATATAAAAGCTTTAATTGGTTGTTATATTTGGTTTATTTATAATTTTCTATTCCTTTCATCAACAACAAAATCCACATAAAATTCTTCATCTTGTGGACTGTATAATTAAAAATAACTATCATATTAAGGTTTTTTACAAAATGTTCTGTATTGCATTTAATGTTTTATAAAATGTTAGCATGCACTAAAAAATCTGTTTTGTTATTACTTTAAAGACTTGATTTTTGTTTTAGGGAGCACTTGATTGCTCTAAAAATTATAAAGAATGTGGAGAAGTATCGTGAAGCAGCTAAATTGGAAATCAATGCCTTGGATAAGATAGCCGAGAAGGACCCTGAGGGAAAGCAGTGAGTTGGCAGCATATTGTTGAGTTATTTTTGTCTTTGATCTTGTCCTACATTACAGTTTCTCTACTTTGTACTCTTTAGCTATACAGACTATTTAACTTTGTTCTTTTTTTATTAGTTAACTCCTTAATTATTTGTCATATTATTAATTCACACATACCAATTTGGACTGATTATTAGTTAATTCATAGTATGATCCCAACTTCTAAATATCAATGTAATACATTTGTTTAAACTATATTGTAATATAAGTTGGTTTGTATGCTAAAAAAAAAAATTAAAGTACATTATTTATGAATAATTAACTAAAATTCAATTTTAAAAGTAGGGAATATATTTATTTAATTTCTGTAAAAAATTAATTGAATCATATTCCACAAAACACTATTCATGTTAAAAAATAAATATAATCTTAAAATTTATGTAATTTGTTTAAAACCATATTTGTATAATTGTTTTATTTTGTGTAAAATATGATTAATGAATTTTCCTTCAAATGTCTTGTATTTATTGAATAGGTTGTTAAATCAAAACAAATTCATACAATATTACAGCGAAACAAAAACTGTAATACATATTGTATTAACATGAAGTACAAGAATTTTACAAATATGTAGATTAAATATCTATCTGTCACCTATATTATCAAAAGAATTTCATGACTTTTGTGTGGCAATTTCAGGTGTTTAAAGCTATTATTTTATTTACATATTTGGTATCAACTGAAAGCTTTTACTCTCTAGATATTTTTATATGGTTTGAAATATATCTGACTATATTTGGCTGTCTCACAGACTTCCAAAGTTACAACATTAATGTTATGAAAGAATGTTTTTTTTTTTAGTTTAAAACAGCTGATTACTAAAAACACGTGTTTATTGTTTGGGCAGTTATTATTTACTAACCAATTTAAAATCGCATATCTTAATGATGGTTTACACCTGTTTATTTAATTAAAATTTGGATTCATATACTTAAAATTTAATGTTTTTAACCCTGGAACTGGCGGTCATATTTCTCTCAGTGGCAGAGTGTTTTTAGTACTTCATACATTGCCTCATATTTATTTTATTATTACATGTTTACTATAAAGTACCTATGTCATATTATATATTTATTTATTCAGCATTGTTCAGGAACATTTTTCACATAATATAATTAAAACAAAAAAATAACCTTACTCTAACTCTTCATGAAAAAAAATTTTTTGAAAAAAGAAAAGTTAGTTCAAAGTTTTTGATTTGTAAAATTGTTGTTAGTGATATGCAAAATCCAAAATATAGAAAAGGAAGAGCATTTAATTCTGAGTAAAAATAAAACAACACATAGTTTATAAGGTACTTATTTTTACATGTGGTAAACAATAAAAAAATCATACACTGACATTCGAAAGTGCTACTTACCAACAAAAGTAAGAACTTCAAAGCCCACTTGGATTTGTACAATCTTGTAACTATTAGTTTATATTAATTTTCTATTTTTTTATTTTTTATTATATATTTTTTAATTATGTTCTGATTGAATGTCTAAATCGGAATCCTCATTGTTGCTTATTTTATGTTCAACTAGTTCTCAAATGTCACTTGAACGATCGCGGAAATTACGATCCATTACGTAAACACGGACAAAAAATTTACTATTATTGTGTTATATACACAACAAACTCAAACAAACAATAAACCAGACAGAACACCATGCAGCTGACGAAATAACAATATCCGAATGAACCAGTTGTCTCATCGCTGCGCGCGCGCAACTAGCGCGGTACGCGGGAGAATGTAAACAAACAGTTCAGAGATTATAAAACGTATGGACGTGTAACGAAACGATAAAATTATTTATTAGTGTATTATTTACATAAATTGAACCTTCCTCTTTCGATTGGTATCAATGTACAACTAGTTCTCGAATGTCACTTGAACGATCGCGGAAATTACGATCCATTATGTAAACACGCACAAAAAACTTACTATTATTGTGTCATATACACAACCATCATTACAACAAACTCAAACAAACAATAAACCAGACAGAACACCATGCAGCTTGCGAAATAACAATAGCCGAATAAACCAGTTGACTCATCGTTGCGCGCGCAACTAGCGCGGTACGCGGGAGAATGTAAACAAACAGTTCAGAGATTATAAAACGTATGGACGTATAACGAAACGATAAAATTATTTATTAGTGTATTATTTACATAAACTGAACCTTCCTGTTTCGATTGGTATCAATACCGATATTCTTTGATCATGTTTTAAGTACGTAACATTGAGAAATAAAAGACGTATTAAAACGCCCGATATCGGGTGTTGCCATCTAGGATGCGACTAAAACGCCCGATATCGGGCGTTTGCCAGTTCCAGGGTTAATGCAACTTTCAACCTTTATCGAAATACTGCAGATCGATTGTACTTGTAACTAGTTATTCTGTTTAAAGCTTGTCATACTAATGTTTTGGTCTGACTTGACTTTTCAGCCTCTGTGTGAAAATGCTAGACTGGTTTGACTACCATGGCCATATGTGCATTGCTTTTGAAATGCTGGGACTGAGTGTGTTTGACTTTTTGGTAAGTATTTTCTGTACAATGACCACATTTATCAACTGTAAATAGCTTTTATTTTGTGTTTTGATCTTAAAAAGAATAAGTTGGAGGAAAAATAAATCTGAATCTCATGCATCAGCATATACCTTATCTATAGCAGACAAGCTTTTATATGTAAAAACACTGATCACTGAAATACAACTTTTTTTTAAGTAAGTGCTGTTTTGGTAGAAAGTCAACATTTGTTGTAACAATTTTATTAATATATGAAAGTTTATACATTTATCTACTTTTCTAAATACCATGAATATTAAAAAAAAATCCAAAAATGATCATATCTATAAAAAAACCTTTTGTATACTGTCGTCATAGATTATATTTAACAGTGACTGGAACAGGATCATTTAACTCTTCGACTGAAGACTGATGGCACAGATGTTCATTAATACTGCTTGTGAACTTTCCACCAAATTTTTTCTTAGCAAAATGCTGTGATGAGCTCTTCAGTTTGTTTGATTGATTGATAATAATATTTTAAATATCTTTTCTTTATCTACTGAGATAAAAATCCGAGAATGATGTAATAGGTTAGGGTTTCGTGTAATATTAAACCTTTAAAACTTTGCTTTTTGTAAGGAAGAAAAATGTGAACTCTGATGAGCTCTGCATTTTGAAATAAAAACATTTTGTCTGTTGGTTAATAAAATACAATATAACAAATAATCTTAACATTACTTCAGTTGAATCCCATGGATCATTAAGTAGATTTATCAAATTATCGTATTTGTTATCACAGAATGGATTGAGTGTCATTATTTGTTCTGTTGTGCTGTAGAAAGACAACAACTACCAGCCATACACGTTGGAGCAAGTGAGACACATATCCTACCAGTTGTGTTACGCTGTCAAGTTTCTTCATGACAACAAACTCACTCACACTGATCTCAAACCAGAAAATATACTCTTTGTGGATTCCGATTATGAAATGACCTACAATAGCAAAAAGGTATGACAAAGAATCTTTACTAGCCATTGATGATTTGAAATGAAATTGGTTTCATCCATAAATTGTATTATACAAACGTATGAAACGATGTTAGCGTAATTTGAAATCAATATTAATATTGCTATGGCCTGGATTCATCAATAGAGTATAAATGTATATATCAGCTGTACATTCGTTTTGAACCTACTTGTAGGCTGTTATAGCTGACAGCAGTAATTTATTTAAAACATTTTTACCATACAGTTTGTGCAAGTAGACAGTCTTATGTTTATCATTGAAGTACGACCAATATAGATTTATCACAGTTAAATCTTTTAAGTGGTGACTATAACTTGCAAGGGCATGAATTTATTTTTACCAATAAATTGTCACTGACTAAAGACGATTGTCTCCACAAAAGCAAGCCACAGTTCAAATGTGACTAAAAGTCCAAAATAAGCAAATATAAAATATATACTTCAAATAACATACATCTTAGTTCAGGATATTATAGCTCATCCTAGTTTATTTATTATTAACTAAATGTATATGGAAATCCCAGTTAAATTTTGAATTAGTGTTAATTCCTATTAGTTTTAACATTTAATGAAAGTAATGCCAAATGTTAGCTTCCTTAAAATTATTTTTACATACATCATCCATGTAACATTTACATTAATTCTCTTGAGTTCAGGCAATGATTTTACACTACCTTTAAGTTTGTAAAGTTAACTGTAACTAATAAATGTTGATTGTTCAAAGAGGTAAAAAATGTGATATCGTACAAGTTGTGTTACACTTTTTAGATCCTCTATTGTAATTTTAATTGTTTTATCAATTTATTATGAATTACTAGTATAGGGTTTGACAAAACCAATTAAGCACTTTCAAAGAGTGATTAAAAAAGTAATCTTTTATACAATAGTGAATATTATTTTACATTTACTAAATAATGTCCTCGAGATGGCAGACATTAGCAGCAAAGAAATCACAAATGCTCAAGACTGGAGACCATGCAGCCCACTCTACTCTGGGTCGTGATCACCAATTTATTGTTTTAAAAATATTACAACACTACAAAGCCTAGATTTTCTCCAGTTCAAAACATTTTGAATATTGTCAGTGATAACATGAGGAGTTCACATTCCTCCCTACCCCTTCCTTCACAGTCAAAGCATGGGCTCAACCTAATCACTTAACCAGTTCTGCCACAGCCAACACAATAAACTGGAATTTTCAACAAAAATTATTTAAAACAGCCTACAACCCAGTAGCAGTTGTCTAATTTTCATATATTTAGTATTGTTGTTCCCATATTGACAACAACTATCAAAACTCGAATCAACAACCTTAACCCTTTCCACTCGTATGTCGGACATTGTCCGACATTGCTATTTTGCCGTTCCGCTCGTATGTCGGACGCCATCCGACATTGCAGTGACGTCAGCTTTACTTTATTTTTAGCCGGCCTACGATGTTTCCGATTGGTGCTGCGATCGCACGGCATTCTCAGGAACTAATAAATTACAGCTGAACTACGATTGGTCAGCTGCTGATTTATTTTGCTTTGTCATTGTAGTCACGTTTCCTAACCAATTTTCAGACGCGTTCGCATTAGTGACTCGATATGTCGTTACCAAGTACCTCTTTTCTTTCTGATTCAGAAGTTATTGCTGAATTACTTAATTAAGGTAAGGATAATCAAATAAACATACAAAAGCCAACAGTTATCTGTCAGTATAACAAATATATGGGTGGCTTGGATCAAGCAGACCACTATATTGCTTCCTACAAATTTCCGCGTAAATCTCTGAAGTAGTGGAGAAAGCTATTTTTCTGGATGTTGGAAGTGGGAATAGTAAATAGCTTTCTCTTGTTCAACACGAATAAACAAAACCATGGAGAAAAAACAATTCAACACAGGAATTTCAGAGAAATCCTTATCACTGAACTTGTAGGCCATGTCCGTAACCCTATGAGTTTGAAGCGGGGTCGTCCTTCATCAGTAGAAAAAGAAGAAAGGCTAAACAAACAACCTCACTTTCTTGCAGCTCATCCAACAAAAAAAAACTAAAGACTGTGCTGTTTGTAGCAATAGAAAGGTGCCAGGAGGAAGAAAGGAAACACTTTACTATTGTAAAACCTGTTCAAAAAAATCCTGGTCTTCATCCTGCAGAGTGTTTTGAACGATACCATACCATGCTAAAATATAAAACTTATTAGTGTAATTATCAAATTTTATATCTCTAAAATATAAATTAGAAATAAAATAAAATTATTATACAATATAATAATGTATATAATTTATTGACTTCCAGTTTGCTAAAAATGGGTTTTTACTGAAAATATGCTAAAATAAATACGAGCTGAGGGGGGCAGACTAGTGAAAAAAATCCAAGTGGAAAGGGTTATTATTATATTATTGTATGCAGTAAATTAAAATTGTATTTTTATGTTATGTCTAGAAGAGAGATGTAAGGAGAGTTAAGTCATCAGATGTCCGTCTCATAGATTTTGGAAGTGCAACTTTTGACCATGAGCACCACAGCACGATTGTGTCAACAAGGCATTACAGGGCACCAGAAGTTATTTTAGGTAAGCTCATTGTACTTTTACTGCACACAATGGGTTTCTCCTCCCAACATGTGACACTTTGTCATAAATATTACAAATACTTTAATCTGTTAGGTCATGTTACCTAAGATAAAATTGGTTTAACCCTTTGTGTCTGGTGGTCAAATTGTGATATTTTACAACAATTCTCATATGTTGACCATAGGTTGGCAAGATGTTCTTGCTTTTTGATAAGATAAACATTAAATTATTATTGAGTAATATAGTATCAACGTAACAAAGTAAATACTACCTGACAATAATGGACATGTTTTAAAATATGATTTCAAAGGACCAATAACTAATTAATCAGTTGTTAAATTTTGGTATTAATCCAAACCTACACTGTATTAATGAAACAACAGATGTTTAAAGTCTGCATCATGTAAATAATTAATAGACAAGTACTTCAGCATATCTTAAAAAATGACTTAACTTTTAAAATATAAATGTGGTTAAACAATTCATTAACAACCACAATAAATGTCAGCTTAATCTGCTTGATTCACAAATCAAGAACTGTAATTTTTCATTACAAAAATACTCATTTTTTCATCTTCTAAAAAATTTTATTCTAAATTTTCAATTTTGTATTATAAAAAGATGAGACTTTTATGATATTGTGCTTTTTAAAAACTTATGTTTTTGAATGAATTTATATAGATTTGTATTAAAATTATCCTATTGCTAATTATGGTTTTATATATATATATATATATATATATATATATATATATATATAATTACTTTTAAGTTTGAAAAATAGCAATTAGTCATGGTAAACCATTAAGGCTGTGACGTTAGTCATAAATCTTAATTGTAAACAATGGACTTAATTATCCTCACAGTCTTGTCTTGATTCTCAAGTAATGGATAACAAATTAAACCACTGGGAAGCTCTAATCACATAGTAAATCTAGACCATTTTTATTTTACTGTGCAATTTGTATGGCACTGTTCCTATATGGCGAGGTTGTCAGATTATTTATTCTTTGCTTAATTAGTTATGATTTATCACGGTGGCCACCCGACCGGGAAAACCGTGTAACAGAGAATGTAACACTGGGTAAAAACTGGGAATCTGGTAAAACCGGAAATATCTCAAAAACCAATCAAGAAATCAAAATCTTTTTACTGCTATAAAAATCATAAAGGTTATTTAAAGTCACATTTGCAGCCAAAGCCAAGTCTGTCTACTTAAAAGACTAGCTAAAAACTTTATTAAAATTAAATCTGGAATTTGTACATGCATCTTCAAATTATTCCAATCAAACTGACTCATTGGATAAAATTTTTCGATCTCTTAGAATTTTAGTCAATAACATTTTGAGTGTTATAGATTTTGTGCAAAAGAATTATTTCAGTGAATTAAAAGGCTTGTGTAAAAGCTTTTTATATGATTAAAAAAAACCCCTTTTGGTTATATTTTTATACTGATAAAAAACGATTATATACTTTTAAAAAAAATTGTGGAGTGACTATTTTGTAATTTGTTTAGTCTGTTAAAATTCATTAATACCAAATTCTTATGTTTTTTGTTGTATGAGTGATTATCACTTGATGTTTAAATAGTTCCAGTTTTTAAAAATTATATTTCGTTAAATCAAAAAGATACTGATTTATGAGGATTTGAACTTTTAAAGTTTAAAAAAGAGGTTTACAGTGTTTACAACTGTATAAAATTGCATTTTTCGCACACAATCAGCCCATAACTAGAATGGGCTGAAAGAAGGCAAAGTAAGCAGTTATGACATATTTGTTATGGACACATAGAGTAAGTCGTCTAATGAGAAATACTACTCATATTAATTTAGCGGATATATAATTAATGTGCGTGTCCCAATGTAGATTTTTATCAAAAATATTCCTAGAGTGTTCAATAAATCATTTGAGTAGCTTTTGAAACCGAGAGTTTTTTAAATCACATGAATCATATTTCACACAATTAGTGACTTTTATTTTGTACCAAGAGAAAGTTTACAATTGTTCAATTTATTAACGAGTAGACAAGCTCTTTCCAACCTATATTAATGGAATGAATTTACAAGGTTTTTATATAGTGGAAAGGTGGCTAAGCAGCGTGAGCCTTATATAGAGATTAAGAGGTCTTAATAGCCACAGATAAATTTGGATTATGTTGGGGAAAAAACTCATAAAGCTGTTTTGTATTACAGAATTAGGTTGGTCTCATCCATGTGATGTGTGGTCCATTGGCTGTATAATTTTTGAGCTTTACCTGGGCATCACACTATTTCAGACTCATGACAACAGAGAACATCTAGCTATGATGGAACGTATACTGGGGACGATACCATACAGGTATAAAACAAATGTATATTTATTATAAGTATGAGCAAAATTCATTTGTGGGTATTTTACACCTGACTTGCAGGGTAGGCTTTAACCCTCCATCGGGCGCTAAACGGAGTTTTCCTCCGTGTATGTTTTATTATTAAAAATAGTACTACTTTTCTGATGTCGGCAGTCGTTTCCCGCAGTGTACTTCACGAGCATCTTTCGGGGAAACGAAACAATAGCCTCCCGCTTTTATTTATCAAAATGTGTCAGTATGAGGTCTACTTCCGTGCGTGACTGGACGATTCCTCCGTGAGCGCCCGATGGTGTGTTTGTAGTGCTTGGACGAAATCACTGTGAGCGCCTTATTGTGTTTAGTTTTTATGTTGTAATAATCCGTGTGCGCCTAAATGTGTGACCTGTGATGGTTTCTTTTTAAATTTTACTATATATTTTATTTGAATTTTGTGAAATGGAGAATGAAGACGAGAGACTTGTTAGTACAGTACCAGTGTGCTAGGGAACATTTCAGTAATGATTATGGAGTGAACATTGTCGCTATAACAACCAGAAGGAAAATGTTTTGAAATTTTGTGCAGTGTGTAAAAAAATTTTTAGTAAAGAATAAATTTTTATTTCAGAGCAATAATTGACATTACAATTGTATAATATCTCAAGAATTGAAGTAAGTTGTTTTTGTAAGAAGTTAAAAACTAAGTTAATTTCCATACATATTTACAGAAGGTTAAACATTTTTACAATTAATTGCATTATTCCTTAAAATTAATCATGTTGTTATTATACAATAACATTTTTTAAGATTTTGAATTTCTTATTTGGAAAATTCATTACATAAGAGTGTAATTTTTATTAAATTTCTAAAAATGAATATATTACATTGTAATTAAATCAGTATGAATATTTAAACAAATAAAAACAGTTTAAACGATTATGATATCCATTATTCGCCAACCTGGAGGAAACCTCCGTGAGCGCCTGATGGTGTTTCTAATTTTAACCGCCCCGATGGAGGGTTAAACGTTCTATCCCCTACTTTTTTACCACATTTCATCAGGTATGATACCAAATCACTGTCAATCATTGTTGGTTTAAAATAATTTATTTTGACTACCTGTTTAGTTTTTCTGATCACACTCTATTGAAAATCACTAACATAATAAAATTTACACAATCTTGAGTTATTTTTCCTTGTTGTGAAGAATATCTTCAGTCAAGGGATTTAAATTAAAAATCCTTCAAGTTAATTATGTTTAAAATTAAATTCCATAATGGGAGTATGCTAACAAGTTAAAGCAACAGACATGAAATAACGATTATTACAACTAAATACTTAACATACAGAATTCATTGATGTACCTGCACTTTCAAACCATTAATACTCTCAGTGTCTTTAGTAGTAGTAGATTCATGGATTACTACTTAGTTATACAAGGCTTATTATGCATATTTTTTCATAGTGACCTATACATATTGTTTCATTTTCTACTGTTTTGTTATGCTATATATCTTTTATTCTTCTTATAATAGTAGTATTTGAGAAATAAATACGTATACCCTGATAAGGGTAATACAGGTTACAAATAAAGGGAATGAGTTATAAGAGACTTGAAGATAAGTTTTCAGAAGATCAGTTTTCAAAATATAGTATTAAGCTTGAGTTTTCATTTGTTTTAGAATGGCTCGTAAAAGTAAAACAAAATACTTTTATCACGGAAAACTGGACTGGGACGAGAAGAGTTCAGCTGGGCGCTATGTGCGTGAAAACTGCAAACCTCTTCACGTGAGTCATGCATAGTTAGTGTTTACTGAAGTGTGCACTACATACATTGTCAACTACAACAAAAAGTGAAGAAAATTGTCTTAATATTATATAATTTAATTAAGATTATAGAGTTTTATTTTCTTCTTGGATGTAGTCTTAAGAGACCATTTGAATTAAAATGTCAAACAGTCTTATAAATAATTAATTTTTTTGTTTGGCCTTTCAGAGGTATCAAACTGTAGATGATGAAGACCATCGTCAACTGTTTGATCTGATATCACGGATGCTAGAGTATGATCCAACAGAGAGAATTACTCTGGCAGAGGCTCTGAGACACCCGTTCTTCGAGAAGATTCAGCCCGTGCAGAGGCTGGGCAGCAGCAGCACTGAGCGCAGCCACTCACTATCGAGATGAAGGCGGCAGTCGCCAGTTTGATATTTTCATGCTGGCACTTCGGATTGGCTTATTTAACTGGGACAGTGTCCACAAGTGAAGGATGGAGGCAGTGCATGCAGTGTTTCAATAAGTTAAATTTTCATTTTGCGAACATTTGTTTCTTTTGAGAAACTGTAAACATAATTCTTGTACATAAATTGTTCTCCTTTCACAATGGACTATGATATGGCAATTCCAAACAAATAGCAAAAAGCACATTCAATTTGTTGAGACTTTGTACTCTCACCTTAATCTATGTATATTTTATATTGCAGTGTAAACAAATGTTCATACTTTGATATTAACATTATCTCGTATGTTAAGTATGATATTTTTCTTATAAATAAATTAAGAAAAATTATTAGTTGCCATTCTCCTACCTATTTTCCTTTACGTCTTTGGATTACACAAGTATAGTAGTTAAGTATTTCATGATTACATTTATTGCTAAATAGAGAACAGCTAAAAATGCTTTCTTGTAGGATTTAATTTTCTAAAATGACGGGGTTGGAATAGGTATTGGCAAATCTCACATCATGAAATCTTCATGACAAAACACCTCTTATACCTGCCACCCCCAACAGCCCATGCCATTGAGATGATTACAATATTCCTCCAGGCAGTGACATAGGCTCTAGATAGATTGAATAAAGCTGCAGCCAAATGTTTCTTTTTAATAAAAGTATAGTATATCACATTTACCATTTCATTTTAATAGCAGACTCTTTAGTAACTAGTCGAAATGCCTTGACAAAAGACACACTGAGCAGATGATAACAGGTTGTTAAAATCCATCACAGTTTAGGCGATCAAAGAGTAATGCAAAACTGATCAGGGTGGCCACCCGACAGGGAATAAGCCGGGAATTTAACTGACCGGGAAAATATCAAAAACATTTTTTTTTTTTTTCTACAAGAACTGACGTAATCTGACAGCTTCTGAAATCAAGAACTGATTAATCTTGAAACATCGCATTTTACGTGACGCGGTTCGTGAAGATGGGCAGTTCCATTATGATGTCCGTTGATCTAAGGTTACCTCCACTAGTGTAGTTGAGTTTATCTTAGTTAGTTCTACTCCTGTGCTGTGGCAAGCCTCTCCCCTCCCCCCACCACAAAATAAAAACGTGTGTAACAATGCATTGGACAATTAAAATTGGCCAACCGATCGGACTTTGGCACTTAAACGAGCGGTACACCAGCAGAGCAGTAGTGACTGCGATGCAAAAAGGGGTTTTTGTAGTATTATTCAGTCATCGAAGTGGGGTCTCGGGATGAAGTTGTCCAATTCTTATTCTTGAGTGAAAATAGTATTTTGAAAAGACGTGTGTTAGATAGACAGCACAGGCAAATAATGTATAGTGTTATAAACTGGCTTAAGAGTTCATTTCATTGAATAATATTAAGAGGTGCAGCTGGTTTTTTTAGTATACCAGAATGGTCAGTTGAATTTTTACCAAGCCTGATAAGATAACTTTAGGAGAAGAAAGTAGTGGGTTAGCTACAACAGGTAACATCGAGAAGGGGGTGTTTGTGACCTGTTGCACAGCAATGACAGAGTGAGCTGAGTTTGCGGCGGATAAGCGCCATCGTGTGGTACTGCGCTGCTGCCACCCCACTCACGTCTGCTATGGGTAGTGTCAAGTGTTCCCTATATGTACCACACAAACATTAAACTTGAAGTCACATCTCGATTCAGCGCTCACAGTTTACCGCTCGTATCGCGACCGAAGCATCGGATGGTCTATGAACGATTGACCCTCACACACGTTCCAATTGTCATTAAATTACATAAGTTCAAACATAGAAAGTGATGTTATGTTTCGATATTTCGGTTACATGCAAATCTCGACTGAACTGCGTTTAAACTGGCAAAAAATTGTGCAAATTTGGGTCAGACTGTAAAAATTGCTTGTCTAAACGGGCGCAACGGTTCTCGCGAGCACTGCCGCAACCAGTGTTGGACAGTTGTTTGCAAGAACAGTGTCAGGTATTCAATTTTTTATTATAAACATTGCCGAGACATCATTGCCTTGCATGAACAGACTTCGTCTTGACCTCCTGAACAAACAGCGATACAACTGTAGCAAGTACTTGTTGCAACAATTCTCGTGAGTAAAATTGCTTATCTTGTTCACATTATGCTACAGTAGTTGTGCAAATTCTCTCACAACTTTGCCAGTGTAAACGCAACTTAATGTTGGTGCTAATCTACAATTTTTACGTAAATATAGTATATTCTGGAAGCTCATTTTATAACCTAATATTTCTATAACTTAAAAGAAGAAATTACTTGTAATTTTAAATATATTAATTTCCTGAATCTCTGCAAATTCCTTTGAAGTAATGTGGTATTCTTAGCCTTCCCTCTCTTTCAAAAAAGGTAAATTAATAAAAGTAGAGTTCAGTGTTAGTATTTATTTGTTATCTTTCTATTTCCGAATTGGATATATGTATTTTATAAATATCACAGAAAGGAAAGTTGTTAGGTATACACATTGAAAGACACAAAGATAAAAACTAAAAGCTTAAAATGGGTGATAGCGATAAATAATCACAGAATTTCGCTAGAGCATCACAGCTTTATGGCATTTCTTCCAAATACTGCTAGTGACGATAAACCGTCATCGTTGCACTTGGTGTAAGGGTTAAATACAGTATTATAGTTGTCTATTTGGTTTGAAAGTAGACTAGAGGATCGGAAAAAAACCGGGAGTTTGAAAAGAGGTTTTGAGAAGCCACCCTGACTGATGTATATAAGATACTTGGAACCTGTTAAATATAATGAAATTATAATGCAATGATGGCAATTTATGCACGTTTTATATAGTTAACATACTTGTGATCCCCTTCCTCATCTTATTTGTTTTTTATATTATAGAAAAGGCTAAATTAACAAAAAGGAAGGAATAATAAGGGTTAAATTACATTTTAAATGCTTGAAAAACATATTTTAACCCTCATTTTCCCACCCCATATAACCACTCCTCATCACACCTGCCAGTATTCTTGCTTCTTTTCAATAGACTGCATAATATGCCTTTTGTATTTCTGTAAGGGTGAGAGTTGGTGTCAAAATTGTGACAATCTAGTATAATTGGCTATCAGATTGTAGGTAACTAGCATTATAAAGTAATACTTTACATAACAGGTTTTAAGGTGGGTCAATTAATATCTAAATTTTAACATTTCTTAACATCACAGCCAAACTCTGCTTACCAAAATAAATCAATCAAAGCTGATAAAATTCCATATTATTAGTCTATAACATTCAAACTAACTATTGTAGTTAAAATTAATCACAACTGCTTTAATACAGCACATCAAATAAACAGAAATGGGATACATATAAACAATGTTATTTATCAATGACCTTTCATCTTAGAAACAGGTGGTGTAGGGCTGTTCACTTTTATTGGCTGTTAGATTTTTTTTCATAATGCTCATTATCATCGTATATTGTATTAGTTAACACCATTTTGGGCCTTAACCTCATCAGACTCTATCTCTTCTTTTGAGGATTGAGTATTTATCAGTTAAAAGATAAGCAAGTTATGCTTGCTCAGATGATGGGAAGTGTTAACACATTTCACACAGCTTACATCTTCACGGCTACTAATAAGTTTAAGCATTTTTACCTTAATTTGTTCTTTGTTGTTTATTTTATCGCTTGTTTAGTACTGTTAAAATAAGAAACCTTCTCATAAGAATAGAATCTCTCAGAATGGCATTAAACCTTGTATTTGGTTGGTACACAGGGACTTGAAAATCCCACCGTTAAGGGGTTAAAGTAAGCAAAAATATACTAAATGCATGTTCCATGTTAGGTGACATGAGCTCCTAAGATTAAGGTTTGCCACATTGCAAATTCATGTTTCTTTTTTATTCCGTACAGTAAGCATATATGTAAATATAATAAACATAATATTTAAGTTTATATTATATAATAATATGGGGACAAGTATAAATATATGTCTTATAACAATTTTAAAGAGCTGTTTGTATCATCAGTGAAGCAGCCTTTTCAATAATTTTTTAAAAATGATAAAAAGGTTAACTTACCTAACAATTCAACGAAAACCGTCACTATTTGTACATTAAGTGAGTGCAGTTGAAACATCATTTTCAAATAATGAAATACATAAAAAGAAATCATACATAAATAAATGTCCATTGTACAAAAATTGTGACTGCTATACAGCCACAACTATACTGAATCTTTACAAGTGAAGATTCAGAAATGAGATTTGACTGACAAGATTCTATAGTCAAATATCCTGAGATTCATCCTGTCACTAATGGAAGTTATGTCTCCAAGGCAAGTACATTGTAGTCTGCCTGCACAAATAGCATCGTAAACAAAATCAAACAGATGGTAGGCAGTTCATTTTAAAAGTATATCCATGAAAATTTGGAAATTGTGCAATCTGTAGTAGTATAAGTGACTGGAACTCTTAAGATTTTGATGGCCACATCTGTCGCAATTAATTCTAAAACCCTTCCACAAAAAAGGGGCCTTATTTTTCCCTAAAGAAACTTAAGATGAGCATTTCTTTATCCCTGCAGTCCCCAATACTTTGCTCTTCACATCAATCCGTATGCTGTGCACTCATGAATAAAAATGAATGGCATCCAACAGCAAAGGATCAAGTAGAAAAGCATCCAAGTGAATGGTCTCCAGTGGTAAAATCTTTCCTTTAATCTTTTTTCTATATTATTTTTTAGCTTCACAGAATGGTGAGTTGTAACATTTTGCACCAATTGTCTCTCAAATCATGCTTACAACTCTGAGAATTTGTGATCAAAACACCATGTTATGAAAAGGTTGAAGTGCCTGCACTAATAAACATTAAAAGTATTTTTGAAATGTTAATTTTCTTTTATATTCTGCAACAGGTAAAGGAATGACAGAAATTGGTCTGGTAATGATCTTATTCAAATAAAACCTAGGCTAAAACAGCTATCAGGAATAATTTTGTTTTATTCGGAATTGGATCTGAGAATTAAGGATTTGACAATTACTTGTGCTGATGGATTAATAGTAACTATAGTTTTTTGGCTAAAAAGAAACCGGATTAATAGCCACAGAACAAATGCAATCAGATTGAATATCGTACTGCTGGTCACGTGACTCTCCTTCCGCCCACTGCTTGGATTTTGTCTAGCTCTCACTCTTTATTACACCCATAGTGCCATAGTTTATACTTATATCTTTAAGTAGTTGTCTTGTTCTACGCATCGGAAAAAACGTATCTAGACAAAACAGCGTGTAAACATCAAATTTCTTTTCAAACTTGGAAAATGTACAAGTGAAGCATTTGTAATGTTATAAATACAATGACGATTGTTAGTCACGAACAGAAATGTATTGTAGTATAAAGAATTTTAAAATGGCCACAAAGACATGAGTGATGACACACACTGGCAGACTATCATCACTGAAAAAATGTGTAACCTTGTTTAGCAAGATCGCTGTTTAACTATCACAGCAATGTCTTGAGTTTACAGCAGGAATCGACAAGGAATGTGTTAGGCAGACTCTTCATAAAAATTTAAACATGAAAAAAGTGTGTACAAAAGTAGTTCCAAGAGTTTCACACTTTGAACGGAAGGAATGTTAACATCCTAGTAGCTTCTTAGAAAATGTTATTACTTGTGATCCTGAAACGAAATGTTAATTAATGCGTCGGGAATCTCCTGATTCTCCACTGCAATAAAACACGAATAACACAATCAAAATTCAAGCCAATTATAATTTTTTCCAAAACAAATCATAGGTCCTCCACCAGGACATTGCCCTAGCTCACAATGCTTTGTCAGTGAAGATGTTTATAGTTCAAGTCAACAACCTCATCTTAGACCATTGATCACACTCTACTTACCTGACGTGGACCTGTGATCTTTCTTTTACTTCCTGAAGGCAATGAGAATTTGAATGGAACAAGTTTTCAGACTATTGAAGTAGTAAAATAAAAAGCAGTGGAAGTCATGAACAGACTTGTGGAAAAGTTGCATGGAGCAGTGTAGACAGAAATTGAAGGGGATGACTCAAATTATAAGTAAAATTTTGTTCAGCCTCAGTCCGGATTTTTCTGGCATTTTGAGTACTGGTCTGATATAGATTAGCTCTTAGGAGCAGTTTACATCGACAACTGGCACTCAAGCCAACATTAAAGTAAGTATCTGTGGTTTATTTCACTAACTACTTCTTTAGAATTACCCAAAATATGTATTTATGCCAGTGATACTGCATATTTTAAATGTAGTGATTCTTAAAAGTTGGGAACTACAATATTACAAAAGAAGAGGTATAATTCCAACAATAAATTATTTCAAGAAAACACTTTATTATGAAAAATAATCACAAAACTTAAAATAATGAACAAAAAATTAACATAAACTCACAATAGTATCACGTTTTACAGCACCACAGAAACTCAAAAGCTATATTTTATCACTAATACATTTTGATTATCACATTATCTGATTTTATTTTTTTAATTACTATTTATAATATTTTTTTGAAAGTTATCCATTTTATGACAGGACTAATTAATACAGTTCCTTTCATTACTACCCACAATAATCACTATTAAAATAATCCGAGAGAATCCTAATGAATAGTAATATTATGAAACCTCCAAAACTTTTTACTCAAATATAAACTTATTTTAATGTTTAATTCTAATTACCAGATCTGGTGTTTATAATTGTCCTGAGTGTTCAGATAATGAACTTTGATGGGGTGTTCAGGATTATGTTTGGGTTCTGTAGCAAGTGAAGGGAGATCTGTTAGCAATGCCTCAATTCCTTAACTGGTTTGGCAAAAAGGTTGGTTGTTTAATCCAGGTCACTTAAATTTTTATTTTTTTTGTCGTATGTCAAACTATTAATTAACATACACATCTTTCCTTAAAATGCCATTTTTTATTTACAGAACTAAGTTGCACGTTTTGTGCCACTATCAAATGTTCTGAACCAAGTCTCATCTTTATTTTTTGTGGTGTCTGATCTACATGTTTATTGCAGAAAACACTATATTAGTTAAAACGTTTATTGGTTAGTCTGCATGTTTGTCAGAATGCAATACTTGCTGTAATTAGTCACAATTAAATTCGAATCATTTTTATGATTGATTTGTGTATGTTTGTTTTGTATTTCCATACAAAACTTCTACCTTAGCAACAAACTGTCATTTACTTAGTGTCATAATATTACTATTTAACTAAATGCTATTGAAATTTTTTTTTTCAAAATATCTGACAAAATATAAAACTATGTCATTAATAAAAATTTTAAACCATTGGTGCCTTGACTTCTCAGGATAAATGCAACCAAAATTCAAATTATAAGGGATTTATTAATTTTTAATTTCTGGTACGTTTTAGCCAATTTAACAGACTACATGCGCTACATTTGTCAAGGAACTGAATTATTATGTAAATAAACATTTTAGTAAACAAAGTATTTTTTTGTATTTTTGAAGCACATTATTAGTATAGTAATTAATTTACTTATACCCCTATTTTAAAATTATAGATGATTTTCTATGTGGGACATAGATTTCACTTAACATTATTTTTAGACAAATAACATTGTGTTATTGTAGAAAGTTTCTAGATTAACTTAATATATGTTAACTTATACTTAACTGAATTAGTTTTCACTTATCACAAAACTCAGAGAATACTTGTAACTTAATAATCCTGCTACAGATTAGTAAGAGAAAATGATCATTATATTTTGTTTAAAAAATTGTTACTGATGATGGATGATAAGAAAAAAAAAACAGAATTGCAGACATTTGTCATTGTTACAAAAATATATCACACTACCTTTCAGGGATTGAAATCTATTCTCTTACTTGGGCATAAGAAAAACTACCACAACCAAATTAACTACAAATCTTACACAATACATGTACTGTCTGCATAATAATAAAAATTGTGACCACAGTAACACCTTGAGCATCATAATTTGCCATGACTCAACATGCCATGACTAACACTGTTTGATTTATAGCCATTTTGGAATGCTTTTAGTGTATTTCTTGTGGCATTTTGGAGAATTTTAACTTTTAAAAATGTCCTCAGTATTTATATTACACATATCAACAATTAAATTAGGTTTATTGTGAAATTTCTTTTGAGTTATTGTGTTTAATGGTATGAAGTTAATTTTTCTGAACATCCTTTTCAAGAATTGGCTATTCTCATTTTGCTATAAGGGGGTTTAATTACTGTAGTTACTTTTTTATGCTTTTGAGCTTAATATGTGTAAATAGGCATAAAACAACATAACTGTTGACATTCCTCTCAACAAAACATATCCAGTCCAAGAAAACATTTACTGTACAATTTACAAACATTCATCCATAGGCTTAGTCTAATAAAAAGCACAGATTTCTTTTGTATGAGAGTAGTTTTTTTTTCAACCTCTGATCTCACGCCATAGTGGCTAGACAACAAGTGGCAGGTCAGCGGTGTATGCAGTCGTTACCACGCATCTTACTCACTATGACATTAGTCACTGCCAAGTTCAATTAGCCAGTTGTGCCAAGCTACAGTGGCATAAACATGGTCGCCTCTATTGATTCACCCACCAAATTTTAACTGAGGAGTGTTATTCGTTTCCTGGAAGCAGAAGCGTACAGCCAGAAATCCATTGGAGAATGTGCCGTGTTTATAGAGAAAACATTATGAGTGATGGTGTAGTTCGTGAATGGTGTAATTCGTGAATGGTGTCTAAAAGTTTAAATATGTGCAAACTGACATGCACAGTGAAGGAGGTCAAGGAAAAGTCAGTTGCTACAGGCCTTGTTGAACGATGACAAAGTGCTCAGAGAAAACGGCTTTCAGAATAAGTGCTTTATCTCTAGAATTTTTGAAGTATCAAGATCTTCTCTTCAATGTAATTTTACAGAATTTAGACTAAAATAATATTTGTGTTCGCTAGGTGTCCAAGATGTCAAAACTTTCAACTACTGAGGAACATCAAGACAAGGTCATGACTCATTTAAATTTACTGGCGGCAGGATAAAATTTTATGAACAGGATATTGGAAGACTTATCCACAGGTATGACAAATGCCTCAATCTTCAAGATGATTATGTTGAGAAGTACATACATAAGTGTACATACAGTGTGATAAAAGAAATAATATTGTTTTTTAATCACTTGACTTTTTTATGGCTCATCAAAGGTTGAAAAAAAACTGCCCTTGTATTTCTTATGAATTGATGCTCTCAGAACACAAAAAGTTAAACATTATTTATACATGCCACCTAACTCAGCTAAACAAACTTTTAAGCTCTCCGATTCGGTTTTGACTAAACAACAGAGCAATATACAAATTAGGTGTAGCTGAAATATTATTTATTACTAAATGATTTCAAGATAAATAGTCTTAAAATAAGATACACCTGTTTGTCATGAGTTTTCAAGGACCAAGTATTAAATAAGCAATTACAGTGTGTTCTATAGAACACCTAACCTGCTTCTCCTTATAAAATAAATACAAGCATTTTTTTTTTTTTAATTCAAGTAGAAGCATTAACAATCAATGACCTGATCTTTCTCAAATATTCCCTGGACTGGCAAGAGTGGGTTCAGTAAGTTTGAATGTTAAAATATTAGTTATGTTCTCTCAGAACAGGAAAGGAAACTTTAGTTAGTAAAGCTCTTGACTCGCGTGTAGATAATACTGAAATTCCAAATTAAAGCAGCCAGTAGCACATTAACTTGAAGATTTAAGTCCCATAACTTCCTGGAAATGGCGGCGTCCATCAATGTACATCATTGCCTCTGCAAAAATAATTAACAATATATTAGTCAACATTTATTTTTACTCGCTATAATTTTCACTTTCTAATAGATTAACATTTCTTAATAATTTTTTGTTAGTTATAACTAATTCACATGATAATTCAGCTTGTTATGATTATTCGCAACCTAGACAGGAACGCATGGTAGTTTTGTAGAACCTGAACATACACATCCTGTCTGCACCCACTCCCCACCATTTCGTTCCACTCAGCTCCAAGAATGTTGAGCCACTTCAAACATTTTGCCTTTGTTTCTGAGGTGTAACACCAAAGTTAAACGGGTATCAAAAGTAAGACCCAGAACTTGAATATTCTCACAAGTAGTAATGTTCTGTCCCATAAGGATCAGGGTGAGTGTTGGTCTCTATTATGAAGTCAAGAGAAAACTAAGCACTTTGTCTTTGACGAAGAATAAAAAAAATGACTGCGCTCTACTGCTGAAGTATATTTGTAATCAGCTGGAGAGCCTGTTCTGACATAGCAAACTTTTCTTTGCCAAGAAGAAAATGGCAGTCATCTAAAATGACCAGAATAACATAGTTGTTTTGTTAAATAATGTTGAATTGCAACTTTATTATTCAGTTATGTTGAATCAAGGTTCTAATCCGGTGTATGAATTATGGTCCAGTGCAGATCCAATTTATCTCGAAATTCAAGGATCTCATCTCACCATCCCTACTTAACATAGAAATAATCTTGTCAACTACAAGTTGTACAGTTCCTTTAAAATATCTTTTTAGAAAAACATTCTTTCTATATTTGGTTTTTCCACATGATTATTCCATCAATGCACTAAAACATAAGTTGTTAAAGTCTGAACTTCACATTCAGATCAGAATAAATGCATGTAAACAATACTCACCATTGTAGTATCACTAGATAAAGGAATACAACATTTTCCAATATATAATTTTTTATTTTGTGCAAGACCTTTCTGAATCAAAGATTCCATCATCAGGCACTTCACTTCCATCATCATGAATTCCTTTATCTAGTGATACTACAATAAACCGTTTTTCCAATGCTCCAAGATTCTACATTCTACAATACTCACCATGATAAGTGTTAGGCATAACTTTAGTAGCATAATCTGGAGCCTCATAAGTGTAATGGAACACATTGGTTGTTACTTGCTGTCCTGAGAATGGGCTAGTTACTTCAGCATGCACTATGATCTGCATATAGTTTTCTTCAGTGTATATCACCTAGAACACAAAATGAACAAAGCGTAATAAATTATCAAACTATTTCCATTTTATATGGTAAAACTAGGACCATTAATTAGTTCATATAACGTGAGCAACTAACAAGAACACACAAAAACCATTGTTCCATACTTAATGACATAATTTTACAAATGAGGTATGTTCAAAAGTAACGGGAATTTTATTATTTGTTATATTTATTTATTTGTATATGTTAATGTTGTCACCTTCAATAGTAAACATTAGATATTATGCACTTTTTCCAGGGCTTCTTCAAACACTTCTCAAACTCGATCTCTGGGATAGCCTTTAGCTCTTTCAGCGATGTACTTTTAATGTCATCTATGCTTCAATGACCCTTTAAGGTTCTTTTTATTTTTTTAAGTAAAAAAGTTATACAGAGCCATATATCTGGAGAATATGGAGGCTTGATTATTGTTACAGTATTATTTTTAGCCAAAAACTCATGCATAAGCAATGAAGTTAGCAGGTGCATTGTCTTTGTGCAAAAAATCCGTTAATTGTTTTGCGACAAATCCAGGTGATTTTACGGATTGCCTCACACAAATGGTGTTGGGCTTGCATTTAGTACTCCTTATTATCCGTTTGATCTAGTGGAAAGAATTCATAATGCAGTATGCCATTAAAATCGAATAACAGTGAGCTGTTCACTGTGTTCTTCTGTCACTTTTCAAATGTCATTTTTTTTGGTGTTTGCAATCCAGAATGCCTCCACTGGGATGAACCATAGTTCCAACGTCATATTCGTAAACCCCTGTTTGTCCCTTATTATAATGCTTCAGTAATTCTGCATCGTCATTGACTTAATTTAGTGACTCATGAGCAACTTATAGCAATTTCAGTCTTTGTCACATTAGAAAACTTCAAATATGGAGTATTTGTTGAAAGCGATTAGATTTTGCTTTCACTTTGTTAAAAGTGTTTCTGAGATACTTGTCATGTTTAAGAAAGCTTAAAAGACTATGCCCTGTTGAAGGCTCAGATTTTCATATGATTCAGTGAGTTCAAGAAAGGACAGGAGATAGTTTAAGACGTGAAGTGATCTGAACACCTCTCAACATCTACTTTGGACAAAAATGCAGCTAGTGTAAAAAATCCGCTAGACTATGATTGTTTTTTAAGTTTACGATTATTTGCTAATACCTGAACATGTGCAAGGCGCTGGTATACAAAATTGTTTCTGAAAATGTCTGATGAGTGATAAACGACACTAATGAGTTGCCTCAAGTTACCTGTGAGATGTTGGAGCAGTTAGAAAGTGAACTGGACTTTTTAGATAATATAATAGCAAGCAACGAATCGTAGGTGATCCAGTTTACCCAAAAACTGTCAAAGTTTGTAGTAACATAACTTGAAATATCCTACACCCCAAGAAGCAAAAATGTTCATGTCCAAAATAAATGATTTTGTCCTGTCCTGGGTGTTATCTCCAAAAAATACAGATTACCGTACTTTCTACTAAATCTTTAATAAGCATTTGTGTGCCGTCAGATGCTAACTGCTGGAGATTGCTGTTCACTGGCGGCTCTATCATACTGAGCCTCAGCCCACACCACCTTGGTTGTGACAATCTATCCCTCATGAGGGTTACATCCCTTTTGCAGTCATCATTTGTATCCTATACTCCTAAAAATCATATATTGAAATAAAACTACAAAGGCATTAGGCAAAATTGGTTACATTACCTGTCCAGTCATTCCCAACAAAGAGCCCACATCTACTGGCTTCTTAAAACTAATGTCACTGATGTGCAGCAGCTTGGGTCTGTGTTTGCTGCGAACAGAAACCAATCCACATAACATTACTAAATTCTATCATATTCTATTGTTTGTTTTATTATACGTTTCAAAGAAAGAGTTTCATTAAATTGGTTAGATTACAAAATCATGTAATTTTATCAGTGAGGCGCAATTAATGATTAATTGATGTAATAAAAGTACAAGATACATAATTGCAAGCCTGGTTGTTTGGAATCTATACTGATGTGAAGTTTAAAAAATATAATTCAGGCCTAAGTGCATCAAACAGTTTATTTATGAATTTTAAGTAAACATGTAAAAACAATGTATTAAAATATACTTGAATGGATAAACATATAATATTTATATAAAGTACCTGTAAGACAACTATAAAACCATTTGGAGTATTTTGCCTGATATACAAAGAGGATTTATATACAATTTATTTGTAGCAAAAAAGGAACATGTAGTAATATATGTAAACATTTTATGATATGTATTTAGCTCATACTGTAACATATTATTTATATAATAAACATGAAAACAATAATAATTGTATTAACAGCAAAATATGGGTTTATCTTAAAACTAACATCTATGTTGATGTAAAATATTTATTTATTGATTAACAGTTCTATTCTTAAGTAGCTGATATTCATGAAATCCTGCATGTGTGCATGTCAGCTGTTTTGTATAATTCTATTCTATGAACACAGGATCATGCATGACGTTTGATATGAAATGTTTTGTTGTATTTCTGTTTTGATTGTATGATTGAAATAAGATAATTTCTTGTACCACAATTAATTATAGATGTTACAAAATATTAGTAGGATTATTCATATATAACTTGCAATCATAATAGTGTAAAACATACAAAGTGCGTCTGGAAGGTAAGTACCGTTTCAGTTGATTACTCTTGAGTTTTCTGTTTATAATTGTCATTTAAAACAATTAGTGATCTAGACAACTCTGTGAGAATTAGGTCTCTTATATATGTAAGGACTGCCAAGAAAGTTGAAACCATCACTAGATTACTGAGATTTATTGTAATGCAATGAGTAATTTAAATGGTGCAAAATTCTGTTAGGTGGTTCAGGGAGACAAAATACAAAGTGGGATGTCTTCTGTTGTAAATCACGACTTGGTAAGGAGAGTGGATGAGAAGCTTAAAGAAAACAGACAATTCACAACAAAAATGCTTTCAGATGAAATTCCTGTTTTTCAAAACAGGAATTGCTTTCCAGACTCACCTTGAATATATAGTATTACAGCTAATATTTGTCATTTTGAAATTAATTTTTACATCTAATATACACATAATGAACAAAACATAATATTCAATGTTACCTGTGGAAGTACCCAACAATCCAAGCCAACTCCAAAGCCTGGCGCATCAAAAATCCTCCAAATACTTTATTGTGCAGATTTCGATCCTAGAGACACATAAATTTTATTAGACAACAAAATTCGGTTTATTGTGTCTACGTTAGATAAATATAAGAATGGAGTTTTCCAAATGTTGTAACTATTCTTGTTTTTGCTTAAAAAAAGATTACTATCAAAGAGTGGAGCAAGCAATACTAACTTATCGTCTGAGTTCTTTAATACATATTTATTCTACATTTTAACTAAAAACTGAGTGACATTTGAGCTGAAGACTGCTGATAAATAAATCAATGTTTAGTTTGTCTGTTTATATACCTTCTTGATTCCCAGTATTGAGTTAATGATGTAATGTGCATAAACTAGTTACTATTAGTGTGTTTTCTGGGTTTGTTAACGGGGGTCTTAGAGAAAAATCAGTAATAAAAATTTAAAGTCTGATGGTGAATAATAACATTTATAGTTAGAGTTAGATTTAGAAAACAGAAATTGCACTGGACAAGTTTAGTGATTTTTCAATCTGTAAAATGGCAGGCACATTAAAATTATAAAACATTAATCTGGATAAAAACAATAGTTTTTTCAACATTTTCAATAAATTTTAGGGCAATAGTTATAAAATAAAAAGATTAAGAGTCACTCCTTATTTTTTTGACAGATTATTGAAACGTTTAATTTAGTTTTGTAATCTTGAAATGCAACTGTGTATAGCTTATTTATATGAAAGAAATAATCTCCTCAGGGGGGTTTTTAGTATCAGCATATAATTGTTTTGTATGTCCTCATCTTAGGCACCTACACTGTTGGAGGCTAGAAGAAACTTTAATTGAAAATCTTGTTTACAATAGAAAAGAGAGCATTTCTCATAATGTACAATATTTTATAAACATATTTTATATTTATATTTCATTATTTTGTATTTATTTATTTTTTTATATTTTATTTCACAATATTTAGTTAATACCACAAGTAATAACACAACATGCACACATACAAGTGATAACACAATCTTTCACGAATTAAGTTATTCTATGAAAAGCTATGTCTCTAAATTATTATCTAAATCTCTGGAAAACATGTCACATACCACTTTCTCCATCTTATTCCCAGGCTCATTCACGGGGCAAAAATTATGTATCTTAACCTAAAGTGAAAAAATTCAAATGGATCAAACTGTTAATCAATTTTAGAGCAATTCACTTTTCTTACAACTTCCGAGTAAATCAATATAGTCTATCTTAATTCTTTGACTCACATGGCTGACGTCATGACTATCATTAAATTGTCCAGCTCACACTGCAATGAGGTCTAGCGCTAGCTGAGTACTGTAGTACCAAATATATTTTACTATCAAATAGAGTTTATGTCACTCCTTCTAACATATTTCTTAAAGAAGATTAGTAGTAGTAAAGGAAGAAGATGATTACGAGTTATACCTCGGGATGAGAGAATATGATGTTGGAGCGCTTAGTGTCAGCCATCCATACAGTGCCTGGGGGCAGCACTCGACGGTTGATGGTGGGGTTGTGCATGTCTACAGAGTTCACAAACAGATTGTGGATAACATGCTGCTCATCTGGCGCAGGAACTTTGTTCAACACAGAACCCGAATCTTCAAAATGACGTCGCTTCTTTCGCACTGAAATACCATTCTCACATTACATGGGTTTGTACTGTCAACTTTATTTTATGAGCTTTAAAAATTAATCCTTTTATCCTTTTGACTCCAACATATTAATTTTTGAGAATTTTTATTATTTGGATAAAAATTCAGTATATAACATTTTCAACGAATATGCCATTTCTAATATTTAATATTTAATGGCATGTATGTTTAAATTATATATTGCTAAATAAGTGACATAATGTGCACAAGCAACCAGTTTTCGTCCTGTGTATGAACACACTTGTTTCCTTACACCATGAGAGTATCTAGTCACAGTGTAGTGTCCAGTCACCATTAGCTTTAATAGTTCTAAATAAAACTGAAATTTCATTTTAATAGAAAAAACAAAAAAAAACCTGTGTGTAACACTGGTGTTTGTGAGCATTAATTCTACATAAAAATAGCTTTATATGAGGTAAAGTAATACATTAATTACTTCATTAAAATTGAAACAACTGATCATATCTCACAGTCCATGTAAAATTCTAAACAGCAAGTATGAGTTAACAGTCCTTACTATTGGAAATTCACTTTAATCAAGGCAGTATGCTTCGGGATTAATTATTTTCTCTTAATGACTAAGCATTAGTGAAGACTGTCACTGAATTTCTATCTGCTTACACAATATCTCAAAAACTACTTAAGACCGACATGAATCTTGTATGAAGCTTCATTTCTATTATATAGACAATATTGAGTTTGATGATTGAGTATATTCCTCTAGGAATTTGCTGAGCATCAATAAAGCCTAACACTCAAGGATAAAATTCTCTTCTATCTGCCTGTCTGTGTAACTGCAGAACATCTCGAGAACAAAATAGGCTTAAGATTTGAAATTTTGCATGAAACTATCAAAACCTGTTACACAGCACATGGTATGGCATACTCGTACCTTGTTTGTAAGGCTTTATATACAAAGAAATAAAGAATATCTCGAAAATTTACAAAAATTAAATATAATGTAACTAATTTAATAAATAAAAAAGTACAATCAGATCAAGTCCCTCTAAGTCCAACCCCTCGTCCTCGTCGTGAGGGACGGGCAACGGCCTCAAAGAGACGGCTAACGGGCTCTGGTGAAGCTATGTCAGGTCTAGCAAGCCGGTAGTGGATAAAACTTGCTTTCAAAAATAAGAACAGCCTCGGAAAAGGATGGAAATTTACGGCAATGACCGGCAATTGTTTAAGGTTAAGATTTGGTACAATAAATGTTGTGACGCTTAGGAACAAGTTAGAAGAGGTAGTAGAGTAGAGATGATGAAGAGAAGAAGAATAAAACATAATGGGAATCAGTGTGAAAACAAAGTGGAAAGGTAGTGGAAGTAGAGAAAGTGGGACAGGGATACAGGATTGGTGGTCTGGAGGAGAAATTGGAAGAAGAAATGGAGTAGCTATAGTCATGGACAAAAAGATGACAAGCAGAGTGATGAAAGTGGATGTGGTAAGTGAAAGAATTATTAAGGTTACGGTCAGAATGGAGGGGAGATAATGGACATAATACAGGTATACGCACCACAAACAGGATGCACGGACGATGAGAAGAGAGAGTTTGAAGAGGATCTGGAAAGACAAGTAAAAGAAGAGAGAACAATAATAATTGGGGATTTTAACGCACAAGTGGGTAAGTTTAGACAAGGATACGAAGAGGTAATGGGATGTTATGGAGTAGGAACAAGGAATTTAGAAGGAGAAAATTTACTGGATTTTTGTTTAAGGAATGATATAGTGATAGGGAACACCTGGAACAAGAAAAGGGATAGCCACAAAATACACAAGATACAATTGGAATGGTGAACAGCCAAGTTTAATAGATTATATATTAGTGAGGAAATGCCTGCAGCCATACATGGCAGATGTAAAAAGTTATACCCAGTGAAAGTATGGGAGGAGATCACAGGCTGGTGGTAGCTGATTTTCAAAGAATGAGGTTTGGAAAGGATACATGCAAAAGACTAACAAGAATTCAAGACATGGAAGTTAAAAGATACGAAAGTTAGAGAGGAGTTTTGTAAAATAACATTAGAGGAACGATACCCAACGGGGAGGTCAAAACAGGAGAGGAGGAATGGACAAATTTCAAGAATGCTATAGTCAAAGCTGCAGAAGAAACATGTGGACGAACTTCAGGTAAAAAGAAGGGATAAAGAGACCCCCTTGGTGGAATGAAAGAATTGCTGAAGCAGTTAAAAACAAAAATAGAGCTTGGCGAGAATGGTTTAAGGATAGGTCAAACGAAAAGAGGGATAAATGGAAGAGACTTGCAAGGGCATCAGCAAAGATGATGAAGGAGGCAAAGGAGAGGACATGAAGGATTTTGAAGAAAAACTGAAATCAAACTTCAAAGGAAATAAGAAGATCTTTTATGGGGTGATAAGGAACAAGACGAAACCTAAAGAAATGTTGACTAAGGTGGTGATGTTTCAGGGGAAATCAAATGGGAGGAGAAAGAGGTTTTGAAGACGTGGAAAGAGTATTTTAAGGAACTACTGGAAGGAACAGAAAATGAAGAGGAAAGAAGAGATATGACAGAGGAGACAGAAGATGAAGAGGATTTTTAGTATGTGCGAATTGGAAAAAAGCGGTTTAAAAGAGATGAAAGAGGGGAAATCTGCGGAATAGACGAGCTGACGGCTGAGATGATAAAGGCGGCGGGCCCATTGGGGAATTCAATGGTTGTACAGAGTGATGAGAGTGAATTTGGAAGGAAAAGAAGATACCAGAAGACTGGAAAATGGGAATAATAGTGCCGATTTTTAAGAAAGGCAATAAGCAAAAATGCGAGAATTACAGGGGCATAACTTTGTTGTGCCATACACAAAAAATTTATGAAAAAATACTGTTGCAGAAAATTAGACCAGTACTGGAAGAAACAGGAAGAGAGGATCAATGTGGTTTTAGGAAAGGTAGGTCAACGGTGGATGCTATTTTTGTGATGAAACAAGTGTTAGAAAAGAGGTGGGAATACGGAAAGATACAATGGTAGCGTTTATAGACCTACAGAAGGCATATGATAAGGTACTGAGAGAAAGGATATGGGAGAGTATGAGAAAGAGAGGATTGCGTGAGGGGAATAGTAGAAAGAATAAAGAACCTGTACGGCATATGTAAAAAAACAGGGTAAGAATTGAAGAAAATATATACAGATACTTTTAAAACAGAGAGAGGAGTAAAGGCAGGGAAGCATATTGTCACCTTTCCTTTTCAAATATTTATAATGGATGAAATTATTCTAGAAGTACAAGGAAACAGAGGAGCAGAAGAACTTAAGACAATAGCATATGCGGATGACATAATGATATGGGAAAATAGGGAAGAAGAGTTAGAACGAGAGTTAAACAAATGGGCAAAAGTGGCGAAGAAATATGGTTTAGAGATGAACATACAAAAATGTAAAGTAATGAAAGTAGAGAGAAGGGATGGAAATAACAAAAGACGTGTTAGTTGAAGGAAAAAAGACTTGAAAAGGTGAAGGAATTCTGTTTATTTAGGAAGTATCATAACAGATAGGGGCACAATAAGAGAAGAGATAGGAAACAGAATATGGAAGAGTGGAAAGTTTTTCAATATGGTGAAGAAGATTGTGTGGAGTTGGAACATTGGGAAAGAATCAAAAGTATTGATGTATAAATCTTATTTCCAACCAATTTTATTATATGGAGCAGAGACGTGGACGTGGACTAAAATGATTTAAGCAGATTGCAAGCTGCAGAAATGAGATTTTTAAGAGGGATAGAGAAGACTACAAGAAGAGATAGAATAAGGAACGAAAATAACCAGAGAAAGATTGAAGGTAGTTTCACTGCAAGAGACAATGGAAGGAAGAAGAATACAGTGGATGGGGCATGTGAAGAGGATGGGAGATAATAGAATGCCTAGAATAGCACTGGAGAAGGAGGAAGGAGGAAGAAGACCGAGAGGAAGACCGAGAGGAAGATGGGAGGACCAAGTGTGGAAAGACATAGAGAGAAGGGGACTACAGAAAATACAGGTGGATGAAGAGGAGACCTGGAAGGATAGACTAAAGTGGAGGAGGCTGTGTATCGACGAACCCGTGAGAACGGAAAACGTTCTGACGATGATGATGATGATGATGAATCAGATCATACGGAATGTTTATTGTGTCATATCAACAATTTATGATATTTGGTCAAAAATAAAACAAATTGAGAGAAAGATCCCTAAACAGGAATAAACTTATCTCGCTCATTTTTATAAATTAAAATCTGGCAAAGAATAATAAGAATCAAGAATCAAGAAATCTTTATTGTCTTTAAGCACTTGACAATGCAATGGACAACGTCACTTTTTATTATATCTAAAAGGCTACCTACTCCTATCACACCTTTAAAACCCCATAATACGTGTAATGATTAGACTGTAAGTCAAAGTAAATTTTATATGAACATGTGAATAACGCCACAATTTTAGTCATTAAAAAGAAAATAAAAGTAAAAAATGGTATTAGCAGCATCTCGTTAAATATATATATAACATATCTAAAACATTATATACACAATAAATTAAATAGTAAATAAAACAATAAATATATAACAATAAAACAATAAAAAGTAACAATAAATAGATAAAAATGCAACAAATTAAAAATTAACAATGAAATAGATTTAACAACAATAAATAAATAACAAGAGATAACTATCAACAAAATCATAACTATTAAAAAATTAACGTACTAATATCACAGGTTAAGTAGTCATTTAAAGAATAAAATGTGTTATCAACAAGCCAATTACTCACAACATTTTTAAATCTATTAATAGACACATGCCATGCTTTTTCAGGAAGTTTATTAAAAAGTTTAATCTTCATATAAATAAAATATCTAACGTACCTTCAGCTTCTGCTAAGATAAGCTTCTCCTCATCATCAGCAGCGACCAGTTTGTTGACTGGTGCACTTCCTGAAATGTTGGCATTTCGGGCAGCCATCAAGAAGATGGCAGATGTGATCTTCTGCCACTGACCATGCTGCTGCTGCTCCAACCACACTGTGGTCTCGATGCTGGAGCGCCCCACACTTGACACTATCCCTGACAACCGGATATCAGCTTGTGCCTGCAACCCATCAATGTTTTATGTATAGTATAGTAGAATCCTGTTTCCTTATCTAGTTCTTCAGACATTTGGATCAAGTTAACTCAGAGTTCTTTTTCCTTTGGTAGTTGGTTCTCCACTCCTAGTAGCATTTCAGCCAGAGTAATGTTAGTTTCGCAGGACTTCATTTTCACTTCCAGTTTTCAATTTTTTCTTTAGCAACTTCTAGTTCTGAACAGTGTTACCATTGCTAATATTTTGCTTTAGTAAAGAGTTTTGTAGAGTCAAATCATATACTTCTTGCTTCAGTTTACTATTTTCTGCAAAAAGTGAATTCCCCACTTCGGCAGCCAGTGTGAGTGACTTTTCCATGTCTTCAACCTCCTGAATATTTTGTATTTTATTTTGAATGTCTTGAATTGTGCTTTAAGACTGATGAGTTGTAGCATTTTCCTTGGTTTCCATCCATTTTGCTTACTTAATTGTAGGCTAATCCATTTTGTAAAGTATTGTAGGCTAAATTAGTCACCTTCAGAGCCAGATTAAATTTCCTATTTCTGTAGTTGTCTACTGGTGGATTTCTATAGATGTGTATATTTTCTAAGTAAAGAGCCTGATTAGATTCTTTAATGTCAGTAGTGGTGTAGTCTCCAAAGAATGTAACCTTGTACTTGAAAGGTTTGTTTTCACTTCCAGCTACGCCCGTTATTCTGGCAGGCTAGTGGTGTGTGCCCTTCAATTTAGTAAATATAAAGTCGTCAGGGTGAAAACTAACTGTTTTGTTGTCTTTGGTTGAAAAAAGCAGTTTTTTATGCATTGTTTCGCTGATTCACTATGTTTCCAACT
The DNA here is from genome assembly GCF_021130785.1 of Homalodisca vitripennis. Taxonomy (NCBI): domain Eukaryota; kingdom Metazoa; phylum Arthropoda; class Insecta; order Hemiptera; family Cicadellidae; genus Homalodisca; species Homalodisca vitripennis. Next base: position 127,178,105 of record NC_060211.1, on the reverse strand, counting down.
TTCGACAGTGTAACATTTTTCCAATCCTGTGCTCTAGAGCCTGGTGATAAAGCTGAGCAACGGAATGCAATGTATTCTTCTGCATACTGGTTTGTTCTCAGAAAAAAGTATTTAGTAGGCCTCCTGTGAAAAACAAAGTTTAAAATATGAAACGGGTGGGGTATATATACCAAAGACATTGAGTAAAGACAATGGCTTCCTCAGAATATAAAAATCTTTTTTCTATGTGTTGTCCATATGGTAATGAATAACATAGCTGAGTTTCAAAGCATTTGGACAACATTGACTAGCACAAAAAAAAAAAAATAAGAGACAGCTTTTATAGCGCACAATAGGAAGTGTGCTCAAATATGCATATCTGCAGATTTCAAACAAATCATAATGTGCGCAACTGTGTATGTCAGCAGTAAAAGGGTTAATTGGCCATAGAGAACTTATTTCTTTCTGTACTATATATGATAATATTTCATTTCAAACATATGTTTTAACAAACTATCATTATGAGAATATTTACCTTATAAAATACAATCATTTAATACAATTTTGTACTGTTATAAAGTATACCTTTTAACCGTTGAAGACTAAAAATACAACAATGTAAAAATATAAAAGAATCACATGTCAAACTTACCTTTGGAACAAAATCAGTGAATGATATTTGGTCCACAAGAACTGTGACGATGACGTAAGGAGTTGGAACATCTGGAGGTTGTTTTGGATTCTTGATGTAGTTCATCGCGACCCATGCTACAACATAACATTTTTACACAGTAATATTATTAATAATATATTAGAAACAAAAAATATATTGGAAATCGCTCTAACTCAAGTGCAGATATTTCCCATGTGACGTTCTCAGGTTACCTAAGAAAATGTTCAAATCATAATAGTTACCTAGATTTGATTTTGTTTTTTATAAGTAATTATGATTATCCAAGACCCAACATAAGTGTACAAGGATGAATAATGTTAGTGAGTCAGTCACCATTCCAGTTGTTGAGCCGAGCCACTCCAGTGCTGTGTTGTGTCATGATCTGCTGTTCTCAGATATTTAGCACTTTCACTGGCTTGCTTGAGTGGTATATTTATAATTACATCATGAGTTCTAAACGAAAAAGAAATGTGCCACTAGAGACTAAGTTACATGCAATTAGATTTTCTGATAAAGGAGAAATGGTTAAATAATGGCGGCAGATGTGGGTGTGAAAAAAACAGAAAAAATCTGTTGTATTTGTGGCTTATAGAGCTACAAAGCAAAGGAAGTCTAACTTGTGGACCTATGTTACAAGAAAAAGCCATAGAATTATACGAAAAATTAAAAAATGGAAGTGAAGACTACAGAAGGCAGAGGTGGTGACTTCATTGTTGGAAAACAAGGTACGGTATAGAGAACTGAATATTTCAGGTAAAAAGTTGTAATTGAATCATGGCACTGTTACAATCTTTAAACAAAATTTTAAAGCTCTTATTGAGAAATAAAATTTTCCATTGCAACAGAGATCTAACTGTGACAAAACAGAATTGAAATTACAAATTTTTCCTACAAAAACACTTACTTCTAAACAAGACACCTCATTTCCATGTTTTATAGACAGTCACATAAATGGCTCGTTCAAATGAATATTATATTAAAGTTAAAGTTATTGCTGATGAAAAGGTTTTTTTTTTTTTTTTTTACTTTAATCCAAACATAGAAAACTTACTAAAAGAAAACAACCGGCCTCGAAAAGCGCTTCTAGTTAAGAAAAACTTCCTGCTCATCCCAATATTGAAGTTATGGTTTCTATGAGATAAAAACAATATTTTTACCCCAAACATAACTCCCCTCTCCAAACAATGGACCAAGGTGTATTGAAAACCTGAAGAGGAATTACAAACGCAAACTGTTGTTAACCCTCATCAGTGACATCAATGAAGAAAAAGATATTTTCTTAGCATTGGCAACACTGCAGTTGGGTGAATCAGAATGCCTTTTTTGCCACAAAACTGTCAAAAAACTATATGGTGCAAATTTGCTATCAAACAATACATTTTACATCAAACTGTCAGATTTTTCTCAAGCCAAAAAACTTTTTACAAATTTTTGGCCATCTGCTAAGCCTTAAATATTGGAAGCACAGTTTGACAATTCTGCTGTTGTACAAAAACAGTAATGGTGTGTGTAACTTACAGGCGTAGATTCACACCACATATGCACTAAATGCCGACCAAAAGCGCTGTAGCGGCGAAATTCCAAAGCAGTGCTTCTTCGAAAACCCACCTCTTACTTTTATTAGCAACCAAAACCCATATTATGCGAGGTGTTCATTGTCTGTGATCACTTGTATAATTTTAGCTTAGGTAATAGCGCTTATACTGTGGTTGAAAAAGCAGGATCTATTTTTATTGAGCAAGAAATATAAATAGGAATTTAGAAGTTATAGAAATATAAAAAATGTTAAAAACATACAGCTTATGTATTCTCTGTGAATACCACCATATTTTAAACTTTAAAAATGAAACGACCAATAATTAAATAAAATGTATGTTAAAACTAAAACAAAGTAGGAGTACAGTTATGAATATTCCGTGTAATTATATACTAAAAACACAATCAGATTTTTCAAAATGAATTTGAAATTCATTGGGAGGATTAAATTACGTAACTTTTAGAATACCTAAAATAGATCCAGACAGATTCGAAACAAATCCATTGTAAAAGCGTTTGATAAATATTGCATAAAATATTTTGATGATATTCTTTAGGTGTGGTTCCTTTGAAAGCCCTGTTTGCAAGAACATGGTATCAGTGTACTATCATGGCCAGTATCAACGAATTATAATAATGGAACGCGCTCTGGGCCGGAGAAACCGAGCCGAAATCCTGGGCTGCGTTCCGAGTCTGCAGGCGCTGGAAATGGGCAAGAACTAACTCCGCCCATATGGCAGGCATTATAGTAATGATCTAATATCACTTTAAAACGCCTTGTAGACTTAATACAATTGTTAGATTACTACAATTTATTTATTATTTACAAATGTTAGTAGCTGCTTTTTTACCGTGGATTTTTATTTTCTGTTAAAAAAACTGATTTTTGTGCAATATCAAAATAACTGAGATTTTGACTTTTATTTTTTCTTACAAAGTCGGAAACAAATATTACAGGCATTAAAATATTACCCAGATGAAAAAAAAAAACAACTTTTTATTGACAGTATTTTATTTCAAAATAAACTACAAAAAATTTACAAACATGACACACTTAATCTACGTGTTAGAAAATAAAATTATTTTGACCAATATTTTTGCCTTATTTCTAAGTTGGTTTCTTTTTTAATGTCAAAAGTTTTTGTTTTTTCGATGTGATGAGATATTATTTAAAAAAAAATAGTTTAGTCCACAGTTTTAATTCAAAGTAACTCGTGGCTTCCTGTCAATTTAGAAGTGGTCGCATTTGTTTGAGATAACTAGAGTAAATAATAATATTTTACAATTTTCAATACCGTACATCATCACTTGATCTACTTAATTTACCCTTAGATTTAAAATCAATAAAAAGTTAATGTGTTCTAAGATCAGCATCATTGGCATGGAGTACAGAACTTGGTGAGTTCTTGCCCACTTTAAGCGCCTGCAAATCCATGGATACACCAGTAACGCACAGCTGTGTGCGACCGGAAAACACAACATGCTGCTTATGGGCAGTGCGCGTTCCAGTAGTATAGTTCGTTGGCCAGTATTTACCATCAACAATAGAGGTCACTTGACAAACTAAGACATGTGTTGTGTCAGCTGAAGACATTTACTCCTATAAGCTGGTTTCATAAGATTGGTTCCATGATTGTTTTGAGCAAAAATTATATGGAAGCACTGAGTTCACCAAGTAATTGAAATCCTGACATGGCTACTATCCCCAGATATTTATGTAATCTACCACAGTAATCTCTGCAAAAATATGTTTAATTTAAGAAGCTTTTCATATTTCATTTTCTAATACATCATAGCTTTTATATCTCATATTCATTAATCGTTTGGTAAATTTGTTATATGTTTGGTTACTCTTTATTTATTTTAAATAACCTCAAGCTGTTATTCAGAATTGTTATATTTTCAAACAATTCTATGACAACATCTATGAGATTTAGCTTTATTCTACATAAATTTCATTTTATTAATTTTTCTGTTAGTGTAAATCATTGCATGAAAATGTGGTAAGATAAAACCTTTTAAGTGTAGTCTTGACATCATAGCCCAATAATGTTGTTCATCTTGAGGCATTGTTTATCTTCATTATAAGACAAAAACAGTACTTTAAATGTTATAATACACATAATTTGATATTTAAAAAGTTACTTGGCATTAAAATTATTTCAGAAATTTAACATTTCTCTCCAACAAAGAATTTCTCATTCAAAAAATCTGTGTTACTTTCAATTTTGTGAGTGGATAATTTGAAACCAAAAGCACCATGTCTAGAACTACTGAAAGCATTATTGGAATTAGCAGAATGTAAGAAACAACCACAAGGAGGGGAGGAAGGCCAAGCTCATGCATTGTACCTGCAAATATATCCATATCCTCCATGAGCCGGCCAGCCCTCACGTGGCCTAACACACTCACATACTTCTCTTGTAGTCTCACATTAGTGCTCAGAGGTATTATTGCACTTTGAAACGTCTCCTACACACACAGGTTCCATTACCCACACTGCACATTCACTTATCAATACATAGCCTACTTAAATTGAACTTGATAACCCAGCTGTTCTGATCTTTTATTTATAAAGCCAAGATTAGGGACAGTTGAAAAACTTCCTATCCCTATCCCATACCATTGAGCAGAAGCATAAAATGTTTTGGGGTCACACAGCAATTACAACAAAAGCTTTTTACTTAATAAAAAAAAATAATAATTCCAATATGACAAAACTGTAATGTACCAAAACATGTTCAGAATTACAAGAAATTTTTACTTGCCATAGAAGTCTTCATACCTAAACAGTGGTAAAAAAGGTTGTTGAATGGTTCTTTGAAAACACGAACTGTATATTTTATAATTTTATAAGATTCCCTATTAAAAAACTTTTTTTTTGTACTGCGTAATTGGATTTACAGTATAAAACAAATCAAATATAACAGTAAAATATCTTGTAAAAATTAATAACCATTGAAAAAATTAATGTTAAATATGTAGGACAGATTGTTTTGTATTGTAACAATAGATAGATGTTTAAAGTTTGTTATATGGGGTTACTACAAGTTTATTAAAAGCATTACTACCTATATATATATATATATATATATATATATATATATATATATATATATATATATATAGGTAGTATATAAATATATATATATATAGGTAGTATATATATATATATATATATATATATATATATATATATATATATACATTGAATCGCAAAAAGTACTTGCTCCGCCGGGACAAGTATCAAGTATATATATATATGATATGTTTTCCATACATTTTCAGGGAGTTCTCTGGAAGTATTTGTATTTTTTAACCTGTTCCTTGTCACACTATGATTATATCATTTATGATCCAAATACTATCATTGTATTATGAAACATAAATACTGTAAATCGATAATCAAAAATATTTCATTAATAACTCAACATATAAAACATGGAAAATATTTCTCCAAATAATTAGACTAAATGGAAAATGTTTCACCAAATACTTAAGATCTATCATTAATAAAATAATATTATTAATGACCATAGTCCATTTAAACATAAAACAGATATAAATTATATTTATCAAGAAACTCAGGTGTTTCATAAAACAGACTGTTAACCAAGCAAGTATAAAATTTACCCTTGAATTTGATGTAAATTAAAAGGCCAGCAGTTACTAAAACCTTATTGGAATTGTTACATAATTCATCTGGTATGAGTTTCCTATTTCTATGTGCAGCTAAATCTATAACAATAAAGTAGACAAACTGTGGTAGAAATAGTAAAAGATTTAAAGAACACTTATAGAAAACAAATATAATGTATCTACAATAAAATCATATTTTGTAGAACATTTATTAGAAACTAACCAAGACTACACAATATTGATGAGAACATGTAAACTCGATAAATTAAGAGAAAAGGAGAAAAGCTGAATACAAGTTTATTTTAACTATAACACGATCCAAAAAACATTTTTCATGTAAATTTAAAAAACAATTTAGTTGAAAAATTGACTAAAATATTAAATAGAAAACACTTTGTAAAATTATAAAGGAGGAACTAAAATATAAATTAACTAATATTATTGAAATTTTTCTTATTTATTTATTTAATTTGTTAGAGATTATTAATTTGTACACTATTATCATAATGGCATGTTGCCGAAACAGAATTTCTGTACATTATATTTAAATAAATGTTTAAATCAAGAGGTTGGGATAGTTTACCTTTATATACTATATCTATTGTAACTATTTATATACATTGAAATGATATATGCATTCCTAATGAATTTATGCAAGTTAAATTTAAAACAAACAAGGTAAGTGTAAGTTTAAAAATTTATGGTTGTTAATAAATTTTCAATTTTTAAATAAAGGATAATATAATTCCTAAGTCCACTCCAACAACATGTCATACATTTTACGAACAACTTCCTTTAGAATTATTCAAATTTCATTTACAAATGACGAGAGATCCTTTGGGAAGTAATCCATAAAAAGTGTGTGACTGGAAAATGTTAAAAAATGTTACACTAAGTTACCTTCATTCAATTACATTCAATTGTAAATGATATAATTCCTCTCAACTTCATGATGTAGAAAACTCTGGATATTGTACATTTTTATAAACATCAATGAGATGTATAGACCAATTTAATTTAGACTTAATGTGATTTGAAGAGTTCCTGTCCTCTTGTGCATAGTTAATTTATGTTCATGAGTAGGGAAATATATTTTTATTACCTTTATAGAGTATAATACAATAAATTAACATTTGTGAAAAATAATTAATAATAAAAATGATAAAAAATGTTCTTAAAATTGAGATGTGATAAGATGGTATACCTTAATAGTTCTTGTAGGCAACTCATCTTGAGAAGCTGGCAAGTATTGAAGTAGATGAGCACGGCTTTGTTTCAATGTACGGAAACCAGCTTGTAACCCCATTAAATCCATGAACTTCTTTCTTACTGAAACAAAAACCACTCACATGACACAAGTTAATCTAATTTATATTTTTACCTCGCATATCATTTTGAAAATATTTTTTCATTCACAAAATAAGAACTTGATGAAATATAAATAAACATATTGGTGACAATAGGGAAATAGCCTATATCATTCAATGAAAGGACGCAACATTGGGTAAAGAACCTGAGATTGAATATCCTAGGCCGAACTTTGTATTTTGTTTTCTGTCCTATACTGGAAAAATGATTTTAGGATACCAATATGTATAGGTTTTTTTAATATAATCATATCACAGAAAATTATCTCATCTCAAATTGACCACTTGATGATGACTTGGCTTCCTTTTTGTCTCTCTCACAACTGAGCACAAACAATCAATACTACACTAGTGGAGGAAAGAGCACAGGCAAAATTCGATTTATCTTAAGTTTTGTCTTTTAAAAACCAGAGGAATAACTACATGGTACAATGTGACAATTGAGTGAAGCTCCATTTCACCTTCCGGTTAGTGCAGTATTTGAAATCCGACACTGGTGTAGATTGATTCCTGGAATCTGGAGTCAACGTCATTCTGAAGAGATCCATAAAAAGCCGGCTACAAAGTAGTGAAAAACCAACTTTTTGAATTGTTTCAACATCAGAGGCACCTAGGCTACAAAAGATAGTCTGGTTATCCAGCAGCTAACCAGTGCAGTCTATATGAAGAGGTATATCATTGTCTCATCTGTGCACCTGATATATGGGAAATATAAGGTTTTTCCTAAGCCACCAAACTTTAGTTTTCGCAATTTGGGATTTTACAAAACATCAAACTTCATTTATTCTATAAATATTGATTTGCTTACTGGCTTTTAATACAATAATTCTGAAAGCCAAGAATACTTTCTTCCCAATAACAACACTCACAATCGTGCAAAATGTAAACTCTAAATAGAGAATTCTGACAAACATAGTAACTTTTACATTTTTGGAAATTATGTGAAAATGTTAAAATCGGAAATGTAAATGTCTAAGTTTATAATGTAACTATAGAATATTTTATGTTATAATATGAAACTTTAGATATGTATTTTTTAATTAACATAAGTTTCAACCCAAACAAAACAAAAATAGAGTTATTATGAGAGTTATTATTACATCAAAGTTAATGCATTGAAAATAGTTTAGTCCTTATGAAATTTAGTTAATGAGTCAAAAATCCTGTTGCAGGGTTAATGAAAATGCTACAAAATACGCATTTTAGGCCTGGACTTTCTCACAATACTATTTTGCTTACCACTAATAACAAAAGTCATATCAGACAATTTGTGAAAACTTTGTTAGAGACTACAGAAATAAATTACTTCAATCAAACATTATTAGGATACCTATAGATTTTCAACAAAATTAACACTTTGGATGCCAAACACTTAGGTTACTGCCCAAACCGTCTTCGCCAGTGCCTGAGAGGCCAGTACTACCCAAAATCGCCTATGCCTATTTGTATGCTTTTACAATGCTTTATATCTTGCTCTGTAATGCCCTTATTTTTATGTAAATTGATGATTTCTTTTTTGTAGCTTTTTAGATTGGCTGTCGATTAGCGTAATTAAAAGTGCAACACATATATAACTGACTTTGTAATTATGTGGTAATTTACAACGAATAAATTTGCATAAAATTTTATTTTTTATTAAAAAATCTGTCCAAACAAATGTTCATTCACCACAAATATTTTCAATTGATAAAGTGGTTACATCTTATATTTATTACAAAATTAAAGAACATTTTATTGAACGAAAAGATTGACAGGAAATTCTTATATGCATTAAAAATTATACAAAATGCATTATTTTCAATATCAGATAACTTTAAGAATACTTAAATAGTTTGCTAATAATTGTAATTTTCCACTACCATACTTACTTCCAAACAAAACCTAATCAGTCAAACATATATTAAAAGCTTGTATATAAATTTTGTGTCAAGTCATTGCATACTGAGCCACGTCTCCATCGCTGGGAACAGGTGGTAGTCACTCGGGCCAAATCCAGGATGTAAGGTGGATGGATTAGTATCGTACATTACAAGTTTTTGAGTGTTTGGCAATACCTCTCTGAGTTGACAGTTTGGCTACATTCAAGAAAATCAATGAGAATCACTCCCTGAGTGTTCCAAAACGCAGTTGCCATGTTTTTTTGCTGACAGTGTTTGCAGACACTTCCTGGGTTTCTTGGGTGAATGTGTTTGTCCCCATTCCATTGATTGCTGTTTTGTTCTACAGTTGACTTGATTTACCCAAGTCTCATCGCCAGTTACGATACGATCAATGATTTGGTTTCCACATTGTCATAGTCTTCTAAAAATATTTTGCTGCAGCAAGTCTCTGTCTTTTTGTGGTGTTCAGCTGGGTTTCTTGGAGCACACATTACACAAAATTTGTGGTATCAAAGTTTACCAATCACAATAAAGAATTAAACTCCATGAAATTTGGGGGAAATGTTCTAAGAATTCTGTAATCGTGAAATGACGATGTTCACAGATTGTTTCGTTAATTTTCACCACCAATTCATCACTTACAAGACTAGGCCTACCACTGCAATGCTAATAGTGAACACAGGTTCATCCATTTTTAAAATCAATGCACCACTGCGTCACTCCATCCACTCGGCTTTCACTCATTATTCTTTGACCATACACATTACAAATCTGATGATAAATTTCAATTGGTTTGTAATTTTTCACACAAAAAATCTTATCACTGATCGCACACACTTCATAACGGAATTGTAATTGCAGCGCTTATTTCAACACTCCACTGTATACAAACTATGATAGGTATGATGCATCTACCATGGCTGGTTGCCTATAGTATAGGAACAGTCTGACGCTAAGATGGAAGAGTTAGTCCTGCCCATTGTTGCATCAAATCAAAACGTTGTGTTACTTTATGGACAGCACCCGAATTTATTTTAAAAGTACTTTATGTTATATATAAAGCTACTTAATATAAAAAAGAATGCATTTAAATAAAAATCTCAAAATGATTTATAATGAGTAACACACTTGCAGAATAAATAATCCTTACTAATATAACAACAGGTCCATGTCTGTAACATAGTATATCAGTCTTGAATAATAACAGCAATTTGTTTTTCCCGTAGGTAACGACCATTGTTGAGGTCTTGAGTCTAGTTTAAGTTACAACACATGAGCAAAGTAGCGCAAGCACGGCAGTTGTACACATCGATAGTACAATCGAGCTTGCAACTGCAACTAACAATACTAGACAACGGTTTGAGACCCAATACTGTCGTCTAAGCACAACTGTTCTGCAGTACTTTACCCATCCCTAACAACAACAACAAGATTTGCAACATGAAGAACATGAAGATTTGCACCGCTGAAGATGCTGTACTCCTTCAGAACGATCTCACACAAGTAGATGTATGGTCTCAAGCTAACTCAATGACTCTTAACCTTGACAAGTCCAGCTGCATCACTTTCAACCGCAATAAGTCTCCAATCTTCCACACCTACTCAATCAGAGGTCATGCACTTCATAGAAGCTTATCTGTCAAGGATCTTGGTATGACTTTATCATCTAATCTATCTTGGGAACTTCACATCAGGAATATATGCAATAAGGCTACTCGCAACTTGGGCTTGATACTGAGACTCACCAAGCCCTTTAACGACATTCACTCATTGAAGATTTTGTACTATGCCCATGTCAGACCCCATCTTGAGTACTGCAGCGTCGTTTGGTCACCGCATCAGCACTACCTTGTGGATGATATTGAGAAGATACAGAGACGTTTCTTGCGACTTGTTGGGGTTCGTCTTGGTTATAGATACACAGAGCCATACAAGATATTGCTACTTTCCTGAACATACCATCACTCAGTTCTAGACGCTGTATTCAGGATGTGATGTTTCTCTACCGTTTGATCAACGCTGAGTTGGACTGCCCTGACCTTTTAGAAAAAATCAACTTCAAGGCATCATTTGGAACCAGAGCCATGAATTCTTTCACCAAGGCCGCAGCTTCCTCCTCTTATACAGCAAATGGCCCAATGCTGAGGATTCAGCGGCTAGGGAACAACATTCCATCCACCCTCGACATCTTTATCGCATCCAAATCTGCAATCAAAAGCCGGCTTTCATCACTGTAGCTGTTATTATTATTGGCTCATCTCTACACCTACCCTGCCTGTGTTGTGTCTCAGTCTTTTATTTTATTATCACAGTTAACTTGTTTGTCAAAACTGTTACCTACGTCATAGTTCATTTCTTGTTTTGCATCGTTCTTGTTAAGCATCTTTCTTTGTTATTGTTATATATTTATTTATTTATTGTTATACATTACTTGTTATCTATTTATACTTTCTTGTTATGCATCTTACAATTCATATCTATTTGTTTCATTATGTATCTATTGTTTTGTTTACTGGTTGCATATTCTATTGTTTTTGTTTTTGTCTACTAATTAGTTTCTTTGGTCAATTGTTATGCATGTAGATAAAATTAAAACTTACTTGTTGAAATGGTTATGCCATTAAAATAATAAAAATAAAAAAAATAAAATAAAATAAAAAAAACATTACTTGAAACACAGAAGACTCATGTGTCAGATAAATGCTCTTGGATGATATAAAGAATAGGTTACTAATAGATATTTACCTTCTGCAATTGTTAACAACTCTCCATTCTGGATCAGCTCAAGTCCCTGCAGAGTCTGATTGCATCTTCTGAAACAAAACATAAATATTAAACAAGTTAATCCCGTCTTTGTCATTTTACATAACTGTAAGGCTGAGACCTACTAAGCTGTACAGCATTTTGTCACTTATAACACTGTCACTACTTGTGACTTCACAGTTCAGCAAACCAAAAAGACTAGTTCACATCTCTGGTAATTAGCTATTGCAATGTAAACGCACTGTACAAAATATTTGCTACTACCAATATATTATTCTCGTAAATACTATACAGATGTCTTACGAAATAAGTTTTTACATTAAAATTGCATACTAGAGCAGATTTTTTATTCATTTATGTAAAATGTTTTCTTCCCTCCAGTCACATAAATATATTATTATTTAAATTACTTAGAATACTGTGCTAAGAATATATATTTGGTGTTTTAACTCCGTTCTTTAATCATATAAAAATTACTAATGTACAGCCTGCAAGTTACACTCATATAATCCTAATAATAAATAGCGTTTCAATGTATAAATAAGAACATTTGGATGGATGGATTTTTTTTTTAACATAATGTACCATTTATTCTCTTGTAGACTATTGCATTTCAGATCCTTACAAAGTAAACTTCTTGTAAACCACTTTTCCCTTAGCTACTCCATGTTTTGTAAGTTGAAACCTTAAAATTATAAATTCTAATGTTAATTTTAAATAAATGAAAGCTTCACACTGCACAATGAGAAACTATAGGATTTAAAGAGTATTGAACAAAAGACCACATGATGAGAAGTGAAAGCTCTAACATGCGATCAAATAAAAAAAAAGTTTATGAGAATGTTGAGTTTAGCTCCAATTCAACTTCCTCTGCATCTTCAATCTGACACTGTCATATACTTGACTGGAATCTGGATTCATGTTCGTCTGAAGAGATCTAAAAAAAAAAAACTGGTGACAAAGAAACTAAAAATGAACTCTTTACATTTTTTCGACATCAGACACAACTAGACTACAAAATATAGTGTAATCTGGTGAAGAGGTATTCTAATCATATCATCAGGTGCACAACTGAGTACATTATGATGTTTTAGACATGCCTGTAAGCACGGTGGAACAATTGAGTTTTCTACACATAAGACAAACATGACTCCAGATTCCAGGAGTCAAATCTGTGACAGCGCCCTTAATACGCTGTACTAAGACGAAGGTGAACTAGAGTTAAACTCAACATTCGCATTAAATCAATCCTTCCCACCATATTTGTGTAGTCAGCGTAACTACCAGACATACTTTCACCTTAGTTATTAGGATCAATCCCCCTCATATTGCTCTCACAATGTCACAATGTAAACTACTTTGTAATGTATACTGTTTGTGTAGTCAGTGTAACTACCAGACATACTTCCACTTTAGTTATTAGGATCAATCCCCCTCATATTGCTCTCACAATGTAAGCTACTTTGTAATGTACTGTTTGTGTAGACCAGTGTTCTAGTAGCCACTATAAGCACTGATCGTACAACCATACTGAAAAAACACATGTATGATAAGGCTGTTACGCTTCCTGACAAATATATACACCAATTAGTTTGTCATATTGGCACTGACATGTCAGATGCCTGCTGCCATTGAGGGAGTGGTCAACCAAACACATGCAATGTGAGTGCTATTTGTGCACACATGCAGCAGAGAGATAGAGCTATCTAACAGACGGTCACTGCATTAGAATATTAAGTGTGAAATATCCCTATGCATTTTTCCTTGTTTTAACCAATTTCAAACTAGTTGTAGAGAAGTTTTAAAGCAAAACTATCCATAAAACAAAGTTTTTATGTTTATTTTGTAATTTCGGATTTAAAGGGGCCACCCATTTACACCACCCAGTGGGTGTTTTGGCTAAATTTATTTACTGTGGCTGGTGGAATACACTGACTCAAGATCAAGGTCATTGGCCTGTACTGAGGCAGAGCACTTATACACAACCTGTCTATGTGGCTCTTTATTAGGCTACTCGCTTTTACCATATGTTCTATCTTGTGATATTTGTAGCTCTTGCAAACATGTGGGATCAGACCCTCTACAATTTTTATATTTTACTATCAGCAGAGTCGCATGCTCATGCCCAAAGACATTTCTTATAGCCTCTTCAACTACTAGTTCATTTAACTAGATTTTACTTTTGGGATTTCCAAAACTTATTACAGCTACAGCGTTCCCAGAATGGGGGGCCTTTATTTAATCACAAAGTACTTACCAATTTCCAGTTTTTTCATGTTAATTCAATATTTGCTATCTAATAAAATAATTTAAAATCAATATTACAAATTTATTCCTTTCTCCGATGCCAGTTAGTGTGGTATGGTGTCAATCATGAAATATTGGTGAAACAATTTTCATATTGAAAAACCTGTTTAGCAGTGTGGATGTCTTAAGTGATCTACTTTTTATCAGGACCTTTCAAATCTTTATATTTAAAAATTTTGAGAGGCTCTTTCAAAATCCAATTTTGGGGAAATTTGAGGTAAAGTTGGAACAGTGTCTAAAAAGTTCACGGATATAGTACGATAAGTGGACCCGGTTTTCTACATCAAAATTGGCAAACAATATTACTTAATCATAATCATCGATACAATCAATCGAAACTGATTAATTATTTTGAACAATTAACTTAAATAATCTATATCAGCAGCTGTAAATACTATAAAATAATACAAGTTTAAAAGGTAATATTTAAATTTTATATAAGTAACATTTGATTATTAAAATGGCAGTCAATTTTAGAAAACTACACGACATTGCTTTGAAAGATGATAAGACATGATATACGTGGCTTCAACATGTTGGACTCGTAACGAAAAATCCATTATGTGAAATTTGTGGGAAAGAAGAACTGTAACTGTGAGAGGAGCAAATATGGTCATCTTCAGTTTTCCTAATTTTGCTTATAATAATTTTTTTCATCACTGTAAATATTAAATTCATATTTTAATTTAAAACATATGATTGTTATTGAGGACTTTAGATACTTTTATATCGATTGATAGTCTAGGATTTGAGATGCGAATATTAGGTATTGATGATTACATTCTTCGATATAAAAAACTGGGTCCGCTTTTCGTACCCTACCCAATTAAGGGTAGGATCCAATAAGCGGACCCGGTTTTTTATATCGAAGAATATAATCATCGATACCTAATGTTCGCATATCGAATCATAGACTATCAATCGATATAAAAGTAATAACAATCATATGTTTTAAATTAAAATGTGAATTTAATGATGTAACAAATAATAAATGAACATAACCAAAATCAGGGAAACTCATAACGGTACTTTGGGATTATACCGACCACACCCAGACATGAATCGTTATTTCACATTTCGTTTCTACTGATTACTAGATTAGCGTAGAACAATATTTCGTCAATATAAAACAGGAATTGTCTTATCGCAAACACCTCCCCATCCTCAGACAGAGGTCAAAGTCGAGCGTCTAGTAGATAACGTGATTGCAGAGTCTCGCCGCCCGTTCAGCTGGTGCATCGCTTTGTTGTACTTCCGTGTTTTACCTCTACATTTCTCCAAACACAAAAATTCAACAAAAACAAACATTTACCAAACTAAACTTTTTATTAAAAAAACACTCAAAACTTGTTTTTATTCTTGATCACATTCCGCCACCCAAAATGCGAGTGCCTCCGGCCATCAGCGCGGGCTTCGGCAGCACCTTCGGTGCTGCCCCGCGCTGATGTCGACGAAAGAAAAACATCCCTCGAGATAGTACCTATCAGTAAAATATCAAATTCTAGAGGGGCTAATCAGAAATATAAATTGAATTGTAATGGAAAGGCAATGATGTACCGTGCAAATCACGTGATGCCGCGCGGCCTGCCGTAATCAGGATTCTCGAGAAAGATAAGATAACAGCGACAACAATACCGATCACAATACCTGGAAATGCTTGTAAGTTTGTAATTTTGTAATTGAAGAGTTGTTTTTTTTTTTCGTTCTATCATGTTTGTTTCTATAAATTTCTATTTTTGTGTTCTTCATACTGGTGTGGTCGGTATAATCCCAAAGTACCCTCATAACTTTAACTAAATGAAACAGAACGAAAACGTTTTTACTACAGTTGTGTCCACCATTACCTTCTATTTTGCATCTGAAGACGACCATGTTAGCTCCTCTGACAGTTACATTTGTTACCTTTCCACAAATATCACATAAAGGATTCTTAGGTCCTAACCCAACATTTTGAAGCCATAAAAACATGTTTTATCGTCTTTTAAAGCAATTTCGTGAAGCTTGCTAAGATTGACAGCCATTTTTAATACACAATGTTACTTATGTGAAATTTAAAATATTACCTTAATTGTATTATTTGAAAGTGTTTACTGCTGTTCATATAGATTATTTGAGTTAATTGTTAAAAATAATTAATCAGTATCGATTGATTATATCAATGGTTATGATTAAGTAATATCGTTTGCCAATTTCGATATAAAAAACCGGGTCCGCTTATTGGACCCTACCCCCAATTAATTTTATATAACTATAATTAGAATGTTTTTGTATTCAATACTTAAGTATTTCTAACCAATAATGTGGTATTTTCATCACTGTAAAGAAATTAAAAAAATATATTTCTCTTAAGATAGGCTAACACTTGTAAAAATACCCTGACACTTTTTGTTAAAATTCCAAAAAAAAGTCTTCCATTGTACTTGCTTTTATGGGATGATAAAGGAATTCTATGTGAGTATTATAAGTGATTAAATCTTAAAACTTACATGCTGCTAACATTGAATACTGCTGGTTTTGGGAAACAGATTTTCAAATGTGCAGAGAGACACTGAGCTCTCATAACCTTATAAATAATCATTACTTCTTTTGGTTGAAAATGACTATCAAATAGCTAATGTTCGTCGTAGGCTACGAATAATAACAACTCAGAAATAACTATCTAACACTTAAATTGTTTCTTTCACAAGGCTACAAACATTGACTATATACTACAAACAAAATGACATTCAGACGATTCAGGCAGATGCCTTCATTCCATTTTTTATATTGGTTTACTTTTGATTATGAATCGCAACCCGACCTAGCTCAGCTGGTATATATATTACATTAGTTAGTATAGGGCAGTAGTCAAGCATCAGCTGGCTAAAAAAGACGTAACGTTCTGCATTTCTAGATTAACCGACAGCGAAGTACAATGCTTTTGAAAGGTCTGTGTTTATGTGTTTACTTTTTGACGTCCAATTCAAATCAATCAGGTGACAAAATCTTGTTATCTTATCACTTGGACTCACGTTTCTAAAAATTTACAGGTCAGGCATTGGTGTGTGTACATCATTTTAATTCTGTATTAATATTCATTGTTCTGATGGTGTTTACTGTAGTTTTAAACCGTTAACATTCAAGAAGCACGATAATTACTTTGATGGAGTAATAATACCCAATTAGGTGAGTGATGCATATGTTAATTTTCGGTTACACTGTTTACATTATTAGTTATGTAAACTAAATATTTATTTATTTTATTTCCAATTTAATGTAGCCTATTAAGTTAAGTTTTTACTTTTTGTGTGGACATGTCTTGTATAATATGTGGGTAGAGGACGATTAGCAACCTTTGTTATATTTAAATTATAAAACGTATTTAATTATTATACCCATCTATATACCAATAATAGTTAATTTGAACAATAATTAAATCATCAGCACCAATTGTACACACATTTTCATATTCCAAACCCAATTTGGGGTAGGGTACTATAAGCGGACCCAGTTTTTTATATAAAAATTGACAAACGATATTACTTAATCATAACCATCAATATAATAAATCGATACTGATTAATTATTTTGAACTATTAACTTAAATAATCTATATCAAAAGCTGTAAACACTCTAAAATAATACATGTAGGATAATATTTCAATTTTACATAAGTAATTCTGATTATTAAAAATGGACGTCAATTTTAGAAAACTACACGATATTGCTTTTTTGTGGCTTTAACATGTTCGACTCCTACCGAAAAACACATTATGTGAAATTTGTGGGAAAGAAACAACTGTAACTGTGAGAGGAGTAAATTCAGTTTTCCTAATTTTGGTTATAATAATATTTGTTTGATCACTGTAAATATTAAATTCATATTTTAATTTAAAACATAATGATTGTTATTGAGGACTATAGGTACTTTTAAATCGATTGATAGTCTAGGATTTGAAATGCGAATATTAGGTATCAATGACTATATTCTTCGATATAAAAAACCCGGTCCGCTTATCGTACCCTACCCCCAATTTGTTCTACAAGTAACTTCTTTTAAATAAAGTAAGATGGTTAAATTTAGAAAACTATACAAAATAACACCAAAAGGTGATTTACTGTGTCTTCCTCAAGTTCAAGTTGTTACATTTTCTTTATTATTTAAATTACATTTCCCCAATCACCAATCTTAATTTTTCATTTGATTAGTGTTTATGGTTTTTTTTTATTGTTTATGACTACGTACATAAACTATTTCTGTTAATTTGAAACATGTGATTTTAATTTAATATTATATATATATATATATATATATATATATATTGATATTGATTGATAGTTCTGTTACTCTATATATAAAGTATCAATGATTGTAATAAGCGATATAAAAACCGGGTCTGCTTATCTACTCTGCCCTAATATGTGTTTAATTTGAGGAAGAGAAGGTAGTACTATCCATAAAGCATGGTTTACATTATTTAGTCGAGTAGGAGATTGAGTGGAAAGGCGAGAAGTTAGTACATGACAATGAACTTAAATATTGTGGACAACAGGTAAGTCGAGTTGCAGAGGGTTTGACAGTATTACGTAACTATTAAACCTCAACAATTAATTGCTTGAATACTTCACAAAATTTGTCTGATTCCCCACAAAGATTTTAGTTAGTATTATATTCTTACCACCACCACTATAGATACAAACTAAAGTATGAATCCCTTAAAGAAGATGAAACTTTGCTAAACATTGTGGTTAAAATTTGTTTGATACTGTAGTATCATCTGGAGGCAACTATTTTTAGAAGAATTTTTGGTACTTTGGGATTATACCGACCACACCCAGACATGAATCGTTATTTAACATTTTGCTTCTACTGATTACTAGATTAGCGTAGAAGACTATTTCGTCAGTATAAAACAGGAATTGTCTTATCGCAAACCCCTCCCCATCCTCAGACAGAGGTCAAAGTCGAGCGTCTAGTAGATAACGTGATTGCAGAGCCTCGCCGCCCGTTCAGCTGGTGCATCGCTTTGTTGTACTTTCGTGTTTTACCTCTACATTTCTCCAAACACAAAAATTTAACAAAAACAAACATTTACCAAACTAAACTCTTTATTAAAAAAACACTCAAAACTTGTTTTTATTCTTGATCACATTCCGCCACCCAAAATGCGAGTGCCTCCGGCCATCAGCGCGGGCTTCGACAGCACCTTCGGTGCTGCCCCGCGCTGATGTCGACGAAAGAAAAACATCCCTCGAGATAGTACCTATCAGTAAAATATCAAATTCTAGAGGGGCTAATCAGAAATATAAATTGAATTGAAATGGAAAGGCAATTATGTACCGTGCAAATCACGTGATGCCGCGCGGCCTGCCGTAATCAGGATTCTCGAGAAAGATAAGATAACAGCGACAACAATACCGATCACAATACCTGGAAATGCTTGTAAGTTTGTAATTTTGTAATTGAAGAGTTGTTTTTTCGTTCTATCATGTTTGTTTCTATAAATTTCTATTTTTGTGTTCTTCATACTGGTGTGGTCGGTATAATCCCAAAGTACCGAATTTTTCTTACCAGGGACTTCAAAAACAACAGTATTCAGAGAATGGACTTTATTTGACTTACTGTGAAAGTTACATGTCATTATGACAATCGGTTCTTGTTTTCTGCCTCCCAAAAGGAAGTGATGTTGGCGAGAAGGAGGCCATTCTGTTACATCTCTTATTTGTTATTAGGCTATATAAGTAGGTAAATACATACTTACATATTATAAATATAAAAAGTAGATAGGGCAGAGTGGCCTACTTTTTGTCGACATTGCATCCTTTTGGGAGACAGAAAACAAGATCCAATCGTAATAATGACATTTAATTTTCACAGTAAATCAAATAAAGTTAATCTTTCTGATAATGTAGTATTTTTAGGTTCCTGGTAAGAAAAGCTAAGCTCTTTCAAAAATAATAGCCCCCAGATAATACCAAAGTACCTATCATAAATTCAAGTACGTAAATTGGTACAAAAGAATGACCCAGTGGTCCATCATGTAGGGACAATTGGCATGACAAGCAAGTAGAAGCCTAATCATCTGTCAGTGCATTTACATTACAGTCAAAGTAACAGTAGGCTACAGTGAGTGCCAAGCAGAGAGATGGTGTAATGATTGTCTTGTTACATTATGGTTGAATTGAATTTAGATTTTAAATTTTATTAATTAAGAGTTTAGTCTAAAAAAGTAGGTAGGGAAAAACTGTTCATCATTAATTTTAAATGACCAAAATGTACATACCAAAAAAAAACAGCAAACAGTTCTAAATGATGTTCTACAGTTTCTAAAAACAAATGTTATAACGTAACTACAGTGGGAGAAGTTGATTCAATATGAATTGAAGTTGAGTTTAGTTCCAGTTCGCCTTCCTCTTAGTGCAGCGATTCCTTAGTTCAACATTCCTCTGGAATCATTTTTACCTGAAAAGATCCAAAATAAATGACAAAGAATCTAAAATTAAGCTCAGATTGCATCTGATGAGACAATGAGAATAATTCTTTACCTAGATTACACTATATTTTGTAGTCTAGTTGTCTCTGATATCAAAACGATGTAAAGAGTTCATTGGAGCTTCTTCGTCACCAACTTTTTGGATCTCTTCAAACGAACATTACTCTAGACTCTAGGAGTCAAGTCTGTGTGTATTGTAATATAGTATAAGTAGAATTTGTAAAATATTTCAAATTTGGTTAATAATATATTTATTAACTGCAACTTTGATTACAAAAATTATAATTTTAATGAATTCTATAAAAATGTTAAGAAACACTTGCTTTATATTCTCAGCAAATATGTATTTTTCACTGATTTTTCTTCGTCCAAATGTGAAAAAATTACCCTCAAAATACGGAAAGGACGCTTTAAACATTACCCTTTGTCATTACAAATTTTAATACCATAATCATTCTTGATGAAACCTCTAGAATTTGTATATATTACCTGATACCTATCTTGGGGAATTTGTGCCTATCATTGTCAAAAATTTAAAAACTTGAGTTTGTTATTTAAATTGGAGTCATTCAATGTAACTGTATTTCAACGGCCGTTTGTCCCGTAGTTGGACAATCATTTTTTTCAAATTTAATTTAAATAACAGTAAAAGATCATGAATTTTTTTGGCAATTTCAAGTTGATTTCAAAAATAACTTATACTGTAACACAACAAACTATTGTACATTTTCTAAACTAAGTATAAACAATTTTTTTAAACATGGTGAGTAAACTGGACAGAGTTAACTTGCCTGATCTTACTCTACTAATGTAAACCAAGCTTAAAGATGAGAAGTCCTAAAATAATAATATTTAGAGGTATTTATTGCGTCTAGTGATTTCACCGATAACGTCTAAAGCCACTTTTACAATATTCCAAACCATGTAAACTTTATTTACACTAGCGCAGCAAAATTTAAAATGAATTCAATATTATCGTTTAAAATTACAATTCTCAATCATTTGTGATAAAATCCTATGGTATTTTATGTTTATATGGGTAATTTTCTACTATTTACTGTATCAACTTAAATTTGTGTACTGTCAAAATATAATATACTAGCGGGCCCGGCGCGCTTTGCTGCGCATTTCAATAATTTTTTGCAAAAGTTGCCCGCGGCTTAGCACGCAATTTCCCGTTGAAAACAGTACACTATATTCACTTATTCTTTTTCTATCACATTCTAAACATTGCTGAGATAATTGATAGTCGTTCCATCGTGAGCCTCTTGGGCGTATTATGAAGGTATGTACCATATTCCTGCCTCTATCTAGCTGTTACCCACGGCTTCGCACGCAAATCTTAAGAACCGAAGTCCTTATATTACTTAGTAAATTTTTTTTTTACTATAATAAATTTTAGATTAAATTAGTTATATCTCCGATGCCACGATTGAGCTTGCTTTGTTGTCTCGATCGAGAGAATATGTACACACGGAGTTTTGAGAACCATACTTCTGTCAAAAAAAACAACTAAGGTTGATTTTATAACATTCTTTATATTTGTAGCCAACGTAAGATAGTAATTATGATATCTGCATTACTCTTCTGATCAAGCATGAGCATGGTTTATATTAAATAAATATTGCAGTTAAAGGTGAATTTTTACGTCAAATTTGAATTGTATTATCTGGATAGTAAAGTCTATGTTTAACAGTGATTGCAAAAACAGTTTAAACAAAATTTGTCGTTTCTCTTAAGCTTACTCTATGCTTTAAAACTATAAGTGTAATATATGTTTACAAAGAACAGCTGATTAAAAATTTGAAAAGACGTTAACATATGTTTGCTGCAATGCATTTCTTATGGGTATTTCTGTAACCAGTGGGGCGGAATCCTGAATCGGGAAAGGGATGGGCATAGCTTATAAACCTTCTCCGTGGAAAAATACATATACGTACAAATTTTCATCATGATCGGTCCAATAGTTCACGATTCCATAAAGGACAAACATACAAACATTCATTTTTATATATATAGATAATGAACGTTAATAATGTTAAGTTACATTTCATGTATCGTTTTAAAAGTGATAAAGAATTGAACAAAAGAATAAAAAGTAATATATAAAAACTCTTTTTTATGTACAATTTGAAATGCGTCTTTTTAAACTACTTTATGTTTTTTTTAATACAGTACCTCAAACATATTGTTTCAGATATTTAAAATTAGGCTAATTGAATTGAATTGAAACAAAGCCGATTGCAGCAGTAAAATGTTCATAGTTTATGTGCCGTGCTACCTATCTTGTCCAAGCTGAAGATGATCATAAGATCGAGGTGCTTCATTTTCAGTTACAATCTCAAAGAATTTTTTTCGTTATTTGTGAGAAGTGGAGAGTGCACCACTGAAAGCCACACTGATAGCCAGGGGCATTTTTAATCTATATTGCTCATTCTTAGATCATGTTCTGGATGATCTGATGACATATTGAAATATTTTTTCGTGTATTCTTGTTATTTTAAGTGGTTTTTGGTTTTACATTGTAAGGCATCACTTATATGATTAAAATCTTAAAAAACTACTATAAATTATACGTAAGTAGTTTTCTAATTTGTAAACAACAAACATTTTACTATACATATAACTATTTTTCAGATTTCTTCTGTGATATCATGTCTTTTTCTGCTACTGGTAAGTAATTGCATCTTTTTGAAGTAAAGTTAGACTGTGAGTTAAACAATGGTGTACAGTTTGTGTGACATCTTTATCTACTACACCTAATCTTGTAACATTTATCTGTTTGATTCATTTAATTCATTGAACAAAATTTGACAAGAAAATTATTAAATAGAGAAATTAGATCAAGTCATAATTTACCATGATTTAGGAATAAACCATAATCAGCATTTAAGTATAATCAATCAATTACCTTGTCATATCAATAATAATTTTATTTTATATTTTGCTTTTAGTTGATCTATGTTTAATTCAACAACTTTCTTTTTGTATTAATTTAATACAATGTGTCCATCTGTGGTCACTGCTCGAGAAAATAAAATTTGACATGTAGGTGTAATTTTTAAATATTCTCAATCATTATAAGAAAACACTTTTTTATTAGTGTTTTCCCATAAATATGATTCTAACAATTTTATTACATCTTTATTATTTTAAGCTGTCGCAATAGAGTTTTTGGCAAAACTGATTCCATGAAGCTGATTTTATAAGATTACTGGAGAAACCAGTGTATTCCTAAGTTCCTCCTGGC
The DNA here is from genome assembly GCF_021130785.1 of Homalodisca vitripennis. NCBI lineage: Eukaryota > Metazoa > Arthropoda > Insecta > Hemiptera > Cicadellidae > Homalodisca > Homalodisca vitripennis. Next base: position 127,154,238 of record NC_060211.1, on the reverse strand, counting down.
AATTCAAACATGCCTTCTACACAGTTAATAGAATCTTACATTCACATATTTCAAATGTCCAAATTTTTTTACACAACTAATACAGCATATGATATAATGTTATGTGTATTGTGCATGTATTGTGTTTGATTCCTCACACAGCTATGAATCTCAGGTACACTTTGGAATTTTGTTCTAAGTACAACTAATTCAGTTGTTACTTTCTTTTGCTATGGCCAGTTTATCGTGCTCATCATATCCTTGCAGCCATAACAATGACAAATGTCTGAAATCATGTTTTCCTTCCAAATTTACCATCGTTATTCATAGATTTCAACAAAGAACCTGTGGGTATAGAATTTCCATTGAATGATATACAAGGATGATTTGTTCATGATGATCATAGTTGTCACATGATTTAGAAGAAACCGTTCAGAGTTGAGAGCATTGCCCAGACTACAGATTTTGGTCCAATGATTATTACCACCCTGGGATAATTCTCGTGACTTATTGGTTTTGTGCAAATAATATACAATACTCCATGGAAGAAATGAGATGAACAATCAATGCTTGCCCTGTGTGCCTGGAATTGAAACCAAGATTTTTCAAGCATCAAAAAAAGACAGCTCGTCATGAGAGAATAAACTTAGAATTCAAGGGAGTTGTCCCTATAAACTCTAGAAACAAATAAACCCTTACTATGATATATGAGTATTTATATTTGCCTTCCTCTGTATAGACACTTCAATACAAACTTTGAAGATGAAGTTACAATGACAGAGTCAGTACTGGACTGTGTTAAAGCAACTTAGCAGCATGCAATAGGAATTAGTTAAATTTAAATATGAAACAAATTGCTTGTAGGTAACCCAAGGGATATTGCCTGATAAATGTTTCACTAAGTGTAATATTTGTGTTCTCTAATATTCTCTGCCTTATCTGATTTTTAGCCAAACTACTAAAAAATAAATATGTTTTCTTACAAAATGGTCTTATGTGTATTTTAAGAAGATTGGTTAGTAAAACTAATGTTAAATCAATTAAAGAAAATTCCAATAAAGTGATTAAACTACACTTACAGAGCAGCCACAACCCCCCAACTGCCACATTTCTTAGTGCATATTGCTATTTCAGTTGTCAGTAAAACTAATAAACTATAAAAGAAAATCATTTAGAACAATTAATCATTTTAATAACATTTGCTTTTAACAAAGTGGTGTGTTGTGAATTACTAAGAAGTGATTTGACGAGATCTTTATTGTGATAATAGATTAGCAATCTGGTCTTATCTTTCCATTTGATATAGATTGGCATAGAAAGTTGATGTTTTTCAAAAGAAACTGTAATTGGTTTTTGTGTAATGTCAAGTTGTGCTTCTCTAAAGCTGTAAAGAATGTTTTTTAGATTCTTGGTATACAGCATATAGAGAATAGTTGTACCATAAACGAAGAATCTTTATTGTATAGGACAAATTCCATTACAACATCAACAATCAGTAATAATAGCTAATCATCTAAGTTATAATCAACAAGACAGCAAATAAGATTAAAATTAATTAACTAAAATCAACACTATAAAAATTGGACATGCGGGTATTAAAACACTCTTCAGTATTGATTTTAACTTTTTTAGTGGCAAAGAACTAATATTCCTTGGTAATCCATTAAATAACTATATGCCTTGATAACTAAAACTATTCTGGGTGCTACTGTACATGCACCTGACTGTACTAATGTTGTGCATCTGTCTGGTCTCATAAGATGAACAACGACTGACTTGGAATACCGAGATAGGTTACATTTGATGTACAGAACAATATACAGTACGTTGAGAGATGGCAGGATAAGAATTCAAAGGCTAATAAAGATTGGCTACAATGTGCATCCACTGATTCTGTTTGTCAGCTAGAGAAATGTAGTTAAATCAATCAATATTCTTTGTTTAAGGTTTGTTACTGAGGATAGGAAAGGTTGGAAGAATAATAGAATTTTAGACTTTTGCCATTGTTATATGTTAAAAAACTTATCAGCAACGTTTTGAGGATTGAAATTTAACCTTTTTGACAGGTGAGGAGACAATTGCTTCATATATTTAATGACTTGTGGAGCAATGGACTGCCACTAAACAAAGAAAGAAAGGAAGAAAAAAATAGAAAGGACATATTAAACATACCTGAAAACTGCTTTTACTCCAGACAGGAGAAAATAAACCCATGCGTTGTCACTGTATAGGATACAAGTCATGATCATGAGAAGTCAAGAGCACAAACACATGTTACACCATGATCTTACACTCCAGAAAAAAAACAACGTACTATTACAAAACTCTTGGGAGGAACATGAAGCTACAAGTAGTCATGGTTCACAATCTCAAGGGCTTTATAATAGGATTCTTTTTCACCTTTGACCAAGTTGTTAGCCACATAATACTTTATACCTAATTTAAACACATTCATATATTTTCCTGGGGTGTTGCAGATCACCAACACAATCGCTATAACCCTCTGAGAGGAGAATGGGTGCTAGTGTCCCCTCATCGCATGAAACGGCCTTGGAGTGGGCAGGTGGAGGCTGTAGCTGATTCTGATGTTCCAGAATTCGACCCCAAAAATCCTCTTTGTCCTGGAGTTACACGACCTAATGGTCAGGTAAAAATAGTCTAATATACATGGCGTTTTAAAACTCAACAGAGCAATGAATTCCTCATAGAGAAAAAGGTTATATTATGGGTCCGGAAATGCATATTTACGAAATTATTGAACTTTTTAAGTATTATATAGTGAACTATACATGTGTTATAGAACCTCATGTATCAGAGGAAATGATCAAAGTGTTCTCCTTCTGCTTAATAAACGTCATCGCTCATTGTTTTATTAAGTGTCATACACAATAAAAAATGTTTAGTGTTGTGTGTACTGTCTGATAGTATACCACAATCAGGCTGTATGAAACAGTTACCGCTAGACATGATCGGATAATACATTCAATAGTACCAGTTTAGCATTTTATTGTAGCTAACATGTTATGTCACCATATGCTAAATAAAATACATACTCGGATACTTCTGTGAATATACACATTCAGACACATGCTAACCCGGTACTTTGGGATTATACCGACCACACCCAGACATGAATCGTTATTTCACATTTCGTTTCTACTGATTACTAGATTAGCGTAGAACAATATTTCGTCAATATAAAACAGGAATTGTCTTATCGCAAACACCTCCCCATCCTCAGACAGAGGTCAAAGTCGAGCGTCTAGTAGATAACGTGATTGCAGAGTCTCGCCGCCCGTTCAGCTGGTGCATCGCTTTGTTGTACTTCCGTGTTTTACCTCTACATTTCTCCAAACACAAAAATTCAACAAAAACAAACATTTACCAAACTAAACTTTTTATTAAAAAAACACTCAAAACTTGTTTTTATTCTTGACCACATTCCGCCACCCAAAATGCGAGTGCCTCCGGCCATCAGCGCGGGCTTCGGCAGCACCTTCGGTGCTGCCCCGCGCTGATGTCGACGAAAGAAAAACATCCCTCGAGATAGTACCTATCAGTAAAATATCAAATTCTAGAGGGGCTAATCAGAAATATAAATTGAATTGTAATGGAAAGGCAATGATGTACCGTGCAAATCACGTGATGCCGCGCGGCCTGCCGTAATCAGGATTCTCGAGAAAGATAAGATAACAGCGACAACAATACCGATCACAATACCTGGAAATGCTTGTAAGTTTGTAATTTTGTAATTGAAGAGTTGTTTTTTCGTTCTATCATGTTTGTTTCTATAAATTTCTATTTTTGTGTTCTTCATACTGGTGTGGTCGGTATAATCCCAAAGTACCGCTAACCCTTCTTTTTTTTTCTTCTATCTGTATGAGGAATCTTATCTTTGCAATTGAGGTTTGAAACACCCCTTATATTGTAGTCCCAATTAAGGGTTGTAGAAACTGATATTTTTTCATTTAGTTGAAATTTGTTCTATGTTGTGTGGGTTACAGAATTTTCTAAATGTAATGTAAACGTTTTTGAACTACTTGAATACTATTACTTAAAAACAATTAATGTTATAAACAATCAGCTGATATTATTTTGTTTTGTGGATTGAAAATAACTGCATGACAAACATGTGTGGTTTAGTAATTAGCTGTTTCAAACTACAAAATACTATCATAAGATTAACACTAGAACTTTGGGAGACCTTAGAAAAGAACCCTGTCATGTGGGATGTATTTCATATCCACAAAAAGGCATATCTAGAGTGTAAAACCTATTGATCAATACTAAATATCTGTATAAAGTAATAGTTTTAGATGTTTAAAATTGCTGTATAAAAATAAAGAAATTCTTTTAAGTAATATAGATTATTCGCTAAATGTTAGTGATAAATTGAATTTCCTTCTTATGAGTACTGTATTATTAGATTGCTTTTTGAGCAGTTTTACTATTATCTGTTAGTATATATGTATATGCTACTTTTACTTCATTAATCAGTAGCAAAAAATATAAAATAGAAATATTTAATTTGTAATCATATTTACATTGTAAATGTTGACTGTTTACATACAGGTAAATCCAAATTACGAGTCAACCTTCGTATTCAACAATGATTTTCCAGCATTACTGGAGGATGTTCCTAGCCCTCCAGAAAGTGAAAATGATTTGTTCCAAATGGCCGCTGCCCGTGGAGTTTGCCGAGTTATGTGTTTTCATCCAAAATCTAATATAACACTTCCTTTGATGAGCCAAATGGAAATACGAGCAGTCATTGATAAGTATGTTTCAGTTAAGACTATTGTTGCTGTGATAAAGCTTCCTTCTTCCTGGGTCTTCATGATGAAATGAAACTAAAATGAGTCCCTGTATTTTGTGACAAAAACTTTGTTAATTTATACGCATAACTTTTAAAAATGTTAAAACCAACCTTAAAAATCTTTGACCCTTTGGGATTGGCCTCTCATATCACTTGGCCACAACAGTGGCTGTTCTCTACCTCATGTTGTTGATTTATGACACCTAGTGGCACTCGTTTTGCCGTTCAGCTCATCAGGACTTAATGTGATGATAATTAATTGTGGTTGTTATCATTTTATTTATAACACATAATTCACTGAAGTTTCTTATGCCCTCTTATGAAGGGCTCACTTTTCTATGGATACAAATTTTTTAATGTTTTCCATGCTAGTAAGTTTTGTTTAAAATTTGCAAAAATCCTAGAATAAAAATCAAGACAGGAATGATCCTGTGACCATAGATTTTACTATGGATTTCCTGGAGTGTCACTCAGATCCATCTGTTACATAGGTTTAAATTTACATGATTGTCCTCTCATATCACCTGACCACAACAGTGGCCATGGCTATTCTCTGCTTCAGGTCATTGATTTATGACAACGTCCTGTCCCTCAGCTCATTGGGCTACTAAGTGTGGTCTGTTGTATTGTGTAGTTATTAAATTGAATCCTTATCCAGTTGTGACTGGGAAGTGCTGCGGTCTCTTGGTTAAATAAGTAACTAAATTATTATTTCTCTATTTGCAGCACATACCACACATCGTTCAAAGATATTTTTTATCCGACTGTTACTGTCACTGTAGCTGCTATAGTGTATCCTATCTACTTATTAAAATACTAGTGCATTTGGTGGAGACGAAGTTAAAAATATGGAAATGAGTTCATATTCTGTTGATACTAGAGATTTAATTGAGACTTTTAAAAGAGATCAACCTATAACTTAAATTACATATTACTTGGTTAATTTAAAAGCAAATAATAAATAACCAATCGATCAAGTTTCAACCATGAAGCTAATTTTTGTAAATTATTTAAGAATTTCATTTAAGTCTCAGTCATTCAAAGAGCCGAAGGTCAAATACTGCCATTTAAATCTATGTAAAAGTAATATACATGGTTATGTAAGTGTCAAGTGGTGACACAGAACACAGCCGGTCACTATGCGTAGCCCGGCAAGTTGAGGACAACCATCTGAAACTAAATCTGAACTGAACGAAAGATGAGGTTTGGCCACATTAGTGGCCACCTAATCACAAAGTGTTAAAATATCAGATTTGAAATTACTCTGTGTAACAAAAGCTATGTTAATAATGAACTGAGAGGTTAATTACATACCTACTTAAAATAAAAGTAATGTTGATTTTAAATCTACAGGGAAAGCCAGTTAGCAAAATTGTAATAATAATATGTAACCTCTGTTTGTATGGGCAAACATATGTAAACCTCCTTAGTATAAAAATGAAACTAAAACCCTTGGCAAACATTTTTAACTTTAATTTTTATTTGTTATTAGAGGTTATTAATAGAGAATGAAGATAGCTCAATGCAGAAACATTTGTTTTTACAATACAATAAATGTTTATCAACGGTTTTAGTTTTCTTTTTATACTAATTTTATTTATAATTTTACATTTTGGGATTAATAATATACGAGGGTCATCCACAAAGTAACCTCCGTTTTGAAATAAAAAATAAACCAGTTGAGGTACAAAAAGTTTATTATATAAATGTTAAAACTACAGCTTTTCTCTACTTTTCTACATATTCACCATACAAATTCAAGCACTTATCATATATTTTAACAGTTTTTTAAATTCCGTCTTTAAAAAAATCTGCCGCCTGAGAACGTAGCCAACCTGTCACAGCGTTTTGAAGCTCTTCATCACTCGCATACCTCTGAGATGCAAACCACCGCTTCATGTACGGGAAAAGATGGAAATCACTGAGAGCCAAGTCCGGGCTGTAGGGGGGGGTGGTCAAAAACGTCCCATTTGAACTTTTTAAAAAGTTCTGTTCTTTGAGCTGTATGAGGGCGGGCGTTGTCATGGACAAACACAACACCAGATGTCAGAAGACCACGACACTTGTTTTGAATCGCTCGTCGTAGCCATTTTAAGGTTTCACAGTAAGCTGCAGCTGTAATGGTCGTACCACGCTCCATAAATTCAACGAGCAAGATGCCCTTAGCATCCCAAAAAACTGTAGCCAAAAAAGATTGGCGAGCTTTCTTTGACTTGCTTGGCGAAGCGGTATGACCCCATTGCATTGACTGTTGTTTTGTTTCGGCATTCACATAGGCTACCCAAGTCTCATCTCCTGTAACGATCCTGCTCAAAAATGTTTCTCCTTCAACGTCATACCGAGTAAGAAAGTCTATGGCAGAACTCATTCTTTTATTTTGTGATCATCGGTGAGCACTTTTGGAATCCAACGAGCACAAAACTTGTGATAGCCTAGTTTTTCTGTCACTATCTCATGCACAAGACTTCGAGAAATTTCAGGAAAATTATCTGAAAGTTCCGAGATTGTGAAGCGACGGTTCTCGCGAATTTTCTCATCCACTTTGTTCACCAAGTCATCACTGACGAGAGATGGCCTACCACTCCCGTCTTCATCGTGAACGTTCGTTCTTCCATTTTTAAAAAAACAAACTCATTGACAGACTACACCTTCGCTCATAATGTTTGGGCCATACACCGCACTCAATTCACGATGAATCTCAGCTGCTGTGTAACTTTTCGACCACAGAAATCTTATTACACCACGCACTTCACACTTTTCTCCACGCACTTCACCACGCGGGAATTTCTATCACAACGCTCATGTTTTTACGTTGTAACAAAAGAACGCGTGATCGCACGATGCTCTCCCTTGCACAGCTAGAAGTGTACTGAATGGCTGCGCACACCGATGTGAGAATGGCAGCGCTACCCCCACTAGTTATCGCACCACGCCTAAACAGCGGTTACTTTATGGATGACCCTCGTAATAGGTTAGTAAACCTGTTTAATTCTGTTGGAAAGAAATGGCTAACCTGTAATGGAAGCCATTCTTTTGCTATGCATGAACATAATCATTTAAACGCTAGACTTTATAGTTGAATAAGTGATTTGTTTTCAAATCAACATTGTTTTCATAGCACACTAAAAAATAAATGGTCTAAATGGTGAATTGAAAATTGTAGCCTTATACTCCCTGTACTCCCCCAAAAATACCATTTTGGGGTATTTTTGAGTGTTCAAAATTATTTTCCCGAATTCTTTGTGGTTGAAATACGGAAGTCTTTGCTAAAACAAAGAAGGTTGGTTTCAAGGTTCAGCCGTTATACATTACAGACAGGTGATGTGCCTAAACCTGTATTGTAACTTTAGTGAAGATAGGACTCATGCTCCATAGTAACTCGAGCTAGTGCTCACAGCAACAATTAAAATTCTTTAGTTCACAAAACATTTTTTAACTATGAAATGTAAGCTAGTGGCAGTATTCATTTGTAAAAGGAATAAATGCTTATTTAAAACCCACTGAGCGTATTTATTGTCATGGAGAACACTTTGAATTCGTCATCCATTATTCTTAAATATCATGCATACAAAATTTGTACCAACTTTATTAGTGTTCAAATATACTTTTTGTTATACTATTGCTTCACTTTCTGATTATGAACATAACAGAATAGTAGTTAAGACTTATTGTGAACAAAATATAAATATTTTTAATTACGACCAAAGAGTAGTCTTTATTTGTTACAATAGTGGTTGTTTTTAAAATTGTAAGTTGTCGTCTACCCCTGCCATTTTAGGAAAAGAGCAGTTTCAAAATAAAACTAAGGTATGTTATTGAACATCTGAAGCTTTGAATTTAATTTTAATTATTAAAAACTTAAAAGGGAGGAGATTATCAAGGAATAGATTTTAACAAAATTTAATTGTTTGCATATATTAGTAATTTTGACTGTGCAGATGGGTAGATGAGACAGCAGAGTTGGGAAAGAACCATGATTGGGTACAAATATTTGAGAACAAAGGAGCAATCATGGGTTGTTCGAATCCCCACCCACATTGCCAGATATGGGCGTCTTCATTCATCCCAAATGAACCAAGAATAAAAGACGGCAATCTCTTGAATTATTATAAAAAACATGGACGTCCTTTACTGATAGATTACATGGAACAAGAAATTGAAAAGGAAGTAAGAATACATATTAATTATTTGATAGCTTCAAACATTAAATATAAATTTCTTGTATCTACTTTTAAGATACGTTGATTTCTTTGCATCAAGTTACATTTAATAGAATAAATTGCCATAATAGTCATTTCAAATTCATTTACTAATTATTATTGTATGTTATTAAAACGTTTCAGAATGCTAAAACTTTTTTACTTTGTTTTATTTCATTAAAGAAAAATTTAATTTTTTGCATGAACATATAAACTGCCTAGTAGTGACCACGAAAGAGTGCAGTTGGCGGAAGGATAAATAAATGTCTTTATTGTCTTTTTATTGAACCAATAAAATGGACAGGACCGCGTGACATTGCCACGCAACTCATTAACTGCCACTCAATGGCATGGCATGCTACGGTGCAGCGAGGAACAAGTTTGGCAACATCGTTCAGTCCTTGTTGGCTGCCCCAAGGCCACGCACCAAATAGGCTCCTCCCTCAACTGCACTTTTTGGTGGTTCTTACTGTATAGTGACAATAAATGATAAATTTTGCATAGATTTAATTATAATAATAATAGCAATAGTTTTAATCAATTTATTTAATTGTGTAAATGTAGTTCACCTTTGGTGTTTCCCTGTCTATCAGTTTTGTATTACTGATTGTAATAATTACAGTTTATTGTTATTGTTTATTTCAGGAACGTGTGGTAGTCTCAAACCATGATTGGGTAGTTGTAGTACCATTTTGGGCAGTGTGGCCATACGAAACTATGGTTCTTCCCAAAAGTTATGTTCAACGATTTACTGATTTAAATGATAACCAAAAACAATCTTTGGCTGATATCATAAAACAAATTACCACAAAATATGACAATCTGTTCAAGTCTTCTTTTCCTTATTCCATGGGTTGGCATGGTAAGTAATAAAATCTTGTATTAATGAATCTGAATATGTAGGAAATAATTTGTTACTATATATATCCACACACACACACACACACATGTGTGTAGCTTTTTAATTTTTTAAATTCTTTTTGTGTTTGTTTTTATTTTTAAAATATTACTAAAGAACTACTAAAAAAAGTACTACAGAAAAAATGACGTTATGGCTAAATCACATGTTTTCTTATATCTTTATACAATTCTGTACACAAAAATATTTAGACTCGTACCATTTTGAAAAGTGGTTACCTAAGAATTTTTGTAATCATGATTTGTAGTTTTAAAAGTAAAGTTTATACTTTGCAGATTATTTCTAATAAGATGTGAGTAATAGGTATCTTTACAAATCTCATTTTTTATGAACCAAAACATACATTTCATAAAAACATATATGTATATAGAATTTTTTTACTCACACATAATTAGAATTGTATGGTTCTTATGGAAACAATTACTAGCAACTTTTATGACACTCATCTTACATCGAACAGTAATGAGTCTATTCCTTTCTCATTGCAACCTCATGAAAACGAAACATTTCAATACAATAACACAAACACAGATTACACATACAATAGCCTGGCTCACGTGTAAACTACATAATCTTGATCATGAAGTGCAGACAACCGGTGCCACAGCCATCAAGATGTCAGCTGAGAGAACTGCTGATAAAAACAATACGTCACTTACTAATTAAATTTTTTATGCATTAATATACAAATAAACATATTGCATTATTTAATTTTAATACTTTTGATTTGTTTTTTTTTTAACTTATTGAAATAAAGTTTTTTTTATCTTAGTGAATAAGTTAACTCGTATTTCAGATTTCTAGCCCCACGAATACGGACTACTAGTATACTCATATATCAGCACGATTTGGTTAAGAAAAATGTCAAAATATCTAAAAGTTTAGTAAATTAGCAAAATTTGAGTCTAACACTGATAATGTCCAACTGTGGCCACTAGATATTTTCTGTATATATTGCCAGAAATGAAAGTAAAGATATACGTATTCATAAAAATCCTGAGAACTGTTGATTGTCATGTAAAAATAAAGAAAGAATTTTGATGTAATGTTGTTTTAAAACACTTACTATTACATTTGGTGGCCTGTACGTTTTTTATATATAAAATCATTGTTACTTTAGTATTATGCAACAACTTTACAAAAATAATGTTCCATTTCTACAATATGCAAAAAAAATCAATACTAAAAATTAGTACTGCAATTTTTATTATAAACCTAACAATATCTGGTTGAAAATAGTTGAATGACAGAGATATACTGTCAGTCAGCTATATGATACCAGCTACCAACCACTACAGATTAAAACATTGAGCATCATCACTCCATAAGTCTAGCTTTTAGGTTTTTTTAGTTCTGTATTAGCTATTTCAATCTAGGTATCTGTTACAAGGTGCACCAACAGGATCCAAGCTCAACGAAGACAACAGCCATTGGGTGTTCCATGGACTCTTTTACCCTCCTTTGTTACGGTCTGCCACAGTTAAGAAGTTCATGGTTGGGTGGGTCTCCAAAATTTGACTTTGATTTAATCATGATTACTTTAACAACTAAATATATGAATATTAAGGAAAGTAAGATATTTTTCTTACTTGTTGGAAGTGACAAACATGGCTAATTTCACATTAAATGCAGAAGAATTAAAGGTTTTAATTTGTTAATCTCATAATGTAAGTAATTTTATATTGAGTTTAAACTGAACACATTACTTGTTTATATTTAGTTTTATCTTTTAAATTAAGTTTATTGGAAACAGGTCACACATATTAGAATATTTTAAGTTAAAAAAATGTTTTAGAACTAAATTTATTTTTTAAACAACTTTGTGTTTATTGTTTCGCAATGTGAGAGATAATTCACATAATCTCTTTATATAAAAGACAAAGCCTTCACTCTCTCATCATTAATTTTCCAACTTCCCAATATCTCATAAAGTTGAAATTTAGCACATGTATGCCGCATTACTTAAATAAAATAAGTAAAGAATTATGAAAATAATAGGGAGTTGAAATAGTGTTGCAACCTCTACAAGAACTATATTTTGTTTTTTAACTTCTGAAAATCCTATAAAGATGAAATTTAATACACAAGTATCTTATCCTCTCAACAAACAAATTAAAGATTGTTCATGAAAAACCCTTAGAGGTTGCAATAACTAGACAAACTATATTTTTGTCTTTCCAACTTCCCGCTGTCCTTGGTGACAATGGCACACTTGTCTTATACTCTCAACAAACTGCAAGCACCATTAATGCCTTAGACCAGAAATAGATTACAATGGTTGGAAGTAGTTACTTTTTGACTGAAATTAGGCTTCTCAGACTGAGCATGTATATATTTTTTAAATTGTGGTAACAAGGAAAATCTTATGCTGTGTAAAATATAATTGATTTTAACTAGAAATGCTTCCTCACACGCTAAACCCAGTGGCAATTTTTTTTAACTTTTGTACCTCTAAATCATGGGCATGAACACTAAGGTATATAAAGTACTAATATATACCTTAAACATGTCTATTTACGATTCAAAATTGTGATGACTCCATCAATTACATCATAAGTGCTTTTATTAAGACAAGGTAAGAGTTCACCATACCACATATTGCTTAACAGGCTTCACTAAGGTTGCATGCAAAATTTCCAATCTATAAAGATCATTTTATTCTCTAGATGTCTTGCAGACAGAGAGACAATCATACAGAATACAACCCAAAGGACAAAAGAGAAATTGTGTCAGCCTAGTGAGTGATATAGGCTTTAAGACTTCAATTACGTATTGCCAAATTCCATTGTTGGGCATGCACCATCATAGAACTCTTTATTGTCTATGTAGAAATGAAGTTTCATGCCAAATTCAATGTGTACAGATGAAATCTTTCTTGAGATATCTTGTCTAACTATACAATCACATTTTTGTTTAATAAGTTATATAGCAGTGTTCAAATAACAATTCTGGTACTGCAACGCAAGAGTGCGCTAAAGTCAATTATTGTCACCGACTTTTAACATTGACTCTTTCATATCTTTTTCATCGAGATGAATAAAAGTTACGTGTTGAAATCTTGAATGATTTGATTCGGTTTGTTTACAAATTTATTTATACTGCTATCTTTACGTTACCATTATGTTACCAATAACACCAATGTAAAAATATTCATGCTAACGCTCAATCAAATTCCATGGAGTGACATGCAACATCGTTGAACTCAGTGTTGCTAATAAATAAATGAAGTTCCATACAACATTTTAAGTCTGTAGGTCAGTTCATTTTCTAGATATTGTGGGGACAGACAAAGAAATTAAATTTTTCCAGCCCCACGAGTGATAAGCTTCACTAAAGCTCAGCCAATTATGGAATTTTCAGAGAAATTTGTGTATTCCACTGGTACTCATGAAAACCATTTTACTCTCCGACTTCAGGATCCCAAAACACTGCTTTTTAAATTTAAAAGTTCAATTATTCTGAAATTCATCAGGAGATGAATATATTTCAGTGATCATCACTTATGTTAGGTATGCCATTTAAAAAGGACATGTCGTTCCTGTTATTCAATTGGAAATTGTGAACAAACCCATAGGTAACTGCTAGTTTATGCATAAAAGCACAACATATATCATTATATTTTCAGCCAGTTGTTTCACAATATTAAATTATGGTACAGAGCATAGTTTATAAACTAAGTTTTTATATGTTATGAACTCTTTTTGTCAAGTTATAAGAAGGTTCAGTCAAATTAACCATACTTGTGGGTTAAGTTGTTAAAACTGTCATATTTATGATTATTAATATTTTTTGTATTTCACATGTCCTTTTTTTGTGTTATTGGCTCATAATAAGTAAATAAAAATGGTGTATATTTCTAGGTATGAGATGTTGGCTCAAAGCCAAAGGGATCTCACAGCAGAGCAGGCTGCAAAGATACTACGACAGCTTCCAATTATCCACTACTCTATCACAGATTAACCATTATTTAATAATCAATATTGTTGATTTGTTTGAATACATTAATTTAAAACATAATATTTGCTCAAAAATACATGACACATTTGAACAAATCTGCAAAAGTTTTTATTTCTACCAGTGTACTATTAGTATCCATTGCCAAACAGTCATGTATGTCAATTAATAAGTAATGGAACAGTTTTTGGACTTTATATATATGAAACCATCCTATATTTTAAATTAAATCATGGCCAACAAATTAACTTAGAAAATAATGTGCACAAATATAACACACGCCATAAGAATGAAATCATCAGTGATCATCATAGACTTGAAATGTACACGAAAAAAACTATGAATATCGGGAAAAGATTTCTGAAAAATATTCCTCAAAGCATAAAGATGGAAAATAATATTAACAAATTTAAAAGGAAACTAAAAAACTATTTGATTGATTTAGTTTTGTATTCAATAGAGGAGCTTTAGTATGTTTAGTACTTTTATATATATAAGTAATGTATGACACTATTCGATGTACCGTATTGTACAACTAATGAATAAAGAATTATTGATTGATTGATTGATTGATTGAAGATTGTACCTACATTTTAGTAACCACTTAATGATAAAAACTTAAAAATTAACTTTTCATCCATTAGCCAATTTCAAAGCACTGAACCTGTGCACAAGAATATTACATGTTTTTAATAATATACAAGGTGTGTTTTTTTAAGTTAGTACCATTTTGTTATATAAAAAAAATAAGAAAACTTTATTTTTATATGAAGGCCCAGGATTTTATCTACTTCTCCACATAATTGCCCTTAATATTTTGGCACCTATCATATCTCAACACAAACCAATAAGGTTTACTTCTGGCTGTGAAGGCTGAGGACACAGTGGAAACCGATGTGTCACTTAAATCTGGGCAACCTTATGGATGTCCAGGAGCAGCACATCACTAACTGTAAATGTCAAGATTCTGGGGTTTAAGGGTAGTTTGATAGATCTAGTCTAATGCAGGAGATTGACTGTTGGAGTTGGTGGGGTTCCTAAAGAGTCAAACCTTATTGCTAGCTTAGACATAAGGGCGTGCCACCCCTGCCTGCTTTGACTGGAGAGGCTGGTTCAGAGCTGGCTGGCTTCCCCTTCTTCCAAAGGGACATGACCGAGATTAATGCCCTAAATTCTTCCTCATAGGTCTCAACAGGAGGCAGCCCCTACTCCCAACTTTACCCATCCAGAATATCCTATCACTCTGGAAGCAGCGCATAGTTGCAATTTCTAAGTATTTTGTCCGAATAGAGCAAAGAAAAGGCAACACAAACTTAAGTACTCTTTTGTTATAGATTTTTATATTCTTTTTCAATAGGTTTAATATTTAATAAAATTGTCATAGAGACAATTTAGACAAGTCAGTAGGCTATATGAAACTTGAGGAAACTCGTCTGATGACAAAATTTTGAAATATCTCCTCATTTTCACTTTGTTAGTTACCATTGAGGGTAGTCCACTCAGTCTATCATCCCTAACATTCTTTTGGCCATCAACCACCCATGTGAATGTTATTTCATCACTTATAATGTTTAATTCATACTTAACCCTTTGCACGCCAAGTAATTACGTATATGTTTTGCCCCTAGCGCCAAATTACTGAATATTTAAATTTTTTGAAAACTGTAAAGCCATTTTTTTATTTGTTTAAGTAATTGATTTAAAGAATTAAAAACCTTGAAATGCTTTTATGGGCATTTTTTTAAAACGAAATATAGATATTTTTCTATTTTTAGGACAGGACCAGTAGGTATGAAATGAATGAAAACGTTATTTTGATAAAACTGTATAATTTTTACAAACGTATACCGGTACATGAAGTAGATATGATGTGTGATAAGTAAATAAATACATATTTTGGAAAACAGTAAAAAAATCTTACGAACTGTTTTCTGTTTTTTTCTTTACGAATAATCATCCAAAGTATGTAACCCCAAGAACGAAATCGTCAAAGTCCGGATCGTCTGCATTAGCCATAATTATGGCAATATATTCACAAGTTATGTCAAAATAATAAATAATAGTTATTACTATAGTAATAATTTTAATAGTTCACAAGCACTAAACGTAATATAAACTAATAAAACTGTAAAAAACATAAACTGTCAGTGAGCAGGAACACTAGAGATAGAACTTCACGAAATGGCGGCGAGTATAATCGCTTTGGGCGTTTCGATAAGTACGGAAAACAAACATGAATAGAAAGAAACAGCTGTTACCGATCGATACTCCTCAAACGTTCAGTTGGCACATTAGCTAATGCACTAGGCAGCAAAAGTGACTTTCTCTGCCATCTAGCGACAAATCCTACAACTATTAAACTATCTAATGTTGTAAAATGTAGTTCGCGATATAACTCGCTATGGGCGCTGTACGGACTTTTATGCATGCGAAATAACTCGCTTATGGCGTGCAAAGGGTTAAAGGGGACTGCAATGCTATCATTTTAACGCTATTATCGTCTTTGTGGTGATATTTAAGACGTTTCTTCTATTAAAAGAATGGTTGTCACTGGACGCTAAATTGAGGATTATCAAATTGTTCATAGCACAATGATGTGATGAGATCTTGAGTTTGTTTTGCCACATGTGGACAAACATTGTCATACAGCAAATCATGTTTTTTCAATAGTTTTAATATTCAATAAAATTGTCATTGCGCTTCATAAAACTCGAGGAAAACCGTCTGATGAAAAAATTGTGAAATACCTGCCCATTTTCATTTTATAATTCACTTTGTTAGTTACCATTGAAGGTCATCCTCTCAGTCTTAACATTCTTTTGGTCATCTCTGAAAGCACCCATGTGATGGCCATTTCATCACTAATTCTAATTGTGATACTAAAATGTCTTAAATACCTACACTGTAAAAATTTGATGGTAATTTCAACATGTTTTCATGCTTTTAGGTAGCCAAAAAAAAGGATAGTGCTGTAACTTCACAGCCAACATTTTTTCCTTTTTTCTCCATTGATGTGGGCATTTAAAATATGCAATTCAACAGAAGTGTTAATAACTATTGATTTTGTGCTGTGACTGGTTTGTAGCATTTGTATTAGGAAAAGAGTTCTGATGTCTGCACATGGTCCTTATAAGGACCTTTACAGCCTCCCTTACTTAAGTTTTTAGGGATCTGAGCCTTATACATAAAAATTTGAGATTTTAGAGCTTCTATATTCCTCTGATGTCCGTTTCGGGCTGGGAGATAAGCTCTTAGCTTATTTGTTTTCTGGTTTTGCAATCTATTTGCAAGAACAGTATATAGCCATATGCATATATGGCTTACTAACGGTTTTAAGGTGCAGTTACGCAAGCACGGGAACATCCACCCACAGGCAACTGCAGGCGGCACGAATATGCCTGGTACAGTAAACATTGCATTTCCACAAGCAATGATAATGACATTAACGGAATACTGATTTGGCATGCCTGTCACCGGTAAACATTGTATCCATGGATTCTAGAAGGTAGTTTCTAAAAATGCAGGGTAATGAAATGAACATACTGAATACTGATTAGCAGTGTCACCGTCGTATCCATGGATTCTAGAAGGTAGGTTCTAAGAAATGCAGTGGTGATCCTGCTGCTTGGATCATCCTTTAGTTATATAAAATCAAAATAGAAGCAAACAGGTAACAAGGTTCATTTGTCCACTGGATTTTTGAGAGGTCAGTTGGTGCATTACATTCAATGTAGAATTCCAGTTGTTGATCATGATAAAGAGATCATCTTTATTTCATACATGATTTAAAACTTTGTAGATAACCACTTATTATTTCATAAAATGTTTAATATTTATACAATAGTTAAAAGTGCTTAATTTAGCCTGAAATTAAAAACCTGATTCAAGCGGCTTTGGGCTTACACCGTCAATTCAATCTCAATATTCAGAGTACATGGCTTTATTTTTAGTTTAAAATTAATGATAAGAGATGATAATCTATTAAAGGAATACTGTTTCCCCATCTTAGCTAAAACTTTTAATCTTTGTTAATATTTTGAGTATATCAATTATAATGCATCAAGCTGGAAGGCAGAATGAATATTACATGAAAATAGTCATGCATATGAATGCAAGACTGCTTCAAAACAACATGACAATAATCATTACACAAATGTATTTATGAATGCAAAACATCTTCAAAACAGGGTAAAACAAACAACTTCATGGTAACAAATATTATGTTGTATTTGGAGCAGTTTATAATCCTTAAGTATATATAATATTTACATTAAAATTGGGTCTTAACAATAAAAATAAAAATGAATAAATGGACCAGTACCAATAACTCTCCCTCTAATCACCCCATAAGTGGCCCAGTCAGATAGTAGGTTTTAGTTTACCACTGCCCATTGTATTTCATTGAATTTCTTGGCAGCACAGAAACAGTTAGATAATATTCACATCCCTCAAATTCAAATTAATGCTGCACAAAAATCTTAATTTGTGTTTATTCATAATAGACTTTTACCGAATTTATCTTACTATTTTGAAATCATTAGTTAAGATAACTAACATGTAATTAGTTATCTTAACTCTAATGACACTACACTTTTGCCTATCCTGTTTGTTCTAATAATCTAGAGAAGGGTTGTTACTTCATATATGGTTATGTTAAGTCAAATCAAATTTTGACGAAGTAAAGCTCATTGTCCGTAAAGTTTCACAACATTGCCTTGTATATGTTGTCCTAAATGGCTCTGTAGACATCATATTACATTTCTAGAAGTTACGTTTGGGTTATTTATTACACACTTATCTGAAATAAATTGTTCAGTTGATCTGCCAGCTCTCTGATATTCAGACACCTTGTTTCCCATAATTTAAAGAATTTTTATTCCTTTGTGTGGCTCATTTAAATGAAGGTTCCTAGATTACTAAAATATGTATGGTTAATATTTGTGGAAATTGTTTTCTCCAATGAATACTCAGACTCTAAAATCTTTAATTTATAAATTTTTTATTGTTTATTTACTAGCTTATCAAAATAAAATTCTAGCTATTGGCTGTACTCTCATTTCATAGTAGAGCACCACTTATCCTCCAATTTCAAAATTTTGTCCAACATGATAGTTTATTGTTTTGTATTTTTTCTATTTATTAGATAGTCATACTTAGCTGATTAAAAATGTGAGATAGTAAGGTGTGCTACTCTCATACTTTCAAACGCCTTGTGTCCTAAATTTCCATTCTCTATGAGTTTTTAGACCTTTTTTGAATTATTTAAACTCCATGTTTATCACAGTTTTCTATTTTACGATGCAGATAAAATTATGGTTATGCTGTTTAGCCCATTAACCATATAATTTGTGATTTGTTATTTCACTTCACATCACATACTTACTCTGCGTTGTACATTTTCTACATCCTAGATGGATTGTAGGAGTTTTGGGATATTAAATAGTGTTTATTTAGCTATTGTATGGTTTATACTTGTATAAACTCTGGTATATTACATTTGGTTTGCACTGGTACAATATCTGTGACATGTTTAATGGCAGATGATCAACATCATACAGCACAGTCTGATATACATTTTTTGTATAGTGGATTGTCTAAGACATATTTAATGTGCCAACATTACCACATGACAGCCTTGAAGTAGATATAAATATCTGTGGAATGTTGAATATGCAGACAATTAACATGTCTGATGGAGAGAGTGGATGATCTGGAACACCTTCAATAGGCAGGGAACTGAGGGTCAACTTTGGATGCCCAACTGTGCAAACCTCCTTTCAGGTCCCTCAGTTCGATAGCAGAGTTGAAGAGCAGAGGTTGCAGTCTCTTAACAGCCAGCTGAGAGTCGTTCCCTCGCCGGCACACCATACACACTGCAAAAATTTATTGGTACTTATTAATTATTATTATCTTTATAAGTACCTCTTTAAACAACAGTTTATACAGTAGGATCCAACCATTTCATACCAGAACAAATGCAGTTGCACAAGACTTGGTCAGGGTCAATAAAACATGTAAAAAGTTATCCTACATTATTAAAAAAAAAAAAAACAACATTCAATTCTGTTCATGCAATACCAGCTGTGAGCAATTCCCTGATTTAGCCCAAAAGCGTAGATATCATTGTTTATGGAAAGCCCCATTTTTCAGACGGTTTTGGGTGTTACATACAATTTTTAGACTTTTTATTCTTGGTTCTATTTTTATATTCTTCACAGGTAAGCTGTTAGTTACAAAGAATGTTTCAGAAACTCTTTATTGAACAATTAATTACTAAAGAAACGTGTTTTAACATAGTGTATGCAAACATTAAAATTTGAGTTAGAATGCAATATTTAAAAAATAAAATTTAAAAAAATTGTTACAGTGTCACAAATACTTTAATACAGAAAACCTACTTAAATGATTTAACCCTGACAGTGTGTGAAGCGCATTGAGATGCACTTAAAAAAGCTGTGTGTCTCAGATGTGCTTCAAAGATTATGGATAAAAGTACTATTTACTGGCTAGATATATGAATACTAATATACAGTAGAGTCCCAGTAATCCGAGGTGAATGGGACCGAATGTACCTCGAATTGTGAAGAACTCGAATTATACGGAACACTTTGAGAAAAATTGGGTTATAATTAGAACTGAAGGCAAACAAAAGAAATATGCTTTTATTACAAATACCAGCATTAAGAAATTACTTACAGAGGTCCAAAGATGCAATGTTTACTTAAAAAAACTGTCTAGAGTTTTTTGTTTCACCACACTGCAGCGTTTGCGGGCAGCCATGTCTCTCCACCGCCGAAGCAATAACGTGTCTGCCGCTGTCGCCTCTGCTTGCTGCTCTACGTAGCGCAGGGCCGCATCCAGTGCTGCGTAGCCGTCGCTGTGAGTCATTGCCGGGGTCTGTCTCCTGCACACTTTCTTCTTCCTCACTCCTGTCAGCTGTCATGTCTGTGACCATCTCAACTATGGTGTCGTCTGTTGTCTCTAACTGTTCGTCCCTACTCATCCACTCTCCAATATCAGTTTGATTTGTCCCATTGCAACCAGGAAGTCTGTTTATTAAATTTATTAACGGTAGATCGTCATCTTCATCATCATTTTCAATTTTACACACTCCGATTTTCTTCCATGATTTCTGGATTGTTTCTGGTTTAATTTCGCTCCAAGCTTCAGCGATCCAATAAATTACATCTTGATTGTGACTTTTTTCAGGAAATCTTTTATGGTTGCACCTCCTTCAATTGTTTGAAACATTGATTGCAACAAACAGCGTCTGTACTTTTTTTTCAAAGTTTCAAGTACGCCTTGGTCCATAGGCTGAATGAGGCTGGTCACGTTCGGTGGCAAAAACATCGTGCGTTTGCCATCGCATTGCAGTTCCCCTTCATCTGGGTGTGATCCTGTGTTATCAAGTGTTAAGATGGCTTTAGAGGGTAGGTTGCTTTTCTTCAAAAACTTTTTGGTTTCAGGAACAAATTCACTAAAAAAACCAGTTTTTAAAAATTTGTTTGTTCATCCATGCGTTTTTTTTGGTTTGTATAAGTTGCTGGAAGCGTTGAAATAGACATGTTTTTAAACGCACGAGGCTTAGCAGACTTGCCAATGACAGTTAGTTTTAATTTATGGCTTCCTGATGCATTTGAAGCGGCTAGCACAGTCAGTCTCTCTTTTGCTTTTTTTGTGACCCAGAGCAGCTTTTTCCTCCCGTGAAGCTAGAGTTTTTGATGGCAAAGTTTTAAAATTCAAACCAGTTTCATCACAGTTGTAAATCTGATCAGGTGTTAAATTTTCACTTTTAATAAGATTTTTTAACTTTTCACAGAACTGAACAACTGCCTCGGAATCCGCCGAAAGTTTCTCCCCACAAATTTCTAACTACCTCACGCCATAACATTTTATCCAACGGTCAAGCCATCCTACACTTGCCATAAAATCTTCCTCACCTTCATTGATTTCATTGCTAAAGTACAATGCCTTTTCCTGTAAAATAGGTCCGGAAATAGGACAACCTTTGTTTCTTTGTTGACAAAACCATAAAAATAGGGCCTCGCTAGTTTTTTCATACTCTGCTTTCTTCATAGACTTCCACTCATTAGTACACTTTTCCAAGCACTTTTCTGATGCAAACTTTTCAATTTTATCGCGATTCCTTCGCCAGTCACCAACTGTCACTTCACCTACTCCGTACTCGGCAGCTAATTTTTTTAACGTTTCACCTTTATCAAGTCTTTTAAGAGCTTCTAGTTTTGTTTTTATCAGTACAAACTTTCTTTTACTTTTTGAACTCATAGTTCACTGTACAATGAACACATAAACACTTCAGAAAATACTTTTTTACTAAACCTTAATATTTAGACAACAAGTACTGTACGTTGTAAATAACAGAAGGGTAAGCGCACTGCGATCGTAATCTAGAACAACCGTACCGCAGTCGAACGTGATGATGAGCAACGGACTGATTTATTTTTAGACAATACGGGGCACGATGTTCCGTGGCCTTGACAATAGGGTGGGGGTGGGGCGGTGCAAATGAAGTGGCACTGATGAGTCAGGCTGCCGGCTTCTCCAAGTAGCCTAGCACTCAGTTGACAGACATGCGCTCGAGTGTGTTGTACAAATATGTCAATATCACATTTTACTTTTTTACATGTGTTGGCTCGGATTTAACGGAACCTCGGACTATCGAGACTCGAACTATCGGGACTCTACTGTATTCAAGAAGTTCTAAACTACAGATTATAATAATATTTTTATAAGTATATATATATATATATAAACTGAAAAGTTTAATTACATTCCACTATAAGACAAGATAAATATTTCAGACTAATCATAACACTACCACACACAATGAAGAATAATAACGAGATGCGTAGTAGACGCGTACACTCGTGACAAACCGAGAAAGCAGCAATACACGCCACGGATATTTTTGGTTATGGCTTTTGTAGGAGTGGCAGAACTGACGAGCAGGTGGTAGGAGTTAGACAAAGGGCGCTCCCCTCCCCCTGGCGCAGAGTGAAGGTTGTTTATAAATACTTCCTTGGCAACTGCGATAAGCACGGAGAATGCACCGGGCATTTCGAAGGCCTTTTGTAAACTAAAAAAAAAACTCTCTAAGAGACAATAATCTATAATATTGGATATAACTGTATTTGGCATTTTAGTCAAAGTATATCATTCTAATATATCCGTCTACGGCGTCGGAAGGGTTAAAGAACTATAATTCAAAACCATAAACGTTGAATTGGGATTAAAAGCTCCACAGCACTACAAGAATTTATGTTACACCTGAGCCCTTTTTTATTCAAGCCAATAATGCAAAATATAGCATATTTTCACATTTTATATTTATTCATGAATATATATTTTATTACTTATATCTATAATGGATGGATAAAATAAAACTTTTAGTTAGTGGTGTTGAATTCTGTTTTTAATGGCCACAGAGTAGAGGTTACTATTTAAATATTATGAGTTACCCCCTTTACCATCTTCTCTTGACTCTTGTTTCTTTGAACAGACATCATGCTTTTAACTAATCACACATTATTCCTCATCACAAAATAGAATTTATAAAATAACTTTCTTTCATTTTGTTAGTGAAAGATTGCAAAATGGCATTTAAAAGATTTTATAGATGTGGTTTTTATTTATTAAGTCTTTGAGTGCCATATCATATTTCATAGTCATATACATAAATTGCCAAAGCACTTTCTGCTGTTTTGCAAGTGTGTGAGGAAAACTATTCAACCGATTTGAATAATTTCTTTTTAATTTGTGTGTTATTAAACAAGGTATTATTTGACATAAAATATTATAATTTTATTTTTATTCATATAAAAAGAATATATTTAAACTTTGAAATAAAACTTTATATATACAATATTTCTCTTAGTTACACCATAAGAAAGTGCATAAAAAACTAAACAAAACCCATACACAATATGGTTTGTTACAGTAATATTTGACCAGATACTGCAATATATACAAAATACAACAAAAAGCAATTTTTGTTAAAGTTTGTCAAAAGTTTTGAAACAATATTATAAATAAACTATTTCACTCAATGAAGTGAAGTAATCAAGTACAGGCCCACGTATAACCTTAGATCACTAAATCAATAGTCTGGTTGGGACTTACTCAACACCAATTCAACACTAAAATACACATCACTAAACAAATAAACAACAAAAAAGAAGTTCATATATACATTGTAAGCTTTACTTAACTCAATTAGAACAGTAATAACAATAGTTTTCAGCATAAACACTCTAATTTAGCACAACATAAACAACTAACTAACCAAACTGTGTAATTAATGGTAACAAGTAATAGCTGATAAACTATCAAGCCATATGTTTGTCTGTGATGACAAATAACTACAAGGAGGTAGTGAACGTTAAAAATTGGTCAAAATCGATTGTTCGAAACTCGTAGATTGCAGTGAAATACATTTTGTCAAAACAAAAATGAACTATATGTAATATTAATTAAATACAAACTGTCTACAGGGTAGACCCTGGCAATTTATGCACATTACACATTGTCTACTATTTAGAGACTGTGGCACTCAAAGGGTTAAGTTATCTCTATATTCCCATTGTATACAATTTTGAGTGAGTTTGTAGTACAACCTTTATTTCTATACAAACATTCAGCAGTTTATAAGTGATGTGGAGATTACCCAATATTTTGCTTCAATTTGTACATGAAACATCACAACAGAAAGTTCTATAAAAAATCCACTTAATAGGCTGTAACTCTCAATAATTGTGATAAGATACATTTTATACGCAGTATCGGGCTTAGATTTTGGTAAAAGGGACAACAATACTTAAAACAAACTTCTAGCTATCTAATGAACATTTCTCAAAGCTATTGGCTGATTCCATTACTCTCCACTTCACATTTATTTACATGTATGTATGTGTGTGTAAAATGCCACTAGTAGTATCAAAAAGGATGGTTTGTTACCTAATGTAGCTGATTCATTTGAATGCCTCCTCTCTGCACAAATCCTCTGAAGATAATCAATATTCTTGACCAAAGACTGGAGAGGAATATTTATTGAGCCAGGAATCGAGCACATCTGGAACTCTGTTTCTTGTCGGACATCAATGATCGTATATGGTTCTTTCCCTTCCATGAGAGTATGTAACTGTTCTGGAGACATTCTTTCATCGTCTTTCAGCAAAGATAAGTGTGAGTCCTAGAAAATAGAACATTTTACAATTAGAGAGAACATAGCATATTTATATTAGTACAAACAAAGGTTTAAATTCCTAATAACTTGAAAGGATGCAAAGAAAAAGTCTCCCAATTTTTAACCAAGTATCCAACATGTTCCTTGAAAAAGGCTTAAGGTAAACTTGTGTTGCTATTTTACAAATCATTTTCAAATCAACAAACAACAGAATCACATTTATACTAATAATGACAAATGTTGTGACATATCTGCAAACACTTTACAACCTAAACGATTAGATTGAAGGTGTAGCTTGAAACTAACCACTTTGTTACTACTACAGTGGACTAATGAATGAGCTTTATAATGTTGCAGCTGTATGAGGGTGGTCTGAAAGTTTCCGACCTAACAAACATACAAGACATTTTTTTCTGAATTTAAAAAAAATGTTTCAACATAGTCTCCTTGTAACTCTACACACTTTTCCCAGTGATGCTCCAAATAGTACTCCTTATTTTTCTCTGCAAAATAATTGCGAGTGTGATTGCCTTTTCATTTGACGAAAATCTTTGCCCTCCGAGCGCAATTTTTAGATGAGGTAACAAAAAGAAGTCGCTTAGGGCTAGATCTGGTGAGTAAAGAGGATGGTTAAACAGTTCAAACAGTAATCTGTAGATTTTCGCCATGTCAATCGCTGCAGTGTGAGACAGTACCGTTGTCTTGGTGAAACAGGATTTTTTTCTCCAAATGTGGCCATTTTTCCAAAAGTTCTGCCTTCAGCTTGTCAATTAATGATGCATAGTATGCTCCTTTTTTGGGAAAAGAGGACAAGACACAAGAATTGGAGTAGAGCCTCAGGTTTAAGACTATCCAAATTGTTTATCTCTCCTTACGCAAAAGGGTGGACAGCTCTCCTAGACGATAATAAGGAGGATATAAGACTGATATTAGGAATGTTGACAGGACATGGCCTCTCTGAGGAAGCACCTTATGAACGTAGGCCTCAGTCAGAGCAGCGAATGTAGACTCTGTGGAGAAGAGAAGGAGTCAGTGGAGCACATTTGGTTGGATTGTCCTGCCATCGTAGAGACTCGGAAAAGATACTTGGGAGCATATCTCCTCAGCCCCAAGGACATTAGAGAACAGGAGCCCTTAAATCTGATTGGTTTTGCAAAAGCCTCGGTCTTTGAGGGCACAAATTAAAGTAAGGGAAGCGCAAAGGTCCTTTTTAGGACTAAGTGCAGGGACAAACTGTCATCTTCCCTCAGGAAGGAAAAAAAATGGTCCTTTTTTCCTTTCTGAAGATAATTGATTAAAATAACTCCTTGACTATCTCAAAAAAACAATAGCATCACTTTCGCAGCCGAAAAAAAGGTTTTTGCTTTTTTGCAGCCGCACCCCCCTTTGCAGTTCACTGTTTGAACTGTGTTTTTGTTTCGGGCGTATAATGGTGTATCCAGGTTTTATCTACAGTAATTAATCAGCGCCAAAAGAGCTTTTGAAATGTTCATTCGAACATGTTTTCGTCTAACATGAGCAAATGCGGCACCCAACGCGCGGATAGCTTTCTCATACATAAACGTTGATTTTAAATGTGACAAACACGTTCTTTTGACATGTTCATAACCTCTGCTATGTCTCTCACTTAAAAAAAAAAAAAAAAAAAGAAAAAAAAAATTGGCGTTCGTGTACCACCATTTGGCGAACCTTGGTGATGTTTTCGTCGGTAAATGCAGTTTTTGGACATCCTGGACTGTCATAGTCTCTCAAGCTCTTAAGGCCACATTTAGATTCAGCAGCCCAACATTTCACTGTGGTATATGATGATGCAGAGTCCTCATACACAAAATTCAACTCATATTTGATTTGCAAAGGTGTATTGGACAAAGATGAAGTACAAATATTTAATAATAGCTCTTGATACTCGATTTTGTCCAATTTCACAAAAGAACTCACTCAAACAACTGTTACATAAAAACTGCATGTCCAAAATGGCTGAACTTTGCAGAGTAACTGTCAACAGATGAACAATAAAATTCAGTACCTTATGTTTACAAGTGCTGTCATCATTTTGAGGTTGGAAACTTTTCAGACCACCCTCGTATGATGATAATTGTTTATCCAATTCACAGGTTCATTTTCTTTATTCCAAGAAAATTGATAAGAAAAATGTTGCAATTATTCATGAGTTTAAACATAGTTCTGGGTTTAATTTTGAATCCCTGTATTTGGGATATCCTTTACCTAGTAGTATCTGCTCCATTCCAGCCTTTCTGGTCAAAAAACCACTTCTCTTTTACCAGTAGATCAACAGGAGTGTAATTGATATTATTCCAAGTCTCAGAATTGAGATGAGACTTCTTCCTTATTCAAAGCAAATTTCTATGTAGGTGGAACACAAATCATCTTGGAATCTTGCTAAGGATGCTAAGAATCTTCATGTCTTTTCTCTTGGTTCATCCACTTTGGAATTAAACCTCTGCATGCATAGTGTTCAAAAATTATTTCATAACATCTCACTGCTGAACACATTTATTCTAGACAAAACATTTATTTCAACATCCTGGAATACACTACAGCTAACCCTACTTAACAAGAAAAAATGATAAAGTGTGATAAATCATGGTTTTTAGTTACACTACAGAAACAATAAATGCCAATAGATCCATTGGAATAGTTTCAGTCTACCACAGCAAAAGCAAGTACATATGTACATACAAATCAAAGATCAAGGTCATAATGATCTTTTTTTGGAGGCATATGGATTGTGCACACATTGACTTTAAGGCAAACATTCAAACAAAATACTTACTATAACTACATAGCATTTTTACAGATCTACATAAGTAGGGAACAATCATTCAAAAACTCATCATGCAGACAGGTGGATTATAATACTCCTTTAATATTATGGGTCGTTTTCAATTTTATACAGAAACTGACAGAATTGATGGAACTGAATGAAATGTAATACAAGTGTAGATGAAAAATAGTACTTTATCAGGAACTTATTAAAACTCCTGAAATATGTATTATGAGAGGAAGGAGTTTCTTAACTTGAGGGACATTCTTTCCAATCTTAATACAAAATGGAATTTTCCCCCTCAGTATGTCTGAAGTTAAGGCCTATCATCCAATGCATACTACTTAATATGTATTGATATTAACAGCACCTAGGTATTATGCCTTACATGTTACATACCTCTTAGCCAGGCATAAATATTTTAATAGAAATTATAGTTGAGTACTTCTAAAAATACAAGAGGTTGATATTTGTAATGTAGTCTTATTGTTTTTATCTATTATTATTATAGATAAACTATACACAGATAGTTTGACAACAATTATTTTAGTTCATGCTACATACTGTCAAGCACAACTATTCCCACCCTTAATATCTGACTTAGTTCATGACAAATTACATTACCCTTACATGAATTAATTAATTGTATTTTATACATAATTGTGAAAATTAGCAATCCATTTGGAACATTCTTATTTATGTTTAAGGTTTGTTCTCTTATTCATGTTCTCTAATTGTAGGTTTGTTACATTGTATTAATAACCTCCCCCACCTGATGAAGAAGATAGAGTCCAATCCTTGAAATGCTGTGTTAAACCTTTTGTACCACTTAACGATGACAAATCTCCGAAATCCTGTTATCCATTGTTATTCAATTTCAGTTAAATATATGTATAATAAAATATTGTAACAATATAATTTTATAATCTACAAATTTTAATTACTTTATCATTGGCAGCTGCTCCACAAAATTCTTCATAGTCAACTAGTTCAGTTATGCTTGGGTTAGTTCCACATATGAGGCAGTTTTCACTTTTCTTTCTTAGCTTGATGGTCCGAAATGAGGTGTTTTCTCCATCAAACAAAAGCAGTTTTGAACTGAGTACGTCACTCATCCCTAGTGTTATTTTCACAACCTCCAAGGCTTGCAATGTTCCAATAACACCTGTCACTAAGAACAATAAATTGTAGACATTAATACTGTTGCGTTAACAAATGTCCTTAAAAATTTAAATCGTTAGAACTAAAATCGTTAAAATTAAATAACTTTGAAATTGCTTGTGAAACAAGTTTTTCAATGAATGAGTTTTATGTTCACAGGAAGATATAGTTATCACAGTTTTAGCTTAGGTGATTAACATTTCTGTGATTATTTTATATAGGCTTCTGTAATTAATACTGGAACTACGTAGCAAACGTTGGATAATGAACTTACAAGTGGCTGAGCAATTGTAACTGCTTGAGAGATCATTTTATATATTTTCATTTTGTATCATGTTACCTTGCAATAATTAAGTCTTTGATGCGTTTCTTCTTGAGTGGTTATTTTTTTCTGTCCTGCATCCACTACAGAAATATACCTACGTGTAAAATTCAATACCTAAGGAGATACATTTATATAAAAATTTTAAGTTCAAGTTTGCATGGTATTCTTTTTAGTGTAAAAATATTTGTATTTTCTAACAAAAAACTTTTTTATTTTAATCTCTAAATGTTTGACTGCAGTAATAAGCTGCACTTCTAATTTATTGTACAGTTTACAATGAACTGAACAGTATTTTAATATTTACTTTTTTTATAAAGCTTTGGTTACTAATATATATATTTCATGTGACATTCTTATGTGTTTCTTATGATCATGAATTAGTGGAACACCTTCCAAGTGCAAGAAATGTAGTTGTGTATTATGACGTGCAATACAATTATGTAATAATTATGTAATTGTGGATTGTGTGGCTAACTGACCTGACAGTCAGTCAGAAAATGGATATAGAGTGCACAGTTTTCTTCTTGAAGCTCTTTTTGAAGCTAGACTGATAAATTAAGTGTAGGAATGAAACTTGGCTTTATTAAAGGTGAAGTAAGGACTATGAAGTCTTTTCTTCCACTTAAAATCAGTACAATTAAAGAAATATAGATGGTGAAAGTGTCATACTAATACATACCTGTACTCAAGACTCCAGCGTCACTGCAGTTAGTGACGATTTGAGATGCAGGAGGCTGGGGTAGATTTACCAGTGACATGGACTGTTTGCATGGTTGTAGACAGTGAGTATGTCAGACTACTACATACTTGTACCCAAGACTATAGCATCACTGCTGTTGTTAACGGTCTGAGGGGCGGGAGGCTGGGGGTAGAGGCAGTGGTAATATGGACCATCTGCATGGTTGTAGACAGTGATTGTGTCAGACTACTACATACCTGCACCCAAGACTCCAGCGTCACTGCAGTTGGTGACGGTCTGAGGGGCAGGAGGCTGGGGGTAGAGGCAGCGGTAACATGGACCGTCTGCATGGTTGTAGACAGTGAGTTGACCCTCCAGCTGTAAAGCACTACCAGACACCAGAGGGCGGCCTGTCAGCACGCAGGCATCATTCACCAGATAGCGAGTGGCGACATTGTCAGATGCATCCACCACCACATCGTACTGCTTCACCAGTTCCAGCGCGTTACTACTGCTCAGCTGTATTTGGTAATGCTGCACCTCTAGATTTGCGTTCAATCTGACAACAGAATTCTAGTTCACTTTATAATAGCAATAAATATAGAATATATATATATATATATATTAGAATATATTTTTACAGCTCTGGCATTGTAAGGAATTGCTTAATACATCTTACTCTACGATACACTTTTATTATTTAAGAAGTTAAAGTCCTTGAGTAAGTACAAAGTTTACTAATCTCTCCTGAAAATGTCTTTTCAGTTCAAAAATATCACATCAGCACATTCTTTATTTAATGTTTATTGTTGATTATGAACAAATTAGGCTACAAACTTAAAATTACCAAGTGTTATAAAATTAAACAGTTTAACATTTTTTTAATTTGATTTTCAGACAAATAGATGCAGATCCAACCTTGAGAGCATAATGGAATAAATTTTGCCATTACACATAGAAAATTACATTATGTTCTACACATGCTAGAATTAAACCTTTTATCTAGGATCACCATACATTCTTCAATCCTAGACAAATACTTTTTGAATTAAACTATGACATTTTATAAATAATTTATTCTTTACTTCATTATAAATCATTACATATGCTACTTAACATAAATTACTAATTACTACTTAGTTTTGCGTTAATATAAATAAGTTATTATTCCACAATCCTTTTTATAATTATTTGCTCTATGTAAATCTGTATAAATATAAAAAAGCCATTTAATTTCCCCCTAAAATGATAGAAGTAGTTATATCCACCACTAAATTACATGTTTTATTTTAATCTTCTCCCTGGCATTAGTCTCCAATTGCCTCAATGAGGAGCCTGGCGCTTAAGTCCAGTTGCTTTTTTTTTGTTGCCACCATAAGGTTACTTTTGGAACTGCTAATGGAAATATCTATTAACAGTACTGATGTCCTCATTCATTGAATGTTTTTATGCTTAGTGGTGCTGTCTTGGAGTAATATATGAAATGTTTTATCAACTACTCCATTAACAGTGACTTGTTTGTTTTTCATGACAATTCCTTCTTACTTCTTTCGCTGTCTTGTAGAATTATTAGACCTATTTTTAACTTCCTGCAACTACTGTTTTACTGATATATTGTTGTGTTGTTTTTACAATTCTTTGTACAGGACATGAACTGTCATTTTAATATAACTATACAAACAAATATTTCTTGCA
The DNA here is from genome assembly GCF_021130785.1 of Homalodisca vitripennis. NCBI lineage: Eukaryota > Metazoa > Arthropoda > Insecta > Hemiptera > Cicadellidae > Homalodisca > Homalodisca vitripennis. Next base: position 127,122,523 of record NC_060211.1, on the reverse strand, counting down.
CAAATGAGTTTTTGTTTAGTATATTTTACCTTATTGGCTTAACTTTTAAATAACACCATATTATAAAGAATTTTATAATATTTACAATGATATATAATATACAACAGTTTTGTTCTATTACAGTTGTTAGAATAATAAACACATGAGAATGTCCTCCTGTGTTGAAGCGGGTTGATCAATTCAGCCCGGTAGGATCAGATGCATGTCGCAATAATTCGACCAGGAGAGGGTTAAGTAAATCTTGAAGACAAAAAGCTAGGTACTGAATGTTGCTGTGTGTGTCAATTCCTCTTCCATACTCTCCTATATTCTTCTTAATCTACCAGGACTAGTGTAAATTACACAGGTGTTTAAAACACCTATCTTTTGGATATTGTCCCCAATTTCTTTTGACTCCTCTTAAATAATTGTCTGAGAACTAATAGCTAAATTTATTATAGACTGCAAATGCCATAGATCTTTTTACACCTTTTAAAAGTCCATAGTAAATAATATATGTGTAGAAAGTACCATTTAATTCTGTAAAACATGGGCTAAACTCTAAATCTAAAAATTAAAGTAAACTTCAAAAAAAGTTTTATATTTAATATTAAAACAAACCATAATCAGTGGAAACTACTGTAAATGTTATACAGAAGAGATTAATATACTTAATAACTTTATTATTAATATATTTATTTCACATTAGCTATTTGGTTATGAAGCTTACAGAACCTCCTAATCTAACATTTCCATCTAAATCTATTTTCTGCACCATCATCACTTTCTCCAATACCATATGTTGCATTGACAAAATACACTTAAGTGATTGAGAGTTTACATGTTATTTTCTGTGTTATGTAACTGATTTACTTAAAATATCTTTAACCCATAAATTCTTAAATAAACTGCTTACATAATATAAATTTTTATTTTGACAATATATTGCACAAAATAAAACAATAAAATAATTGCAAGTAAGAATCAGACCGTTTTAAGGCAATTGCAGCAGAAGTAACTTTAGGTTTCCCCAATTGGTCTTCATTGTGAAGTAGTTGACGATGCAAGTTATTTTCCTCAACAACGTCATAATCAACAAGACCAAAGCGCCCTGAAAAATATGAATAAAGAAACCAAATTAGTTGCAATAGTGGATTACACTGCATATTAAATTAAATATCAACAAGTAATTTATTTGTAGAAATAATTATGCTTACTGCACATAAAAAGCTATAAGGATCATAAACACATCAGATTTATGATGTTCACTTTTCAGCACATAGAGCAGTCCACAATACCAGCAATTTATCCACTAGAATCGGCAACCCAGAAAAATAAGGAATGGTACACGTCACTGAACTGGAACCACAGGTACCTGACTCGACAGAGGTATGATTTTCAGTATCCATCACATCGCCTGACTTTGTATGAATAAAAGTATGTTACATAAGTCTACATATTTTTAACTTTTTACCAAAAAATATTAAAACAGAAAAAATCATAATGTTTTAAAAGCAAAATTCAAAACTATATTTATTAAATATTCATCATATTTTAATCCAACAAATATTTTGTAACACAAGACTAAGTTAGTAAAATATTAGTATAATACTGATTGACATGTCATAAATTTACTGGTTGATAAATGATACTATTATTTTGTAAAATTAAAACACAAAATAAATTTAGTAAATGTAGTGTAAAATTGAGAGCCATTATTTCTGTGCCACATATGTGTGAGCTAAATAGCTCACATATATTTGTTCTCTGGACACCCACAACTTTGTCTGCTGTGCATTATTACTGTAGTTGACAGGCCACTGAAATTATTACACTTAGTGTAATACATGTTACCTTTTATTGTTTTATGTACATATAGAACTCCTGATTCTGATTTTTATAATTTTATAGATTGCCTTGAAAAATATTTTATTTTATTTAATGGCCAAGTCCCACAGATACTTTAGCCTAGTAGGAGACCTCAATGTAAATATTTTGGAGTTACATAAGACCAATGTAAACCACTTTTTAAATGTACTTAGATCTGTAAACTTGTATTGCACAAATGAAAAACCAACTAGGGGTATGGCTTGCCTGGACAACATTTATTGTAATCTTGATAAAACGTCTTTTTAGCAGTAGCTTACATTGTTAGAACAAAAATATAATTTCTGATCATGCTGGTATGTGGGTTAGTTTTTTAGTCTTAAAAAAGGATACCAGTAAGTTTAATGTTGTAGGCCTACATGAAGTACGTCAGAAGCGGGAATCTTAATCAAAGTAACCTTAGGGAACTAAAAACTTGCCTTAGTAATGTTGACTGGTTTAATTTAGGTCTATGTAATAATATAGGTATTGATGTTATGTTTTCATTGTTTTTGTTGATGTATTAAGTTATTATTTTAACATTTGTTGTCCTTTTATCACTGTACCTGCAAAAAACCTAAATGTAAACTTAAAACCTGGTATACTCCTCAACTTAAGGATATGAGAGCTTATCTTTTAGTATTATATATCAGATGGAAACTAAGCTTAGATACTAGAGACAAGATTATTTTTAATAACTTCAAAAAAACATTACAATCTAGAAATTAATAAGGTGAAAAAGATTGCTAATGACAATATGATTACAAATGCAAAGAATAAATGTAAAACAGCATGGAGAGTTGTAAAAAAATGAATCTGGTAATCTGAATGGGCCTAGTAATAATATTGTACACTTTAACACCTGATGTTTTCAATAAGTTTTTTGTCAACCCTAGTTGTAATAGTGTAAATACAATTTTTAATGACGATGCCAGCAACATATCATATTTTGATCTCTTAGAGAACTATCCTCGCCCTGTTAATGTTATTGAACATGATTTCAAATGGAATTATAATTGACTGTGATACTGTAATTTCTGTTGTTTCCAAAATGAGCTGTTCACGTAGTGAAGACTTATATGGAATGTCCAACTTTGTTTAAAAAAATATTATAGATGTAATAATAATTGTACCTCTTACTTATATAATTAATTATATGTTAGTTGAGGGTCAGTTTCCTAGCTGTTTAAAATTTTCTATGGTTACCCCTATATTTAAGAAAGGAGACAAAGAATTTACCAGAGAACTACCGTCCTATTAAAATAGTCCCGATAATTAGTAAAATAATAGAATCCTGTTTAATTAAGGCAACTTTTTCAGTATTTTACATCAAACAATTTGATCTATCCTTATCAATTTGGCTTTAGACCAAATCACTCCACTGTAATGGGTGTTGAAGCAATTATTGAGGTTGTATTGAATTGTTTTGAGAATAAGCTGGTGGCTGGAACTACACTGATCGATTTGAGCAAAGGCTTTTGACACTGTTAATCACTCTATTTTATGTAAAAAACTTGAATTTTATGGAATAAGGAATTTGGAATTACAAATTAACTGAAAGTTATCTAAAAGACAGAGAACAAAAGGTTTATGTTAATAACCGTTCCTCAGAATTCTTAAGTGTAGTTTTCAGGGGTACCGCAAGGCTCTGTTTTGGGACCCTTTTTATTTTTTAGTATTTATTAATGATTTTAATATAAATGTACCATGTTTTTCAATGTTATATGCAGATGATACAACCTTGTTATGTTATAATACCGATCCTATTAATGTTAAAACCCAGCTTACAGATTCTCTAGAACAAGCCAAAATCTGGTTCTCTGTAAATAACCTAATGATTAATGAAACTAAGACTGAACATATACTATTCTCACTAAAAACATAATATAGACATTTTGTATGATCCTTATTTTTATCCTGTCAAGCTGTTGGGTATTTATCTTGACACTAAACTGAGCTGGGATGCACATATTAACTATCTTTGCAAAAAACTATCTAGAGTAAACTTGTCTCTTAAGAAAGTTAAGATCATGTGTCAGCTTGGAAACTTTGTTAATGGTCTGCTTTGGTCTGTTTCATTCGCAACTCAACTTATGGTGTAAGACTCTGGGGGTAACTCAAGAGCAGCCAAAAAAGCTTTTGTTTGGCAAAAAAAAGGCAATAAGAGCTATCACTGGTTTATCAGCTTCTGACTCTTGTAGAGAAAACTTTTCCTGATCTCAACATCATGACATTGAGTTGCATGTATATATACAGTAATCTGCTACATGTTAAAGAACATTTTGGTATGTTTTCATAACCACAGTTTTTATCATAATTATGAGACCAGACAATGCCTTAATTTAGTGACACCAAATGTTAGGTTGGCCAAGACTCAGAAAAGTTTTAAATTTCAACAGTACATATTGTTTAACAAGTTACCATTAGCAGTAAGGCAATTACCTTGTAATAAATACAAAAGTGTGATATATAGTTGGTTAAGAAGAAAATGCTTTTATACCACTGAAGAATATTTTAAACTGTGATTTTAATGATCTAAGAATTTGAATGTTGTAATTTTTAATATACAATTTATGGTTGTAAACATTATGACTTAGCTGTATTAACTTGACGAAGCTTTATTGTAATTTGTGTTACTTAATAGCCAATAAATAATCTGAATCTTTCAATATTTCAAAGAAAGAGATTCTTTGTACAAATTAATAAAACTTTTCATGGGAAACCAGAACAAATCTAGTTTACTAAATTTAGTTGACAATGTTTTTAACCTGCTCCAGAATCTAATCCATATTTTGTACATGATCCATCAGTCCAGTTAGTAGAGTCATGCCTTACCACTTGACTATAAGGTGAGACCAGTGTATATACAATCTACTATTTGTACATAAATCTCTGGCAGCTGATTGATAGCAAGGCCTTCTCAGCTTATATCATAGACCCGAGGTAAAATTTAACCTGCATTTCCACATACTGACATGTCTAAATTTAAGTGCAGTAATGTGGATAATGCTTTCAGACTTGTATCTTAGGTTATCCCCATTAAAAGAAGAGACATACCAATACCAGCCCCTGCCAAGTAGAGGGCTGCAGGACATCCCAGACCTCCCATGCCAATGATTAGAACTGAAGTTTGCTGCAGCTTCTTTTGACCTGACAAACAATTTTACAAATTGATGAATATTGTAACATATCCCATGCTGTAAAACTTTCAAAGTGATATTTCTTCCCTCATGCTAAAATAACCAAGTAAACTGTAGGTATATATTTATTCCCACATACCCGCTACTCCAATCTGAGGAATTATCATTTGTCGAGAATATCGTATTATATCACTTTTTGAAAGATTAGAGCCATGCTGACCATCTTGTTTTGAATCCTGAAAAAACAAACATATATTTTATGGAAATTCTTCAAAATCTCCAAAAATTAGGTACTTTATGTTAACATTAACATTATTACAAATAATAAAATTATTGAAATCATATGCCAAGTTTAATAAATTGTAGTATTGAATTGTTTATTTCATTAAAATAAATCGAATTGTTCAATAAAAACAATCGAAAAAAGAGTATAGGCCGCTTATTCATGTCTTCACATGGCTGCAGTACTATATAATAAGCCGCCACCACCACAATCATTTCATCAACATTTATGATTGATTATCTAAACTACAGAAACCAAAATGTAGAAACAAATCACGTTATAATAGGTATTTAAAATTACAGTGTACAATTCAGTTGTTTTTACATCTAAAAGAGTAAATAATTAAATGATAAATAAAAAACTATTTATGCTGTGTGTACTTAATAAATAATGTAAAACATAAAGCAGTGTAACATTTAGGTATAGTTGCTTCTAACTCTTATATAGTATAAACGTGTCTGACCGCTTACGACATAAATCACGCATGTGCATTGCCATTTGAATTGCGGCCATTACTCAAATATTATACAAATGACTTTACCTTGTTTGAATTATTTTGGACCGATGCAGGAACAGAACAAAATCAACCTAAAATTAGATATCTATGATAAAACAGTACAAAATTAACCTCAAAGAAAAAGTTAAACATGTTTGTTTTCTTAAGCTTTGACACCCGTTTTTTTTGCAGCTAAGTCTCTTAGGCGTTTTACAGACAACTGCACAGCATCACATTCGTTTTGCTGTTCCAACCATTTCATACCAGTCTCAAAGCACTGGAAGGCTCTTCAATTTTTCATCCGAGACGTCATCATCTTGATCATCGTCTTCATCAATGTCATCTTTAGCGATCTTGTACCTGCGCTAATATGTTGTTATCTGTCAACAGTTCAGAGCCAGGATTATCCGCATCACACTGTAGCCACTCATTAATGTTTTCGGTACTTTGGGATTATACCGACCACACCAGTATGAAGAACACAAAAATATAAATTTATAAAAAACAAACATGATAGAACGAAAAAACAACTCTTTCATTACAAAATATTACAAACTTACAACGATTATCAGTTGTTAATAGGGTCAGATTCCGTTATATGCCCCCAACGCTTCAACTTTTTCTATTAACTTAGAACGTTATAAAACGATGTAGTTGATTAACAGAACTAACATTCCATTAATCAACAAGCATTTCCAGGTATTGTGATCGGTATTGTTGTCGCTGTTATCTTATCTTTCTCGAGAATCCCGATTACGTCAGGCCGCGCGGCATCATATGATTATTTAAGTTTTTTGCACGGTACATAATTGCCTTTCCATTACAATTCAATTTATATTTCTGATCAGCCACTCTAAAATTTGATATTTAACTGATAGGTACTATCTCGAGGGATGTTTTTCTTTCGTTGACATCAGCGCGGGCTTCGGCAGCACCTTTGGAGGCACTCGCATTTTGGGTGGCGGAGTGTGATCACGAATAAAAACAAGTTTTGTGTGTTTTTTTCAATAAAGAGTTTAGTTTTTGTTTGGTAAATGTTTGTTTTTGTTGAATTTTTGTGTTTGGAGAAATGTAGGGGTAAAACACGGAAGTACAACAAAGCAACGCACCAGCTGAACGGGCGGCGAGACTGCAATCACGTTATCAACTAGACCGCTCGACTTTGACCTCTGTCTGAGGATGGGGAGGGGTTTGCGATAAGACATTTCCTGTTTTATAGTGACGAAATATTGTTCTATGCTAATCTAGTAATCAGTAAAAGCAAAATGTCAAATAACGATTCATGTTTGGGTGTGGTCAGTATAATCCCAAAGTACCATGTTTTCTTGGTCACATTCTTCAAATCGGTTTTCGGTTAACCAACATTTCGGATGACCGACTTTCAGATAATCAACGCTCTACTGTAGTAAAAAGTAAGTAAATGTTATACTGTTTTGTTTGTTATATTTTAAAAATACATATCCTAGATTTTTTTGTATTCATAACATTATTACTTTTTATGGTGTTATTTGAAATGCAACGCAGTTTAGTATAAGTAGTTATAGCAAGGACACTTTAAAACTCATGAATATTGATGATTCGATATTATCGATCACTCGAGTGTTGGGACACATTATATTGCAGCCTTTTGGACAATATTGTTATTCAATGCATTACAAGTAAATGGCGATAATTGTACATACCTATAATGATAAAATGTTTTTATATTTGATAGATTGTTAGATGTTTTTAAATCAATAATTTGGTTTCCTGATTCCCGATAGTAGCGATGGCTGCTTACTATACGGCAGCCAAAGGCACTTATAAAAAATTATGTTCAGCGGCCTTGAATTACATAAATACAGCTGAGAAAAAAATACTTTTGTCTTACCCTAGAATACATCTTTTTACCGCTTTTTCTCCGCTAGTCTGGAGAAAACATCCCTTTTGTGATTTACATAGCTGGCCAAGGGGTGTTTTAACCAAGATACATAAAAGATTATAGCCTAGATCTATAATTAGTAATTTGACAAGTAATTAACACAGTACTCTTAATTAATTTTGATATTGGGTACAGTACGATAAGAGGGCTCAGTTTTTTATATCAAAATTATCAAACGATATTTAATTAATATCTCCATTGATACGTTCAACCAATAGTAATTAATTTGAATGGGGACTAAAATCATCTGCACCAACTGTAAACACATTTTCATGTTCTAAACACAATGTGTTCTATAAGTAACTTCTTTTAAATAAAAAAAAGATAGTTATATTTAGAAAACTAGGCAAAATAACACTAAATAAACTTTCTTGGTTTCTAGATGTTTGTTAGCCTACGTTTTCTTAATTATTTAAATATATATTGATAGTTCCATTATTCCATATGTAAAGTATCGATTATTGAAAAAAGCAATATAAAAACCGGGTCCTCTTCGTACCCTGTCCCTAATATTTTTATAACCTTTTTATCTTGCAAAAATTTCAGCTCTCTTTCTTTTCTTGCAAGAGCTAGCTTTAAAGCTGCTATTTCAATTTTTAAATCTTCAATTTTTTCTCTTTCTGACATTGTGCTATTTTCCTTCCTTGATATTGGATATTGGTTATTCAACTATATATCTAACTAAACGAACGTCTTTATAAAACCAACGACAAAATAAAAACAAAAATTAACCAATACATGTCATGCCTAACAACATAACCTACACAAACACAAACCAAAAGTCAAACCAATTACCAAACTAGGCTTCACTACACGACAACATAGAAAATAAAAATGACAAACATTTTTGTTATCTTTCATGTGTGCGCCGTAGTGTGGCAAGTTTATAAGCCATTCAACCCTTCTATTTTCTGTTACAATCATCATGTGCTTATAAAAAACATGAAAATCGTAGGTTCATAATTTATTGATACAGACGAGAAAGAGATGCTAACTTCACGATGTTATTTAAAAATATGATAGAAACTACTGACTAATATTTAATTGCAAAAAGGTGAACGTTTTTTGTATTACTTGAAATGTTGACTTAATTTTTTGACAATGAAAGGAACCAATTTAACATTCTTATGCTCTCTGTAGTTCCACGATTATTCATAATTCTACAATCCTCTTAACTAATCTTTGCTCTGACGACGCCAATATCAGCAAGACAACTAAGGTTCTGGGATTCTTGATCAAAACGGGCAGACGTGGTATGAGTGAGGATGTCTACACGCAGTACTCTTATCAATTCTGTACAAGAGTTTGGAATTTGCTTGGTAGGTTTACCAGCTTGAATATATCCCACGTATTAGGTGGCTACAGGACAGAGTTTTGCGAATGAAATAAATTTGTATACAAGCTAGCAGTATAAAAACAATAAAATCCCCAAAATAGCATTAGTTTTAAAAACTTGTTTCTATGTTTGTTATCTAGCTGTAAGAAAGGTTTGTCAGTGACATGTTTCCACTTTATTGTAGTAAATTTACATTGTTAGCTATTAAGAATGTGTCAATTAATAATCATTTATGGTGTATGTATGTTATCTATAAACTAGATACAATACAAATACAAAGTATGGAACAAAAACAGGAACCTCATTTAAAGTGAACTGTATTACATTTTTCAATAAACTTCAAATTGGAACTTGACTCATCCTAATAATTGGTTTAAAATGATAGTTTATAGCTGGATAATAACTTTAGTAGGCATCCTTTTTATATCACAAATTAATGTTTTTATAAAAAGTACTATGAACCTACATAGCATATTATTTTTGTATTATATATGAATTGCCCATTCAAACCATTTAGATGCATCATATTATTATTATATGCTATTATTATAGATATTATTATTTATATATAATATTGTCGACAATGCTCTGTTAAACATGAGCAAACACCAACGCTGAACCAAGTGCGACTGGTATATCATTCGATATTCCAAAAAACTTCAATCAACCTCGCCTTCATTCCAGTACTGAGATCTTACGCTCAAGCGGCAACACAAAACTGATCTCCGTTCAGAACTGCCGACGAACCTGTAACACTCTAAAATGGTAAACATGCTGATTTACTCTTTTCGAACCTTTAAGAATTCGTCCCTAATCTAGTCAAAATACTCATGCCAGTAATAAAAAAGTATTGAATTGCGTTATGAAGTAATTGCTCAAACATGGCTCATTCTAATCTCTTAATCATTAAAAAATTAACCACCCTTAATTGGAATTTGAACGTTTTGAAATGAAAGAAAATATAGATATTGACTGTATCTCTGAGACTCATTTTAAACAAAACGAACGTTTTAATGTCCGCGGCTATAATGTACACAAGGATGACAGATATGTGCCTAATGCATCTGGATGTGTTGCGATTTTTGTTAAAACAAAATGAATCATCATAATATATTTATTTGTAACAAGGCTTTTTTCAATCAAATTAGTTGGAATAAAGCTTACCTTAGAAACTGCTCATAAGATCAACTTTATTTCTGCCTACGAGTCACCAAATCCACGATTTAACGCAAAATCTTTTGAACTCTTTCATGGATAAACCTCTTATTCTATGTGACCCTAACTTTTAAACATCGTATTTTGGGCTGTAGAATCAACAACCCAAGCGTAGTTCGTCTCTGTGTCATTAATGACAATAATGTAATTATTTCTGCACACTCTAAGCTTACACATTACCCTTGGCTAAACAATTTTCATCCAGACATACTACACATTACACTACACCAATATTTCACAGCCCTGATATTGCAACGTTTTAAGTAAAATTAATTCTGATCGCTTTCCTATTATTTTAAACTTTTTCTTACGACCTTGTTACGAAATTGTTTTTTACTGATCTAGATAATCACTTTACTAATCCAGAACAGTCGATGGTATTGACAATGCTGTTAATATCTTTACGGAATGTTTAATGAGGTGAACTATAGGTACAATTGCTAGACTGTCAACTACAGACTAGTATTCCAAAGTCACACAGTTTCCTACATCCTCCAACGAGAATATTGTGATTGATTAAAGAGAAGAATAAATTGAAGTGTCCATGGTAGAGATATAGTCGTCCCTGTGGTTATCAACGATGGAACGAATTTAGTCGTATGGTGAAACCTAAGCTTATTTGTTTCCTTAGGACAAGAAGCTTATAAATTGCACCTAGTCCTATAAGGATCTGTGCGCTGCTTCCGGACTGACAGGATGGGTAAGGTTGCGGGCAGGGGTTGCCTCCTATCGAGGTTCATCAGGAAGAATTTAGGGCATCCCAAAGTCGTATCCCCTCTAAAGAAGAGGGCCAGCTCTGAACCAGCTTTTCCAGCCAAAGCAGGCAGGGGGTGGTACAACCTTGTTGAGGCTAGCAAGAATCTCTGATACATAGAGAACAGACCCCATGAACTCCAACAGTCATTTCCCGCAGTAGACTAGACCTATTGAATTACCCTTGCACCCCAGAATCTCGACATTTGTGATGAATGATTTACCGCTCCTGGACATCAATAAGGTTGCCCAGATCGGTAAGTGACACATCGGTTTTTACTGTGCCCAGTGGCAGGTTAAACTGGAAAGTATAAATCAGCGAGAAGTGATCCCTGATGGGTGAAACCTAAACTCGGTGAGTATCGAATTAATTCATATGATCCGTGTATCCGATATAGATCCTAGTGATTCGAATATGTGGCGTTCAACGAAATGACTTTTGTGAACTCGTACAATCATACCACCACCCAAACAACACAGTTTGATACTTGAGAGTGATGTGTAGAAGTGCAATGTATTTGCTGATCATTTTGAACAAGCATTCAGTCCTAATGCGATAGCTGACCCAAGAACTAACGAAACGTTGTAAAATTTCTGAATGGAACTCAGAGTGGTGTTGAGCAGCCTATAAAATGTGCATCACTATCTCAAAGAAGAAGTTTTATCAAAACACTCCCAAAACATCTCTGGGTATGATTTAATTACGAATCTAGTTTTAAAGAATTAAACACACAATTAATTTCAAATGTGTTTATTTCACCGGGGTATTTTTCGATGGCTTGGAAGCATGCTAAAATTACAGTCATCATCAAGCCCACAAAACCTATAGACTCCCGAATAACTACAGTCTGATCTGATCAGCCTTCTTTAATCAATTTCAACATTTCTTCATCATTCAGAATCGTCCTAAGCTGGCCTAATTTATTTTCTGACGACCTAAGTTATATAAGCTTATTATCTGTAGATTGTTTCTCAATACTTAAGCTTCACTTATCTCTTGATAGCTTGAAACTGAAATATTTCTTTGCCCTCGTCTGTCATCGCTATTTGGAACCTTTAGCTCTTTATAACACTACGTTCAGGCCAGAGATTTGGGTTCATAAGAGTATGTATTTGAACATTGGGTTAAGGTGTGTGTGGCTTACATCTACAAAACTTAATAAAGTCATGATTGGTTTGAGATTAGTTAAGCTCTAAGGACAGTATTTGAAACCTGTATTTTGTGCACAAAAAATCAGGTAACCACTAGCAACCCACCACACAACACAACACAACCCACCAGCCACCATAAGTTTTTTTTTAATTGTTTGGTCTGCCCTAATGGCGACGTTTGTGTTTTGTTTGGTTAAATTCGGCTTCGATTCAAGACGAATTGGAAGAAAGTAATAGTGGTGTTTCTGAAGTGGTATTTGTAAAGTGTACTCAAGTATTATATACTTCTAAATAATGTTTAAAAACACATTTCAGAGTGGGTTTTTGTCAATTCTGTACAGTATTGGAAGTAAACCATTACAGATTTGGGATAAAAAAGTGCGGAATGGACATATAAAAAGAATAACAGATAACGATATTCAGTCTCTTGTTTTGGAAATAGTAGGAACTAATGTCAGTACAACATTTATTACATGCCCAGCCGATCCTAAAAAAACTTTGGGTATCAAACTACCATTTTTGGTTATGATAATTAAAAACCTCAAGAAATACTTCACATTTGAAGTTCAGGTAATTTGAATAATAGAATAAATATTGTATATTTCAGATGTTAGGGGTGGACTTTAAAAAGAAACCTACACTCTTGTTTTTTTTTTTTTTTTAGAATAGGCTAGTTACAATAATTCGATATTACAATTTATTTACCTAATTATTTACTTTAGCTACTTCAGAATATTTGTCAAAATTTCAACTTAAAATAAGAAAATAAATGTGTAGTATAGCCTATTAGTGTAATAGATATAAAAGTTAGGAACGCCTATACAACAACAGAATTTACACCGACGTGAAACTGGCCATAGATTCCATCCATAAAAAGAACGAGTACCGGGAACTAGTTCCTAAATGAATCCTAACCTAGTTCATCAACTCAAACCATACAAAATATATATTTAATTAATAACGTGATGATAAGTACTACAAATAAAGATTTTAAATGAACAAACAGTACTTTTATGATAATAATCCCCTTTTATAGCCGCAATTTTCAAGACTATACTCAATTAAAAGGCAAGTTTTGAGAAACCCTATAAAAGGGCCCATACCTTAAAAACGTACAAACCAATTTTGATAAAACTTTCTACACACACTCACTACATGGTCTACTATACTAAAAAACAAGCCTCATTCTTAGGCCACGCCTATTTCCGGAGCCACAATAACTTTATAGGCCAAATGCTGACAAAAACCAATATATCTAGGTTATGTGCTAAAAAAATGTAATCTATTAAATCAACTCACCTGGAAAATCGTAGAGCATATTTAGGTTAATCCTCGCATACATATTGTAGCCACTTTATACATTCTTACATTCATACTTTACATTCATTTGAAGTAACTGTAAGATAAACTTACTTTTAGGTAAACACTTTTTAACACTACTTTAACACACTAACTTTTACTTTTACTTTAACACACTACTTTTACACTTTTTAAACACTACACTAAACAACTAATAACAACTATTCCATACGGTTTCTTCTGCCAGTTTTCATTATAATATATTGAATGTGCAGAATAAATTGCATTTAACCTACGCCAGGGACGGTTCACTGCTAAATGCCGGAGCTACCGAACCACTGTCCACTAACGGTGAGACGGTATTTCAGTAATCAGTACTTTGTAACGGTTACTTTTCTACAGTATCTGGAACGTTTACTGAGAACTAAAAATACAGACAACAGGTACTTTGTATCTAGTACTCTGTTACAAGGTACAAATATTTTCTCGTTCGGTTTACTTTACTAGTCCTGAAGTATAAAATAGAATTTATTTTTGAAAATATTACAATAACACATTATATGCATTGGTATACACAATGTACAAACCTAATGAGCAAACTTAAATAAAATGTAACATTCTTGTAAAATAAAATTAAAACAAAAACACTCGTAAATTAAAAGAAAATATTTTTCAAAAATAACTAAGGCCTCTAGAGGCAAGTGCCTGTGGAGAGGTTCCTTTTATTACAAAAATATTTTTTAGCTCAAAGAAAATTTCAATAAAACTTTAATTTTTTATAAGCTTCTAAAAAAAAATTGGATTAAAAGTGTGCTGCTGCAGTTACAAAGCAAATGAAAATCCACTTAAATAAATTCCAAACTAAAATTTACTGTTACTTTCTTTAATTAACTAGGAATCTATGCAGAGAAGAAAATCTAATTTATCAAAACCCAATAACCACTTCTTTAATGTTTTTGAAAATAACTTTATATCTCACAAACTAATAATTGAAGAAATTATACTAAACATTTTAGGTCCCAAAAAACAATACAATAACTATTTGAAAAAAATGCTAAGTTAGGCTTTGGAACTGGTATTGGTTCTTGCTTTCTTAATTTGTTTTTGTAATTATTTTTTAATTCTGGTAAATTGCCACTTATGACATAAAATATTTTAAAACTTTATAAACAAACATATATTTAAGGGAAAAATATTTTAAATCAACAAAAAGAGGAAAAGATTTCTCCATTCTTCGTTTTCGTTTAATCAAACCTTATGAATTTCTTTTTGTTGAGTTAGAAGTGGCTTTTAGATTTGTTTCATAGGCTCCACCCCAACAAAATATTCCCATTTATTCCCATATCATCCCAATTATTTTTCACATACGATAAAGCTGTATCGTCTGCAAAAGATGTAATATTTCCATTTAAATTTGAATCACAAAGATCATTTATGTAGATTATAAAAAGTACTGGGCCTAAAACTGACCCTTGAGGTACGCCACATTGTATAAACCCGAAGTCACTAAAAGAATTAATTAATTTTGACACATTGTTTTCTCTTTGTTAAATAGCTAACAAACCAATAATAAAATATTCCCCCGAATACCACATCCGTATAACTTTTGTAAAAGAATTGTGTGATCTACAGTATCAAACGCTTTTTTTAATATCTAAAAATAAACCACTAACTTTCTGCCCTGAATTTATTCCTGTATACACATTTATCTATGAAGCTTTTTAATGCTGCTTCAGTATTTAAACCTTTCCTAAAACCAAATTGATTGTTGCTGAAAAAATTAGTTTTTTCTAGAAATTTAATTAGCTTTTTTCTTCATTAACTTTTCAAACACTTTAGCAAAGGTAGAAAGTAAAGAGATTGGTCTGTAGTTATTACAGTCGGTAATTAGGCCACTCTTATGTAAAGGAGATATCACTACAGCTGTTTACAGAAGTACTCATAAAACTGTGTTTAATTAAATAAACAGTGTTTATTAGGGAATATACTACTCAGTATTTTTCAGCGTTAAAAATTACTGATTTAAAGTTCTTCTAGTATTTAAAACGTTACAAATATGAAATACTGATTTAGAGTTCTAGTATTTAAAACGTGAACAGTAAGGAAATAATGCTGGTTTCAAGTATCCAGTGTTTGTACTCAGTATCGCCGAGTAACTTGATTTGTTATGTAATACATCAAATGATAAATTCAAGAATATTGTCATAGCCGGAGATGTTAACATCAATGTTTTGAACAAAGACAGTACATATAGGAATTGTTTTAGTATTTTAAATTCTTATAACTTAGTTTATAAAGTAAATTTTCCTACTAGAGTTACCTCCGAGTCAGAAACCAGCATAGATAACTTCCTTACTAATATTACAACTGAGAAATTAAAAAACATCTGGCCTTATAAACATGTATATCATTATGGCATTTGGCCTATAAAGTTATTGTGGCTCCGGAAATAGGCGTGGCCTAAGAATGAGGCTTGTATTTTAGTATAGTAGACCATGTAGTGAATGTGTACAGAAAGTTTTATCAAAATTGGCTCGTACGTTTTTGAGATATGGCTGTCCATAGATTGGTTTTTGTCAGCACTTGGCCTGTAAAATCGACGTGCTCCGGAAATAGGCGTGGCCTAAGAATGAGGCTTATATTTTAGTATACTAGACCATGTAGTGAATGTGTACAGAAAGTTTTATCAAAATTGGCTCGTACATTTTTGAGATATGGCCGTCCATAGATTGGTTTTTGTCAGCACTTAGCCTGGTAAAATCGATGTGGCTCCGGAAATAGGCGTGGCCTAAGAATGAGGCTTATATTTTAGTATACTAGACCATGTAGTGAATGTGTACAGAAAGTTTTATCAAAATTGGCTCGTACATTTTTGAGATATGGCCGTCCATAGATTGGTTTTTGTCAGCACTTGGCCTGTAAAATCGACGTGGCTCCGGAAATAGGCGTGGCCTAAGAATGAGGCTTTTATTTTAGTATACTAGACCATGTAGTGAATGTGTACAGAAAGTTTTATCAAAATTGGCTCGTACATTTTTTGAGATATGGCCGTCCATAGATTGGTTTTTGTCAGCACTTAGCCTGTAAAATCGATGTGGCTCCGGAAATAGGCGTGGCCTAAGAATGAGGCTTATATTTTAGTATAGTAGACCATGTAGTGAATGTGTACAGAAAGTTTTATCAAAATTGGGCTCGTACGTTTTTGAGATATGGCTGTCCATAGATTGGTTTTTGTCAGCACTTGGCCTGTAAAATCGATGTGGCTCCGGAAATAGGCGTGGCCTAAGAATGAGGCTTATATTTTAGTATACTAGACCATGTAGTGAATGTGTACAGAAAGTTTTATCAAAATTGGCTCGTACATTTTTGAGATATGGCCGTCCATAGATTGGTTTTTGTCTGCACTTGGCCTGTAAAATCGATGTGGCTCCGGAAATAGGCGTGGCCTAAGAATGAGGCTTGTATTTTAGTATACTAGACCATGTAGTGAATGTGTACAGAAAGTTTTATCAAAATTGGCTCGTACGTTTTTGAGATATGGCCGTCCATAGATTGGTTTTTGTCAGCACTTGGCCTGTAAAATCGATGTAGCTCCGGAAATAGGCGTGGCCTAAGAATGAGGCTTATATTTTAGTATACTAGACCATGTAGTGAATGTATACTGATAGTTTTTATCAAAATTGGCTCGTACATTTTGAGATATGGCCGTCCATAGATTGGTTTTTGTCAGCACTTGGCCTGTAAAATCGATGTGGCTCCGGAAATAGGCGTGTGGCCTAAGAATGAGGCTTATATTTTAGTATACTAGACCATGTAGTGAATGTGTACAGAAAGTTTTATCAAAATTGGCTCGTACATTTATGAGATATGGCCTTCCATAGATTGGTTTTTGTCAGCACTTGGCCTGTAAAATCGATGTAGCTCCGGAAATAGGCGTGGCCTAAGAATGAGGCTTATATTTTAGTATACTAGACCATGTAGTGAATGTGTACAGAAAGTTTTATCAAAATTGGCTCGTACATTTTTGAGATATGGCCGTCCATAGATTGGTTTTTTGTCAGCACTTGGCCTGTAAAATCGATGTGGCTCCGGAAATAGGCGTGGCCTAAGATATGAGGCTTATATTTTAGTATACTAGACCATGTAGTGAATGTGTACAGAAAGTTTTATCAAAATTGGCTCGTACATTTTTGAGATATGGCCGTCCATAGATTGGTTTTTGTCAGCACTTGGCCTGTAAAAATCGATTGTAGCTCCGGAAATAGGGCGTGGCCTAAGAATGAGGCTTATATTTTTAGTATACTAGACCATGTAGTGAATGTGTACAGAAAGTTTTATCAAAATTGGCTCGTACATTTTTGAGATATGGCCGTCCATAGATTGGTTTTTGTCAGCACTTGGCCTGTAAAATCGATGTAGCTCCGGAAATAGGCGTGGCCTAAGAATGAGGCTTATATTTTAGTATACTAGACCATGTAGTGAATGTGTACAGAAAGTTTTATCAAAATTGGCTCGTACATTTTTGAGATATGGCCGTCCATAGATTGGTTTTTGTCAGCACTTGGCCTGTAAAATCGATGTGGCTCCGGAAATAGGCGTGGCCTAAGAATGAGGCTTATATTTTTAGTATACTAGACCATGTAGTGAATGTGTACAGAAAGTTTTATCAAAATTGGCTCGTACATTTTTGAGATATGGCCGTCCATAGATTGGTTTTTGTCAGCACTTGGCCTGTAAAATCGATGTAGCTCCGGAAATAGGCGTGGCCTAAGAATGAGGCTTATATTTTAGTATACTAGACCATGTAGTGAATGTGTACAGAAAGTTTTATCAAATTTGGCTCGTACATTTTTGAGATATGGCCGTCCATAGATTGGTTTTTGTCAGCACTTGGCCTGTAAAATCGATGTGGCTCCGGAAATAGGCGTGCCTAAGAATGAGGCTTGTATTTTTAGTATACTAGGACCATGTATTGAATGTGTACAGAAAGTTTTATCAAAATTGGCTCGTACATTTTTGAGATATGGCCGTCCATAGATTGGTTTTTGTCAGCCACTTGGCCTGTAAAATCGATGTAGCTCCCGGAAATAGGCGTGGCCTAAGAATGAGGCTTGTATTTCAGTATACTAGACCATGTAGTGAATGTGTACAGAAAGTTTTATATCAAAATTGGCTCGTAAGTTTTTGAGATATGGCCGTCCATAGATTGGTATTTGTCCAAAAATAGAAGAGGTCTAAAATGAGGGTAGTAATATAATAACAGTAGACCATGTATTCAAAAGTAATGTATTAAGTTATAATCTATAGATATTTTTGTATTTGTTCTTTTTTTAAATTATAAAAATTTAATTTTAATATATAATTTAATCCTGAAGTGATTGAACTGGTTTCAGGAACTAGGTTAGTTGTAGTTCAGGAACTAGGTCAGGAGTAGTTCATGAACCCAGGTTAGGATTCAAGTCAGCGGATTAGTTCTTTTTTATGGATCGAATCTATGGCCAGTTTCACACTGCTGAATTTACAACAGAAACACTGCAAGTAGATGAGTATGAAGTTTGGATTTGGCTGGGAAATAGTGTAAAGCGCAACCATTTTTACTTTTTTATTCTTTTTATTTATATAGTTTTTACATTATTTTCTTTGGTTGTATTTGTTATTTTTAGTTTTATTTTATTTTAATAATATTGTAAACATATAGACTACTGATGGTCAGGGGCATTTCGGTTTAGCCTTGTATCGGAAAGGGGTACTCACATGATCGGAGCTCAAATTTAGGTTCTACTCGAGGGTGTTTTTCTTTATTTTCCAGCAATGCGAGATGGTGCCAATTCTTTCCTCTATTTCATGAAAGCAGGTACTCATTTATATAAAGCTGTACAAGTTATAAATTTTGTAAGGTTTCTTTGATATCTAAGTCTAGGCAATAGTTGGTTTTGTTGTTTTGTAATGTTGGTGTTAAATTTATGTTTTTAAATTGTGATGTAAGAGATTCTTCTTGTTACAGTAATTTATTATAGCCTAACTCTCATTATGAACGATTTTTACATATAGAAGTTGTATAATAGGCTATATTGAATTGTTTGATAAAAAAAACCGAATAACGAGTGTAGGCCGCTTATTAAAGTCTCCCTGATGTTATCATTAGGCCAAATGCTTAGTAGGCTACCCTTAATTTTATTTTTTGGTTTGCTCAGAGTTTTTAATTAATTTACATTGGGTAATCTTATTAGGCTATTTAACTCTTTCATGTTAACCATTTTTCCCGATTTTTCATGTTGTAGGAATAAACTATTATATATGTAAGAGTAAAGAAACTAAAGTCTATGTTATATTACAAGAGGAAGTATTTATATGAGTGTTGATTAGGTTAATTTGGTTGCAGTATAGTAAATGGCCACCATCACAATTGTATCACGGTAGTTTACCAAATTATGGATTAATTATTGCTAGCTCTCTTTAATACATTGAATAACAATGTTGTTCCAAATTAATTCAAACAAAGTGAATTTGTATGGTATTTGAGTAGGCTAATGGTTAAAGTAAAATGACGATGTATATGTGTTATAGTTAGTGCCGCCATTAGTCAATAACGAAACACATGATTTTAATTCTAAATATATTTCCAAACACGATTTTACTTTCAATTAATTTTGAGCAAACCAAATTAAGTTTTATGCTTTTGAATCGTATTATGGTGAAGCTATACTTTGATACGTAAAATAAATGTATCTGTTTCAGATTTTATAAAATAACTAAACTATATTTAAACGACATTTAATCAGCGTAGTACTTACGATTACTTCAATCTGAAATGGCATTTCTCCAGTTACTGATGCCAGCAAAAGTACATTTATCAATAATTAAAAAGTCATAGTTTGTTTGATTTTAATTAAAATAGTACATGATTTTTTATTACATTGAATTGTCACTAGCAACAGCTGGCAATGATAACTAGTCTGTATAAAGAAAGCTGGGGATGTCATATTCGATAGTATCAATATTTAAAATTAATAATCATAATCTGATTGTGTTGGTGGCCGCTTATTATACTGTAGCCATATCGATGATTCGATTGTGGTGATGGCCACTTATTATGTTGCAGCTGTTAATGAACTGACTTACCTGAGAGCCAACCTTCTGAGGGTTTACCAATATTCTTAGGGGATTTTCCCTTATTAATGGAATGTTTTTTTAGGTATTTCCTCACAATTAGCTAATATTGCTATTTGATTTAATTTCATAAATGCTTTGCATTTGAAAAATAAAAAAATTGAAATGGTTCTTTTACCCTACCTTTTAAATTACTAATAAAAATTGCCTATAATATATAAAACTGTCTATTACTAAAAATATGTAATTGCACATGATGTGTCCAGTGATAAGTTTTCTTTAAAAAGATAATTTGTTTTAAAAGTGTTAAAAGTGATTTAATAATGAAGAAACTGAATATTGTCATAACTTAGCACAGCTAGACTGGCTGATAGTTTATTTTGAGTGATTATCTGACACTTTATCAAGTAGAAACCCTAGTCTTGAAATGTCTGTGTGATTTTACTTTCTGGAATGATTTTATTTAACAAAAGAGACTGACAGTTTACAAAACATTTTAAGACAACATTTCCGTATCCGACAGTCTTTCAAGCGGAGGTCGCAGCCATTATGGAATGTGCTCGTAAGAATCTTCGTCTGCGATATAGGGGCAAGACGATTAACATTTTCACAGACAGTCAGGCAGCACTGAAGGCGCTGGATTCCTGTGCAATCAAATCCAAACTGGTTTGGGATTGCTATCAGACCGTTTCCTCCCTTGCCAGAATCAACAATGTAACCGTCTGTTGGGTTCCTGGTCATGAGGGGATTCTTGGGAACGAAAGAGCTGATGCCCTGGCCAACCAGGGCTCAGCAACAATTATGACGGGCCCTCAACCATTCTGCGGTGTTCCAAGGTGTGAATCCTCTAGGGTTGTCTCGAAATGGATTCGCGCGGAGCATGGTAGAAGGTGGAGGTTGCATCCGGGTTTGAGAGTGAGTAGAATGGTATTACAGTCACCTTCCTCCAAGGTGGCCTCGGACCTTCTCTCATTAAACAGATCAATGTCTTCTAAGGTCATTGGTCTCATTACGGGGCATGGTCACCTGAAGAAGCATCTACACAGAGTTGGCATCCTTCAGGAGGATCCGCTCTGTGGAAGGTGTAATGAGCAGGAGGAGACTGCTGAGCACCTGCTCTTTGATTGCCCAGCAATAGCAAGAGAGCGGTATGCCATCTTTGGTAGCTTGAACAGGGGTGGCGAGTTTTCCCAGGAGGACTTGATAGGTTGTTTTCGGCGGTTTGTTGAACTGCTGAGGTTGTAGACTGGAAGTCCTCATGGTGTTTCCGGGGTGCGCAAAAGGCCCTTGAGGCTTAAGTGCATGGCAGTAGGCCGCCCCAGAGAAAAAAAAAAAAAAAAAAAAGACAACATTTTGTTTTATTTGTTTTCAAAATAATTATTAAAGCTTGTACAACAAAATGTAAACTGGCTCCCGTTTTTACAGTTTTGTTTGTAAGAAATAAACCCCACTATCCATTATCTATTTTGTTTTTACTGACTGTGTTCTCGGTTTATCTGGATCACTTTTGATACCACCTAATCTGAATAAATGAAATTGATTCAAATTAATCTGGATAATGAAGTTGTACTGTACTATGTGAATTGACAAAAAAAAAATATATATATATGGGTAGGGTACGATAAGCGGACCCGGTTTTTTATATCGAAGAATGCAATCATCGATACCTAATATTCGCATCTAAAATCCTAGACTATCGATCGATATAAAAGTATCTATAGTTCTCAATAACAATCATATGTTTTAATGTAAAATATGGATTTAATATTTACAGTGATGAAACAAATTATTATAAGCAAAATCAGGAAAACTGAACATGACCATATTTGCTCTTCTCACAGTTACAGTTGTTTCATTTCCACAAATTTCACATAATGGATTTTTCGGTACGAGTCCAACATGTTGAAGCCACGTAAAACATGTCATCATCTTTCAAAGCAATGTTGTGTAGTTTTCTAAAATTGTCTGCCATTTTTAATAATCAAATGTTACTTATATGTAAAATTGAAATATTACCTTACGTGTATTATTTGAAAGTGTTTACAGTTGTTAATATAGATTATTTAAGTTATTTGTTCAAAATAATTAATCAGTATTGATTGATTATATCGGTGGTTATGATTAAGTAATATCGTTTGCCAATTTCAATATAAAAAACCATGTCCGCTTATCGTATTCTACCCATATATATTTCTCCAGGAAACCATTTTTCAAAAAACAGTTATTTCATATGAGTTTCTGAAACAATTGTAATTTTCCAAGAGAAAACAATGCAGAGTAAAATTTCATTAAACCAGCACCTGATAGCTTAGCACACCTTTTGGGAAAAGCAACATTTTCCCAGACGCAAAACGTCAATCATTTAATACGCAACGATATTTTTTCTGTACGTGGTGGGCACACTGTTTAGGCTGGCGCAGAGAAGAAGGTATGCTTCATATTCGGCCGAGTTTGGGTGATATCTATTAGACTCGAGTTACGTGTGTGACTGACAATGGCTTTCGGCTGTCAGCCTGTGTAACCAATTGCACTTGCGTATTTTTAATTTGCTTAAACTGATTTATTCACCCAAAAACTCACCAAACTACATTTTCTGAAACTAGACTTAATTTGTGACCATTAGGCAATCTTGGAATTTGAAATTTATTTACTGAATGATATTTACCAGGCACATTCCCCCCCTTTCTTATATACAAACTAACAAAATATATTTCCCCACTCACTGTAAAAAATTCAAATGAAAATATTTACTATAGTTGCTTTATTGATTTTGCTGTTCATTGTGAATAAAATGACACCAACAAATACAGTTAGGTTTGTAGTATAAACAATTTTTTTACAGATTTTAGAAAAATAAAATAATTAAAAATTTAATATGTAGCAACATATTAAATGATTGTACTGTACTGTGGTTTAGGACAATGTACAAATTATATAATATGTTAAACTTTTTGAAAATTTGAGTGGTTTGGAAATATTATTACACCTTGATTTTGATTTTCTATTAATTTCAATATTATATTAGTTCATATGAAAAAGAGCATATTATTTTCACTGATTAACGTAATACTTATTTTAAAATTCATTATAGACTACATAATTTGAGTACCATAAATAGTGTGGATATACGAGGTATGACTATTAAATAACGGGACTGATATTGTAAACAAATTTATTTTCATTTTAAACATAATTACTTATTATCACCTTCAATATACACCCCTTCTCTATCCCTGCAACGCTCCATGCGAATTTTCCATTGTTGGAAACAATGCTGAAAGTCATCTTCTGTCAACTCTTTCAGGAGTCTTGCCGCTTTTTCTTGAACAGCTTCTACGGATTCAAATTTCGTACCTTTCAATGCAGATTTCGCCTTAGGGAAAAGATAAAAGTCGCATGGTGCTAGGTCTGGCGAGTAAGGTGGATGTTCTAACACTGGGATGCTGTACTTGGTCAGAAACCGCTTGACAGATAACGCGGAATGAGCTGGCGCATTGTCTTGGTGCAAAATCCATGATTTGTCCTTCCACATTTCAGGTCGTTTTTTTCTTACTCTTTCACGTAGTTTATTAAGTACCTCAAGATAGTAATGTTGATTAATTGTTTGACCTTCAGGAACCCAGTGAAGGTACACAATCCCACGAATTTCGAAAAAAACAATCATTATTGCTTTAAATTTTGACTTGCTCATTCTTGCTTTTTTGGCTCTCGGTGAAGTTGAGGTTTTCCAATGCATGGATTGGCGCTTCGTTTCCGGATCATAAGTAAAAATCCACGATTAATCGCATGTTATTATTCTTTCCAATAAATTTGGGTCATTTTCAATGGCATTCAAAGTGTCAGTACAAACATTTTTACGAGCTGCTTGTTGATTAATCATAAGAATTTTTTGTACCATTTTTGCACACACTTTTCGCATGTTCAAATTGTTATGTAAAATTTGCCGTACACATTCTTTATCAATGCCTACAGATTCAGCAACTGCACGAATGCTTAATCGTCGGTCAGACCGAATCAAATTAGCAACTTTTTCGACATTGTCTTCCGTTTTTGATGTTGAAGGACGACCTGGTTGCGAATCATCTTCAACGTCTTGTCGACCATCTTGAAAACGCTTAAACCATTCAAAAACACGAGTCCGCGATAAACATTCACTCACATACACTTCTTTTACTAAATTATAGGTTTCGGTAGCGGTTTTTCCAAGTTTAACGTGAAATTTAATAACAATTCGTTGCTCTATTATTACGCTAACCATTTTTCCGGCAAAACAAAATAACAACACTTACATAAATGAAGGTTATGACACAACAATGTTGTTTACAGAAACGAGACTAACTGCATTCTGAAGAGGAAGTCTCAACCTACACAGCTGTTGGTCTTTGTTGGTTGGTGCATGCGCACTCTCGTTCCACTGCAGCGTCAGTCCCGTTATTTAATAGCCATACCTCGTATTCTATATTTTTATTTTTCTCATACTAATACTTTCAAATTATTTAACTTCCATGTTTTGTTGTAGGTATTAGATGACAAAAATGTCAGAAGAAGGTTTAGAGCAAGCAATTATCAATCCACTACGCGTGTGAAGCCCTTCATTTGTACAATGCCCATGAGATTAGACGATGGTTGGAACCAGATTCAATTCAACTTGGCCGACTTTACCAGAAGAGCATATGGAACAAACTACATTGAGACGCTTCGAGTGCAGATACACGCAAATTGTAGGATACGTAGAGTTTACTTCTCCGACCGTCTCTACTCTGAAGATGAACTGCCTGCTGAGTTTAAGTTGTTTTTACCAATACAAAATAAAGTTAAACAGTGAAGTTGAAATACAGTGTGATGTGTTTTAATTTTATACCACCACCAAGACCAGTGTAACTTCAACCTTTACATGTTAAAAACGTGTTTATGCTTTTTGTCTTAATCAAATTTGATTTTGTTTGAAAAAGTGAATATTTTAAACAAGTGAATTTTTGTAACTATTGGTGAATAATTACTAATGCTATGTAAATGTTAACTTTGTTTTTCTTAAAAATTAAATTTTAAACAAGAAGCATGCAATATTTTGTATAATTTATATACAGTAGAATACGAATTATAATATTCCAATTTAGGTACCTTGATTATTTAGTACCTTCCAATTATGAGCTTCTAATTTAAGAACCTTGAAGTATGAAATCAAAATTAAAGGGTTCGGAGAAAAAATAGTGCTAACCATAATTTTTTACTAAACTGGACTGCCAACGCCATGTTTGAGAACTACAAGCAGCACTGACTAGTTTTCATTAAGTTCCACTAGAGTGTGCACACTATATCAGTTGCAATGTCTTTCCTCAACTGTTTTCATTGAATGTTTTGAGAAAAGTAGTTTTAAGTAACAGCACAACATGGAGCATAACAGACTGTGTAAAAAAAACTTTCTCTTAAATATTCTCATTATTTATACGATTCTGATGATTCATCTTATACAAATGGATGACACAGATAGCGATCCAGACTTCTACTAGAGAATGAAACCTTTTGTTCACAGTTTGAGGTTAGTTTTGTTTGGCATTATATTAGCGCCAACCTATAAGGTAATGGATTTGAGGTTAGCATTTAAGCTTCTGCATGATGACCAAATGAAGTTAACATAGATCGTATGTGATAAAAGTTTTTTAATATTGTTAGTTGAAACCCAAACCACTTCGATTGATCTCCATTATCTCCTATTTTTACGAAAAAGCGCCAAAACTTATCTTGATGCTTGGCACTATGTTCCATTGGATTAACTTGTGTTGGTAGTTGGGACTTTGTCTCCCTCAACATGTGTGTTCTATTTTTCTGGTGAATTAAAATGAATTATTTCTCTTTTGTGGTTTATATTAACACTTTATTTGAATATTTTAAGGACTTTTATAACTTGTAAACAAAAAATTAAAAATAAAACTAGTTGAGAAATGTAACAAATAGCATAGACTATTTTATTTCTCAAAATCCTTATGAAATTCTTGCAACAAATGAGGAGGAAGAGGAAGGCGTAGGTGAATTAAATAGAAACAATTTGAGTAACTCAAATAAAATGTTAATATGTGCAGGCAGCCATGGTCGGGACTTAAACTGGCATAAATTGAATGCAAGAATCCTTTGAAGTTGTTGGTTTTGTTAAGCCAGGAGGATGTGCAAGCAAGTTTTAAATAGTGGCTTAGTTTGAGAGAATCTGGATACAAATGATTTTTTAGTGATTATGTGTGGCTCGAACGATGTAGCTAATAACGAGGCTAACGAAGCTCTTGAAAAAATAGAAGTAACTCTGATTAGTATTACACAACCAAATATTGTTTTGATAGATTTGCCTAAATGAAGGGACTTTTATGAGGATGATCTTGTGTGGATACTGAAATACCAAAGACCAGCGCAAATCTAAAAAATCTATGTAACAGGTTTCCCACTGTTACTCTTGTAGAGGCCAGCAAAGCCAAAAGGCGATTCCATACATGTCATGGGCAACACTTCAATGATGCAGGAAAGGAATGGCTTGCCAAACTTATTGTGGAAGCAGCGACAGGAAGAAAAATGCAGTCACAACACCCGCATCTGACGGATGAGCAGTCTCCACCACCAGGCACCAAGACTTCATCGGGAAGTTCCAGCTCAGCGTTTCTAGGCCAAAACCCCTAGGGGAACTTTTCTGCTATACCAATTAGTGTTCTGCATTTAAATGTACAGTCGATTAGAAGTAAGTAGTATAAATTGTAATGTTTTAACACACTTAATAAACATTGGCTATGTGGACAAGAAATCTCATTTTATGTTCCTTGTGGTTGTAGTTTAGCTGCTGTTTACTGTAGGAAAAATCTACATACCAGATATATGAGGTGACAGGATAATATAAAGGCTGTTCAAAAAGTATTGGACCTTCTGTCTTTCACTTAAACGAATGAAGCGCTGGCGGCCAAGCTTAGTGAAGATGTAGAAGGGACTATCAAGCACGTGCATGCACTGTTTCGTATAATTACAAAGCTTCAGTCGCCAGCAGTCAGCCTAGTAGTGTAGACCTGTCTGTTGTGTTCAGCGGTTTTTATATAGTTATAAAATTACAGAAAAACTTTTGAGCAGCGTTACTGCCTAAAATTTTTCCAAAAGCTTTTCTTTTTTTTCATTGGGGCGGCCTACTGCCATGCACTTAAGCCTCAAGGGCTTTTTGCGCACCCCGGAAATACACCATGAGGCCCACCAGTCTACAATTTCAGCAGTTCCACAAACCGCCAAAAACAACATATCTGGTCCTCCTGGGAAAATTCACCACCCTTGTCCAAACTACCAAAGATGGCATACCGCTCCCTTGCTATTGAAGGGCAGTCAAAGAGCAGGTGCTCAGCAGTTTCCTCCTGCTCATTACACCTTCTACATAGCGGATCCTCCTGAAGGATGCAACTGTGAAGATGTTTCCTCAGGTGACCATGCCCCGTGATGAGACCAATAACCTGAGAAGACATTGATCTATTTAATGAGAGAAGGTCCGATGCCACCCTGAAGGAAGGTGACTGTAATACCATTCTACACATTCTCAAGCCCGGATGCAATCTCCACCTTCTCTCATGTTCCGCGCAAATCCATTTCGAGACAACCCTAGAGGATTCACACCTTGGAACACCGCAGAACGGTTTGAGGGCCCGTCATAATTGTCACTGAGCCTCGGTTGGCCAGGGCATCAGCTCTTTCGTTCCCAGGAATCCCCTCATGACCAGGAACCCAACAAATGGTCACATTGTTGATTCTGGCAAAGGAACAAACGGCCTAATAGCAATCCCAAACCAGTTTGGATTTGATCACGCAAGAGTCCGGTGCCATCAGCGCTGCCTGACTGTCCGTGAACATATTAATCGTCTTTCTCCTATATCGCAGACGAAGATTCTCACGAGCACATTCCATAATAGCTGCAACCTCCGCTTGAAATTACTGTCGGATACAGACCCATAGGGACCACCAGTTCCCTACATGGTCTCACTCCCAAAATCCCAGCGCCTGTGCCGCTTTTTGTTTTAGAGCCGTCTGTGAACCATTCAAGCCCCGCTGGTGGAAGAGGTTTCCTTCCCTCTGACCAATCATCCCTAGAGGGTACAACAATCCTAAAGGGTTTGTCAAAGGAAAACTTTTGTGGCATCTGATCAGAGATCATATGCAGAGCATCCTCCTGTATCAGGGTGCTATTTCTACAGTGCCCACCGATGCAGACCAACCAGAGTCCCATCTGCTGAAGACAGTAGGCACTCCTCCTGGCCATAGCCCGAATGACAATGTCCAGTGGGGCGAGGTTAAGACAACAGTCCAGAGCTGCGCCTGGTGCACTAGGAAATGCCCTAGTGATAGCAAGGCAGGCCATCCTTTGGATACCCGCCAGACGAGCTAACCACCATCTTGGCCACCAGACGACAGTTCCATACATTAGTGCAGGTCTGACCACGGAAACATAAAGCCAGTACAAGAGTACAAACTCACGTCTGCATTGCATTAGAGACCATTTCCCCCTGGCAATAACCCTTTCTAGATGAGGCCCCCAGTTAAGAACCCTATCTAGGATCACGCCCAGGTACTTGACCTCGAACTTCAGCTCAATGGAAGAGCCTTTGAATAGAAAGGGACCAATGCCCTCCATATGTCGCCTCCTAGTAAAGGCAACCACAGCAGCCTTGGCGGGGTTGACAGTGAGGCCAACCTCATCACACCAATTTCCCACCATGTTCAGAGCAGCATTGGTCAGTTCCGTGATTGTTGTGTTGAACTTGCCACTCACAAGAATCACAAAATCATCTGCGTACCCCTGTGCAACGACACTGCTACTATTCAAAGAATTTAGCAGGTCGTTCACAACCAGGTTCCACAGGAGAGGAGAAAGGACGTCACTCTGCGGACAGCCCCTCATAGTCTTCACACTAACACTTGCTCCCATGAGGGTTGTGACAACCACCCTGTCCGTGAGCAAGGCCCTTATACAGTCACACACCTGACCATCAACACCACGTCTTGAGACCGCATTGATAATCGCCTGTGTTGTCAAAGGCTCCTTCGATGTCTAGGATGACACCTATGGCTACCTCTTTTGCTGTCAGCGTCTTCTCAATCCTGCATACCAATTGATGCCGAGTCGCATGACCTTCCGGGACGATTTTTGAGTGTAGGCATGCTGGTTAGGATGTAGAGGTCGCTCCCTCCCAAACAAACCTGGCAACCATTTTCTCCATGGTTTTAAGAAGAAAGGAGGACAGGCATATCGACCTGAAAGACTTCAGCCGATCCATGTCAGCCCTCCCCTGCTTTGGTATGAACACTACTCTGGACACTCTCCAGGATAGTGGAATGTACCTGAGGGCCACGGAGGCTCTGAACAGTCTGCACAGCTGGGGAAGGAGAATATCCAGCCCCCGCTACAAGCAAACCAGTCTCACCCCCAGAAGTTTTATTTTTTTATTTTTTTTTTTTTGTTACAGAGGGCCAGGTTTCCCAGGCCTGGTAGTTGCCTCTCAGCCATCCGGCTTATTTATTGTGCACCCTCTCCCAGGTTTAAGCTGTATCAAATCCCAGGCCTTTACTAAACCATGAGATCTTCTGAACAATGCTTTCCTGTTCCAACCCCTCTTCCGTATGCATAAGAACACCTAGGGATCTTGAGCGTTTGCTCTGTAATGCCGGACAACAAATATGACAAATATTCTGTTCAGGTGACTTCAACACAATAAGCATATTTTTCCAAACATCATTGAGGCATTATGATCATTGGTACACACTCCCTAGCTCTGCAAATCATCCTGTCTTGTTACCTCAGGATGCATTTCAAATTTTCTCCGAATGAGAATCTTCTTGAACGTGACTGGTGA
Source organism: Homalodisca vitripennis (assembly GCF_021130785.1). Taxonomy (NCBI): domain Eukaryota; kingdom Metazoa; phylum Arthropoda; class Insecta; order Hemiptera; family Cicadellidae; genus Homalodisca; species Homalodisca vitripennis. The sequence goes on along the minus strand of NC_060211.1, from coordinate 127,092,113 downwards.
AACGTTCCTAGGTGAACTGCTTTCATATGGCCTCCCAACAGGAAAATCATCTGAAATTTCCAACAGGACAAACCATACTTTCCCTTAGCAATCTGTACTATCTTGCTACATCTGAGTAGATTTCACATGCCCCCAACAAGGACGTTATCTTGAATCATAACATGAACAGCAACATTTTTTTCGCTTAGTGGTTGCCCGCCACATATATCAGAAGTGGGTGTCTCAGCCACGTAAAGAAGGCAAAACTTTCAGTATGATTTTATAGTAGCATTCCATATTATAATCTATGTTGTGTCATTCTAGGTGTTTTATGTTCAACACAAAATGCTTCAATCTCTATAAACAGTAAAGACATGGTTTTATCTTATAATGATAAAATTCTATCCAATGCTTACTTTGGTTTGACTAAAGCAATATTCCTAGCCACCGCATCATATTTGTTCTTGCATCCTTGAAAAGAAGCAAAATCTTTTCCAACAAAGACAACATCAGCCAAAGGCAGCAGTTCTTTGAGTTCATCTTTTGGCTTTTCAAGCTCAACGGAGGTTACAATTTTGGAATGTGCAGAATTCCACTCTGTGACGTACTTCAGCATCAAAACTACCTGTCTAACATTACGCCCCTGAAACATGAGAACATTATATTTGATACAATAAAAATAAATTCTTACTTTGTTCTATCAATATTTAAATAAAATCTAAGAACTCTGCATTTTTGGGTTCAGCTAAGTATTTGAAAAGATGAAAGAGTCTTATAAATATAATAGATACTAGTAATAATTCACTTATTTCATCACAATATACACATTGCATAAGCAATTAAACAAGTGGCAATTCATTAATATAAATTAATATATAATATTACTTTATTAAAAACCCTTTCGTCATTTTGCATATGCAAAGATGATGACATGACATCTTCAACTAAGATTTAGAATTTTTAAATGGAGACATAGTTTAACAAACAATCTTGAATGATAAACGATTTGATCCCGTTTAAACAAGGTCAGGTGTTGGACTGTACAGAACAGAAGTGATGTCCCAGCTGATAATTACGGCTTACTGGTCTGCTGTGTAACTGACTTATGTTGCACTGATAAAAAAAAGAAAGCACTTGTAAATATTACATATGTTTTAAATGGGTTTGTGGGACTGTGTGTTATTTGTCTATAACCTGACTTTGACAATTTTTTTTAAATTATGGTTTCTGAAACTACTGTTTCCTCCCAACTGCATCCTGCATTTTAAATGCTGAATTCAACTTGTGTACCAAAAGTTTGACAGGTTCTTTCCAATTAAGATGGTGGTAATTTCTGATTAAACGGAGGCCACAGATAATAAACAGAATTTAGCAACTTTGGGTGGGCAATTACACAATAAATACTAACGGTTAGGTTAGATTAGTAAACCTCTAACGATGGCTGACCACGAATTCCTAGTAGCACATAAAGTGTTGTGTCCGTATGGGTACGGACTAAGTCCGTAAGCTAGGTAAAATAGTGATAAATTATAAGGCATTACGAACCAAATTCTAAGGCTACATAATAATAAGCTAAACTTGGATAAATTAATAAATCGGAATTCGCATAAAAAGTTGAAATCTTAGAAAAGATGAAAACTTTATTGAGAGGGCTATTAATTAGTTGCGAGCTTAAAATAATCATAATTGGAATCAGACAGAATCAAGAAATGAGTTCCAAAAACCTCAAGAGTCTAAATGAGTATTAAAAATTAATTCTTTATTTGTCTATACCTAGTTTTTATTAGCATCGTTAGCTTAATGTTCCCTTTTTTCCAAGATAGATAAATAATTATTTATTAATTCTATTGATATTTTCCTAAAGTATAGGAACATTTTTGTTCTATTCTAAAAATACCAAAACTATTTTTGTTTGATAAAACAATCCAAAACACTAAGATAAATGGTTAATAAAGAAGATGTACATTGAGTGTACAACAATCCTGTAATGTTGAGGAAATATTACATTTTATGTCATTCAAATAATTTATGTACTCTAACACTATTTTATAATCATGCAATTAAGTCACTAATTGTGTTTATGGAGAGATAACAAGGGATAACAAATGAGTTCGTTGACTTATTAAAAGCATTACATTGCGTTTTTCATTGAAGATTATTACAATTTTTTTAGATATGAGCTGAGCTTAACTTAGGATTGGAAATAGATTAAATTGTATTTATTGAGATTGTAAATTAGACGCTTTGTGCCAATTAAAATTAAAAATTCAATACAAGATGCAAACCAATTAATTTTTTAAATAATCACAATTAAAATAAAATAAATTTAAAAACAGTTTGAAAATAATACTCTACTTTAATTACATTATAATCATGCAATATGTAATTGAACTCAGAAAGTTAAAAATAGGAAATACGTTACCTAGTTTAAAATAAATCAGATATGGTACCTACAGGGATATTTCTTTTGGCCAGTGTTATTTACTATATATGTAAATAGGTGAAATTTCATGTTCATGGCCTCTGATGACCGATTAAACTATATTCAATTCCATAAGGAATCCAATGAGTAAAATTTAATTATTTTAAAACCATTAGTAATAAATAGATTTATATTATTTTTTATTTTAAATATTCCTCAGAAGTGAAATTTAATTCTCCCTGGTGTACTACAGAACAGAACCAATAAAATTAAAACTGTAAACTTTTAAAACATTATTTATTATTTTCCTTTCATTTCATTTGAAATAATTTAAATACTGTATGTTGCACTGAACTTTGTAATTTAATATTATTTAACAAATTCTACTACAGATTGCTCATTTTCAAACATAATACTGATGTAGTCAATCATTATTGTTTATATAATTAATTATTAAACATAATATTAAACAACAAAGAGAATTGTTAAACTTTATTAAAAAGAGAGAATTGTTTTACTTTATTTGTTAACTTTGTTTCATCTGACTTGAGAAACATATTTGTAGTGATTTTCATTATGTTTAGTAAATACAAAGATATTTGTAATGTACTTGAAATCTAGTCCTTTCTATGAATTAAAGTGATTCAGTGGAAGTAATAAAATATTTAAAACAATTTTTAACCTGTTATACATAAAAACATAATTTAAAAATAACAGTAACTAGACTATGTTAATTAACCAGTAAATGACCATGTTTTTCATTCAATGGTCAATTTGGAACTAATTGAGTAATGTCACAATTAGTTTTCTTACAGACATTAAATTTAACTATGTATTATTATAGACAGTACAATATGTTGGATTTCTTTTATTTTTTTCTTGATTGTAACTTTATTGTTTTGTGTTTTGAGATATTATAATGAATATGATTGTGAGGTAATTTTAAACGTGAAACTCAAATTTCTCCAATGTTATTTTTTTGTAAATGCACTAATGATAAATTGATAAATGTTTCTTGTACTAAAAAAGCATTATAGGTTTTATATTGATTTTTCTCGCAAACTGAAATTCAAGTTTTCATACCTCAAAATGAATCCATTTGTATTGTTCTAAATCCAGATTTCTGAAATCTTCGATTGTTAATTCCGGCAAGTTTTTGTTTGAGTGAACAATAGTTCGAGATCCATTTTTTGCATTAATAAGTACAGAAGAAAAAGGACAGTCACAACCTCTGTGTTTGACAACATTTTTAATTATGATTTTGTGTTTTTCGAAATCCTCGACTGCATACCTGGAAAATGTAGAGTAAGTGTTACAACGTTTCACTTGACACTTCTTGGATTATGAATGGAATGAGTGTTCCGTGAGGGTACGGAGGGAATTATTTTTTATTAATTGGTTCTATATCAAATAATATTAATGAAAATTGATATGTCACAACAGTCTGGTTACTCCTATGTCTTTACCATTATCCCTTTTGGGTCTTTTGGGTTAATTTTTTTTCTAATTTTAGTCCACAATAGTTTAAGTACTAACAAAAACATTGCTGATACATGTATACGAGGTGTGTCCAAAAAGTATTCGACCTTGACATCTGGCATGAACTGACGTTACTCGGCAGCAGCGGCAATCTGGTCCCCTTCAAAGTACTCCCCTGAACAAGCCACTACCTTATTCCAACGCTCCTCCCACTTCCGGAAACACTCCTTAAATTCATTTTGCAGAATGGCTAACAGGTCCTTCGTCGCATTTTGTTTTATTTGTTCAACATCGTCAAATATTTTTACTTTCAAAGGAATTTTTAATTTCGGAAATAGCCAGAAGTCACAAGGAGCTATGTCAGGACTGTAGGGAGGCTGTCGTAGTTGGTTGATGTTGTTTTTGACCGGTCGGTTACGCCGCGGCCGCCTACTGGTCGGCGGTCGGATACTTTTTGGACAGACCTCGTACAAGACATAACACGTTGTATAAAAACCTTATTGAGGAAAAAAATGTAAAGCCTTGAATTAATGTAAAATAGAATATAATTAATGGTAAAAATAAAAATAAAACTTTAATTTATCACAACAATTTAAATTACCTATGAATTCCATAAGTGCTTAGAGGTTGAATAAGAGATATGATATAAAGTCTGAGAGTAAAAGTGTTTTGTAAAATTTAAATCAAAATTTGTCCAAAACTTTATATCATCTCTACCACTTAACTTATAAAATTTATAGTTTTATTTAAAATTTCTCAACCTTAATGAATGATGGCAAGAAAAGGTTCACATTTTAAGTACATTTTTCAACATGCCCAAAAATAAGGTTCACGATTTAGAGTTAAATCATTCAATTTACTCTAAATGAAATTTTTAGTACATTACATTATAAATCGGAGAAAGCGTTGCTGTTCTCTCTTGATTCCCTAAAGATTTTGGTAAATTTAGAGTAAATAAACATCTAAATACTTTACATTTTCTATATAAGGGAAAAGTATTTATAAATACGAGGTGTATTAGAAAAATAAGGTTCCCATGATTTTTTAAAATAGACAGCTCTATATTTCTACTTAGTGTTATACATAAATTTAAAACTTAAAAGTTAAGCTATTTTTCCACACAATCACCGTTTCTGTCCAAACACTTTTGTAGACGATGCTCCAACTTTTCTATCCCCATGTTGTAGAATTCTGCCGCCAGGAGGAGGATCGAGTAACCTCTTCCTTGACTTCATCATCGGTACTGAAGCGTTGGCACACAAGTGTTCCTTTAATTTTGAGAATAAGTGATAATCACTCAGAAATAAGCAAAGCAAGTGAACGTTGATTCTCCGATCTTCAAGCAATATTGTCTCAACTTTTTTAACAACTCCATCTGAAACTGAAGGCCGTCCACTTCGGTTTTCATCGTGAATTTCCATGCGGCCTTCACTGAATTCTCTACACCATTTCCGAACATGTTGAACAGATATGCAGTTTTCCCCATAATCTTCGATTAACTGACGATGAATTTCAATAGGTGAAATCTGATTTGCATTTAAAAAACGTATCACAGCACGAATTTCGCATCTGGGGTTAACAACGATAGGGAGCTCCATCTTCGAATGCAGCTAGGCCGGCACTGTTGGTAGTGAGGCCCGAGTGGTATGGATAGAGAGAGGGACAGCTGATGAGTAAGACAGTGTTGCCAGATTCTCCCAACATATCGCATTCTGTCTCGGCGGCATACGGAACCTTATTTTTCTAATACCCCTCGTATCTATATAGTGTGTTTGCCATTATAGTTTTTAAAGAAAGAATGTGATAACCCTGTCTGATCTAGCAGAAGTTGAAAGTGCAGTGAAGACACTAGTCATGCCATAGCTAAAAAAATGCTTAAATTCTGTACACGAATCAGAAATTATAGTTAAAACCCTAAACACAGGTGTTATAGAATTCAAAAGAGACATCTGAAAGAGATTATCTAAATCACTTATCACTAAAGATGGAAAGTCTTTAACCAGAATAATCAAAGATCAATGCTACAATCATATGTGACCGAACTTCCCATGTTTTTTACATGACTTCACTTATGAAAATTTGTAACAGATCTATCTCATTGAAAAGCACACTGCTTATTACTTCTAATAAAACTATGATGGGTTTCAAACATTAAACGTATTAAAAATCCCAAGGAGATCATTTCCAAATTACCATTACTAAAATTGTATAGTCCCAAATGACATTATATTTCGACCCAAGCTCACTTTCTATCAGCTAAGTACAATAATACTACAAAATAAACAAACTACTGTTTATGTATTAAGAGCTACTGAAGAATAAAATATCAAAGTTACAATTAATACGAAAAGTAAGTGTGGGAAATCACTCTACTGCATGAGTACTGTATATTGAAACACACAACATATCAAACACAATTTACAACAAAATTAATATGTCCGATGTTAAGTTGTGACTGAATAAACTGAATAATAGCGAAGAAGAATAATGTTAATGGATAAATTTGTTTTAATGTTATTCAAAGATTCTTCCAGGAATTTAAGAGAGATCAGATCAACTTATTGTGTTCTCAAATTATATAATTAATGAACTTACTATGACATAATGCACTAGATCTGCATGGAAATCTAATCTTTTGAAGGCCAATCATTGTATGACAAGATCAAACTACCATAATCCAACAAGAATCTGATTTTTGAAAGGAAATCAATCGAGGCTTCATCCATTAAATAAGCGGACCCGTTATGCCGCTTTGTTGCCAATACTAAAAATTAACTAAAAAGGAAATTTAAAAAACCAAACAAAGCTGAGAGTTATAATAAACTAATGCAGAGTCAAAATATTGTCTTATGATCACAAACACAGTCTTTTTTGTATCATCTAGAATTCAAATCTAACGTTATAACAGCAATGAAGTATAACTTTCTAATGTCACGTACAGAACAAGTCAACTTACCTTCCCAACATGTCATCACTCATTGTTCCCAGATATTCGCAAATTTGACCGCATTTTGAAATAACGGTGCAGTTGTTGGATGCATTTCCCCCTCTTTGCCATCTATGATCAGTACTCCTAAAAGTGTAATAGCATGACTTAGTATTAATAATAGGCTACACCTTATTGTCATGAATGATTTAGTATCATTAAAAACATACTTTGTATAAGAAGAATGAAACATCAAAACATGATGCACAAAAACTCAAATTGAATTACAAACATCAATTCCATCTCACTCTCTTCTATCAAACTAGATAAATTCCACTAAAAAGTTTGATGATTCTGATTAAATCCAGTTAAAAAAATATTGATTTATTCAAATATTGTATTATTAAACACAAAATTTTGGAACGTTTTATTCATCAGCTATTAAATAATCTGATTGATCTACTGAGTCATATAACCAAAATATATATGTTATGATATCTTATTAATTATGGTGTTATAAGAAAATAATCATTTTGTTTTATCAAAGTAATATTAGCAATTAGTAATGGAATATGTTTCAATTAGGTACAGAGTTGGATAGATGTGTGAATACCCGGAAGGAACTATCAAAATAATATATACAGTAGTGTAACCTGAATTTCCATTAGAAGGAGGAATTATCAAGAGTTTTTTAAGGCCCTACTTAAGGAGAAATAACAGTGACTTTACCTAGAAGAAGAGACAAATTAAACACTGAAAGAATCAGTGCTGTAGGGCCAACCTTTTATAGGGAAGAGGATCGGATATAGTAATATAGACAATGGAACAACTCTGACAAAATCCCAAGATTATGTAAGATATGAGATATGGCTAGAAAATAACTGGATTAAAACTAGCGGAGCCCCAGAATGAATGCAATAAGACTGAATATCGTACGGCCGGTCATGGGACTCCCCCTCCCACAACTCCTCATGTTCCATCTGGCTCCTGTACTTATACCACACGTAGCGCTAGTTAAAAGCAGTTGTCTCTACATCGGAAAACATCTTGAGTATCCCAAAAGAACAATGTGTGAATATCAAATGTCTTATGTTACATGTGTATGACGACAACTGTTCATCATGAACACAAGTGTTTGATTGGTTTAAACTATTTAAAGGGGGCCACGAAGAAACAAGTGACGATAGACGTCTTAGCAGACTATCGTCATAAAAAACTGATGCTAACATTGAAAAGATCGGTAACCTTGTTCAACTACATTATCAGTATTTAGTCACAACTACATCAGCATCCTGACTACCCCTATGTGAGCGTGTACGGAGAAAACAAAATGATTTGTGAAAAAACAAGTCAAGGATCCTCCACCAGGATAATGCGCCAGCTTACAAAGCTTTGTCAGAGATGACGTTTTTTGCCAAACATAACATCTCTGCCATATATCATCCACCTTACTCAACCGACTTGGCCCCCTGTGTGCTTTTTGTTTCCTAAATTCAAACTAGCTTTGAAAGGAACGATATGAGACTATTGAAGCAGTAAATGAAAACGCAGCCGAAGTCATGAACAAGGTTATAGAAAATGATCAGATACATGTGGAATAAGTATGGGAGCCTGACGAAACATGAGGGGTGGTGGGAGGGGAGTCACGTGACTGACCACACGATATTCAGCCTTATTGCGTGCGTTCTGGGGCTCCGCTAGTACTAATCCTGTTATTTTCTAGCCACATCTCATATGTCAACAAGTATAAGATAACTGGTTGGAAAACTTTGATTGCTATAATTTAAATAATTAAATGATTTCCAATACTACTATTACTTTGATTATTGCATTTTGGAGTCTACACATAAGACCTCATAGAAGGGTTGTAACCTCTAAACCCCTCTCCTAAGCTATCCAATAAATATAAATAAACATTTCTACACTAAAAAATTGAAGTTAAATGGTTTACTTATACCACTGTTGCTTTTATATTGTTACCTATAATATATTCATTGTCAAAGTGTATATAACCCTTAACCTTTTGTTACCTTCAGTGACATATTATGATGTGTCCTCAAGTACTGTTGGAACAAAGAGTGAGTTATCTAACACAACTGTTTGAACTATGTTTTGTCCACCCTACCATATTTTTCATAAAGAGTACAAACATTGTACACATAACGAAGCTATGTTTGGAAGGGTTGATTGAATATGAGTGTAGCGTTTAGATTCATCTCATCTTCCGCTTAGAACAGCGACTGAAATCCTACTCTGTGACAAACGTTGCATCAAGCGGAAAATGAAATGGAGCTAAACTTAACATTTGCATTCAATCAACACTTCCCACCAATAGCTGCGTTATGTAGAAAACGCAGTTGCTCCACCATGATTTAGGATTTTGTCTAGGATTTATAGTCTAGGTATCTCTCATGTCCAAAGAGAGTTCATTTTGAACTTCTTCGTCACCGACTTTGTTTATATCTCTTCCTTCAGACTTGAACTCCAAATACCAAGAGTAAAGTATGTGACAGTGCAAGATTTCCGACACTGCTCTAAGTGGGAGATGAAATGGAGTTAAACAACATTAACGTAAACATTGTACCCAATCTTGTTTTAAATTAAGTAATTTAACTTGTTATATATTAAGTGCATTCCTCCGAAGATAATGTGGGAGGCTTTTCTGTATGAGTGGTCTCCTGAGCTAAAAGTTCTATGCAAATGCATTTCAGTGGCAAAATAGCTATAGACATCACTTCTATAAGGCAGAAGTGCAAAGTCTTCGCACAAGTTCCTGAGGCATCTTGGACTGGGAAGAAATTCTATAAATGTTTTCTTGAAGCCCAACTCTAAAACGACACTGGAGAGTTCCTAGAAGCCACAACTGAGCGGGTTAGAAGTAGTGATGTAAGCCAGGAATATTTTACGTGGGAAGGGAATTTATAAATGGAAATATTTCCAGGGAACTTCCCAAAGGCTTTATATTCCCAAAACAAGGGAATTTATGGAATAATTCATTTAAATGCAGTTTATTTTGTCTTAAAAAGTTTTGGAATACGTTCTAAATGATCAATAACAAAGCTAAATAATCAAAAATATTGTGATATACCATGGCAAAAACTTCATCATGGAAGAAACTGAAAATGAGTTTGGACATGATGCTGTGATGGAAGATGAAGTTGATGAAACTAATTATTAACACATAACAATTAGCCTACATTCTGTGCACAATTTAATAATAGCCAACAAAGTGTTAATACAAACATATTTGTTTTTTTCTTGGAAGACCTGATCTGAACAAATAGTGAATATATCGAATCTAATTTTAATAAGTTACAAATGACCTATTAGTAATTTGAGAGTATTTTGCACTGTTTTATAACAATTTGTAATAGGTTTAAAAAATTGGCCATTTCCTTTGGTATTAGAAAACGTGGTTGGTATCCACCAAGCAATCATATGGTATTCAATAACATTTAAATATGAACACAAGTATCACAATTTTAAAATTTATGTGAAGGAATTAAGACTTGTATGATATTATTTTATTGTTGAAAAGAATTGATTTATATATTCATATTAATATATATATAAGGGATTTTTTAATATTGGGGTGACACTGACCTTTGCTTTTAAGAGGAAATCATAAATTCTCAGGAATTTATGAATTTTGAAAATGTTCCCTAGGAATTTTCCCCAAGAAAAAGATTTCCATCACTAGCCAGAAGTCTAGTCAACTAGTAGGTGAAACATTGGGCCCGTGTACTGCAACATGCTTTCTACTTGAATTAGTGTATGTCCCCAAATGAGCCTGATCACCTCATTAAAATATCTAATTAAAGAGCTAGCCTTTAACGTTTGGACGAAATATTCAAGCCTGGAAGTATTTCATTTTGCCTAACCTACCATAAGGGCGCAGGAGAAATTCATTTTAGCGAGTGAAGGACATCGGCTACTGCTAACAGTAGGTCAACAGCTGTTTACTGGTAGGGCAGGCTGTTGATAGTGATATTGACATTGATAGATTGATAGCGGCATCCCTGTTTAAACATGCCTACCAGTAAGGAACATTCTAGTGGCTTCTGGGCATTGATGATACGACATCGGACACTAGATGAACCCTCTACACTACGGTGGATTACTTTGGTTTTCAGAAGAACATTTTAGAGGTAAGCAGGTGTCCTTATTAATAATATGTATAATCATGGACAGAATATCCATTACCGATTTTATAAATTCAAGCCCCAACCATAATTAAAGTATCTGTAATACAGGGTGGAACGCGGTAATTTGCTGATTTGGAAATGAAATAAAAAATTATGAACCTTAGAACAAATTATTTTTTATTTTAATTATACTGAACAGTAAGGGAATTTTTAAATTACATGGTTTTAAATAATGTATCTGGCAAATGTCGACCTTTGGCATCCACACACTGCTGCATACGTTTTCTGAAGTTTTCATTAACTCTAACAAGCATGTCGACTAGTATTCTGCCAATTTCAGCCTCAATATTGTTCCTTAGGTTTTCCAAGGTGTTGGGACGGTTGATATACACCTTCGACTTCAGGTAACCCTAAAGGAAAAAATCGCATGGGGATAAGTCTGGTTAGCGTGCCGGCCAGTTCACATCACCCCTCAAAGACATAAGCCGTCCAGGAAACATTTGCCTCAAACAATTCATGGTAACCCTCGCAGTGTGTGCAGTGGCACCATCCTGTTGGAACCATGTATCCTCTAATTGCATTGCCTCAAGAGCCGGCTGAAGAAATCCTGTATCATAGTCAAGTACCGTTCGGAGTTCCCAGTTATGGCACGACGGTTATCCTGAAAAAATTAAGGGCCAATGATGCCTACTCGTGATATGGCGCACCACACAGTGACGTGGTCCGAATGCAGAGGTCTCTGGTGGACTTCTCTGGGGTTTGTTTCACTCCAGTAGCGCATGTTTTGCTTGTTGACACACCCACTGAGGTGAAAATGTGCTTCATCAGAAAAGAACACAATTGCGTCACGCGGTATAGTTGCAAGCATGTCTTCACAAGAAGTACGCCGTGTCAAATAGTCCCGTGCTGACAATTGATGGACAACGCACATTTTATACGGGTGAAATCTCAGTTCATCATGAAGAATCCGGTGGAGAGAACATCTTGAAATGCCTAGAGCAATTGATTGCTTCCGAGCAGAGCGTTTTGGAGATTGCACTACTGCTGCTCTAACTCTATCGATGTTTTCCGGTGTTGTAATCCTTCTCTAAGGTCCCCTTCGTACACATGACACATTCCCTGCTGTTCTGAATGCAGTTACCCAATTTACATTTGATTGCCGACCAGGCACACGTCTGCGTGGGGGAACAACGAATCGTAAACGAAAAGCACGCTGCACTGCAATGATCGAGTGGGCATTTGAAAAATACGCTTCAACACAAAACGACCTCTCCTCTCGTGTCCACTGCATGATGGCAACTGGAAAGCGGAGGAATACATATCTCCCGTCAGCCACTATAAGCCACGCCCACTCTCCCCTCTCTTCCACCAACAGTGCCGCCACAGACTGCAGTGCAAAAGCAAATTACCGCGCTCCACCCTGTATTTTGAGTAAAGGGTCGATTGGCCGTAGTTGGCGGAAGCGTCACCTCGTGGCGTTGCCGAAAATATTTTCATGTCTGGAAAAAATAACTAATTCACAAAATATATCCCAATAATTTCATAAAGGTGTAAAAATTCATTTATATAATAGGATTGTTGATTTCTATATGTAAATTATTAATGATTATGTACGTTACCTTGCTAATTAAGGATGTTATAATATTTTCCCATTGTGGCCTAAGTAATTTAAAGCCTAATAAATATTCGATACTTTTATCTTGATCGCCAAAATGTAGAAAAGATAGTTTCTGTTCATACAATTGTATTATTTTACTGGAAGCCTCCCATTACTTCATGTAACTGCCCTACTTCAGTAGGTTAAAAATAATTCATCATTGTTGTAATAATTCATTTGTACTTCTAGTATAAACTCCAATTAAAATGTTATAAAGAAATCATAATGAATACAATTAATCAGTCATGATAATTACAAAAATGTTTGTCTACCCTAATTAATTATATAGTAATTACAAATAAATAAATAAAACTAAATCTGTTTTATGTTTAGTATACACGCAATCTAAATTAGTAGTATACAATACCAGCTGTTATTTAATAATACATTAATTTCATGTTCAAATACAGTGCGCAACTTAGGTAAATGCTCAGATGAAAGTAGATGTATAGTTCACTACTTGTTTCAAATATAGAGAACTTTCATTAAGTTATCCTTGGTTGAGATAAATTAATTAAGTAGTCTAATTTTAGTTATACGATCATTGTAACAGGAGGATTAGGAAACCTATTCAAAGTTGTTGTGTTAAATGTAATGTATTTAACGGTTGTAGTACAGTAGATGTTAAACAAGATAAACTATAAAACAACTTTGAATTACAGCTTAATTAATTTATTATTGCTAATTTGATTAAACTAATTTATAATTTTTATGTCTTGTAAAACAATGTAAATCATAGTTGTGTACTCTAAGCTTATTTTCTATGTCACTAAATTTAATGTTTGCTCGCTCAGTAACATAGTATCTTTTCCTATAAAATAATATATACCTATATAATCTTTAGTATCTAGTATTGGTATTGCACTGTGCAATGTGTGATTGATTATTATTTTAATAAAACTGTTTCTTTGAAAATAATTAATAACACAGGCAGTAATAATGCTAAACTTAGTAAATGAATGAAAAAAGTAGTACAGTAGAAATTGTATTATTTTATTGATGATTTTATTATTAGTGATTGATAAATGAAAAAAAAAAAAAAAAAAAAAAAAAAAAAAAAAAAAAAAAAAAAAAATACTAAAAGCAATTTAGTCCAATAAGCACTCCATTTTAGTCACAAAACTATTTCCGCTATGATACTTTAGTACCTTTTAGTAACTGTAATTGATGTTGCAATCCCGTGAAGATTCTGTGACAGTTACTTTTACAAATATGTCTTTTACTGTTGTCTTGAATTATTATTCGTTATGGTGCTTTCGTTATTGTATTTATTATTCAGTGTCGTTAAAACTTTGAATACGTTGTATGTGAAGTAATTTTAAGAGCTGGGCTATCATCTTTGTACATTGTGCAGGGTTTTTATTCCCTGGAGCTGATCGTGGCTACTGGACTGAGGATAAGTCTGTTAGCCCCACTATTGCTGCGCTCTCCGAGTTGCTGTTGCCGGCAACTGCCTGTTCGTCTGCCGTGCCGTACCGACCGACACTACCTTACCGCACATCCGGTTCACCCGCGGTCGTGTGCTTCCTCTCGGTTCGGTCGACTTCGTTGCAGTTACCGGGCGTGGACTTGTCGTCTTCTGGTGAGTGACTTACAAATTTTCTGGTGATCTCTCAGGTATACTATATTCCTCTCCGAGACTGGGACCATTCCTCTCGATATACCTCTCGAAGGATACTCAGCGCCTGGGACTCCAGAAATAAGAGTTGCATCAATTATTACTCTTTTACTGTCTTGTTGGTTTATGTTAAATGTTTAATTATATATCTGTATTGTAAGAAGGGTTTAATTATCTTAAGATATCTTATCTAAGTCTGTGTGGTTATATCAGTAATAGTCTTGGTTATATCTAGTTGTTTTGTTTCACTGTAACGCAGATTAGAGGCAATACTGGCCGTAACTGTTATAAAATAATATGGGATACGTTTTGCCCTGTACGGGAATTATTGCAATAAACTCGAGTCTGTAAAGTTCTGTAGTCTTGAGTTTTCCCGTCTTCACAGCTTAACCATAATTTTCCTATAGGCCTACTTTTATTATAAAGTACTCTACTAAGATCCAAGAAAAGCTAAGGATTCAATAATATAGTTACATTAATATAGTTTGAGTCACGCCAAACATTTTCCTACTTACTAAATTTAGAAATATATTCTTATTCTCACAATTAAATTTAACGTTTATTGTAAACGGTTCATCGACCTTTGGTAATTCTCTTGGGTCCCTACACCACCTGCTTACCCTGGTGAAGTCCCGGAACCTGGAAAGGACTGGTTCCTTGTTACAGTCCCTGGAGTCTCCTTCCAAAACAAGGTGGCGCCTCAAAATAAATATTGAACATTTTTCGTCGTTTTTGTGGACTTCGCCTAGGACTTGGAACAACTTACCCCCCTTTCCCCTGAGCTAGCCAGCATCAGTAACAGAGACTGGTGTGGACTGTTACAGTACAAGTACTTTAATCCCCTAAGCCATGATTTCAAATCCTGGACCAAGTGAAATGGATCCTAAATATGAACTCTCTACCTACTGCTAATTACCTGCTGATTATAGTTTAAATGGTTATATTTTAATAATAAATGCCTTAAAAAATATAAA
Source organism: Homalodisca vitripennis (assembly GCF_021130785.1). Classification (NCBI taxonomy): domain Eukaryota; kingdom Metazoa; phylum Arthropoda; class Insecta; order Hemiptera; family Cicadellidae; genus Homalodisca; species Homalodisca vitripennis. Next base: position 127,076,913 of record NC_060211.1, on the reverse strand, counting down.
ATAACGCAGAGATTTTTTTTAATATTGAAGAGAAAAAATGCAAAGTGTGTGTTTTGGGTCTGGTGCACGTAAAGATACACTGATCCCATCAACTTTCACACAAGCCAACCATTGTTAATTTAAGATGGACTTCCTACCACATACAGTGACTCTCACATAAAGGTAAGTCAGACCGCAAAACCCCTCATGTCAGATGTGGCAATCACCAACAAGTTATTTGTGTATTAGGCTACTATGATATCACATATAAGTAGGGTAATACACTTATAATATAGGCTACAAGTAATGTTAACTATAAACATTTAAAAATACAACAATAATTAAACAAAATATTAAAACACACATTTAAAACTATAAAAAGTTTCAGTTAAAATACATTAAAAAACCTTTAATCAAAATCTTAAAGAACAAAATGGGTTATTTATTTTAAATAGAGCTTAAGTCATCTAGGTCTGATCTCTTTACTTAAGTGTTTCACTTATTTGATAATAGTTACATGAGTAGTCTTAGTTCAATTAAAAAATGGTAGAAAATCTTGGGTACAAGACAATGAAATCACACTCACTTATATTAAGAAAATGAAATTAACACTGCAAAGATTTTGGTATATTTCAAGTTACTAAATGGGTAGTGTTCTGCAAGTAATACCTTGATATATACATAGAAGTAAACAAATTAATAGCGTTCCTATGACAGTTAGAGAAACAGTGAAATTTAACAAATGAAAAAAACAATTTAGAATTAAATCTAGATCTAAGGCAATAAGTATTTAAAAAATAAGTTGTAAAAAAGTAATGGTTAGTTAGAAGGATGAAAAAATTTAGTTTTTTGTCAAACATTTTAGTTTATCTCAAATTTAACCTTTATATTATTTAAATATGGTTATCAACTTTAATTAGATATAAATATTAAAAGAAATAAAGCCAGTTTACATTTTTGTAAACATTCTGCAAGAATTAAACTGGTTTTATAGATCCTCCCCAAATAATTTCCACCATATGAATACATTCAGCTAGATAGTCTACCAAATTATATTTTATCCTTTTTTTGAGTAAATGATATTTTTATACAATAGTATCTTGTTTTCATCTTTGACTCTAATTTTCACTTCATTTTCCTTCGTTTATATGGTACATCATATTTTATTCATTTTGGAACCAAAATGTTACTCTTAAATTGAATTTATAGTTAGGTGAATTTACAATTATTTGTTTGTGTTTTCAGGTTGCAATTCCTATAAAGCAATGATGGCCGTAGGCATTCTTGATCAGATGATTTAGAATACGATAGGTACTACCACGAGGGGTTTTTTCGTACGTAGCCATCAATGCAGGGCAGCAAAAGCTGCCATAGTCCGCACTGATAGCCAGAGGCACTTGTGTCAGGCTGATATAAACTTTTATTCTTAGAATGTATAAATTAACAAAACCATCTTTTATTTAGATCAAATTATCCTGATTCCAGTACATTATTATTTTACTGTACATATGAAGGCACCACGGGAAAAAGGGGGAATGTCAGATTTTTCAAATTTTTCAGGAATAGCAATTTTCTCCTTAATTCTATTGTACCACTTACATTTATTTCCTAATCTTTATAAAACTTATCTATGATTTAGCCTACCTTATATTAAACTTACACATTATGTACTAATAACATCAGTGTACCATTTTAATGGTGAAATAAATAAATATATTATATGAGTACAAAATATTTTTGCTAAAAAGGGGGAATGTCATTAATGTTTTAGGAAAAAAGGGGGGATGTCACCAAGGTTAACTAATTCTAGAAACCAGTACAAAATTAAATGGCATAAAACGTATATATTTAAAATTGTCTTCTTAAATATGGTTCCAAATAAGAAAAAATACACATTTAAGTTAAAAAAAGGCCTTTATTGGTAAAAAAGTAAAATCGGTACATATTACCTTGAGAAAAATAAAACATGTTTGAAATCAAACAATTATCAAATAGGTCATTTTTATTAGTCCTTTTTTCCACTCTGAGTAGGCCTATTATTATTATTATTATTTGTCTTTTTAGACTTAGGAAAAACTTCTTTGTCAATGGCATTTCTTTTGTTCCTTTTCTCTCCTTTCTCAAGTTTTAGAAGAAGGGTATAAAAATGTCTGGCTTCTACACCACAGAACATCTTTAAAACTTGTAGATCTGTGTACTTTTCATGGGTAATAGGAAGAACCCCTAAAACAAAAAAATTTCCTGAAGCATGTTGTTGAAACATTTAACAATATTTAAGTCCAATTTTCTATTAGGAATTTAAATTTAATTTAAATTTAACTATCAAGAAAAATGCTAAGATTTATTCAATATAATTAGGTTGAATTATTAAAAAATTATTTATTAATAACTTTAGAAGTGGTCAAAATATTATTTTTATCACATTTTGATTGCTAGCAGTGAGTAACAGTAAAATGGAAAAAGTCTTACCCTCATAGGCATAGTCGGGTAGAAAAAACTCTCCTTCAGGCAAGGGTTGGTCTTGTGGTAGTGAACCTGGTTGGTTAATGACATGGGCCTCCCAATGTCCATGGAATGTTGCTCGGTGCTTCAGGAAACGGGGATGTTCTTTAAGAGCTACTAACTCTCTTATCGGCCTTGAAGGAAATGGGCACTTTGAAAAATAAAATTGATCTAAGTGTGAAGACCAGTTCCGTACAAACTCCCTCTCAACTTGGATTACATGGAATGGTGAGGGTTTGACTCTAGCACCTTTAATTTCATCAATCCAATCTTTAGGCGTTTCAATCCACTTCTTTTGATTGATGCTAGCCATATTACGGTCACACTCTAAATACGAGTGACCACGAATTGGAAAATTCATCTGAATTTTGTCTAGTCTCTTAGTGTGATGGACAATGTAGTGGATAGTGCGAAAAAGGGTCCAATTCTTGTTTTGACCCCCGCAAGAATCACAAAAAATGTCCAGTTCTTTGACAGAGGGGTCAAGAATTGTCATCACAAAGTAAAGCAAGAAAGAAGCCACCTCATTGGCACCCTTGTACGCCACTGTTTCATCGTAAACAAAGAAAAATGATTCGTCTGTGGACAATATATGTATATTGAACATACAAAGTGTTAATTGTCGCTTGTAGTACACATCGTTAGTTGTTATATGTGGTACTGGCAAATTCTTTTGGAAGTCCATTGCAATAGTTTCAACCTCTTTTGATTGTTGACTTCTTTGTTTAGAGGCACGTTTGCGAATGTAAAACATATTGGCTTTTAACAAGTGTAGTTTTTTTTCTGATGTGAGCTCTTTCAATTTCTTTTCTGATTTTACCCTTGCTGTAGTATTTTCAGGACAGGATTTAACAACATGTTCTATAGCTCGAATCTCAGCAGCGAGTTTGTCACATGAACTACAAGTATCCATTCTTGGATAGCCAAAACTGATGTTGAATTCTGAATTGAAAACGGTTCTATATTTCTCGTATGATACTTTTTGGCCTGGGTACGCTATCTTAAACAATTCAAACATCTTTTTTATATTTAAGTCTGCTGGAAGATAGATACGGTTAGAAGAATTCGCACTGTAGTGACTTCGTTCACCTTTAAACGAACCAATATGCTTGTAAATCGCCTCAATTGCCTCTTCTGACAAGCGGTGTTTACGATTTAAGTGTTGGCCTCGACCATCCTTAGGAGTTCCTCCTTTTTTTAAATAGTTCTGTATTACTTCAACCTTTTTTTTTTGTGATTCCATGAAGCGACCGAAAAGCTTTTACACAAACAGGAATTTCTACCACAGATTCCTCCCTATGAACTCGAACACGATATGAATATGAGTTGTCATGAAATTTAGCATTCTCTTCTGGTTGCCTAGATCTCCTTTGTGAAACTGTGTTAACAATAACCAAACCGGTTAAGTAGGAATTCTGTTCATTTACGTTAATTTGGTTGAAATTGGATATAATAGTAGCACGTTCTGCAGGTACAATCATTTGAAAGCATTTTAACCTCAAACAGTAACAATCAGGCCCTATTTCATGTGTGGATGCTAGTAGCTTTTTCTTAACATCACTTAAACGACCAGTTACCTTTCGTTTCTTTGAGGTATTAGATGATTTCGAGCTGTTACCTTCACCTTCAGATTCCATAACTCACTAATTAATTAGTAAAACACACACAACATCTTAAACTACAAATTATCACAAAACATAAACATAGCCTCAACAATCAACAGTGCACAGCTACAACTTCACTGACTGCAGCTGAGTGAAGCAGAATAATATAAAGACAGTGCTGCCAACTGACATTCCCCCTTTTTCCCGTGTTTCACAATGACAGTCCCCCTTTTTTCCGTGGACTGCGTATTTTCAAACGTCAATATCTTGCTGACTATTCCCGTTCTTTCCATGGAAACCAAATATACAAAACGAGATTAATGACAGGTTTCCAAAAATACAAAAATTAAAAAAAAAATATTTTTTGACATTCCCCCTTTTTCCCCTGGACCCTTCATATGCAAACATGGTGTAACGGCTGTTGTCAGTAGCAACCAATAGGAGGATCATAACAAAACCACGTAATGCCCGCAGAACATCGTAATATTACTCAGCACGAGAAAAGTAGTTCTACTTTTAATGTTCTATAACTTCGTTATTTGACATTTCCACCCTTTGAACCTTATATTGTTTTGTTCAGGAGGATGATAGCAATAAGTAAATGACGCAAAACTCGTACTTTGCCACTACGGCCATTAAGTTCACAGTTACAACAAAAAATACACAGAAAAATTGCCACTAAACTTTTGCCCCTTTAGCTCCCCTATTAATCTCCCGCCGGGCGCCGACGTGAAACTGGCCAGAGATTCCATCCATAAAAAGAACGAGTAGCGGGAACTAGTTCCTACATGAATCCTAACCTAGTCCATCAACTCAAACCATACAAAATATATATTTAATTAATAACGTGAAGATAAATACTACAAATAAAGATTTTAAATGAACAAACAGTACTTTTATGATAATAATTTCCCTTTTATAGCGGCAATTTTCAAGAATATACTCAATTAAAAGGCAAGTTTTGAGAAACCCTATAAAAGGGCCCATACCTTAAAAACGTACAAACCAATTTTGATAAAACTTTCCATACACATTCACTACATGGTCTACTATACTAAAATACAAGCCTCATTCTTAGGCCGCGCCTATTTCCGGAGCCACATCGATTTTACAGGCCAAGTGCTGACACAAATCAATCTATGGACAGCCATATCTCAAAAAACGTACGAGCCAATTTTGATAAGACTTTCTGTACACATTCACTACATGGTCTACTATACTAAATAACAAGCCTCATTCTTAGACCACGCCTATTTCCGGAGCCACAATAACTTTATAGGCCAAGTGCTGACAAAAACCAATCTATGGACAGCCATATCTCAAAAACGTACGAGCCAATTTTGATAAAACTTTCTGTACACATTCACTACATGGTCTACTATACTAAAATACAAGCCTCATTCTTAGGCCGCGCCTATTTCCGGAGCCACAATAACTTTATAGGCCAAGTGCTGACAAAAACCAATCTATGGATATCCATATCTCAAAAACGTACGAGCCAATTTTGATAAAACTTTCTGTACACATTCACTACATGGTCTACTATACTAAAATACAAGCCTCATTCTTAGGCCACGCCTATTTCCGGAGCCACAATAACTGTATAGGCCAAGTGCTGACAAAAACCAATCTATGGACAGCCATATCTCAAAAACGCCTAAGAATGAGGCTTGTATTTTAGTATACTAGACCATGTAGTGAATGTGTACAGAAAGTTATATCAAAATTGGCTCGTACGTTTTTGAGATATGGCTGTCCATAGATTGGTTTTTGTCAGCACTTGGCCTATAAAGTTATTGTGGCTCCGGAAATAGGCGTAGCCTAAGAATGAGGCTTGTATTTTAGTATAGTAGACCATGTAGTGAATGTGTACAGAAAGTTTTATCAAAATTGGCTCGTACGTTTTTGAGATATGGCCATCCATAGATTGGTATTTGTCCAAAAATAGAAGAGGTCTAAAATGTGGGTAGTAATATAATACAGTAGACCATGTATTCAAAGTAATGTATTAAGTATAATCTATAGATATTTTTGTATTTGTTCTTTTTTTTTAATTATAAAATTTAATAATATAATTTAATCCTGAACTGATTGAACTGGTTCAGGAACTAGTAGTTCAGGAACTAGGTCAGGAGTAGTTCATGAACCAGGTTAGGATTCAAGTCAGCGGATTAGTTCTTTTTATGGATGGAATCTATGGCCAGTTTCACACTGCAATGTATTCAAAGTAATGTATTAAGTATAATCTATAGATATTTTTGTATTTGTTCTTTTTTTAAATTATAAAATTTAATTTTAATAATATAATTTAATCCTGAAGTGATTGAACTGGTTCAGGAACTAGGTTAGTTGTAGTTCAGGAACTAGGTCAGGAGTAGTTCATGAACCAGGTTAGGATTCAAGTCAGCGGATTAGTTCTTTTTATGGATCGAATCTATGGCCAGTTTCACACTGCTGAATTTACAACAGAAACACTGCAAGTAGATGAGTATGAAGTTTGGATTTGGCTGGGAAATAGTGTAAAGCGCAACCATTTTTACTTTTTTATTCTTTTTATTTATATAGTTTTTACATTATTTTCTTTGGTTGTATTTGTTATTTTTAGTTTTATTTTATTTTAATAATATTGTAAACATATAGCCTACTGATGGTCAGGGGCATTTCGGTTTAGCCTTGTATCGGAAAGGGGTACTCACATGATCGGAGCTCAAATTTAGGTTCTACTCGAGGGTGTTTTTCTTTATTTTCCAGCAATGCGAGATGGTGCCAATTCTTTCCTCTATTTCATGAAAGCAGGTACTCATTTATATAAAGCTGTACAAGTTATAAATTTTGTAAGGTTTCTTTGATATCTAAGTCTAGGCAATAGTTGGTTTTGTTGTTTTGTAATGTTGGTGTTAAATTTATGTTTTTAAAATTGTGATGTAAGAGATTCTTCTTGTTACAGTAATTTATTATAGCCTAACTCTCATTATGAACAATTTTTACATATAGAAGTTGTATAATAGGCTATATTGAATTGTTCGATAAAAAAACCGAATAACGAGTGTAGGTCGCTTATTAAAGTCTCCCTGATGTTATCATTAGGCCAAATGCTTAGTAGGCTACCCTTAATTTTATTTTTTGGTTTGCTCAGAGTTTTTAATTAATTTACATTGGGTAATCCTATTAGGCTATTTAAATCTTTCATGTTAACCATTTTTCCCGATTTTTCATGTTGTAGGAATAAACTATTATACATGTAAGAGTAAAGAAACTAAAATCTATGTTATATTACAAGAGGAAGTATTTATATGAGTGTTGATGAGGTTAATTTGGTTGCAGTATAGTAAATGGCCACCATCACAATTGTATCAAGGTAGTTTACCAAATTATGGATTAATTATTGCTAGCTCTCTTTAATACATTGAATAACAATATTGTTCCAAATTAATTCAAACAAAGTGAATTTGTATGGTATTTGAGTAGGCTAATGGTTAAAGTAAAATGACGATGTATATGTGTTATACTTGGTGCCGCCATTAGTCAATAACGAAACACATGATTTGAATTCCGAATATATTTCCAAACACGATTTTACTTTCAATTAATTTTGAGCCAACCAAATTAAGTTTTATGCTTTTAAATCGTATTATAGTGAAGCTATACTTTGATGCGTAAAATAAATGTATCTGTTTCAGATTTTATAAAATAACTAAACTATATTTAAACGACATTTAATCAGCGTAGTACTTACGATTACTTCAATCTGAAATGGCATTTCTCCAGTTACTGATGCCAGGAAAAGTACATTCATCAATAATTAAAAAGTCATAGTTTGTTTGATTTTAATTAAAATAGTACACGATTTTTTATTACATTGAATTGTTACTAGCAACAGCTGGCAATGATGACTAGTCTGTATAAAGAAAGCTGGGGATGTCATATTCGATAGTATCAATATTTAAAATTAATAATCATAATCTGATTGTGTTGGTGGCCGCTTATTATACTGTAGCCATATCGATGATTCGATTGTGGTGATGGCCACTTATTATATTGCAGCTGCTAATGAACTGACTTACCTGAGAGCCAACCTTCTAAGTGAGGGTTTACCAATATTCTTAAGGGATTTTCCCTTATTAAGGGAATGTTTTTTTTAGGTATTTCCTCACAATTAGCTAATATTGCTATTTGATTTAATTTCATAAATGCTTTGCATTTGAAAAATAAAAAATGAAATGGTTCTTTTACCCTACCTTTTAAATTACTAATAAAAATTGCCTATAATATATAAAACTGTCTATTACTAAAAATATGTAATTGCACATGATGTGTCCAGTGATAAGTTTTCTTTAAAAAGATCATTTGTTTTAAAAGTGTTAAAAGTGATTTAATAATGAAGACACTGAATATTGTCATAACTTAGCACAGCTAGACTGGCTGATAGTTTATTTTGAGTGATTATCTGACACTTTGTCAAGTAGACCCTAGTCTTGAAATGTCTGTGTGATTTTACTTTCTGGAATGAGTTTGTTTAACAAAAGAGACTGACAGTTTACAAAACATTTTAAGACAACATTTCCGTATCCGACAGTCTTTCAAGCGGAGGTCGCAGCCATTATGGAATGTGCTCGTAAGAATCTTCGTCTGCGATATAGGGGCAAGACGATTAACATTTTCACAGACAGTCAGGCAGCACTGAAGGCGCTGGATTCCTGTGCAATCAAATCCAAACTGGTTTGGGATTGCTATCAGACCGTTTCCTCCCTTGCCAGAATCAACAATGTAACCGTCTGTTGGGTTCCTGGTCATGAGGGGATTCTTGGGAACGAAAGAGCTGATGCCCTGGCCAACCAGGGCTCAGCAACAATTATGACGGGCCCTCAACCATTCTGCGGTGTTCCAAGGTGTGAATCCTCTAGGGTTGTCTCGAAATGGATTCGCGCGGAGCATGGTAGAAGGTGGAGGTTGCATCCGGGTTTGAGAGTGAGTAGAATGGTATTACAGTCACCTTCCTCCAAGGTGGCCTCGGACCTTCTCTCATTAAACAGATCAATGTCTTCTAAGGTCATTGGTCTCATTACGGGGCATGGTCACCTGAAGAAGCATCTACACAGAGTTGGCATCCTTCAGGAGGATCCGCTCTGTGGAAGGTGTAATGAGCAGGAGGAGACTGCTGAGCACCTGCTCTTTGATTGCCCAGCAATAGCAAGAGAGCGGTATGCCATCTTTGGTAGCTTGAACAGGGGTGGCGAGTTTTCCCAGGAGGACTTGATAGGTTGTTTTCGGCGGTTTGTTGAACTGCTGAGGTTGTAGACTGGAAGTCCTCATGGTGTTTCCGGGGTGCGCAAAAGGCCCTTGAGGCTTAAGTGCATGGCAGTAGGCCGCCCCAGAGAAAAAAAAAAAAAAAAAAAAAGACAACATTTTGTTTTATTTGTTTTCAAAATAATTATTAAACCTTGTACAACAAAATGTAAACTGGCTCCCGTTTTTACAGTTATGTTTGTAAGAAATAAACTCCACTATCCATTATCTATTTTGTTTTTACTGACTGTGTTCTTGGTTTATCTGGATCACTTTCGATACCACCTAATCTGAATAAATGAAATTGATTCAAATTAATCTGGATAATAGTTGTACTGTACTATGTGAATTGACAAAAGAAAAAAAAAATATATATATGGGTAGGGTACGATAAGCGGACCCGATTTTTTATATCGAAGAATGTAATCATCGATACCTAATATTCGCATCTAAAATCCTAGACTATCGATCGATATAAAAGTATCTATAGTTCTCAATAACAATCATATGTTTTAATTTAAAATATGGATTTAATATTTACAGTGATGAAACAAATTATTATAAGCAAAATCAGGAAAACTGAAGATGACCATATTTGCTCCTCTCACAGTTACAGTTGTTTCATTTCCACAAATTTCACATAATAGATTTTTCGGTACGAGTCCAACATGTTGAAGCCACGTAAAACATGTCATCATCTTTCAAAGCAATGTTGTGTAGTTTTCTAAAATTGACTGCCATTTTTAATAATCAAATGTTACTTATATGTAAAATTGAAATATTACCTTACGTGTATTATTTGAAAGTGTTTACAGCTGTTAATATAGATTATTTAAGTTATTTGTTCAAAATAGTTAATCAGTATCGATTGATTATATCGGTGGTTATGATTAAGTAATATCGTTTGCCAATTTCAATATAAAAAACCATGTCCACTTATCGTACCCTACCCATATATATTTCTCCAGAAAACCATTTTTCAAAAAACAGTTATTTCATATGAGTTTCTGAAACAATTGTAATTTTCCAAGAGAAAACAATGCAGAGTAAAATTTCATTAATCCAGCAACTGATAGCTTAGCACACCTTTTGGGAAAAGCAACATTTTCCCAGACGCAAAACATTAATCATTTAATACGCAACGATATTTTTTCTGTACGTGGTGGGCACACTGTTTAGGCTGGCGCAGAGAAGAAGCTATGCTTCATATTCGGCCGAGTTTGGGTGATATCGATTAGACTCGAGTTACATGTGTGACTGACAATGGCTTTCGGCTGTCAGCCTGTGTAACCAATTGCACTTGCGTATTTTTACTTTGCTTAAACTGATTTATTCACCCAAAAACTCACCAAACTACATTTTCAGAAACTAGACTTAATTTGTGACCATTAGGCAATCTTGGAATTTGAAATTTATTTACTGAATGATATTTACCAGGCACATTCCCCCCCTTTCTTATATACAAACTAACAAAATATATTTCCCCACTCACTGTAAAAAATTGAAATGAAAATATTTACTATAGTTGCTTTATTGATTTTACTGTTCATTGTGAATAAAATGACACCAACAAATACAGTTAGGTTTGTAGTATAAACAATTTTTTTACAGATTTTAGAAAAATAAAATAATTAAAAATTTAATATGTAGCAACATATTAAATGATTGTACTGTACTGTGGTTTAGGATAATGTTAAAATTATATAATATGTTAAACTTTTTGAAAATTTGAGTGGTTTGGAAATATTATTACACCTTGATTTTGATTTTCTATTAATTTGAATATTATATTAGTTCATATGAAAAAGAGCATATTATTTTCACTGATTAACGTAATACTTATTTTAAAATTCATTATAGACTACATAATTTGAGTAACATAAATAGTGTGGATATACGAGGTATGGCTATTAAATAACGGGACTGATATTGTAAACAAATTTATTTTCATTTTAAACATAATTACTTATTATCACCTTCCATATACACCCCTTCTCTATCCCTGCAACGCTCCATGCGAATTTTCCATTGTTGGAAACAATGCTGAAAGTCATCTTCTGTCAACTCTTTCAGGAGTCTTGCCGCTTTTTCTTGAACAGCTTCTACGGATTCAAATTTTGTACCTTTCAATGCAGATTTCGCCTTAGGGAAAAGATAAAAGTCGCATGGTGCTAGGTCTGGCGAGTAAGGTGGATGTTCTAACACTGGGATGCTGTACTTGGTCAGGAACCGCTTGACAGATAACGCGGAATGAGCTGGCGCATTGTCTTGGTGCAAAATCCATGATTTGTCCTTCCACATTTCGGGTCGTTTTTTTCTTACTCTTTCACGTAGTTTATTAAGTACCTCAAGATAGTAATGTTGATTAATTGTTTGACCTTCAGGAACCCAGTGAAGGTACACAATCCCACGAATTTCGAAAAAAACAATCATTATTGCTTTAAATTTTGACTTGCTCATTCTTGCTTTTTTTGGCTCTCGGTGAAGTTGAGGACTTCCAATGCATGGATTGGCGCTTCGTTTCCGGATCATAAGTAAAAAACCACGATTCATCGCATGTTATTATTCTTTCCAATAAATTTGGGTCATTTTCAATGGCATTCAAAGTGTCAGTACAAACATTTTTACGAGCTGCTTGTTGATCAATCGTAAGAATTTTTGGTACCATTTTTGCACACACTTTTCGCATGTTCAAATTCTTATGTAAAATTTGCCGTACATATTCTTTATCAATGCCTACAGATTCAGCAACTGCACGAATGCTTAATCGTCGGTCAGACCGAATCAAATTAGCAACTTTTTCGACATTGTCTTCCGTTTTTGATGTTGAAGGACAACCTGGCCGCGAATCATCTTCCATGTCTTGTCGACCATCTTGAAAACGCTTAAACCATTCAAAAACACGAGTCCGCGATAAACATTCACTGACATACACTTCTTTTAGGAAATTATAGGTTTCGGTAGCGGTTTTTCCAAGTTTAACGTGAAATTTAATAACAATTCGTTGCTCTATTATTACGCTAACCATTTTTCCGGCAAAACAAAATAACAACACTTACATAAATGAAGGTTATGACACAACGATGTTGTTTACAGAAACGAGACTAACTGCATTCTGAAGAGGAAGTCTCAACCTACACAGCTGTTGGTCATTGTTGGTTGGCGCATGCGCACACTCGTTCCACTGCAGCGTCAGTCTCGTTATTTAATAGCCATACCTCGTATTCTAATTATTTTTATTTTTCTCAAACTAATACTTTCAAATTATTTAACTTCCATGTTTTGTTGTAGGTATTAGATGACAAAAATGTCAGAAGAAGGTTTAGAGCAAGCAATTATCAATCCACTACGCGTGTGAAGCCCTTCATTTGTACAATGCCCATGAGATTAGACGATGGTTGGAACCAGATTCAATTCAACTTGGCCGACTTTACCAGAAGAGCATATGGAACAAACTACATTGAGACGCTTCGAGTGCAGATACACGCAAATTGTAGGATACGTAGAGTTTACTTCTCCGACCGTCTCTACTCTGAAGATGAACTGCCTGCTGAGTTTAAGTTGTTTTTACCAATACAAAATAAAGTTAAACAATGAAGTTGAAATACAGTGTGATGTGTTTTAATTTTATACCACCACCAAGACCAGTGTAACTTTAACCTTTACATGTTAAAAACGTGTTTATGCTTTTTGTTTTAATCAAATTTGATTTTGTTTGAAAAAGTGAATATTTTAAACAAGTGAATTTTTGTAACTATTGGTGAATAATTACTAATGCTATGTAAATGTTAACTATGTTTTTCTTAAAAATTAAATTTTAAACAAGAAGCATGCAATATTTTGTATAATTTATATACAGTAGAATACGAATTATAATATTCCAATTTAGGTACCTTGATTATTTAGTACCTTCCAATTATGAGCTTCTAATTTAAGAACCTTGAAATATGAAATCAAAATTAAAGGGTTCGGAGAAAAAATAGTGCTAACTATAATCTTTTACTAAACTGGACTGCCAACGCCATATTTGAGAACTAAAAGCAGCACTGACTAGTTTTCATTAAGTTCCACTAGAGTGTGCACACTATATCAGTTGCAATGTCTTTCCTCAACTGTTTTCATTGAATGTTTTGAGAAAAATAGTTTTAAGTAACAGCACAACATGGAGCATAACAGACTGTGTAAAAAAAACTTTCTCTTAAATATTCTCATTATTTATACGATTCTGATGATTCATCTTATACAAATGGATGACACAGATAGCGATCCAGACTTCTACTAGAGAATGAAACCTTTTGTTCACAGTTTGAGGTTAGTTTTGTTTGGCATTATATTAGCGCCAACCTATAAGGTAATGGATTTGAGGTTAGCATTTAAGCTTCTGCATGATGACCAAATGAAGTTAACATAGATCGTATGTGATAAAAGTTTTTTAATATTGTTAGTTGAAACCCAAACCACTTCGATTGATCTCCATTATCTCCTATTTTTACGAAAAAGCGCCAAAACTTATCTTGATGCTTGGCATTATGTTCCATTGGATTAACTTGTGTTGTTAGTTGGGACTTTATCTCCCCCAACATGTGTGTTCTATTTTTCTGGTGAATTAAAATGAATTATTTCTCTTTTGTGGTTTATATTAACACTTTATTTGAATATTTTAAGGACTTTTATAACTTGTAAACAAAAAATTAAAAATAAAACTAGTTGAGAAATGTAACAAATAGCATAGACTATTTTATTTCTCAAAATCCTTATGAAATTCTTGCAACAAATGAGGAGGAAGAGGAAGGCGTAGGTGAGTTAAATAGAAACAATTTGAGTAACTCAAATAAAATGTTAATATGTGCAGGCAGCCATGGTCGGGACTTAAACTGGCATAAATTGAATGCAAAAATCCTTTGAAGTTGTTGGTTTTGTTAAGCCAGGAGGATGTGCAAAACAAGTTTTAAATAGTGGCAACTTAGTTTGAGAGAATCTGGATACAAATGATTTTTTAGTGATTATGTGTGGCTCGAATGATGTAGCTAATAACGAGGCTAACGAAGCTCTTGAAAAAATAGAAGTAACTCTGATTAGTATTACACAACCAAATATTGTTTTGATAGATTTGCCTAAATGAAGGGACTTTTATGAGGATGATCTTGTGTGGATACTGAAATACCAAAGACCAGCGCAAATCTAAAAAATCTATGTAACAAGTTTCCCACTGTTACTCTTGTAGAGGCCAGCAAAGCCAAAAGGCGATTCCACACATGTCATGGGCAACACTTCAATGATGCAGGAAAGGAATGGCTTGCCAAACTTATTGTGGAAGCAGCGACAGGAAGAAAAATGCAGTCACAACACTCGCATCTGACGGATGAGCAGTCTCCACCACCAGGCACCGAGACTTCATCGGGAAGTTCCAACTCAGCGTTTCTAGGCCAAAACCCCTAGGGGAACTTTTCTGCTATACCAATTAGTGTTCTGCATTTAAATCTACAGTCGATTAGAAGTAAGTAGTATAAATTGTAATGTTTTAACACACTTAATAAACATTGGCTATGTGGACAAGAAATCTCATTTTATGTTCCTTGTGGTTGTAGTTTAGCTGCTGTTTACTGTAGGAAAAATCTACATACCAGATATATGAGATGACAGGATAATATAAAGGCTGTTCAAAAAGTATTGGACCTTCTGTCTTTCACTTAAACGAATGAAGCGCTGGCGGCCAAGCTTAGTGAAGATGTAGAAGGGACTATCAAGCACGTGCATGCACTGTTTCGTATAATTACAAAGCTTCAGTCACCAGCAGTCAGCCTAGTAGTGTAGACCTGTCTGTTGTGTTCAGCGGTTTTTATATAGTTATAAAATTACAGAAAAACTTTTGAGCAGCGTTACTGCCTAAAATTTTTCCAAAAGCTTTTCTTTTTTTTCATTGGGGCGGCCTACTGCCATGCACTTAAGCCTCAAGGGCTTTTTGCGCACCCCGGAAACACACCATGAGGCCCACCAGTCTACAATTTCAGCAGTTCCACAAACCGCCGAAAACAACATATCTGGTCCTCCTGGGAAAATTCACCACCCTTGTCCAAACTACCAAAGATGGCATACCGCTCCCTTGCTATTGAAGGGCAGTCAAAGAGCAGGTGCTCAGCAGTTTCCTCCTGCTCATTACACCTTCTACATAGCGGATCCTCCTGAAGGATTCAACTCTGTGAAGATGCTTCCTCAGGTGACCATGCCCCGTGATGAGACCAATAACCCGAGAAGACATTGATCTATTTAATGAGAGAAGGTCCGATGCCACCCTGGAGGAAGGTGACTGTAATACCATTCTACACATTCTCAAGCCCGGATGCAACCTCCACCTTCTCTCATGCTCCGCGCAAATCCATTTCGAGACAACCCTAGAGGATTCACACCTTGGAACACCGCAGAACGGTTGAGGGCCCGTCATAATTGTCACTGAGCCTCGGTTGGCCAGGGCATCAGCTCTTTCGTTCCCAGGAATCCCCTCATGACCAGGAACCCAACAAATGGTCACATTGTTGATTCTGGCAAAGGAACAAACGGCCTAATAGCAATCCCAAACCAGTTTGGATTTGATCACGCAAGAGTCCGGTGCCATCAGCGCTGCCTGACTGTCCGTGAACATATTAATCGTCTTTCTCCTATATCGCAGACGAAGATTCTCACGAGCACATTCCATAATAGCTGCGACCTCCGCTTGAAATTACTGTCGGATACAGACCCATAGGGACCACAAGCTCCCTACATGGTCTCACTCCCAAAATCCCAGCGCCTGTGCCGCTTTTTGTTTTAGAGCCGTCTGTGAACCATTCAAGCTCCGCTGGTGGAAGAGGTTTCCTTCCCTCTGACCAATCATCCCTAGAGGGTACAACAATCCTAAAGGGTTTGTCAAAGGAAAACTTTTGTGGCATCTGATCAGAGATCATATGCAGAGCATCCTCCTGTATCAGGGTGCTAATTCTACAGTGCCCACTGATGCAGACCGACCAGAGTCCCATCTGCTGAAGACAGTAGGCACTCCTCCTGGCCATAGCCCGAATGACAATGTCCAGTGGGGCGAGGTTAAGACAACAGTCCAGAGCTGCGCCTGGTGCACTAGGAAATGCCCTAGTGATAGCAAGGCAGGCCATCCTTTGGATACCCGCCAGACGAGCTAACCACCATCTTGGCCACCAGACGACAGTTCCATACATTAGTGCAGGTCTGACCACGGAAACATAAAGCCAGTACAAGAGTACAAACTCACGTCTGCATTGCATTAGAGACCATTTCCCCCTGGCAATAACCCTTTCTAGATGAGGCCCCCAGTTAAGAACCCTATCTAGGATCACGCCCAGGTACTTGACCTCGAACTTCAGCTCAATGGAAGAGCCTTTGAATAGAAAGGGACCAATGCACTCCATTTGTCGCCTCCTAGTAAAGGCAACCACAGCAGCCTTGGCGGGGTTGACAGTGAGGCCAACCTCATCACACCAATTTCCCACCATGTTCAGAGCAGCATTGGTCAGTTCCGTGATTGTTGTGTTGAACTTGCCACTCACAAGAATCACAAAATCATCTACGTACCCCTGTGCAACGACACTGCTACTATTCAAAGAATTTAGCAGGTCGTTCACAACCAGGTTCCACAGGAGAGGAGAAAGGACGTCACCCTGCGGACAGCCCCTCATAGTCTTCACACTAACACTTGCTCCCATGAGGGTTGTGACAACCACCCTGTCCGTGAGCAAGGCCCTTATACAGTCACACACCTGACCATCAACACCACGTCTTGAGACCGCATTGATAATCGCCTGTGTTGTCAAAGGCTCCTTCGATGTCTAGGATGACACCTATGGCTACCTCTTTTGCTGTCAGCGTCTTCTCAATCCTGCATACCAATTGATGCCGAGTCGCATGACCTTCCGGGACGATTTTTGAGTGTAGGCATGCTGGTTAGGATGTAGAGGTCGCTCCCTCCCAAACAAACCTGGCAACCATTTTCTCCATGGTTTTAAGAATAAAGGAGGACAGGCATATCGACCTGAAAGACTTCAGCCGATCCATGTCAGCCCTCCCCTGCTTTGGTATGAACACTACTCTGGACACTCTCCAGGATAGTGGAATGTACCTGAGGGCCACGGAGGCTCTGAACAGTCTGCACAGCTGGGGAAGGAGAATATCCAGCCCCCGCTACAAGCAAACCAGTCTCACCCCCAGAAGTTTTATTTTTTTATTTTTTTTTTTTTTTGTTACAGAGGGCCAGGTTTCCCAGGCCTGGTAGTTGCCTCTCAGCCATCCGGCTTATTTATTGTGCACCCTCTCCCAGGTTTAAGCTGTATCAAATCCCAGGCCTTTACTAAACCATGAGATCTTCTGAACAATGCTTTCCTGTTCCAACCCCTCTTCCGTATGCATAAGAACACCTAGGGATCTTGAGCGTTTGCTCTGTAATGCCGGACATTCAAATATGACGTGCTTGGCTGTTTCGTCAGCCTCGCCACATTTCCTGCACAGTGTTTCCTGAACTGGAATACCTATTCTGTTCAGGTGACTTCGGAATATCCAATGACCTGTAATAAAACCAGTCACCTTTCTGATCTCCGTTCTACTCATTCTAAGGGCATCTGCTGCAATGTTCCTTGATGGTCCCTTGAGCATCCGCTTTGCTTGTACATTCCCCTCAGTATTTCTCCAATGTTGTAGGTGTTTGTTAGCCATCCACTTGGTAACTGATCTACGTGCTAAGTTATATGAGACCCCACACGTTGGTTCAGGACCGGTAAGAGGACAGTAAGACGGTAAGATCCTTCTGAAGGTCACGACACAGTGCGCCAGACTCTACTGCAAATGAGTGGCGCGCCTCGTATGTCTTCCCTCACTGCCGAGTTGTTGATCACCCTCATGAACAATACAGTCCGGAAAGTGTGTTCCCATCATAACTTTTAGAACTTCTTCCGGTTGAGTAATGTAAACACCTTGATCGTCCTTGTTCCAAAAGCTTGGCATTTTGCAAGTGGAAACAATTAAAGGAAGTTAAGATAAGGCCTAATATTTAAATAGTATACATCAAAAATAAAGAAATAAAAAAGTTTGTTGTACAATTTTATCATAGATTTAAAAATTGTAAAGGGACAAGTAATGAAAGTAATTATAAACAGGATTATGCAAATGTTAAAAAAACTCTACAGAAATAGGATAAAATACCTTAAAAATAGCAAATGAAGAATATATTAAAAACTTCTAATAAATGCAAGGCTGCATGGAAAGTTATTCAGAGTGAAACAGGCATGGGAATAAAATTACAGTGACATAGTAATAAATTCCAGTTCTTTTAATAAATATTTCATTAATTTAATAAGTGAGCTGGATCTTAAATCCAATATGAGAACACTTCAAAATTGTGCCATAGAGTTGGTAGAAAAATATCTAATTTTAATGACTGACACTCTAACGTGGCAAAGAATAACAACAGTTGATGTATTAACTTGTTGCCAATCCAAGCCTATCATGTAGTGAAAACTATTATGGTCAGGGATGCTACAGGTCAGGGAAAAAAAACAGGACTGGAAATCAGGGAAAAGTCAGGGAATCCGGTCTCAAGTCAGGGAAAAGTCAGGGAATTTCGACGTTGGTCAGGGAAAAATATAAAATCCCTTTAAACAAATAAACTTACTGCCGCCGCACCGAGTCCAAGCCTGCAGACGACGCGGCGCATATTTTACTTCTGTGTTGTAAAAGATCATTTAAGTCAATCTTTTTGTACGTATTAAACTTTATTTTTTGCTTTTTTTATATTTGCCACCCTGTTAGCCTCAACACCGCTTTTTTCCACCCGTTAATTGCCAAAAACCCTGGGGATTGCGTCGAAAAAAGTCAGGGTAAAATGAAAAATTTGGTCTGGAAATCAGGGAAAAGTCAGGGAATTTCATTATTGGACTCCTGTAGCAACCCTGATGGTATTTCTAATATGCTTGTAAAGAAAATTATCAATAAAATAGCTGATTATTGTCTTTATTGTTTATTATGATTCTAGAGCAAGGTGTATTCCCTCTTGCCCTTAATGTCACTAAAGTAACTCCTGTGTACAAAAAAGGAGACACATTTAGCCCATATAGCTACAGGCTGATTTCGTTAGTAGAAATTTTCAGTAAAATATTTGGTAACTGTTTAAATTGGCAATTAAATTTTTATTAATAATAATCTATTTTGTATGGAACAGTTTGGGTTCATACAAAACCGAAGTACAATAAAAAAAGTTGAGAATATTGTACATAACATTTTAGCGAACTTTGAAAGAGGGGTGTTATCATTAGCAACATTAATTGTCTTGACTAAAGCATTTGACTGCATATGTGATGAGTTATTATTATCCAAACTTGATAGATATGGTATTAGAGGCAAAGAACATCAATTAATGATATTGTATCTAAAAAATAGAAAGCAAACAGTAGTGAAAAATAAAGACAGATTTGAACTGAAACCTATTGAAATTGGAGTTCAACAAGGTTCAGTCCTGGGCCCTTCTTTGTTTGCTATTGCTATTAACGATTCTCATTTAATGTACCATGCTCCTCAGTATTATATGTAGATGACACCACATTCTAGAATTTCAGTGAAAGTTATGAGAATCTCATTATGGAAGAAAACCATGCATTAAAATCGGCTACGTAATGGTTTGAGACCAACTACTTAGTAGTATATGACCAAAAGACTGAGAAAATACTGTTTACTATAAATAGGAGTTATGAAGTTACCTGTGAAACTATTAGGAGTATACCTCAACAGCAAATTAAGTTGGGAACATCATATAGATCAATTGTGTAAGGAATTTTCTCGAGTACTTTATCTCTTGAGTAAATTGAAACATTGTATAACTATGGATATGCTTCTAGCCTCCTATTATGCATTTTTCCATTTACACTTAAGTAATGGTATAACTCTATGGGGGAATAGTATTGGTGCAGTAAGAGTATTGAAATGGCAAAAAATGTATTACTTGTTATGAAAAATGTTTCAAAAAGAGAGTCCTGTATTCCAACTGTTAGAGAACTAAAAATAATGACTTCCTAATAAGTACATATTTTACTATCTTATAAGTGTAAAGGAACAACTTGCAAAATTTTCAACTAGACAGGATATTCATGATTATCCTACTAGAACAAAGCATTTGTTACTACTCTTACCAGTTAAATTTACCAAAACAAAATGCAGTCATCTTTTTACGAAAATTAAATTGTTTAATAAGTTTCCATTACACACTAGATCTGTATCTGTAGTAAAATTTTTAAAAGTTTTAAAGTGCTGGTTAAAAGTTAATATATTTTATTGCTGGATTAATTCTTAATTTTTGATACTATAACTGTAAATTTTGTTTCTCAATTTATTTGTTCAGTTCTACTATGGTTGAGTTTTAAAATTTTATCCACATTAAATATGTTAATAGTTATTTAGTTATTATTTATTGTTCATTTATATAGATCTGTTGGTTGTTTGTTTATTTTAGTTATTAATTATATAGATTATATATTTACTGGTAGGCTGGATTGAGTAGGTAATTTCTGAATTGCTTAATTTTAGTTTTAGTTTAGAACATTTTATTAACTTGAGGAAGTCTATTGTACTGTTGAATGTGTTTAGAGACCAATAAAGATCTTGAATCTTGACACATTTTATAACAATATAAACATATATGTAATTTAAAAATCATTTACCTACATAAATACGGCCTTTTTAATTAAAAAAATCCCTTGTCTTTCCTTAAAATTAATACCATATACAACAATTAAAAATATAATTTTTTCAGGACAATAATGAAGGAACAGTGATTGAAGAGAATAAAGGACCAGGACAATGTATAGAAGAGGGAAATGTACAAGAAAATGAGAATCTCTTATGTTCAGCAGAAAACTTTAATACCTAATGCAAGTTTTGTTCAGACAATGAAATCTCCAAGGTTTTCTAAAGCTTTTTGCTTTAGATTCGAAGCTAAAATACCTTATGCAATGAAACTCAAGCATAACATGAATTAGAATTTCTGACTTTGCATCTGCAGAAGCAAGGGAGGCCTTCTATTCCTATCATTCACCTGAAATGCAATGAGCCAAACAAAATTGCAGTATTGCTTTATTTGTGAAATATTGCTTTTGTGTTTGTCTTTTATAGAAAAAGAAGCTTTATGTCAATTAGCTTTACTAAGATGTTTGTTTTAAGTAGTACGTTTGTTTTTAAAATTTACAATAAGGAGTTTTTACTTGTATTTTTACTCTTATATTGTTTGTAAAATACAAGTACTTTAAAATTTAAAAGTGTTTTTCTTTAGGGAAATAAAGTGCCAACCATCAATTGTGTTTTAACACATATAAATGTGTATTAAAAATATAGTTTTGCATTTTAATTTATTTTTCTTACAGTCATACAACAAATAGATGCCTATCCTAAACGTCTGTAAACTAAAATCTGTAATTATTTGAAAAATGAGGTTTATTGATTTTGTCAAACTTTATATTAAATATCTCAATACATGAAAAATTATGTTTGGCTCTATTTTCCTCCGAACCCTTAAATTGAACTAATTCTGATTAGTAAATTACTTGTTAGCATGCTAAAATTATTTAGTTTTCTTTAAGTATTGAATGTCTCATACAGAGCATAATCCAGCTGTAGCTTTGTTAACAAACTCAATAGGGACCGGAATGTTCATGAACTTCATATCTAATGTCAGAGCATTGCCATTTTAGTTGTACTATTTCCTTAAGTAGTGCCCAGTGGGCGTTCAAATATGTTCACCACTTGCTTATACAGGTATATCCAAACCCTATTGGTTTTAATAGTTTATAAGTTGGTTTTGGTGTATGAGTAATATACGTAAACACATTCAATAACTTTATCATGGATGAACTCATAGGAGCATCAGTGTTTTTTAGAAGAAACTGAGTTATGGTGTAAATGTAAAATGATAGAATGCTGCAACTTAATGACAAATAAAAGGAAAATTACCTTGAGCATAAATAACAAAATGCAACATATTTTTATCAAAATTGACTTTTTGAATAACAAAATGCACTGTATCTTTTTTCATTGGATTTGTATGATTTAATCATATACATGTGTTGTTTTGCATGTATTGATTGATGTATTTTAGCATTGAACAAATTCATAATTTAATTTTAAAGTAATGTTTGTTAAAACAAAAAATAATATTGTGTTTATATTAATCAAATTTTAATATAAAATACTTAAATTAAAAAAAATAGATTAATTATTGTAAATTACATGTGGTATTAGATTCATTAACCCTACGTTAGTTAAGGCTCACGTGCAAAATAAATTTGTTCCTAATTCAGTTAGTTTGGCAATGATGGCCCATACCCTTCAATAGCTGCAGCCCGCAACTTGGGGAGTGGCCATCTGAGTCACTACATGACCTTTAGCAGTGCCAGAGATGTCAAAACATGATACTGCGTGTCAGCGAGCACCACTACTCACCTGTAGACCATTGAGGTTTATTCATATACATTTTTCCCAGTTTTTTTTAAAGTCATTATTTTGATTGCATTTAGTTCAGGTCTTATAAACTATTTTATTATGAACAGAGAGAATTGAATTATTGTGCTATAGTATTAGTGCAAGAGTAATCTGATTTTGAAGACAACTTTTTGAGTTGTGGTGGTACCTATGGTAATGATTCAGAAGAGGATGCTGAGCACAAAAGTGATCATGTAGCAAAAGTGAATAATCAGGTGACGAAGAAGCAACAGGTAGTATTACTACTGCTATTCATTACACATGTTGTGATCAACTTACAATGTGGAACATCCATGTGCTCTCAACGAAGACGCAGTGCATGTATAGATATATCTACGTGGTGTAAAAGGAGAGGGGAAAAATACCAAAACCACTACTAAAAGCTTGGAACATATTTTTTATCTGAACAGGTAATGATGGAAATAACTGAACACACAAAGGTTTGTTTAAAAAAATATATGAATTACAGTAGAGAATCCGATGTAATCAATACAAATCCACAAGAAATAAAGTTTTGTTCTATACATGGTAGGAGTGGTGAAATCCTACATTTATACCTATTCTGGACTTATGGGAAAATGACGGTACCACTTCTGATTTGTTTCGGACGGCAATGAGCAACAGGCGCTTTTAATTATTGTTATATATTCTTTGTTTTGACAATACAACCATCAGACAAAGATGACAAACATTGGACAGTCTAGCTCCTATTGTCTTTGATGGGTTTGTGAAATGTTGCAAGAGACCCTACTGAGTCATTGAATATGTAACACTGAACGAAATGCTTGTCGTTTAGAGGGAGATGTTCTACCCGGCAGTACATGTCCAAGAAGCCTGTGAGGTATGGTTTGAAACTCTGTCCTAGTTGACGCTGGAATGTATTATACATATAATTTAGAACTGTACTGTGCACCTCACACACAGTCGGGTTTTTCTCACTATATAACAAACCTCAAGTAGTTTAAAAGGCTACACCAATTCATGGTACTGGACTTAACATCAAATGGACAGTTGGTTTTTGTCACTTCCAGTTGCAAATGATCTAGTTGATCCTAAAAAGAAAAATAGACTGACGACAGTGAGTTGTGTAACACCAATATGTGGAGAACACACAACACTTTGTGCCCAGTGCATTAGGAATCATAAACCCTCAAAATGGATGACACAGACTAGATTATACTACTTGTGTGTAAGTTATTCCACAGTTTATTTAACTTTTACATTTAAAAAAAATTGTTAAATAATATTTTGGTGTCATAATAAATTAATAACAGTAAAACTTATCACTTCTATGATTGGACATCATTTTTAGTAAAGTTGTTCACTTTGTCTTTCATATGTCATGGTAACATTTTCAAGAGAATAGTACCATATACATTTTTATGATGCTTATTTTAACTAGTTAAATAATCACACTTAACATGGCAAAACTCAATAGGTGAGATGCAACACTCACTTGTTGACCATCTGCGTGAGTCAGGTGACCTCGACCAATGCAGGGTTATTAAGGACCCAAAAGGACCTTAATATTGTGTCTTTGTCCGTCTTTCAAAGCAATAACTCTTGATAAAAAATTCATTGAGACTTCAAACTTGGTACATATGTTCTTCTTGGCCCAGGAAAGAATCCTATTTATTTTGGATTCAAAAGATCAAGATAACTAAAAGTCCTAGAGACTTGAAACTAGGTGTATAGGTCTCTATTTAGGAATAAAAAGGCAGCAATAAATTTCATTACTTCTGTTTGGTCTTTCGATAGTCTGTTATATTGGTTTATTACAATAATTAAAATACAAATATACCTATCTCCTCAAGTTTGTTCGTGGAAGCACAATCTATTGCAACTAACTGCCCTAACTCTGCCTCAGAATGAAGACATTTAATTATTTATTGGAAAAGTAAGCAGAGCAGACTTACATAGAACTCTCTCACGCTCAGATAGAATATTCCACTTGCCCTCCAACAAGCCCAACATACGTAACATAAACATTTTTCATGGAGTCATTTATACTGTTTGGAAAGTAAGCAGTTGCATTTCTTGTGCTAGGAATTTCTCCCTCAGACAAAATCCTCTAACTCGCCCCTATGGTTTGAGGTACACCTATTTTCCCTATGGATTGCATTCTGAATCACGTTTATTTGTTCAGATCTAAGTAAAGTTTTCAGAAAACCTGCTTCAAGTATACATAGCCTTCCTCCTTCATTAACCTGTTTGAAAGGCATCATGTGGGGACGTGCTGAATGCTCTCCCTTTTATTTCCTGGATTTTGTCTTCTCCATTTTTGACTTTTTCTTTAGTTGCATTGAGGTCTTATCATCTGAGTTTTGGATTAACCTCTTTAGGTATTAGTTTACTGCCTCTGGCCTCTTTTAGGCAATGCCCATTTCTTATTAGCCATGTGAATCTTTTTGGCTGCACCCTTCAACTTTGGGATTTTCAGTGTAAGCTTCTAGATTTGTCTCTAAAGATCCCTCTGTCGGTTATCATTTAGAATCGTTTATTCTTCTGAGGTATAATGTTGAACTATGCCAGGCGATCTTGGGACATCTACAGAAAGTCCTTTTATCTCATTTTCTTGGTCTAAACCATCAGACTTGCTAGAAATAAATTTACCCTTTACTGCCTCATCTACATTTCGTGGACTTTCATACATGTTCCCATGAGTAAAAGAGATCTATCAGTCATTCATCGTTTTACTTAAAAGAAGTCTATGGTAAACTGGAGGTCAGTGGAATTGACATATTTTTGATCAAGAACTCCCTTGACCATGCAGCCCTCTGTAATATAAGCTGTTCCATCTTGAATTGGAAATATAAAAAGGAGAGAATAAAATGAGAAAAGAATTGAATGAATGAGTTTTTGGTGGCAGATGACCTGTAGTAACCCTGAGGAGAGTAGCGCACTTTGTGATATCAGTGCTGCCATGTCAGCTTGCGAACATGCATTGGGGCATGTTGGTAGTAGGATAGCTAGTTACATTTCAATAACTTAACATCTGAATATTAAATGATGATACTACTGAATATTTGATTTCTTCTTAAATAAATTTGTATTTATATCCTTTTGAATTGTATTTCATTTTATATTTTGTAATCAGACTAAAATTGATAGACCATAGTTAATGAAATATTATCCTTCATACAACACATATTAAGATTAATTTATGAATTCCCTAAACAAGTTGTTAATTCAGAAAACGACCATGTAAGAAAAATTTTATTCATTAGCCTACACTCACCAAAACTACATTCAATAACTCTTAAAATGGTTTAAATCGATGGAAAAATTCAACAACATTTATTTCATTTCACCTTTCTGACATTCATTTAAATTTAGGTTACCAATTACCATAAGCATTTTGTGTAAATTTTTTATGTATCAATCAGGACAAAAAAACAAACCACAAGGCTACTTGATTCAAAGAGATCATAGGAAAAATACCTGTACCTCAGCCAGTCACTGACAGCTTGAGGATAACATGTCCCTTACTATTTCTGGTGAATAAGTACTAACCATTTCACTGCACAAAACAGGCTCACAGAATAGCACATACAGTACACCAGAGATGGTTAGTGACTAATTGTTGTACGCCGTATCTTAAGCTTTAAAGTATTTTAGACACCTGAAGAAGAGGACACTATCCAATCCTCAAAAATGTATTGGCACATATCTGATGGCACACATAACACAAAATGATGGCAAATATAAAAAAAAAAATATATATTTATGGATTTTCTAATGTGAACAACTTTGCCAAAGCAATTAAAGAAGCAGAAAGAAGTCTAAATAATAGCTTTAGCTCAAATAAAAGTAGTCAAACTGCACCAGACATTGACCTTTCAAAAACAATTATTGGGCAAGATATTCAAACTCCATCTCAAGATGATACAATAGCTTTTAGTAGTCCGTTAAATAACAAATTATGTGAAAACCAATCTAAACAACCAAACCTAACTAATTCAGAGCAAAAGAAAAATCAAGATATGGCTTTGGATACCTCCCTGCATTTAGGTCAAATTTTGCAGTTGCAAGCAGTCACCGACAGGTGTATTGAACTGGAAAAATGTCTCCCTGAAGCAAGAGAAACAATTAAGAAACTAGAACTATCTGTAGGCCACCCCCATACTGGTACAACAGAGCCTAATGATTTCCATACTCAAATCCTATTACAAGAGCTTCAAAATTATAAGGCTGAAAATCAAAGCCTCCAAATGGCTATGAAAATACTGGAAACAGATAATCAGGAGTTGACTAAAGAAATAGACAAGTTAAATATGGAAAATAAGTGCATGAACTGCTATCCTCTATTCTAGCCAATTTCAGCTAAATCCAAAAGTTAAAATCATTCTCCATGCCTCTTACCCTCCAAAGAAAAACTTAACAACACTAAAAACTACTACACAGTTCTACAAAAAGAAAATGAAAAAATAAATAATTACTCTAGTATAATACACCATAACCCTATCCCCAAAATGAAATCCATACCAAATTCCAAGAAAAAAAAACTGTCATTACAAACAGGAATTTAAATGACAAAAACAAAAATTGATCATTCTTTCAGATAGTCACGGAACAGACATTAGCTGGTTAGTGGAACAGAGAACTTTTATTAATGCTTCTGCTTTTGTTCGTCCCGGAGGAAGATTTCACCATGTGGTTAGAGATGTGAAGGAAATGTCCAAAGGCTTGACCAATGAAGACCATTTGCTTGTCATGGCAGGGACAAACAACGTAGAAACGACAAGTGTCAAACGGCTTGTGGACGATGTGAAAAAACTGATCAACAACATAAACGAAACAAATTTAATTCTGTCTGCACTACCAATGCGCCGTGACCGCCCGGATCTTGATTTCTAAATTGCTATAATAAACTCAGAGTTGGAAAAGATTTTAAGGGAAAATAAAACTAATATCAACCTACTTCCAATACACCTTCTTCCTCGCCACCTATACACTACTCATGGTCTACATCTGTACAAAAGAGGGAAAGCTCAGGTGGCAGGAATGATCGTAGAGATTCTGAACAAGGAAAAACAAACAGAATCCAAAACTACAACACCAGCAATGTTACAAGAAAATGTTGACATCTAAAATAAAACCACAAGAAATAAATAAACAACTGTAGGATGGAAGATATGATTGAGGCTTTCAAGAGCAAGCCAGACACAGCTTTTGCCCATACAATAAGTGAAGATCGATACATGGGCGCTGGAGTCGCTATCACTTTTTGACAAAAGTTTGAAAGACCAAAAGCCTCTGACAAACTAACTTGTCAGAAGGTTTCAAACAAAGCTTCAGTTCTAAGTCTGATAACCAAAGAAAGATATTATGATAAACCATCTATAGATAACTATGACACAGCTTTCGAACAACTCACAATGCACTTCAAAGACCAAGATTTAAAAATGCTCATATGTTCGCCCATGGGATGTGTGCGAGACTAAATTGAAGTGGAACACTTTGCCAAGAGGATAGTAGAATTTCACAGAGAAACTGGAGCAACAATTAATATAGTATCCTGTGAACAACCATCAGCTCCAAGAGCCCTCTGGAAAGGACTGTCGCACGATGAGTTTCTCGAAAAACTGCAAGAAGTTAATAAAGCGAAATATCTACAAACAGATCGCTGTCTTCCCCCTTTGACTCCAGCTACCTTAGAGACTTTAAGTGTAAATAACTCTGGGAATTGTTCTGAAAATATTCCTGTCTCTACAACTCTACCTCTCTCATCTCCCACCAACAGTTCCACAACTACACATGACATCCTTCTTCAGTTGACCCCTTTTTCTAAATCTCAATCTCCCACTCTCAGTTCCAAACAAAAAAACTTGATTCCAACCCAAACAATAAAGAAGACTTAGTGATAATAAATAAGAGTAATATAGTAAGTAGTTCTACAAACCTAAAAACTAATAACAATCCAAAAAGTATTAATCTTTTGTTCTTAAATATACAGGGATTCCAAAATAAAGTGCATATTCTAGAAAGCTTTCTGCCAGATAATGAAAAAAATAAAATATCAATGATTGGTCTATCTGAGCATTGGCTAGATGAAGGTGCTCCCTCTTTATTCTGCCCAAAAACTGTTATTGCCCAGCTGACTTTTGCAGAAAAGATAATATCAGGGAGGAACTCTTGTGTTTATTAATAAGGCTTTTGGTTCAAAAAAGATCGATGTTAGTAAATTTTGCTCTGAATTAAACTTTGAGGTGTCTGCAGTGGTTCTTGATTCTCTTAAAGTTGTTACAGCATCAATCTATCATTCTCCTGCAGGAAATCCACATATTTTCTTAGAACTGTTAGAAGAATTTTTATCTTTTATCTCATCATATCACGGCCATTCAATAGTAATTGGGGGGGACATTAATGCTAACTTCGATGTAACATCAAACAGTAAAACTACAAGAATTTTTCTTAATGTTTTGAGACATTCAACTACTTTTAAATCAACAATGCTCCTACGAGGGGTGACCGTTGTCTTGACAATATATTTGTTAACTGTCCAGGGCAAGTTTTGGAATCCAAAATATTTGATTTTCCTTTCTCAGATCATAACGGGGTTATTTTGAACATGACATGCAATATGAATCCTGACTGTAATAAATCTGAATATCATAACAAAATACTGAAGCACATGAACTCTTTTACAATTAGTTTCCCAAAATCAGCAACAAACAATTTACTGAAGGTTTGATATCAAATGACTGGAGTGCTTTAATGAACTATGAAAACGTAGCAAGTACCCAAGATTGGTTTCAACACTTTTTAAGTGTTCTGGTTAATAAAATTGCTTATATCTCAACTTTGAAAAAAATTAAGACCATGAAAAACACAACATTTAATAAAAAGTGGTATACAAAAGAATTAGTTCACATGAAAGAAAGGCTTTTGTTTCTAAACAAACTTGTGAAAAATTCAAGCAGTGATAGGTTATATGCAAACTATACTGACCTCAAAAGATGCTACATAAAATCTATTGAAAATGCCAAATTATACTACAATAAAACAAAATTTGAAAATAGCAAAAATAAATGTAAAGCTGCTTGGAATCTTATAAAAGATACTACTACTAACACATCAACTCAAACTAAATTAGATATCACACCAGACTGTTTTAATACATTTTTCATTGACTCTGTTGAGCAGACCGTAAATAACATTAACCATCTCAACACAGATAGTTTGACCCTAACTTGTAACTATCAAATAGAAAGTAACAACTTTTACTTTACACAAGTCTCTGTTGATAACACTTCTAAAGCTATAAAGAGACTAAAAAACTCTGACAGTAAAGACACTTTCAATATGTCCAACAATATGATAAAAAATATCTACCATACAATACTAACTCCTTAGGCATTAACAAATGCCTGAATGATGGTTATTTTCCAGAAGAGCTCAAACTTTCCAGAATTTGACCAATATACAAGAAAGGCCCTAAAAATCTACCTGAGAGTTATCGATCATTATCAGTTGTACCCACATTATCAAAAATCATAGCAACATTAGTTCATGATCAATTATTAGCATATTTAGAAAACAATTATTACCTTGATGCATCGCAATTTGGTTTTAGAAAGGGTAAATGCACCATAGATGCAATAGATGCACTAATTAGAGAAGTTGTGAGTGCCTTTGAGGACAAGGCCTTTGCTCAGGCCACCTTGTGCGACCTGAGCAGGGCTTTTGACTGTGTGGACCACAACAAACTAGGCCTTAAACTAAATTATTATGGTGTGACAGGAACTCCCTCTAAGTTTTTTCAGTCATACCTATCAAACCGAAGGCAAAAAGTATGTGTTGATGGAAACTGGTCAGATGAGGCTAAAGTTCCTACTTGAGTGCCCCAAGGATCGGTTTTGGGCCCTCTGTTGTTCTTATTACAAATAAATGATTTACCAAAAAATATCAAGGCCAAATCTTTATTATATGTAGATGACACAAATTTTATCAACATAAACTCTAATTTCGATGAATTACAAGATCTTGTTAGAGAGACTGTACAAGAGGCCTCATTGTGGTTTAGGTCCAATGGATTAGTGCTCAATGAAGCCAAGACTCAGAATATTATATTCAGCCTAAAACAAACACCATCAGATGATACAAAAAATGCTTTTTTTACTACTGTAAAATTTTTAGGTATCTATATCGATAGTACTTTGATTTGGAATTCCCATATTGAGTACATATGCAAAAGGTTGTCTAGGGTAATTTTTCTACTCAGGCGATTATTGTCGTGTGTGCCTAAAAACTATGTAAAATCAGCTTATTATGCATTTTTTCAATCAGTTTTAAGATACGGTTTAATAATCTAGGGAAACAGCAGTAAGATTGAAGACATTCTAATTCTGCAAAAGAAAGCTGTGCGAGTGATAGCGAGGGCCCATTCTCTGGACCACTGCAAGCCTCTGTTCATTGAACTTAAATTACAAACTGTGATAAATCTCTACATCTTTGATTTAGTTACCTATTTACTCAAAAATAATTTTCAAACTCTCACTCTAAGAAGTGATATACACAACTACTATACTAGAAATAGAACTAATATTGCCATAGATCATGTTAGATTAGCCAAATCTCAAAACAGTCACATTATAATTTCTCAAAAAATCTTCAACAAAGTAAAACATTTGGCAAATAAGTATCCCACAAAAATATTTCAAAACAAACTGTACCATTGGCTTTTGAACAATCCTTTCTATACCCTATCAGTTTTTTAACTACAAGGATATTAAATTTTAGTTTGTTAATAATGTATACAGATTCCATTGTAAAGCTCGCTAAATCTGTTATACTGTAATTGAAAACATATATTTGTAAACAACAATGAGATTTCAGTAAATTGTTCAATTTTAATCTAGAAACTAGCCTATTTTTATTCAGTAATGTAAATTTCATCTGTAGAATCTTATATTGTAACCTGTTATCCTAGGATTTCAAATTGTTGTGCTAGTATTGTAGTAATTCACGCGCAATCAGTTAAAATATTTTTTAATTTAATAACTTTTATAAAATCTTTTGTTGTTAAATTATTTTTAAATCTCTTTTTGTTAACACGTTCAAGCCCAGCCCTTTTTCCGGGTATAGCACCCGGAATCCCAAACTTATTTTTTTAGCTTATTGTATTCGTGTAGCATTACAAATATGGAATATAATCACTAAAAGAAAAAAAAACGTGTTTTTGGTGTATCAAATGCTTTGACGCCACTGTGGCGTCATCGGTACTAATGGTGTTGCCACGTTTTACACTGACCAAATATTTCCGTTTAAATTCTTGATACAATACATACAGGCTTTTATATTATAATAACTCTGATAAATAACATCATTTTTGTAGATTAAATTATACCTTTTGCGTAAAAAGTACTATGATGCCACCAGAATGGCTCTTGAACATCATGTACGAATTCACCACCATCATTTCAATGATGTGAATGCCAAGTTTTTTGTACCATCGTGTGGTTTTTCGTGTGACGGGGTAATAAGCCAGCATCTGATCTTGACGATCAACTCCTTTCATGTACTTGTTGTATTCAACTATAGCTGTGGGTTTCATTGTAGTTTCACCTTGTTTATTCTTACACTCTTCCATGTCAAGAACATGCTCTGTTGAAATAAAACGTACATCTCTTTTGTCATGCCATTTACCAATAATTGCATCTCCATCAGCGTAGTAGCATGTCACCTCCCCACGTGCGAGCTTGGTCTCTACAACCTCGGAAGGTGTATTTTTGCGTTTAGCTCTAAGGGTTCCTGTAGTGTAGGTTTTCCGGTCAAGTAGCTCTTTAGACAAGTCAAAGCTATTATAATAATTGTCCATGTATACCGCATGACCTAAGTCAAGCCTATCTTGCACAAGATGCAAGACCACAGTTTTTGAATGACCGACACCTCCAAGGTCAAAATCATTGACTCCGGCATACACAGCAAAGTTGATGACAAGTCCATTTGGTTCTGTCAGTACATATAGCTTTATGTCTTTTGTTCTTGATGTACTGGCGGAAAATTTGTCTTCCCCGCCATAACACCATAGACTCATCAATGCACAGTTCCCGCCCTGGTTCATAAATAGCTTTCATAGTGTTGTTAAAGTGATCTACAACCGGCCTAATTTTGTAAAGTCGTTCATCTGGTACTGGCTCTTCACCAAACGGATTGTGAGCAAAATGCAAGCATTGCATGATAAGCAAAAACCTATTTCAGCTCATATACTGCTTGAAACATGGAATGTTGTAAAGTCTGAGTCTTCCAATAGTCTCTCATTCTAGGGCACTGAAGAGCACCCATATGTAACAATAGGCCCAAAAATATTTTTACTTCCTCCTGGTCAACATCGCTCCAAAGTTTTATTGAAGAGTGAGGTCTTTGATCGGTAGTTGCCATTATGTACTGAGCTTGAGCATTTATTTCAGTTGTAAGCAAGTCAAGAAACTCGTCATTTATAAAAAGTCTAAAAAAATCTAAAGGTTCTGCATTATGTTGCATTTGTATTTATAGTGCTTGTTTAGAAACATAATCAAAGTTTTTCATTGAGGAATTAATTATCATTAGTCCACTGAACAGCAGAGACAACCATGCGCCTAGTACGCCTTTGTGCTGTATTTTGTGGGCTTGGTAAATCATGTGGCTGTGAAGCAGTAAACTGTTGTTCTATATAATTTAGCTGTGTTGGGGGGTTACACTGAGTAACCCAGAAGTAGAGGCAACAGTACTCACAGAAGTAGTAGACTTAGTTTGCAGCGACGGTGACCTACAAGAATCAGACCCGCCGGTGTTGTCTGGCAGTGGTGTTGAAGAACGAAATTGATCGTCAGGAAAGTCAATGTCAAAATCACTCACAATGTTTTCGTCTTCAGTACTCTCCGAGCTTAGGCTACCATTCAATATATACTATTCAATGTATCGTCAGAAATGGTTTTCCTAGTAGATAGTGTAGACGGTGAAGGGTCCATGGTTACAGAAAATGTAAACTATTCACTTCACTAATAATAATACACAACCAAGTAAGAATTACGTTTCATAACCTCAAACTCACTCATCTCCCGAATAGCAACAGTGAAAGTGAGAAAACAGCGGGAAGCCGAGACAGCAAAAATAATATAAACATGTGAGAAACTGGCGGGAATCGCGTCTGACTAGAAATCAGCTGTTACTCAAGTTGTAAACATTATAAAAATTAATCAATACTTTGAAGACTGATTCCTGGAAACCAAGGTCGATTTGGTATTCTTCGACATCTAATATAGCGAGAATGACAATTATTTAATAATTAGTAATTCATTCGGCGGCTTAAAAATACCCCTGTACTTAACGCCACCGTGGCGTCGTTGGCACTGGTGGTGTGACATACGCACGACGCCACCGTGGCGTCACCAGGATTGAACGTGTTAAACTATTGTCTTACATTATGATATTAATATTCAAAGAATAATTTTAAATTGTAATGATATTTTAAAAACTGAATAGTTTGGTTTTATTGCTTGTTTCTGATCATGTCATCTAGACAATATTACTGACTTTGTCAATGCATGTCATATGTAAAAAGGCAAATAAAGATTGATTGATTATCTGAAAACCTGTTGATCCTTCAAACTGTCCATCAATAATACACCTTAACCTATTTGCTACCACCAGTGATTTATATTCCCCTTCGTCAGTTAGCATCAGTGCAATTACCGAGTGCCCATCATGCTAAGTTCATCATTTTAGGGTCAGAAAAATATCACCGACTTAGATTATTTTGGCATTTGTCTATCTATACTCTTGTATCGATGGTCTGTTAAAATATAACATGTTTGATTTAAAAGCTGGTCGTCTTTCTCAACCTCGATTGTTGTTTACCATTTCATCTGTTAATTTTGATTCGTTGCTGTCTGAAAATGACTTTGCGGTATAATGACGTATCCTTTTCTGAGAGTTTTAGTAACTTTGTGGAGAATATATTCAATGAAAGTAAAAATGAAGTGAGTGTTGATAACTTTGAAAAAAAAAAAAAAAAAAAAAAATTGTGAGTGAAAGTGGCGATGAAGAAAGGTCTAACTTTCAAACTTGGGAGTGGCCAAGGCAAGCTAATGAACCACATAATTTTATTTTTAGTGGTTGATATGGTATAAATCTAATTGTAGCTAGGCAACTAAATACATAAAGATAATAAAATACAATTTTATTATGTTATAAGGTTGTTTAATACTTTTAATTGACCCTAAGGACCCACGCAATAATTTTCATTGGAAAATAAAATATTAATTGGGTATCTGAGGGTAAAAATATTTGAATTTTAATTGGTAGTCAATAGGTTAAAGAAAGAATCAACTCATCAATAAAGTACTAATTTATGCAACATAGTGCTGCTCAAGATAGCAGTAATATTACTCAAGAGTTGACTCTAAGTAATATTAAAAAGCAATTTACAATTTCCCCTTAAGACCTGTTTCACAATAACATATTTACCACATTAAAAAAGGGATAAGATTAAAAGAACAAATAGCACATATAATGATTTATTCATAATATTATTACACATTAATATAATTTAGAAAAAGGCTTTCATAAAGTAGCTTGCACCAAAACCAACAATACTCATTGATACACATTGACATCGTGTTGAATATTTAGTGACTAATACATTACATACTACAAGCTTTCAATAAAATCTAGAATAATTTGTTCAATGATATTCTAAGATTTTATTAATCATGCAACCCACTTTAGCAACCTTTTACTAACACATTAACAAGATAAAAGAAATGTACCTGTCACATTGTTTGATTCAGTAATCTAACAGTATATAAATATCTACAGAACAAATTAAGAAAATAAAATATATGTTTTATATAAAAGATATAAAATAAGTCTCAACGTAAAATTCAATTCCAACAAAACTAATACAGCAATGTACAACAGAAAAATAAATAATTAAATCTATGAATGATCAATTTACGCTCAAGCAATACTTAAATAGTAGCAATAATTAATATATTGTGTATTCATTAAAGCTAGATTGATGAACAATATAATAAAACCAATGTTTTTGCTTAGTGTGGGAGCATTCTATCTGTTACATCTAAATTTAAAGATGACTTTTGACAGTAATTATTACATTTTTACAAATTTCAGATTGAGTCCTGGAATAGTATGTGGTTCATCAATCTAAATTTAACTGAATAAGCCCATTTATTGGCTATTCTACTAATTATGTATTTTGTAACTTTAATATCCACAAAGAAACATACACCTGATAATGGACAGGTAAATTCTTATTCGACAGTATAGAGCTTTGTATAAATAGACAGTAATCTGATCTACAGCATTCTAGTGACATTATGTTACCATTGCAGAGTATTTTCATTTAAAGTAATTATCACTACAAATCTGAGAATTATACAAAGTAGACAAACTTATTAAATAATTACAAAATGGTTCGAAACCACGGCTTACTTATTTGGGTGTCCCCCATTAACATAGTTAGTTTTAATTACAGCATTTCCTTTTGCAGTATACATCCTGTAACAAAAAAAAAATAGTAAAAGTATGAATACAAAGTAATCAACTCTGATAAATAGATTTATATATCAATAAATATAAATCCAATCCAGTTCTTAAAACAAACATTGTTAAAATTTAAAACTTTTTGTTGTAATTCATGGATTTTCAAATATCCTATCCGAAAAAACCTTATTCAGAAAAATATTGCTATTTAACCCATTGCGGATCACTGACGAGCTGGGCTCATCACGCAGCGGCCGGGCTTAACGGCACGATGACGAGCTCAGGTCGCAAAAAGCGGTCTGCTTTTAAATTTCCCTCCAAATAGTTCTGTTAATGTCTGATAGATCGGGCGATCGTCTTCACTTGTCTACTAAGAGTGTTTAACAACGGTCTACGTTTAGAGTTTTCAAAAGTTTTATAAATATCCTACCGATCGCAGTTATATGTCGAAGTTGAAAAATCATTCATATGAGTTTACTCTCTGCTTTTTAGCGCTTCTGATTGGGTGTTTTCCTCAGTTGTTATTATAATACTTTTGAGGTTAGTGACACAACTAAACGACCGCAGACGTACATGTTGGTGGGTTTAGTCTAGACAATGGCCCGGGTGTTGCAATCGATTCGCCCGAGCCGCTTTATTTAGACTATGATTCAGACATCATCCCTGCCATGCCGTAACCTTGCTCGCGTGTTATCGTTCCTTCATCACGGATACCCCAGCAGGCCCATGTTCCATCTGAACGAATACCTTTGCAGCTGAATTTTCTAGTATACAATAGCGAGCGATACGATGTGGCGCACCATTGCTGTTCGTGCGGCCGCTGACCGTGAATTAATTCGCGCCCGCTGGTGCCCGCGCGCCAAAACAATACGATCCGCAATGGGTTAAATTGTTTACATGGTGGTTTTTGTTAGATTTAAAATATAAACAATTTTTAAACAGGTATTTTAAGATACCATGGATTTCTTAACAGTAAAATTTGGGGGAGGGAGAGGGCTAGGAATAATTTTGTCTAATATTAAACCATTTAAGATATACCAAATAATAAAGGTATGAGAGGATTTTAAATTTTTATAGAAATTATTGAAGCAATTGATTATTTAGTAGCATTCAATTATATTCATATTTACTACTTTAAATCTAAGTGTAATTATTATCAATTGATAAACTACTGCTTATGAATAAGGCATTCCATTTGTTCCATATACATAGAACTTATAGGCCAAATACTAATCTTTACAGTAAAAACCATGAAGACAGTGTAAAGGATCTATATTTCAGTGTAAATCGTGATATAAAAATATCGAATAAGGTTATAAATATACAATACAAACATTACAGAAAACTATATGAGCCACTTTACCCTATATAAAATAAGGTGTCCTTAAAGTGAACAATAGACATTCATTCAAACGGGTGATATATCAGTCAATGGCCCTAATAAATGTCACTTAGTTTCAGAGATATTGACCCTTTTTGTATATCACATATAGCAATTTTTGTATATCACGATATAGCAATTCTAGATGAATTTTTCACGCAGTATTGATACAAAACAGGAGTTTCTAAACTTTTGTTACATTCAAATAAATTTATAATAATAGTAAATCAAATACAATCAATAAAATACAATAGTAATCAAAATTAGTTATTATATAATACTTACTATTTTTACATGATAATGAAGACACCATTGTATTAATGATTCTATTACAAAATTAACACTTTTAATTAGGTGTAAAATATTTAGACATAAAAAGAGTTAACTTATTACGCTAATAGTTTAAACTATAAATAGTTCAACTTGAGAATTGATCATTTAAATACTTTAAAACTGAAGATATTTTCAGCTTTATGAGAAAAACGCATAAGGTAAAATAGTGTTAAATAACGTGGATCATATAAGAATGACTGAACATTATTGTTCTTTTATAAAGTATAAATAGAAAGCTCTCTTTAGTCTTGAGTGATTTAAAGTAATAAATACCTGACTGTAAGTGTTACTTACCCATCATTGTTTGAAGAAATGGAGGCCGGCTCTTTCTTCATGGGTGTGACAGAATCTAATCCCATCTCAGACAGAGCTCTTAAAGCTGTTAAAGCAGCCTGAAACAAAATAGAAAGGAACATTAATTCATTGCCACTATTAACATAAACAACTCATATTTGGTGGATACATGGAAATAATGATTTATACTGATATATAAATAATGATATATAAAACCTTAAGAATTACATTTTACTTTGTATAAAAAAAATCATAAGTTTGTTTTGGAACAAAAAGTTGCTGACATAACAAAATTAATTTTAAATTTTTAGTTTATTAAGCAAATTTATAACACCACAGTATTAAAAAAATAGTTTTACTATTGAAATAGAAACTCATACAGTGGAATACTACGTTGAATCTAACCATAACATATAATTATAGTTTTACTTTATTAGTACTAAACAAGAATATCGGACACAAAAAAAAGAAAAATATTGTGTTTTTAATCTTGTACATTTATATAACAAATATAGCAGAGTTCTTCTTCACCCATTCAAGCCAAACAATGATAATTTCAGGTGAGATTTTCCCATCAGCTTTGCCAGTGAATTGTGAGCTTCAAGTAAGTACACCAGACAGCAAAAACATAATTATGTTCAACAGAAGAATTTGCTAGAGAGTATAACAGTCCATCTGAGTCTATGGGAAGTGGTTTAAGTCTGGATTATATGAACAGTTTTTACCAAATACACAATAAAGTGCTCACTTTTATTGTGTTTGCAGTTTTTATCCACAGGTACAAAAGTGAACATTATCATACATGACAAAAAGTTAAACTTGTAAACATTTCTTTGTGTCAATACCGTACTGCATTATATTATTTGCACACATTTTATATATAGTACAACTTCATTTATTTGGATTAATTAGGACCAAAAGTAATCCAGATAAACTGCAAATATAGTATAAACACAATAGATTACAGATAATACAGAATTTATTTCGTTTTAAAAAGAATATCTACAGACAGAACAAACAAAATATTTAATAAAAAATATGTTGTTTACTACTGTACAAATAAATTAAGCCTGGACAAATGGAGTTGTACTGTATTTTAATTGTAGTTGTTGATATTTAATTCTGTATAATTATATGGAGTGACCAACACTTGTTTGTTTAAGACACTACTGTGGTGTTGACAATTATTTCACTAGTGATTTAGTTGACCATAATACACTAAACATAAGTACAAAATGTAACAGAAACATGTACAGTTTCCAAAAAAAATAAAATATTGGACAGGTCACAAGAAATTGGCCAATTATACTTAAAAATTGTTATTAAATTACCATTGTAATCTATTTTTATCAGGCTCTTCATAGAATTCGGCCTTGATATCATTATGAATCCCTTAGTCTTTCTTGGTTGTGTTATTTTGTAAACTATTATTTAAAATGTTTAATTTTCAACACAGATTTAATTGAGCATATTTTGTTAATTTTTCATGACCGGCACTAGCTTATTTGAAAACGCAAACTGCCAGACTGCTGCAGCAACAATGCCCTATGTCGCAAAATGACCTCATGACTGCAGCTAAACTGCTTTTACCGATTACACTGATCCACTACAAATTATATAGTGGAATCACTAAGAATAAAAAAACTAATATTTCATCTTACTCTCAAGTGTATAATATCATATCTGCATATGACATGGATTGACCTGTCAGAAGCCATAATGTAAATGTTGCTTACTATTAATAATAACAATAATAACCAACACAATAAATGAAAGTGCACCTGATCATGTGACAGTTCCGTTGTGAGTCCTGATCCGTGGCACACCTGTGGTGGGTCCGTAGACAATGAGACTAAACTGAGAAACTCACTGTGGTTACCCTAAAATACAAAACAAGTGTTTTTAGACTAAATAAAGTAATAGTCACAAACTTTCACAGACATTATGACAATACAAATTTTGCTTTGAACTTCAAGCCTCGCAACACTGAATGGCAACGTATTATGGAAGCATGTTAAAGTTCTATTTTAATGCCTTCCCCCAGACAAATATAGTGAAGGATGAACAATTTAAAGATGAACCACTCTCAATGGTTGATCACATGCCACACTGGCTGCTTACAAGGACAGAATTTTTCACAGTGTCCAACCAAGCTCATTGTCACTGAGTCTTATTCTTGCATAATCGCTATACTCACTTTTATAACTTGTTACATTGTGACAGGTCAAATTACGATATTTGAATATTCGCGGGGAATTGGCAGACTGTGACGTCAGTGAATCGGCAGACTGTGACGTCAGTGAATCACATGTTGTTGGAATTGAGATTTATTTAATTAATAACGGAGAAATATATTAAACTTTATACGGGAACAAATTTAATTCAATTAAAATGAGTTATACATAACCAAAATCGTGTTTTACAAAAGTACTAAATAAAATTACGCAGAAAAGCCAATTGTGGGATAAAATGACTTGCGTATTGATGACGTCAGAAAGCACATGTTGCTAAAAATTTAAATAAAAAAAGCTTTAGAAAAATAATAAAAGAAAATAGAAAGACTTAAATATTGATCAATTATAGTGAACGTGATACATTTTGACAATTATAAGAAAAGAATCAAATTATATTTAATCGTGAAGACGCTGATTTGAACGGGAGAGGGGATGAACATTGTGTGAACCGGTATGCGAATCCCTTCTTCTCTGTCTGGACTTGAAGCAGTAAGGACGTCTACTCGTATAGATGAAATTTGAAACCTGTACAATAGTGCATTGAAGTTGTAATTAGGGATGGGATGTTGTGTTAGTGAACAAAAATCAAAGCAAAGTGAGTAGAATTAGACAGTATAATATAAAATAAATTGACGTCAAAGTCATTTGCTTTGTCTTTCATTGAGTATCCCATCTACAAAGAAATGTGGTAAGTAAGATAACAAGCTTTAAATTAAAGAATATTACTTTCAAAACTTATTTGATTCAAAGTGATTGGTAAGAACAGTGAATATTTTGTGAACTTTATTATGATATAAACAATCATATTGATCAGAACTTTCAGAAGAGTAGTATTAAGTTTGAACCATTATTCAACCTACTTAAAAAACCTGAGATAATATAGACCCAGTGCTAGTGATATAACGTGTAGCCTACTTTCATTAATACAAACTACACTTTCAACAACACCACAGACATTGAAGTTTGATCGTTATTTAAATATCAACTTGGAACAATATGAGTTAGCCAACACGAAGCAAGTCGCACAACCAATGAGGGGCAGCACACTTTGAATACCGATTGTGAGAAAATTGGGACAACAAACAGGGGCCTGGAACGTAGCAAAATCGTACAGCCAACTGGGGACTGGACCGTAGCAGAAGGGCGACCAAAGTGGATTGTAGCAGAATAGGTACAGCAACGTGGGGACCGTAGCAACATTTACATTTTAGTGTGTCTAAAATATGAAATACAGTAGGATAGTATATATACAAACTTGAAAGCAGTGTACTTGATACAGAATAACTTTATAATAGTTTATTGGTGATCTAAGTGTAAAATCAAGTGCAATCTTTGTCCAAATTTGAAACAGCAGCTGTTTCCTCTTTTTACTTTCAAATGCATGATAAGCACTCAACTCTCAAATTAATAAACAATACTTTGAAGAAAAATAAATGATTGTTCATTGAAATGCAATTATGATATGTACATTGACATTTTAGGTTTATGAAAAGAACTTGCTATATCTTAAGTTTTATATAATTACTATTTTATTTTTTTTATTTGACACAAAAACGTTTAGTGTAGAAGTGTAAGTAAGGCTCTCATTACAGAAATATAAGATTATTGATTAAGAGTATTTAAATATTCTGTTTTTATCTGAGAAATGCTATCTATATTTAGTATTTACCTTAGGGAAATCTGAAAACTGGACTCTAAAACCCAAGAGCTGTGCGAGGTATAAGAGTTGATCTTTTGGCCTAACAGCAGGGGTGCTCTTGCCATCATTCATGGCATCAACTGACATTGGGTTGGTTCCATTCAAGTATTCCTTCGCCATCGCAGCTGTAGCTTGGATGTTGACAGAATGACCTACAAGTAGTAAAAAATTTAAGATTAAACCAGACATGTATAGTAAATCCCTTTTACTTCAATCTTTTCGGGAGTAGTAACATTTTCTACTATCATAAAATGGTTTTCAAGAGAAAAAATGGTTCCCAGAAGTGAAAAATTAGAGATTTTTATGTAGTTCAAAATTAAGTATTCACTATGCACAAAAATCATATACATAAATAACTTAAAATGTAAGAAATGTTGATATTACATCATAGTTTTGTTGAGTGCAAGTCCTCAACAAATGGAATGATGCTATATTATTATAAAGACACATTTTTTCACATCTTTTCATGTTGTAACACACGCAGAACTGCTTCTGCACCTTACTTTTTTTACTTTCAGAGTGGGTGAGTACCACAGAACTGCAGTTCTCACAACTGACTGATAAATCTTATTCTTCCTTCTTAACTGATATGATCCTGATTGTTTGTCATTGTTTCTCAAGAACACCATCCTTGCCTGCTGAGTCTACAATTACTGTGTTGTTATTGTCGTTTGGTAAAATTTACTTCAGTGGTTGAATTTTATATTTATTACCTGAAGAACAATAAGTATTGTTCTGTTTGATTATGTGAGTGACAAAATATATTATACAATTGTCTATTTTTATTTCAACTTTATGTAAGTTTCAGTGTTTTGCCGGTAAGCGTTGTTTTAAACCAAACCAAGTATTTTGAAATAGGCCTAGGTTGGTTTAAATAGGTTAAAAAATAATTTCTTGTTATAAAAACTATATATTTTCTGAAAGTAGACCGTTTTAATATCTTTTAGTTATTTTGGAACTATCAATTTTCAACTTTATATTAGTTTGCTAAGTGTGGTCCACTCCAAAATTACATAAATTTAACTGTTAAATTTAAAGTTTTACCTAATGTAAAAAATATGAAAATCAATGAGTTACATTTAATAGTATGTTATATTATTCTAAAAATATTATTGAATAAAACAACATATAACATCATTATAAAAACACAATATTTGAAGTGTAAAGATAATTTAGAATAAGTGCTTGTAAAAGGAGCAAAAATAGCCTGCCACTACAGGAGTTATAGTTGCCAGCTCCAGGATTAAAAAATGCAACAAAAATTAGGCTATTATTGTATTAAACAAGCATAACCATGACAAAAAACCTTTTGACTTTCATGATTACATGGGACAATCATAAACAATAAAACCCATA
The DNA here is from genome assembly GCF_021130785.1 of Homalodisca vitripennis. Classification (NCBI taxonomy): domain Eukaryota; kingdom Metazoa; phylum Arthropoda; class Insecta; order Hemiptera; family Cicadellidae; genus Homalodisca; species Homalodisca vitripennis. The sequence continues at coordinate 127,033,236 of NC_060211.1, read as the reverse complement.
TCATATAAAAAAATCTATAAATAACAACGATTTGAGAATTATTTAAAGGAAAGAAAGAGTACAATAAAAATGTTACAACTTACTTGGCCATGAAAAACAAGACACAATTTTGGACAGATGTGTAACTGAATTAAGATCAGGAATAATCCTGTTGAAGGAGTGCAAGAAAAATCCTGTGATTTAATCTTAGTTGCACAACAGCTGTTGCTAGAATGGCTTTTGTTACTGACTCTATAATAGGCTAATAATGTAATGTGTAGTTTAAAAAATAAACATGCTTAAATTTTAACATTTGGCTACAATTTTAACCAGAATCAAATTTAATATTACCTGAAAAATTGTTACCTTTGTGAAAATTTAATTAAATATCATCGAAAGCATAGATTTGTACAGCATGGAAATTAACTTGTACCTGGCTTGTATAAATTTCAACTTTGTAGATTTTACTTGTCACTGATGTTGACACAGTTGTGACATCTAACAATGTCTAGTTTATATAGAAAAGATTATTTAGTATTCAGCTCAAAAGTATACTACTTTTTAGACACAAATCAGTTCTTCACAAATATAAACCTGTTATTTACAAACTAATACAGTGAAGTGGTACCTTTAGGAGCCACCCTCGTGTTGTGTTGTGGTGGATACCCATTGTTCTTCCCAGTAGTGACATGGTTGTCAGACATGAGTAGCAGTCCAGGCACCAGCTGTCGCCCTCCACTACCTCCCACTGACACCTTCATCGTGTTCTCCGCCTCCACAAACACCTAACATTCATCATACTTATTATACCATACTCAAGCAGAATAGATAACAAATAAGGGTGTACATAAATCGTACGAGTCACAATAGTTGTTTTTATAGTGTGTGAAATTGAAGCATTTCTGTCTATCAATTGGTGGAATTTTCAGCATTAAATTTAAGTAGCTCAATCATTAACAAGACATATTGTAAACACAAAAAGTAATTATGAACAGCACACAAAATATTAATAACTAAATGAACTAAAGAACTAAATTAGATATTTGTTACCTTATAGTAACAGGTTTGGAGATGGATATTACCAAAAGAATAAGGGATGAGTCAGAACAATACAATGTAAATAGTACTAATATGTCCAGAGGTCAATACAGAATTTCACTGATCCAGGCTCAGCCAAGGGCTGGGTTTAAAACAACCAGTTCTGATAAACTTCTTTACGCTCAGTGGATCTCTGCTACGAAATAAAAAATTACATATTGCATCAAACTGCTTATATGGTGTAAAACATGAAGATCTAGATATTTAAGTAAATATTTTATTGGATTGGTTATTAAAATAACAACTGGGCAAAGTGGTGATTGCAGAACATTTAATAGTACTTTCCTGAAAAACCAAACCTTGGAGCATGGCAAACTAACTACTGGCTACTGAACAACTCTGCAAGTTCAAGTAACCCATCAGCAAGTCTCAAGTCATGTTAGCACAATGGTAAACAAGCTTATTGCAATTTATAGGCAGAACCGTGTTTTTGATCTGGGTATGCCACGAAAAGAGTTTCTCCTCTCAATGAACTTTCTCTATTCTCTCACTTTTGTTTCAGTAAAGACACTCAGACACAATGAGTAGTTTAAGAGTGAGCACATTCATCCACAATTTCTGCTGATAATCTCTTGAGTCAGTAGTACCAATCATCATTGCCTGAGAACTGCGAATTGTAATTTCTTCAAGCTAAATGTTTCTGATATATCTTTTTGGATTATGGGAATAGATGAAGATATTCTCGTTTTCAAATTTTTAAATTGTTCCTTGCTCCATGGTTGAACTGCTGGATATGTGATAACTAAACATTATCAGTGGTAGAATACCTTTGCAGCTACTGTTTTTATTACATATAAGATACACAAAAATATACTTTTCAGCTTCTTTATTTTAAATTAATTTTCAAACAAATAAAAGTCTACAGTTGGTCTCATTGCTTTAGATGAATTCGTTTATCTTACAATTAATCTTATTTATATGCCATGAGAGTTTCTCAACAACGTTTCTCTTTCTGTTAATTTCTTGATCAACAAAAGTATGCCCTTAAGCCTCTTACTTTTGGACATGTGCCCAATTTGCACACATTTGTAAAAATGGACTCTCTAATAAGAGAGTAACTTGACAATACATATTTATGGTATTAATGCCTGAATCGTTACATATCATTAGTTTATTACACAACAGAACCTCCTTAAATCTGTGTTGTAGTCTCTCCGTCTGTCTGTGTAATAACTCTTAGTAAAAGGATCCTGTAGACTTGGAACTTGATACAAGGAAGAACTGTTAATTTCGGGGTCGAAAGGTCAAAGGACAGTCCATCCATTTGTCTGTGCAATAACTTTTCAATTATATTCTGTTTGGTCCTTTCATACTCTGTTCCTGGTTTATTTATTTATCTCAAATTTACTCTGTCACCAGTTTGCCGATATAAGTGTATATCCTATGATCATCTTTGATTTGTATTTTATATTTTTTAATTTGAGCATGTTCAAAATGATATTTGTAGACGTAAAACACAAATTGTATGTTATATTTTAGATTCTTGAAATAATTTTCTAATTTTATATAATGCATAATTTTATATTGTTAGTTATTCATCCACCTGAAGAATAAATATATAAAAAAACAATGGAAAACATGGAAAATATCCATACCATATTGATCAAATAATTCATTGTTAAATTAAAATCATAAAGAAATTTAATACCTTTCTGTTGACTTCAGCAGATGTCAGTCTTGGTTTTCCTGGTGTAACACTCGAGTATCCGAGTTTCTGCAGTAAACCTTCTGCTGCATTTCTCTTGGCAATCTTTTTATTAGGCCCAGATCCGACGAATGAGTGTTCCCCAACCGTAACCTTGAAATTGACCACAAATAATTAGCAAACCCATTAGTAACTGAACTAAAAATGTTTTGTAAACCACACAAGCCAGATCAAATAACAGACTAACCATTTCCTTTATAGGTCATCATTACATTTGTGACACAAATGAGATGAATTGGTGTAGCATAAAATTATAACATCTTTTAGAGTTTGAGGCCCCAATACAGAGGTGTTATGTGACTTAAAAATAAAAGTTGCCAAATAAATCAAATATCTAGTCTAAACAAATTTCTGCCAGCCAAAATTTTTTGTATTTAATGATTTTACTTGCTCCACAAATATTTATGAAAAAGTTTTGCTAGCTCTTGCATTAAAATTCACAATAATAAATACTATAGTAATAAATACATACTTTTATGTACTAAATCTTATTCAGAACAATATTTATTATATTCTAAGAAAACATTATTAATAATAAGGAGATTTAATACAGTATTTAATGTTTCAAGTTTGTGAACACAATTATACATATTTCTAAAATCATGTAAAATTTAAGATGACCAAGTTATTCAAAATTTAATGAACTAGCCACACACACCAGTATGTACACACATGTGCAACTGTGTGGTGTAAATTTCTGGTTATAAACTCTTAAATTGGAATTCTTGTAATCAAATGAAGGGAATTGGCAACTATTTATGTTAGAATCAGAATATTAATATTTTAGCGATAAAAATATGAGCATAATCCGATGACAAACAGGAATACATATTTATATACGTATATGTAAAATTGTAGTGTAATTAAAAAATCATAGTATTTAGTGAAAAAGGGGTGTCTTTACAAAACACTGGAAAGAGCCACAATCTAACAAATAACAGTTGAAGGATTTATAAATTATGTCATATGTGTTTATTAAATATTTTAATATTTATGAAAAGTGGTTCAGTTAAAACTTAATTGAATTGAAATAAATTCATCAAGAAAAGTACTAGAAAATCTTAAGGTGTGTAAACTTTCATTTCAACACTATATAATTGGCCTGAAAAATAAATTAAGTAAAATTATATTTGCTATGAAACGATTTTGTGTTGAGTTAGATCAGGACGATCTCAGGCAGGCTTATTTTGGTTTGTTTCAAGCTCATCTGACTTATGGCCTAATAGTGTGGGGAGAAGCCTCTCAAACTGTACAAATGTTTTTATGCCGAAAATGGCTGTGAATAATTATGACTGGAATAATAAAATGACATTACTGGAGTGCTTAACTTATTAACATTTTTAGTCTGTATATTTTTTATTGCGTTGTGCTAGAGTTAATTTTCTACATGGTTATAACACTGATCGATGTTCCACATCATAAGCTATACTAGTCTTCTAATCTTGTTTTGCAGATAATACAATGAGTTACCATTAGAAGTTAGACAATTAAGTTATTGTAAATATAAAAATAACATCTATAAGTTTCTATTAAACCATCCTTTTTATAGTGTAAGTGAATTTTTAACAAAACAACGGACACTAACTGATTTTAGTACAGTGTCCGATCATATCTTTTTAAGTTAAATTTGCTTTGGATTTTAATGAATTTTGTGTCCTTATTGTTACTGTTATATGACACGCTTGTTTTAATCTTTTAATATTGTTGACATGTCAATACATTTGAGTAAAACGTTTAATTATTGGATGAATAAAGTTATTCTATTCTATGAATAAATATTGTAATATCTACTTGAAATCATGTCAAATTGTTGAACAAATTCTTACAAACTGAAAAGGACATTTAGAATTTTGACTAACTATTTAATTTTATATTAAAGTTGAGTTTTACCATTTCTTTCAACTCATTACTCTTTTGATTGACAAACTGTAAAACAATATTCTTAATGTTAAATTGTAAAATAATTAAACTAGAGAGGAAAGGTTTTTCCATCTTCCTACAGATTATTGACTTAAATGTATTGTACATACTTCCATAAAGAACTCTCTTCTTCTTGTCTGGCCTCTTTCTTCCATCAATGTGTATATGGGCTCTTTTTCCTTCTTTGCTTGCTGGATCTGCATTAGCCTTGAGATTGGATTGATTTCGTCTACTGTTTCAGTATTCTCCGAGTTATTTTCCTAGAGGAAAAAATCCATTTATTGACTATAGTTTTTCATAGATTCAGAATCACAAACTATAGTAGCCAATACAACCGTACTCAGTTCCCTGAATAACTCTGAAGTCAATGAGTTGAGGATAAATGTAATGGTTAAATAAACAGTTGCATCTTGACATATTCAACCTGACATGATATATAAATTCAAAACACTGAGGTTCGATTTATCAAAGATTGTCATCAACAAACTTTGATGTAAATATTTTATAATGTTAATAATGATTGTAATTATTCTCATCATTCAATTTCATTCTGATTTTAATTACCTCATTAATTATCTGTATTATAAATTCAAGACATGGTTAAAAACAATATAAATTTGCAAATTATCAAAAAGTAGAAAAGGCCTTATAGTATTGTAAAACAGTTCCACCACTTTAGATAAATAAAAACAAAGAAATATACAAACATAATTAACTAATAATAATTTTTAAACAATTAACAAAACTGTATATAAAGAATTCCTTTGTATAGTTTTTCAATTACAGTACTACATAAACATGATCACCGACACTTAACTTTAATAAAACAATATTGTAAAACTGACAGATTAAATTCGGTATCAAATTGAAGCAGTAAAAACTTAGTGTACAGATTGCAAGTTTCATTATCATCACATTAAAAAAAGGAGAAATTTCCACCCAAAAACATAAAAAGGTTGTGATATATAAATTTCAAAAACTCAATTTATCGAGAAATTTAAGTTTATATTTGATCTATTATACAGAGAATATTTAACATACAGTATTTTTTGTAAATGAATAAAAAGTAATAACTTTTAAAACACTGCCCATTACCAACGAAATACTTCTATATCCAATTGTAAGTAACACCAAAATAAATAATATTCATATTGATTTTCTAATTTATAAGTAAATAAGAAAATATTATTTTTGAATCCAATTAATAGTATGTTGTTTTAAATAAAAATTTGATGATATTCACAACATACCTTTAATTGTCATATACTATTAAATTTGTTATCAGTACAGCGACTAATAAGTTATTACCAACATTGTTTAAATCTTATAAATTACTACAAGTTTATAAATAAATACACCATATAAAAATAGGATTGTAATTTAAAATATCAATAATAGTTTTAAATTCCTCCAGTTATAAAAAATGAATAAAATCATGATGCATAAAATGCTACGTTTAATTAATAAAACACTTAATTTCTTAAAATTGAACATTTCTAAGCTTTCAAAAATACAATTTTGAACTTCAGACTTTTTTTAATTGATGTTAAATAGACTCCAACACATAAATTACATATTTGAAGCTGAATTGGGAATGACCAAGTGGGCCGATGAATATAATGGATGAATGAGCCATTATATGAGCCTTGCAAGTGCCATAAAATTTATTACCCAATATCAGATGGTCTCCATCCATATTGTACAGTCACTTCAGGTAGTTTAAACCATGATATATGATACACTGCTGATACCAACCAGTGGACACCTTTTTATTATATTAACGGGTTAATGCGGAGGTCGTATGGCTTAGGAAGAGCCCATCTTAGTCTCAGGTCTACAACTGCTATATAACAAGACTAAGTCCAGGCCTATTATATTTTACAGTCCAAAAATCATAACCAATATTTTGTTTATACATAACCATAAAAATAGTGACTGCTAATTATGATAAAATTGAATTACCTTATTTGAATTTGAACAAGTGACTTTTATGAGATTACGAGATTTTTTCTTGGCAGGATTTGATTTTCTTTTCATTCTGATTGCCCCTGCACAGTTAGCAGCCGTGACTGTTGTTGTGGGAGGCAGAAGTTTGAGCTGATCCAGCATTTTTTCTGCTGCTCTTTTTTTGGAGATCTGTAACAATTTATAATAATTTTTTCTTCCTGAGTTACAAACTTAAAGTGGACATGAAATAAAAGTGAATTACCTTTTATCTTTTAAAATACAACACAAAGCTTTCAATTTATTATAATTTAAACTATGTTTTACTACTGGTACTAGAGACAATCGTATAAATGAGATAATACGTTAGCTAACAATGATCTTCTCGCTGTACAGTGGCAGGCAAAACAACAATGTTGGCTATATAATAGTAACTTGCTGGATTAAATTTACGTGCTATGGCTAGTACGGACAGAGAACACTCTGTCAACAAACACAGTAAATAAACATCTGTGGTAGAGAACGATTGAGTTTTCTTTCTAAACACAATTGTTCTTTAATTGTGTAAAAAAGTTGTTCCCTCATAATTTGGACAGGCAATAAAAGTGATATAAATAATAAACAATAATAAATAATAGGCAATAAATAACATCTGTGGTAGAGTACAACTGACAATTACCCCCCTCCCTCCCCGCAACCTTTGTATAATATAAGATGGCAAAGGATTTCTAAATTTAATAATGTACTTTTTTTAAATGAATAGATTTGTATGAGTATATGACGAACAGAACCTTATTTAATTAAAATCGAGTATTATAAATCATTACAACATACTCCAAATCTTAGTAAAATGTTTTAAAAAACTGGTTTAACAATGACAACACACTTTATGTTACAAGTCAGTCTCTTAAACCAGCACCCATCAGAAAATAATTCATGATTTATTCAGATCTTATCACAAGTGAAGAAGTTTTTGAGATTTGCAGTACAGCTATTTCAAGTTTCCTCAGTCTTGTCAAATCAAAATAATAGAAGGTATATTTAATATTTAACCCAATGAAATTGGTTCCATTGTGAAAATGTAGAGTTTATGGTATTTCCCTTTTTGATATGTAACTAGATTAGTGCAGACGTGCTTAGTAAAGAGATTTGCAGCTCTATACACTGCAAAAATAAAAATAATCACCCAACATTTATTGTAATAGAAAATAATCATTTGGATAGAATTAAAACATTTCAGCATTGAGATACTTTTCATTTGTCACACTCTGTTTTAAATTAATTTATCAGTAAAACAAGGTGTCACCAAAAATGAAGTTAAGAAATTTTGCCACGCCTTAGGAAGATACACAATTCTTCTGATACAAATTATTACAGAATCACATTGTTTTCCATGAGCAGAACAAACAAAACTTGCTGTTTTTAATTGACTTCGTTTGAGACTAAGTGTAACATCTGATTGACCACTTGGACCCTCCCACTATCGTGCACCACTAACTTGTGATAGTATACAGCCTCTGGATAGTATGTCACTTTGTACATGCTGAGGTTAGGTCTCTGAGATAATTTTATTTATTTAATGTTTAACAAACATTGACAACTGCTGACATCTACAGATCCACGTTAGAACAACATAAAAATAAGACTACATGTCAAATCTTATATTTTCTAACCAAAACTTTGAATTACAAGGGAAAAAACTCATTCCCATTAGTGTAGCTATCGCTTCCAGTTGTGGAAAAGTAACATTCTTTGTTGGGGCCATTTTAGAATTGACCATCAGTAAACTCAATTTGGTATCTTCTGCAGTCTCAGCCCAAATAAATACGCTATACCTCTTCTTGCACCAGGTATGAAAAATTTTCTTGCAAGCTGATACTTGGTTGAAGTTAAACTCAGATCTGGGTTGATGAAAATCACTGAGGACTTTAATCTCACATAACAAATGGATCTTTGTATCACTCCAAAATATTCTTCACCAAAACCCTAGTCAGTGGATCATTTCAATCTTGATTTTTGATTTGTTTATTTGTTCCAACCTAGGATATTTGTAAGTTTACTTTGAAACAGAATTACTGGCATGGAAAATCTAATAAGACTATACATTTTCTGAGCCACAGAAAAGTCCTTCATGTGACAACCAAAGAATTTTCAGTGGTTATAACTCAAATGATCAGAAACACAGTTGCAAGTCCAAGAATATTCTCTTATGCCTCTTGAGTTTATTGGTTAGATATCCAAATGTATAAACACAAATCTGAGCTTAGAAGCTGCTGAATTTAAGAATCTAACCATCTAGCTACTTTTCATATTGTACCAAAGTAACACAGTAGTTGTCTATTTAACTGAACTAGTTTCTCTGCTTTCTCTTTGAAATAATCAAGGACTTTACGAAGCTGGTTCGCTAAAACCATTCCAAGCACATATGGACTCAATGAAATGTCAAAAACCATTCTTTGATTAAGAAATAAAATACAACCTCTTTTATCCTTAAGTCGTTTATCTGGATCGGCTTTACAGAGTGAAGAAAGTTAATTTTTGACAAATAAAAATTGTTGTTAAATTTCCAGCATGACTTTTTAACACTTTTGTCGTGGTTCATAATGATGAGTACAATACTATAACAAAGTAGCTATGGTTTACAAGAGCTTGATCACTGTAAATTTGGAAGATATAAATGATAGGCTTTAAACTAACAATATCATCAATGTGATGACTTCTGTAGAAATTGTAAAAGCAGCTTCTTCTTCAATAGTAACAGAGAGGTGAAAATGATTCTGATAATGAAGACACTGGAAGATATCGCCATAACTCTTGCGACAAATCTAACACTCGTTCAACAAAAATGATTGACCTTGAACATTTGTGTGATCTACTCAAGATGGACTATTTTGTACTTGCATGCACCAAAAATAAACAAAAGAGACTAAGATGTTACAAAACAGTAATCAACATTCCTTATTATTTATTTGTTTTGTATATAATTAACCTTTGTAAATTAAAAATTGGTTCAATTTTTACTGTTATATTTGTAAAAAATAAATTCTTTATCCATACATCATTGTGTTTTTACTGTATTTTATGTTTATTCATATCACTTCTATTCCAAATTAATCTGGATCAACAAGGTTGTACGGTCAAACACTTAGTCCGTCTTTCCATCATAAGGACATATTGAACATCAATGTCCATGATCATACCAATGATACCTGAACTTAATTAAAACAAGTAGTATACATTCAATCAAATTAGTCCTTTTTCAATAGAACTATTGAAACCTTACCACCCCAGTCTAAAGTTGAGGTATTAAAAACTGAATACATCTGAGTTGTAATATCTTTCTTCAAACAGCAAAGTGAGGATGATATGAACATTGCCATTCACTATAAGGCATTTTCCCTATGATTTAATGTTTGAGAAAGGTCTTAAAAACTGCATTGTAATAATGAAACTTCCTAATCCTCATGTTTCCTGGACCTGATAGTAAAACATACTCTTTTTCATATTTGTTACCTTGTAGAGTAATTATTAGATGGAACTTGAACTGTTTATTGACCTATCTTACTTGATGTCCTTTCAAAGAATAAGACAACTCTGTATTTTTTCTTATCAGTGTCTTTGATCTCCAAGGAACCTGATTTTTTCCCAAAATATTTGACAGCATGTTGACATGTAGGAGTCAATTGCATTATTGATCTAGTATTAATTTTTTCCTGTGTTGGATTGCCCCATGAGCAACCATCAGAGTTGTCTTCACAACAACCAACCTTTTATGAACCTTTCTGTACTAAGAAGCAATTAGTTTTGAGCGCATGTCTGTCTAAGAAAGACTACTGGACGTCTTGAACTTCCTTCTTAGATTTAAACAATTATTTTTGAGTTATTAAAGTTTTAATTAAATAATTTCAACTTGAATTCAGTGGAGCAGATTTCAAAATATAGCTCTTCTGCATACCAGGATTGATGAATATGCTTTTTGAGTATCCTGTGATTTTACATACAAGTGACTGAAACAAAACTATGAACTGTGTTGTTGCATTTGTAATCTTATGAGTATTAAATTGATTATTTCTTTTAACAATCAAAATTTCCTTATACGTTTCTTCACATAATATTTATGTATTCATAAACATACTGCACTTGTCCAAAATATTGACAGGAGTTGTTTACTTCAATGTCAACATTTTTGTAAATTGGTCCTTTTTTATTTAAAATCTTTCAACCGCACCAGAGTCATGTCAATAGCTTTCACAAAGTCCTGAAAGTTATGAGCTTTATCACAGAACACGCACAAGATAAAGATACATCGGTTGATTCTTCAACTGTTACAAATACAGTTTCTGACAATTGTTCATTTAAAACTTTGGTTGAAGTTGATGTTGTTCAATGAACTCAATCAAGTTCTTCAGGTTAATGCCTTAATTTGATTTGTATTGAGAAACAAATAAATTATACTATAATAAGATCTTGATTAGTTTCTTCAGTTGTATGTGTAACAACGAAAGCCTTATATTCCTCTAGGACTGTATAAAATGCCTGTTCTTCTCCTATCCCATTCCTTAAAAATGTCCTGTTAAACTTGTTAGAAATTTCATTTGTCATTTAATATGACACTAAAGTCTTCTAGCACACATAATACTATCTGAGTAACATGTTTATTGCTAACCAGCAGGTACGGTGTGAAACTCTTGCTAGATATATTGCTACTTCAGATTTTTAGTGAATTGTGGACTACAATGTTAATTACATGTCGAATATTTTATAAGAAACTTTACTTTCAATTATGGAGCATGAAAATAAATGCACTCTATCATACAATACTAATGTTTTTCAGGAGTAAAGCAGTGAACCAGAATGAGATAATTGCTGTAGACTGTCTGGGACACCAGGTAAACTCCACAAAGTTACAGCTGTGGAATAATGTAGTGCATATTGGACTTTAGTGGATTATATACACATGTACCATCAGTTTGTCAGGGGTACCCACCACTTCATATTTGTAAAGCCAGGTAAACTCTAGAAAGTTACATCAGTGGTATAACGTGGTAAATATTGGGCTTGAGTGGATTATATACACATGCACCATCAGTTTGGCAGGTGTACCAACCGCTTTACATATATGACGCCAGGTAAACTCTACAAAGTTACAGCTGTGGTATAATGTGTACTAGACATCGGGCTTGTATGGTTTATGTTTAGAAATAGTATTTTGGTATGTTATCTCTTTTGATGTATACCTGAATTAATTTAAAATAACAAGTTCTCTTTTATATTCCGTACAAGTCCTTTGCACATTTATTTATGAGGTTCTTAGTTTTTTATATAATAGGTAGTCTTTTGGATAATGTAGTCTTTTATGATAAAAAGTTACAGAAATTCTCTTATCCTTTCTTTTAGATAAATTTGAATTGACTTTTCATTTAGAATATTTTTAATCAGGACTTAATAAGGAAATATAAACAAGGATTTAAGAAATACAAAAATATCTTTTTAGCAATCAAAATTGAGATAAATACAAAATAAAGTTGTATTATTTGTAAGACTTCTTTACAAAATTGTTTTATTCCGCCATTCCAAAATTGAAGTATATTTTATTATATATTAAATTTAATCACTATATTTTTAAACTTTTTTTACTTTCTAAAATAAATATAACAGACTTATGTAAAATGTAATATAAGCTTGTAGCAAGGAACAGACTACAAAAGCACCTTCTGGCTGTTAAGGTTTAATTTATTTAGACATTTGTACTTTTTATAAGCCATTCACATTAATTTTAATATTAAAAGTATAGATATTATACATTTTGTTTGAAAATGTTACGAAGATTGTGCCATTCTTGTCCTGTACGTATTGGGCAGATTTTTCCTCTCAAAACTACAGGAAATGCTCACTTCTGAGAACAGATTGCACCACGCAGATTCCTGTAAAATTTATATTTTTTTACTTTGTGACAAAAGATCATTGACTTTTTTTTTATCTATCCGACTATATTTAAAAAGTTACTTCTTTTAATTTTTTAACTTTCATTTTATAGTGGAATTTGATCTGTAAGGATATTGGTATAAACAGAAATGGAAAGAATTTTTATATAAACTAAAGGATCAATCTGCTTGGTACTAGCATCAAGTATCAAATCAAATCAAAAATTCTTTATTTGTAATTTCATGGAGAAATACAATGGCGTCAGGGTGTAAAGTCATATTTTATATAAATATACAAAAGTGGTTTTTAATTTTACAAATTTCGATGTTGTTGTTTTAAGTAAGTGAATTCTTTGATCGAGTAAAAGGACCACTCCAGGAGCCATTCTTGAAGTTTCCTCTTAAAATGTTTTTGTCTGGAGATCTTCTTCAAGTAGTCAGGAAGGCAGTTAAACAATTTTGGTCCCATGTAGCTTGGCTTCTCTTCATATAGGCTGAGACGGCGGTTGGGCAAAATGAAATTGATTCCATGCCTGGTGTTGTAATAATGGAGCTGTCCTGTTCTTGTTAAATTTTGATTAGTAGTGTAAAGGATAACTTCCTGGATGTAGAGGGATACTGATGTGAGTATCTTTAGTTCTTTAAATGTACTTCTGCAGGAGTCAAGTGGATTGAGGTTGGCTAAGATCCTAATCGCTTTTTTTTAATTACTAGAATACGTTGCACATTTTTTGCTGAGGAGTTGCCCCAGACTGTTATACCATATCGGAGATGAGCCTAAAAAAAGTGTGTAATAGACAATTCTAGTTATCTCCTGAGTATTGGTAACCTTTAGTCTTTTAAGGACATAGATGCAGGAGTTAAGAGTTTTGAACAAAGTTGATCAATATGTGGTGTCCAGGTGAGTTTGTAAAGATATTTATTGGTCATTGCCATTTAGAGACAAGTAAACATTGCAAAGTGAGTACATTTGCTTTGTTTACTAATAGAGTTTGGGTACTTTCCACAGTCAAAACAATACATACATACTCAGTATGAGAAGCCTACTTCAATCAAAAAGAGTCTACTATTAGCCTTTGTAATTTTCCTTAGGCCTATGTTATTCTCAGTGCCCCAGTAGCATTTACAGTCAGAAGCAAGAAAATGTAAACATATGTTAGTCTGTAAATTCAACTTCAGTCAAAAAGCGTCAACTTCCAGTCATTGTAGTCTACTTCCACTCTAAGGTATTTTCAGTGCCGTAGTAATTTCTGCATTGTTGCCCTGATCAAGACAACATATACATATATAAGATCTAAAAAGTCCTCTTCCTTCAAAAAGTATACGTTTACATTAAAAACAATGTAGTTCTAGAGTAAAATATTTCCGGTAAAAGTCTACTTCAGTCAAAAAGAGTATACCTTCCTTCATTCATAGTAATCTACTTTGTGGTTTAAGGTATTTCAGGTGCCGTAACAGCATTTGTTTTACTGTCCTGATCAAGAAAGTATATGTATGTTGGTCTGAAAAGTATTCTTTCGTCAAAAAGCGACAACTTCTGACCATTGTAATCTACTTCTGGTATAAAGATATCTTCAGTGGGGCTAGTCATTTAGGGCACAATACACATGTTTGTCAAATTTTGCCTTTCTGGACAGTGGGAAGTTGAAAAAAAATATAGTTCTTTAAGGGACAAACCTATTCCAGCTCCTATGGTTGGTTGAAATTTGTGAAATATCTTTTAAGTGGCTGTTGAAAGGATAAGAAGTGTTTTATTTCAAATTAGATCATTCAAGGCCATCAGGAAGTTCAAAATCAAAAATATAGTTTTACTAAGAGTTGCAATTCTTTTTCAACCCCTATAGATAGATTTTAATGAAAGTGCTTTTGTTTTTTTATTTAGGTGATGAGGAATGCGTATGTAAAATTTCATTTTTCTAGGACAGCAAGAAAATGGAGAACAAAAATATAATTCTTCTAGGGGTTGTAATCCTAATTCAGTCCCTATGTGTTGATCAGCAAAAATGTTCTTTTCTTTTCCTGTTAATAGCATGGGACACATTTGTATTAAATTTCATCGTAGCAGGACACTGAGAAGTTGATAAGCAAAATATAGCTCTTCTGGGCTTAAAACCCTTTTTAAACCGCTATGGGTGGTTGATTTTCATGAAAATGCCTTTTATATTCTATTCAAGTCATGATGCACCTGTGTTAAATTTAATTTTTTCACGACATTGGAAAGTTGGAAGAAGAAAAAAATATTGTTCTTCTACGGTTTTCAACACCATTTAAATCACTAGGGATGGTTGAACTTCATGAAAAGATTTTTATTAGTCTGTTGAGAGCATAAGACACATCTATGTCAAATGTCATCTTTCTTACTTTCTTAGACATTGAAAAGTTGGAAAAAACCCAAAATATAGTTCTTCTAGGGGTCGAAACTCAATTTAAACCTCTGTGGGTGTTTGATATTCATGAAAATGATTTTGTTTTTCTAGTCATTAAGTATATATGCGCCAAATTTCTACTTTTTGGAATATCAGGAAGTTGGAGTTAATTAATGATAAATGAATTGAGTGCGGGCTTTGTCTTTTCAGATTTAGATCAAATACTGACATTGAACATTCTCAATTAATTAGTATACCTGATTTTGTTTAGTGATAATTTAGCTTAAATTTATTTTATAAGGCGTATAAAATTTAAAATATACACAACATATGTATTTGGTGCCTTAAGTTACTGTGCAGTCTGTATTGAATTCAATATTCAATCATCTTGTTGGCGCTTGCTGCATATGTAATTTAGAAAACATATTATACAAATATAAGGGTGGAGAGAACAGATGACTTCGGATCAGTCTTCTGGATGTATGTTTGATTTTGTTAATGTTGCTTTCTGCAATAATTGTGTACTTATTGTTTGAATATATGAGAGCTATTCAGAAAGTAAGGCATGTTTCCACCTGACGCTGCCAGGAAGGAGCTTATTGCATATATATTTGTGTACTCATACTCAGTATCTCAATCAGTGTCTAGCCATGACATCGGGAACATCTCCTCGCTGCAATTTTTTTCATATTTGAAATGTGTGCTGCAATCAAAAATCCCACTAGATGTGAAGTGCAGTCTGTAATTCATTTTTTTGTTGGCAAAAAACTTCAAACCAATAGAAATTCATCAGGAACTGTGTGAAGTGTATGGGAACAACTTAATGACTGAAAGTTCTGTCAGGAAAATAGCGCATTCAGTTTAAAAATGGCAGAACAAACGTTCATGATCAAGAGAAGAGCATGAGGACATCCGAGCAGTGTAACTGACGATCTGGTCGCCAAAGTTGATAAAAAAAAATTGGGAAAACCACTGTTTCACAATAAATGAGCTTTCTCAGTTCCCCACAAGTTTCACAGATTTCATTGTTTGAAATTGTTTCACAGAAGTTAGGCTACCACCAAATTTTGTGCAAGATGGGTGCCAAAAATGCTTACAGATCACCATAAAGAACAATGAATGGGGGTAGCTTTGATGTTTTGGAAGCCAACCACAGTCATGGTGATGTACTACTGAATCAAATCATAACAGGAAACCTGGGTGAAACATATGAATTTTGAGACAAATTTATAGTCCACAGAGTGGAAGCACACAAGTTCCCTTAAAAAACCAAGGGGTATGTCTGCAAACTTTGTCGGCAAGCAAGGAAGATCATGGCAACAGTGTTCTGGGTCAAGCAAGGTGTTCTTCTTACTGATTTTCTTGAGCGTGGTGTAACAATAAACTCTGAACGGTACTGCCAAACATTGCTGAAAGTGCTGCCCAAAACAATCGCAGAGGAAAATTGTCATCCAAAAATTTGACAATGCCCAACCTCACACGGCAAACCTTACATAAGAACTCTTGAACTCGTTCAACTGGGAAGTTTTTCTCATCCCCCACAGTCGTGATCTTGCGCCAAGTGATTTTCATTTGTTTCTGAAAATGAAGACCTGACTACCAACACAGTTTAGTCAATGATGAGGAGCTCTAGGCACGCATCACTGAGTGGCTGAGATCACAGGCAGCAGAATTCAATTACAAGTGAATTTCAAAGGTTGTCCACCGCTATGATAAGTGCCTGAATTTGCATGGTGATTATGTAAAAATGTTGTAAATGTTTGTTCCTTACTTTCTGAATAACTCTCGTATTAAATTGTTTTCCTCAATAATTTGAGGAATATATGATCGACTATGATCCATTAATAATAGATATTAATATACAGTAAGTAATAAGACTTCAACAGAGATAGTAAAATACAATTACTTTATAAATCTATGAATTACAAAGCTTTTTGAATGGTGCATGTAGTTAACAACTATACCTACCTTTTTACCATTCCCTTCACCCATAGTTTCAAAGTTGTCACCCACGCAACACCTCGTCACAAATGTCCTCATGTGTGGAGGTCCTTTTTCACTTATCACATCAAACAACACTGTTAAATTCCTTTTTAAAGCGAGTTCATGAACAAGTGAGATTGGTGACTTCAACTCTGACGACGAATCCGCTTCTATGTTGACTACTCCGGGATCAGCGTCTGTAAATATATTACAGAATGTGTTCAAGAGCAGGTTTTAGCAATGACTACGTAATTTCAAGAATCTTACTTTGGAACTTACTGAGAAATTATAAAGTGAGGTAAGCTGTAATGACTGTCACTATGCTACAAACATAGCAAACACAAAACTAAATTGGGAAATTGCTCTAGGCAATAAATTAAATCATTCACACTATATGAGTTGAAATAAGGTATAAAGAAAGTAAGGATGTATAAAATTAATGTTTGGTTAATAAGTGAACTGTAGACTAGTTATATTTTCATACATATAATTAAGGTAAAAAAAAAATTATTTTTATTAAATTCAAGTCAAAAATGAGAATCTGGCAGTGACTAAGAGGTGTGTTCAAAAAGTATTTGATATTTACAGAATTAAAAGTATGGAGTGAGGTACATGCATGCATATAGATGCAGTCAACTACTGCATCTATATGGTAGCTAGTCAAGTAATCATGATATCATGTTAGTCAGATACAGTTAAAAATACCTTGTACGTACTAAGTGCTTATTGCATTCTGTTTTGTACAGTATGATGGAACAAGTGAAACAACATATTTCATCAAAAACTCATGTTGACATGATTCTGACCATTCCTTTGAAAGAGATGATTTGAGTGTGACATGGATAAAGGAGTAAGACATGATTAAAGTTTGCAGCAAGTCAAAATGATAAAGTTATTTATTACATTCGTGTTTTAGAGAGGGAGAATTGACGTAGTACTGTCCATAACTGTCCATTTGGCCAAACACAGCTGGTGCAAAATTTATTGCAAAGAACTTGGCAGAATATAAGCAGCTGCGGCTTGAAGTTGCTCAGGATGTATTAGAAACACACAGAATGACCCTAATTTTCTCATAACGGCCATAGGCAAAGGAGATATGAGAGAGCCACATTGAAAAGGGGGTAAAAATTTTTTATATGGGTTTGCCTTTTGTGGCTAATCTGAAATTAATAGAGTGGATTCACATACATGTTACACCACATTAACCACATATATTGTACCTATTTGATCAATTTTTACTCATATTTTTATTATAGTCAATAGTCAAACGTCTTTATTCATGAATCATGTACATTGGTGGTACAGTGAATAGTGTCGAAATAAAATATAAACCTAAAACAAAAAATAATACATACTACATACAGAAATGTTGTGTAACTACAGCTAACTATGGGAGGTGGAAAACTCATCTAATGAATAAACTGCTATTTATTATATATTCTTTGAGCATTTTCTTAAATTTTGACCAATCATTCTCTTTTTTAATATTTTCAGGAACACATTTTAAAAATGTGTTACCTGCATATGAGGGCTTTTTCTCGAAAAATTTTAACCTGTGAGGCTGAACTATCTCATTTCTCCTCCTAAAATTATAAGAGTGGGATAATGGTATTGATTTTGCCTCTAGTTCTTGTTTTTTGGCAATAAGAATTGTTTCAAATATATATTGACCAAAAACTGTAAAAATTTTTAATTTTCTAAAATGTTCTCTGGCTGAATCATCACGTTTCAGCTTAAGCATAATTCTAATGGCCCTTTTTTGTTGCTTCAAAATGTTATCCATATTTAATATTTTTGTTGATCTATATAACGCTATACCGAATAAAAGGTGGGAGTGAACATGGGCAAAATATATACTTTTTAAGGTTTCCAAATTACAATAAAAGGACATTTTTGATAATGCAAAGATTCCGGAATTAATTTTAATTAAAATTTTCTGTACATGTTCTTCCCAATTTAACCCTTTGAGTTCCACAGCGTCGCTAATTTTGACGGTACAAAAAGTGCATAAAGTGCCAGCGTCGCCAATTTTGACGTTTCGTATTTCGATAATATTTTATATAGTACAAGATTATTTTGGCCAAATAATCAGACGGCTGTATTCAATAGGTTCCAAACTATCAATAAATACGAGTTTTATGTTGTTTCTCTACTATTTTATCTGTGAAACTTATGTTGTTTGGGTACTTATCAAGAAGCCACTATTTTTGGACGAGTTTTCCTTATCGGGGACAAAATAAATTACAGTATTAAAAACAACTGACTTTATTTAACCTATTTTGGAATTTACAAGTTATTACGACAATCAATTAAATAAAAAACTATAAGAACGTTTCATTATTCGAAAATGTCAGGTCATTCCTGTGTCTATTTGGAGATAGGAAGTATGACTCATCGAGTATTTTTCGATTCATTATGGAAGAAGGAACGTATAATGAAGTTTATTTTGATCTCTGATAAGGAGAACTCGTCCAAAAATAGTGGGCTGTGATAAGTACCTGTAAGATGTTCTGTCTTCCAGTCACACGTAGCGGACGAGTACCATGTTGCGTAACGGCCTTTCTTGTTGTTTATGTGCCGATAACCAAGCATTTTAGTAAATATAAAATAAAATAGTAACTTATACAGTATTTTACTGTATTTCTTTACAAAAGTAATGTATGATTTGAGTTGTGTCCAAGCGAAAAACGTGAATTTTCAGTGTAAATATTATTAGGGTTATTATTTAGTAAATGTAAACTTTTATGTAAATATGTTAGCAAGTATTTGTTTCTAAATGTACTAATCGTATTTATTTGTGTTGTATTAATGTTTTATTAGATTTATTGGGAAAACTACATCATTACTAAGTAATTTCTAAACTCTGACAAATGAAGTACAGTTTATAAAATGTCGGTACCGGGCAGCATTTTGTTAATACATATAATGCCATGTTTTTAATTCTAGAATAAGATATTACACATGGGTTTTCTTTAGAATCATATGGCATTTACCATGGTATAAAGAAAAAAAATCTTAAAAATACTGTATACACACAAATTAGGTCGAAACTTAACTTTCTATACAAAAGTAAAAAACTTTTTTTATAAATACTAAGATTTTTATATTTTTATAAATCAAATTTTATTTGTAACGATATGTATCATTTTCTGCATTTAATAAGAAAAAAAACAACAACAAAATGATGGAAATCTGTTTGGTAGTTATTTTACAACAGCCTTTTTCCCAAAAGCTTACAAATATGCAAAAAACAGCGTGGCACTTTATGCATATGCCTTCGGAAAATACCCGTGGCACTCAAAGGGTTAAATTCTCATAAACTGTTAAACCTAAAAAGTTAATTTGATTTTCCTTTTCAATGTTAAATGAGTTATAAGTTATAATTGGTTCTGTTGTGGTTTTGTTCCGTGCTGTTTTAAAATTTATAAATTTGGTTTTCTGTGAATTTAACAATAAGTTGTGATTGTGAAAATAGTTTCCAATATTATTCAATTCCACAAATGTAAAGATTTCTGTTTCTTCTGGAGAATTAGATGACATGATCAAATTAGAATCATCAGCATAAAGACATAGTTTTGAATTTTGCCTATAGGTTAAGGTATCTTCTATACCCCTAAGATAACACAAAAAAAGGAGAGGCCCTAAGATTGAACCTTGGGGCACCCCAAACTTAATTGGCTGATGAGCTGATGATGATTTGATAATTCTGTTATGATTTGTCAAATGGGTAATTTCCACAGATTGAGATCTATTTGTCAAATAAGAGCCCTTTTAGATATTCCAATGACATGAAGTTTTTCTAATAATTTACTGTTTTACACTGTCGAACGCTTTGGAAAGGTCCATAAATATACCAGCTGTATATTTTTCTTTGTCAACGGACTCAATAACAGATTCAATAGCGGCGCTCACAACCGATCTTCCATTCCGGAATCCATGCTGATTATCATCTAAAATATTAAATTTTTCCAAAAATTCAGATAATTGTAAATGGACTGATTTTTCATATACTTTAGAAATTGAAGGGAGAACAGATACTGGGCGATAGTTTGATATATTTTCAGGGTCATTTTTTTATGTAAAGGGATTATTTTTGCCTGTTTTAATTTGTTTGGAAAAATGCCTGATACAAATGAAGAATTTATAAGTTGACACAAAATTTTACTGATGCTGGTTTTCACAGCTTTTATTACTATCACAGGAATTTCATCACGCCCACTGGAGTGTTTATTTTTTAAAGATTGTATGATTTTTTCCACCTCCTTTTTATTAATCGGTTTCAGTTCAAACTTTGGTTTTACAAACACTGCATCAATAAAATCAGTTTCCACATCAATCTCCCCATTTTGATTATTACTATTTACATTCAAATCTGTAACAATTGTACTAAAATAATCATTAAACATATTTGCAATTTTTTTAGGGTCTACAATTATTTCTGAATCTTGTTTTAAAATTATATTTTTAAATGGTTTCCCTTCATTTTCCCCAACTTCAGAGTTAATTATACTCCAGACAGTTTTTTTAATGTTGTCAGAGTTTTTAATTTTTTTTAAATATTTGTTTTTAGCTTTATTTAATTCTTTTTTGTAAATAGTCTTTTCCTGATCTAAATATGTTTTTAAACTATTACTTCTTTTATATCGATATTCCTTTGTTAATTTGATAATATGTTTTTGTTTATCTTATTAAACTTTAGGAATCCATGTACATTTTTTATTTCTTTTTGTAACCAATATTTTGGGAAAAGCCTGATCAAAATAGAAAACGAAAATTTTGAAAAAAAATGTCATATTTTGTTTCTACTCTAGAGTTGTAGACATCAGACCACGATTCTTTAGAAAGTAATTGTGAAAAAAGATTAATGTTTTCGGGTGAGAATTTGCGTACTACTTTTTTTTACAAGCATGTTTACACTTTAAATTTAGTAGCTGACCATCATGATCAGATAAAAAAGTAATTAGGCCTTCTACATCTAAGTTAGATAATTTTATATTTTTAATCAAAAAGTTATCTATTGCTGTCTCTGAGTTTTCTGTAACGCTTGTTGGGAAGTTGACAAGGTACCTCATATTATGACTTTTTAACATCTGTTTCAATAATCTATGTTTGCTATCTAATACTAAAACATCAATATTCAGGTCACCTGCTACGATAATTTTATCATATTTTTTACAAAAATAAACAATTAAAATACTTAACCTATCCAAAAAAATATTTACATCTGATTTAGGTGACCTGTAAATACCAATAATAAGATATTTTTCCTTATTTATACTCCAAGTACAGGCACAAAATTCAAATTGCAACTCCTCAAGCAAAACATGGATTACATAATCCATCCGGCACAGTGACCCCTCTCAACTCAAAACCCTTCTCTGCCAGAATAATAACTCCACCTTTAGTTTTCAATTTTCTAGAGAAACAAGATTTTGTTAAATAAAAATCTATATTAAGCAGTTTCATTTCTTCCGCTTTCATGTCATGTTCTGTCAATACAACTATTTGGGGATTTGTTTCGTCTAAAATTGCCTGTAATGAATTTAATCTAGAAGGGAGATGTTGAATGTTTTGGTGGAAAATTTTGACTAAATTATGTTGTGTTTTTATTTTATTGGTGTAGTGGTTTGGAGAATTAAGTTTAAAGTTGAGAAGGATGACCGGGCTGCACCACAGCCGGATATCATTGTTTCCAACCCAGCACCGACTCCACCACACTCACCATTACTCTGCTTTACCACTTTACTGTATGAGAGGTCACCAGGTGCCACAGTAACTTGCTCACTTTGTCTTGATGTCTGCGCTGTGAGTTGACCAGCCACTCTCGCCGACGCCATGGCTGATGGAGTTAAGTGATCCGCAGCTGGAGCAGCCGGACTCTGACTTGACTTCTTTGATGTTTCCTGGATATTTGCCGGAGACTGAGACTCCTCCACAGTTGCTGTAGGGAAGTGTGAAATTTGAGCGTCTAATTGGTATGGTTCAGGATCAATGTCATCCGCTTCAAGATCGTCATTTACTTTGGCTGGTTTTGCAAACATTCCCTTATTATCGTGTTGATATTGCTCTATAACGTCTGCCATACGAGCTTCAGTTATTTGTATTGGCGCAGTTTTGTTTTTGTCCTCAAATCTGGGAATTTTTCCTTCTTCTTCATTAATGAATCTTCATTTAATGGAAATATTTTTGCCAAAGTGTCTCTTATACAATACCCTATTTTTTTTTTACCTGTTCGATTTAAGTACAGTCCACGTTTGCTAAAGTGGAAATATTTAAACTTGTAAACATCCATATCAATAAAATGCATGTTTTTAATCCTATTTGTCAATTCTCCGATATAACTGTTAACTTGATCGATTTCAAGATGCACTGGGTCCATTATATCGGCGTCAAACCTCCTTGGAACAGAGTAACGAGTACAGTTTTATTTTCACTCAGCTCTACTAGATTTTTTTCCAGCGATGTAATACAGATTTAAAGCCACTGCAAAACGAATCATTTGTCCCTCCCATTATAATGATAACCTCATCAGATGATTGCTTAGCTGAATCAACTACATTTAATAAGCAGGCATTAGGGTAAACAAACCCAACTGCTTCGATTTCCCCCACTTTACAACTCTCTTCAATGAACTTCTGTACATATCTTCCTTGCTGTCTGCGAACAGTGAAAGCTTAACCTTTTTACTTAAACATGGTTCTGTTTCTTTCTTCTTCTTATTAGCTTTGTTCCCTGCTTTAGATATTTTATTATCATATTTGATTCCTTTTGTTTTGCACTGTACCTCATTTTCCTCCAAAACTTGAAATCTGTTTGAAGTGGTGACAGTTTCTTCTTTTTCCCTTATGCTTTCCGGTGTTGACTTTGCTTTTCTGTTTGGTTGCTGTACCTTCCATACAGATACATTATCATCATTAAGTTGAACTTCCCTAACATAATGGTCATCATCAGGTGATGGAGGTATGTTTATCATCATTTGAGAAACAGTATAGGAATCCACATCAAGAGTAGGGTTAAAGTACATCAGGGCCAATTGTGCCCGTTTTCCAATCAAAGTTTTTTTTTTAATATCTGTAAATGATAGTTGTAAAGAGTTAAAGGATTCTTTTTCCTTTTTGATTTTTTGTACAATTATTTCGGTAAACAGGAGCAAGTAGATCCCGCAGTCAAAACCATTACTTCGCTGAGGAACGTTTACCGGAGTGATTTTACATTTAACATTTTTGTTTAGGAATGTTTGTAAAGCAGAGCTTATCTTTACTGTGTGATCAAAGTTTTTAAGACCCAATGAGTCATAATACAAAAATTCTTCCATTTAAGCCACGTAAAGTAAAAGACTCCAGTGTGAGCCGGAACCTCCAGGCTTATCCACCGCAGGAGAATCATTCACTGGAATGACTATATGAGTTTTACCCTGCAACTCTACCTTATCTAACACATGTTCAAAATCTGATAAACATTTAATCGCTTGAGAAATTATTGGGTTCATTAGTAGAATTTTTGTGTTGTCAGTTACTTTTGCAGCTAATACTTGGTAATAAAACTGTATGGATTCATCAGTTAGCCACTCATTTCCCAATATTTCCAGACTAATTTGAGTTCTTTCAGGTGACTTGTTCTGCTGTTGTGTATCATGTGTTATAAAAACATCTTTTTTATCCAAGTTATTAGGGGCTGTTTTGTCAGCAACCATCGACTCATTCATGCTCAAGGATTGAGAAACTTCTCTACAAACCTTTGTGTTTAGTGGAGTGCTTGTAGTATGAGTAAATCCCTGTAGACTTTTAGAACTATCTGTCAATGAATTAACCTCTGTTTTTAATATATTACTGTTGGTTGTGTTGTTAAAACTTATATTCATATTTTTTTCTGCCTCCTTCATTGCTTCATTGAATTTTAAGATTTCTCGCCCTATGTTTTCCATAAAGTGATTTGTTCTCTTGAAATGAAGAAATATCCACTTCCTTAACTACACCAACTTCATTTGTGCCATAGAAATTTACAGTGTACGGTATTTTTTTATATTTTTTGAACAATCTACACCAATAATTGTTGCTGGCCAGTGTGGATACCCTTTAACTTTTGCAAAAACGGTGTCACCATGATTGAATTTGTTTTTATTTGGCTCATAATTAATAATAAAACTCAAATACACAATATCCAGTCAATTATATATAAATAAAGGTTAGTAAGGATTACAGCAATGCAATATAAAAAATATCAGTAAGCTGAAGTCTAGATAATAAAATAAATATTAAATTTAAAACCAACTTGGAAAGAAGAGTAGAGTAAAATAAAGTATTTTATTTTATTTCTTTCTTCCAGTCAGGTGTATTAGTTCTTTGAGTGCAGAAAGATAAGCAAACCAGACCAGATCAGGTGAATGGATGACTCATCCATTAAGGCTCTGATGTTATCAGCTGTGACCTTGTTCCAAACTTCCTGGTTATCTTGTCAGCCAGTCTTATCTTGTGGGACTTTCCAATAATCACGATCTTGATTTAAATAGTTAAAGTATTCAGCGTTGTAACTCACACATCCTTTCATCACTAATTCGTTCTGGTATGTAAAACTTTTCTCTCTGACAATTCATTATCAATTTAACATTATTTAACCACTTGAATTTTAACTTTTCTTTAGAGCCAATTCACTAGTAATGTACACTATCCGCCATTTTGTTCACTATCATGTTCATATCATGTTATATGAACTAAACTTAATTAAAAATACACTATACAAATCATACATATTTTACTATCTACGGAAGAAAGATATAATAAAATAAATTATTGATAATTTAAATAAAAAGTAAGTCATTTGATCAATGAAGATAAAATGAATTTCTGGAAATGATAAGGTGATAATGTATACTTATATACTCACTGGCAAGATTGTTATCGACCATTGAAGGCTCTAGAGGCAAGTTCCGTAGCTCCTCCAAAGCCTTGGCTGCCGCATCGTGCCTAGCTGCCTGTGCTGTGAGACCCTCCCCATGGAACTCTCGCTCTCCGACTTTCACAGTCACTTTGTATAATGATGGTGGTTTTGATCCATAAAACCTCTGAGAAAATTGTAATAAATATAATGTTGATTTCACGATTTGTTATATTTAAGAAGATGTAAATGCAAAATTAGATAACAAATTATCACTCTTAGAAACAAAAAAACTCAGGCCCTTAAAATTAAGCCAAATACCAGTTCAACTACTTATCTGGTTTTAGAGGCTTAATCTGATCTTTGACTTTGATGAGTCTTAATTGACTCAGTACATATTTAATAACTAATAAGCTAAGAATATAGTGAAGTTCTCATACTCTCTAATTTTTATCTTATAATAAAACGTCATTCATATACAACGGTTATACTTGTCTGTGTTTGATTGATTATGTTGTGAATAAATACAATGATGGAAGAAAAACAAATGAATGAATGATGATGATGAATGATGTTTGTGATTGAATGATGGTTTTGATGTTTTGGAAGAGTTAAAAAAATTATACTCTTTAATGAAATTCTTAGATTAGTGAACCTGAGTGTTATAATTATATTGTGTAAGTGACTGTCATAAGAGACTTACTGGCATAAAATAATGGAATGTTTCCAGGGAAAGCCCTGAATGTAAAAATATCATTTAATTGTTTATCGCCTTTGTAAGATCCAGCGTCCTACATTTAGCAACTAAGGATAGTAGGCAGATCATGTAATATTTCTAATAGAATGAACATACAATGAATAATATTATTAATGAATAATATTCATTATATTAACAATATATAATAATATATTATATTAACAATAATAAACAATAAAGACTTTTACTATAACACAAAACAAGTGTTATAAATACTGTTACTTACTAGTTTTAAGATAATTTTAATACATTCATCATTCATAACACTTAACATGAAATGCAGTCAATTCCCAAATATCCGGAGTAAATAAGGGATTGTACTGTTTAACAATTGCATCATCTACAACTTGTATAAGTTAAATATTTATATCCCAGGTGTGTTTAAAGTGATTAAGAGCAAAGTTAATAGAATATACCACCCCACATTATACACAAAGAATGCAATAAATTAACTTTTTTTAACTCTCAATTATTGTATTTAAATATGTGATTCATCCAAAACAGAGGTATAGATTTTAATTTGATAATTTCATGGTGAGATCTACAATTATTTAGAATGGAATTGATTTCATACAAAACGTCACAAGACCACATTTTAAAATATTTTCTTAACACAATTTTAAAGCTGTTGGAAAATAAAAATCAAAAGTTTTAAATAAAAAAATCTTTATGGTAATAATATTATAAGAAAATTAAAAAAAATTAAAACTATATATTACTGTATTTGTTTTTAAGCTGAAAGAAAAATTGAGTTTCTACATATCCTTACCGTGTGTTAATCTATATTAATTTATAAGACAAAAAAGGAATGAATGAATATAAGCAATGCATATAATGGTAAAAGAATTTTCTTATAGCTTGATAAAAGATATAGATAAATACATTGCTTGGAAGATGTTCAAAAATGTTTATTTTTATATTCATTTGAACTACTTTAAAATTGTGTACAATGCAGCATAGTTTTTTACTCAACCCAAGAACTGATAACCAATAACACTGATTAGATCCATTGTTTTTTGTTAAAATTTTAGATTTTTTATAAGATTTGGATAACTTTCAGTTTATGGTTCATCCTGTATTTCAAGGAAGTTAAAAATATCTTTTTAACTAATAACCTCATGAATGACTTGTGTATGTTTATTTTAACTTTTTCTATTACTTACTTTAGTTGTAATAAATTTCAGACACCTCTAATGAAATATTATTTAATCATATCCAGTGAAATATTATGAAATCTGTTGTCAAGAAGACTAGTAAAATGGTATAAGTAACTCTGCACTTTTAATTTTAAAATACTGCAATCATTAAAAATTAACATTCCAAATATATTGATTATTGCCAATTATTTTACATCTTATTGTTGCAGAAAAAACAGTAGATTATTTGGAAAATGGGTATATATTTTACTATTTAAAAAAATTAGGATATAAACAGGCTAGTCATAGATTTTAGTAAGAACATGTAAAGGATTAAAAACCATATAAAGCAACAGGATTAAAAATGAAACAGGGGAGAAAAAATGAGGCAGTTTTTGTTACTGAAATGGTGTGACTTTATATAAACAATCATGAGTTCTCAAGTTGTTTGATGTAATCTATTCTCATACTTCCTATAATTTTAAAATGTATTATGCAGTCACACTTAGTACGCAACAGGGCTAATCTGCCCCCGGATAATTAGGAGTTGATGATTATATTAACAAACACAGAAAACACAGCAAAATAGAATTTAGGAGCGAAATTGTTGAAAATCCTATGATTACCTGAGTTTCAAACCGATAGGCGTGATGAACTGGCTTACAGGCCACACTCCGCCTAAAGTAATCTAATGCAACAGGGGGTGTACATGGTGGCCGAACCTTTTAAAACAAAATAAAAATCAAACTCAGGAAAAATAAACAAAGGAGTCAAAATAATAATGTATATAGTCACATGCACTAAATCAAATACCTGGGCGTATACACCTCTATGGTAAGAGTAATTGTTGTGAGTTGCGTATGTTAAGGTAGGCAGTTCAACGAAGGTGTACACAGTTGGCTCGCCACGTTTCATAGCCAAAGCGTTCAGTTCAACAGTGGGCGTAATGTTATCTGTAAATACAGATCATAATATGATAAAATCAAACACTATTACTATCGATCAAATTAATTTACAGTTATATTCTTAATCAACTTTCAATAACAAAAATTATATTTAAATAGGTCATGATACATATTTGATTAATTACATTGTATCATGGTTTAATTTTATAAATAGTTCATTGGTATTGATTATAAGCTCCAAGCCAATTATGAGCACTAGCATTGCCCAGAGCAAAGAGGAAAGAGGGTGGGTGGATTGCTTGTATTCCAGCAAGACACACTAATCACAATTACATTACAGTTGAATACATTAACCCTCAAGTGAAGCATTTTGTTAAATTTTTTGTTTTTTACCAACGTTTTAGTTGGAGAGAAAACACTACTCTTTTTGCAGGAAACGAATAACACTCCTCAATTCACATCTGGCGGGAGAGTCAATAGATGTGGCCATGTTTATACAACCGCAGCTCAGCTCAAACTGAACAAACTTGAACAAACGCTGTAGGGGAGAAGATGCAGAATCGACTACTGAGCATCTGCCACTTGTCTGGCGGTCTTGGTGTGAGATCAGAGGTCTAAAAATAACACGGCCCTTATATGTCATTATATCGAGAATAGAATAAAATACTCCTGGGATACAATTGCAAATAACCATAAGGATAAATACAAAAGTGTTCTAGACAAAACCAGGAAACACTGGGAAAACATAAACACTTATCTACAACAAAAAGTCCAATCGTAAGTGAACAGAAAACTTTCTTTAGTAGAGATTTAGTAATTAACGTGAGAATAGAAAATCTTGAGAAAACTGTAGAAACCCCCACAGTAAGGTACATGTAAGCCAGTAATGATGTAATCATATAATTACGGAAGAAACAAATTAACAAATTAACCTAAAGACAAATTACGGAAGAAACTGATACAGGTAAATGCAAAAATATAAAACAATATTTAATTAAAGCAAACACAAATAAGAAACTTCCTATCTGATCTGGAGGGTAGGTGGATAACGGACGATACAATATCAAGGTATTTCAAGTTGCTGTCAGCAACTACTTTAAGGTCAAATGAGCATGTACTGGTATTGAACCCAGTGGTGACTCAAGCAATAAATAGCTTAAACAATTTTGAGGACGTTATTGAGCATTTAGACCTGCATGCAAAAGACCATGTGTTCTTCCTATTAATGAATGACATTGATTTAAAAGTAAACAAAATTAATACAAAGAATTCTCAAAATGCTTACAAAACTGAAGACACCGGAGTTTATTGGTCACTTACAATTAACAAACGTTTCTATATTTTTACTCAATTGGGGCATACAATCTTAATAACGCAAAAGAAGTACCTGGCAGAATAAAAAGGTATTTAGACCTTAAAGCTGATTTTTCCGTACGGACAGTAAGTACTCAACAGAGTTCTTCTGTTAATTGTGGTTTATATATGGTTATTTTTATAGCTATATTGTGCATGAAATAAAGCTGGGACTACGTCATTTAAAGTAACCTTATTTTTTTAATTGAAACACTCTGATGTTCCAACAGAGTAGTTCAGCTGGCAGTAAATGCTTGCTGAAATTATATTGTGTTGCCCTGTCAGAAATATTTTAAAATCTGATAAAATTGCACACTTATACCAAAACAAAAGTAATATACATTATGAATGTAAAAAACATTTTAATTGCAAAATATATTAAAGGGAAAAAAGATCGAGGGGGAGCTTAGAAGAGAATAAAAAGGTACAAGGTGCCATAGCCATTGCTGTTGAAAAGGTATGAAATACTAAATGTCAAGGAGCAAAGTTCAAAAGATAATAATTACAGCACTGTTAGCACAAGAAATAAATTGAAGCATGAAATAAAATTAATATAAAACTGTAATAACCCAACTAAATACGTTGTGTAAAGGAATTAAATGTGAAGTAAATTCAATGGATGTAGAATTTTATGCCGACATTCCTGACAGAGGACTTACTGAATTATGCCTAAACTTGTAGTAAAAACAAGGTTAAATTAAGCGGCAATGGTTACACCAGGGGCTACAACTGAGTGAGTGTACGAGGAGGCCAGCTGAACTCTTCACTGTCCTCTGGTGATCATTTCAGGTACTAACATTGTTCTTAAAAAATCAACCCAGATGATTTTCTGACTTAGAAGTCTTACAACGCCTAAATAAAGAAAAAAAGTACACATAACTACAGTTTCCCACTATCATATTTTGAACCCAACTGATCAAATTCATATGGAAATAGTTACACTAAATAATTGCATGAAAAAGTTCACACAAAGAGTTGATAAAGTTAACATCATAGATTTGCAAGATCACAAAAGAATACATCTCACTCGTCACAACCTACATCTTAATTGTTAAGTTAAAAAGCAATTATCCTACATGATAATTGAATCACTTTACAAACTTTCTCAGAATGATAAAACAAGAACATCTTAAAAATAAAATAATAAACTGCTCCACATATTTCCTGTACTGTTTAACCCTTTTACTGCCGGCCATTTTTTTATCGTACCAGTCAAAATTGCCAAGGGGGAAAATCGCTGTTGTGCATTCATTTACAAAAAATGCTGTATCTTTTTTATTTTTCATTAGATTTGCATGAATTTTTACTTTATTTACTCGTATTTAAATGCTGTTTTTTAAATAATAAAAAGAAATTTTAATTTGAAACAAACTCATTATTTAATTTTAAAAATTATGTAAATAAAAAATAAATAAAAAAATAAAAATTGTGTTTGGCATCTGATAATTTATTTTTAAAATTATACTAAAATTTTGAGCATGATATCATTATAAACTAGAGCAATTGCTTAGAACATATACCAAATTTGAAGGTGCTACCTTGAAACATAGCTGCACTATGAGGATTTTCCCAAAACTGGTAGGCCTCCTCTAGGCCTACCAGTGGAAGTTGAAGGTAAACTTATCTGTGCCACATCCCCCTCACTATCTAATAACTCCTCATTATCTGATGGTAAGATAGTCAGGATCGTCATCAGTGTCATCCACATCACTTTGATTGTCATCAATAGCCCTAACACTAATATCGGCATATGAATCTGACAAATTCTGAAGGAAATTGTCACTCAGTTCGTCTTGCTCTTGTACACCACCATCGATTAGACTGTTAATTATTGTTCCCTCACTCACAGGAGAGTTAAATGTAACTCTTTTACTCATTTTATCCTTGATCAACAAAAGTAACACTTCAAAAAACTTTCGATAACATTGTAAACAACAACAATGAACGAAGATTTCAGTAATCTAACCCGATCATCTGGTTTTGACAGCTGTCTAGGTAGTTCGTCAATTCTAGTCAAAGACGACGAAAATAGAAATCCAAAGTTCTTCAAATGGCTTCTTTCATTATCCTTTCCTCCTAAACAACCAAAATACAAAATATTTCGGCATTTGAACATAACAGTAGCCAGTAACAATAAAAAAAAACAGACGTCCGACATATCGGACGTTGGCGTTTTCGGCAAAAATGCCGACGTCCGATATGTCGGACGTCGGCAGTAAAAGGGTTAAGTTTTAAATTTTATTGTAAGCATGAAACAGTTTATCTCTAACCGTAATGTCTAAGAAGTGAGCAAACACAACTCACTTTTGCCGAGCCTATTGTTTCGGGAGGCTTTAGGTGGTGGGTGTTTATAAGCAGTCGATTTGAGCGCATCACTGGCAGCGAGGTGTTGAGCCTTCTTGATACTCGCTCCCTCAGCCGAGTACTCTTCCTCCCCTAGCTTCAGTGTGACAGTGAATAGTTTCTTGTGGGCCGGTCCCTGCTCGCTAGTCAGTCGGTACTGATGCTGGATCTATACAACACACATTTAGTATACCCTAAATATATTCAACAGAAGATTCAAACAGTAATTTAACTCTGTTAGAAAAATCACTGGAACAGATCTACTACCTAATACAGTTTTTTTTTTATATAACAATATTGGAAATCATATTATTCTCTTTACTTCCATAATCTTTAGGCTAGATCAATGAATTTAAATGCCATACCTTATTGTATCGAGCCAGTTCATTCACTAAACACATAGGCGTTTTCTCTTTCATCAAGTTGGCAAGTTCTACATTTTCTGCATCATCAGAGCCTTTATGTGACATCGTATGAGTTGAAAGTTCAGTTTCTACAACACAGGTAAAAAATACAAAATGAAAAACTACCACTTTTCAGCCTAATATACAACTAAGAACAAATTAAACCAACAATGTTCACAATGAATAACGAGTCATATATAACATATTACAACTCACAAAAAAATGCAAATATTTATGAAATTAAGATATCTATTTAGATGATCCAACTAGAACGTGACATCCATATCCTATATACTTTGTAAAAATAATACCAATTAAATTTTTTACATATTATTATCAATTTACTTCATCCAAGTAACGACAAATAACTGTAATTTATTAAAAAATGGTATGCTAATAGTAGTACCTTTGTATTATATTGTTTATTTCAAAATTTAGGTTAGGAATAGCAGAAAAAGTGAAAACTATTAAGGATTAATTAGGATTATTTTTTCCTTCTTCTTCGAAGGGGCGACCTATCGCTATGCATTTCAGCCTCAAGGACCTTTTGCAACCCCCCCCTGGAAGTATACCATGAGACCAACCGTCTACGGTTTCAGCAGTTCTACAAACCACAGAAAGCAACCGATCAGGTCCTCCTGGAAATTC
Organism: Homalodisca vitripennis; assembly: GCF_021130785.1. NCBI lineage: Eukaryota > Metazoa > Arthropoda > Insecta > Hemiptera > Cicadellidae > Homalodisca > Homalodisca vitripennis. Next base: position 126,999,897 of record NC_060211.1, on the reverse strand, counting down.
ACCATCCTTGTCCAGACTACCAAAGATGGTATAGCGCTCCCTTGCAATTGCAGGAAAGTCACAGAGTAGATCCTCCCAGAGAATGCTGACTCTTTGAAGATGCTTCCTCAGGTAACTATGTCTCGTAATCAGACCCATAATCCGAGAAGACCCCGATCTACTTAAGGAGACAAGGTCAGACGCCACCCTGAGAAAGGTGACTAGTACTACCATTCTGTTTATTCTCAGACTCGAACGCAGCCCCCACCTTTTTTATTTTATTATATTTTATTTTCAACAGATCAACCATTACAAAAGCGAGCATAATAATTTATAATTATAGTAATGAGTTAGCAACAATGACTAACACAAAACTAAAAAACTAAATCCAGGCAATAAGGCACTTATGGGTATAGCCCCCTAATGGCACCATCAAAAACCAAACACAAGCACAGGTGTGCGTGCGCGTCCGTGTTTGTGCGCGTGTGTTTTGAAATTCATAGTTAAGTGGTCAAGCACTGAGAAGCACATAGAGCTCTCTTGAAGGAAGCCAAGGAAGCGCAGAAAAAGTCCATGTGTTCTGGTAGCAAGCATCCAAGTCTCTGCATCCTAATCACAGGACTGTTGGCTGCATAGGAAGTTGTCACAGAAGTTCTTGCAAAAAGGAATCTAGATCTTGTGCCAGTGGGAATTTGGAAATTTATTTTCTGTAGCAGGTCTGGGCAATCGATGATTCCGTTAACCAGCTTGTACAAGAAGAGAACGTCTTGGATGGAGCATCTTGTTTCAAGTGAAGGTAAGTTACGATAAGACGAAATCTCTTGTACTGGGACATCCAGATACCTAAATCCAAGACGGACTCCCGCAAGTCTCAGGAACCTCCTCTGCACCCTCTCAATGCTATCCCTCAAGTACAACTGGTGAGGGGACCACACCACGCAACAATATTCAAGGTGTGGTCTTATCAAGCAGCAATACAGCGTCCTCAAGACGCACAGATCGGAGAAAGGCGTAGAAACTCTGAAGAGAAAACCAAGAATTTTGAGGGCTCTGCTGCATGTGGTCATAACGCGTTGCTCCCAACTTAGATTGGTGGTAAATATAACACCAAGATCCTTGGTTTCACTAACCCTGACCAATGGTGTATCCATGATTGAATAATCAAATATGATTGGGTTCATGGTGCGATGAAAAGTAATAGAGGTGTATTTGCTGATATTGAAAGACATTTTGTTCGTACTACACCAACGGACAACCAAGTTGATGTCCTCCTGCATCAGAGCCGCATCATGGTCAGTAGAAATCTTCATGAATAATTTTATATTGTCCGCAAAGAGCAGGTGGTTGCATTTGAGGGCATTAACGACATCATTAATGTATAGGTTGAACATGATGGGGTCTAGGTGAGAACCCTGTTGGACACCAGATGAAGCTGGAAAGCTGTGGGACAAGGTATTCTTGTATCTAACCTGAAGCATGCGCCCATGCAGGTAACTGTCAAACCAGTTGAGAAGAGGTCCTGTGAAGCCATAAGCCTCAAGTTTGCGGATCAAGATGGAGTGGCATACCCTGTCGAAAGCCTTTAAGAGGTCCAGCTCTATTGAGTCCACCTGCTGTCTTTGTGCAAAAGCCTCTATGATGTAGGTTTGAAACTGTACGAGGTTAGTGGTTGTTGATTTGTTAGACAGGAACCCGTGCTGACTTGGATGTAGCATATTTCTGACTTGGAAAATAATCTTATTCAAGACAAGTCTCTCAAATACCTTTGCCAAGATTGGTAATATTGTTATGGGTCTATAATTTCTAATTTCACTGGAAGAGCCATTTTTGTGAATGGCACTATATGACCTATTTTGAAGATCTCAGGGAAAACTCCGCCGGATAGAGATTTATTGTATAAATTGGTGAGAGGTTGAGCAAGCAGTTCTGCGCAGTGTTTAGTTACGGATGGAGGAATTGAGTCTGAACCTTTTCTCATGTTTAGTGTGAACCCATTTCGAGACAGCCCCAAAGGATTCACACCTAGAAATACCACAGAACGGTTGAGGTTCCATCATGTTAGATCTGAGCTCAAGTTGGCCAGGGCATCTGCTCTTTCATTCCCAGAGATTTCCTCATGACCAGGTACCCAACAAACAGCCATATAGTTGATTCTACAAAGGGAAGAAACAACTTGACAGCAATCCCAGACAAGTTTGGATTTGAGCACAAAAGAGTCCAACGCCTTTAATGCTGCCTGGCTATCTGCGAAAATGCTAATCGTCTTACTCCTGCACTGCAGACTATGATTCTCACGAACACATTTCATAATAGCTATGATTTTTATAGACAGACTGTGGTATACCCCCATATAGACCCATAGAGACTACAAAAAAAAAAACCAGGCTAAAACCTCCTCATCACCGAGGACTCCTGGATCTGTTTAGCACATTATTTCGGACTAAGCCTGTGAAGTCACACCACTAGGGCATTCCTCGTTGGAGGAATCAGGAGAGTTAAGGCTGATTGAGGTCAACCTTTTTTGCCCAATGTACAGACTGGATATAGTGCTTCATACAGTTCCAGGGGTCCTCTCTCTGGAGAAGAGCTTCAACGATGTTTTCGGGAACGACCGTGAAGCCGATCTCAGCAAAGAGAGAAGCCCGCCGTAAATGCAACCTGTCGCATTAGAAAAAATGTGTACTGCGCTGTGTCTGCAATGTCAGGACAGAACAGACAAGCCGAGCAGGCGACTAAGCTCACCTTGAAAGAATAGACCTGAAAATACCCGTGGCCTGAAAGAAATTGGGGCAAACTCACCATACTGCCATTCCAGCCGTGGTCCAGGATGAGTTTGAAGGTCCAGCAACCTCTCCAATCGCGTTACCAGTGGCCAAAGCTTAAGTCGTGCTCTTTTTTGGCAGCAGTATCTCTGTCCCCCTCGGTCCTGTGGTGGTAGATTGTCTACCTATCCATCGCAAGATGGTAGATAGGAAAGACACCAGTATTAACCATCACTGCTGGTTCAGAAACCGTGCGGTAAGCTGGGGCTCCTGGGTGCTGGACTCAGGAGAGGTTTCAGTAAACATGTTTCTCCAAATCGTGGACCCAAACCTCAGCTTCGTACAGAAGGACAGATTGAACTGATGACAACAACAAGCACTTTTGCAAGGAAGCGAGCCTTCGACATTGGGCATGAGCCTGCCCAGGGCTGCAACAGCCTTGGCGGCTTTGTCGGCGGTAAGATACACCTGCCCATAGAAGGAGACCTGCTGTCAATCATCATCCCGGAGTACTAGGCAGCTACTTAAGTCTCCAGTTGGACGTTGCCCATTTGGAGGGGGAACACGGTAGGAATTCTCCTCTTCGTAAGGGGCACTATCTTTGTCTTGCTGATCACCAGAGACAGACCATGAGCCTGCATCCACACGTTGACTCTGATCATAACCTAGCTGAGCTTGAGTGTCACCTGCTCAACGTTTCTCGCTGTGATCAACAGTATCATAACCTGATCTTTGGTGGTATCATACAGCAGGATGCGACCTGTCAAGTACGACTCTATGAATCTCAGGAAATTTGTAGGAACATACAACATGTGCTTTAGAGCCCATAGCATGTCGCTCCACCTAGCAGAATTAAAAGTTTTTCACATTGAATGTGACGAGGACTACGCGGCTTGATCAGTAGTTGTGGTCCTCTGAACCTTCTGGATGGCATCGATGGTAGATTGGCTGTATCGGAAACCACGCTGCTGCAGTGAAAAGTCACACGCAAAGGCAATCGCCTCGGTCAGTCTGACACGAATGAGGTTCTCCATCACCTTTCCCGCCATTTTGAGCTTACATAAGGGGCGAAATGAAGAAGTCCCTGTTGCAGTCTTAACCTTGGGGATCAAAACTAGGTGGGCCATCTTCCATGTAGAGTAAAAGACACCATATGCTAAACACGCACTGAACAAGTCAAAGAGAAGTATTGGATTTACCTCCACGAGAAGCTAAGAACCTCAGAGGGTATGCTGTCAGGGCCAAGCGCTCTTCTGTTACTGAGAGATCGGACAGCAGCGACAAGCTCCTCTTCTCGAAAAGCTGGGAAGGCAACAATATCTCTGATCTGAACTGGTTGCACTGGGCGAGACGGAAACAGTGTGTCAACGGCACATGGCTTGAGGTTCCAAGATCGCAGGTGGAGAGCTAGCTTCTGGGTTACAATTTTGTAGCCCATACCCAATGGGTCATTATCGACATCCTGACACAGCTGTTTCCAAAACCTGACGTGGCCGCCCTGTGCATTCACGTCGGATTGGTTCTTGGCTTGCTGCACAGATCTTCAGAGACCGAGATACCTCATCCGGAGTTCTGTGATTCCAGGCGTCCACCAATTTTAGTTTTAGTGTAAAATAGATAAGCATCATGTTCAATAATAAAATCACACAAGCTTAATATCCCATTAGATACCCCCTAAAGTTTAAAATTCCTTAAATCATGTTATTCTAGAACAAAGCTGGATCTAGTATTACATATTAGAAAACAACAACAAAATGTTTAGAAAGGAATTAACTGTCTCAAAGTTAGGTAAGTGAATTTTACTTCTTACAGTTAAATACAAGAGTAATTATATTTTTGTAACAGACTTTTTCGACAAATCTTGGAGGGTGCCATGACAAACATGGCCTCTACACTGGATCCACCAATGCTCTAGAATTTGTATTCATCATGATCTCTGGTGGTTGCAGATGTGTTATTCAATGTGAATACAAAAAGTAAGTAATTGATAACCATTATTTTTACCAGAAACTGAGATAGCAGCTCCCTCCATAGCGGCCTGACCAGAAGTCATTATGTAATATTTTCAGCAGCTTACATAGAACACCTGAAAAAGAGAAATTCACTAAATTGAATTTATTTATTTCTGAATTAATTTTAAATATATTACAGACTGTATACGCCGGCATTGTCTTTACAACGTAGCCTTAATTTACAATTAGTAGCATAAAATCTCCATCTACATGACCTCAAATATCGGAATACCACAATCTTATTGGGTCAATCCATTTCAAATCACCCAGGTCATGTTGCTCAACATTTTTAATTTGCCTAATTTTTTTATTATGAGTTCCCTATGGGTAGACAATCACAAAACACTATTTGAAAAAATTTTACAAGCCATAGTTTTTTCCTGGCGGCCATTTTAAAATGGCGGTTTTGCCAGATTTTAGTAAAATACAAGGTTTGCGAAAAGTTTAATTGCCAAGCTATTTTTAAAGATATCAGAATAATTCAAAAACCAGTGTGTTTTCAGCATAAAATAAACTTCAATGTGACATTATAATAATGTTTTTTTTTTGTGCAAGAAAGTCAGTCAAAGTTGTTCTGCAAAATCTCGGAAGAAAATCATCAATTGTTACTTTTTAAGACCATAAAAGTTTAAGAAGGAAAAGAGACTCACTACTAATATTTTTATTTCTTTGTTGAAAACTAATATAACTACCTACTGAAAAAGTTTTAGCCCTGAGAATGCTCTCCTTTTTTTCTAGAGCTTTTCAAAAAATGGCCGAAAGCCTAATAATGTCCAATTTTCTAGGGTTAATAACTAAAAAGGGACTGAATGAAAATAAATGAAAATTTTAACAGAATGTTCTTTATACAAATAGGAATATCTCATAAAAAAATTATGACTGAGACTTAACTACATTTAGAGATATACAGCATTGAATTTTTCAGTTAAAAGCGCTACCCTTTTTCTCGCTTGTTGCGGTAACCAAGTTAGCAAACAAGGGCTTGTTCAAATCATTATGTAACAGGTAAAATTATATTTAATGCTCAAAAATTATATTCCTTATTTAAAACTACTTAGGATTTACAATAAAAATTATTTAAAACCAGAAATAATGGTATAAATAAACAATACTCATAACCACAAAATACCACTTGCGCACTTTAGGAAAAATAATTTGCTAGATCTATTATACTGTCAAAATGTATAATGCATTTTAATTTAAAATATAATATTATTAAATACATTTTATAAAAATACATGATGTAAAAATATGTGTTAGTACCTGAGGAATATTTTAAAATAGTAACCTAACTCGTAATCTTACACAGTGAGAACAATAGGTAAGAATTATAATTCTTCAACTTAACTTACCGATACAATTTTTGTACTACACTTGCATACTGTATCCACATAATATTGTTCTTCTGTGCATTTAGATTTAAAACATTGGTTTTCAATTACTTATTGGCTGCAATTTTCATCAAACGAATTAAATAAAGATGATAATTCATTACATAGTTTCTCATTTATTCCCACAACATTTTTTCCTATAAATGTGGTTGTATTTGTCTATAATACTTATCTTTGTGTTAGTTGCAAATATTAGTAATTCCTTTCGAAATTCTCAATTTTAGCAAACATTGTTCTTCAGCTGACAGGTCACTCACAGGTCACCTTTACTATTACTATTTTAAAATATTCCTCAGGTACTAACATATATTTTTACATCATGTATTTTATAAAATGTATTTAATAATATTACATTTTAGAACATAAATTGAAATGCATATACATTTTGACAGTATAATAGATCTAAGCAAATTATTTTTTTCCTAAAGTGCGCAAATGGTAGTTTTGTGGTTATGAGTATTGTTTTATTTATACCCATTATTTTCTGGTTTTAAATAATTTTTATTGTAAATCCTAAGTAGTTTTAAATAAGGAATATAATTTTTTGAGCATTAAATATAAGTTTACTGTTTAACATAATGATTTGAACAAGCCCTTGTTTGCTAACTTTGGTACCGCACAAGCGAGAAAAAGGGTAGCGCTTTTAACTGAAATTCAATGCTGTATATCCTCTAAATGTAGTTAAGTCTCAGTCATAATTTTTTTATGAGATATTCCTATTTGTATAAAGAACATTCTGTAAAATTTTTCATTTATTTTCATTCAGTCCCTTTTTAGTTATTAACCCTAGAAAATTGACATTATAGGCTTTCGGCCCATTTTTGAAAAGCTCTAGAAAAAAAAGGAGAGCATTCTCAGGGCTAAAAACTTTTTCAGTAGGTAGTTATATAGTTTTCAACAAAGAAATAAAATATTAGTAGTGAGTCTCTTTTCCTTCTTAAACTTTTAATGGTCTTAAAAAGTAACAATTGATGATTTTCTTCCGAGATTTTGCAGAACAACTTTGACTGACTTTCTTGCACAAAAGAAACATTATTATAATGTCACATTGAAGTTCATTTTATGCTGAACACACTGATTTTTGGATTATTCTGATATCTTTAAAAATAAGCTTGGCAATTAAACTTTTCGCAAACCTCGTATTTTACTAAAATCTGCAAAACCGCCATTTTAAAATGGCCACCAGGAAAAAACTATGGCTTTGTAAAATTTTTTCAAATAGTGTTTTGTGATTGTCTACCCATAGGGAACTCATAACAATAAAAAAATTAGGCAAATTAAAAGTGTTGAGCAACAAATTTTATTTTTATTGGGTGATTTTGAAATGGATTGACCCTATTGTTAAAAAGCTTTTGTAGTATTGTCTGATTATTCACTATGCAATAATTCAGAAAATGTAAATTAGATTTATGGAAAATTTTAAGTAATAGAAATCAATCAGAAACTGTAGATTTGGTTTCGTAGAAGATTTGAAGTAACAAAATGAAGTTTTGACAGATTTTATCACATTGGATCATGCTGTGCCATGAAATATTTGTTGGGTGCATAAAAAAGTAGAAGAGATATGTCTTAATAGTACATAATAAATATTTTTAAATAAATTAATATTGCCAACTTCACAATTTTAAAAATCTGCTCAAATAAAGTGTTAGTAAAATCACAGGGTAAAATTTAAGATAATACGGGGGAAAGGCTACAAAGTCTCCTATATCGCTCATTTTCACCAATATATTTATGGTAGAATTTGAGCAAAATGCCTCAGAATCAATTTAATGCAAACTGAAGATCTGGTGGGGATGTGTAGATGAGACTTCCATAGCCCTCAATCAAGGGGACACTAAACTAAATTATTTTTTTTTGTCCCACATAAATGGCATATCCTACTCCTTTCAAAAACATGGAGGTAAAAGTTCAAAACAAACTCGTCTTTTTAAAACATTTATGTGTAGTAAAAGATAGGGATTTCGTTAAAAGAACAACAAAGGTCAACATCCTAATTGTCAATTGAATGTCTTGAAGTCTTAAGAAGGAGTTTCATACTCTTATTGACACAGGATATAATGAGTTGTTGCTCAAAGAAGAGCCTAAAAGAAAAAAAATTGAATCTAAAACCAAATATTCGGTGTGTCATAAACAATTGTAAAAGATAATAATGAACATCATGAGTCAGAAAACTAAAACTAAATATTTGCCTCTCTTAAGAAAAATGTGCTGTGGTTAACAGAGAAAATTAGAAAACACACAAAACAGCATTAACACCACTTTTAGATTCATAACACTACTTAAAGTTTTGTTGAAAACAAACTAAAAATGGCAAGCAGGATGCGAAAAACTATGTTTAATGTAGAACATGCTCTTGTGAAAGGGAATACATAAATGTGAATAAAAAGACCACTAAATGTAAGAGTTAAAGAATATAAAGACAATTACAAAGAAAATGGTTGTGGATAATCTAATATCGCTAAATATTGGTGACCTGAAAATCAAAATATGCATAGGAATAAGACAACATAATACACCAAAAAGAGATTTTTCTTAAATGTAAGTAATCTAATTCAGGTTTCATACATAAAATTAGCAGATCAACCGCTAAGTCAAGCTTTTATTTAAGGTAAACCAAATTGACTCTTTACATATTCCTTCATTACAAGTTGAGGTTCTTTTTCTATTTGATATTTTTAATATTCTGTTGAGCAATTGTTTTCTTGTATTTCCTGGGCTTACAATTTGGTGTCCCATGCATTAACTTCCAATTTTAAACAAGATAAATTATTTTGATACTCTTTTAAATTATATAAGTCTGTTTCTTTTCTTACTACATATCTAACAAAAATTAATAAAACTAAGTGTATCTTAGCATACACATTTTTAGATATCCTATTGCCATGTTTGAGTTAATTACCATTTGGACCTTTTATAACTTGGTCAGTGATTTTCACCCTCCATAACTTAAACCGTTGTTTACTCAAAAAGGTTATAGCCATGATTTGGATTTTTTTTCAAGTCCCTTTGTTTCAAGTTATGAAGAGTTGGGGCAACATTGCTACTCACATCAATGTGTGTTGAAATTACTGCTATTTGTCAGTAGTAAATTGTGACATTTTTATACCACTGAGCAGAAAAGAATGAGTTAAGTTTGTAACTTTGAAAAATATAGTCTGGCAATTGTTTATAGGAGTTTGTGTAATTCTTTTTGTCAAAAAGGTTGTAGGACATCTACGCTATTAATGTACAATAGATGACTGCAAACAACAAACAAGAGATCAAGTCATCGGTAAAAACAGCATATTGATGACACGATGGAACAGGTATTATACATATCACGTTTTGTGAATCAAGGCAATTATAATATTGAATAATGTCTTTATGTCAACCAAAATAGTTGAGTAAATACTATAACATAAACAAAGTTTGGAAATTTTATGTAAATGCTGAAGTCTGATGATATAAAAAAAGAAAGTTAAAAAGCTCAAATCAATCGAACTCTAGGACGAAAAAGAAATAAAAGAAAGGTGAACTGGAGGTAAACTCAACATTCAGATTCAATTGACCCTTCCCATCATAACTATGTTATGTGTAGAAAACTTGGTTGTTCCACCGTGCTTTGGGATCATGTTAGAAACATCATAGTGCACTCAATTATGCACCTGATGAGACAATGAAAATACTCTTCACATAGATTCTACTGTAATTTTTAGTCTAGGTGTCTCTCATGTTAAAACAATGCAAAGACTTTGTTTTGAACTTCTTTGTCGCCAAATTTTGTTTTTTTATCTCTTCAAACAAACATGTTACCAGATTTCAGGAATCAAGTCCGTGACAGCTTCAGATTTCAGGTGCTATACTATGTGGAAGGTGAAGTGGAGCTAAACTCAACATTCACAATGAATCAAAGCTTTCCATCAAAAATACATTATGTGTCTGAAAACTATGTTGGTAGCAATAACAACAATTAATTTATAAAAGTTATCTACGCATGTATAAGAAGAGCCATTATAACATAACAATGATAAAAATTAAACATCATATAGAAACAATGTTTAATGCCATATAGTACAAATAACAGTTATAAAAGACAGAATTGAGAACAACAACAATTTAACAGTATTATATTATATAACAACAAAGGCAATAAAACAATAATAATACTTGACCCATACAACTCAAGCACTAGCCATTTACTTAACTCATTATTTATTATTAGTTATACTTATTTTATATTAAATTTATAGTGTGGCAAAAATAATGTAATGCACCCAAAGAATAATAACTTATATAGTAAGGACAAAAATATAAAATTTGTTAGATATTTTAGGAGACAGACTTTGCAAAACATCGGAAATGTTTTATTAGTTTTATTTTTTATGTTTATACTGCATATTTTCCTTACGTATTTAATCATGCTAATAAAATACTGAAATAATAAAGATACACCTAAAATATGTGAATTTGTTTAAAGAATATTTTAGTGCCATTGAAAAAGGTTTATGACTATTCGTACATATTTTAAAATTGTAATATACTAGATCGGTTAGACTATTTATAAATAGAACATTTTCTTTTTGAAGCCTAAATATATTATTTTTATTATAATTAACACTAAATTTACCATCACTCTAATCTCCAAAAAGATTTTTGTTTATTTGGTTTCTAGAAAAATACGTTTTTATTCATTTTTTAAATGATATCGTTCAATTTATGTGATATCTACAAATAAGGTCACTTATTAACTAAGTACTTAGTGCCTGGAAGGCATTTTTCAGCCAGATAGATTTAGTTAAAAAGTTGTATTATTTCATTTTTATATCAGACTGAAAAATGTTTTATCTGTTTACTTAAAGTAGATTAAAAAAAACAATATTATTTAAAGATCAATCTTACCATTGAAATAACAACAAGACAGTGAAAAATATAATTCTGTTGAACTTGTTTTTTTAAAGAATCTCTTAAAATTAGGATGAATTAAGAATCAATAGAAATGGGAATTTTTGACATCCGAGCCATAATCTAGTCAATAAAGCCAATATTAGGCCCTACTTTTATTACAGGTAAAGTTTAATAAGCAGCCTACACTCGTTATACAGTTGTTTTTATAGAATTTGTTATTACAATTCATTAACCTTAAAATAAGATTTAAGCTCATTGGTTATAACAATAACAATAAACAAAAAGAACTAACTAATTTTTGGAGAATTTGTAAATGGCAATGAAAATGAGGAAATGGTGTAACATAAGCAACTGAAAGTTCTTGGCGAACAGTTAAGAGATACCAGTAGACTGTCTAGCAGACCATCTTTGTGATTTTTTGAACTGCGTCTGTCTGGAGAGGATCCTTTTCACCGTTTCACAAAATGGGCTACTCACTGCTATCTGGGCAAGCTATAAATACTGTAATGTTTCTGTGATATGTACGTCTAAGCAAAAATTGGTTTTGTTATTTATCACTGTTATTGTTAAATTTATTTCATTAAAAATTGTAATGAATTATTTTTGTTGATAATGTATTATACATTTCTTATTGTGTACAATAATTATTTAATATCAAAGTTAGATGATATATCAAATCTTTCGGTAATAAAAATCTACTACGTAATGAGCGTAGAATGCTTATTAAAGCATCCTTCATTTCAAATAGGGACTTAGATTTATTAAAAAAAACCCCATCTTCATGATTGTTTTTAAACACTTGCATACATTTCCATTAAAATATTCAAAAATTGGGTACTTTGGTATTATTAAGAGGCCACCATATTTTTAACAGCGTTTCTTATCGGCGACATAAAAACTACATCATTAGAAAGAAAATCTTAATTTGACTTACAGTAAAAATTATGTCATTATGACAGTTGATTCTTGTTCTTCAGAAAGAAGGCAATGTCAGCGAGAAGGAGGCCACTATGTCCCTATCTACTATTTGTCATAGGCTTTACATACATTAAGTGTTATAGGCATTAAAATTTAAACAGTTAAAGACAACTTTAAACAGCTCACGTGATCTGAGCTTAAATTTAGGTACTATCTCGAAAGATGTCTTTCTTTTTAAGCCAGAAGTGCCGGGCTCTACCGAAGCCCACTGATGACCAGGGGCATTTCTGATCGGTATTTTCCAGACCTCAAACCACATGCCAGATCATCCGTGATCTGACATCGGAAAAGTCTCCAATCTGGAATCTCCTAGCCATCACTATGTGCTTCAATAGTGCCACCGCTGGCTAAAAAAAGAAAAACATCCTTCAAGATAACACCCAAATTCAAGCTCAAATCACGTGAGTACTCGTAAGTGTTATCTTTAACTTTGATACAACTAGTAATAACATATTTATGATAACCTAATTATATCACGTAATAACAAGAAGTAGATAGAGACAGCGTTGCCTACTTCACGTCAACATCGCTTCTATTTGGAAGGCAGAAAACCAAAACCGGTCGTCATAATGGAATGTAATTTTCACAATTACTCAAATTAAGTCTGTTATTTCTAATAATGTATTTTTTTTTTATATCTCTGGTAAGAAAAACAGTTTCAAAATAGTGGTCTCCGGCTAATACCAAAGTATGATATAAATCTTACATGTACGCTAATCTTACCACAAGTTTATAGCCTAAATTAACACACAGAAGTAAATTTTTGTAGACTGGCTTGTCAGAACAAAGTAGGTTCTAGCCTACAATAAATAAAGACTGGTTTAATTTTTTTTTAATTTGCAAGCGCAGGCCAAATTAATTACAACAAATATCAAGAAAAACAATGTTAGAGACTTGCTATTTTGCATGTACAATCTAATTCTCTGCAGTTATCAGGTAGACTTTAATTAATAAGTGGCCTACACTCGTTATTCGGTTGTTTTTAACAAATTGTTCAATGTTTTAATCTACAGCATAATTCGATAGTACAATTTATTTAACTTAGCATATGATTTCAGCTTATTACTTATAGCAGTTTTAATGTAAACAATAAACAGCAAGAAGTAACTACTATTTTAAGATTTTGAAAATGGCGTTGAATATCAGAAATATATGTGAGATACTTCTCACAAGTGACGAGATTAGTTTAAGTGGCTTCAACATGTACGTTTGGCTCCTGTAAACCCATGGGGAGAATTCTTTCCTCCATTTCACAAAAGCTGTTACTCATTGCTATCAAGCTGGGCAAGTTATAATATTGTAAGGATTCTTTGTTATGTAAGTCTAGGCCTTAGTTGGTTTTATTGTTTTGAAATGTTAGTGTTAAATTTATGTTTTTAAAATTGTAATAATCAAGATTCTTCTTGTTACAGTAATTTATTATAACTGTTATTGTGTACAATTTTTTCATATCGAAGTTGAATAGTATATCGAGCAATTAGACAAAATCAACCGAATAACGAGTTTTAATAGTAAGTAATAGCTATAATGTACCAACATATGAATTAGGTCAAAATCAAAGTCTTCTGCTTTTAAATGGATTGATAAAATCAATGTTAGGCTATTTCTGTTAACTGCGCTCACACACTATTTTTGCACAATGTTGTATTTCTTACCTACAAAATTATAGTTAGGTGAGTTTGGCTCTAAGTATTCATGATTAGACTCTCCACAATTCTTATCTGTTACTTACATAGGTACAATCTTATGGAATGTTTTTCATTTCTTGCGATCTCTGAAAAGTGGCACCGCACCAATGCAAACCCCACAGATGGCTTTTAGAAAGCTCTTTTTATTTGTAGGGCATTCTTTACCTTTAATATTTCATAATGGATTTCTTATTAACTTTCAAAGCATTAAATTTCCTATGTTTGAAAAATCAACAAATAAATCACATCAAGTGGGTTAAGCAAACGACCAACCTCAGAACTCATGTTTTTATAAGATAAAACTTTATAGGTATGACACAATCATAAAGCTAAATGTTGTTTAGCAACTGAGAAAAATAGAGGGGTTGAAAAAACACACACTCACTATACAAATTATGCTATTTTATAACTACTAGCCTAGCCTATAACTGGAAAGTAGCATTTAAAAAAGGCTTATCACATTAGCTTTACTGCACTTTTATTTAACTTAACCTTAAGATTAAAAATAATTGTGCCCAGAGGGCAACACAAATTACTTTATACGTAGTAGGTAAAAATTAGAAAAGGTCTCAGAGCTTTTAACTCTTGAGATTGTAGTTGTTGTGAACTACTACCATTTGAAACCAAACTTAACTGCTTAGAAGATTAAGCTGAATAAATTGTGTATCAAAATATGACACAACTGAAATATTAGACAAACATAACTTAAGGCATATATCCTTCAAACTAAAGAGAATATTTGCAAATTATTGTATTAACTAATTTCCAATTCCTTACCTCATAATGTGGTAGCCACTCATTGTGATTAAAGGAGTTTCCAGCAAAATATCTCACAAAACACTTTTCAAGCTGCACACTGCAAAATTCAGAACAGTGAGTGGCACAGAATAATGTGATTCATAAGAAGGTAAATATACATTTCTACTTTAGCAAGAGTCCTACTTAAATCAGCAGGGAGGGTGTACGGGACCGGTTTCTTGATGACCATTAATCATTGACTGCATACAAACCTCCAGATTTTACGGCCCGCTCCAATCTATAATGCAGATATTCCGGTTACTGCTGGCTATAAAAAGAAGGTATTAAGGAAGAGGGAGAATCCCTAACACATCAATAAAAAATTGCCCACATACAATCACACAGACTCGCAAAACATCACTCACCATTTCTACCACCACCACTTTTCACACAACCATTGCTGCTACTGGCTACTGCTAGCTCTGCAGCACAACACAAGCATATAGATAATTCCACTGCTTTGGTGACTCAGTAAGACTACAACAAATTCTCCAACACATTTACGCTATTTATTAATTAACAATGAATTCGTTGAAATCCATAATTATTATTTTCATGTCTCCTTTCAATTAACTATTAAACTTGTAATAAAACAACATTTTGTTTTAAATGTTAATTGAAATAAAGATAACAAATATCTAGATTGTGTATTTTTTTTAATATTGAGAGCTAATATGACTGATTAACCAAGAATAAATCATAGTCAATTCAGTTTTACATTTTAGGTAGATTCCTCTATTGCGTTGAGTACTTGTTTATAAATAAATAAACATATACTAAGACTATCCCTATATTAACAGTTGAAGAAACGTTTTAAGGACGCACTAAAACTTACTAATGAACATTTCAAATTAGTTTAGACAAATCGTATACGAAATCGGCGATCCAAAGTCAAGGGACCAATATTTTTTTGTACAACTTCTGGTGCCCTGTACGTTCTATTAATGCAAGGATGTTAATGTAGGTCGACAAGTTGTTCCATTGAATAAATGTTAACTAAAAATAATTATTTAAAACCTCATGAGCAAAGATGGAAAGGTTCAAAAGTCTAAACGGTTTAAAAAAAATCCTAGCCTGGTACACTTAAAACCAACTGTCAGACACATTAATATTAGTTATATCATCGTCTGAAAACTAAATAAGGAGACTGGAAGTTAAAACTTGAAGTGATTACAATATATGGTTAGCTGACGCTAATTTAAAATTTACTCGTATTTATGTGTTTAGCAGATTGTGTTATTAAGTTTGTCAAACTAAGAAAAATATAGCCTAATCTGAGAAAAAATTATTTTTTAATTTTTCAACCCTTTGATAAGTCCCCACTTCGACTTCTGCCAAAATTATGGCGGCTGACAATCAATTTCTCTTAGAAGACATTTCTCCATCGATTTAAAGAAACCCTAAATTGTACGCTTAGAAAATGCAAATTAAATTGGTTCTCGTCTCCTGGAATGTAAAGTTCAAAACTCCTACATTAATGTCTTGGGTAAAAATAGTCCATTGCCTTGTATTAAAATTGGTTTATTTCGCACTGTAGATTATTGGTTTCCATTAATTTGATGTAATGAAATGAAATATGCCTTTATTCAAGAGGCGGAGTTAGGGCTATTTAGCCCTCTCTACACATTTTTAGTAAATTTCCATAATGAGTAATTATACTGTCTTCAAAAGGAGTAAGTAAAAAAATTATATTTGTTAAACCATTCATTTATAACATATTAACAACTACTTTAAGAGTTGAGAGGCTCTATTTCGATTCTTTTTATACCTTTCAGTTTTTAAATTTTGCTAAATTATACACAATTTAGTTTTCAGCCACTATGTTCCGATTGAGTAGAAGATAATTGTAATTATTTAACGGTTTATGTGTGACATTTTGTGTTACTTTCCAAATGGTTCGTGAAAAGAAATCAATTAAATGAGTTAGCGGAGTCAGCAATATTTTTAGTGGAATGTTTAGTTCACAGATTGTTGAGTGATCATCACATTTATTTTGTGTCTAGCACTGTAGTCTCGCCAGAAATGAACCTAGGACCTAAAGAGCTAAAGAAATCATTAAATCGAAGATGATTAATGTTAAGTCTTTGTGGATAGTATTCTGTAGATAACCACTTCAGTCTTCTACCACAATACTAATTTAATACTAATAAAATACTACCAAAAGTAATTTAACCGGTAGCTTCGAAATTCATAATTTTTAATACGGTTTTATACTAGAATTGTAGAACCATCGTGAGCAGTGTTATCGGGGCGGTTTGAAAAATAAAGTAAAACTTAAGGATTTTGTGGTAAGCGAGATCCGTGAAGTGAGTTTCAGATGTAAATACCTGCCGCTTATGAATATTATGAATATAATTTCTTGGTTTTGTCCTTGATTATAGATCCTTCTGAGGATCTATAATCAAGGGTTTTGTCTAACCTGTTAACACTCTATTCAGACATTTTGAAAAACTGATACATATCAATTTAGACATCATTTTTGTTGATAGGTTAATATAAAGTACTCACCTCTTGTGCTTTCTGATATAGTTTTCTCAAACATATCGGAAATAAAGGAATAAAATGGGTTATAATTGACAATTCATTAATTAGGCCTTGTGGAGGAATTTACTCAATTTTTCGTTGTCTGAGCTTTATGACAGCGATTTATTCACGTGAATATGTTCATGTGTAGTGAGGAATAATGTTAAGTTAGTCCTTCCACTCGCAGGACACCTCATGTGGAAAAGGTTAAATATTACTCTCAAAGGTAGAAAAGGTCATGTTTTACATTTTGATAAATACCTTTGTAGTTTGCGGGATTGTCTTCAAACAATTATGACAGGTATTTTAATCCTAGTACAAACATTACATTATTAAAAAACCAAATTTGTCACCGGGAGGCATAAATTTCGACAGTATGATTTAAAATTAGAATGGCCATTCCGTTGGCACTTTTTGCACTGAACTACGTTATGTTTTATATGCAGGCTTAGTTTTGACTTTCGCACTAATCAAAACTCGATATTATATGTGTACCTTTTATTCTTTAGCTGAAATCAGATTAATGAAAAACACATCTTAAGGAGTTTTGGTTTAAGAACTTCGAACATGTGACACATGTCTTACTTGATGCCCATTAGCGTTAATAAAAGGAACTATGATTGTAATGGTGATTAGTGAATTTTTTTCTAACCACACGAAAAATCTTTTCATTAATTCATTATAAATGTCTACAAGCTGATTTTAAAAATCACTTTGTTGTAGGTATCGGAGGTCTGACAAGCGTTTCCTACCTTATTTTGAGGCAAACTTTGGTAGAAATAATCATCTTTAGTCAAAACAGTTTCAATTACTTGCACTATTTTATTTCTATTCTGAGCGCCTTATAAAGAATGTATCTGATTGGAGGTGGTTTGGCTCCTTTTTCTCATGTTGGAGGACACGACGTCTATTGTTATGTAGTCATCTTCGACCAGAACAGAAAAATTATTAAATACATGTATGCTTTTGTTATCTGACTCACTTAAAGCATGTATTGGTACTTCTTTATATCATTGCTACTTTTTGGGATTAGAGTACATTCTCTTATTCCTTTGTGGCACCATTTTCTGTGGTACAAATCTGTGTGCTCTAATCTTTGTTGAGAAACATTGATATTCGGTAAAGTAAGATTTGACTTGGCTACGTTTCTACTCAGCAAGTTCTCGTGTTTGGCATGGAAACTTTATTTCAATTATTGGACACGAATAATCACACTGAAACGATTTGCCAAATTTGTAGAAGATGCACTTTAGTAATTAAAAGATACAAAATAATTTATAAGTGTGTCCAGTTAATAAACATTTTGGAGATTTTATATTATAATTGACAAGAAAATGTTATTAAAATCGTAATTATTCATGTACTTATATATACACAGACGCATTATATCATATATTTTTTTAGTACATTTGTAAAAATATTAGAATAATTTCTCCGTAATATTTGTTACATCGTAGACATGGGAAAATTATTGCGTACCAGTAACCTTTATTATTTTTTCGTTTATAAAGTGCAATATGTTAATTTATATATGTATATTAATAATATAAACTGTTATTATGTGTTTAGAATATTGATATATTATGCAGAAAACTGATTTTACATTACCTAATTAAATATCATACAAATATTGATATTTTAAAGAAACGAATCTCTAACATCGATTAATAAGTCCTTGATCCTTACTCAACCGAAAGAATAATCTATTCTATTTTAATTTGTATTACGGCGTTCTCTCTGTACGCTCCCTCCATAACTTTTTGTTTACGTTGAAGACGACGCCGAGGCCGAGTTGGATTGGAGCGTGGAAGAAGTTTGTTTTATAAATTAGTGTTTATGGGAAACAGTTTTGTGTAAATGTTAAGGTAGTTGTGCCTCCAATTGAAACTTGGGATAAGTTTGTGTAAACTAGTATTTACTTCTAATTTTGAAGTAGCATTGAATACCATTTCTCATTGGTTAGTTATAACCAATTATCTTATAAGGTACAGTTAAGACAGATTATTTACATTCTAACGATAACAATTTGAACCATTCATTTGAGTCAATACATTCGTTAACATTCTATTATCATACTAATTCTTATAAAATTATGGCATTATCAAAAATAAAGCCTATTTTGATATTGTCATGACTATGTAAACTAAGTAGGCTATAACAGACCTCAAACTGTTCAATAACCTTTAAGCTAAGATAGAGATTGTCATAAAATTCATGGATTGAAAAGTTGCTAATGTCATCTTGAACTGCCATATTCAATATATAACCTACAATCCTACCTACAAATATATTTATCTTAAAATAGGCCTGACACAATGATTGAATGATATCTAGACTAGGTGTAGTATTGAATGAATGTGATAAAGAGTATTTGATTCTTGCATAACATGGCAAGGCTAGTAACTTAATTAATATCTAAGTATTATATTTTAAGATTGGCCAAAATGTGGGGTAGACTTTAATAAGTGGCCTACACTAGTTATTCGGTTGTTTTTATCGATTGGTTCGATGTTTTTATCCGAAGGAATAATTCGATATCACAATTCATTTAACTTAGCGGTATCAATTTACAATACCGTGACCATGGAAAGGTATGTTCATTTTTTTTTTCCTGAAAACTACAATTTTTCTTGAAAACAATAGTGAAGAAAAAATTTGACTATCCATATTTGACAGTTTGGTATTACTCCGCGGCTCTCTAAATTAAAGAAGGGACGCCATTTTGAACTATTTTGTTCCTCCGTGTCTATTCTTAACCTCCTTATTGGACAGTTTCGTATAACTCAGCGGCTCTCTTAAATAAAGAAGGGACGCCATTTTGAACTAGTTTGTTCCTCCGTGTCTATTGTTAACCTCCTAGTTCAGTAGTGGTAATGGCACACCTTTGTGTTGGATGTTCGTTATCTTACGTGAAAGCAATTCGTAAAGACGAGTATGGAGTTTTGCAATTTTATGTAAACCACGGGGCTTATAACCGGACTAGGCGTTGTGGTAATAGGAAGTGTGGCAACGAACTTGTTGTAAATGAATTTGGGGACTTCAGTTTTCGGTGTGGAAAGTACTACAATGAACATAAAGGTAAGTGATAAGTTACTGAAATGATAGTGACTAGTACGTTAATCCTGTCAACGATGCCTGCCCGCTGCGCACTGCTTGCTCTTTTAGAAAAAAAATTAACTCGAGCTTGCAAAAGTTGAATCCCAGATCACGTGATGCCCCTGCTCCTTAACGCAATAATGCCCGAAAGGCATCAATATAATACAATACAATCAATCAATACAATCAATATTCTTTCCCTCCAGTTTATATGCACCTGTGATAATAATACTAGGCTATAAATGCCCAACCCATGAAAAAAAGTCCATTTTCCATGGTCACGGTATTGTAAATAAATACCCTCCTGGTTATCAATGGGAAGAATTCTTTCCTCCATTTCACAAAAGTGGTTACTCATTGATATCAAGCTGGGTAAGTTATAAATATTGCAAGGTTCCTTTGATATCTAGTCTAGGTCATAGTTGTTTTTGTTGTTTTGTAATGTCAGTGTTAAAATGTAATGTACGAGAAATTCTTCTTGCTAAGGTAATTTATTATAAACACTCTTATTGTATGATTTTTACACATCGAAGTTGGATAAAACATTGAATTGTTCCATAAAAAACCGAATAACGAGTGTAGGCCGCTTATTAAAATCTTCCCAAATTGTGGAGTGCTGATGGCGGAGCGGCCTAAGACGTTGGACTTTGGGTTTGAGTTAGAGATAGCGCAGGTTCAAATCCTGTCTGTGACCAAAACACTATTAGTACCATCGACTGGTACCCATGAGGACAGACAAAATAAGGCTTAAAAGGGGATTGGCCTCATTTTTTTTAAAAAAAAGGTGGCATCTCCCTGTCTATCAATTTTAAGTACTCAACTATTGCTACATCATAGGTAGTATCAGTTATGACTAATCAATTTGTTACTTCAATGAAGGAGTGGTGTTAACTGAAACCATTCTGTAAGATTGTTTATAAGTAAATATTTATTTCAAAATAACAGCCGACATCCTACTAAAGGTTAACAGGAAGGCTGCAGTATAATAAGCGGCCACCAACACAATCCGATGATGAATATCGAATGATAGGGAATCATTGATAAACATAACCATCCAAAAGGCTAAAAACAAAATCTCGGACCAAATAACATAATAAATATTTCAAAGAACAATTTGGTTTGGCTAGTTTTCAATCTTAGAAAATTAATGTATAAATATTAATATAATTTGCAAATTAAAATATATTATATAATTACAACAAAACAATAACATTTAGTAACAAGTTTGTTCAGTGTGATCATTATAAAAGTGGTTTATCCAGGGGTCTAGCAGCCTACACAAGAATTAAACTAATACAATATCAAACATAATTAAAAAAAATAATAAAAACTTGCAGAATATTAAATGAAGAGGAGGATACAGCTTGGCGGCTGATCTGGGAAAGTTATACACATAGAAAAAGCGTTTAATACTTCTTGTCGAACTTAAAAGATACAATTTCTGAATTGTTCATTGAAACGTAATCAAATAATTTCAGGGGACACCCACTGTACATATTACAGTATTAATATTTATTCAGTAAAATCTATTTTAAATAGGTGCAGTATAGTAAGTGTCCACGACTGAAATCGAATCTAGGGAAAAAAATTATAAATTAAAATACCTAAATAATCAATTGAAAAACATTATAACTTCAGTTATTTACAATTTTAATTATATCTAGCTCTTTTCAATGTATTGAATGTTTTGAATATTGTTCAAAATTAATTTCAAGAAAGTAAACTTATTTGTACCGGTATGATATTTAAGTAATGTTCAATGGCGGTAAATAAACGTTTTGTGTTTAACAAGCTGTCAAACATGTTTATCCTCCAAGATCTGGAATGTAAATATAGATTCACTAATGCTTAGTGAAATCTGATGGAATTACTACTTGCACCATGATTGAATTCGGTGTCGCTAATGTAGAAATGAAGATTCAATATAGACAAGCTTTTAAGTCTATAGCTCAGTTTGTGTTCGAGATATCGTGCGGACAGACAGACAGGAATGGAACGTTTCCAGCTTCTTGTGTGATAGGCTTTGCTAATGCTCAGCCATAAGGTATTGCATTTGTTTTAAATCAAATCCCACCAATTATCTACTAGCTACCATATTTTTATTTTCTTATTTATAAAATTATGTTTTTTAAAATCATTGAACCAAGGACAACAAAACTGGGTAAGTATATTTTTCTAGCTTCTACTAAGAACAAAGACATTACAAACCTAGACATCCCAATGAGATTAGTAGCTACAAACAGTTAACAGAACTCGTTAGTGTTGCATTGCTTAGGTCCTGACGAACTAGGCCTGGAGCCGTAGAATTGTGCTGTTAACAATTGTCCCACCAAAACTTCTGTGTTTTATTGGTTTTGTTAGGATGTTTGCTGAATATTCACTATTATTAATTTCAAAATTGAGCCTGTTTTATATTTTAAATCTGCAACAACATGATAAAAACAATAAAAATCATTCAGCAATACAGAAAGATATGACATTTTAAAAATAACATTGATAGTCTATTAAAAATTCTGAATTTAGATTATTATGAAGGGAGATGTGAACCATTAGTAAGTTAATAGTCATAAATTAGTTAATAGCTTGATTAACGCATGGTTTCAAGCTGAACTGAGATTAGTTGAGTTACTAGATTTCACTTAATGTGGACATTTATAGTAAACTACTCATATCTCAATTAAATCACTTAATTTCAGTATTTTATTATAATAAGAGTCTCTTTATAAATATGTATAATAGTACCGTTTTTTTTTTTTTTTTTTTTTTTTTTTTTTTTTTTTTTTTTTACCAGTTTTAAATGGTTAAACTAGATATATTTTATTTTGAAAATGTTTATACAAATTGATATATCTAAAGATTTATATTAGTATATAAACACTAATACCACAAAACACAATTGAATGTATAACATGCATTATGAAAATAATCTAATTACATTTTTAGTTTCATTGTGTTTTTGTTTTAAAATTTGTTAAAAGTTCTCAATCTTGAAACATATCTTATGAAGTATATTTTGATATATTTATCGTAGATGTATTGTCTGAAAATATATAACCAAACCAGCATTTTTAAGTAATCTGTATATTTTATTTTCAAATTAATGCTTATTTTGTGTTTTATATATAGCATTTGATCTGTTCTGTAGTTTTCACTAAACTTTTTAATAATGCCTTATGTAAATAGTTTATTTTTAGTAAAATTAACTAGGACAATAATATGAGGGCTATCTAGATAAAAGATTACTTTTGATATGAGCAAAAACAAAGTTCAAGAAAAAATATTGTATTTATACACGTTTGAAAGTGATGTGAAAATACTACTTTTCAACATACTTTTCATAATACAAATTTTGGCACTTATCATAGTGAACTAGTTTTGAAAATCAAGCGTTACAGAATTCTACCGCCTGAGATTTCAACCAGGTAGTCACACTCTCCTGCAGTTCCACGTTGCGTACGTTTGTCCACCTCATAGACTGTAATGTGGTTTTGGAGTTCACGTTTTTTACTCAAGTCCCGTCTTCTGTAAGGATTCGCTTGACCAGCGAGCCACCATCTTGTTCGTAAGTGTCCAAAAATGTCAATGAAGCAGCCATATGCAGATTTTATGGATTTCTGTTAAAATGTTCTGTACCCATCTTACATAGAATATTGTGGTAACAAACTTCCGCATTGCAATTTTGTGTAGCAAATTCCTTCACATTTGAGGAAAACTAAGTGAGAGTTCTGATATTGTGAATTGGTGATCTTCTTTAACCTCCTCATCGACTTTAGATACAATTTCATCAATACTTGGTCGTCCACTTTGTTCGTCATTATGCATGGTTTAAACCTAATGCATCATTGACGCACTCCATCTTTAGTAACATTTTATTCCCATAAACTTTACAGAGTTGATAATAGATCTCAATTGGCATATATTGTGCTTAGCCAAAAAAAACCATATTACCAACCTCACTTAACAACTCTCAAAATTTTCAACTGTGTCACAAATTTTAATATTTGTATTGTCTCACTAGCATGGCTGGGTAGTCACTGAACAGAGAACCGCCCTGACATCCCTCTAACGCCAATAGTACCACCTCTTGTGGCTAGAGAGCGATATGTAATCTACTTTCTGGATAACCCTCATAATTAAGATAAAATAGAAATGATACCAACAGGTTAAGAATATATATTCGCACATTTTTATAATCTTTGTTACAGGCTATATAAGTTTCTACATTCTTCAAAATTTGTTATACTTAAAATAGCGATTTTTACATGTAATAATGTGAGATAAGTAAAGGCAACGTTGGGGTACAAAGTTATTATTTTGCATGGGCTAGTATTTTCATTATTGAATCATTTACTTGTAGTCTTGTGGTTAGGGTCTTGTAGTGTCTCCATCAAGTCTACTTATAAATACTTGGAACGTTTTTACCTTTCAAAATAAATCATGTATTCATATTGAAGAGTTCTTAAAAACTGCAAACTCCAATAATAGGTAAACATGTAATATTAAGGAACTGTTTAGGCAGTGTTACACTTGACCTTGTAGTAAATGTTGTATACGTTGGCTAAAGTGGATACATAATATTTCTCTCTAATTCAATCCATGTCATGGCCAAGAGTGTGCTATTTTGTTTCTAACTTGCAAATAAGATGATAAGGTGATAGTAATAAACACAAATCCAAATTTCATATAGAAAAGCTTCGTATAGCTGTATAGCTGTGATGGAGACGACCTTGTGATCAGAGAGAGATGGAAATTCCTCCCGTTAATTAATCTGATAGTGGATTGTTGGGACCAGTTAATCAACCAACCATTGCTCCTTATACAATTTGTTTTACTCATTCTTTGAAAGAGTAGTTTTTCCTACTGTGATCTGGTGACCTGTAAGGACTAAGTAAAGATGGCTCACTTCTGGATTTAATAATGTTTTTTTTTTCGAATTTTAATGCATTTATGTCATCCATTGTATGCTTTTTATTCCAAATAAATTTTGACTCTGATTCCTTGACAGTCCTTGGCTAGCAGGATAATATTTAGTGTCAGAGGGCACTATTTGTGAATCACTTTGTAATACCAAAATTATGACAGAGTTAGAAGTGCCATGTGGTATTTGAAAATGTATGACAATTCTTTATGAGAGTAGTAGAGTATTAAGAGGTGAGAGTTAAGAGAATTAGGTTATTGTGTGGATCATTGTGAAAGGTTATATAATCTGTTTTGTCATTTTCATTTTAATGGCCATAGCTTGAAGTGTTCGTTTCGAGATGAACAGTTAAAGAACAGAAAAAAACATAACAGAAACATAAATAATGGAAAAAAATTAAATTGTTTTTCCAATTGTTAAGGTACATGCAAATATCCTTTGTGACAATCATTCATTGATTCCAAATCGGATTTGAAATCCAAATGAGATTCACTAACACCAATCGCCAGAATGCATTTATAGATCAAGGTTTTCACATAGGCTATGAGTGCTATATTATGTTTTATTATTATTTTTTGCTGGAATAAGTAACTAAATATTGCATCACAAAATCGAATTTAAGGAATGTGGTGATCTCAATATGTTTTGGTTTATTTCTCTTAAGCCAGAGTTACCTGGTAAGGCCATTTAAATTCTACAAGCTGTCTATAAAAAGCAAACAATTATGACAGAAAAAAAATTTCAAGCACTACTCTCAAAACACATATGAAACAAGATAAAATCAAATGAAATGTAATTGATGACTAAACCAAAACAGTGAGAATTCCCTAACATTTCAAACACTATAAATACACTGTTATAGGCTAAATACTACAAAAACGTTATAAATGGTAAGGCGCCTTTTATAATTGCTTTAGAGATTATATAAAAGTGGTTCAGTTCTAATAGCAAGTCTATAACGAAAATATCTAAGACTGATGTACTAATAGTGGTAATTCTCTTCACTAAGCGTTGACATATTGAAACAAGTTTAGTTTTAATATTCTGTGCACTTGCAGTTTTTTTTGTCTTTTCTTTTCTTTGGGTCTTAAAACTTGTAGGCTTATTGTAACATTGAATTCAAGAATTAGCAAGAATTAATAATGGGCTCGATTAATACAACTCAATCTGAATTGTTGAAATATCTTTGTCTCCAATCTACCAATCAGGCGGCAGATGTGTGGTGGAGAAGATGTGTGTCAACGAAACTGCAAGATACTGTTACACCATTATTGGACTTTGAAAAACATTATTAGTTATTGAGGAGATATCTGCACTTGCATTCAGTGTGCATAGCACATGATATGTATTATTGCACATGTTTATAAAATAAATTGAGTTGTATTGTATTTTGAATTTTAATCACCATAAGCTTCATCCTGAGCCCTGTTTTGGCAAGTGCTCTACAACAACTAAAGGCATTTCGTAACTGCATCAAGAATATATTAATAAAAATCAAGGCTTTGACACCTAAAACCTATGTATGAAATTTAATCATTACGTTATTTAAAATCCATCATATTTATACCAGTTATTGATCAGGTGGATACGTGTGTGTGTGTGTGTGTGTGTGTGTGTGTGTGTGTGTGTGTGTGTGTGTGTGTGTGTGTGTGTATATATAACTAAATTTAATTGTTTTACGGCAAATAAAGGAATAGAATCCATTCCTTTTAAATCTACAAAGATAATAGTTTGCTCGTATGTCTAGAATACATTACAAAATTAAAATGTATTAGTTGGTTTAAACCACTCTTGTGTACTTTTCATGTTAACAACCTTTACTTATTGCTTTATTACGTGGACAAATTATTTGGTACAATCAATTTGTGACAAATAATTTTTTGAGATAATGTTATCTCCCTTATTGTCAAATTCAACTCAAATCAGTAGATAACATTTTGGTTTCATGTATTTAAAAGAAAAATGTTTATTTACAAGGGTTTCTCAATACATTTTCTGCGTTTAGTTAAAATAACTTTATTGTTTGGAACATTAAAAATATGCATAAAAAAATGTTCTTCAGACATTTGCCATTGTCATAGTTAACAAAAACTAACTTACACTACACTTTGAGAACTGGTATATTTCGTTCAGTTTTCTAAACTCTTAGATAAAGGAAACAGGATTTTTCCGGACATTTGCCATCGTTCAGTGAAACAAGAAACCAAGATCTTAGATAAAATAAGGCATGTAAAAATATCATGAAAATCTGACCGAGAAATGCAAAGAAACCATTGACGTCAAAAAATCAAATATACTTGAACTTGGTACAAAATCAGAAGCACACATTATACCACAGTGGAATGCAGTATCACAGTTGCAAAATTTGATGCACACACTACAGCCGATAAAAGCGGAATAGTCTCGATACAAAAAAACCTGTAGGTATCATAGGTTGCACTTTTTTTGTTCTCTTAAGACAAGAAGCTTATAAATTGCACTTGGTCCTGTAATAATCTTTGCGCTGCTTCCGGAGTGACAAGGATATTCAGGATGAATAAGGTTAGGGAGTAGGGGCCGCCTCCTATCGAGATCCATAAGGAAGAATTAGGGCACTACATCTCAAAGTCATGTCTCCCCGAAAGAAGGGGAGGCCAGCTCTGAACCAACCTCTCCAGTTAAAGTAGACAGGGGGTGGCACACTCTTGTTGAGGCTAGCAAGAACCTCTGGGGTTAGGGAACAAACCCCACCAACAGTCATCTCCCACAGTAGACTAGACCTATCGAATTGCCCATGAACCCCAGAATCTCGGCATTTGTTAGTGATGTGCCGCTTCTGGACATCCATAAGGTTGCCCAGATTTAAGTGACACATCGGTTTTTGCTGTGCCCAGTGGTGAGTTCAACTGGAAGGTATAAACCAGCCAGCGGTGATCCCTGCTGGGTAGAGGTTGAAAGTTAACCACAAACTAGTAGAGCTACAATAACGGAAGTTACGTTAAAATTTGGCTTGTTTATTTCTGTATTTAGCTATACAAATAAAATTACTTACAAACAATAACTTGCCGTGTTTATGGTGGTAAGAACTATTTAAAACTGTTAATTAAACAGATTTAATTGGGCAGGTCTATTAATTTAGCGTGGCGCCAGCGCCTGTTCTTTGGAACGAGCAAACCGGTAGGCTGCCTGGGTGTAATGGCTCAACAGTATGGCGGGTTAGGGTTTAAACGAGCAGGCGTCGGCTGCCGTTAATTAACAGAATCTGCTCTTATAAATTGATCGTTTTATTAGTAATTTCCTAAATTGTACGGTCGATATTGACTAACTCTTTCTTGGCTGTATATAGTGAGTGAAATTTCTCAGATTGGTCACATTCAGGACGACGTATCTCCGTTAAATGTGGTTCTAATCGAATCACATGTATCCGAGTTATAAATGTTCAAATTTGAAGTTTGATTGAAAGCGCCAAAACCTGTACTTGTTTCGTTTACTTTACATGTATAATCGCAAAAATATAACAGCTAAAATTAATTGTGACCACCGTTGTTGTAGCTCTTCTGCTTGTAGTTCAAACTCGGTTACCTATCTATACTTTTTTGATTTCTTATCGGTATAATCTATGATATAGGACAGGATGACGAGGCTTGGGAATCTGGGTGAATTGGCACTATGGGGCTTCCTTTTAATATTTGTTCTCCACCTTGAAGTAGTAGGCCTAGTATATTTGTTGTTCCTGTGTTTTACTTTTATATTTCGTGATTGATTTTTACATATGCTAATGTTATGCATGAAGCCTCAGTTTTAGTTTTTTAATTTATATTTATGCCATATCGTGTTTCGTCCTCCATTAATGCTATGATTATCAGATTGGCTAAGTCAGTTTATTTATATTCCGCACCGTAAGTCAAGCCGTCATGACGTGGGACATACAGAAAAATTTCATCCTTAGTCTCCGCTTACCTAATGGGCATATACTTTTGCAGTGGTTTGCTTTAATTATGTAGTGGTATTTTTCGTGTGTGGTTCTTATATTTCGTGCTGACCTTCAGTTATATTTTCAATTCAATTTCCTGTTTTCAAAAATAAACGTGTCGTTTTCATCACTACAGAATGCGACAAAATTCTATAACGCTTGATTTCCAAATCTAGTTCCCCGCTAAAAGTGCTTAAATGTGTATGGTGATTATGTTGTAAAATTGCATTTTAGTGCCACTTTCAAATTTATATAAGTTTTTTCTTGCATTTTGTTTTTTATATCAAAAAAGTAAATTAAAGATGTCTTATTTTACCAGACTAAGAGAGGGCTAAGAAGCTCTCTCTAACACTTAACCTGGAGACCAACGGCTTAAAAGTAACTTCTGAATCACCACCAATGTCCGGTCAGGTGGCCTACTTGCAAGGACAGGATTACTTTGCGGTCACCCATGCAAGCAGCAGCCACGCTCGACCTTGCTTAATCTGGTTATCTTGCTATAACTGCTCTACCCGCTACACTACGCCATTGGCAAAAAAATATAATCTACTTTCTGGATAGCCCTCGTAAATAGATTACCATTCATTAATAACGATCCAATTATGAAGATCGCAAGTTGATTCCCTTTCTGGTAAAATATAAACAGATTATGCAACGAAAGACACTTGGAACAGGCTAGAATGCATCCTCGCGAACTCTTAACATCAACAGGGACTTTTATGGTATCCAACTAAACACAAAAGTTTTCCGTCCACTGTCTGTCGTGATTTCAGCCCACGTCTAGCGCAGCATCTCCTAGACATCAATGGATTAAACTATTGCATGATACCGGATGGTTCATATATCTGCGGGAATGGGTTGCAAATGGAACGTCTGCCATAGAAGCTAAGTCCTATCACTGTCTGACAAGTTTCCTCGAAGAAAGCCATTTTCTTGGCTCGAGAATCTGGCGTGTCCAGTGTCAGTGGTCACTGGGATGACTTCATTAGCCCTCTTCATCGGGCAGCTTCTAAGCAAGAGGCTCAATGGCTCGTAGGTCGACTGGGATCCCTTGGTCTCTATATCTGTCTAGCAGCTGTTGGGAGAGCCTGAGACGGTGACTAACTTGGAGGAAAGCCTTACGAGGACAGTAACATGTGTAATGATCTCAGCCAGGACGCTGCGCTGTGCGGGGACAGCTATCTTCGCTTCTGTGTCTTCAATTGCAGGCAGAATAGTTGGGGCAAATGGCACCAAATTCAACCTTGGGCCTCTGGGTGTCCGTTTGGCCCTACGTAGGTCCCGCTGAGCGAGGCGGTTTGCTGGGTTTCTCGGCTTTCTCTAGAAAATATTCTTCGGAGCGGAATCTTTCTGAACGACTTCTAGGGGAGGGACGTCCCGGGCTGGTCTCTTTACCGGCTGGGTAGTGGATCGCCTCTGCTAGATTTTCGGGGTTGGGCTGAACCCCGGCCGCTGTCACCTCGGCACTCAGTAGGTTGGGGACACATCCATTAAGTTAAATGAATTTCCACCATTGACAAAATTAAGAGAATTACAATGAATCTTCTCGTTAATTTTACAATATTACTAGTCTTGTAAACTTGATAATCAGTTGGTATTTAAACGTTAAGATAACCTGTGTGAAGGATGAAATTGGAATCCATATTACGGTTATATTCGTATTTGTTACTTGATCGTATGGGTAATACAAACAAACTTCTTACAGTCTGTACAGCCCAGAAAATTAAGACAAGTGACATAACAAATTCCTGGCAGAATCAAAAACTGAAAAGTGATTTAGAATTACATCGGTTTGGTGTATTAATCATCATATTTAGTTTGGAAGTAGTATGCCTAGAACCTTGTGTTGAGCATTCCATTTACTCTCAAAGGTGGGATGTTTCCAAGTTCAGCAAAGACATCGACTAAATCTTGTAATGCGATCCAGCACAGTAACCCCCACTCACCTGGCCCATAGTGGTCAACATAGACTAGCAAAATCGGTTTAATTTGGCAGTGCTGACTAGTAAACAACTGCGTTTCTTCCTACTGTTTGAGAAATGCTTCAAACTTACCTAATTATGCGACTGACCTACTTCGTAACCAGTGGGTGCTAAGGTAAATAAAATAGATTAAGGCAGATAGAGTTTATGGCTCAATGTTAGCTGAAAACTACTTTGAATATAGTAGCCTAATGGAAATGCACGCATTCACAATGGGGTAATTGGACTAAATAGCATGCTTCTTTCTAATCGTGTCAGTGGGCATGTTGCATTGGATGAACAATATCGAGAAAGGACGAGACTTAAGTATGTTGTGGATTGATTTACTCCATCATCTTATTTCTGAGTAAACCATAAGTATATTAAGAAAGAATGTCTCGGCAGTATCTCACAGATCCAAATTTCTTGGTTTATAATCAGGTGTTTTAAGACGCCAGCTGACAAAGCATCAATATGAACACCTATGTGCCGCCTGAGAAACATCGATGGAAACGTCTGCACAAATATTGTCACACTGCGAGTTGTATGACGTGATGTACTACTCTGATACGTTGCGGCTAGATTGCTTCTTATATGGTGGAGTCGCATAGAAAGTTTAATCCTAGATTAGTGTTTATCAACTTCGTTGCTTTCTAGCGGACGAGGTCTTCGATTTAATGAGCTTACCCAGAGTCTGAGTATGTACAGTGGTTGACTGGTAAAACTAGTAGCAGTAAGAAGATAGAGGTCGTAGACAGTCAGATTAATTAATCCAAAAAACCTCAGATTTTAAAATGAGAGCACTACACTAATGTGTAAATACTGTGCATACTTCCGTGTCCATATGGTTACACTAGGCTGTTAAACATCGGTAAAATTACGCTGGGATTTATTGTCCCAAATGCTATCTCCGATTTGGAGACATCGGTATTTTTTTATTTGAGTAAAATGGTGTGGGTAGAATAGCAAAAGGAAGGAAATGTAGCTTCGGCTTTATACAATAGACAAATATCATTATTCACATATTCATGGAGTTTTAGCGTCACATATAACATTGAGTTATAAAGGAATAAGAAAAATTACTGTTAAAATTATGTCACAGCATATTTTTATTACACTTCAAGTTATTATTGTCTTTTTTAGTGCTCAAATTCCTCAATAGTGTAGTAGGGTCTGTCAAGAAGCCACTTGGTAAGTTTTTTTTCCTGTAGTTCAGCAACACTGGTCCTTTTCACGTCCTCTGGAAGAATATCAGGAACTTAGCACCGATATACAGGTATGCTTGTGGCTTCTTAAAGATCGTCAGTTTCTGGGCTTGCAGAGTGTAGTTGTTAGCGGCTCTGGTGTTGTACATGTGGATGTCAGTGCCTTTGCTCAGGTTTTGTTTGTAAGCATACAGAGCACCCTCAATGATGAAAAGTGCTACCACAGTCAGAATTTTAAGTTCTTTAAATGCATTACGACATTGAGTCCCGGGTCCACATCCTGCCAATATCCGCATTGCTTTCTTCTAGAGGATAAGAATTCTTTTCGAGTTTGCTTAGAAGAACTACCCCTGTCTATACGTCCGTATCTCAATGGTGTGTCAAATAGAGCGAAGGACTTGGTTCTTGTCACTATTTCATCACTAATTTGTTTTAGTCGCCGTAACACAAAGAGGTGAGCTCAGTTTTTTACATAGATGATCCATTTGACAAGATAAAGCATCATACATGTCCACTTCCATGTATTTGACTTTCTTGACTTTAATTACTTCTGCCAGTCCTAAGATATCTTCCTTTTTCCTACCTATAGATAGTTGTTTACTTTTCATACGAATTCATTACTTTGGCAGTACTGTGAAGCCATATCCATTGCAATGTACCATGCTAGTTCTAAATCTTTATGTAGTTTATTTATTTTAAAGGAGTGCAGTGTCATCTGCGTACGTAAGAATTGTGCAATAGTCATAGTCCTATGTAATGTGGGAATTCATTGACAAATATAATGTACAATATTGGCCCTAACACTAATCCTTGTAGAACTCCTCTCTTTATGCTTAATGGGTTTGTTGTGGTTTTACTAATTATTCCTTTATTATTTTAGTTTATTCCTAATACCTGTGTTCTTGAAGTTAGGTAGCTTTTGAACCACTAAGATGATAGGTCGAACTCCTATGTTTTAAAGTTTTTTCATTATCATTTCATGATTGATGCAATCAAATGCTTTACTACAGTCCAAAAATATTGCAGTGGTGGTGTTTCCTTCTTAAATGGCTTGGATAAAGTATTCTACTGTATTACTGTATTTTTGATATTTATGATCTCAGTTGTTGATCTCTCAGCTGTGAAAATGAACAACAATCATACAACCCTATGCAGCTCGCAGTGTGAGTTCTTTGGAAGGAGTAATCGACACGTTAGGCACTGCGGGAGCTATCTAGAAAAGAGGGGGATCCTTGGTAATTGAGGTTTTCATGGATGAGGGCCTCACTTATTAGCATTATACCTATCACACAGTATTTTACGTACAGATAAGTGTGAATTGTACAGAAAAATGAACATTTTATATATATATATATATATATATATATATATATATATAATTATTATATGTATAATCCTTCATACCCGATCATAATTAATGTGAAGGTTTATGTGTGTGTGTGTGTGTTTATATATATATATATATATATATATATATATATATATATATATATATATACACATTTATTATTATTATTATTACCTTATCACAGTAATTATGATCGGGTCTTGAGTACAACTTGCTGTAGAATAAGTTAGCGTTGGAAATAAAAACAATGAAGTGTAGATTTATCTCGAATAGTTTTTTTAAACCCCCAAAAGGGCTATTAGGCGGTTGTTATTAAAGTATCCAATGCATTGCTGAGCTACCAGACTGCAGTATAGATTTCATAAAACTGTAATAAATTTGGCTTTAGTAATATTAATTCAGTTTTCGTTAGAATAGATACATAAAGTAGTATGTAACTATTGGAGAGTTATTGATATGGATAAAGTTTAATAAGTAAGAGGCGTAACTTCGATATCACTTGGGTATAACTTTTTTAATGAAGATTGATGTATTTTCAAGTGTCAGTATATATAACCACCGGTACCGGTAGTCTGTCATCCCTATGTACAGTGAGTAGCCTGTAAAACAATCGACTACTGTAATCACGTTGGTATTTTTTGTTGATATAAATAAATACTGATTTATTACATGCGTTAAAAAGTAGGTTCATTTACAATTCCCAATATAGTAGTTATGTGTTAGTGGACGTAATTTGTCTCATGAGGTTTCCTTAATTAATCTAATCTTGTTTTGTTTCAGGTACATGCCCGTATATGTAAGCGAATTCTTTTGTTTGGCTAATTCAATTGGACATGGCTAATACAAGTGAGATGTCGGACCCCTCTGTGGAGAATAGCATAAATGGACAGAAAATAACTTGCCATCTAGTGAGCTTACCAAGAATTGTGCTAACAAGAATTGATGAAACACTCGACATTACAAAGAAAGCTAGTCCTCTGAAGAAAACACCATTGAAACGATTAGGAACTCAGAACAAAACAAAACAGGTAAACTCGAAACAGATGTCTGGTAAAAATGCTGCAAGCAACAAAGGCAAACTTACAAAGAATCCGGTTCGATCAAAGAAGAAGCAACCTCCTTTAGGAGTAAAATTAGCCAAAATTCACAAGAAGACTCTATTGAATAAAGATACAACTACGTTAAAAAAAACAGCAAGGACCGTTGGCAGAGGTGAAAGCGAAACGAAAACGTTACTCAAGAAAACTATGTTACAAAAAAGAAGTAAAGTCTCAATTCCTCCTGTCAAAAAGTCAAAATTGTCCTCACCAAAAGCTAAGAAAGCTGTGCCATTAAAGCCAAAGACACAAGTCACACCTAACAAAAAAGTTAACACGCCAACACTGAAACCGACAAAAGAAAAGTTTCGTAACATTAACATTGATTTGCAACAAATAGATAAAACTTTAGACTCTGATACATCAGAAGATGAGTTTTTATACGATGAACTTATAGAAGAATTGGAGAACGTACCGATAAAACAGCCTGAACATTTACAGCTTCCTTCGGAAAAGACTACAAACATAACTCTTAAGCCGAATGTAGGAAATAAACCTCCTACAATAGTTAAGGGTGGAATCGTAAAGAAGACTAATTTGCCAGCTGATCTAAAACCTATTGCCCCTTCAAATACAGTCAGTCCAATCAAACAATCAATCAATTCTATCGAAGGAAGCGATCCTTCCAAGCCCATTCTTGGTAGAAAGAAGAAATCCGTGCCGGGGAAAAACAAGCAACAAAACTCATCTGGAAGCCCGGTTCCAAATAAAAAGCCTTCGCCGTGGCCAATTGCAGTGCCTTCCCCATATAAGAATAATTTAAAATCTACTCAAAAGAATCAGAAAAATGCATCCAAATCCAAAAGAAACAGTGTTTCAACTACCCAACAACCATTAAAAAGTCAAAAAACTAAATCTAAAGTTTTGTCACAATCAATTTCACCTTCTATAAACTCGATTAGTGACGTAGTTTCAAAACCGACTTCAATTAATGTGGTAAGACCTAAATTTGGACCCAAACAGACTGCGAAAGTTACTCCTCTTTCACAATCTCTAGTCCAAGACGATAGTTTGTCTGATGAATACACCGAAGAAGAAACTCTAGAAAATATCGACTTACGAACCTCTTGACGATCTATCAAAGCCAGGAAACGAATCTACTACACATGATACCACGGTATTGAAAAATAATTCTACCTATAATTCAACGAAAGATGTGGACCCTAATTTAGATCTTCTAAGGATATTAACAGATGACCCTGATGATACGCCTCCTTCAAAACCTGTTGAATCTCAAGAAAAGGACATGCAGACAAGTAAAATTTCAAATAGCGAAAACCTGCATACGGATAGCGAGAAATCTTCAGACCCATTGGATACCAGTGAATCTACTTTAGAAGAGTCACCTACTGTGAGAACCATATATGACCTCATGAATGAGGTTTCCCTGCAGTATCCAAGTTGGAATCTTCACATAATACCAGAAACTAACGCCTTCTGTATTGCACAAGTTACGAAAGGCCGTCTAGGACTTCCAACGTTGAAAAAGTGCATTGAATTAGATCCTAATGATTATAACGCTAAAGTGTACATACATCAATATCATATTAAAAGATTTGATGGGATATATGACAGTGAAGAAAGTATAATTGCTCTAATACAGGAAATTAATTCTATTAAAGCTTAAAAGTAAGTTGCATATACTGAGTTAATTTGTGAACGTTCAGATTCATCACTTTCAATGAAATTAGTTACCAACATTGTTCAGTGTAAATCTAAAATATTTCCAAGTTTGTTTTTTATTATTAGTCAATTAATGGCTCTGTTTAAGTATTGGTATAACACGTACATTTCCTATCAAGTACATTTTAAACACACAAAACATGGTCAAATGTTTGGAAAACACACAAAACATTGATTTCTTCACAAAAACAGAATGTTATAATAACGAAAGAGGGAATTGAGTTATGAAGGGGATTAAAATTGATTGCATTTTAGTTTTAATTGCTATTTGGATGAGGCCACAAATCTCCTAGATTTGTTTTTATTTTACACAGATACGACATAATAAAACAAAACGTCCAAGAAAGCAGTTGGATAGTATTAAAATATTATATTTTAGTAAA
This sequence comes from Homalodisca vitripennis, assembly GCF_021130785.1. Classification (NCBI taxonomy): domain Eukaryota; kingdom Metazoa; phylum Arthropoda; class Insecta; order Hemiptera; family Cicadellidae; genus Homalodisca; species Homalodisca vitripennis. Next base: position 126,963,236 of record NC_060211.1, on the reverse strand, counting down.
TATAATTCTGCCTTTTCAAAAATGATTCAAATAGGTTATAGTTCTTTCAGTCAATGGAAAACTTGACTTTATATGAGTGTAATTATTGCTTAGAAAATCTATAGAATCCAACGATTAAGTAAATTTGTTATCTATACGTGATTTCGATGTTTTAAAATGGCAATACAAACTAATTGGAAAAATAATTTGTTTTATTGTGCTGTTGTTAAAATATGCCTGTCTACATGACGTCTGAAGCTGTATTTAATTGGTTATACAAATATTATTGTATTACGTTTTTAGATGCAATTCAGATTATATAAAAACAATCTTATTCAAATTTAACATCTAAATTTAGTATATATTGTGTTGAACTAAATAAGAGCTAGTTATCTAAATATTAAAGGAAACGCTAGACGAGACCTGGTCAAGGTTGCAGTTAAATTATCTTTTATAAAAATTAACTCTGAAAACGTACTAAGTACTGTACACTCTAATGTTTATTATACATTCATAAAGTCAATATTGTTATCAAGAAATATAATTTTTCAAAATTAGAAGAGCGTGTTTTGACTGTGCTGTACAATCATAATTAGATCGTAGTGATCATTAAAAATTAAGGGATTTAACATATACAAAATGATATTTGTACTTTACATGCAGTGTAGTAAATACCTTTTGTATGTGATATGGCTCTATCATATCCGTTGATGAGAATCATGTAATGGACGAAAACAATATGACAAAACTACCAACTGATTTATAGAAAATGTAAGTGAAATTTAAATAGCAATTTAATGTTGAGTGCAAACTTTATTGAGAATAGTATTTTGTTATTAGATTACAATATGCAATGTTATACTATTTTTACAAAATATCTTAAAATACTTTTAGAAATAATTTTTATAATATAGGTATACTTCAACTCTAAAAATACTTTACACATAATAAGTCATTAATTTCATTTCTACGACCTTTTTAAGCTTGCAGATTATGTAGTAATAGAAAAATGTAATAATTTGTGTGTAAAGAAATAACTTTGCGCTGCTTACGAAAGTTTCCTTCTAGCGTGAATACAAAGAACTGTACACATATTATACGCTATGTTAGCAAGAACTTTTTATTTTACATAAAATTTCTGATTTTTCGTGGCATGTGTGATTTGAATAAGTGCATTGTATATGAGCTGTTGGTTTTAATTCAAACTGTTTTTGGATTTGTTTAACCTGCGACATTAAATTGCAAGATATTCTGCTTAAAAGGGTTTGTTGTTAACTGTTCATTTTTAAAGTATTGTTTATAAAGATTTAGCTTACAATTTGATATACAATTGTAAAAAGGAAGAGGGAGTGGTATTTGTATATTTTATTACCTACTTTAAATTAGTTCATTGATTATAAAAATTACTAAAGTTTACTTACTATGGATAAATATATTTATTTACTATAATGTATAATATACGAATTTTAGTTTCAGTCATTTTGTTTCATTAATCCCTAATATCCAAATAAATTTGTAAACTGCGGTGTTTTGGAGAACAGGAAATGAGGCTCCTTCAACCTTTTGGATAAATTAAAACAATTGTTTGACAATGGTGTACTATTATCAATAAGTAATAAAATAAATTGTTCACATCATACATTTTCAGTTTTTTTTTTTTAAAGAAAGCATTGACTTGTACCTAAAGTGATTAATTTATATCGTTACTTCTGATTAACCTTAAGAGTGAAAGAAACATTCCTGAGATAGTTGTCATCGTTGCGAGCGGACAAATGAGTTGATTCTTAGTATTTTATGTTATGCAGTAACAGAACAGTAATTAAGCTTTTTAATTTATTCGGTCATGTAAACACGTGGGTGTGTGTGTGTTTACATATTCAATAGATTTTATTTAGTGTTTATTAAAACGTAAATTAAAAAGTTGTATTGAAAAATGTAAAAAGAATTGTTCTAATGGATTTGTTTGCAAGACAGTCGTATCAAAAGAAATTAACCTAATTAGAGATGTAGCCTCGAAAAGTGTTTTATAAATATGTATAACACAATATGAATAAATCTTTAACACTTTTTAAACTTTTATTTTTCTTACGATGTACATTTCGAAATCTGTGATTTCATCTTCAGGTACAAAATAAGGTAAATAAAAGTTTAAAAAGTGTTAAAGGTTTATTCATATTGTGTTATACATAACCTAATTAATTTTACTGATGCTTTATGTGCAATGATTTAGGGTATATAAATGTACAATTAAAACTGTATACGTTGCCAAATTCCGAAAATTGATAACTTAATAGTACTGCATGGGCCCTACTCTGTACATTCTGAGTGGAAACCAAGTGTGAACATTGTCCAAATTGAAAAAAGAATAGCATATTTAAGATCAATAAAACTTTACAGAGAGCAAAACAAAGTTTCTCGATGAGACGTGTTTTTTTCTACTCATGTCAAATCTCGGTTATGATCAGATGAATCAAGTGAAGGTGTTCGAGTTCTTATATCAAAGAGATACATGTTAACAATAATACATGCAGGAAGAGAAACTGGATTTGTTCCAAATGCTCTAACATGAATTAAGAAATATTTTTAAAGGGAAAAAACAATATTGGGAACTAATAAGTGTAGTGTTAATAAATAACGCATCATATCATAACGCCTAGGCAGATAAGGCTCCGACATCGAAAAAAAAACAAGAAATTAGAGACTGGCTCACACTAGAAATTCCTTGTAATGGCATGTACGTGCCAGAGGCTATGGCCGAAGAACAGATTGACATCATGCTGAATTACCAAAGCTATGATAAATACATGTAAACAGTTTTCTCTTCTCAAATTGTTTGCTCCGGGCTAATAGGCTACGGGAAATCCCATTCCGCCTCATCGTCCTACTTGACTATTGACGTAAGTTCTTACGTCTGGTAAAAATTTAGGACAACTTCTCGCCAAGGGTCCATCAGGCATTCCTACTCTGAAAAAGGAGGGCCTTGGATGAATCATCTTATCCCGGTTACATTTATGTTATTTCAACAATGTTATTTTTTATATAATTTTTCTAAATTAACTTAAAATTTCAAGTAATTCTTAAGAAATCTCTTGACTGAAGAATTTTAGATAAGTTTTAAAAGTTCATCCCACATTTATTCTTAATTAGTTTTAAACCTTTGCTTCTAGCATGGTCATAAATAAGGCACGTAAAATTGTTCCAAAGTCTCACTATGGCCTGAAGTACATCTCAAACATAATGGAGTGAAGTATTAACCAATAGTAACTAGGTTTTTACTTATATGGGCGTGACCAAATCTTAATCTTAGAATTTGATTATTTCCAACATTTTCATTTCAAATTTTTGAACCATATATTTTTGCATCGATTGAACAACCTGTTTATACCATCGGGCATTATTTACTTCTATAAACAGATAGCTAAATTTTGAGAAGTATAATTGTTTTTGGTATGCTTTGAAATTGTCTATGGAAATGTGCAATCGTTCAATTTTAATGCCATCTTTGATTATCACGTGCTAATATGTCAATTTTTATTACCTGCAATACCTATACCAATACTTGACTTGGAACCAATGTAGGGTGATATTTTCTTCAATTCTAATATATCGAATATTATTGAGAAGACTAGATTTTGTTTCGATAGTCCTTCGAAGCTGTTTTCTGTAACGCTTACTAGTACTTGCAAATCTGTTAATATAACACAATCAGTAGTATAAATGAATTATACATTCAGTCATTGTAAAATTGCTGTTAGTTCTGCTGTATAACTCGATGAATATATGTTTAACTAGTAATAATGAGCAGCGGAATATATCATGCAGAGCCTGTACCATCTTTTGTTTTTGAGCCATCTGTGAAAACGCACATATAGTCCTTGTAGATTGTACACATTTCTGTCTTATTGCTTGCAAAATAACTTTTTATTTTGAAGATCTTATTAATTGTAAACTCATGTTATATCTGTACTGGTACTACTGTACTGATAATCATAAATAGGGGTTTAGCGCTGACTGAGTGTACTGTTATTACAGAATAAATTGTTTGGAACCATTTCTTACATTCCAAAAGTTATTGACACCGCACGGAATGGAAAAACAGTGAAAAGATACATGGTTGTTCTATTACTGGTACTGTGTTTAGATCTTACTGGATCTCTTCAGAAAGGTGTCGATCAAAGATTTCAGTAATCAAACCTACGACATGGCTTTCAGATTACTGAACGCTTGGAGATGGCGTAAAGGCACAAGCCAATTGTAATCTTAGATAATATTCAGCCAGAAACGACACATTGATACTATTTGTTTGCAAATTATTATCTATATAACTAGTAAACTAATTTAGAGCATTATCTTGTAATCCAATAAAGTTAAACTTCGAATGTAGTTTTTATATATTAGAGGCAAAAGCCTAAAAATACCTAAAAAAGACCTAAAATATATATAACCTTTTTTACTTTCCAGATTTCTTCTTTAAGATTTTGAATCAATTGGTACATTAGTATTTCTGATCCCTTATTGTTATGAAAAAATATTTTTGTTTCATTCATGATAGCATGTTAGTCGGTTTTAACGTGTTGGTATAGAATGGTAGACGTTACTACTTTATAAATGTATAGGTCTAATATTATATGTAACAGAGGTGTCAACAAACTTTGAATACTACACATTATACTCAAATATCTGTTATCCTAAAGAGGAAAGCTATTATTAAATGACTGACATATCTATTTAATTTGTAAGGAATGACAGCATCGCTGTGGTTACAGTAAGTTTTAATCGGAAAACCATACTCAAGCCGCGCCGGCCTGTCCACTACCTAAGTTGATTACAGCCCAGACTTTGACGGAGACGTGAACCTTCATCAATTTTATTTTAATATTACAGTGCAATCTCGCTAATCCGGCAGTATATCGGGATTGGTAGTGTCGGATTACCAAAATTGCCGGATAAATGGATGTATGGGTAAAAACGTACGAAAAACATACAAATGTACATTGAAATTTATTAGAAACCAGTTAAAGTATAGTTTAACATAAGTAGAACGCAAAAGTACAATAGGAAAATAACTAAATACACAATACAACGTAATAAACAAACAGTACAGTATGCCTCATCTGGCTGTGAAATAAACAACGGAAGGATACAGTACAAAAAATTTGGCATTCACCCGACCCGTCATCGCTTGCACAGTGCCGGATTACTGGACGTGCCGTATTACAGTAGCGCACGGCCGGATTATAGAGACTGCGCTGTATTTATACATGACTTTTTTATAATAAATACAATAAATTCCTAAACTATTTATTATAAACATATTACTAGGATTCCATTGGAGGTCTAGGGGATCGGCTTACCTTATTTCAGGTGATCCTCAATCCTCAAAGTCGTAAACGAAGCATTCTTGGAGCACCATCTATATCCAAATCATCATGCACACACTCCAGGAAGATCATGTGACTTAACCCTTCATCAACTGGTGTGCAGGATTCAGAAGACGCTGGCAGCAAAAGAAGTAGCCATATGTGTCTTTCTGGACACCGAAGAAGCTTTTGACACGCACTCACACTGCAGGCACTCAGGCGATCATCAATGCGGTCTTGACCCGTGTTATTGATGGTCAAATATGTGACTGGATAAAGGCGTTGCTCACAGACATGCACTCCATAATAAGCATCCTTATTCAGGGGAATGATCTGCACATTATCTCTGATCAGATGCCAAAAAATTTCCTTTGACAAACCATTTTGGATTGTACCGACCAGGAAGGAAAGAAACCGCTTCCTGCAGCGGAGGTTGAATGGTTTACGGACGGCTCTAAAACAAAAAGTGGCACAGGCGCTGGATTTGTGGGGGTGATACCATGTAGAGAGTTGGTGATCCCTATGTGTCCCTATCCCACAGTCTTAGGCAGAAGTAATAGTCATTGTGGAGTGTGCTCTTGAGAATCTTCATCTGCGATACAGGAGTAAGACGATTAGCATTTACACGGATAGTCAGGCAGCACTACAAGGATTAGACTCTTATGTATTCAACTCGAAAATTGTCTGGGATTGCTAAAAAGTCGTTTTTTCCTTTGCCAGGATCAAGAATATGACTGTTTGTTGGGTGACTGGTCTTAAGGATATTCCTGGGAACGAGTATTGGCCAACTTGGGCTCAGCATCCAATATGATGAGATCTCAAACGGTCTGTGGTGTGACATGCCTAGTTGTGAATCCTTGAAAACTGTCTTGATATCAGTTTGCACTGAACACGAGAGTTGGTGGAGGCTGCATCCGGGTTTGACAATAAGCAGAGTGGTCCTACAGTCACCTTCCCTAGGGTGGTGTCTGACCTTCTCTCACTAAGTAGATTGGTATTTGCTCGGTTTATGATTCTGATTACGGAACATGGTCACCTGAGAAAGCATCTACACAGAGTCGGTATGCCTTTGGAGGATCCACTCTGTAGAACGTGTGACGAACAGTAGAAAACTGATGAACAGTTGCATGCCATCTCTGGTAGTTTGGACAAGTGTGGTGAATTTCCTCAGGAGGACTTAATCGGTTGTTTTTGGCCGTTTGTAGTACTGATAAAACCGTACACTAGTCGGCCTCATTGTGTGCTTCCGGGGCGTGCAAAAGGCCCTTGACGCTTAAATGCATGGCAATAGACAGCCTCGTGGAAGAAGAAGATTTAAGTGAGCGGCTGATTTAAAAGTATTCTTATTTAATTTACACCGAACACGAAGTTATTAAATAAATCCTTTTGTTATTCATTACTTTATCTTAAACTTTTTTTGCAGATTTCTGTGTTTGTGGTCACAGATAATTTAAAATATCTATACATTGTGAACTAGTTGTTTAGTTCTGTTAGTTTTAAATGGCGTACAATCTCTTACAAAACTGTAGCAATCTATACATGTACTGGCTAGAGTTCATTGCTGACATACTAAGGTGAACTTTATGAAGCATTTTAAGAAATTCATTACAATGTTTTTGGTATCACGTTCATTATTTTCCAAAAATAAGATATTTCCCTCGTTTATGAGGTCTTTTGCCTTTAAAAGCGGATAGAAGCCTCTAGTAGCTTCTTCTTTTCAGACCACCCATTTACTACGCGATATCACACCTACGCAATAACACAAAAACATCCTGAGCAGTATATTTCTGTTTTTGTTCCCGTTTTATCAGTATTTCATTAAAACGGAGTTGTTGCAAGAGATCTCCTTTTGTCAACTCAAAACTCTTGTTAGACAGTCGTGATAGGTATATGTAGATAAATGATAAAATCCTCGTATATATATTCCGTAGTAAGAAAATATAGTGACTAATACTGAGTTTGATAACCTAGCACCCTAATCATTTTAAAGTATTTTAGGTATCTCCCTTTTTATTTTAAAATCCGTAGAAGCGGTGTGCAAAATAAACGTTTGCCATACAAATTATTGATGGTTTTGTTACAGTGAAAACCAAATAAACAGCTTTTCAGTCGAAGAATATTTAGACTTTACAACGTTAAATGTTCTCGAAGTATAAATACACCACCCGTTCAGAGCCGACTGATAATTTATTAATAACACTGCTTCCATTCATTTTACAGATCCATTAGCCGGAAAAAATTGTTTGATCATTTCAAAAATAGTCCAAGGTTTCTAAACATGTGCATAGGTGTTTGTAATTCGTAATGATCTTTTGTCCATTTCCATTCTTTAGAATAAAGTTAGAGTAATAGTGAACAAATTGTATATACGAGGGCTGTTTTTTTTTTTCAAGTTCCGATAGGCCATAAATAATAAACACATTGAGATAAAAAGATGATTTTATTACCAAAAGATTCGTAATTTCTTACTTATTTTTCTACGTAGTCACCAAAAATGTTGAGGCACTTGTCGTAGCGAGAGACAAGCTTTCCTATACCCTCCTCGAAGAAGTCTGCCGCCAGTGAGCTCAGGTAGACCCTTACAGTTGCTTGAAGCTCTTCGTTGTCAGCGAAGCGTCGTCCACCTAACCACGCCTTCATTTCTCGAAAGAGGTGATAGTCACTGGGCGCCAAGTCAGGACTATACGGCGGATGGTCGAAAACTTCCCATTTGAACTTTTGCAGAAGTTGTTTTGTGACATTGGCACTATGCGGTCGTGCATTATCGTGGATCAGGACCACGCCGGATGACAGCATTCCTCTCCGTTTGTTTTGTATTGCTCTCCGGAGGCGATGTAGAGTCTCACAGTATGATTCCTTTGTTATCGTTGTTCCCTGTTGCATGAACTCAACCAGAAGCACACCTTTTTGGTCCCAAAACACTGTAGCCATTGTTTTCCTTTTGGTCAAAGTCTGCTTGAATTTTTTGGGCTTGCTAGGGGAGTGAGTGTGCATCCATTGCTTTGATTGTTCCTTGGTTTCTGGATTTTCATACAGGACCCAAGTTTCATCCCCAGTAACAATAGACTTTAAAAAACTGTCTTTCTCGTTGTCATATCGCGTCAGAAAAGTTAGGGCTGACGCCATTCGCTTCGTTTTGTGATCCTCACTCAACATTTTGGGTACCCAACGGGCACACAATTTTCGGTACCCTAGCTCGGTGGTCACAATCTTGTACAAGGAAGACCTTGAAATGGCTGGAAATTCGGTAGAAAGTTCATCAATTGTAAACCTCCGTTTCTCCCGGATCGCTTGGTCAACTCGTTCAACCAAACTTGCAGTAGCGACCGACTTGCGTCCTTGACCGCCTTCGTCATGGACGTCTGTTCGACCTTCAGCAAATAGCCTACACCATTTTCTTATCGCGCTATCACTCATACAGTGTTCACCATACACAACACTCATTCTGCGATGGATTTCAGCAGCACTACATCCTTCAGCTTGAAGGAAACGAATCACACTTCGCAACTCACAACTGGCGGGAGAATTGATCGTAGCGGCCATCTTTACTCGCCCGTAGCTCGGCTACGACTGATGGATTGGAGCCGGCAACGGCGTTGGTTGTAGTGGGGGAGTTTGGTATGAACTTACTGTAGTAATTGTAATTTCTAATCATTCCTAAAATTACTTTAGTTCTGAAATATTTGTTGTTTAAGGAATATTTTTATGTCAGAAATATAGTCGTCATTGAGAAAACGACAACATTACACTATCTAACTTCCTTCCAATGATAAACTATTGAGTTTGATAACTACCGACGTGTGTCTAGTCTGAATTTGACTTTCAGCGTGAGTAAACATATATGATCCTGAACTCTGGTGGCTGTTTGAATAACAGATTTCTCATAAAAAATAACTCTTTCTTGTTACACTATTATCTTTAACAACATCAGATCCCATTTTTCCTGAACTTGTAAGCCAATAAATCTTGCTAATAATTCCAACCGTACTCATATTATTAATGTTTAATTACTTATTCATTAATAATGATCATAATAATAACCATTAGTAATAACTATTATAAAAAAATGTTATATGTTAAGGTAAAAGTGACGTCTCTATTACTGCATTCCTATTTTGGTCATTTTCGTGTTCCTTTTTTCAATTCTAACTTCTGTACATATCCCTCATTGTAAATATAAAATCATAAGTTCCACATTTTTGAGTGTCAAGAGTACACTATTTATATTGGGCACTACGAGCCACATATCCGAGTGAACAATTCGTTCTAAATTCAACAAAAATTCAGAATAGAGATTATTAACCAATATTTTGACTACAAAAAATCCTTCCAATGTAAACAAACAAATTTGCTTAGAAAATAACAGATTGGCCAACATTGGGCAAATAAGCCCATTATTGCAAGCTGTTATATATTGTATATTATATTATGGGAAGAAATGTTATTGTTAAAATTAAAAGCATTTTTATTATAAACACTTAATTAGACAAAGTAACTTAAAGTTCTCAGGAGGATATAGAGAATAAGAAAATTCTGTTTCCCCTTAATGTATAAACATCAATAATGACGTATAAATACCGGTTTTCATTATTATAAGTAGGGGTTAGAAGCCATCAAGCAGCTGCAAACCATAGAGCATAAAACAAAAACAAAAATAGAAACTGACTGAGCAATCCACCTGTTTATTGAAATTTAAAGCTGTCCTGATATTCAGAAGGTCACACAGTATTTGCTTGTGATGGGGCTTTTAAAAATAAACCGAGGCTTAGTCTCTTCCTATTGACAGTATTAATTGACTGCATAAGAAAATCAAAACTAACAACACATGTAAATCATTATGTAACTAAGTGAAAATGTCAAAGTACAAGACTGATTGCATTTTCTGAAAAAATATTGTTAGTACAGTTTTCCAAGTAACTCAGTATAACCACTTGAGTTCATTATGCTCAAAAGGCATGGTGAACTCTTAGCAGATATTGTTGTAAATGGGTTTGTACACAATATCTTTCAAATAGAAGGTCTCAGAAATGATAACAAGAGACAGTAAAGAATACTTACTTATTCAAGAACATCAGGCAATACTTCTAAGAAAAATTTTAATGTGTATTGTGTCCTGACCCTTTCGTGAAGGAAACCAATGCAGTCGTCATGCCTGGTCATGGTTAATAAGACGCAGTTCCTGCTCGAACCATTGAAGAGATGCCGCAAACACTTATTGTAACTATTAAGCTTGATATTTTATACCACTGAATAGAAGAAATATAAGCAATATTTTGGAATATCTTTAATGTAGCAAATAAAGGTTAAATATGTTACTAGTTTTTTTTATTACTTATTCCAAAGAAACTATTTCCATTTAAATACATCCAAATGGCACGCTTTTTACACAAAACTAATAAAGATGGATGTAGCGAGTCGGAATCACCTTACACGATTATACTGACTTTTCTGTTCCAGTTATACTTCATTCAATTTTCTGTGATGAATTTACTTGGGATTCTGTGGAAAAAATATCTTCTACAAGAGATATTATAAATTATCATCTAAAACACATACAAGTATTTTATCATTTTCATTATGCGCATATTCCAAAAAGACGCTTTACACCGGATGTTACAGATATTTGTATGTAATATTTTGTCAATGACATTTGTTGATGATATTTTTTGCCAGACAAGATACTTATTCATTCTGAGTTTTATTTGAACCTGTTGACGACACAAAGAGATAAAAGGCATTCACAAATTAAGTTCCGGTAATGACTTTGGAGTATGTCGTGCTTGCAGCAGGTAGTTAGAAATGTTAGTTAGAACGTAAACCTGAAATTATTCAAGAGCAATCCTTTTGGGTTTTATCTAATTCTGTGCTATTTTTTCATTATTTTGTTTTCCTGTTAATCTGAAATTAAATTTCTTATTTTACTTTGTACATATCCCTTATTTACTTTAAATTCCCCCAAATGTAAATTAATTCTTCTTTCGTATTTGTCCTTAAAATCTGGCAGGTTTTGGTCCTAGAGAACAGGTCTATCACTGAATAGTTTCATCAATGTTATCACCTGTTTCCTGGAATACTCCATGGAAGCAACCAATGGTCCAACTAAAACTTGTTTTACAACAGTTATTTAAGATGATTTCAATCAATCTGTTAAATTTAAGAGGAACAATCAATAAATATTTTAAACAGAAACAACATTAACAATTAAAGTTGAGTTAGATGTTAACACTAACGTAATTAATTCAAGAACCTAAGAAGTAGTTCCAGGATAGTACATCGGTGTAGTCTGTAAACAGTTTTAGAAATATCAAGAACATTTACTACAAGATGGTTTTAAAGATCTTTTAATTTTGAAAGACAATTAATTAGACTCAATTTAATAAATTTCTTCTTTGACTGTTTGGTTGTATGCGTATCTTGATGTAACGTCGATTTTGCAATTTTGTCTGAACAATTTTGTTTGATACCGTTGATGTATCTCCAAATTTGAATTGCTTGTTTTGTCCCATAACTGTACACCATAATGTTCATACAAGTTTTAGGATAGTCTTAAATAATAGTGAATTGTTCTTCAAACTAAGTTTTGATTTCAATCGAAGTAGCCATTTAAAATTATTTGTCTTTAAGCGTAGCTGCAAAATGTGAGATTTTCATGTAAGCCTTCTACATAAGTGCATGCCTAGATAGTTTACTTCAGTTACGTGGAAAAATTAACGTTATTCAATGTATGTGAAAGAAAAGAATTTTGATTTAAACTTTATGCGAACTGATTTATTTCGTTAATTTTGACTTTCCATGTCTTAAATCAATTTTTAATTGCATTTGCAATTAAAAATCAATTTTTTTTGCATCTCTGTTGTAATTAATGAGATTTTCAAACACAAGCTTCATGGACTGACAAAACTGCAGTCTCATCTGCGAAAGTTGCAATTTGAGTATGTTCATTTTCTGGGAGGTCAGTGATATGGTATAAAAATGGACCAAGTACATTTCCATGAGGATCTCCCGATTGTATTGAATGTATCTGAGTAAGAACATCTTGTTATTTTATTGGAGAAGATCGGTTTGAAAGATATGATTTTAATATTGGAAATTTGATGGGGCAAAAACTTCTTGATTTCGTATAATAAACATTATACCACACCATATAAAAGCTTGACTGACATCTAAAGAGGTAGCTGGACAATCACTTTTATTTGATAAGCAATCCCTTATCGTTTCAACTACTGGACTTGTTCTATTGCGCTATTTTTCTGCCAAAAACCAAACTTCTGATCAGTTACTAAAGAATTTTCATTGATTAATGTGTATAGTCTTCCCAGAATAAGCTTTTCAAACAGTTTGATATAATAGGTAAGAGGTTTATTAGTCAGTATCAGGTCAGCTGGTTGAGAGGATTCTCTGGTTTGGTAAGGCAAATTAACTTGGCTCTTTTAAATTAAACAGGTACGGTATGTGTTCCAGTCTCAGTATGGGATTGAATAAGACTGTTAAGAATGTACATTTTTTTGAAGTTTTTTCATTACTTTTTCGGTAATAGAATCATAGCCAGGAGACTTACGAGGATTGAGATTGTAAGTTATAACTAAATGAAATTTACCGTTTAACTTTTGTAATGGGAAATCGAGTTAAAGTGGAGACTCCTAAATACATGTTTATTTACTCATCGTTGTGTACAAAGACGTCATTTGGTTTGAAAAAAAAACATTTGAGAAATAATCTGAAAATGCCTCCGACTTTTCAATATTACTTTTCGCCCAGTTTCCATCTGTTTTAAACTAAAGGAAATGGATATGTTATGTTGCTCAATTACTTTTGGTACTTTCCATAACGAATAATCTGTAGCTTCAGTCGCTGTGAGAAATTGTGTTTACTATTAAAACTACTGTTTCTTTTAATTAAACAAACACTTTTTGAATGTTGAGTTGGCCTGTTGAAGTTTGCCTTATCATATGAATCTCTACTGTTTTGCTTAATCTTAATCTTCTATTCTATGTGATTTTTTCTTGATGTAATTAGGGTAATATAACTCCATCTTTTGAGGAACGGTGTAAAGTGTAGCTTTTTTGGCAGAACATAGTAAACAATTATTAAAGTAGGGGGTAGCTTTTTCTAAATTCTTAACACTTTTATACTAGATTTTTAAATTAAACTTTTCATTGAATGAATCACAAACTCGAACCCAGTTAGTAAATTTGTTGTATAACATTTCACTTTACTGTTTAAAAATAGTTCTGTGCTTATATTAAGTATAATAGGCGAATTATTAGAAGACAGATCAGGCAGGACTTGATAGCTGTGTAGTTTTGAATACAATACAATACAATAATACCTTTTGTAACAAAATTCTAACAAATCTGGAATTTGTCGCATATCAGTTGTCAAATATGTAGGTTCACCTGTAAAAATGACTGAAATTATGATGATTTAGAACCTTTATAGTTGTCGTCTTCTAGGAATGCCTAATCGAGAACCCCATTCTAGATGATTCGCGTTGTAATCACCTCCTACTATAAATTTATTCCCTAATGTAGAGAAAAACTGTTCAAATTGTTATTTAGTTATTATAACATGTCTGGGGGACAATAAACGGCTGAAAATGTAACAGGACCTAACCAATCTTGCTGGACGTTTGAAGGCGATTCTCTCTAAAGCTGGGAAGTTTTAGTTGTGTCTTTAAATAAAATGACACTGTTAAAGACCCCTATATGGACCGTGTTGTCAGGATGATTATTACTATAATTTGTAGTTAAGAATTTTGAAGTAAAATTTGTCGGTGAAATGAGTTTCTGAAATAAGTAAGACGTCTAAGTTATGTTGGGTGATTAATAACTGGGACTCCTCACTATGATAAGTCAAGCCGTTGGAATTTTCAAAGTAAATTTCATGCAAATTTAAATTTGATACGAGAAACAATAGCAGTCAACAAATTAAGTAACGTACTGTTTGTTTCTATCTCTTCTGTTTATTTAGATAAAATACTCTCTAATCGTTCAAAACATTTTTGAATTATATTGGACAACCTTCAGATCCATCCATGTGTCCTTTAGAATTTTGTTCCCTTGGAGGAAAACTGCCATGTTTGTGATCATTTTTCACAGCTTGAGCGAAGGTGACTCCTTCAGTGACTACACTATTTTGAAAGGATTGATTTTAGTTTACATAAGTTGGGTAGTTTCGTGCAGAATGATCCTGGTTGATTTCAAAAGTCTTTTTTCTAAGGTTAGGGAATTGTTTATTTTGCATTTCTCTATACACAGGACAAAATTTTTAGTTAGCTCACCAGAGCACAAAACGCAAGAAGAGTACTGTTGAAAGTTGCAAACCTTTGTATCATGAAAATGGGAATATTTAACACTTGGCAGTAGGCTTTAGGATGTCCATGACGATGGCAACGCTTGTATTGAACAACTTCCTTCTTTATATTAAGCGATTCAAATAAAACTAGCGTTAATAAATACTGAATTTATTATATTTCTTTATTGCGTGGCATGGATCTTAATCAATAAAAACGGAGACATTGGTTTCTTTGTGACTCTATTTCTTAAATTGGCCAGATTTCTTACATTCTTACAGGTTTATTTTCTTCGATTGCTATCTTTAGATTTTCAATAGAATTAGAGTTATTCAAGTGACCTATTAGTTCAATAACAATATTATATGTAAGGAGATTGAAAAAATTTATATTAAGTTATTTTTTAAGTTACGCTATGTTATTTTTTAAATCTAAAAACATGTTCATTTAGTACATATAGACAGTCTTGGCAAGTATAACTATATTGTTTATGATTTTTAATCATGTAAGTTCTTCATATATTTTATGTATGCTTTTGTGGCAGAAAGAGAAAATATATACATTTATTATTAAAAAAATAAATAAAGCCGTAGTAAAGGTGTAAATTTAAAATATATAAAACTCAATATTAAAAATATTTGATAAGAAGCTCCTTCTCCCCTTCCGCATAATGTTATTAATTATTAGCCCTATGACCTTCCTCCAGTTAGTGTAGAACGTGTCTAAAAACCTCTTGGGAGTGGCACGAAACTTAGCAAACACCTGACTGTGACTAACTTGTCTTATTCTCTTTACTCAGTTATGTAATTTGTGATAATTAATTGTGCTTTGTTGCTATCGTATGATGTGATGATAGGATCGGACTCTTTTGGAATGACCCGGTTCAGTCAGCTTAGATCATAGCCGGTTATCAGCCGGATCTTCAGACCTCTGAAATCACGGCTTATTTGATTACCCTAATGTAAGCGTTGAAATATCTTTTCTTCAGTTATAATATTTAGTCAAATGACTTCAAACTTTGAATCCTATAAGTAATTTTACACTGTATAGTCTTGTAGATTATAAACGTTGATTATGTTTTGTGTTTTAGAATTAAAAGTACAATTTATAAACATTTTAAAACAATGTGTTATTGTCAATCCAGTATTAATTGTTTACTATGTTTATAACTTTTAGTGTATTTGTATTATATGGTACCTACCTTATTGTAAATAAAAACCTCGTACTTCATGGAATGCGACATGTATATTTATTCATTACAGTTCTTACAATAAAAATATGTACTTCTAATAGTTCCGAAGGGATATTTAGATATTAAATCATCTGAAACAGGCCTTGTCTGGCTAATAGTTCACTCAGATCATACGATCACCAAAACAAAGTTAATTTGATAACCAACATTGGTCACCAAATGATCCGGCTCATTTGGTAGATCATCTGAGTCGGTTCAACTCACCACCGATCGGACCGGATCAGTGAGGCGGTTCGCTCGCTCATGACTAATGAGCCGCCCGAAGCCCGTCAGTCCGTCAGTCAGTAAAAAGACAGACAGCTAGATATAACTGTCAGGAGTGATTGGAAAGTTGATTGAGGTTAGGCTTACGTTGTCCTTTTTGCACATCGTAATTGTGAAAAATAGTTGTTTTATAATCGTGGTTACGAGTTTCTTAAAAAATACGGCCGATTTATTGTTTGTGTTACGGAATAATTTGGGTCATCATAATAAAAACGATGCACCGGTGCTAATCAACCTGCGGTTGCAACTTTATTATTTTAAAAATATAGCCTATTTCCTACAATTTCAAAATGGGAGCTCATGTATCAAGAAATGATTTTGAATGGACCTACACAGAAGAACCTCATGCTAGCAGAAGAAAGGAAATTTTAGGTTAGATTGTATATTAATTAATAGGAATGCTAATTATTTCTGACAATGCATTCTTAATATTACTTCCATTTTTAAGTGCTTAAAAATTATTAGATAGCTTAATTTAGTTTAATCACCTATATTTTTATAAGCCTGGTAGGCTGCATTAGAAATTATTTATTTTGACAGATTTTCATCCATTTTTGGGGATTTTTAAAATAGGCTAATCTATGCATTTTCTTATTAAATTAATATTGGGCTGGCAGTATAATACTGGTGGCGAGAGAAAAGAAGAGACCTGGCCCGTGCCGGCGCACAGCTGTGTACTAGTGTGTTGCCGCACGGTAATTTCAGGCGCTTTGACCCACAGCCAACCTGCGAATTGTTTATCCGAGCAATCGAGTTATTTGTTTTCAGTAATGTGGCATTCCTGCAGAGTGTGACTCATCTTAAATGTTAAATTTTATATACATAAAAGCACTAAATTTACATTATACATATATGAACATTAGTAATTGTTATCTTAACAATAAAAAAATCTGGTATCAATTTACAATAACGTGACCATGGAAAGGTATGTTCATTTTTTTTTCCTGAAAACTACAATTTTTTCCTGAAAACAATAGTGAAGAAAAAATTCGTCGGCAACGAAAATCAAAGGAGTTACGATTTTTTGAAATCCTCTGAAAACTGTTTTTGACAGTACCTCTGGCAATTTTACTGAAATGATGACGTTAATCCTGTCAACTATGCCTGCCCGCTTCGCACTGCTTGCTCTTTTAGAAAAAAAAATTAACTCGAGCTTGCAAAAGTCGAATCCCAGATCACGTGATGCCCCTGATCCTTAACCCTCCAAGTGTTGTTCGACAAAATTTTGTTGGTTATTTTCCATCCTTAATGCAATAATGCCCGAAAGGCATCAATATAATACAATGATATACTTTCCCCCCAGTTTATATGCACCTGTGATAATAATACTTGGCTATAAATGCCCAACCCATGAAAAAAAGTCCATTTTTCATGGTCACGGTATTGTAAATAAATACCAAAAATCTTTAATTTCAGCAATTCATTCCTTTAATTATTGTTTGTTTACAACCACTGTAGAGCCTAATTATTAGAATTTGTTACAAACATAAATTTTGCTCAATTTTAATTTATCAAAACAGTAAGTTACCGACATTTAAATGATTTTATAAAACATAACAATTAGGCCGCAAATCAATCAAAACAGTGAAACAATAATGGAATTACGAAACAAGGCGCGGCAACATACTAGTAGTAGCGCCTGCAATTTTCATATAGGCCAGAATCCAGGTCTCTTCTTTTCTCTCGCCATCAGTACTTATAAGCAACCATTATGACAATTTAATCAGTGAACCAAATTATAGATTTGAAATACCTAAACTATCAAATCATTCTTATTATAGTTATTTACAATTAATTAGTTATTTACAAGTTGTTTTTACTTAAGGGTAGGGTACGATAAATGGACCCGGTTTTTTATATCGAAGAATGTAATCATCGATACCTAATAATCGCATCTCAAATCCTAGACTATCAATCGATATAAAAGTATCTATAGTCTTCAATAACAATCATATATTTTAAATTAAAATAGGCTATAAATTTAATATTTTCTGTGATTAAACAAATTATTATAACCAAAATTAGGAAAACTGAAGACGACCATATTTGTTCCTCTCACAGTTACAGTTGTTTCTTTCCCACAAATTTCACATAATGGGTTTTTCTGTACGAGTCCCACATGTTGGAAGTCACGAAAAAAATGTCTTATCATCTTTCAAAGCAATGTCGTGTAGTTTTCTAAAATTAACTGCCATTTTTAATAATCAAATGTTACTTATATAAAATTGAAATATTACATTACGAGTATTATTTGAAAGTGTTTACAGCTTTTGATACAGATTATTTAAAGTTAATTGTTCAAAATAATTAATCAGTATCGATTGATTACATCGATGGTTATGATTAAGTAATATCGTTTGCCAATTTCTATATAAAAAACCGGGTCCGCTTATCGTACCCTACCCTTAATTAATAACAATATTGTTTAGATTAATTCAAAGAGTGTAAAATCATTTGTGTAGTATATGAGTAATTGCCGCAACTACAATGGTGATGAAAATAATAAGAAGTAATTTTTAAACCGCTTTATTTGTTACATTTAATAAATTATTTGCTTTTAAACTCATCATTAAATTACCTTTTAGGTATGTAATTTAACTGAACTATAGGCTACCATAATATGAAATACCTGTAACGTAAATTGTTTTGCAATTTTGGTTTATTCAGTAGTTTCAGTAGTTTAGTTAATCAGAAGCATTGATGATTTGATTGTTGCTATGGCCTACTGCCCAATTCTCTTCTAATAACTTCTTAAATAGTTACACATGAAAAATCAACAAAATATACAAATTGAGTTTGTAATCATTTACTGAAGGTAAATATTTATTTTAACCAATTGACATTATTTGTTGTTTTTTCAAAAGGAAATTAAAAAAGTCAATTAAATAACCAACTAAAAACATTTGTTTGGCAAGCTCAAAATAATTTTTAAAACCTTTTAAAACGAAGTAGTAGTTAAATGGGCTGGTAGTAATTGTTCCGGCTATCAGTAAGGGCTACCCTGTAGCCTACTGATGGGGGCGAACAAAGAACATTCCTACGCCTAAAGTCCAAACTTCCTAGTTTTTATAAGGGCTTCTATTACGTAAAAGCTAAATTATTTACAATCTTGTTAAACTTTTTCATAAACACAAAATAATAGTATGTATCTCAAATACTGTGTGACTACTTTCATGTTAAAATTATTACAGGACTTCATCGTATTTTATCATAAGTGCTCTCGAGATAGCTACAGACACAAACTTAAGGATCCTCCTCCTGGCCTAAAATACAAGTGTTGTCCAGAAAGTAAAAGATGTTTGAGACTAGCTCTGCAGAGGGTGGGCTAGAGCCGTATTTTGCGCATCAAACATCAAACTGTGGTACTGGGTTATCTTTGTCCCTCTTAACTTTCCTCACTATGACTAGTTTAAATGTGCTTTGCAATTTAAAATTCCACCACTTGTGAAATGTGTTTAGTGATTAGGTTTTTGTTGCTAAAAACTACAAACTGGTGGAAATCCACCACCAATATTGTGATGTTTATGGGAAGAAAATAATGATTGAAAGCAGAGTGAGACAGTGGGGTATTGATTTAAAAAATTGTCCCACTAAAGTTCAACGAGGATCACAGTGGTCATTCTAGCCAGGTTACTGGAGACCACATAAAACAAAGGCTTGCTGCATCACTGAGTTTTCTTGAAGAATACAATAAACATGCAATGAACTTCTCCCACTATTTCTTTGATAATGTCTGCAGCTGCTGCAGTCTGTGAAATTGTTGTTCTGTGATCTAAAGCAGGATTCTGCAGTTGCATTTTTTAGAACAGGTATAAGTTTCTGATATTTCTGATCATCTATGAACAAAATGTCTTACAAAAAAAGCCATCATAACTTTATATTAACATAGAAATTGAGCATCGCTTACTATAAATATACGTAATGGGAGAAAGAGTTTCCTCAGCTGATGTACCTTGTTTAGTCATCAACTTTATGACAGTACTGTATTACATTTTCCACAGGAGTGACTTGATCACTGATCACCACTGTTTGTAACAATAGAATAAGTCAGATAGTGAACTGAAAGTCAGGCTAATGTATTGCTTACCATAAACACCTGTCAAAAGAAAGAATTTTCTTCAATGATTTGCCTTGTTTAAGAAATAACTTTATAACAACTCTATATTCAATTTGCTCAAGTCTGACATGATTACACTTCATCATTCAGTAACAATTGGATAAGTTAGATAGTGAACTGAAAGTCAGGCTACTGCATTGCTTACCATAACATCACAGAGAAGGAAGAATTTTCTTGAATTATTACCCTTGTTTAACACTTTTACCGTATCATGAAATTACAACCACTTACAGTATCATCCGGTCTCACAGACCTGAGGAAGGTTTTTGGCTGTTTTTGGGCTATTCTTGTTTTTTAGTTCAGATTTAAACACAAAATATATTTACAATTCTTCTTTGTTGATAACAAAACTACAATTAATATTTTTTAAATTTTTATAATTGCAAAAAATTATAACATTTAATAATTTGGGGAATTTAGGATGGAAAATAATATTCTAGAATACTCGTATAGTATAAAGCTGTATTTACAAGTATCGGAAATACACATACATTTTTACCAGAGCAATTAAAACTTAAAAAGACATAAGTACATACAAAAAAAGTATCCACAGATTTTAGATATTCTGAACACATGAAATGCACAACTATCTGCTGCACTCCAACCAGATGGGTTGTCAGCATTTGATACATTTGTAATTGGTTTTTCTTTCCTTAGCAGCTGGGCACTTGGAACATGTCTTCCGTTTTTCCAGTTTGTCACTAGGAACACATTCAATAGGATTTGAAGCTTCTGTTTCTCCAACGTATTCCGTGATGACGCGTCTAATATCTCTTGGCCAATTTTGAACTTCTAGGCGTCTTGTCATGTGAGGCTTTATAATTTTTAAGGTCAGACGTTTTATGAATTCAAATCTTGTAATGAGTGGATTGTTACCTAAGGCTCTTGCTCTTGCAGTAGGCCCGGGTAATGGTCCCCTCCAAATGTTATGTTGACGTGTTCTGCGCTGCTTGGGTGGCTCCTTTCTGCACCATACGCTACCATCTTTCCCCCCAAAAAAGTCATCTTCAGATTCCTGAACCAATTAATTTTCGACACTATAGTGGATGTCATCTTCTTTTTCCAGTTGGGGTTCATCAACAGCAAAACTATCATCACTTTCACTTTGATTTAGTTCGTTATCAGACACTACATAGTTTGGATCTTCATCCGAATCGTCAACAGGTTCATCGTAACTATCATCCCCTTCAACGTTAAGTAGGAGTTGTAAAAGTCGCCCGTTAAATCTTTCATCGTTCACTCTTAAAATTTCTGAGTTACTCATGATTATAACAAGTTATAATAAAACATAAAAACTAATATATACAAACACGTAATAACTATTCACGCTTTAACCGTATCACCCGGTATGACAGACCGGTAAAATAGTTACAGTAACCGTATCGTTCGGTACAGTAGACCGTAGCACTCACAAAATAACTGGACTGATTCAAGGTCAAACGCCCTAGACAAACTAAAACCAATCAAAAACGGCTCAGGAGAGACCGGTTAACAGCTACTGAGCGTGGAGGGGGCAACCGAACACCAGTAGTGCCAATTTCAGAAACATAAAATTCCCCTCTGGTATCACAGACCGGTGATACGGTAAAAGTGTTAATCAACAACTATAACAACTCTGTATTCAATTTCCACTAGTTTGACATGATTACAACTCATCAGTCAGTAACAATGGGATAAGTCAGGCTACTGCATTGCTTTTCCTAAACATCTGTCATGGAAGAAAGAATTTCCTTAAATGATTTGCCTTGTTTACTTAAAAACTAGAATACATCTCTATGTATTTAAGTTTCCACAGGCGTGGGAATGGATGAGTGCAAAATATATGTATTTTAGTGTTTTAAGATTACTCACCTTGTAATATTCTTTTCAAATAAAATTACAGATTCCCCTGATCATTATAAACATGTTGAGATAAGAACCATCCAGACACCCCATGATGTGCTAACACAAGTTAACTCTACAGGATATATCTAATCAAGCAACAAAGCGAGTATGATTTTGGCTGAAGCAACATTGGTTGCAATATAGGGTGCATTACTTTGGTTAAAATTAAACAACTATAGTTCCCGGCTGCAACCAGCAATTTATGATCCAGGCACTGATGAAACTCTCTTATGTTAACCCTCAGAGCACTAAATAACAGTCCTGTGTATCTAAAGACGATATCTAACTAAGTTATTCGCTTAGCTAAATTTCAATTTATCATCTTATTAGCTATGTAATACCCAATGTGAAAACACTAAATACTAAGTAACGTTTCTGTGTGTCTAAAGAAGACTGTTAACTACTGTGTAGTTTGCTTATATCATGTCAAGGTGTAAGAAGAGGCTTTCTGTATACAAAGAGAATATCAAGGACTATAATTTTATAGAATATTAAAGTAATAAGAGAACTAATGTATATGTTTTTAAATGTAATGATGATTTATACAAATACTGATCCATTTTCAATTATTTTATATAAGTGCTAAATGTATGATCTGAGATGATTTGCTTTGTTCCAGAAAAATATCCTCAAATAAAGAAGCTGTTTGGTCACGATCCAAACTTCAAATGGATAGTACTTCTGATGGTGCTAGTACAATTTACTATGTTTTACATAATGAAAAATCAATCATGGACTATGATATTTTTAGTAGCCTATTGCTTTGGAGGTGTTATCAACCATTCATTAATGCTCGGTAAGTCATAGCTAAATTTATCTTTCAATTACAACTTTTACGTACATTGCTGCTTCAATAATATTGACATTAGAGACAATATGATTAATTTTGTGGCATGCACCGTATAATTGGAAATATTTTATAGTTTTGAATCTTACCCCTAGATCTGGTATGGGAATTTCCTGTACAGGTACAGTATTATATGACTAATAGTAATGTATTGTTTTAAATTCAAGCAGTACTCCAAATTTAACGTATTATATATCAGTGTTCAGAATGAAACACAGAAATGTTTTAAGCATATATATATATATATATATATATATATATATATATATATATATATATATATATATATATATATATGCTTAAAACATTTCTGTGTTTCATTCTTACTTAGAATGTTTATATATATATATATATATATATATATATATATATAACATTAAATTTTTTTAACAAATAAAAGAGTAATGATAAAAAACGTACTTCTATATATTTTTCTAAAATATTAATTTTAAATATTGAATTTACAAATGTAGTATATTATTGCCTTATGAGCCTAGGCTTTCTGCCCATGTAGGCTCATTTCCTAGGCCACTTTAATTTGATGAGTGTAATATTTTCATGTTTAATGTTTTTTAAGTACACATTTAAATATTATAGTAACAAGATAATATAGATTTGATAGTAAATGTGCTAGCATGTAAATATTTTTGGGAAATAAATTATGATTTGATTTGATTTTGATTTAGCATAAAGTAAGTAATATCTTTAATGGCTTATCTGTTATGAACAAATGGTAAATAATGGGAAAATGCATGTTTAGCATTCTCATTCAACCCAGTTCAAAATATAGCACTCTCGGTTTGTTAAAAAAAAAAAAAAAAAAAAAAAAAAAAAAAAAAAAAAAAAAAAAATTATTTCTGTAGAAACATACTACAAATTAATAAAATTTATTCAAAAGCCTAAAAGAATAATATAAGTATATTTTAATTAGAAATTAATTAAAGAACAAAGTAATTAACATTACATAAAAATATATCTGAATTTTCAATATATACAGAACAATATATATATTATATATTGTTTTCATAAACACAATAACATCCGGCTTACCAATGAGCGGATTAGTTTGACATTGGTTTAATCTAGTGGCCAATTTCTCAACTTTCATGTTTCCGTGCATATTGGTTTGTTATTGCAGTTGCCACTGAGCCCAGGGTTGAGTTGTGGGCGTTTATTTACTGTCAGAAATTCCCACCTTATTGCAATGGTCACTCCTTGATTCCCGGTAACACTAGTACTGCGGCTGAGTTAGCCAAATTACTGCTTCATATGGCTATATTTTTCCGTATTCATTCCAGCAGGTGATATATGCCTACTGTATATATATATGGTCGTCACTTTATGCATCCCCTACCTCAGATTTAAGGATGAAACAGGAAGTGCCAAGTCTATCTGCACACTCAGGAGACACTGAAAAAACGGGAGGACACGTATGAGTGCCCAACCTGCGGTGGTGCTCTTTCCATTTATCCTTGTTTATAATAATTTCACACGAGAAAAAATATTGAAATTTAAGTTTGTAAAATTGTTTAAAATGTAAATAAACATGTTTTGAAATACTAAACCTTTTTTATTAAAAAAAATATAATGTCCATAATCTTGGGTTAAGCTAATTAAATATTATTAAGCTTATCAGGTAAGTTTAAATCAATCTATAAATATCTCACAGTTTTGTGAATAAACACATAAATTCTAGTATTGATTATACTTATTCATATGTTACTCTCTAATAAATATTTCCTCAATAGTATTTATATCTTAAGTACTTATGCAAATAATAAATATTTCAGCTATCCACGAAATAGCGCACAATTTGGCATTTGGACATACAAGACCTATGGCCAATAGATTGTTGGGAATGTTTGCTAACCTGCCAATAGGACTGCCATTTTCAATAACTTTTAAAGGATATCACCTTGA
Organism: Homalodisca vitripennis; assembly: GCF_021130785.1. Lineage (NCBI taxonomy): Eukaryota > Metazoa > Arthropoda > Insecta > Hemiptera > Cicadellidae > Homalodisca > Homalodisca vitripennis. The sequence goes on along the minus strand of NC_060211.1, from coordinate 126,938,321 downwards.
ACATCACAAGGTAAGTTTACTGTTTCAAAATGTGATACTTTAAATAAAAGAATTCAAGTGCAAGTTGCAGATATTATGTTTCTTCACTAGGACGTTTATAGAGGATGATGTTTAAGTTTTATTCAGGTATAAATATTCAACACTTAACCTCACAGTGTCAATTGGTGTTGTTTTTAACGACTAAAATGTATTGGTTGTAAAGGTCGTATAAGTAAATTAAATGGCCAAAGATACTTAAATGGAAAGTTAAAGACATCTTTTTCTCTTAGGACAAGAAGCTGAGAAATTGAATTTAGTCTGTAAAGAACCTTTACACTGATTCTGGAAATAAAGGATATTCTGGATGGGTAAGTTTAGGAGTAGGAGTCGTCTCCTTTCAGATTCATGAGAAAATATTATGGGAATTAATCTCAATCATGTTTCCTTGGAAGAAGAGGAGGCCAGGTCTGTACCAGCCTCTCCAGTTAAAGCAAGCAGGGGTGGCACGCCCTTATGTCTAGACTAGCAACTGCCTTTAAAAACACTTGGAAGCCACCAACTCCAACAGTCATCTCCCGCAGAAAAAGTAGACCTATCAATCTATCCTTGCTGCTCAATCTTTTGACATTTTCGGTTAGTGGTGTGCTTCTGTACATCCATAGAGTTGCCCAGATTTAATTGACACATCAGTTTTTCATGTACACAGTGTAGGTTCAAATGGAAGCTATAAACCAGAATAAGTTCATCCTTATTGGGGATTCTAAAAACATAGTCTATACATATGTTGGTCTTTTATTTTAGGGTCTGAGGATGAGTAGGTTTGTCCTGCAGTTGCCTTCCCTCAGAATGGCGTCTAATCTTCTCTCCTTAGGTAGTCTGTGTTTTCTCATGTTGTAGGTGTGAATACAGGACATGGACTCCTAAGAAATTATCAGCACAGTCGACATATTTTTCTGGGAGTATCTGCTCTGATGACCGGGAGAAACTGCTGTACACCAGTTCTTTAATTGTTTTTTAATTGCCCTGCAATAGCAAGGAACCACTATGAAATCTTTGATAAGCTGGACAGGGGTGGTGAATTTCTCCAGGAGGGGGGGGGGGGGAAATCATTGTTTTTGGCGATTTGTAGTACTGCTGAAATTGTAAACTAGTTGACCTCATGGTATGCTTTGGGGTGCGTAAGATGCCTTTGAGGCTTAATTGCATGGCAATAGACAGCCCGTTAGAAGAAGATCCTTGATTTTCTAATAACCTGTTTCCAGACAACATTAGTATTAGCTATTACTTGAGCCTTTTCTCTAATCTTTCTTTCTTTTATACATTTATAGATTGTTTTTATGTATAATATATAACTATAAAAACTTGTATTTTTGTATTCACAACTCATTTTGGCATCATTTACCATATCTAATTTTTGTCTAGGTTGAATTTGAAACTTCTTATATTGTAACAAAAGTACAACAAATTATGTAAAACGCAAAAAAAAATAATTTTTTTTGATCCAAGTATATTTTCTATTTAAAAGTTTTTTTTTTTTTCAGAAAAAAACAATTTGCTCAATTTTATACACACCATAAATGACTAACTGAATGATTGCTAAATAACAATAGACATTGATTAACTGAATGAGCGCCGGCAAAGCCTATTACTCAAGGAGCTAGAAACATTTCTTTTCTGTCTGTCTGTCCGAACGATATCAAAAAAATAAACTGACCTAAAGATTTTAAATTTTGCATCAAAATTCATTTCTAAATTTATCATAATAGTTTCTATGATGTTTCATTTTTGTGTCAACTTCTTTTCTGCATGTTTGTCTGTATATATGTCTATGAAATGAACTATATGTATGTCTATCTATCTGCAGGACATCTCAAAATGAAATGAACTATAGATTTGAAATTCTGTATGCAAGCACAGCGTGGCGAGTTTACACAACACACGTGGTGTGGTGTACTCCTATCTTGTATATATTTAAACAATATATCTATTTACTACTGCAGGACATCTTGTATATATTTAAATAATTTGAATATCCACCTCAGTCCAAGCACAGCGTGGCGTATATTTTAAATAATGTTTACACCACACAATACACGTGGTGTGGTGTACTACTCCTATCTTGTATATATTTAAATAATGTGAATATTCCACCTCAGTCCACACAACACACGTGGTGTGGTGTACTACTCCTATCTTGTATATATTTAAATAATGTGAATATTCCACCTCAGTCCACACAACACACACGTGGTGTGGTGTACTACTCCTATCTTGTATATATTTAAATAATGTGAATATTCCACCTCAGTCCACACAATACACGTGGTGTGGTGTACTACTCCTATCTTGTATATATTTAAATAATGTGAATATTCCACCTCAGTCCACACAACACACGTGGTGTGGTGTACTACTCCTATCTTGTATATATTTAAATAATGTGAACATTCCACCTCAGTCCCTAATCAGTGTACAGTGTAACCCCCATATTCAGATGGGTCCAACAGAAAGACACATGTTTTAATTAAACTGTTTTTATGTTGAGAAGTATCACACATTTAATTTCTATAATTTTTATGTCAAAGTTATAAAATTGTTTATAAGATGGATTCTGATAAACAAAACCTGCATATTCAGAGCTTCCAGTGCAGCCTGTATCTCAGAGTGGCCTTTAATCAAGATCTGACCTTCTTGCTTTTAAAGAATATTGTTAGTTTTACTATTTATTGTTAAATGATTAAAAGAAGGCAAATGTTAGTACAAATGTCCAAAATCTACAGTTTTACTTCGAAAGTTATAAAATTGTTTGTAAGATGGATTCTGTTAAGCAAAACCTGCAGTTTCAGAGCTTCCAGTGCAGCCTGTATCTCAGAGTGGCCTTTAATCAAGATCTGACCTTCTTGCTTTTAAAGACTTTTGTTAATTTTACTGTTTATTGTTAGCTCTACTTATCTGTGAGAGTTGTGCTTGCATCAACTTAAATTTCAACATATATATACATACTGAAATTTACAACAATTATATAAACTAAATTAATTACTTCCTGCTAGTTCACAATTAATAAGCCTATTGACCTTCACTGAGTAATGACAATTAGGTCTGATCTGGTGATATGACACGGTATAATAAGCATATAATAATAACACGCTTGTGACGGAAAAATGTCTGTTCTCTGAAAACTAATCATTGTATCCGCTAGTTATTGTTTCATGGTCTAGTGTGAAATTAGACAAAACAAGAGAAATATGAGTCTGAACAAATACGCAGATTGCAGTTTAGTTTTATCACCACATTAAATATTGATGATAATGTGTAAGATTTAGATTCATTAATAAATCAAGATGTCATCATACATATTTCAACTACCAGAAAAGATTAAAACCAACTTGAAAATAAACTTCCTTTCAAACTTTTTATATGCTTTTTTTTGTTTTCTATATACAATTAAAGCAATGTAGGCTATATTTAACTCAAGATTTTTTCAACTATATTTTCAACTATATACATATATTGCTTTTACATTTATAGTGCACCACATTCATTGGTTTTTAGTAGTGATTTCCTGTACTGAGGCCTATTGAGCTGTCTAATATGTCATACAGCTTGTGATATACACAGTTTTACACTAAATAAAAAGTTTATTCTAGTAATGTAAATCACGGATAAACTTGATGCGTATTATTATTTATACTTTAAATTTATTAATAGTATTTATTTTTAAAAGTAGGTTTTTTCATTATAACATTTCCAATTACTCTCTAGTAATGATGAGAATAAAACTATTTCGTTTTTAACTGAGTTAAAATAAATATAAATTAGAATATTGAAATGTAAGATTTCATCCATTCTAAAGGAGCTATGGCCATCCAATTTAGGCGCATCAATGTTTTGGAACTATGGAACGTGTTAACAAGTCTACAGTAGATAAGGATTCAACTGTCCAAAATTTAAATTTAAAGCTATTAACACCTTAAAGTCCATATTTAGAACCCATGGACCTCCCAGCTGGTTCTTCAGACTCCCTGGTAGACAGTACCAAATAAGATTATCTTCTTTCCTTTTAATTTGTTCATCTACACTAGCGTGCTTAAAAAATGTAATTCGATTTAATTTCACTCTTGGGTATCCCTTCTGATTGATATCCCAAGTTCTCAATTTTCATAGTATCCTGAGTAATTCATTTCAAATGAACATTTCAGGTATCTTACAGTCAAGTTTTTATCATAAGTGAAAAATTTAAAATCTAACAATTTTCTGTAAATGTATGTTAAATTATGAGAGGTATGCAAAGAGGTTGTATTCTTGTATATTTCAATTATTTGTAATGCTAGATCAAAATGAACAGCTGTCTGCCTGTGTGACTAGAATACTATCGGCAGACTGTAGTGTGTGTGTGTGGTAACTGAGTATTTGGGTGTGGTTGTCAGTCAATCTCACTTGCTGATAAGATAACCAATTCCTTTCCAGTTTCTTATGTTTTGTGTTAGCCTTGTGTAATGGATATAATACAAAAAAGGAATAAATTCTCCTATGTATGTTTGAATATAAGTACTTATGTATAATGATAAAAGTAACAAAAGCTGTTACATCCTTTGGGTGTTTAATACAACTGTGCGTTTTGTTATCTTAGTAAATACATTATACATTAGTACGATACTAATTTTTAACAAATAGTTACATTTAGAAAATGTAAATAGTATGATGACTGGAAAAAGATGAAATCTGGATAGACGAGTCTTTATTTAACATGAATTAATGACGTATTTAAATGTTCTTCAGCACTTTACATGTTTTCTTTTGGTCCTCTATATCATATACAAGCTATACTTTCAAACAAGTTTTGACCATGACTATTACAAACAAGCTAAACAGCTCATTAGTGAAAAACTATGTTGTAGAATATCAGTTTAAATTGAATTTGTTATAAAAGTTATAATTTTTTCAGTGTTATGTAATCAGCAATGTATTTAATTGGCTGAACATTAGTAAAGCCAAGATGTTTCATTTCTATATTGGCAACATTGAGTTTGATGGTCGTGCATCCCCCCCCCCATGGGATTTGGTTAAGCGGTAGTGAAGTCTAGTACTAGGGGTATCTATCGAGAACGAATTAAGCTGTGAAGTGAAGTTGGAGTGAAACTTCATTGTTGCATTGGTAAGATCCTTTTAATGGAATTTCCACATCTGGCTAGGATGTATTCAAGGGTATGCCCATTACCTATCAGCAGGGGGGACGAGGTTGTATTATGCAGTCCTCCTGGCATAATTACAGGTAATTTTTAATACTTAGTTAGTAGGCAGTAGTTAGTTCAAGGCAGTTTTTCATGTACAACAAGGAGAACTATATCCCATCAGGATATTGTTAGGTGATGTCTATAACCTTGAAATCTAGCGAAGATTGTTATGGAACATTTGGATTGGGTACCGAAACCTTGTTTTCCCAGGATAACAAATTCAATAATAATTACATCATCGTGTATGACTTCTTGTCATTCAAGGGAGCATTCATGTTATACATAACAGTAATATGTCTAGCATTTACAATTCAGTGAAGCATAATTATTCATGTTCAAAGATTTCAATATTTTGATGTTTAAACAAATGAGGTTTATTATTTTCCATTAATCGCCTGTGTGTCATTTTAAACTGAAATTGTGATGATATGATTAGATAATCATCTTTTTTTGTTTTGTTTTCAGTATCAAGGAGATGAGGTGCTGGACACAGATATCCCAACTTATGTAGAAGCCAAATTATTTTGTACGACATTTGGAAAGTTTGTGTGGGTATTGCTGCAGCCACTATTCTATGCATTTAGACCTGTGTTTACATACCCGAAACCTCCTACTCTTCTGGAGGTTGTTAATGTTATCATACAGCTCTCTTTCAATGGACTTGTTTGCTACACACTCGGTAAGTGAGTTAATGTTGTGATAGTCAGTTTAATTGTCACATTAAAAAATTAAGGTTTTTTATGTTAAACAATACAATACTGGAATTTTGAAAGTATCGTACAGATAAAAAAAATATTGTCTGTTCTACAATAGTTTTTTTATTATTATTGTAGATGATAAATGCTATTTAGAGATTTTAAAATGTTTGTAACCTCAACAAGCTGAATTCAGTGATTTCTTTAATTTATTGTACAAATGGAATTATTATCCAATGTAACTTAAGTCATGGACTTAATTCTTCAACAGATAACTTAAAAGATTATGGATACACAAATAATTAAACTTGACCTTTTTTATACAACATTTTTTTAAATAATATAATGTTATTGTTGAATATAAAAAAATTGTTGACATATCAAAAGATGTATAAATGGTATAACAAAATGAAGAGCTTGGAGATTCTATTTCATGTTTTGTACCTAAAACTTTATAAAATTAGACAATACAAATAAAAACATTATTAAGTTCTTTTAATTAATCTACTGTACTATATGATAAGTATTCCTTAAAATGTTGAACAAAATTAAAATTAGTCATCTTTAAGAAGCAATAAAGATATCAGCAAAAATTAACTTGTAACTAAATCTAGAATCACTCATTACAATAGTGGTTGAATTTATTTGGTGTCATTAAAAGATCACTGTATTTTTATGATTAAGATGTATGGCTGTGGTTAAAATCTATTACACAGGCTAATATAAATAATTAACTACAATCATATTATACACGTGTGATACTCAAGCAAATACTAATATGGTGGTATTTATTTATTACAAAAGATTGTGTTGTAGTAAACAATTGAATGATGTTGTATGTGCAGGCGTGAAGGTCTTGGTTTACATGTTAGCTGGATCACTGATGGCCATGGGTCTACATCCTGTAGCTGGACACTTCATATCCGAACATTACATGTTCCGCAAGGGCTTCGAGACCTACTCCTACTACGGTTGTTTGAACAAGATCACTTTCAATGTTGGATATCATAATGAACATCACGACTTCCCATTTGTTCCCGGCTCCAGACTGCCAGAAGTAGGAATTTTATTTTCTAATTTATGGTTTATTAGCACATACTTCACTCGCAGTTTCTATGCAACATTCTGTGTACTTGTTTGAATAGCTCCCACGATTTCAGCAACACTTGAACTATTTTAGATCAATGTTGACAAAAACTCCAAATTTAAAGTCCAAAGCTTTCTTAGTTAACGCACTTGACATTTAAAAAATGGAACTAGTTTATATATCATGCATCAGGTACCGATTTTTCAGTGTTCATGATTAAGAGGAACAGAGGTTAAGCAAAATCACGAGTAATTCTTATTTCAGATTTTTGAATTCTAGTTTAAATTAATCCTATTTCCAACGCAAAATTGGAGTTTGCTATTTTGCCATAGGAAACAATATAAATAGACCTATATATATAATTTTGTAATGAGGTTGGATTCAAAACAGTACAGTTTTCCAAATTGTATGGTTGTAGATATTGTTACTGAAAATTAATAACTAAAGTCAACATCAATAATACTAAGACATTTCAATACTTATTTACATTATGACAGCTGTCATCCATATGTAAAGATGATACATGATACAGTAAAGTATATGTTCTTGCTTTCCAATCCATTTTCGCAATATCATACTATTTCCTCGGTCCAGTCTATTAATTATATCAGTACTAGCTTTTACCTGCGGCTTCGCACGCAATTTTTAGAACTGAAGTCCTTATAAAAAGCATTTATGATGTAATATGATGGGAGTCCTACAAACATTTTAAAACGTAAGTAGGCATACATCAGTTAGATATTATTAAGTTCATGGTAAATAGAATCAGAGTTTAACTTAATTATTATATCATGTTTGGCACGTGTAGGAGGAGAATTTCTGGTTCTAATTAATTATATACATAATGTCACAGCTGAATCTGCCTTGTAATCCCGTTCAAGAAAACACAAATCTCGGATCACACAGGTCTCGGAAACTTACTTTGGTCAAAAAGCTTATATTTCCAGTCCTTGTCATATATTTCAGGTCTAAGATTTTTCCAGTACCATAGTAGAGTTTGCCTTGTTGTTCTGACGACGAAAAAATATATATACTTACATAGGACTGAGATGCCTACTTCGGTTAAAAAGTGCCTACTTAAGACCGTTTAAATTCACTTACCTACTATGTCACAGGTTAGCTTGCCATATTGCCTCGATTAGAATACTATATACATTTGATTATGTAGTTCTCTGAAATCTATTTTGGTCAAAATCGTGTTGGCATAGTTGAGTTTGCTAGGACTGAAAAGCCTATTACTACCTAGAGGGAAGTCCTACCTACTTCTTATGTACTTCTGGTATTAGGGGGAAATCCTTATTAAGGTTATGCAACATTCCAAAATAATCGTTATTAAAGTTTTGCGTTACACTTGTTTTTTGGACTGTAGCCAGGGAAAGAATGAATCGTTAAGGTATCTTAGTATTCATTTCTCTGTTTTTTTCCGTAAGCCATTGTTAAAATGTAATATCATAATGTCAAGGAAGCCCACCAGTTTAAAGTAACTTATGTGAAAACATTCATAACTTTGTTCATTAAGGTTAGTTTTATAACAGTATTTAATGCATTAGATGATTTTAATTCGTCACTGGTGCAATCTGGAGTAAAATTTATATATTAATGTTTTATTTACTATCTGCATTACACTACCGATCAAGCACTGTTTACTTATTATTGATAAAATTTAAATGTAAACAGATGTTTCAGAAAGTTCAGAAAGTTTGTTGAATTATAGCTGTCAACAGCTGTTTAGTGCCAGTTTAATTTGAATTATGAAACGTTATTACGTTTCGTTCTTATCATAACATTCGAATTTAAACAAACTAATTTTTCAATTTGAATTCAACTTTATTTGGTGAAATGAATGTGTTATGGGTGGTAAAAAGCACTCTAAATGTTAATTCAGACCAAAAGCTATACCTGTTCCAAATTTCAGCACAATCCATATAGCAGTTTCAGCGTGATTCGAGGACAAACCTCCAAACATTCAAACTTTCGCATTTATAATATTAGTGGGATGGGATTTATATACCTAATCAGTATCGTATATCTCATTGAGAATGATGTCTCCTCGACAATTTTCTGTCATAAAAATTGCATTTAGTGTCTCGTACATTGCTTTGTGATTCCACTTGCTATAATGGCAAACACATTGTGCTCGCTTGTTTCCTAAAATTGTAGTCATGAAGTTACAATTGTTGAATCAAGCTAGTGTCCAGTCTCTCCATTTTTGTTCCTTCAGCTACTATAAATATGCCGTCCTACAATATCTAAGGAAACCAAATTCAGTACCTTACATGTATACATTCCCAATTTAGCTGATTAAGTAGAATACAGAATAAATTAATTGGTTTGTCTTGTTGCCACAATGTTAAAATAAAAAGTGTTACTTTTGTTATGCTTTCACTCTATAAACAAATTGTTGTGTAAACAAATACACAACATAATACAATGTTTACACAGAGCATTTGATTACATTTAACAGATTTTCAGTTCACATTGCACAACTTTAAAGACTAAGATGGGAAATTTTCATGTGATTTATTTTTGTACTGTATATTAACACGTTCGCTGCGGGCCACTGTCCGGACAGTACCATGCCCCTTGCCAAAACTGCGGACCACTGTTCGGACAGTTGTGTGATCAATCCTTGCAGCACTCTGCTATTTCACCTGTTACATGCTTCGATCTTGCGGTAGGTCTCTGAAACTTAAGTATACTTACTTTCTGTTAATTCAGTTCTGCCTGGAAAATGCGGTTCAACTGTCCGGACTGTGTCAACGGAACATACGACTTTTGGCTTGTTTATAGCTGCTGTCTAGCGGACAATAATTAAATGTTGTTCCTAATTCCTCGTTCCTAATAAATTACTAGTATTCTTTTGTTGGCGTGTTTACTAGTATTAGTTTTGTTATTTCCGCGGATGTGGTATAACTTCTTATATTTAGAATGGATGAACAACCGGGTCCAAGTGGTTTAGGAAGATCTTTCTCTGACGATGAGTCGGAGGTTATGTTTTCTACGCATGAAGAGGAGTTTGAATCGGCAAGCGATAGTGAAGACAATGATGATGCCCCACCTGTATGGTTGCCACTGTACCACCTGTATGGATTGAGGACTGGATACTAGAAGAAATCAAAGGTTATTGGTTGATGCACCTGGTGACGGTAAACCAAGTGATTTTTTCAATTTATTTTTAGAAAACATCGTGAAATTTACAAATCAAAACGCATTGTAAATAGATATCATATTTAAAACAACTTTATCAGGCAATAACATTCAAATTTACTGAGTAAAGATCAATAAATAATTCAATTAGTCCTTTCAGTGCCAGACAATTTTTTAATGTTATTCAATAACGCCAAAGGTATTTCTACAAATGTTATAAAAGTGCCATACGATTTTTAGCAATTTGCTTACGGTTATTATATGTAAAATGTCATAACTGTTATGTATTGGCGAATTTTTATAATTTTTGTTTGGTTTTGTATGGAAATGTGTATATTAACATTAAATGTACTCAAAAACTTCTTATACTTCAAGAAAAATAAAAAATAACAGTAACGTTTTTAAAAGAATTTCTGTTTTAATTTATAGGTTTTACACTCAAATGAGTACTCACAAGATTCTCACACCAATAAAGTGAAGCACACTAAAATCACTTTATTTGGAATATGTTGACTAATTTCAAAAGAATTATCACTCAAAATAAAAATACTATAACATTTTTTTTAATGCCACTAATTTTTTATGAGGAACTAAAATGCATATCTCGATTAGCAAATGTCCATTTCCTTTACTGAGTTTACTACTTTTCTTATGACATAATGGTAACACTACAACACTAAAGGATTGAACAGAAAAGAGTAGTCCCAACATGATTTTGGCTATCTAAAAATATTTATATTGTAAAATAAATATCAGTTACAAAGTTGTCATTTAGATACTCTACCTCCACTACTCTTCTAAGAGTATTTTCATTCAGTGGGGACCTTGAGTGATTTATAATACTTGACTACACACCCAAATTACTAACACACTATTTGGTTATATTATAATTATAAACAAATGTAAACATGCCTAGAACAGAGCACTCCCCATAACAGCAGATTAACAACTATGAAAACGAAGCATCTCGGCTACGATGTCAATGACGACCGACCAACTTGATCATAAACTTTTGTCATTGCTACTGATAGATCAGCTGTGTTTTTGCACTATGTTATATGCTTAACAGAAAGTAATTTTATTTTTAATACGAATTGATATAAAATACACATCAAAATAAAATGTATTGCATTTTCTGAAAAATGTCTAGTAACTCCGGTTACCCGGACGTTGGCATTGACAGGGTTAAATAAAAACAATTATTATTATCATCCTTTCCAACCAATAAACATTATTGAGAGTGATCAATATTTCAATACATGATCTTTTATTTGGTAGCAATATACAAGATGTTCAACACATATTTATATTAATATATTATTAATGGTTTGCTAGCATAATAATAATTTAAATAATATTTGTGTATGTACATAAACTTAAAATTAAACTTTTTCATGTTAATGGTGTTTTTAGGTGAAGAGAATAGCTGCAGAATATTATGATAATCTCCCTCAACACCATTCTTGGGTGGCTGTTTTGTACGACTTCATCATGGATCCAGAAATTGGGCCTTACGCAAGAATAAAACGTAAACACAGAGGCCTTTCTACTTGAAATTGTGTTTTACTTACATCAAAATTACTAGTCTTATAAAATGTAATCACTAAAAAATTCATAGTTTTAAAATGTGTATAAATTATTGTTATTGCTTAGTTTATTAGTTGTATTTTATTTATTTTTTGAGTAACTATAAAAAATATGAATTTAAATGTAATGAAAAATTAATGCCTTTATTATGATTTTGCTGAATAATGAATAACGCATTTGATCAATAATATATTTAATTCTTTGCTTATTTTTTAGATATAATTTTAAGTGATTTTCAAGCAATGGCTTCGTGAGTACAGGGTCGGTTTTAAATATTTATACCCATTGGACTAAAAACATTTGTAGCTCTCTCCGCCCCGCCCCCTTCCTGTTTCATTAATTTAGTTAACTCAATCTTGCTTAAATTTGCGATATTTATTTTTACTTTTTTATTTGTATATAATTAATATAAAAATTTAAAGTACCATAATTTCTTAAAAAATTGTGTCATTATTCGTTTGGTTTATCATCAACCCTACACATTATCACAAGCACAAAAAATACTGACAGTGTATTTGTAAAGATAATCTTTATTATATTACAGTGAAAAGCAATACACTTTCTATTCTGAACATTATTTTATATTAATATGAACATTATACAATTAAAGAAAATAGAATTTTATAATATGAAGTTTTTAGTACTTTAGCTACAAAACTGCTTATGTCTTTAGCAAATTAATGCACATAACAGGATAAATTATTGAAATAGAATACTACTAGAGCTACTACTGTTCATTACGTTTTGCTTAGATAAAGTTGCGTTTTCCAAAAAATAGAAAAATGGTTACTGGAGATGAAACAATAATGTGGCTGACGGACTTCATGTAACTTGTAGCTTGAATGCCAATCTGACTTGAGTTGTAAACAATATAAACCGATCTCTAGTTATTCATGCAATTCTTTTAAATAGAGTTGAGAATGACAAGGCTGTGGCCAATGAGGAGCTCAAAACGTTCAACGAACTTACAGTTACAATACACACTGGCACCAACCATCACCCCTTGTCATGTAGAGAAACATATAATTATTCATTGGTTCTTTTGAGATCATTTCTACACATAGTTTACCTTCATGTTACATTAGTACAATTGTACTTTAAAAGTACAATGTTCTCTCTGCAACTTGTAAACATGTTTCCAGGCTACCGTTTCTATGCAAATTATATTTATTTTTTCCCAAAGGTCAACTGCCTTTAAAAATTTACCGCACTGATCTCAGGTCCTTGTTTAACCGGCCCTGACTGCAAGCTATCTGTGTATTAATGTAAATTATTTAAACACAGAATTGTTAGATACATTTGCATTATTAACACAATGCATGTATTATTTGTTTAAGTGACAAATCTACCAATAATGACAACCCTTATAAGACAGTGTAAAATACTCATTTAGTATAAAGGCTCTGATTTAAAATGAACACCGTTGGCTGGCACTGAGAGTGATAAAGTATGACGTTGCTCATTGACACTATATTACTGGTATTAATGAAACTTTATTTGCTTTAGCATTAACAGAATTATATAGAACACTGGACTGAAATTGTATTATAGTACTAAAATATCAAAGCAAAATATTTTTGTAATGATTGAAATTTTTTAATGTTTTTAAGTAGGTTTTCTACAAAGATATTATGCATTTATTATTCTCTCCTTTAAACATGATTTATATAAATAATTAATCCAGTTATAATTTAACTGAAGCTTTTTATTAAATTGTTGTTAAATATCAGTTTAGTTGTCTACAGCTACAGTAAAACTACATTCAAACTAAGGAGAATCTTTTTTTCTTTCTTTCTTGACTGTTTTTATTCATACACGTAAATTTAATTCTTAAACTTAAAATACAATAGTATGTAAGTAAGCATTAATATTTAAAAATTAATTCAAATTAGTCATAGTTTACTTATTGTTTTTATAAAAATGAATTGATATTAAATACATGACAGAAAATTAAGAATCAATGCTTTATTAAATTATATACATATTTACGTTATAATAGTTAACTAGTTTTAAATTACCTAAAGATTCTATGTCAGTATTAGTTATATCATGTCTTTAGTTGTAATCTTTTCACATTGGTGAATAATGAATAATATGTTTTGTTTCCATGCTAATCTTGTATTTTTATAGGTATTTAAATATATATGTACAATAATTTTTAATTACCCTATATATTTAAAATATACTGCTTTAAAAAAATCTAAAATATGATATTTATTTCTAACAAAAAACCATTTAAACTATTCTGTCAGTATATAAATTTAAATTAAACTCAGATTGAATTGACAATAATATTTAGTAATTGTAGCTAAATTATCAACTATGAACAAAACAGGCATATACTGGGTGGGTGAAAAGTAACTTGGGTATCATAAAACTGTTATAAATTATTTAATAATGATCCTGATTTATATATATATATATATATTTTATGTATGGCTATATATTTTGTATTTAATTTTTATACGTGATCAATTTATATTGTGACAAATATTATATATTTATATTTTTTAAGTCTGTCAAATAATAAATGATTTGTTAAGAAATCTATGTCATTTAATAATACATTAGGATTCATTTTGGGACTTTTGTAAATTTCAAAAATGTTTTAAAGTTAACATTAGATGACTTTATTTGCATGTGTGTAAAATTTCAAGATTGTTTTTGATACTTGCGTATGTGTGGCCAGTGTTATTTAAATGGTTAGCATATTTTTAATTTGATGATGTCTTCAGTGCTTTTATATGCTCATTAAATATAATATTTAAGGATCTGTGGGTGTGTCCAATATAGTGGTTTTGACAGTCCTTGTATTTTAGTTTGTATACTCCACTATTGTTAAATTTTGAATTTGTTTTGTTGTATGTTGTTAATGCATACTCTGTATTATGCCATATTGCCAACATGAAATCTGTAATATAACAGATTTTATAACAGTTTTATAATAACTAGTTACTTTTCACCCACCCTTTACATTAAACATAAGTATATATTTTAAAACCCTTGTAAACTCTTAGCAAGCCATATTTAAATTAAACTTTCCACAGACATAAAAACTAGACCTGTATAGTCAAATTTGATACAAGTGTCTAATATTATAAGAAATTAAAGAAACACAAAACCTTGATCATTTTTAATCAAACAACCCAATAATTTTGTAATTTTTTTTTGCTTTCAAGAAAACATATTGGACCCAGAACTAAACAAAATTTATACAGAAATTAATAATAAATGAAGCTGAAATTAATGAAAAAGTATCAAATAAGGAAAGAGTATCTATGACTTGTTGAATGTTAACTTAAAATTATATCTTTGTATTCACTTCCACCCAAAAATTAAAGCAACACAACGTTTTAAGTAAAGTTCAGTTTTAAACTTTTAAGTTTTTAAAGTTAAGTAAAATTAAACAAGTTAAAGTATAAAATGATGAACACACATTTTATATAGAATATAAACAAAGTATTTGCTACTATTACTAAACTAGTCTACTAGTTTTGAAAAACAGATTATAAAAACAAAAGTTCAGTAAATAATGATTAAAAAAAACAACCATTACGTACTCTGCACTTTAATACATTTGTAACCGGGAAATTTTCCCTGATCCACTACTGTCATTCGGATCCACACAACCACATCAGACTACTGTCTGGTACTAGATCTTTTTTCTTGTTCTTTTACAGTAAGAAAACGTTTTAAAAGTTGCATTGTGTTAAATATATAGTAAAAGGGATAAGATGATTTGTTTCTAAAATAGGTAGAGACAGATTGGCAACCATTTTTATTAACCAGCTACAGTGCTATTTATGTGGGACGACTGGCTACTGTAACAGCCCGAGTGGCGAGTCAGGGATGTCAGTTAGTCTTTGGCGATACTCAGGTGGCACACAAACGGAACGTTCGATCTGTAGGGATAGACCCAATTTACACCTTGGTAGCGAACGTGTTAAACACAAGTATTTGATGTATTGAATAAGCTGAAACTGACCTTTATTACTCTAATTCATATATTATAGATCCTATTGGGAACTGAAGATATACTCTCCAAACTTTAATAACAAACAAATTCTCGTACATTTTCCTTTTTGCTAACATTTAACCTTCTTTGGAAGAAGTTTGTTGTCAACTTTGTAAAACAGTGTGCAGACTGGGGACTTTGTCAATATATTTATTAATATATTCATTGTTTTCAATTATGTTCAATATGTTCTGTTATCATTTGTATGACGTTGTAAAGGAGCATCAAGGATTGGTTGTTTATTTATTTTATTAAATATTAAATGTAACTTTTCATGGCTTTGGAAGGTTTTGTCATCCAAACAAAACTTTTAGCTTTTGGTTTTGATTTTTCTAGTCGTTGCATATATTTAGTTGTACCATGTCAGAGTCAAATAGATATGAGACATTTCTTGTAGTGATAATTTTCTGTATACAGGGAGGATTAAACATAAAACTATTTTGTAGTACTAAATCGTTTAAGTGAACTTTAAAAAACAACAACTTGTTTAAAGTGTTGGATCACATAACAAAACATTGATTATGTATTTTTTGTTTTTGTTGTTATTAATTGAATAAGCATAAGTATTAAAATATTACTTTTATTTTGCTAAATTGAATTAAAAAAATAATAGATATTTAATATAGTTAATTGTAGACATGTTAACCCCTAAAGCGTGGCATACGGATTTGTCCTTACTATCAGAAATGCGCTGAACATGGTTTATGGAAATATTCATATTTTGGTTTATTGTGTACATTATAATTCATGAATGTGTTGAAATGCCTAAATGTATTGATATATAACTTTCGGTAAGCAAATTGGTATGTGTGTCGTGCCAAAAATAAATCAATAACCATTGCTATTCTTTTATTGTCATTTCATCTGACGATACTTGGCACGGTATGGAGATATATCCGTACAACGTACCTACTTATATGGTACATCTACATACACAAAACTGTCGCCAGTACCAGTTGAGCATTAAAGAACATTTGATTGCTTGTTATTTCTTCTTCTAAGAAACTGAAAATAAATTAAACTTGGCAAAACCTGAATTATTTTTAAAATCTATAAATGTATGCTTATTGAGCCTAGGTTAAATTTTCTTCTACGCTTTAAGGGTTTAAAACAAGGTTTATTGATATTTTTAATTAAAGTTGTACCTGAGTGACTTTAGTAACAATTGTCTACTTAATTGTAACAAAATTAAATTTGTAAAATGGTGTTTAGTTGATAATTTAACGTTTATTAATGATATTATTTTATTATAATATTTAAACACAAAACGTTTTTCTGTTAATACAGTTCAATCTAAACATTGTTAATTATTTCTCATTTCATTGTACTGTATATCTATCAAGAGAATATCAAAAATACAAAAATCAAGTGGTATAACAAAATATTTAAATCCTTTTAATGTAATTCTTTTCCTGTAAATAACTTTTTGATTTAGCAGATTGTTGCATCTCTTCTTAATTCATAAAAGCGTAAGATTATACAAGAAAAGACAGGTATCTAAATATTGTAACTTCTCTAATCACAGTAAATAACAAGCCTTAGTTTAATGCTATAAATTTATATACTATTACTGTGCTTTAGTCAGCTTTATGATCTGTAGTCAATTATGGTTTAATGTTACCAGTTTATTCTAAAGTTATAAAGCTTATTTCAAGCATTTATTATTGCATTAATATCTCTGTTGGAATATGTTATGTTCCTTTAAACAATTAATTAATTCTGCTATTGTGTTAAATACAAGCACGTGTTATTGCAATAGTGTTAAACTGCACAAATACATTTTTTTGAAAACATTATGTGAATTTTATTATTTTTCTTTCATTAACCCTTCAATGAATTGCGACGTATGTGGTACGTTTACGTTATTCCAATGAGCTCGCACCGCGACGTACGCGGTACGTTTTGTGACATTCGATCGTTCGTTCAGCAAATAACCGGTTATTTTTGGACTAATATATTCTAAACGCATACTCGTTTTAAAGCTACTGAGTTGAAATATCGAATGGTTAAGTTATATATCGATTTATTGTTATTGATTCCGTTTAGCAAAACAATCGATAGTAGGTCAGCTGATGACAAACAGTCACTGCGCAGTCCGAGTGCCGCCGGCTAAAATAGTCGCCCGCGTGGGACGACTATTTTTATAACAAAGAAAAAATTGAAACAAAGAAGAAGTATTGAAACCTGCAGTTGTTGTTGAATACAACAAAAATATGGGTGGAGTGGACTTGAGGGACCAAATGCTGGAAAGTTATTTGATGGAAAGGAAACGGGGCACAAAATGGTATCTGAAAGTGTTCAAACGATTACTGAATATAACAATTTTAAATTCTTATGTAATCTGGAAGGCCAAACACAGACCATCTCTCTTTTAGATTAGGTTTGATCAAAGGAGTTATCGAAAAATATCAACCTGGTGTTCCTAAACAAGTACATGGTAGGCCATCAACCGAGCCACCTCCGTCTCGTCTTACAGAAAGGCATTTCATTGATAAGATTCCTGCTACTGGGCAAAATCCAAACCTCAAAGAAGATGTGTGGTGTGTAATAAACATGGAAGGAGGAGAGACACAGTGTATTGGTGTCCAAATTGTGAGGCAGGCCTATGCCTTGAAGAATGCTTCAAGGTTTACCACACTACCACTAACTTTTAGTGTAAGTAACCATGTTTTGTTATATCTCGGTCAGGATAAATAATTAAATTAATTTATTTTATCACTAAATAGGTTTTTTCTGTTCATATTTAATGTAAAAAATTATATAAAATATCCCTATAAGAGTATTTTATAATTTTTTTTTGTCCTTATAGTAAAAAGAGTCAAAATAAAGGAACACGGGTAAAAAAGTGGTGCAGCCTGGGTTGGACTGGACTTTAAAAAAAAATGTGTTGAAGAGTTAAAAACATTATATAACAATTTCAGTGTTATGCTATGCTTAAAAAAGTGAAATAAATATTGTTTGTTGATTATATTTAACATATTTGTTCAGAACATGAATAGTACAAGACACTATGTCTCCTTATTCTTGTACTGATATTATATTTATCGTTTAACCCATTGCGGACGGTGGAAAACTTCGATACTTAACACCCTGCGGCTGGAGCTATTTGCATTGGTAGATTGAGCGGCCACAACGAAAGTCTGGGGTACATATCACAATTTACTGACAACAGTTCTTTATTACACTAACTGCTAAAAGATATTTTTATACATTTCTTAAATAAATAAATCTGAACGTAATAAATAGGGAACTAAAATATTTTCTCACATTTATTTGAAGCTCTGAAGGAACAAAACATACCGCCATTTACAAACAAACTAATATAACAAACATCTGAGTTCATTCTACTGTATTATTATGTAAACAACAAACCCAGCCGAGAGCATCCAAACGTATTCTATTAGAAATGTCATAAAATAAAATGGTTATTGCTAAACTCAGAACAGAGGACTCAGTGTGAGTGGTTTTGGTCTACGGTCCACTGAGTGGTAGGAGACACACACACACACACACACACATATATATTAATGATAATACAGTAGAGCTGTAAAAGTCTGAACCATAAATAATCCGGATTCAACCCTGACAAAAAATATTTTTTGTTTACATGTAAAGTACCCACTTGTATAAAACAAAAATACACGCTGTCCCAGAGTACACATAAATAGCTGATATGTTGTTTGACATATGCATATGTACATACCCCATAAGTTTTGTAGTATTTTTCATTCATTGTGTTCAACATTTAACTTATTGTACAGTATTTGCTTGATTACTTGGGTGTCCTCTTTCGTTTTAAGGGGGGGATGAGGATAATAATGAAAATTAAATTGGGTAGCTGAAGCTTTTATGTCATCAGAAATGATGATGGTGTGGTTTGCAACCAGATGTGCAACAGACAATTAATTGTTGGCTTCTTTGCTTTTATTTAAACAAATTACAATCTATATATTAAACCCAACAGTTTAAACGGATGAGCAATATTTTATTACACTAAAAAAGCTTAAAATGCATACCTATTAAAATATAGTATGAAAGTGTGTTTCTTATCCAAAAATATTACATCTAATTTCTGTAATTTTTATTAAATTGCGCCCAATTGGTCCAAAAACCATCCTAAATTTTAAAAAGTTGTTTTAAACAGAAAACTACAGAATATTAAGACAATTAATTAATGCTCTTCAGATTGTGAATGTATACTCAGGTGAATACGAGAAATAACAGAAATGATTGAGGTCCTACATTTTTTATTGATTCAGAACAGACTACAATGAGATTTAGCGTTGTTGCAGACCTGCCATCTGTTCCACTGAACCCCCATGAGGGTGGCGTTCCAACTTCTTCACTCCCTTGTTGCGTTCCCGTAAGTCCATCTCTGCCTGATACAGCTTCCTTGTCTCATTTAGCTTGTGGAACTCCTAGATACACAGCTTTAGTAATTTACTTTATTTTAAATGAATTTATTATCAGAATTTTGTTAATTTTCATCATCATTATTGTAGTTATGAGTTGGCTACCTAGTGTTGCTTATATGTGATGCATATAAAAAAATCTTAGAACTGTTTTCCAAATGTGAATTCTTATTAAGACCAACCAAACTGGTTTGACTTTAACCACGTACTAAATTGTTTTTGTGTACTTTTTTATTATATTAAGCTCAAAACAAAATTAAAACGGTCTTAGATAAAATAACCTACATTTAATACAAAGGTTATTCTGATAAAATCAAGTAAAAAAATACACCAATTTAAAATATAGCTGTTCATTAAAGAAAAAAAGTTTTACAAAATACGTGACGTTAACCAGCTATGTAGTGACACAAATATGTATTATCGTATATATTTATCAGATTCACATTTAACATGTTGAATTTTAATTTTTAAATCAAATTATTACACAGTATTTAATTTTTTGTAATAATATTATATACACTAGATTACCCTCAATGTAACTATTACTTATAATGTACCAGTAATGGGAGGCTTTTCCTGTACAGGAATTTTTCTAAAACCGATTGTGACAACATTTATAACTTAAACATTTTTTCAAGTAACAAAGGTTTATGACCTATTAAACTCCATCTTGCTCTTGCTAACCTATTCACTATTGTATTCTCAGTAATCCCCCACGCCTTGGCACATACATCAGAGTGGCTTGTGGATAGCCTGCACTTTAAGTAATAATAGACAGACAGTCCCACTGACCAGCCTTTTAGCTTTTTTAAAGAGCCTTCTGGCTTTTACTTTTACTGTGTTCAACCAAGGCACACTTCCCTTTGCCATTTATTGCTTCGAAAGGTTTTGCCACCTTCTATCATAGGCTTTGGGGGTAGCACTATAAGGCTGTTGGCCCTTTGGTCAGGACTGTCTCTTTCCCAAACAGCCAAATCCAGATGCACCAAAATTGCCTGTAGGGGTTTTAGCGGTACAACATCAAATCCAGCAATTTGTGGAACAATCCACTATTATACTAAGCCCTGTTGTTTTAATGTTGAACAGTTTATGATTTTTAACAGAAAAAGATGGCTTTCTGGACAAATGCAATTTGTTTACCTACATGAAGCAGCAATTTACAATCAAACCTGAACTTCCTTCCACATTACATTTTAAAACTGCATACTTTTAATAGTGTTAGCCCTACTAACTAGCATGATGCCATTACTAATAATGTATTTGTAAAGATACTCTTCCTTATGAGTAATGTCTATGTTGTTCCACAATATGTGATGGGTATTGGTGCCACATTCAATGATAAGATTATCCATTGTGTAAGTATTGGATAACGTTGCAAACCAACAGGCTATCATAACCATCACTCGAGAAGTACCACCTCAATTTTCCCTCATGGGTCTGCAACCATAGAAGGACTGTAATCAGATTTCTCTAAGTATGAATTCTGGAATCGTCAAGAATATAAAGTTGTCAAACATCACAATGGTAGCTCCATGTTTCAGCCGATTACTGTCTTTATGATAAATTAATTTACCTGGACTAGGAGGAATCCATTAATACGTCACCTTTAGACCTGCAGGCAGTAGAACCACAACTTCTGTAAAATCTCCACCGCTGCTGATAAAAAAGTCACGAAGATTGAATGGTGGTGGAAGGAGGGATCGGTGGGAACAGGAAGGGTAGAAGATTATGAAGGAAGTGACAGAACATCATCTTCAGGTGTCTTCTTAGGTAGAGTAGTTGGACTCTGAAAACCTTGTGAGCCGAAAGATCAGCCAGGTCAGCCTCCATACACAAGGACTGAGGTAGTGAAACACCTAACAGTGATTGGTGTTTTCAGAGGATTTTGCTTGTTGTATGCTATGGGAATCTCACAAGTATCTAGGGAACTAGAACAGCCTCATCAGAGCCCTGTTTGGTGAAGGTGAACTATATTAAAATTGGATAATATCTGATATCCAGACTCCACATACTCAAGATCAAGTATGTTCCCTGGACCATTTAGCACACGCTGTTACGCCTTGGCTTGGGAAATCAGAAAAATGAGGATAGAATAGCATGTAAGTGTTTTGGTTAGCAGGTGATCCGACAGATTAGAGTAGAGAAAACCAAAATAGAAAAATATTAGAAAATGCAAAAGAAAGACACTCAGTCTGGTGGAATTTCAATTGAAGAAAATTGGACCAGGCTGTTCCCAAGTTGACGAGTATGAATAGTACAGCTCTTAGAAAAAAGCATTAGTAGCTGTGTGTGTTGCTTGGGCAAAACGACTTTGCACATGTAGGAGTATGAAGCCCTCAACACTTGCCTCACCCGTTCAATATAATAATATTTGTTGTAATTTTCTGCTTATAAAAATATAGTGTATAGGCAACATTAGTTTAACCAGCCAAAAGGTTATCTAGATTACCTTTTGGTTCAGATGTGATAATTAATAGGGTGTCTACTGTTCTAAAATACATATGTTTAAATTGTCTACATATGTAATGGACTTTCAGAAAAGACTACAATTTTGGAACATAAAATTAGTAACTGAAAACAGACAATTTAAGTGTGCAGCTCGGAAACAATTCATCGGGAACTCTGTAAAGTTTTCAACAAATGTACACAGCACTAGAATATCTTTTTAAACATTTTACGATCTAATAAGGATTTAAAATATTACCTTTGCTTGTACATCCAACTGGTGCTCTGTATCATTTAATGTGCTTTGGTAATCTGTTTTCAACCTTTCTAGTTGTTTGACCAAACGAATTAACTCTGCCTGTAAAAGAACAATTCACTGACTATGTAAATAACTATAAAAAAATTACATCCATGTGCTTAGATAAAGCTTGCATCTTGATATCACACTCCTTGTTATGATACTGATAATGAAAGAAAGAACCAAAATGAATCAAAGTACTTTGGTATCGAATCAAAGTATAGAAGTAGCTAATGGCATATGTCAACACTCATGGTTTTATTTCTTTAAATTTTATTTTTGATGAGAATAAATTTTATGGGTAAGAGGATTTGTTATGGACATTTCCAATTGTTGAGTGATAGAAAGTTCTTAAACTATGTCTAATAATTAATAATTTTTCATTTTAATAATCCTGTTGCCAACTTATTATCTTCTTTCAAACATTTTTTAAGGTTTATTTTACTATTGCATACATATTCAAACATTACAAAATTACCTTCAAACATATAAAATAGTATGCAGTGTTCATAAACTAACTGTAAATGTATTACTTTAATTATTGACTTGCCTGTGATAAATTATCTAGATTAAGATCTGTAATGTCAGTCTCTGCATCTAAAACAAATCATAATCAATAGTTAATAGTTTGTATTATTAGAATACATTTATTGTAATTTATTAAACTTTCACCTTAATATTTTATATACTACATGGTTTTTTTTTTAAACTTAATAACAGTACTATAATTTCATACACCCAAGCTTCAATTTTACTGAGCCAGTAACCTCAGCCATTATGTTATTGCAATCAGTGTTAAGTTAATCTTTGGCAAGTTTGGGATTAAATATCTTAGAAAATCTTAGAGCAAAAATGTTCTTGTACATCGGATCAAAAACTACAAAGTGTATATTTACTTAAATAGTTTTGAAAATAAAAACTTAAATTTTCTCGTTCAAATAAAAAAATAATAAAACCTGGAATAAAAATACTCATTTGTTCTAAAATTTATCAAAGTGATATTAAGATTGACATATGAACAACACTCGAAGCTCATGTGGGCCACATAATTATACAGAAAAAAGTAAAAGTACAAAAAATGTAGAGATAAACAAATTTAATTCACTAGTGTTCTAGGTCACTGCAATTAGAGACAAATATGTATTTTTACATATTGACAATCAGTTAATATTCTGCAGCTTAGCTTTAACTAATTAGACTTCAAAAAATATTATTTTAATGTTCTTTTATTTGATGTCTTAATTATTATTTTGTTTTACCTTTCAGTATACGCAATTTCTCACTCTCTAAGGTTACGTCTTTTTCCAATTTAGAATTGGCCTTAAGCTGTGCCTGCCATCTTTGATAACCATCGCAAGAAGTATTTGGAGGATTCACTGGAAATAAAAATTAATAAATCAAAAGCACTAATAATGAATTCTTGGAATAATATTGAATAAACTAGAACAAATATAACATTTGAGTTGGGAATAAAGCAGCAGGAAGAATTTAATTGAATACAAATCATTGGTAATTGAACTGTGTTGCAGTACCTGAAGTGTAATTAAACTATTATTGCCATCAGTGAGACCTCTAAAACTGGTATTAAGATTGGGTCCTACAGAAGATCAAATAGCTTGTATAGATAAGAATAAATCTCTAAGAACTGTTATTTATGAAGAAGGAAGAACAAACTGATCAAGGAGCTTCAAGAGATTAGATCAAATCATTTTTATTCGTTCAATATACATACATAATGACGTCTGGCAATGTCTATGTATGACAAAATTTATATTCTGCCTGTTTATCTGCAGTAAATCTGCATGTATTTCAAAAACAAGTTGAGCCAAAGGGTAACATTTTTGCATTAATATTTATTTCTTCATAGGTAACACTGAGTTTGATGAACGTACATGTTCCTCCAATGGATGTCACTTATTCTATTTTTAGCAAAGCCTGTTACTCGACACTTGGTCTGGTGTACCTTTTATACCCTTAATGAAAATAATAGAAACACATATTTTATTATTAATAAACTATTCATATTTAATACTGTTTTACAGACATGGTCAAGGTTGAATTAAAAAAAAATTAACCACTAAAGTAACGCTAACATTGTTCATTCAGTTTTATATAGAAAATTCTTAAAACAGGATCATAACAAATTAATAAATACTTAAATCTAATATTGAATCTTACGAGCTTAACTTAAGCTCTAGAGATCCTGTGTTTGACCTTGACTGAGACATACCCGTCACATGCTGGACATATCCCCCAGCTCCACTGGACCGCCACTGAGACACAATCGCGGGAGAAGGCAACTGCCGTGAGACACCCAAGTGAGCATCCAAGAGTTAGCCCTATCCCACACACCCAACTGGCCAACGACAAAGGCATCCATCGTCACTGTGAAGCCGCAGGCGCGCAGGAATTGGACGAGGCATAAATTGTGTACTTCCTCTCTCAGGCCTCGACTATGGAACGCCAACCATCCTCCAAAGGGCATGGTGGCATCGACGACTCGGATAGTTTTACGTCTATCGTCGATGACCACCATGCCCGCGCGGAGAACAACTAAGTCATCCGGAATCTCACGGACGACCAGCAGGTGGTCCAGATGAGTACGCTGAGTCCGGCGCACCTCAACCCCCGTAAATGAGCTGAGTGCTTAAAACTTTAAACTTCTTTATTAACACAGTTCGAACATTACAGTTTTTTTGTGAAAGTCATAATACTAAAAATATATCATTGACCATTATAGTAGTATAATACAACGAATCACAAGTCTATACAATAGCTTACAAATAAAAAATCACGAGAGAACAGCGACCTGTTGACCTTAGGTCGTCTGTTCCTCAAGTGCCTCCTGAAGGCTACAAAAAGCTCTTCCAATCAATTATCAATTATTTAAAAATTATGTGGAAGGGAATAGTAAAACTTAGGTCCAAAAATTAAAACTGAATTTTATGAAAAGGAAAGACGGAATCAGGCAACTGGACTTTCCTTGTGTCTAATGTTATAATTATGACTGGGGATTGAAAAGCTGTGTTTTGTAAACACAAAAACTACTGTGTGATGAACGAGAGGGCATGCCAGAGTGAGATTACCACTTGATCGGAAGAACCCCCTACAGCTATTTCGCTGGTTCAGCCCCAGAAAATCCTTAATGCTCTTCTTTGGATACAGAACATCCTATTGACAGAGTGATCACTGCAATGCAGCGATGAAGTGGTCGAGCAACGCGTCATGCCACTTAGAGACCACGGACATCAGTACATTTCTTTTTGGGTAGAACAATCGAAATGTTGTAAAGCTCGTTTGGTTTAAATTAGAAGACTCTGCATCCCAATTTCTCAGGTAAGTAAACTTTATCAGAATCCTTCAAAGAATAATTATCACTACGACATTTTAATATTCTGAGACAATTATCATTGGCTACAGAAATATAGTTTCTTGTGGTAAAATACTTATACTATAATACTAAACTGGATTGATATACATTATAACAAGTAATAGTAATTTTTACAATTTATTGGTACTGAGTGTGACTCTAAAGTCTAAGTTTTTATAATGAAATATGTGTAAATTTGAAACGTATAACGGAATTCTAAACTTTAGTGCCATATTTATAGCGGAGCCTAAGATGCGCGGCCGGTAGCTGTCAACTGACTAGCGTCTCCCTTAGCTCTACAAGGTGGCCAGATAGTAAATAGATGTGAGAGGATTCACTTCCTGTATTGATCATCATATTACTACACATTGGCGTAACTAGGACTTGGCTTTGGGAGGATATGAATGTGATTGAAGAGTACATCACAATGGGTAGTAAGGAATAAATTGAATATATCTATTGTACAGGGTCATCGAAAAATAATGCCTAGATTTTAAATAACTGTCATAAAAAAACTATTAAAGGTAATTTAAAGGTTGTAGTCTTAAAATGTGCGGAAAGAAATATTTTTTTTCATACCTTAGTATGTTTCAATGTGAGCACCGTTCGTTGCCTAGCAGATATCAAGTCTGTAGTCAACTTCCTGCCACGGGCGTCCAATCATATCTGGCGTAACAGTTAAGATTGCGGAAGAAATTCGCTCCCGAAGATGGTCCAAATCCCGAATCTTTTCTGCGTAAACTATATTTTTTATGTACCCCCAGAAAAAGAAATCCAAAGGGGTAAGATCAGGACTTCTAGGAGGCCATGAAATGGGGGCTGCTCTACCAATCCAACCGTTTGGGAAGCGTGCGTTTAGTGCAGCGCGTACCTCGCGATGGTAGTGAGGTGGAGCCCCATCTTGCATAAAAATGATTCGCTGTCCAGTCTGTTGTTCGATATCGTCTAATTGGGGGAACACAAACAGTTCAAGCATGTCCAGGTAAACTAGGCCTGTAATGGTTTTTTCTACAAAAAAGTAAGGTCCAATAACTTTGTCATGAAATAACGCGCACCACACATTGAGTTTGGGAGAATCACGCACATACTCGTGGATTTCGTTTGGCTGTTGCGATTCCCATACACGGCAATTGTGACGATTTACACATCCATTTATGTGAAACGTAGCTTCATCACTAAACAACACTCTCTGTAGAAAATTTGGATTATCATCAATTTCATTTAACATAAAACTTGCAAATTCAGTTCGTTTAGGGCGGTCGGTAGGTTTTATTTGCTGTTTTATCTGAATTTTATACGCATGAAGTCTTAGCCGTTTGTGCAGTACATTTTGTATTGTTGTTTTTGGAATGTTTAGTTGAAGACTTCGTCGAGCAATGGATTTTTTTGGGCTCCTAACACAAGATTGCCGGATACGCTCAACATTCTCGTCTGATGTTCTTGGTCGGCCTGGTCTAGATTTTTTGCCGACGGTCCCTGTTTCCCTAAACTGGTTAAACCATCGAACGATAGCTTTGTTATCAGGTGCTGTTTGACCAGGATATGTTCTCCGAAAGAGCCGCTGTACACTGACAATTGACTTTGACTCCGAGTACCAAATCACGCACTGTGCTTTTTGTTGCACGGTCAACATCGTACTGAGCGGCGGCGCGTCTGTGGCCGGCTGACCTTGACGATTGCGCAGCTTGTCTGCGCATCACAAAGACAGGGAAACACAATCAGACGAACTAAAAACAAAACTTGCGTTCACCAGTTATCGTCCAGTGAAAGAATTACTCATTTAACATGAAAGGTTTTGATGTTATAATTTTATTAAATCTAGGCATTATTTTTCGATGACACTGTACATTTGTATTAATTAAATATAGACATAATTCAAGATAAAACATTTAGCTGTTGAATTTAAGAAAGGTTGAGTTGATGTAATAGGGATAATGTTATTTATTTTTAGGGCTCTGAGGGAGGGGGTTCTATCCCCTCCCTCATTCCCCCTTAGTTACGCCATTGCAATACTACATACAGTCCTATTTCAACTAACTGTTGCATAAATTACAAAGTGCAACACATTGGCTGTGGTGTTCGCACAATACTACTTCTCCGGTTATCCTAAAGTGACTCGTGTCGCAAAACAACATATAATATATCTATAGATGCATCATAGTTTAGACTCAAGACTGTGTAAGTCCCGCAGTCTCACAATTTTCATTCGTTCATTTCCATAATATTCTGATACTGATTGCTTTAGTATTGATCTGGGCCTGTTAATATTATGAGTTAAATCATCACAGTTATACTTACGGTTTGGATCTTGTTTTCTTATATACTGCAACTCCTTTTCCAGTTTTAAAATAGTGGCCTCTAAGTTTTTATTATCAGCAAACATTTTATCCCTGAAAATAAATAAATATGTAACTAAATGCCCTATTGACGGAAGGCTCTCAGTGAAGAAGTAATTCATCTTGCCTCAGAGCTTTCTCTTTGTATAGTGTTTAAGGTACAGTTTGAAACCTCCACGACGTGACCAATGCCGATTTTTTGTTAGAGATATACAAAAGCATGAAACAGCTAATGCGCATGAGGAAGAACAATATTCCACCACTCTCATTATCATTTCAGTTTTGTTTTCTAAAACTCTTCTGTTACGTCTCTCAAACTGCAGTCACCGATTTTGGACAGAGCCTGCAATCGTCTAAATTGAAAAAAGCAAAATTTATTATGAAATATATATTTCTAGTAAAAAATACCTTACACTTATTCGCAATAGGAAATCGAATGACATAATGATCCTCTTTGATGTTTAAACAGGTAACAGCCCTCTTCTTTTGGCAGAATTCCACCAGAGAGGATCTCCTTCCCACTACATATTACACCTCCCTTTACGCGTATTACTCACAATCTCTAAGCAATAGTCACATTACTCCTAGTGCTCTTTTGGACTTAAATATCGTGTAGCTGCTAAAGATCTTGTTTTTCGTAATTCTAAATGTGTGTACTTTGTTTATTATGACACTAATGTTGCATAAACACATACAAAAATCAAGTGACGTATTCAAAAATAGCCAAGAGCGGATCTCTTAAGCTGTCGGGTGAAAATAATGGAAGTATTACTTTTACTAACAACTTTTACGATTAATTTACATTACACGCATTTTCATTATTATAAACTCATTTCAAACACACATACTGCGAAGCCAATGAAGTAAGTACCTATATGTTTCAATGCAACTATGCAAGCAATACATTTAAAAACGAATTATTTTTAAACATATATCTTATTACGTTATTATACTATATTATGTAATACTATATTCACCTATACTTCATTTCTTGTTCAAGTTCCGCTTTCAGATTCATAACTTCAACACTTTCCTTCATATTCACCTTCATATTTACCTTTGTATTGATTAAACAAGAAAGATGGTCATAGCAACTTTTGTTTTCCTTCTTACATCCTGTCTACTTTCCTGGAATTGATTATCGTGGAATAGATGACTATTATTACTATCATTATTTAGTCTAACATATTCGAACATTAGCATTATTATTTATATTATAATAATGCATTATTAAAACTAAATTTCTGAAACTTTAATAATATTTACACGTATTAATATTTAAGTTTCATGGTAAATCTTTGTTACTGCTTGTATATTAGTCTAGGTTAGATTACATTAGATTAAAAGAGGGTTATGAAGGACTATTAGTTACCAATACATAAACCTAAATTTATTGCGCACCCCAAGTTCCGCTAGTAGGGTTCCCTTCCCAGTAC
This sequence comes from Homalodisca vitripennis, assembly GCF_021130785.1. Classification (NCBI taxonomy): domain Eukaryota; kingdom Metazoa; phylum Arthropoda; class Insecta; order Hemiptera; family Cicadellidae; genus Homalodisca; species Homalodisca vitripennis. The sequence continues at coordinate 126,908,280 of NC_060211.1, read as the reverse complement.
CTTCAACAAGATCCAAAAGTTTCTGTCCAATGCCTTGCATTAGATTCTGTCAAATTAGAGGCCATAAAAAGCACAGGGTTGAAAAAGTATCACTATCCGTTGATCGATATAATTTCCAGTCAATCACAAATTAGCACAAGCTAAACTAGCGTAAATTTCAGCCTCAAAGACTGTGCAGTGCTCTCTCGGACTCTCGCTGAGAGCAGTTCTAGGAGGTGACCTCATAACCAGATCTGCCCTCTGTCAAGGAGCCATATAAAAATGCTATTTCAGAATACAACGAAATTACAACTACAGTGTAAGCAATACATATATATAGAGTTACCTTAGTCCTATTATTATTTATACAGGGTGAGTTTTTTAAAGTGATCCAATAGCTAACTTTTTAATTACATGACTTAGCACCACACTTTAAATTTGGAACTTGCTCAATTTTAAGTTTTACTCAGGAATACACTTTCAAATTTTTTGAAGATGGCCGCCATTTTCCAATATGGTGGCCAACTTTAAAATCTTTTATGGAACATCCTGTATTTTATGTTGTTTTTAGGTTATACTCTAAAAAATAAAACCTTTTTGTACTTGAGAGTTTTTCCATATCTCTAATGGTTCAGGAGCTACGCGGACTGGAAGTTTTCATAATTTTTTCCAATATGGCGCCCAACTTTAAAATCTTTTATGGAACACCCTGTATTTTATGTTGTTTTTAGATTCTAATCTACAAAATAAGATATTTTTGCTTCTGAAAGTTTTTCTATATCTCTAATGGTTCAGGAGCTACGTGGACTGGAAGTTTTCGGATTTTTTCGGACTGATGGTGAAAACTTTCAGTCCACGTAGCTCCTGAACCATTAGAGATATAGAAAAACTTTCAGAAGCAAAAATGTCTTATTTTGTAGAGTAGAATCTAAAAACAACATAAAATACAGGGTGTTCAATAAAAGATTTTAAAGTGGGCGCCATATTGGAAAAAAATTATGAAAACTTCCAGTCCGCGTAGCTCCTGAACCATTAGAGATATGGAAAAACTCTCAAGTACAAAAAGGTTTTATTTTTTAGAGTATAATCTAAAAACAACATAAAATACAGGGTGTTCCATAAAAGATTTTAAAGTTGGCCACCATATTGGAAAATGGCGGCCATCTTCAAAAAAATTGAAAGTGTATTCCTGAGTAAAACTTAAAATTGAGCAAGTTCCAAATTTAAAGTGTGGTGCTAAGTCATGCAATTAAAAAGTTAGCTATTGGATCACTTTAAAAAAACTCACCCTGTATATCTATATCGAATTAAGTGCATTCTGCATTACTTTCTAAAAATAGCTTATATTTTTCAATGTATTGTAAGTTACTTTGAATCATAGCATTATTTTATTTAACTTTTTAAATCATCATATTTTGAACAATTTCAACATCTATAACTATAAAGTGACCTTAATATTAATTTTGTACGGTATTAATAAAATATTAACAATAAAAAGGTTTGACAAACTTTAAAATCATTTATACGATTTAAAACTTATTGTTTTTGGCCTCTGAAAAAATGCAGACATAAAACTAAATGGTAATATAGGAGAGGTACTCTTTTAACACTACGAAAACCTGGGAAGTGAAATGATAAGACTCGAATAAGTTAAAATATATAATTCAAGTATTTTTACTAAGAATTTGACCATTTAAATATATGAGATCCGATGTACGAAATTATTCTATTAGTTATAATATGTTCATTGACAAATTTTAAATACTATGTACTGTAAAATAATTTAATTTCACTAAAATTTAACTAAAATACTGGTACTGAATTAATCTTAAGATCGTACCCTAATATTTGGCAAAAAATCTTTATTTAGTTTAAACATTTAGGTTATACATACATTACTGTGTTTAATTAGAACTCCCTTTAAGAAGAAAAGCCTTTGATTAAGTATTTAGACTAAATAAGAAGGAAGTAACAAACTAGAAATATTAGGTACATGAAATCAATTTAATTCATCGATTAGCCGCTATTTCAATTAAAGCTATCTCACATTTTAAGCATTTATGAGTATTTAGGTGACTACATATTAATTTCTAAGAGTTATAGCTTATTTTCAAGAAAAAAAAATTGAATTTTAATTGTGATTTGCCAACAACAAAGTGTTTTAAAACAAGAGACGATAACATTATAAACTAACTACTTAATCACCGAATGTCTAAAAAATTATCATTATTTCAAGATGCTTAGAATAAAAAGTTTGAATGAATGAATTATGTAATTCTGTTTACATTTTATACTAGAAAGCATAAGTAAGTTAACAGTTTACATGTGTCTGTATCCAATTATTGTAAGTTTACTGTATATGATAATGAGGGTGTGGCTTCACACTGCCACAGCTCATAGTGCCTAAACTTATAGCGCCACAGAATTGGCTAACTGCTCACAGCGCCAACAAAATTCCTGACACTATACAGGACGCACTGTAACGCTTGGGCCAGGCTGCCGCGTTGCATTGCGGCGGTGCCATTTTGCAAAAGGACCCACTTTCCAAAAGTTATCCTGTAGATTTATGAATTCCCATTATCCAATATCATAGGGACACTACGTCTGCCAAAAAAATTAAATATGAGAAAATTTATATGACTTACATTCATAGTACATAAGAAACGTCATGTCACTTTTTGGTGGCAAATTCGTGGTCGTAATCGTTATGGAAAAATCGTCATCCACACGCTTGATTAGAAATACAGGCCACATTACGTCTCCTTTTTATGTAATATAATTAAATATGTTGTTTGGCGATTGGTATTATATTTGTAAGTGTCTAGCCTGACATGTGTTGCACTATAAATGTAAGTACAAAAAAGAATTGAATGTATACTATAACTTGTGAAGCCGTCGAACATTCACATGGAACTTCTCAGTGCTTAAATTAAATTTTGCATAGTATGACTTGTAATCAACCAACTATATTATATGCGTGTGACAACTGCTTTTAATAAACTTATTAAAATTGACAATAGTATCGTATAAAACTATGCGAATGTGTGTAACAAAGCAATAGGCCTATTGTATTTAAAGTACATATTTTACAGCAGTGGAACATGCAATTTATTTGTTTTAACTTCTCTGAACTTCTTAAAATCGTGGTGTTAGATAAATAGATAGAAAACATAGATTAATAATAAGTTTGCCTACAACCTCTCCGATTTTAAGAATATTATTTTAACGGTTTAATGGATTATAATTTCAACTGATACAAATATTTTATTTTAGGCCAAAACGTATTTATCTATGTTTTTCGTAGTCTAAATATGAAAAGAAATATTATAGTAAACACTGTGAGAACCATTCGTCCCGTCTTTGGTCGGCAATCCTTACTATGTTTGAACAATCATTCTCCCCATATGTAGAGAAAGATAAAACAATGAAACTACATGTTCACTTAAAAAAAAAAAAAAAAAAAAAAAAAAAAAACCAATGTTTTAAATCGGAATAATGGTGATCGGTAAATTTAATGTACAGCAAAAACCTTTTATAAAATGTCTTTGAATTTACAACATGTATACGATCTTATAGTAAATTCCATTAAAATAACTATTTGATTATTGCAGAACTTTAAACATATAAATATTTGATTTAGAAAGCTTATTTCAACCCGTATATGAGACTGTGCATAGTATGATATCGAATCTACTATTACGTAGGAGACAGAAGAATATTTATATAATTATAAGAGAAAAACTAATAAGTGATACAATATGAATAATTAAATATTAAATGTATAGCGAATATTATGCAGTAATCGAGCATACGTAGGAGTTGTAATGTGTGCGTGCTCAACTTTTCCTAACATTCTAGTTTAAATGAAAACTGTTTAAAAGTATTATCCTCCAATAAATTTGTATTTTTTGTCAAAATGTAAATGTATTATATGTTTTAAATTTGCCTTTCACCAACAGCACCATGTATATTAATATATTACCATTGATAACATTCTTATGGTTGTACACAGACGTTTCCTGATAAAACTAACATTTTTTAAATATGACTTCTTAGCTAACAATATACACAGTTTTCTCTCTAGCTATATCATTATGAGTCACTCGAAATTTAAAATAATGGTGTGTGGTAATGAATTGAATAGTTGAATGTCATATTTATATGACTGAGGCTTATAATTCCCAAGTACAGATCTGTGTAGCCTTTGCAGGAATTTCTCCAATTAATATATATTTATCTACATCATATAAACATTTCAGATTGGAAATAAATAAAAGCAATTGAATAAAACAGAATTATTTGAAACCTTGTTAGATTCTGTTATCTTCATCCGAAACCCTATTTTACGAAATTATCGTTAGGTAAATTTATGATATGTGTTAGCTCCCCTAGGTATTCTAGTCGTAGATAGTCTTAGAGTTTTGACATTACATGATAGGTTTTACGTTCAAATAATAAAAATTGATTTTCTTGGTTTGCAGTAATAAAAATACCATAGCAAAGATTTAAATTTTGAGGGAAGACAACGGAATTGGAACACCTAAACATTGTTGAATCTTCCAAATTAAGGCAAATTGGCCTATTCATGGGTTGGAGTGGGATTTAACACCATAGGAGAAATGTAAATTGACTAACAATAGTTTTCGAACCGTTATGGTAACTCTAACATCGGTGCAGTAAGAAAGAGTTTATGGAGACCAGATATAAAAAGAATTGTTACTGTCAAATTAAATGTAATCATGGTCTCATCTCATTGCATAGAGTAAAAAATAAAAGAGATATCACGGTTATTTCTCTTTGGATTCGTTGTTGATGCCCCGGGAAGTTGTTTGTTTATACAATAATTGACTGAAGTTTTCGTAAATTGGAGTCTGTGCTATCTACTGATTAGACTCTAGACTAGATTGACCATTTATTAGGATGGGAGGGTTTAGTGTATTGAGATTATAATAATTTTAGTTTCTCCTCCATCATTTTATGTTCCAATCGTTTGTTAATTGACTGGTGTATGTAACGATTCGGAATACTGATAATGAATCTAAGTTGTTTCTGTTGTTTGTTACAGAAAGGTGAGTGTTAAGTTGTGTTATCATGACATAGGTTATATGTTTGAAGTAAAAGACCTTTCGAATGGTAGGTTATGTGTTTACTAGCCTGCATAGAAATTTGGTTCTTCTAAATTGATGCAATACAGTAGGCTTAGTTTAAAACCCTTTAGGTTAAACTTGCACTCTGGTCTCTTTGGCTAAAAAGACAACTAATGATATTTCGGTAGTTTCGGTTTTAAGGTATAGTAAAAAGTTCTCTTGTGGAATTGAGTAATCATTCGATCCCCAAAAGTGTGGCGAAAGAAAAATTGCACAGTTAGCAGCGTTTTCAAACTCAATACCTAGCCCTTTGAGGTAACATTCTCAATAGCCAGCTGCTTGATGTGTTGAGTTGTTTATATTATTTTTTTAGTGTGTTTGTAGTCAATTACTATTGTTATGGTAACTATGATCGACAGTGCAAGAAGAAGAAATTGCATAGTTGGCTGTGCTTGTTTATTGTGACTGGCACAGATAGTTTATTAATACATGAAACAGTTCTCGCGTTGAGGATTATTTAAAGGGGTAATGTTCGATGGGTGGGGTAAGAGGAGGGGGATGGCAGGTGCAACCAGTAGACTACTAGCAGCACTATTGCAGATATTGGTCTGATCGCGTCTAGAGTTTTATTTTACTTTGTTATCATAACACTTAGGGGTACTGTTTCTCCATATATATATATATATATATATATATATATATATATATATATACATATATTATTTCATCAGTATTTTTACAGTTTTCGAAACCAAAGCACTTGCGATATCTATTTTAAGCACTTATATTTATGTTTTTAGCCATGCTAGCATGCTCTTCACTTGTGGAGCAGATAAAACTGACTGTCTGCACTCATCAGACACGTGCGCGCATTGACACTTATCCACTGCGCAACCAAGGCCCGTTTCATGTCTAGGTAATCTGTCAACACCCAGTGACACCATAAAAGGAGGTTTTATAAAAAAAATTTGGACTTTCAAAACTTAAGACTTAATTGTTTTTTTTTTTTTACTTTCTAAGCATTTTATATTTGAAAAACAACATTGGCTAAAGTAGCCTAGACATGTTTACCAAAAAATATTTCTTATATATTAGTTTAAAAGGCTGCATTATAATAAGCAGCCACAACAATCTTTGATTTTATTGGTTTGATAAAAGTCTCAAAGCAAGAGATAGGCCTACATTGATCAATAATTGCTTAGCTAGAATCAAATTTATGAATTTTCATGAACCTGAATTTCTTCTTGTATATGTGATTCAAAAGTATTAATTACTATTAAGCTATACTAATCCGATGTAAATGTGTAACTTAAATTTGTTGGCTGTGTATATATGTTTTTTAATTTTGAATCTGGTTTTGATTGACAGATTTTCGAGTTGGATGACAAAAGTCTTCATGTGCAAACATTAACAATATACCACCAACTATGACATCTCCAGTTTCTGAGTTGCTCGTTCAGGATAGTTTATGTAAAGTAAGTTCCAAATAGCCTAGCTATTATTGACTACCACTACTTAGCCCTTTCAGTAATAATGACGTCTTTAAACATTATCAAATGGTGTTCTAGAGGAGTGAGATTTTCCACATGAGAATAATTCCCAAAAATAAAAATCACTTTTATGTGTTTAAAATATATGTATTTGTTTATTATAGGTTATTCACATTTAAAAAGTGCAGAATTTAAATTTAAGCGATTTACAGATGAGTTAAAACTTTTTTTGTGAAAGTCTTTTAGTACGCAAGATATATATATATATATATATATATATATATATATATATATACATTAAATTGTATAAATGGCAATAGCCTTATTTAATTACAATATATATATATATATATATATATATATATATATATATATTATACACAAAGCTATATTACAGTCAGGACATACATATATTATATTTTCTTATCTTATCACAGTTTCCCATGTTGTATAATTTATAACAGTGGTTCCCAACCTTTTGTGTTTGGCGACCCACTTCCAAATGTTTTTTCAAATTCGCGACCCATCCCTCACCCGTGATTTTATATATACATATGTATATTATGTATATATAAACATTAATATAAAATACACATGATTTATATTTATATACATGTATAGAAAAAAAAATTAAAATGTAAATAAATATGTACACAGTTTAGTATTGAAAACATAGAAAGAGTTTATTGATTATTGAAGATTACAAATATTTTTTCTATAATACTAGTGTGACTTCTGGCATTGTTTTGATTGAACAAGTAATTCAATGTTAAGATTAAAATTAGATATTTTGAGGCGTAAATCACTTTCAACGTCCACCAGTCTGTTTTCTATAGTTATTCTTGATGTGAACCAAGGTTGGAAAGGCAACGCTGACAAAGATATGTTGTCGAAAAAACAATTAGGAATATCATTGCCTTTTCATACAAAACTGGATAGCTTTGGCTTAGCATTCAGCCAAAATGAGGTCAAACCTTTCTTCTTGAACATGGTTTTCATGGTGGAATCACAGACTACTCAATTAAAGCATCTTCCTGAAAGAAGAAAAATTATATTTTTTTATAGAAGGTAATTTTTGCAACGCTTAAAAACTAAAGCTTGTAGGTCAACCAGTTGTCACACTACTTCTGAAAGAGTTAATTTTTTTCCTAAAATAACAAAAATAGCTACCATTGAAAAATTCAGAAAAAAATTGATATAGTGTGTGATACTTAATTACAATAAAAAAAATTATAATTGGCATTTAAAAAATTCTGAATAAAAATAAAATATAAGCAAAAATTTTCATGTAAAAATGTGTACATACCTCAAATGCTGCTAAGTTGACGTTTCTTTAAATTATCCTCGTCGAATGGATTTTGTATCTACTTATTAGTAGCTGCTATTGGTGGAATGTATCGCCTCAGTTCGGATGACAAGCCTTGTAAGTGTTCAATTATAATTTCTGAGGTTACTGAATCGATTGTCAGCTCATGGAAATCCACAAATTCGTTCATCAATGGGAATGCATCAAATTTATTTGCTTGTACCTTTTGATGCCATCTATCAATTTTCTTAATAGTAGCATCCACTTTATCTTGAACAAAGAATCGATGTACATCTTCTCCTTGTAATGTAAGATTAAGGATGTTTAGAGAGCTAAAAATGTCAGCTAGGTATGACAGTTTTATCAGCCAAGGCTCATCATTGAGGCAATCGCAAAGAAAATGTTTTGGCCTTTTTCCTTGCCATCGTGTTCAATTTGAAGAACCAAAAAACAATCTCGTCTCGAAGTTCGAACAATCTGGAAAGCACCTTTCCCCGTGACAACCAACGCACTTAACAATGTACAAGTAACTGCTTATGGCCGCTTCCCATTTCATCACACATTACAGCGAACATCCGAGAGTTTTTTTAATGTGCTTTTATTAAGTTCACAATTTTTACGGCGTCATCAAGAGTGCTTTTGAGGTCTGGATTCATTCCCTTAACCGCCAAAGCCTCCCTATGGATGCTACAGTGGGTCCATTCAACTAACGGAGCTACTTCCTTGACTTACCTACGAGGCCCGGTACATTTTCCCGACATAGAACGAGCTCCATCGGTTGTAAGCCCAACACATTTCGACCAAATTAATTCCATGTTCGCGAATAAAACAATCCAAGGAGTTTTGAAAATGTCTTAGCCAGTTGTACTGGTCTTTAGTAATTGGCAAAATAAAATGTCTTCTTCAACTGATCCATTGAGATTAAACCTTACAAACACATAACAAAATTAGCATTGTCAGCAATATCTTTCGTCTAATTGTAAAGAATAAAAGTCACTTTCTTTCACAGCAGATATTAAAATCTCCTTTACGTTAGCAAACATTTCCTCAATTCTACGTTTCACTGTAGTGTTGGATAGGTGTATTTGACCTATATGTTGACCTGATTTTTCATCAAGCAGAAGTGACAAAATTATTTTTGCTCCGGGCAAAATAAGGTTCTCGCCTGCTGTGTGCGGAGCCATATTTTTTGCTATTAGCAAAGACAGCTGGTAAGAGGCCATAATAATTTTTTTATTGCCTTGCCCACATGACACATTCTCCATATTTGACCGAGTCGAAATAAGTTCTTTTTTCTTACTTTGAAAAAACATCAAAGGTTTATTCAAGCATTTTGGATGTTTTGTTGAAATGTGCCTCTGAAGTTTTGAAGGTATGAACTTTCGTTAGCCAAGGTTTCGAAACAAAGTACGCATTGTGGTAAAGGTTCTTCTTCCGTACCTATGAACGTAAATCCATATTGAAGGTATTCAGGACAATATTTTCGAAACATTTTTTTCCCTTTCTTAACATTTGAAAAATACTCGAGGCACTATAACGTCATTGCTAGTAGGACGGACGATTAAGCTTAACTTCATCAGTAGATTCCAGTTTTCTCTTAACACAATAAATCCAGCTTTCAGCAAATTCTCCATCGTAAATAGATGTAACAGTCACTACTTTAAAAAAACGCCGCGACCCACCTTAAATCCGCCCGCGACCCACTAGTGGGTCGCGACCCACCGTTTGGGAAACGCTGATTTATAACATTACTTTTGCACTTTTCCTGTGTTAGTAGTGGGCAAGCAAAACAGCAGACTCTCAAGCAGAATTCTGCTCTCAAACATTCTGACACAAAATGGGGTTTTATATAATTTTTTGGCACCAACCAGAATTACTGATTTCACAATGTCATGCATAGACAACATTTTCTCAAGTATGAACTGTATGGTAAATGATAAAATAAATTTTGACATGGGGTGGTCAGATCATAATTCTTTGCTTATTTCCATCCAGTTACCTGAGAAAACTAAAAGAGAATCAATTTTAATAAGTAAAAGATTTTTTCTGCAATAAATGTCTTCAATTTTGAATCAAGAATAAAAAAACTAAATTGGACTTTGGACCCATCTAATAATGTAAACAATAACTTTAATGCTTTTTTGTCAGAATTCTTGTTAATATTTAATGAATGTTTTCCAATGAAAACCGTTAGTGGGAAGACGAGAATTACTAAAAACTCCTGGTGTACTACGGGGATAATAATTTCAAGTATAAAAAAAAGAGAGTTACACAGCTTAGTCAAAATCACCATTGCTTTTAAAATATTATAGAACATACAGAGGAATATTTAGAAAAGTTGTTAACAATGCTAAACGAATGTTTAATGACGAGAACTAATTTCCAAGTCGAGAAATAAATCTAAGGCTGTCTGGTCAGTCGTTAAATCTGAATTGGGATTCGGTCAAAAGGAAAAAAGTCTTGGACAATTAACTTAATTATTGACAATGATACAATATCTGATCCAAATAGAATTGTTCAAGAATTCAATAAACATTTTGCTTTAGCTGCAGAGAAACTTAAACAAACTTCCAAAAGTATACCCTATAATGAGCATATGATTTTTCATAATATGAAACAAACGCCTCATGAATTCAAATTTTTAACTGTAAAAAACAAAGATGTATCAAAAGCCATAATGAAATTAAAAAATACAAATTCCACAGGATGGGATGATGTTCCTACCTTCCTTATAAAAAAGGTGAATCCCTACATCTGCACCCAACTATGTACTCTAATTAATTTCTCTTTTATGAAGAGCAAATTTCCTGACAGACTGAAATATTCTGTGATAACACCTATCTTTAAAAAAGGAAACAGAGCTCACATTGAAAACTATCGCCCAATTTCAGTTCCCATAGTTTTTTCAAAAATGTTTGTAAGTGTTGTAAATTCTCAGTTGACTGGATATTTGGAACAATATGACTTATTTCATAAAAATCAATTTGGCTTTAGGAAAGGTCATGGCACTGAAGGGGCCCTGGCTCATTTGGTAAATGAGGTTTCTCAAGCCTTGGATGAGTCGTGGGCCACTGCTGGTGTGTTCTGCGATTTATCTAGCCCTTTTGATTGCGTTATACATAACAATCTTATTAAAAAATTGGAATTTTATGGTGTGAGAGAATTAAACTGGTTTAGGTCTTATTTCCAATCTAAGAAACAAAAAACTTTGATTAAAATTGGAAGCATAAAATATGAATCTGAATGGAAGTCTGTAAGTAAGGGGGTGCCTCAGGGATCCATTTTAGGCCCAACATTATTTTTAATTTATATAAATGACCTACAGGAAGTAACAGATGAAGGTTTAATATTGTACGCTGACGATACAACAGCAATAGTAAAAGACCTAAACACTGTAAGTTTGCATTGTAAAATCTCATCACTTATCTTAAAATTAAATAATTGGTTCAATCTAAATGGTTTATTTTTAAACAGCAAAAAATCAGAAATTATTCATTTTAAAACACACCAAAATAAATCTATTCTTCAGACCGTGAATTTCAATGATGAATCGGTAGGTGTTTCTAATACAGTAAAATTTTTAGGATTATACATTGACGAAAACATTAATTGGAAACATCATATTGAAAAATTGGAAAATAAGCTGAGCTCTGCGTGTTTTGCCTTAAAAGTTTTACAAAATATTGTGAGTTTTCAAGTGATGATGACAGTGTATTATGGTTATTTTTTTCCTCACATGAAATACAGTATATTGGCATGGGGTTCTTCCTCTAAAGCAATTTCTATTTTTATATTGCAAAAAAGAGCTTTGAGAATCATAACAAAATTAAATTTTAGATCATCCTGTAGGTCTATATTTAAACAGTTAAATTGATTGACCATTCCGTCACTTTATATATATGAGGTCTTAATGTATACCCATAAAACTTACTTAATAATATCACCACAAAAGATCATGATTATAATAACAAGACAGAGAGACAGACTTACATACCCAATCCATAGAACTAAATTATTTGAAATGTCCCCTTATTACAAAGGACTAAAATTTTACAATAAAATTCCAATATCTCTATCCTCTTTGCCTCCAGAAAAGTTCTCTATAAAATTAAAACATATTTTAATAGAGAAAGAATATTATTCAGAAACTGATTTTCTAAATGATGCAACCTTCATTAATTAAATAACCCCCGAACCATATCAAAACATTTTGATGTATATATATTAATTCCACTGTATTTATTTTATCACTAATTATTTTTAAATGTATTTTATGTTTTGTAAATTATTTTATTTTAGCGTAATAATAGCTAACGTATCTATCTTTATTTAATTTTAATATGAATTATAACCTGTACCTGTACCATTAGAATTTAATGTTTTATATACTTACTGGATCTATATTTGTGCGATTAATATTGATTATTTATCAATGAATTGTTAATTATGTTTATAACTTTTTTTAATTAGGATTAGTATATTTTAAACTATATTGACGAGTCACCTGTTCATTGTACATTTTATCTACTACATTTATGTAACGTTACGTGACAATAAATTTCTGATTTCTGCAGAGAGGATGTTTTTCTCATTCATCACAGGTTCAAAATACCGCCAAATAAGTTGTTTACAATAAACAAGGTAATTGAAATAGCACCAGTAAACTGAAGTTCCTGCTAACGACTGATTTAACGAGGCAGTCCTGTCATTTATGTGCCCGTATGGATGTTGGTATAAGACTTCACTACCTAATGCGATTTATCGTTGTTTAAATAAATATTAATTGTATGTAAATATTCTTTAACATTTAACTGTACAACAATAATATGGAGTATTATCATATTTATAATTATTTCTTATACAGTCATAAAAATAAGTACTAAAGATTTTGTCATGTTGCAAGCTAAGAAAATGTTTTATTCTGACATTGGTTTTCATAATGTGTAACATGAACAGTTTTTAAAGAGCTTTCAAAAATGCATGCTGTATCATTTTGAAACTATTACAAATATTCGAGAATTGCTATTCCACACAATACAGAAATAAATGTACAAAGTATAACTTTTAAACTTAAACAACTTATTTTTGTGGTGTAGCAATTAATATTGTCATTAAATTGCATTTAAAATTTTGGAGTGTATAAAGTGAGGTATTAAGTATGTTTTTTTAAATAAAAATCAACATTTACACGTACATTTAATTAAAGTGGAGTAATTTTAAATGTGCTTGAATGATCCTGTCTGTATTATAAAAAAGAATTTGTTACAATTTTTTTTTTTTTTTTTTTTAAAGGAGAAGCCGATCCCCTTTTAAGCCTTATTCTGCCCGTCCTCATGGGCCCAACTTAATCTAAACTAATTTAACTTAATCTTAATTAAGATTAAGTAAAAAATGTTATGTTTTGTGTTCCATCTATTTATATATCTATTCTATAGATATTGTATACACAAATTATCTTGTGAATATTTTGTCTTTCCTCGTGTGTTTCCAAACAAAGTGAATGCTTTAGTTTTTTTGGCAAGTTATGTACTCAATTTGATAATTTTAATATGTTCAGCAGTAAAAATATCTTCTAACACAATAATATCCCTTGTTTGATAAACCTCTATATTCTGAGTACAACTTTTAAATTTCACACAGAAGATTGGGAGCGATTTTTCTCTCAGTTTGTCTTAATGTACTGTATATGGCAAGTTCCAATGTTCACATTTCCTGACACACACACCATCGTGTAGTGGTGTACCAATGTGGTTTTGCGGTAATTATGGTTTTTACAGCCGTGTCATACCAGCTCACAATGTGGCTCCAGTCTTTATGAATTAACTTATGAATAATTAAGTATAGTAAATATACATACTCTGTTTATTAAGTATATAGGATGTCAACTAATTTATAATATAGTCCTCTAAAATGAGATTTGGTCGAGTCAAGTTTGGATGGCCATTTCTTCAGTATACAGTCTCAAAAGACATCTTGAACATGCAATAAAATTAATTTTCTATGGCTACAAAATTTGGTTAGAAATTTATGGAATTGACAGTTAGTTAATCTAAGAGGTACAAATTTTGTTTATTTGAATTATTTTTTTGATTTCAGGACTTATTCAAAACAATATCTGAGAGTGTTGAATTGTCCAATAGTACTGATCCTGAACTTGGACCACCAGAACATTATTCAGGTCAGGAGTTTTCCAAAGTATTCAGGTATATTGGTTACAGTTTTAACATTGTGTTTGATGCATTTCATCACTTGACGTCCATAGCACTTTACCATTCCATCTTATTGTTTTTATTATTCTTCTCATCTGTTTGTAGGTTGTAATTCTTTTTTTAACTTAGATCTCCCATTCTATCTCCTTCTTTCTTCCATTCCTTTGTTTTGCATCATCATGTTTACATGGCTAAACTATTTTCCCTTTCAATTTAATAATATCCTCACACATTATTCTGTATCCTTCTCGTTGTCTCCTACATTATTTCTTCTAAAAGGCATTTCACTTGCCTTTTATATGTTTACCTATGACAAGAAGGTTGCACTTGGTCCTAAAATGACCTTCACGCTATTCTTTTCCTTAACCATTTGAATAGTGGGTTTTTTCTGTAAGAGTGTCCTAAAAAGTGAGTTCTGACGTTTTTGATGTTTTTAGATGTTTTTGGGTTTACTGCAGGAGAAGTATAAAACACTCAATTTAGCATTTTTTAATTTTTTGTTGTATTTATATAGAAATCATTATTTATTTATTTATTTATTACAATGAACGGCAATACACCTTTTTACAATATTTGGTTTCTTGATGACTACCATTTGCTCTTTACATCAATAAATTCAACAAAATTACATCCACATCATAACTATAAATTAATCAGATCAAAAAAACAGCTAAAACAATAACAAATTAACAGTAAACAACAAGAGCAACAATGATCAATTAAATATATAATATTCTTAAAGGAAAACGTAAGTAGACTATGTATAAATGTAACAATAATAGAAGTAACAAAAATAATTTTATTATAACAGTGACATCTGGCTATATAACAATAAACTAATCAAGCTCATGCAGTATAGTGGCTGCCCTCCTCTTAAATGATGACAGGGGCATCCCAAAAAAATCCAGATCTGCAGAGACTGCATTTCCAATCCACATCAATCTTGGAATAGCGCTGTGGTAAAGGTAGTTTGTCGAGAGATGATGGATGGTAAACAGCTGGAAATGTCTCGCCGACCGAGGAACGTGGAAATCAATCATTTGAAGTATCTCGGAACAATCAATGGTGTTATTAAGAATTTTGTAAAGGAACATCAAGTCAATGAGCGTTCTTCTTGATGAAAGGGTTGGTAAATTTAGACAACGCTCCATTGCTTGAATGTCAACCTCTATGTATCTGTATCTGAGCTTGACTCCAATCGTCCTAATAAATCGTCTCTGCACAGCATCCAAGGATGAACAGTGTCCAATCTGATGAGGAGACCATACAACAACTGAATACTCCATTATTGGTCGGACCAGAGCAACATAAAGAGTCTTGAGAGAAGAGGCAGACAGTCCCTGCCTACAAATTCAATTGACTAGCCCAAGTTTTTTAAGAGCTTTTCCACATACATTAGATATATGAGCTCCAAAATCCAGATTTGCAGTCAGAAGAATGCCCAGATCTTTAATCTCCGTAACTCTTCTTAATGTGACATTTTGAAGTATATAGTTAAATTGATGAGTCTGTCTGGATTTTGAAAATGTTATCACCAGACATTTAGTAGGGTTTAAGTCCATGCCATTGAGTACGCACCATTCCTCAATCTTCATGAGATCCTCTTGTAGACGAACCAGTTGTTGATATGATGCCACTTCCCCGAATAGTTTTACATCGTCAGCAAACAAAAGGAAATCTCCTTCAAGATTCATGCCAATATCGTTCACAAATAAAGTAAAGAGGAATGGTCCTAGATGGGACCCTTGAGGCACCATTATAATTATGCACAAAAGTTATTCTGTTTACAAAATATGAATATGGAATAAAATAGTGTCAGTATTTTCTTATAAACATACTAAGGTCAACCAGAAACTTAAAACCTTTTAGGGACCTCCATCCACTCCAAAAGTCATCCTCCCCCTCCAGTAAAGTAGACCTATTGATCAACCATTTTTCTTTCAATATCTCAACATTTGTGCCTCTCCTGGACATTCATTAGGTTGTCCAGATTTAAGTAATACATTGGTTTTTGCTGTACCCAGTGAAGGTTGTACTGGCAGGTATAAACCAGCCAGAAGTGAATCCTTCGATGGTTGGGAATTTTATGCTTAACATTATTTATAATACTGATCAAACGTAGGCTTGGTTATGGATGTTGGTTTATTGGGTGAAGAATTTACGAAGCTGGTTTTTAGTAAAATACAAAGGATGGCAAAGATAAGATAGGACCTAGGCTACTCTTTCTATCTGATCTGATTTGCTCATTGATATATTTGTTAATTTTTAGTTAGTTTAGCAAATATAGTTTTCAAAAATTCTAAAAACTTCAGTTAATGTAGCTTCTTACAAGAAATACTGAAAAAATTTCCAAAATGTTGATAGTTTTTAGTTATTTTGAGAGTAAATTTTGTACTAGAAAAATAGATTTGTAAAGTTGTTTTACAGTAATTATTTACCTCTAATTTACACATTTCAGGAGATGTAATTGGACAGCTTCTTGATCGAATGGTACAAATCCTTCCGCCCGAAGAGAGGAATATCTTTGGTTAGTAAATGAATAACTCATATAAATGAACCTGTAATCTTGTATTTATAAGC
Source organism: Homalodisca vitripennis (assembly GCF_021130785.1). Classification (NCBI taxonomy): domain Eukaryota; kingdom Metazoa; phylum Arthropoda; class Insecta; order Hemiptera; family Cicadellidae; genus Homalodisca; species Homalodisca vitripennis. Next base: position 126,891,629 of record NC_060211.1, on the reverse strand, counting down.
TTCTAACAGTATTGGAAATTCATCTCACAGAGTCTCTTTTGGCTTTAAGATACTATTATTTTAATCCTATACAAATCAAGTTTAGATGTAAGTTTGAAGTTTTCTATTCTTATCATACACTTTTATTAAAATAATTGGTCAATGGTCAGTGCTATTATGTAAATATACATTCATCTTAAACTACTTTACATTTTAAAAATGTTAGAGGTTAGTTTATTAGTGTAGAATATATTATGGTAATGAACAAAACAATTCCTTTAATAGCAGATAAAAACATACAGTGCAGTGGCTGCAATTTCGCCAGGTTTAGTTTATTTCATGTTATTAGTGAAAAAAAAGGATTTTGAGTATTTAAATAATTATTAAATCAAAATTAGTGCTACATCCCTTACAGGAATGAGTACATTTCTTCATTGCTCAGTTCTCCTATTTGTTGCCTATTATTTGAAATTATTGCCATGAAACTATTGCTGAACTCATTATATTTATCAATATTTCCATGTAACCCTCTTTAGGTGTTATTTTTTTACATCGCTGTGCTTAACCCTTTCAGGGCCAGGACCAAATATGAGATGTTGCAAAATTTTTTCACACATCATATCTGCTTGTGACTAGTCAAAAGTGCCAGGCTAAAATTGGCGATTTTGCAGTCTCTTAGATTAAAATTTATAACTTTTCATAAAAATTAGAGAATGACCTAAAAGTTGCACCAAATTACTCGTATAGATATATACTATTAGCAAAAAAATATATAGATGTAGTTTTAAGTAATTTAAAATTTTAAAAAATAATGTTTTAATAGATTATATAAAGAAATTTTTATTTTTTATTTTTTGTAAATAACTAAAAAATGAAAAATAATTTTACTGTGGGAAGCTATTTTATTATATTGTACATTTAGAAAGGAACAACCATACAAAATTTTGTGTTATTTCTCTCATAAATAAATTTTTTATGACACATTTTGTATAAATACACATAATTGTACTTCGCAACAAGTGATAAAGCAACTGACTCTTACACTGCAAGAAACTTAAAATAAATATTCACATTATGGATGTACCGGTAAACAGATGATTGTAGGATCCATAAACAGTTTCTATACAGTTAAAAACACTATTTACCAAGAAATATTTACACAATTTTATTTGAAATTTATTTACACTTTTTCTATTTACAAATATGCAACTTACAATTTCACTCGCGTGAGATCGCAAATTGTCAGTCATTGTAACTACTACACACAATAGCTAAGCACGTAACTACTAACACTACTAATATTTACAACCACAAAATAAAATAATGAAGAAGAATCCAGCATACAATAGTATGATTACACTAAAGCATAAAGAATTAACAACAATAGATCGAGTCAGTGATAATGTCACGTGACAATTACGACATAAAAAAGCATAGACCTCCAAAATAAAAATGATATTCTTATTAATTATCTACAAATATACCAGGGAATAAAAAAACATAAAACTTTAATCATTTGACATCGTATTTATTTAAGAAAACGATGAATATCAAGGCGACTATATATTGCCACCTGGCGCTTTTCGCGTGTCACCGACGGCAACATATTGCCGCCTGGCCCGGAAAGGGTTTTAAAAATGCTTATATTAAAACTGATTTTCTTAAAATCCAAAAAGCACATAAGAATTCATGAAATTTATTATTTTTGGTAAAATATAAATTAATAATATACATTAATTAAAATAATAGCTTAAGTAAAATTTGTAAATAAGCAACTATAATAAGAAAAGACCAACAACAAAATGTGAATTTTAAGTATAGATCCAATTCGTAATATGTAATCTTGGTGTCTCTGTTGTCAAAACGATGTGATTGTTTTAAACTTTTTCGTCACTGATTGGATCTCTTCAGACGAAGTCTGTGACAGAATCAGATTCCAGATGCTGCATTAAGAGGAAGTTGAAATGGAGCTTAACTCAAAATTAAAAATAATAAATCTATATGATGCATAACACAAAATAAAATAACCCAGAGATATAAAAAAAGTGCTTATATTATAATAAGTATGTATGATTAAATGTGCTCATGCGGATGTGATTTAAGCTCTTGCATTGTGAAGATGTGCTCTAAATATGGTTGTATGTATGATTGATTTATGATAAACTTGTATAGAATAAGTTTGAATGATATAAAAGAATCAGAGATATCTTTAAACGTAGTATCTTTAAACATATTTGCTGTAAGTAATCATGTTTATAATTATATTATAGTGGATTATATTTAATTGCATTACTCACTTTTTGTTATTTTATGTAATACACATTTTCAGGTTAGAATTTTATTATAAAGCACTGTGTTATCATAATTGTAAAATAACTATAGCAAATAAACATTTGTGTTTACTAGTGTGAGCGTTAATTAAATTATATTTTTGTAGGTGATGCTGAGGAGAAAAATATTGAGGATATAATTGAGGAGGCGAATGAGTTAATACGAGCCACCACTCCTCTCTTCTCTTCGTCTGAAAGTGGAGAGAAGAGTTGGAATAAAAGTTCAAGGACACTCTCAAAACCACTTAAAACTAGTGAAACTTCATTAAAAAAGGATTATTCCGAAGAGTTTGAAAGTAGTACCAAAGATAAGAGTGAAAATGACAGTATTTGTTCTTCTATGGAAAGTATTTTAGTAAAAGAAAATGTTTCGAACACTGCACTGCCAGATGATGGTGAAAGTCCACTAAAACATGAAAATCCTAAAGAAATTCATGTTAATAAAGATTGTGTTGAAAATAAATATAAAGAAGATACAAATGATATAAAAACTGCTGATGAACTACCTATAAAAGCTGGCTTAAAAATGACCAGTGATTTAAAAAATGTGGATCACGTGCAAAATAAAATCCAAGTGAATTTAAGTAGTGGTGTTGAAAAACATTCTGATTTTTCACAACACCAACAAAAATCTGAATTAGGCAAAACATTACAGTTTCAGAATGTTAAAGAAATTGATACAGAAGTTTTTATTAAAGATAAGTCATTAAAAACAAATACCAATGAGCAATTAGGTGTGTAATCTTAGAGCTTGTTAGATATAAATGCTTAGTTAATAGTTATTTAGAAATTTAGTGAATATCACATTAAATTATCTGTGGTTGCTATTTTAAATTTTAGGTTAAAAAATATCAGATTTTTAAATTCTATACTGGTATTTATTTTTTATTATGAGATAAGTAGTTAAATTCAATTTTCCTTAGAACTATTTCAACTGACATTAAGTATTAATGTTGAAAAAGTCTAAATACTTTATAATTTGTATATAGGTAAAAATATAATTTGGAACATAAAACTATTCACAAACTATTTTGTCAGGACAAGCCTATCAGGAACCTAACAGTAATATTTTAAGAAGAAAAATTTGAACAACCCTTCCATTAAATAAAATATGGTGCTACTTTTATTAAAATTTTGAAGTTATATTTATATGAATCCAAACATTTGAGTGAAGCGTATTTGTTTAATTTAAACCTATATAAATACGGAAAATAAGACAACTTTAACTATATGTATACCAGATATCAGTAAGAAAGCTGGCATGAGAAATATTTTTGATGTGTAATTTTTATAAAAGTACTAGTATAAATATTTTGAAAACCCAGGCTAACACAGGAGTATAGGTTTAGCAAAATTATAAAGCTAAACCTAGTGATTGTTGAAGCTTTCAGTTGAAAAAATAAATTCAAGTAGCAACATTTTTTTGTAAAATTATATACGAGGGTCGTCCACAAAGTAACCTCCGTTTTGAAATAAAAAATAAACCAGTTGAGATACAAAAAGTTTATTATATAAATGTTAAAACTACAGCTTTTCTCTACTTTTTTACATATTCACCATACAAATTCAAGCACTTATCATATCTTTTAACAGTTTTTGAAATTCCGTCTTTAAAAAAAATCTGCTGCCTGAGAACGTAGCCAACCTGTCACAGCGTTTTGAAGCTCTTCATCACTCGCAAACCTCTGAGATGCAAGCCACCGCTTCATGTACGGGAAAAGATAGAAATCACTGGGAGCCAGGTCTGGGCTGTAGGGGGGGTGGGTAAAAACGTCCCATTTGAACTTTTCCAAAAGTTTTGTTGTTCTTTGAGCTGTATGAAGACAGGGGGTTGTCATGGACAAACACAACACCAGATGTCAGAAGACCATGACACTTGTTTTGAATCGCTCGTCGTAGCCATTTTAAGGTTTCACAGTAAAAGGTTTCAGGAAAATGATCCGAAAGTTCCGAGATTGTGAAGCGACGGTTCTTGCGAATTTTCTCATCCACTTTGTTCACCAAGTCATCACTGACGAGAGATGGCCTACCACTCTGGTCTTCATTGTGAACGTTCGTTCTTCCATTTTTTTAAAAACGAACCCATTGACGGACTCATAGTGTTTGGGCCATACACCGCACTTAATTCACGATGAATTTTAGCTGCTGTGTAACTTTTCGATCACAGAAATCTTATTACACCACGAACTTCACACTTGGCGGGATTTTCTATCACGGCGCTCATGTTTTTGCGTTGTAACAAAAGAACGCGCGATCGCACGATGCTCTCCCTTGCACAGCTAGAAGCGTACTGAACGGCTGCGCACACCGATGTGAGAATAGCGGCGCTACCCCCACTACTTATCGCGCCACGCCCAAACGGCGGTTACTTTATGGACGACCCTCGTATATATAGGATATATGGCCAAATAACTTGATAAATCTTAGGAAAATTTGAGTGTATTTGTTAATTGTAGTTCTTTGTACATGTTTTTATTAATAATTTGAACTGTTATTTCAGAGTTGGAAACACAGTTACTTCACATGAAGAATAAATATATTGCGGAAATTCAAGAGTTAAAACAGCTTCACAATAAGGAAGTTCATGAATTAAATGAACAACTGAGTCGTTTTAATATCAAGGTACTTACGTTAATTATCTGCGAAGGGCATAAAGGATGAACAATCAGTCACAATATATTTTTCAAAATGTTTGTAAACTTTGAAAATTTATATTTTTTATACTATATAGGTTTTAATTGTTTTTAGTACTGGTAGTCTTATCTTATTTTATAGTAATGTAACAAACATTTGAAATAATATTTAAATCTGGTATAGATACTTAAAAAAAAATTGAGATAAGTATCCTAAAGAGCTATAACTAAGAAATGGAATTTCAGAAAAATCAGACAAAACAAGCACAGATTGTACATCCTTATTTTATAATAATCAATCAACATTTATGGGTTCTGTATATACACATACATTTCCAATGATCTTTGTTACTAGCTGAATTTTTGTTGGTTATCAGTAAAAAAAAAACAACAACAAAAGAATAGTTTTATTAAAATACATGTAATAATTATTATTGATTTCATATACAATCAGGGCAATTTCACACTAAGTTAGAATTACAACTGAAACTAAGATTAACCCTTCCCGCGCTACGGCAATTTGGGACGCACTATACCTAAACGCTACATATACCTCAAAAATTTTTTTTCCATAAAGTCAACGCTAATGTTGTATTTGAGTTTGTTACCATATAAAAAGACTTTTGGGAACGAAAAAAGTATAATTTTATTTAATACGTTTATTTAAATTATAAAACAATATAAATATGCCAAATTTAATGAAATGTTGAACGAAATTTTACTATCGTGTATAATATTATATTATATTATATGTATAGTATGTATATTATACAATTAAAATAAAAAAACATTAATGGGTATAAAAAGATCTAAAATTAGCCATTACGGTGTTCAAGATAACGTCAACGTGTGGTACGTCTTGAAACACGTATCCGGGTGCAGGTTCGGCCGGGCGGTGCATGTCTCGCACACGTAAATGGTCTCCTTGCGTAAACCGTTGCGTGTACACACAACACATCTTCCCAATATGTCAAAAACCAAATTTGACAACGTAAACACAAACAGTTTCACTCGCAGTCCGCGAACGAAGTAAACCGGCGAGTTAGTTCGGTCAGTAGCGCTTGTGTCTGGCAAAACAGGCAGTGGCATGGGTAGTGCGCCGCCATTTTGCAGCTTGGAGAAAAACCGGGAGGCGGGGACAACACTATTACTGTGTTTTTCTATTGAGGGATATATGCTCCAGCAGTTGCTGCACTCCACCGGCAAAACTGGGAACTACTTACTCCCAATAATAACCTCAATGTTTAAAAGCGAATATATTTGTCAACAGCGTTTTGAGCAAAGTAAATATTGGCGGTTATATTTGTCAACAGCGCGCGAAGGGTTAATATTAGCTATAACGTCAATATATGAGAAGTTCCATACATAGTTTAAATTATCATTGAAAAGCACATTACCAGAGTTTCTAGTGATATGTTATCATTCAATCTATACTATTATATAAAAATCGAATTAAATTTGTGTTCGCATGTGCGCGCGCAAGGGGCATTTTAGCAAAAATAAGGCATACAGTGCTTGGTCTCTACTGTAATGAAGATATCAAAGACAAAGTTACTAGCTTTTAAGACATACATTTAAAGACTGATATACAACCTATCTTAGTTGTCTTTTGATGGTGTACTTAGTTGTCTTATGAGACCTGTGTATGTACGAGGTGTGTTTTAAAAGCAAGTACTGTTTTTAAATTTAAAAAGTATATATTTTTTTTAAAATAATTTATTCACTTGGAAGATCATACTTTACTCTAATTTTCTACATAATTCCCAATAATATTAAGGCACTTATTGTAATGTGGGATCAGCTTTTATTCCATTGTCGAAGAAGGTTGCTGGTTGTTATATAAACACTACATCATGGTCGTTTTTACTTCGTCGTCATAGGTATGGTGCTGCCCCACCAGATGTGTCTTCAAGTGCAGAAACAAATAGTAGTCGCTATATCAATACTATATGGAGTGTGGTCCAATTGTTCTCAGCTAAAAAAAGTGATAATGTCTTGGATATGATTTGCCGTATATGGATAGGCATTATCATGGAGCAGGACAACACCCATACTCAGCATGCCACGCCTTTAGTTTTGAACTGTACGGTGCAATTTTTCTAATGTTTCACAGTACACTGCTGCATTGATCGTTTCCCCACGAAGCAAAACATCAACCAGCAATATACCCTTTCTGTCCCAAAACGCAGTGTAAATAATTTCCTGAGCTGAAATTGTTTGTTTGAATTTCACTTTCCTAGGGGATGATAAATTTTGCCATTCCATGATTGCAGTTTCGATTCTGGTGTAACATAGGCTACCCATGTATCATCACCTGGAACAAGATGGCCGTCCCCCATTTTCAGTGTTTGTGCGGCCATCTTTAAAGGTCCTAACCTATTTCTGCATCATTCCATCACTCATAATACTATTATCATAAACATCTCTGATTTTACGATAAATGTCAGCTGCTTTTAAGCCTTTAGCACTGAAAAAACATATTATAGTACGCACTTCGCAGTTGGTGGGATTCTCAATAGGTAGCGGCATTTTAAAATCACAAACAGATGTAGACTCGATCGCACACATACTTTAAACACCTACCATAAATTAAAAACGGTACTTAATTTTAAAACTTGCCTCGTATATAAATTTTGACATCAAGGGAAACAAGGCAAATCCCTATGGTGCCAAAAATATAATTCATTCGACCAGATGTGCTCATACACCTGCAAAGCCTATGAAATTGTGTGGAAGCCGCAAGTAACTGCGCTTCAATTTACTTCTCTGTAAATTGTTAAATAGTAATGTAATATTTTGAGAGTTATTTATGGAATCTATAAAAGAACTCAAATTAATATGAAATATAAGCAATAATTGATTACCAGTTGTGTGTGCTTAAGACTAATTAATTGTGCTGGGATTAGTTCCAAACTGAGCCACCACACAGCAGTATCAAAATGAAAAAAATTTATTTTTCTGTTTTTTCCCTTCAATTTTTGACTAATTTTAATTTTTTTTAACTGATTTGTTAACTGATTTGATCATAGAATTTGGTGTATAGAAATAAAAAATATTATTTTATTTATAATAATTAAATTACTGTACTTAACTTCTGTTTAAACTCAAAAATGAAAATTTGAAGGCAATCATTTTGTGAGCAATAAACTTTTTACTTTTAAAACCGGTTAAATTTTTCCTTCAGAATCCATTTTTTTTGTTATTTCATGTATTTATCTCTAAAGTATGCGGCCACAACGTGCCTCCTAGCATTAACAATCCTCAACTCTTGCTTAAGAAAACTGCTTAAATGTAGTTAACTGCTAATAACTTACATTGCACACCTGTCTAAGAACCAAGAAACTATTTTATTATTGATTTAACGATAATGTTATTTAATTTTTTTTATCTTTTTGATATTTACTTTATACTGTGTGATAGTAAATTGGAGAAGATGTTAATGTGACCATGCTATGTCTACAATGCTTTTGTACATCTTACATCTTTTGTATCCGTAATAATACATAAATAGACAATACACGGCACACAGGGGGTGTACTTGTAACCTTGCACTACCAGGAAACAATGTGAGGGAAGTGAGTCAGGGAATCTTACAGCTATAAGGGGTCTAGGTTTTTTAGAAACATAGCCTATTAAAAACATGATTTTATGTATTCTGAGAGGTAGAATTAGATCTACCATACACTGTATAATACACATAATAACAGTTCATCAATCAAATAACACTTAGTAGCAGAACAAACACTATCATAACTTTTAATGATGTATTACTGATGATAAACATTTACATTAGAAACGAAGAGAAAAGATTAACTCAACTGATTATTTCAACAAAGTTTATCAAGAAATAATTGTAAATATCCCTTCCGGCTCAGTCGGAAGAAATCTAGATTTCAATGACACTGTCGTCATAAAATGTCAAACTGAAGATGCATTATTAGTTTAGATGTTTAATTTGCACAACATTGATGGGACAATAATCCTCAACATTGGCGTAATTGTAACACTTTCAAACATTTAGAAAGTCCATAATCTTGAAAGCTTACTAGACAAACATTTTTACAACTGTATACATTTCTCCATTTAGTTACAATTAATCTGAAATTATGTTTGTAAATATATTCACTTATAATGATTCAATTGTATACTTCTATAACTTAAAACAACCATCATGTTGAAACCTGAAAAAATCACTGAGAAATAAATAGGCCTAATACTAGAGATACAAGTTTTTCCCAAATGCAAGTAACTAACTGCCATCTTGAAAGGTATCTATACTGGTAAACAAACTCATCTTAATTACATACAAATACCGCCTCTGTACAGAGTTGAGTCTGTATCTATTAAGGACTACAGTAGTTATCGTGTTCACAGTTATTCCCAAAATGTTGTATACTAGTTGAAAACTTTGTATACTCGTTACTTTGAAACCATACGTTATATAAATCACGGAACAAACCATTATTGTGAATCCTAAAACACGTTTGTTTTGTGCTATAATGTATAATTAGTGATAAATATAACTATTCCTTTTCTAAATAATTTTGAATGGCCGTCATTTTTAAACTGTGATATTGAAAAAGTGAAAGAATAAAAGTTGTTTCTAACTACGTAACAATGTAGCAGTTTGGGTCAATATTTTTGAATTAGTTGAGTTAAACCTTTTGCTTGAATACGAATGGCCGCCATCTTAAAACTTTTCATTGGTTAAGACTGGCTAATGAACTCATAAAAGCTTTGTGCAAGTACTGTCTTTGTACCAGTTAAGTCTGATATTTGTGTTCACAAGCTCGTGTTATAGTGTATAAGCTCATACATACATACATTTCTATGAAATTCATCTTAAACTAAATACAATACTCAACTGATTTTATTTGTAGAAAATTAACAAAACTAACTGTAACAACTTGAAACTGATAGGTTAGTATCTCGTAGCATTTACGTTTACAGACTAAGACGAGATGAGAGAATAGGCTCATTTCACAGTGCCGCGAGCTGATGCAGAACACTCATTCGTATTCAACTTTTTCTTGGTTAATTTAAGCATAAAATATGCTAATACTTGAAACAATGGAATTCAATGTACCCAACAAATTATACTACTTGTTCCTTAATCTCTGTAACAGATTTTACGATAAATAAATTTTTCTTCCACTTACCGGAATGCTGTTCTGGCACATATACATTCTTGATGGTATAATTAGAACATGTTCTATTTTAAGAAATTTTTGTTTGAAAGATAGAAGTTGAAATTTGTGACACGCTGTTGGCAGCAACTAATTTGTTAGTTCCAAAGCTACAACAATAATACTTGTACTTAGGTATTTACAAAAGCTGTGATAATACACCATTTGTTAATTACTTATTTTACTTGTATAATATATTCTGAAACAGTTAAAAAAATTCTCATTTTTATACAAACAACAATACAATGTATTCTAGATTTCTCTTTGTACTCTGGGGTTAGTAGATGTTTCTGCATGGCTCCCTGAGGTTCTTTAGATTTAATCAAAATTAGTGTTATTTCAATAAATATATCACACTATAAATAATTTTAGTATAACATTTACAGGTTTAATAAATCTTTTTATACTTTATTTTCTAGATTTATGAACTCCAAAAAAGTTCTAAAGCTGAGAAGAGCCCAGAAGTTAATAGTCAGCAGCTAGAGTGTCTTCAGAATGAAATAAAGAGCCAGGAACAACTTATAACTGGATATGAAAGAGAAAATAAGAAGTTATGTAAAGAGATCTCATCCCTAAAGGTAAGCACTGCGTCATTGAAACATTTAATTAATTGTACTTTTTATCTTTGTAATGTTGACTAGTGGTGTTAGATATCCCAAATTAAGTTTTATACTGGTTTTCTAACTTTTATATGAAATTGAGAAATTTCCAAATTTTTGGACTTTTGGAATCTAAAGTCTTATGTCCATCTGAAAGGTTCCAGTAAGACCGAATTGATTGAGTATTATGGCCAACTTAGTACTTGCCATGATTTCAGTATCCAAAACGTACACTCGACAACACAATGATTTCGTAGTTGTATTTGTGTTGTATCATTACGAGATTAGAGATATCTAGGTTACAAAAGAGCTCTGTCTGGTTTACCCATCACCGAGCTTGTTCATTGTCTCATCAAGCACAAAATTCACGACAATGAATAATTTTCGTTTTGGCTGCTCTAGCATTGTGATATATTAACTTGAACAAAGTGAATAACTTCAATTGATTAAATAAAGTTTATTAGACGGTCAGGATTTGATAAAAAAGTTAGCCAATTTATAAAAATATAATTTAATATTCACATCCTAACAAATAAATACAATAAATAACAAGAGTGGAGGAACAAAGTTCAAGGTGTATTTTTTACTTCTTGTGCCAACACCCGTACAGCGGCAAAGGCCTCCTTGGCAACTGGCTGAATATAGGTGGCAGGCAGGATGAAGCCGTAGCGGCCAGTGTCTGGCAATTCTACAGTGTAGGCATACTTGACCCCTGCTTGACCCTTGGCCCAATCATCTGCCCCTCCAGCTGCCGAGTAGAGAGTGGTAGCACTGTTGCCGACAGTGTATTGATGTCCTCCCTGCTTACGCATGGCCTCGCCCATTGCATATCCGACACGAGCCAGGTCCATGTAATCTGGCGGTACCTTGCGATCATAGCCCCATGGATACAGTATGTATTGCCCGTAGCTGTGGAATGTCAGGTATCCCTGTGGATCATCACATATGCTTATTGTTCTGCCTTACAGAATCAACAATTAAAACACTTCTTAATTTTCATAGTCTCTATATGGATTAATTTTTAAAATGGAAGTTTATGAATTGATATGGGACCTAAATACTACATCTACTTGTATAGCCTACTCCTCCACAGATCTGATCAATAGGTGCTGGAAAACAATTTAAGTGTGGATGTTGATCAAGCATGCTCAGTGATGTGAAAAATCAGAACACATTGTGTCTGTCTCATGATGTGTAATGATTATGTAAAGCCTTAGTAACTTGTTATTGATTAGATAGTAACAGTAATTTTCAATAAAGGAATACATTTCACTTCTGAACTATAGCCATTTTCTTTTTGTATATACAGTGAACGAACGACTTGATGTGTTTTAAGATTTATACTCTTATTTGAGAGAGCAGCCAAGTTCAAACTCTTGATCTTTGGGGCAGAAGGTCTGTGTGCTGTTTGAATATACAGGGTGTGGCAGAAAAACTCCCCGATTTTAAAGCTGCCCTGCAACGAGCGGGAATGGTGTAGAGTGGTGGGAATAATTCATTCCTCATTCATGGTTGAGGAGTTCATTAAAAAATGGTGGTTCGACAATAGCTATGCAGCGACCATTCCACGTCCACTTTACGCTAGGTGAGAATGACTCCGTTCCTGATAAAAAAACTATTTGCACATGGACTCAGAACTTTAGAGAAACAAGTTCTTCATTAAAATGAAAATCTCCTGGCCGTCCTCGCACTGCAAGAGGACCTGAAAATGTCGCTTTGGTAAGGGAATCAATTCTGCAGTCACTACAGCGCTCAGCACGAAAACATGCGACAACCCTACATTTGTCGGACCGCAGCATTTGGAGAATTCTCCACCGAGATCTGAAAAAGCATCCATATAAGATTGTAATGACTCAAGAATTGAGTGACAGAGACTTTGAAACTCAAACAAGATTGTATCAAGACATTCTTCTTACAAATGTGCGCAGTTAATAAACAAAATTTTAGATATTGTTCTGAACACGAACACAACCCTCCGATAACTTCACTGTTTTCTTCATTGCCCAAAAGTTACTGTTTGGTGTGCAGTTTATCAGATTAGTGTGCTGGGTGACGGTGTAATAGTTGTAGTTAACAGTGATGGTTATTGTGCGATGTTGAAAATCTTTCTTTCGGCCAAAGGTGGACAATATTTTAAATGAACACGGACCCGGCAATATGTGGTTTCAGTAAGATGAGGCAACTTCACACACATCTCGTTGATCTCTTGACATCCTCAGAGACATGTTTCCTGGACACATTGTATTCCTATGAGGTGATATCGGGTGGTCTCCACAATCACCCGCTTTGACACCTTGCAATTTATTCCTATTGGAATACCTCAAATCCAAAGTGTTTCAGAACCATAGATGCTGTAAAGAAAGCGATAACAAACGAGGTTGCTGCCATTCCGTCTGAGATGACTCGCCAAGTAATGGACACCTTCCGAGAGACAATGAATGCATCAACAATGAATGTCAGCATCTAAGTAATCTATTGTTTCAAACCCGTACTCAACAGCTGTAATTTAATGTAAATGGCATACTTCATTTTTTTATACGAGGGTCGTCCATAAAGTAACCGCCGTTTGGGCGTGGCGCGATAAGTAGTGGGGGTAGCGCCGCTATTCTCACATCGGTGTGCGCAGCCGTTCAGTACGCTTCTAGCTGTGCAAGGGAGAGCATCGTGCGATCGCGCGTTCTTTTGTTACAACGCAAAAACATGAGCGCCGTGATAGAAAATCCCGCCAAGTGTGAAGTTCGTGGTGTAATAAGATTTCTGTGATCGAAAAGTTACACAGCAGCTAAAATTCATCGTGAATTGAGTGCGGTGTATGGCCCAAACACTATGAGTCCGTCAATGGGTTCGTTTTTAAAAAAATGGAAGAACGAACGTTCACAATGAAGACCAGAGTGGTAGGCCATCTCTCGTCAGTGATGACTTGGTGAACAAAGTGGATGAGAAAATTCGCAAGAACCGTCGCTTCACAATCTCGGAACTTTCGGATCATTTTCCTGAAACCTTTTACTGTGAAACCTTAAAATGGCTACGACGAGCGATTCAAAACAAGCGTCATGGTCTTCTGACATCTGGTGTTGTGTTTGTCCATGACAACCCCCTGTCTTCATACAGCTCAAAGAACAACAAAACTTTTGGAAAAGTTCAAATGGGACGTTTTTGACCCACCCCCCCTACAGCCCAGACCTGGCTCCCAGTGATTTCTATCTTTTCCCGTACATGAAGCGGTGGCTTGCATCTCAGAGGTTTGCGAGTGATGAAGAGCTTCAAAACGCTGTGACAGGTTGGCTACGTTCTCAGGCGGCAGATTTTTTTAAAGACGGAATTTCAAAAACTGTTAAAAGATATGATAAGTGCTTGAATTTGTATGGTGAATATGTAAAAAAGTAGAGAAAAGCTGTAGTTTTAACATTTATATAATAAACTTTTTGTATCTCAACTGGTTGTTTTTTTATTTCAAAACGGAGGTTACTTTGTGGACGACCCTCGTACTTCATTTCATTAAAATGTATTTTTTTGTATATTATTATGTTTTGTTTTTATTGCCTTCTAAAATAAGGGAGTTCTTTTTGGCGTACCCTGTACTATTAAAAGATTAAACTTTAGAAGTGATATATTGTTAATGTTGACAATGTTTCGACATGTGAACAAGAAAACTTTGAAACTAAACAAATATTGTAGGAAGCTTATATTATAATATCTCCTCAATTAGAATTTGAGACGTCAAAGATAAGGGGACTGAATTAAAGTAGTATTAAATAGTTTGTGTTACCTTCATGTTGGCCTTATTGGCTAATACGTAGTTGGAGATAGCAGCAGTTTCAGGCTCGGAAAAGGCTTGTGCTCCAGCGTAGATCTCCTTACACGGCACCTTGCTTGAGCCTGCCCCTCCCCACTTGTAGCCCCAGTTGCGATTGAGGTCAGTGCCCACACACACGCCGTTGTAGTTGCGACCACGATTCTTACGCCACAGCCGGTCTGCAGTGTGCGAGTACTCGTATCCGTCTGGGTTCAAAACTGGCAAGATGTGGAAGTCTATGCCTTTCACCTCATCTAGATAGTTGTCTCTGTTCTCTACCAGCTGGTTAATGATGTACGTCACAGAAGCTGGTGATATCCACTCTCTCGCATGAGTCCCTGGCACATACAAACCCTTAATTTATTATCGTTCTAAGCCCTTGCATTGATCATTCAGTTGCATTGATCAATCAATCAATCATTGTAATGTAGGATGATAAAAATTTTAATTTCCCCACTGGAAATCATATCTGAATTTCTCACGAAAACTCTTAAGTAAAATGCTAACAGTGTTACAGTTTCAGCTCTTCAAATTACTCTTGAAATCATAATAAACCGTGTTTGCATTACTACGTGATATAGTGCATGATAAACCAAGAAAATTAGAAATTTACTCTAGATCATTCATTACTGAAGAAAATATATATAGAGCACTTGAACCTAATTAATTTCTCTATTTATTAAATGTTGAATTGATAAATTTTGTCACAATGTTTTACCATTATAATATAACCGCATCTTTATGTCTAGTGAATCAGTGAAATCCTAATTATGCCATACCATGACAATACTAAGCATCAGTTGGCCAAAACCCATATTCTTAGTTGTTTATGGTTGATGTCTATGGAAACGGAAATGTAAATAGAATATGAACTAATAGTGGATTTTCCTATCAACTAGCAATAAATAGAATAAAGTTAAGGTCACATATAATGAAAAGTAGGGATGTATTAGTGAACTATTACATAATTTACTTAGATGTTTAACATGCATAAGAAAGGAGCAACATTTTATCACTCAACATTTTGATTATTTGTTCAAAGCAAGATATTAAGATTGATTATGAGGCAGGTCAACCACAATTTTCTATGTGAACATTATACTTGTTGGATAGTTTATCTAAAATTACTCACTTTATAAACATTATGTAAAGTTTTAAAAATTACTGTCCCCTTCAAAATATTCAAATGAAGGCTAGGCTTAATATTGTTGTTACCTCCATCTATCCAGACGGCTTTGCTGTTTGGTTCTCCAGAGGATATTTTGATCACTTTGAGTGGCCTACCCTCCACAGAATTGCCGATAGTCTGCACACTGACCAGGTTGGGGTAGGTCTGGGCCAGGTAGTCCATGTAGCCGTGGATGTCTTCTAACCGGTGGTAATATTGCCAGGTCATCCTGTGTCCTGAAATACATTCACCGACATACTGTAATAATTCTAAGATGATCGTAAAAGTAGATATCCTCAACTTGCCAGAATACAATAGATTATATTTGAAGTATTAAAATTATTACCAGAGTTTTATTTATTAAATTTAGTTATTAAAGGCTGGTACTACTAGAATTAACTATCAAAAGTGAACAGAACACAACAAACTATTATTACTACATTATTGGTCGTGGATTAAAATGAAAATAAACAGACAACTTCATGTTGAAGAAATACATTCACCATCATGCATGTAAAAACTAGCAAGTGTTTATGGCAAAGTATCTTTTGGAAAAACGTAACCAATCATTACTGATAGATGAAATGAATCAGAATAGTATGACTAATCGTATTATGTACTGTCGCCTAACTCTGTATATATGGAGGTGTGTTTATGGGCTTATTCATTATAATGTGGGTTTGTGAATTTCATAATTGTGGTAATTTCTAAATGATTGAAAAAAGTTATTTTGAAAATATTTCTCAAGATACGTTGGATAAGATTGTTATCAAGTAGTGGGTTACTAGATGTTTCATTATGGTAACCGTTCAAATACGTGAAGAATTATTCTTTCAATTATTTTATAACACAGGTCTACAATGACACTTCTTACTATATTTTTACTTTATTTAATATTTTGTAAGGTTAAGGTTTAGAGAAGTATACATTAACATTTCAGAAATAGAGGGAAACATAGTAATTAGTACAATTTAGAAGCTTCTTTCTTATTGGATTTTAATTCTTTATTAATTTTAAAGCAAACATGACAATAATAATTAAATAGTATTTATGTTATTATTAATAGTAAAAATATAAATATTATTGAACTGTTTGTTTTTAAATGATTGAACAATACCTGTTGTAACTTATAACAGATTAAACCTAAACTTTGTTCGGATATAGTACTTATACATGGCTTGACTAATCGTAGTTAACTAATCCTAGACTAACTTAGTCTTAATTAAGTAAAAAGTTCAAGATGGCAGCTATCCACAGTTGTACATCATTTTTATATTTTACTACATATTAAAAAAATATCTTTAGCAACTTTTATGATAATATATTTTTGATCTCTTAAAATGTTAAGATGTTTTCAAGGAGTTTTAGAATATTAGTGCTTTACATCCTTACATGTTTTTTATATCTCATAAAATTTTAAGATAACGGTTATAAAAGATTTGAGAAGTATACAATGTGAATGTTGAGACTAGCTCCTTTTTAGTCCAGCATCTGAAATCTGACGTTTCACAGACTTGACTCCTGGTATTTGTAGTCATGTTCATTTGAAGAGATCCAAAAAAAAGGTTAGTAATGAGGACGCTCAAAATGAACTCTTGACATTGTTTCGATATTTCAGATGCTGTACTAAGAGGAAGTTGACCTGGAGCTAAACTCAAAATTTACATTGATTTAACCCTTCCCACCATAGACGTATTCAATATCATCAAATCTGATGAAAAAGTTAACTTACTATAGCAATTTTTGTTTTTCATTATCTTATCTGTATTCGATGTTGATACATCATCGTCAGTCAGGTTATAGAAAGATATAAAAAAAGTATTTCCTCTACTGATTCATCAAAGATGTTAAAATGGTGTTTAAATCAAACACATACATACATGAGATAAAAATAAAAACTGTATACCCCATTGGTTGGCCATCCATACCTAACCTAATTTGCTGATGGTAGGTATGGAGACAAACTATTTCCTGTTTATAAACAATTACACTAGTTAAAATTTATTAGCATAACAGAATACAAGGATCATTATAAGTTACTTTTTTTATCATATTATCAAAACAATCCATTGGCTAAAAAACATAAATAATCAAATCATTACAAGTTAATATTTACAAACTTAATTTCTATTTGATTGCATGCTAATCAAGTTCACATTTCAAGAAACCAATTTATATGTTTGTAACTATGTTAATATTACTAAATTTCAAGATAATGGATTTATACATTTTTGGAGGTGTTACTATTTTACAAAGATTGCCCTGAATGTAATGCCACTGATTTTTGTATGTGTCTGTATGTCAGAGCATGCTAGGATTAGTTGGGAATGGTAGAGGGGAGAGTTGTGTAATATATATGTACCAGTAATTTTATATATATATTTTTTGCGATTCAATGTTTATTGAAATAAATTAAATTCGGCTATTGCCATTTATACAAATTTAATGAATGTAAATAAAAGTCATTTGACAGGTATTTGGTCTTCCGATCATATGTTAGTTTGGTTATTTAAACACATATGTGAAAGAAACGGCCAAATACAAAATAATTGAATCGTAAAAAGTGAGGGCTCTGTGGTGTAATGGTAGCACATTCACCCGGCAAGTGAGAGATCCGGGTTTGAGTCCCGGCGGAGCAAGTACTTTTTGCGATTCAATGTTTATTGAAATAAATTAAATTCGGCTATTGCCATTTATACAAATTTAATGAATGTAAATAAAAGTCATTTGACAGGTATTTGGTCTTCCGATCATATGTTAGTTTGGTTATTTAAACACATATGTGAAAGAAACGGCCAAATACAAAATAATTGAATCGTAAAAAGTGAGGGCTCTGTGGTGTAATGGTAGCACATTCACCCGGCAAGTGAGAGATCCGGGTTCGAGTCCCGGCGGAGCAAGTACTTTTTGCGATTCAATGTTTATTGAAATAAATTAAATTCAGCTATTGCCATTTATACAAATTTAATGAATGTAAATAAAAGTCATTTGACAGGTATTTGGTCTTCCGATCATATGTTAGTTTGGTTATTTAAACACATATGTGAAAGAAACGGCCAAATACAAAATAATTGAATCGTAAAAAGTGAGGGCTCTGTGGTGTAATGGTAGCACATTCACCCGGCAAGTGAGAGATCCTGGGTTCGAGTCCCGGCGGAGCAAGTACTTTTTGCGATTCAATGTTTATTGAAATAAATTATATATATATATATGTATATATATATATATATATATATATATATATATATATATGTGTAATTACTGCCATTTAACAATTTTTCAAGATTTGATTCTGGTTTACAAACTTATCCAAAATGTCCACTGGACAAATGTATTTGTGCTGAATTTCATAAAATTGGTGAATATAGGAGTTACTTTGTTATTGTCTCCCTTCATATATAGTATATCTTGCAACATTCGAAACTTTAAGAGATATTGAGAAATGTTCAATAATAACAATACAACATTTCTACACTATACATTCCCTTTGCTCAAAATTGTATATAATAACTGAAATAAAACTTGTGGATAAATAAAAACTGATAAAGTTTATAAATTTGTGTTTGCGACTCAGGACATTGCAATTAGTATAGATTACTTCATCTCCCAAAAATCTCCAAAACAAGTATTTCAAACTAAACAATAATGATTGTGTTTAATTTAATATTTTTCTTTGTTTAGAAAACGGTTTTTTTTGGCTTCCAATTCATTACAAGTCAAAAGTACAATATAATAAGTTATGTGTTTGTTATTTTAAAGAATTATATTATTTAAACAATAAATATGTTTCTCTTGTTCACTGTTAAGTGAAAATAACAAATTATTGGTTTATAAATAGAAATTTCTATACACCAATTATTTACCTTTATGCATTTAAATTTATTGTCCTGAATAGCTTGTCCACAAATTTCATGAAATTCTATGTGACTTCTAACAATCTGTTGTCTACAGTTGAAGCTTTAAAAATATTTCACAAAAATTTGATTATTCTCTGCTCAGGAAAATTGTTGAGATCATTGAATAAATCTAATTTGTTTGGCATGGTGTTTTGTAATTAATATGATTATAGACCAGACTCTTTTGTATATAAGGACCCCTTACATTGTAAAGCATCACTACAGATAATTTATTGCACACTGAAAACATTTATAACAATAAAATTTAATATGATGAAAGAAGATTTTAATATTTTTGAACATGCAACAATAGTATTAGTAAAAGAGGAATTTATCATGCAGGTTAAAATATGTTCACTTTCATGTTAAAGGGTCATGCTTTTATAGTTCAAAACTAAAGGAAATTGTGCACTGAAGGAAGACTTTAAAGCACAGAATATTTTGAGGTATCGTGTTTTTTTACAATGATTTCGATATAGAAAACTTACAAAGGTTAGAGTATATAACAGTGATATGTGTATGCCAAAGGATTATTGTTGTCTAATGCTATTCTGTCTGGAAGCCCTTTGGTTTTATTTTATTGGGGCAAGAAAGTATTTATATTTATTGACGGTTCCTCTCCAACATTTTATTTAGATAACCTACTACTACTGCTGTTGTTTGGAAACATGAGAATATTAAATTCATTTAAATCTACTGTATTTATAACATACAAAAATAAAATAACGTAAACTACAGCCAAACTGGAAATGAAAATATGTTTAGTTAATATTGTTTGAATGGATTAAATAATTTTTGGTTGAGCTCTAGTGACTCAACATGCTGGAAAAATGTCATTGTTTGGCCTGTCTGAACGATATCACGAAAACAATTTTGCATGAAGCTTCATTTATATATGAGCAACCCTCTAACGTCAAAGGGGCACACAATAAGCTCAGGTTGACGTGTGAGGATCTCTGAATCCACCCCAATATCCCAACGCCAAAAAAAAAAAAAAAAAAAAAAAAAAAAAAAAAAAAAAAAAAAAAAAAAAAAAAAAAAAAAAAAAAAAACACTAAATTTGATGATGGTACGTGTTAGCCAATATTGTTACAATGGACTTATATGTAATCATAATAGCAATGAAAAAATAGTTAAATAAATAAATTTGTAAACAAATTGTGTACAATCACATGTGATATTTATATTCATAGAGTGAAAGGAAAAAGTGATACAATGGAAGATAAATTTCAAATTTCGGTGACAAGATTTGGTTTCAGCATATTCTTGGGTTGTAGTACCCTCCTTAATTTATCAAAACTTTTATATTTTGAACGTTGCTATGAAACTTATTGTAATGAAGAAAAATTTTAATGTATCATGTCACAAGATATCTCGAGAAAGATTTCATCCGTAGACTTTAGATTTAGCACGAAAATTCATTTCTAATTAGACAAGAATGTGTTCTATGATGGTACATGTCTAACCATGGAACTTGTTGATTCGTAATTTTTGTAACAATTTCTTTTCTGTATGATCTTCTAGTTGTCGTATCTGCTGCAGGATATCCCGAGAATTAAATGAGCTGTAGATTAGAAATTTTCCATGTGTGGCGCACATTAACCTTGTAATAGATAAACACACAATATTGGTTGTAAACATATGAAAAGAAATATTAGTTAAGAACAGAATACAACAGAAAATCAAGCTGAAAGA
Source organism: Homalodisca vitripennis (assembly GCF_021130785.1). Classification (NCBI taxonomy): domain Eukaryota; kingdom Metazoa; phylum Arthropoda; class Insecta; order Hemiptera; family Cicadellidae; genus Homalodisca; species Homalodisca vitripennis. The sequence continues at coordinate 126,870,347 of NC_060211.1, read as the reverse complement.
GGACAGAGTTGGAAGAGTTGTTCCCTCTCACCAGGAGAGCGTTGGACCTGGCAGCACAGTTTGGGGCCTCGGTAAGGCTTGCACTTTCGACACCATAGCCGCCGCTTTGCTGTACAACACACTTATATCTCACCATGACACCATACTACATGCTTGTTGTCATGCTAGATCAGAAATTCCTATTTTCAAGGAGCATTCCCACTATGCCTCTAATGATGTGATCAGAAGAATGTCTATTGCAATGTTGATCTTGTTTGCATGACTTTCATAGCTGTTATTTCCATTTTGATGAATTATTAAATTTTTTAGTTATGCCTATATCTGATTTTATATATATATATATATATATATATATATATATATATATATATATATTTTGATGTTTGTGAAGAAAAATCCTTGAAATGTATAGAAATAAATTTAAAAAACAACATTAGCAAGCACTCTAAAAAGTCAATTTATTAAACCTACACAATTTGGACAAATCACAGTGAGGTGGGTCAAAATTAATTTAAAAAATACAATTCAATAGCAGCTACAATTATTAGGAACAGGAAAAATTTCTTAACATTCAATAAAAGTGAATTAGATTGTACGTAGCGATTAGCAGAAATAAAGATCATCAACCTTTCTAATGGTGATAGATAATACAAATTTTAGTCACCACATATTGCATTTGAATTTTGTAATAAAATCAAAAACATAACTAAAACAATTAGTACTTATTAAGATGTACTATGAAGAGTATTACATAAAGTACTTTTAAAATCTGGTATTTTTTGTCTAAATTTTATGTTCTCTCTTAATCCCTGATGTTTATTAAAAATCCAACATATTACCATTAGAAAATTAATTAAATACTGCAAATTAAATTATAAACAATTAATCTATAGGCCACCTCTGCCTACATTAAAATGCATTGTTTGTTCAGACAATCCATTTAATAAAACATGAGAACTGTTTTAAAACTAAGTTTATGAACACGCTTAGTTCTGAATTAATTATACATGCAAACTAATAAAGCTCTTTTTTATCACTTAATGACAATCAGGTGCATTAGAATGAGAATAAAGCATACACAGAAGCGCAATGTTATTGATCTACTACATAGGTGTTAAATGCATATTATACAGTAAAGGCATAGTGGAAATGCCGCTTTAGCCATAATATAATTATATTCAAAAAGTAATGGAAATTTTCTTATTTTGAAAAAAATATTTATTTATTCATCTATATTAATTTTGTCACCTTTAAAATAGTCCCCATTAGAAATAAACTTGTGCCAGTGCTTCTTTCAATTCTCAAAACACTTCTCAAATTTGATCTTTGGAATATCTTTTAAAACAACGACTCTGTAAGGTTCTCACTAGTTTTGGAAATACAAAAAAAAAAGGTACATGTCTGGTGAATACAGGGGTTGGAGCATCGTTAAAGTAATTTTTTGGCCTAAAATTCACGACAAAGCAATGAAGTGTGAGCAGGTGCATTATTTTGTAACAAATCCGGGTATTTTTTCAGATTGCTTCACTCAAAGGCTATTGAACTTGCAGGTAGTAGTCTTTATCGACCGTTTGACCTTGTGGCAAGAATTAATGATGCAATATGGCATTAAAATCAAAGAACACAGTGAACATAACTTTATGTTTGACTGCACTTGGCGAGCCTTTTTCGATCTTGGTGATTCTGAATGCATCCATTGGCATGATTGAATCTTAGTTTAAACTACATATCGGTAAACTCATGGTTCATCACCTGTTATAACATGTTTCAGTAGTTCTGCATCGTCATTTAGGAACTTCTGAGCAACTTCCATTCGCCCCTGTTTTTGTTCAGAATTCAACTATTTTGGGACAAATTTTGCTGCCACATTTTTCATACCCATAGCATTTGAAAACATCTCATGGCATGAGCTAATTAATATGCCAACATCTTCAGTGACTTCTCTGTTTCATCAGCATATCTTCCACTATTTTTCATGTTTTTATCAGTTGTTCATGTGCTGAAACGTCCTGAGTGTTTGTTATCTTTAATGTCTTCACGGCCATATTTAAAACAATTACACCACTTGTAAACCCTTGTTTTATTCACAACAGACTCACCATAGGCCTTTTGTTAACATTTTCCCCATACTTTGTTACACTTTATTTTATTTTTCACACAAAATCTGATACAAGTTCTTAGATCTATTTTTGTTAACAAATGAAAATTGCTGAGTTCATAAACACATCTAACCTTAGCAGCTGCCACTGAAAAAGTAAACAATTTTTAGTAGACTTCAAGTACCAAAATAATAAAAAAAATCTTGACAATTTGGACTCTCCAAACCCGTGAAACTTAAAAACTTCCCATTACTTTTTGAACACACATTACTTTTTGAACACACCTCGTAAGCATTGAATCGTTGCATTAACTAATTCAATGTTTTATAATTACATCTCAACACTAAATGAACCAAACAATATTTAACTCATAAATGTTGACTCTGTTATTTTCTAATGGAAAAGACATTTTTTATATACTTCCACATTAAATTTATTAAAAAAGCGCTTTCGCCGGTTAAGGCATCATCAGTTTGACATTGTTTACAGAAAAAAACATATGTGTAAAATAGAATAAACATATGATAAAATAGAATAAAATTTCAAACTAACTGTAAAGACCAAAATAAATTCTAATAAATAGATTAATAAATTCTGTTATTTTCATTACAAGCTGGCACAAGATAGTGAAGAACTAGTTTCCAATAAATATTATTTACTATGAAATGTAATATCCAAAGTTCGAAGCAACCAATTAATGAATTTATCGGAATAAAAATGTTAGATTCATTTTGATGATCAGTAAACTAATAATATGTAAAATCATCTAATCTATCCTTTTTGAGGTGAAATAACATTGCATTAAGCCTTACAGCACACAATCAGATTACTCATGGCAGTAAGTCTAGCTGAATATAGTCACAGTGAAAGTGTTAAATGATTTCTTTATATGTGTAGAATTTCAAAGAGGTTGTAGTTTGCTTTAGGATGATGAAAGTCAAGAAGACTGCAATTCATTACTTTTCTAAAGAACATGGATTGTAACTGTGTTATAATAATTCAAAATTTAGAAATATCAATAATATATACAGATTTTTCTAAGGCATTTGACAAAGTTAACCATGATATTCTGTTAAATAAATTATTAAATTTGGGGTTCTCAATGAGGGCTTGCAGTTTGATGGCTTCATATCTAAAAAAATCGACCTCAGTATGTCTCAATTTCTGGTACTAGATCTTCAATATTTCACAGTTCTTCGGGTGTGCCCCAGGGCTCAAATTTGGGGCCTCTTCTTTTCTTAATTTTTATTAATGATCTACCAGACTGCTTCTCTGACTGCAAGTGTTTGTTGTTTGCTGATGATTTAAAAATATTCAAACCAATAAACAGTACATTAGATACACAACTGTTACAAATCTCAATTGATCAACTTAGTTCCTGGTGTTTATTTAATAAATTATATCTCAATGTCCAAAAATGTTTTGCTATGTCATACTCTCGGAGAAATGTTTCTATCAATAATTTATATCATATTGGAAGTACTCCGTTAAAGTCAGTCAATACAATAAAGGACTTGGGCATAATCTTTGATTCCACTCTTACTTTTAATGATCACGTATATAGCGTGATAGCTGAATCTTATAAGCTGTTAGGGTTTGTTAAAAGAAATACTAGGTCTTTCCAAGATACAGAAGCCATAATAAGGTTGTACCAAACTTTAATCAGAAGCAAATTGGAATACTGTGCGGTAGTGTGGGATTCAATAACCAAGTCTGATTGTGATAAAATAGAAATTCTCCAGAATAAATTTCTAAGATATTTATATTTCAAAAGATTTTCTCGTTCATGTCCCTTTGATTTTCCTACTTCCGATTTGAGAAACATTTTTGCTGCCCCTAAACTGTCTCTGAGAAGAAAACTTTCATTAGCATCCTTAACACACAAAGTTTTAAATGGTTCTATCGATAGCAGGTTTTTATTAGAGAACATTCATTTATATGTACCTGGACGAAGTGTAAGAACATTTAATTTGTTTTCCTTACCAAGGTGTAAAACACTGTCACATTTTAACTTTCCTTTATACAAAATATTGAGATTATTAAATTGTTATGCTTCCGATCTAGATGTTTTTAATGATAAGTTAAGTGTATTTTTAATGAAATGTAGCAACCTTTTTTGATTTAGATTAGTTATATTTATATTCCTGTTTAGTTTAACTAATTGAGTTTAGAGTTATTCATAGAATTAGTTTAAGTTTAGATAAAAATATGCTTTTGGTTATTTTTTAACGTGACTGTCAGAATATTATTTTCATTATAACTTGTACATTACTATTTATGTCTATATATTGTAACTTAGTTAAGATAGCTGTTTTGGAACATGTTTCTGTAGCTGTCATATAAAATTGTTTGAATAAATAAATAAATAAATAAAATATAACCATGGGTGCCATAAGTGCCTCTTAGCGATTTACTTGACAGTATATATTTAAAAATTTGCATAATTTGTTAGAAGACAGAAAATCTTTTTTTGCATATAACGTAGCTATGGTGGGAAGGGTAGATTCAATGCAAATGCTGAGTTCAGCTCAATTTCATCTTCCCCTTAGTGCAGCTCTGAAATCTGATGCTGTTATAGATTTGACTCCTAGAAGCTGGAGTCCACGTCCATCTGAAGAGATCCAAAAAAGTTGCATAGTTTAAACATCAGAGACGCTTAGACTAAAATCAAGTGCAATCTAAAGGAAGAGGTGTTCTCATTGTCATGCACCTGGTGCGAAGAGAACACCTCTTCATCTAAATTGCACTTGATTTTGTAGCCTAGCCCTCTTAAATGTCAAAAAAATGCAAAGTTTGTTTTTAGCTTTTTTTGTCACGACTTTTTTGGATCCTAATGGACTTGGATTCTATAGGATAATGGATAATTCTATAGGTGTCAGATTCCAGTTGTTGAACAAGCGGAAGGTGAAATGGAGCTGAAGCAAGATCTTTTGGTTTGACAGAAAAATAGAATGCTGAGTGAGAAGAATCAGAATAATCCTACATTGTTGTTTTTGATTATCAGATATATTAAAAAATAACACTAGTGATCAGACTTGTATATTATTTTATAAGTTTTTAATCCACAGGAGTCTTGTATTTGGTGATGGAATAATTCAATGGTTAATTAACTGTTGAGAAAATAATGTATGGTATTTTTCATATAATTACTAGAATGAAAAGGCGATTACTTGGGAGAGTGAAAGACTCAAGTTGGTAGTGGCAATGTTTACCAGAGTCTCTGCTTTGAATCAAAAACTTATATGGATAAAAGTAATTCATAAGTATTTTGACTTAATTACACAAAGTTAATGGCTGAGTGCCTTTAGCACATAAAACATTTGTCGTTAGATGTGGACATATTTTGGAGAGGATTTCTTTGAATACTTATAATTTAGTAAGTTCACCATTAAAGTACTTCTCATATCTGAAAACTTTAAATGGTTTTTGATACACAGTTCCATTATTTAGGAGATTTTAAACGCAATGTGTAACTGAGTAGTGTCAGAGTTAGTTACTGATACAATTTACTTTTACTGTGCTGGAACAATAATGGGTAAGTTAGTTGAAGACATTAATAACTTATATAACAAATAGAAACCTCTCAACTCATCAAATAGTTATGTTTTTAAATATCATATCAACACACTGGAATAATAATGCAAGTAAGTTTAATATTTCAAAGCCTATTTATTAACTTCTGTTATCTAATTCTGAGCATTTTACCTCCACTGTTTTGTTAAAGCATTTGGTTAAAACATTTTATAAGTTTACAAGTTTAAATACATTGTATAATTTTAAATGTTAGATAACAGTACTTTGATATTGTGAGAAAAGACGAAATGTATAATAAATTCAGACAAAGTGACTTACCTTTGCGTCCAACCAAGTTGAGTTCATCCTCAGAGAGAGGGGGGTTCTCTTTGTCTATGGCATCCTGAACATCGTCAATGAGTACACGGTACTCAAGCTGATCTTTATCCAGAGACTCTTTGACCTGTGGCACTTTCTCGGCTTGGACAAAGACATCCACCTCCTTCTCTCCCAGATACCATTTTTCGACATCTGTTAAAAACAACAGTGTTGATTACTTTCTATAAGGTAATCTTGAAGCTATAAAAACAAATATTTGTACAAGGGTTCCAAAAGGGTTGCCAAAACCAAATCTACACCATGTCATTGATATGCCGCCCTATAGGGGATGGTGAGAGAAGAAAATATCCAAGATTAAAGCTGGTGTTAAGGTCAGAAATTTTTAGATGATTTTCAAATTTTTTTCTGAGAGTAATTTGCCATGATAGTTTTCCTTAAAAATGGTAACACTAAACAAATGCTGAATGTCGAATTCCGGCGTACTGTTTGTTGTAAGACAATTCTCAGATTAGTAGTTTGTGTTATTTTGACATCATGTATAAAACACTGGAAAACACATGTTTTACAACTACATTTAACCTACTGTATATTTTTGTAAAATACCTAATATGTGGACTAATGATGTTTCAGCAAAAAAATTTAATAATAAAATAAAAATGAAGCATCATTATCAGGCAGTGTGCTCACTGATGGGGATCAACGTTTCTTAAAAGAAAGAGTTAGAGCTTTTTGTTTTGTTATTTTCGCTTTTGCTTAAATTCAAATACAATTTAATTTCAAAACGTTTTGCTAGGTTTGGTACTTATTTGATAACCAAACTCTAATTATCATACCTTTAAAAAAACTAGTAATGGAATTTTTCTTCATTTTTATAGACATTTTAAGGAGAAATTGTGAAAATTTTGATCTTTCTTTTGAACACCATGTGTATTCAGTCTGTGAGTTCTACAAAAATAATTCTGCAGAATGAGTCTTGAACTTAAGGAAAAGAATTATTACTAAACATTTAGAATTTAAAGGTTTTGGGGTCCTATGAATTTACTGGAACGATCCTTTACTCAAGTACTATTAATTTTTAGTAATGATAAATGTAACATTATAACAACCTTATAGGTAACCCAGTTTGCATCATCACAAAAACATGGAAAACTATGAAATAAACAAACAGTATGATGCAAAATCATATATTGCCTAATTTTTTCAGAAAACTTCCGACAGATGTAATGAGTTGACTTAATAAAAAGCTTAAATATTTGAGTTTAATTTGTAACATGGCCTTTCCAGAAAAAAACCCAAAACAGCTCAGTCACCTGGTATTCTATGTATCATGATTTAACCCATGGTCTATAGAAAAATAATATTATTTATGCATAAGGAAATACATGACTCATTCCTCTACTCCATGAAAACACATTTGTTAATTGATTGATTTTTGAGAAATACAAGATAGACATAATCTTTAAACATAGATTGGTAAACATTGTGTTTTCGCCAATCATGGCCCCCAGAACTCAAAACTACTAAAATCTGAAAAGAGTATATGTATGGGTTTTTCAAATTATAACACCCAACTTACCATACTTAATAACTTAATACAACCCCGGACTTGGAACATATTAACTGCTGTAGTTTTTAACTTGATTCATACCTGTACAGAGAAAATACTCCTACTCCAGATAAGTTCATTAGCCAGTTTCAACCAATAAAAGTTTCAAGATGGAGATCGTTAAAATTTGTGTATAGTCTTATTTAAATTATTTCACAACATAGAAAATATGACACATTTAAAAATATATATATATACTAAAGTTTAAGGAAGGTTTTAAACGACTTTTTGAGAACTGAGAATTATACAATAATATTGTGGAAACATGATAATTTAACTGATTAAAACTAACTTTATAGATTCAAGGTGTGATTAAAAAAAATTACGGTGAATGAATTTTTATAGCAGCAACAACTGACGTTTACATCTGTTTTTGTTTGGCAGAGGTTTTTGTGGTCGTACCACAAAATCCATGCACTATGGAGCAAAATTGTGTGCCACAAAAAGTACAATTCTTTGCATTTTGTGTATGTTTGACCTTGAAATAAAAAGTGAATAAAATGTAAAATAAAATAAAATGTTGTATGTGTGATAAATAATTACCAATCCCTTAAGATCTTGCAACATTTATATACTCAGAGGACATCTCTGTTCATATGATATTCGCTAAATACAATACAATTGTTGCACAAATCCCACAATTTTTATTTTTTGTTTGAAAGTTTTTTTTGTGTTATCACAAAATTCAAACACTCAGGAAAAATACTAAATAACTGCAATTCCAAAGTATATAGATTTTTTAATGTTATTTGTTGTGTATTTTTTTGTTTTCCTTTTATATGCAAAGATTAATAAGAAAACTTAGATTATTATGTTATGGTTAGGTGTAAGAGAGGACTTAATAGTCCTAACCTCGCCAATTGAAAATGTTTTACGTTATATTCAATAAAGACATTTTTCATTTCATTTTCATTTCATTAATTTTAATTGTTACATGGAGTGTAAACGAGGCTTTAAAAAGGATTAATAGTAGAGCCAAGGACACTTTTGAGTATGTAATAGTTTTTTAATGATTATTTGTTACAGTACGTATGGTAACAAGAATTTTACAATGGAGGTAATTCTAGCGAACCACAATTACAATTTCCAAACTCGTATACATTTTTAAGCATTCTTATGAAAGAAGCCTGCTGTAGTTAAATTGTGTCAATTGTTTTACCCCATAAGAATAATGTAAAATTTTGAGCACTGTTATGCTCTTAGTTGTAGTGTTAGGGTGTTGGGAGGTGTCTTGTTTTGAAGATATAATTTAAATGTACCAAAATCTTTTTCAAATATTTTGATTGATTAATTGAAAAAAAATCAAATTTGTGCACTTAATTGTTTAACTTTACTAGAAAGACTAAAAACCGTGTGGATGTGTATTACTCATATGTTTAAAATGAACATGAATCTATGACCATAAAAGTGTTTATAAGTGTAAAAGTTTAACATTGTTCTATGGGGAACACTCATGGTCGTTTTACTATAGCTGATTTTTAAGTTGAAATAAATCAATAGAACAGTAATAAAGAATAATAAATTATAATTACAGAAACTTACAACATTTTTTCAGCGTTAAGTTTAAATTTAACAAGTATTTACATACTACACAGTTATCGACGACGTTACCTTCCTGTTCCTCCAGCAGGGAGAGCTTGTCGCGCACCTCCGGGGTGGGAGTGGACACTCTGAGTAACTGAGCGCCGTTGTAATTCACCCTCTCCGCCGCCACAAAGGCCACCAGGGCCACCATCAGGCCCCCGGCCACCGTGATCTCGGTCCGCCACATGTCGCCACCACACTGTCACTCGCCCGCGCCACCTCCCGCCCGCCTATATACCCGCCGTGGTAACGGTGGAGCCCACGCGGGACCCCCTCCCCCCCTCCTTCCACACACCCGCGCAGTAACACTGTAACATCGAGGGTGGGAAACAGACGAATATGTACGTACGATGTGGTTTCTATTACGATTCCAAATAATTTTTCTCAAAAGGTTTAAAAACATTAAATCTTTGTTCTCAGAATATGTTTACGTTACATTCAAAGAGATAACAGTTGTTAGTGATGCTTCTAGCTCTGTTAAAATCGTTGATAAGGGAATTTTACTGACGGTGTTTTGTTTCTTGAAACTGAATAACGAATAACTTCAGAACAGATTTGAAAATAATTGCACACTTTTCATTTTTCACGGGGGTTTATTGATGGGGTCGCCCCAAAATTACACCGATTATCGTGATTGTTTTGGTCTTTTGAGAATAAGGATAAAGTCAGTGCAATCTGAGACAGACAGTACAACTACGATAGTGTTTCAGTCCTAAGCTGTCCATTCGGGGTTCAAGGTCGGGTAATTGTTTTCGGTGAGGTTAATATGTTTATTTGAAAAAAATATATATATTTTAGGCGTAGCCCCGTAAGATATAGTCCTTCTCTGAAAACAGAATAAATAGAAAATTATTCCATAAGGAATTGTAAACGTAGATAGTAATTGAAATCAGGCCCACGGTAATGCGGCTGAAGAAAAAAGTAAGTGTATGCATTTTTTACCCTCCAGACATTTTGTTCTGTTACGAGATAGGCACTATCTCGAGGGATGCTTTATCTGTCGTCGCCATCAGCGCAGGGCAGCACCACATTGCGCACGGATAGATGCGTTAGTAGTTGAGATAATATAGGAATGAAACCTGACCCTTATTATTTTGAAACAGGGCAAACTATACTTCCGTAGAATAATAAAATCTCAGTATACGAAATTTAATATGGAATAGCAAAATTGATTCATAGAAAATTTAACTATTTCAAGTCTTAAGTCATAGATTACATAATGTATATGTACAGTGTTAGTTAAAAGAATGCATACACTCTGTTTAGTTGTTCATGGATAAAGATGGAGGGATGGAACTCGGGACACCTTACTTGGAAATAGAAGTGAGCTTTTTAGTCACTGTTACAGTTTTGCCTATTTCGCTAAAGTGGGATTTTGATGGAGCGGCTCAAAATTAAATGTAAAGACCTATTAAATTACACCTCATTTGAAAGGTCTTGACAAAAATAAGAACAGTGGAAACTAGAGCTTTCTATCTCAACAACCCAGTACAAAATGGCAGCTCATTGAAATTAATTAAACATTTATTGAGGCAAAACATGGCTTAGCAATTGTCTTGATGTACCTTTTATAAGGTTGGAAAAAATTATATCTTGACATGCTATGATGTATATTAGACTAGTACAAAATGGCAGCTCATTGAAATTAATTAAGTTAAAAGCATGGATGGATCCTGCTCAACCCTCTTTGGACAAAGAGAGAAAAATGAAACTCAGGACACCCCTCAAGGAAACAAAAGCAAACAATTTCCCCAAAATGGGCTTTTCAGGGGACAGTTAAACAATTTTAAATGTAAAGTTACAACATCAAATGTAATTACAATTTACGTTAAGCAATAAAACTGCTAAAACTTACTAACATGTGTTTTTTTATATCAGATGTTCAAACTTGCTGTCCCAAGACAGTTTGACAATATCCAAGCCTGTTGTAGAAACTTGAAACGGCACGCTGTATGATTCACGCGGGACTTTTTTTGTAAAAATTTCCGCGTCTATTCTGTCTGTAAGGTCATTAATGCAATGGGGTTTCGTTTTGTAGACGTTGTTTTTAATGTGACCTCACACAAAGTAATGAAGTGGAGATAGATCTGGCGATCTTTGTGGCCACTCGATACTTCATCTTCTGCCTATCCAGCGATTTGAAAAGTATTGTTTAAATACTCGCGGACATGCAGGCCATAGTGTGGAGGTGCTCCATCTTGCTGGAACCAAACTTCATTACAATTGTTGGTTGCTGCTTGGATACCTGGATTTACCTTATTTTGTGACATTTCCTGGTTTACCTCGGCATTAAGGTATCCATCAATAAAAAAGACCCAACAAACTGATACCTCACAATGCCAAGCCAAACGTTTAATTTTTCAGGGTGCTGGGTATGTTACTCTCTCATCCATTAAGGGTTAACATTGGCCCAATAACGAGCATTGTGTCTGTTAACGTTACCGTTTAACATGAAAGTCTGTTATCTGAGAAAACAATGTCATTTAATCTAATTGTATTAATTTCAATGTTCCGCATCATTTTTTCACAAAATTCTACTCGACGGTCACAATCGTCCTACTAAACATCATGAACTAAACGAACTTTGTACGCTTTATAACCACTGTCATGTAAAACTTTACAAACTTATGTTTGAAATATGCCTAATATTTTAGAAAAATTTCTTGTTGAGGCATGAGGATCTTCTGCAACAGGCTGTAAAACGTCAAGTGACAATGCTTCGTTTGTAGCCGATTTTGGTCGTCCATTTGGAGTGGTCTTTAACGCAGTCTAGTTCCTGGAAACGTTGGATTGCTTTTTGAACTCCTGATTTGGATACAGGGTTTCGATTGAGAAGTGTCATTAAATAAATTCCTTACTTCATCATAAGATCTCACCGGGACTCCGTAGCCTCGCATCATTAGGATCATAATACGCTCTTGTTCACTTAAACATTCCATTTCAACGTAAAGTATCACAAAACACGACTTAACTTTGTTAATTCCAAACAGAAACTGAATATGATACTGGACTTCCTCAAAACTGATAAGATAAGGGAGGCCTGCCCTGCAGCAGGTAATAACTGTAAAACAGGTTTGGGTTTTAGCGCACTAAATATTTTCTTGGGATTGTGTATACAGTTGCCAAACAGTGTTATTTTTAATATCTATAATTTTTCGTGGCGAGAGGAAATTATGTTTAATATTGGTTTTGTCCATCAAAGGCTTTATCAGAGCTGTGAATATATAAAAAAAAAACTAAAAGAAAACCGAATGCACAACTTAAGTGCATTGTATCGAACCCAAATCCAAGCTTTGGCCTTCCAACGTCTTAAATAAATATCACGGAATCATTAAACAATAGAAAGGTCGCAGAGAGATTTCACCGTACTCCGATTTAGCATTTTTTAGTAGGATTAAAACATTGTTTTCCTAAAACTCTTATCCAAAGCTTATGTACATGTACGAGTGATACATTATCCTCGTATATATTAGTGATACAAAATTCCAACAAAGTTCTACATAATATTTAATAAAATATAAAAAGTTCTTTTTAATATTTTATTAGCACATTCCGTGAAAACAATTTTGATACACAGCCGTACATTATGGTATTTTGAAGTATAATTTATAATATAGTGTGAAGCGTCATAAATAATTTATTTATTTATTTTCAATTTTACATGACAGCTACAGGACATGATATAGCACAAACAAAGTACAAAACCTTCAATTATTCCCAAAACAGCTATCCTAACTAAAATTAATGTACTCTCAATATGAACTTTACATAACAAACTAAACTAAACTAAACTGCTGGCAGTTACACAAATTAATATTAAAATTTCTTTACACAACATAAATAAATGAACTCTATACAATTTAAAAAAAATAACAACTTGCTTCATTGTACACATACACTTCTACAATGAACAATAAATTAAATCAAAATAAAAGGTTGCTGCATATCTTTAAAATATTTTCCAAATTATCATTAAAAATATCTATGTTTGATTGGTTTAAATTAAGAAACCGTTTAATAAAATAATGTTTAATAAAACAAAAGTGGTCTTTAAAATGTTAACGTTTTTGTTTTATTAAAAATTATGTATAATATACTTATTATAGTATGTCTATTGAGTGACTTAACTACAAATTCATATAAGATGGCTAACACCTAGAGTGGTCCATGCATTATTGTTGACATTATGAACTATAAATACATTTTCTTAATGTAAAATACAGAAAAAGATGGAAATTTCCTGATTTCGTACAGAAAATTAATAATGTACAGTTAATATAAAAAAAAACAGTACAATTTTCTAAATATTAATTTAACATTTTTATTTTCGGGCTGGTGTGAGAACGGATTTTCCCAGACCTGAAAAGTAGACGGAAGCCATTAGTAAACAATTGTACACGAGTACAAAGCTCGAGCTGTGTATGATGTAACTGAACACTGGTCAAAATGATAGCGGACTGATTATAAATAATCTCAGAAATACATGTCTGTGTAGGTGGTAAAATACAGCCATTGAAAACTTCACTAACTTAGAAAATAATGGCTATAATTTGTTTATACAAAATTTCATGTGAAATTGAATTGGTTTTTTTAGTTTGATTTAATAATAATACACTTTATATTTGATTCATTCAATTTTGTTTAAGGCAGTTGGTAAATGATATTTAACTTTTAATGCTGAATTCTCTTTAATGCATTTATGTCTTGTGGTGTTAGTAATTTTATGAATAGAAGTGTAAGCATTTATATAAAATATTATTTGAGAATGATCCTTATCGACTTCTCGATATTCCTCACAGGATGATGTAAGATACATAATCGCTCTTTACTTTGCTCATTATATCGGGGAATCCAAAATTTGACGTTAAGGGCGTAGTTCGGGTTAGAAAGACTTTTCTCTTATGAACAAAGAAAGGCCTCTTTAGTAAATGGGCCAGGACCCACCAGAGGCACAAGAGGTTTTGGGACGCAAGCAAAGGATGAGTTATCAACTTTTTACCTAGCAGTATAGTCTAGAAACTGGAAACTGGGAAAATATGTGTTCGTCGGATAACGGCTGTAAGAGCTGGAGACTGGACCCCTGCCATTTAAAATACCCCGCTAATTTAAATGTCAAAGGTTCGCAATCTGTAGTGTGTGTAAAGGAAGAGCGGCGCCCGCGAGGCCAATAAATATCAGCCCTACGACGCCCCCGCTAGCGAGCTGTCCCGTTTGTGTTAAAACATGACTGTCCGTAGTAAACTATAACTTGGTCTGACAACTCTTTAGACCAATCACTGTATAGTGCAGATGACAAGCGAAATTCGTTCCGCTCCACCACGAGAATAAATTAATTTTCGAAAATAGATGTGTAAATAATGAACAAACTATTAATACTGTGACGAATACGATGTCCGTAGTAAACTATAATTTGTTCTGACAACTCTTTAGACCAATCACTGTATAGTGCAGATGACAAGCGAAATTCGTTCCGCTCCACCACGTTCATAAATTAATTTTCGAAAAAAATGTGTAAATAATAACCAAACTATTAATACTATGACAAAAATATTACTTATGTTATTTACTAACGAGCTGTCCCGTTTGTGTTAAAACATGACTGTCCGTAGTAAACTATAACTTGATCTGACAACTCTTTAGACCAATCACTGTATAGTGCAGATGACAAGCGAAATCCTTTCCGCTCCACCTCGTCCATAAATTAATTTTCAAAAAGAAATATGTAAATAATGAACAAACTATTAATACTGTGACGAAAACATAACTGTAACTCCTTAGGAATGGCTTTTTAACATTACTGGAATCTTTCTTAAATTGCACCCGTCTGTAACCTTGTCCTGTGAAGTAATTCCTTGGCCTAATTTCTCTTCACTTGTGTATTAAACACTGTAACTGAAGTCTTATAACTGTGAACAGTAGATTACTTACTGATTGTTACAATCACTGAGGGTTACATATCCAGAAAACCTGAGCACGTGTCTCTCAGCAGTGGGAGGTGACCACTTGAGCACATCTAACCTCTGTTCGAACCTTAAGGGACCTTAATGACACGATATTTTAACCTAATATGCATCCAAGCCAGCAAGAATAAGCTACTGCAAGTTTACGGAGGGCAAGATTAACTCAGGGAGGTGTAGGCCTACCATCCCAGGACGTATAAGTATAAAACTGTCTACCGAAGTCCTCCCTATCAGTCATGAGTCTTGACTGAGTTCATGGTTGGCTCAGGCAAAGACTACTTATATAAAGTTATATGTCTGTAAACGTTTATTTCATATAGGTAGTACTACTTCACTACAGACTCTCTCATGGATTTGTTTGTACACAGGCACAATTGTTTTAGCGTGACATACTTGAAACCATCATGCTCATATGTAAATTTAAGTTGAATAGCCTCAGTCAGCGTGATAAAAGACTACGTCTGATGGTTAGTTATTAATACTAATACCTCTAAATTTTATTGTAAGTTGTGATGAAGCCTGACACTTTTAATGTGGCCTAAGACTATATTGCAGTAGGCCTGAAATGTGATTTGACTTGTGGTTTCTCTGAAAAAGGCCTCTACATACAAAAATCTTGCATGTAACAAAATTATTTAAATCAACTGAATGTTGAATTAAGTTACCATAGTAAAGAAAATATGTTACAATATCTTTATTATGGTGTTGGGATATTTACAATAAAAGATCAAATAAATCAGGAAGTTGTAACGGAAAATTTGTATCCAATTCTGGGATGCGGAAAGGATCATTGATAATGTAATCTGTTGATGGCCTAGCCTTCGCTAATGATGGCATGTTCCTGCGGTCATTAATTTTAGATTATTCACAATCCAGCGTGTGGGCGACCGTCTTTTGTTTGCACACAGGCGGCTGTCGGTTCAGTGACTTCCACACTCGTGTTTTACATGTTGTACGGTACCAACGTTTGTGTAAGATGTGGAGGCAGAAATATGCACAATCCAATAGACTACTCAGACGAAGACAACTGTACTAACAAATATTTGTACAAGTTCAGAGTTGGTTCATTTGTAGTTTATTTTGGACGCGGTTTAGTTCCAAAACGCCACTTAATGAGGGCCACCTGGTTGGTGAAGAAGGGGGGGGGGTGTAAAGTAAACGAGCACTCGGGTATTCACGGTACGTTATTTTGTAAGAGGCTCGCGCGACAAGAGGCCTAAATGGTCGCTTTCGCGGTGCATCAGAACAGTGGGTCTATTATGTTGGTCACAAGCAGTGAAACCACCGTCGTGACTGTGACCGGGCAATCAATGAGCTTTGGGGACTTTCACACGTGATCGGCGCATCCTCGGTCAGTTGGCAGCAGAACTCGCGTCTCGCCGAGCATCCATCATACGAGGAGAATCACCGAACACAGCGGTTAATGATTGGACGCAATCTTGTAGGCAGTCAAAGACCTTTGACCCGGTCAGAGCGAGGCGGGGCCGCGAGTTGTCCCAGGTCATCGCCGCAGTCCCGTTGGACGAGTGGGAGCCGGCCCGGCCCGTTCTCGATGTCAATGTGAAGTGACGGCCAAGACAGCAGAGGAACCGGTCACCGGCCGCTCCCGTTCGCCCACAGGGATCTGAACTTGTCAACAGATCTTTCTTCTCATACAAATCGAGGAATTTGTCCTTCAAATTGCAACAATGTGTTAGTGGGTCAATTAACTCTGTTACTAACTGCAATTTAGCTTGCATATCCTGCAATATGGTTGGGGCATTATCCACGGTCATGGAAATAGAGCTCATTCATGCATTCCTTCCTTTTGAAAAAAGGTGTGAAAGGTCAAGACACCAACACGGTTTGTGTGTGAGTTTATTTTCCCAAGCATACCAACATTTCATATCCAGAGCCATTTCCATCTCAAGATGTATAAAGAAAATATTAAATCTGAAGTGGTCGAAAATTCCCTTTTCAAAGTTTTCTAACGTTAAAAGTCACTTAGGAAAATCTACTCCCTGATTGGTTATTGATTGATTTATTTACTGTGCATTCTTTTACAGAGTAAATGTAGGGTTCTTTCCTACATTAAACATAAGAAATTAATGATAAAATCTTACCTCAAATATTACACTTTAATGAAGCCCTGTTTTTTTTTCTTGACTAAGTCAGATGATTGGAGTAGTTTAGCTCTCCTATTCTAGGATTTATAGGTTATTTCAAAATTGGATAGTCAAACTGGTTGGTGAACGGGTAAATGGCTTAAAAGAAACAAAACAATGTTTCTTTGATGCTATGTCTTATCTCGCTTCTTGTTTGAGCTGTTATTTAAAAAATCCTTTACCAATAAATGGTGTGACAAGTTTGTTTTGCTATTCTTTAAGTAAAAATTGTTTAAAAAAATAATACTACATACTTCCAAAATAAACGGGGAGTTGAAAATGTTTTATGCAGAATTTCACAAAAACTTTGGTAAAGAACAAAGAGAAACAAAAAAGCTATTAAGACACGTTTTGTGCACAAGTTTTTATCATGAAATGAAAAATAAGGATAAATTATATTTTTTTTGTACTTTTGTGGAACATTTTTAAGTGGATTCACATAGAATTCATATTTAGTTGAATATTGAAAATAACTAATTTTAGTTATTGTTCTTCCAACCATAGTACATAAAATATTGTGCTGTTTGTATTTAAGGCAGGGTTTGTATATTTTGTTTGTTTTTATGTAAATTTTAGTAAAATTGACAGTTTTATAAAATTGAATTAGCATATTTTAAAGTTAATTAAAAGTTTTTGTAGCTTTTAACAATAAATTAGTTATTAATATATCTTCAAAATTATCACTATACTATACTTCACAAAATTTGCTATGGCCAGAAACCTTATGAGACACCAAAAACATATAAGAACATACATGGAGATGACCAGAGAGTTCTAAATAACTGAGAGATATAAAAATTACTTTACCAAACTTTGAATGGCCACTATTTTGAAACCTTAAGAGATATTTAAAAATTTATTATAAAAAAGACTAAAGGTACCTACAGGAAATTGCTTACCATGTCTAACATATTATATTTTATTTTTGGTCTATATTGTGAAATAGTTGAGGCAAAAAAAGAACTTAATTTAGTTTGTTTAGGTAAACTGCAAGAAGTGTAATTTTTAATCTATTGAAAATTATGGTAATTTTTCTTTTTAAAGGTCGCCTTTTATCTTATAATATTTTCATATACATACATTTTCAGACTGGTGGTTTTGAGTTGGTTGGCCATACTCAGTGAAACAATTTTCCGGGAATTCAGTTATGAGAAACGAGTGCAATGTGAAAATTGTAATGAAATCTATTTCTTAAATTAGTAATTTTTCTAATAAAATTAGGTCTAGAATGATATAATTAATTCTTATTTTAGTTTTGTGAGTTTGTATGTGGAAGAAGATAACTAGTCTACAAGTCTGCTGTCCCAAATGAAGCAAAATTGTAATTTTTCCAATTGACTACAGGTCACAGGTGTTACTCTTTGCTTTAAATATGTTACCTTCCCAGGGTATCCAGTTTATGTGTAATCAGCATTTTATTATTCCTCTGATAATAAGTTAGATTTTGAATGGAGTAAGACAGAATATTTTTATACGCACAACACTTTTTCACCTCCACATTACATATTTAACAACAGTTCAAAATCAATATATAATTTTATATCTATATGCAATATATTTTTATTCTTATTTATGAAATTGAAATATGACATTTTATTTAATTAATACAATAAAACCATTGCATTCAGTAACAGTTAATAATTGTTACAGGAAGTTTGGAAGCAGAGGGAAACTAAACTTATTGAAGAAAAACAAAAATTACAAAACCAATTGCAAGGGATGGTATCAAAAACCACCACTGAAGCTTTGGAAGAACAGCTGAAAGATGCCCGAGAAACAATTGTAAAGCTACAAATTGAACTAACAACTTACAAGGTACATTGTTTTGAAAACATCAGAATCAACAATTAATTAGTTGTTATTTATATGTGCATTATTACACATAGCATACAATATATATTTTTAGTTTTCTATATAAATACCTGTACTTGTTTCATGTTTTGATGACAGTATGAACATGGTTAAGAAGGCACACTAGATAGCTGATAGTCATGCTTCTGAGGCTCCGATTTTAACATTGGGATAGTTTGAAACTGTGTTATAAACAGGAACAAGTCTCAAATCCGTGAAGGTTTCACTTCAGGAACTTAGATTTTAGTTTCTGAATGCTAATGAGTTGTTAAAAATGTGATTATCTGTTAAAACTGATGGGTTATAATTTATAGTAAAGATATGGTTTCTTATGGGAAAATCTATACGTTCGGCCTTGCCATGGGGAGCCACCTGTTTGTCAACAGGATCCAAACACGAATTGTTAATATAAAAAATACAATATATTTTTCCTATTAGGTTGCTTTGCTATGTTAAAAGGGGAAATATAAAAAATGTTAGAAATCCTCAACACGTATATAGATTGTTATTCAATTATTTAAAACATCAGTTTCCAGTCTTACAATTCAAGCAATATAAGGCACTACCAATATTTTATCTGTGTTCAATATGGACTCAAAATTTTGCTTCTTAAATTCCAAAACTTTTCTTTGAATCTTTCTTTCTTTTTTTCTTTCAAAAAAAGTCCAGGATTTTTCTTATCCTTATATTACTTACCACTTAAATCTGTATTATTGTGTTTCGTTTAAATCGGTGCACTTATTGAACTTTTCTATATTTATTTGGCTTTATTATAGTTCAGTCCTGTTCTATAATAAAGTTCCTTAAAAGATTTGAGGAATTGCAAATGGTGTGTTGACATGTGTAGAGTAAAAGCAAGGAGCTGGAGGTGACATGTGAGCGGTTACGAAGTGAAACCCACCGACTGCAGGCAGAGTTAAGTAAGTGTCGCTGTGATCGCTCGGTGGGCCGCCGGGACAAGTACAGTTTCCTGGCCTCTAGTAACGTGGGCACGCAGATCCAGGAGTTGAAGAATGTCATCTCCAGGAAAGATATTGAGGCAAGTCTTGAAATGTGGTTGTTAGGCCTGAGAATAAAGTATGGTACTTGTATAATCACGTGTGAAATTTCCACTTGTATTGTGAAATTGAAAAAGATAGCATGACAAAGAATATTTACTAGTCGTCTGATTGAGTTATAATCCATTCATTTTTTGTTAAATTACAAAAAACAATGTCTTTTTAGATTTTATTCAAAGATAATGTAGGCTTTGCTTGTGGTTCAAAGTTGATGTTTTCAAAAGTTCAAAGCTTCCTCTTTCATTCAGTGCAATAGAATAAATAATCTTAACTGTTGTCTTAATAGAACCTCTTTGAAAAATAGTTAGTAGTGATGGTATATGCAATATTGTAGTCCAATTATTGGTATTCAATGTGTATGAATTTACGACCCAAGTTTAGTGGTGGTATTACAGTACTGTAATATTGTAGATATGGTTCTTTTTGTCACTTTCATTCTTTTTGAAATTATAATTCATAAAAAGCACTAAGTGTAATAACAAAAATGCAAAATCTGACTGTAGAAGTACAAATCATCACCAATTTATGTATATTTGATATGATTATTTTAATTTAAAAAAATCATAATTGTGAATGAAATTCATGATCACAACAGATGTAATAAGAAGAAGCAGTAATTGAGTTTCATAAATTGAGCAAATCATTATGCAGTCATTAATGTGTTCAATAAAGTTAATCATTTTATTAATAAACATTCAGTTAAGATATTCAAACAAACATTTCAACACAATCAACATCATGATTATTTATACATGGTTGATCAACAATAATTGTCAACCAATTAATTCTTTAAATTAATTTTTCTTAATATCCCAGGTAAATTGTTAAACTAAGAAATTTATTTTTATACTAAACAACTGTATTGAATAATTCATGTTTTTGCTACAGGTGTCTGTAAAACTTTACTTTAACACATAAATATTTTGTTATTTATACTTTTAAATTCAATCAATCAATCAATCAATCAATCAAAATGCTTTATTTACAATTTCATCAAGAAAATGTAATGGCGTCAAAATACAGAATTGTCTTCATGCTTCTTGCTTTACAAAATTAGTAGGTTTGTGTCATGGTGAAGAATTCCTCCAATGTGTATAGCGGTCGTTCCACCAGCCAGTCCTGTAGTTGTCTCTTCAGTTGTTGGGTGTTCAGGTTCTTCAGTGATTCTGGTAGTGCATTATACAGTTTACGTCCGATGTACGACGGCTTCTTGCTGTACTGTGTAGTGTGGTGTAGTGGAAGTATGTAGTCTTTTGCTCGTCTCGTGTTGTAGTGGTGGATATTCTCCCCTCGTCTGTAGTCCTGCTGGTGTGTGTGGGTAACAACAGTGTGGATATAGAGACTTATCACTGTTAGAATTCCTAGTGCTTTGAAAGATTCTCTACAACTCTCTGTTGGTTTTAGATCAGCAAGTGTTCTTATTGCCTTCTTTTGTAGGACTAGGATTCTATTTAGGTTTTGTTTGGTTGTGCCACCCCACACTATCAAACCATACCTAATGTGGGATTCAATCAAGGCGTAGTAGGCTGCTTTCGCTATATCGAGTCCTCCAATCCACTTCATTCTTCTCACAACAAAAACTCCTGATGCCAGCTTCTTGCTCAAATTATTGACATGAGTAGTCCAGGAAAGATCAGAGTCTATGGTAACTCCCAGTAATTTGGCTTCTTTTTCTACCAAGAGATCAGGAATTTTTGGTATCTCGTCCAGTCGCCTACTAAAGTTTATGCAGGTTGTCTTTTTTTGGATTTATTACCAGGTCGTTTTGGAGACAGTAGTGAAGTGTTTCTTGCGTTGATGATATTATGTCAGAGTGGAGCTCTTCAGCAGTATTTGTGGTTAGAAGGAGAGTAGTGTCATCGGCATACATTACAGAGTTATAATTTATGGAATTTGGAAAATCATTGGTAAAAAGGACAAACAGAAAAGGGCCCAAAACTGAGCCTTGTGGTACTCCTCTATTTGAGGGTTGAAAGGTGGATTTGAAGGATGTCTTCTTACCATTTGTTGATGTTTGTAATTCTACAAGCTGTTGGCGTCCTTCTAGGTAACTCGCTATCCAGTTCCCCGACCCTCCCCTGACACCTAGAGTTGCCAGTTTAGTTAGAATGAGTTCGTGTCCCAAGCAGTCGAAAGCTTTGCTATAGTCAACCATAACAGCTGCTACAAGTTTGTTGTCCTCCAGCTGATCTGTGACAAATTCAAACTAGGCTGACTAATGCACTTAGTGTTGATCTTCCTTTTAAGAAGCCGTGCTGATGTTTTGTTAGCAGCTCTTGGTTTTGCAGATGTTCAGTCATCCTTTTGATTGCAATTTTTTCTATTATTTTTGAAAATGTGGATATCAATGAGATTGGCCGATAGTTCTCTAATTTTGTAGTTGTTCCAGTCTTGTGTTTTGGGTAAATCTTCGATAATTTTAGTAATGATGGGAAAGTGTCCTTGTTCAAATGATTTATTTATCACAGCAGCAAGGGGGGCAGCGAGTTGTTCAGCACAATGCTTGACAGCCTTGGATGGTACCTCATCCAAACCACATGATAATTTTGATTTGAGAGAGCTAATTATTTCTAAAACTTCTTTTTCATTAGTTGGAGCAAAGTTGAACACTTCGATGTATTGCCTAATGGGAATTGATTTGTTATTAGTTGTATTTTCATGTTGATTAAGTTTGCTAATATTTTATCAAGCAATAACTATTTTTATCTGTGTTAACTTATTAACTGTATTTTAGTGACTTAATTCTTTATAATTTATTTACGAAGGTTAGTGACAATATTGCTAAATAAGAATATGTTACTATTTGTGTAAGCCAGTATGGCAAATAAAATATTCTTATTATTCATGTTGTTTTATACTAATTGTACTATGAAATTTATTCATATCTTTTTAACTAACTATATGTAAAAACTTGTTCATTGTATGCATAGTAAAATATTTTCTGCATTTTAATAAATAAAGAGCTTTTTAGCTGTGGACGTTAAGTTCAGATTGCAGATATTGACATGGAATAGTTCAATAATGTGTATCACAACAGTGGTAATGTATTTAGTAATTAGTGTCCCTCTCAAATCATATATTGTATAAACTTTAGACAAGAAAAACTGTTGAAAGTAGGCAAAGATGTTATATATATTCTATGAATACATGGAATGTCGTTCCATATTCCAGATAGCCCAGATGAGTACAACGTTGGGGGTGCTAAAGGGAGAGTTGGGTGGCAGAGAGGGAAGCATGTACAGCCAGCAGCTGGAGTCTCACAACCTCACAATCAGTCAGCTACAGGCAGCGCTGGCAGTGGAGCGGCAGACAGTCAAGGATCTGGTACATGAAAAGGAGATGCTTCTGAAGGAGAACCTTGACCTTAAACGTCAGGTTAGTCCAGCCAATCACAATATGTATGTACTCCTGATACTTTATTAATGCAATAGTAATTAAAATGATTCTTTCCTTTAGTTAAACAATTTTTAATAACCAAAGAGTCAAGTCTTTAGACAGGGACACTAAAATTAAAACCATGAAGAAAATGGTATTAAAGTAGATAATTCTTTTACTATGTTTTCTATAACAAATGGTACAATATCATAGTGATTACAATAAATTACCTTGGCTAACTACTCAGGATGGTTGTGGCATTATAGATTACCAAGGGATAAGTCATTCTCATTGTCTGAAAAGAATGCTCAATGGCAATAAAAATTTATTACTTCACACACCTGTAAGACAGGATTCTCAAAGATTTGAGAGACACTGTTTTGTCCAACATGTTTCAGGGGTTTATATGTATATTTTTTTTTTGTGGTTGTCTGGAAGACTAACTGTCAATATAAAGATTGTATATGTACAACTTTCATGGTTCACTGTTAAAAAAATTAATAAAATGCCTCAAGTATACCATGGACTTTATACCCTATTTCTTTCACAAATTTGTAGCTGGAGAGAATATTTAAGATTTTCAGTGTGTTTCTTTTAGTGTGAAGATATCAACATTTGACTTCTTTATTTAGAAAATTACCTTTTGATTAGTTTAACCCATAAATTGTCAAACAAAAACTTTGTTAAATTTCTCAGTAACTCTCATAAAGAACAGTGCTTCTCTATTGAGGTAGCTGGCAGATCGTGATAGGTGTTCATGGATGTTCTGGGTATCAGGAAATATTGTTGGTTAGAATCATGTGTTAGTATGTACCGTAGTGTTACTGATTGTTTGTATCACTGAACAATGGCAAACGTCCAAAAAATTCCTGTTACCTTCACAATTCAAAGGTAAATTGTCAAAAATAAACTTTAAACATGTAATCGAGTGTAGTTATGATATATTACAACATGTGTGAAAAATTAGGGTTTAAAAACTAACAATAAATCAGATGCTTCAAATTTTGTAGTACTCCATTGTAAAGTTTTATCTCGTTTTTGGAAATTAAATTAAGTGAATATCAACAATTTCTATTCTTTCATTTTATTTGTTATTTGTGATGGTCAGGTCAGGGAACTTGAAAGCATCGTCAAGCGCCGGCAAAGATCTGAGTCGTGTTTCCCAGTCATTTCAAGTGAGACTCAGTCCAGCTCTCGGCTGGTAGAACTGGAGAAGGAGTTGTCTTCACGCCAGGAGTCACTCTCTGCATTGCACACTCAGTTCCTCAATATGCAGGTCAGTGCGTGTACAGTGACACAAATAGATCGAGTAGTTGTTGCCACTTAGTGGTATTTAAAATAGATCTGCAGTTTAGAGTTTGGAGTTATTAATCCTATATCACATTTGTGCTCATGTCCAAATTATCTTGGTATCTTGATGTAGGTAAAATACATAGTAAGAAGTTTTTAGAGAACTGTTTGAGCCCTCCCTTATTAGCCTTATCAACCTTTTTGAAGTTAAAGAAATTATTTATTTTAATTTTATAGAACCTCTATTTGTGTTTTATTATAAAATGCACAATCATAATACAGTAGACGAAAACAAATATTTTACAGATTTCATTTTTATAAATCTGTATTGTTTGAATAGTATCAGTTTAACTTTACTTTTTAACCCATTCACTACCAATTAAAATTGAAATATTTTTACCCTCAGGTATTGAATTAATTTTTCACTTTTTCAATGAAAATTGTTGTGTGGGTGCTTAGAGTTGATTAAAAATATTTAACTACCTTATAACATGTTAAATTTATTACCTTATATTTTAAGTATTTATTTGCCTAGCAACAATTGGATTTATACCAGATCTACCACTAAAATGAAAATTATGTAGATCATTTGCTTGCCATGTCCACTCCCAAGTTTCAAGTTTATGCCTTGTCACATAATTTTCTTCAATTTCTTCATTGACACTTTTACTACTACTTTTACTCAAACTTTCGTCATCACAGTTACCATCACTCACTTCATTTTTATATTTATTGAGTATGTTCTATACAAAGTTACTAAATCTCTCTGAAAAGATCGTGATTTTGCTGCAACACGATTTTTAACGGCAACAATCAACTGATAAAACAGTAACAATCGATTTTCACAGAGTTGGCCAGCTTCAAAATCTAACATGTTATATACGAGTATTAACAGACCATTTATGTAATAGTATAAACAAATACCAAAATCATAATCAATATCAGGAATATTTTTTGACTCCAAAATTACAAACTTAGTGTGACGGACAGTGTCCGTCATCAGTAATTTATGTTGATGCTAAATGACAGAAGGCAATATACATAATTTGTAGCCAATAGGTTAAAAGGCCGGAGTACTTGAAACATGCCTTTAAAGGAATGCATTTAATTTAACTTAGTGAATTATAATCAGATATTTTATCTAAGCCATATTTTATATTTAGTTAGGTACAAATATCAAATATTACCTCTAATTAGGTTTCCAATGTATTTCAATATATTATCTAAGTATAATCCTAATATAAAATACTAAAAGAAACCCTTAAAAGTCACAGA
Source organism: Homalodisca vitripennis (assembly GCF_021130785.1). NCBI lineage: Eukaryota > Metazoa > Arthropoda > Insecta > Hemiptera > Cicadellidae > Homalodisca > Homalodisca vitripennis. Next base: position 126,844,253 of record NC_060211.1, on the reverse strand, counting down.
TTAACTTTATAATGTAAGGGGTTTTTCAGGAAACAGTCTATAAGATTGAAAAACTGAGAGTTTTACCCTAATAGGTTCTAACCTCAGTAAACTAACTAACCTGTTTTAGTTTAAGTCTGATAAGACTTATGTTCTTAGGATTGATCATTTTTCAAATATGCTTGTAAAAGTTTTTGGTAATTCTAAGCAATATATGGGTCAACCTCGATTTTTCTCATTTTACAATATAATTTTCCAATAGTCAATTAGAAAAGGAAATGACTAGAATTTCTTGCTGGAAAGCAGTTATAGGGAGCAGGCAACCGCGAGAATTACCTATTAGTGATCAGGGGCACTGACGTGATCTGGGCTTCAAATTTGGAACTACTCGAGTTAATTTTTTTTCTAAAAGAGCAAGCAGTGCAAAGCGCTGCGCAGCGGGCAAGCATCGTGCGTGATCTTCGTATATACTGAATTGATTCAGGCCAAAGGAATGACACAGATTCCTTTACCAGATTTTTACGGAGATTTTGTATTGGGCGGATTATATTGGTTTACTTTGCTTTCCACCATGTAATTATGTGTTTAAAATTGTTTTTACATACATTACCTACATTATATTGTAATATGTAATAACAATTTATCAGAAATTTTTAATAAAAAAAAGGATCACGCTCGATGCCTGCCCGCTGCGCAGCGCTTTGCGCTGCTTGCTCTTTTAGAAAAAAAATTAACTTGAGTAGTTCCAAATTTGAAGCCCAGATCACGTCAGTGCCCCTGATCACTAATAGGTAACTCTAAGCAATATATGACCGTCTGGCGGTTGCCTGCTCCCTATAACTGCTTTTCGGCAAAAAATTCTAGTCATTTCCTTTTCTAATTGACTATTGGAACATTATATTGTAATATGAGAAAAAATCGAGGTTGACCCATATATTGCTTAGAATTACCAAGTTTTTGAATTATTTATTTTGAATTATTGAATTTTTAAAATAACCGTTATTTAAATACTAGCTGTTACGTGTGGCTTCGCACACAATTCCTTACTGAGTAACAGGGATGATTTAGGCATATCCTTTTTAAATAGCATACCAAGCACTTTTGGGAGGTGTAATGATCATTAGAAAATATTCCCGTTTCTTGATCTACTTTAGAATAAATAATTGGACTTAAAATTTAAAGGATAATATTGCACAGCCGTGTACTTGAATAGTGAAACAGATTTTACAAACACTAATGAAATAACTCTAATGTTTATGCAACATTCATGTGATATTTGATTAAAAATAGCTCCTGAGATTTCAGTATCACTTAAACTATTTTAGGCCACTGGAGAGGAATCCTAAAGTCTGAGTCCCGTAGCACTATGATGTATCAAGTTGCTTCTTTGATAATTTTGAACGAAATTAGGCATATTTGAGGCATCAATGTTCATATATTAATGATTTGAGTTAGTTTTATCTCGTATTATTTTGTGTTCATGCTTTGAAGATAATTATACATAGTAGCTTTTGCGTGACAGAAGCACAAACATCTAAACTATCGCACCAGATGGACCACTATAATACAGATGGACCTGCTTCACGGGCCACCCAGCTCACCAGTTTCAGGGATTTAGGGAATCATTCAAAATTGTTTCTGAAATAATACACTTTTGGAAACTATTTTTAGTTTTCCAATTTATCTGTTAAGATTTACATAGATAGTATATGCCACATAATAACATGATGCTAACAACAAATTAACTTGAAATGGTCCATCATCTAGTAGTTCATATGAGATGAATGGTTGTGTCTAGTGCTTGTGAAGGAGCAGTTCTTGCTCTTTTAAGAATTGCTTAAAAACTGTTTGAACTGGTTGTAGTTGGATTGAAAAAAATCTATACATCTCAGTTGAGTTTTGCATTAATTTGTCATACAATTTATGCTTAGTGAGATTTACTCCTATGAACCCAAAAACTTCAAATTCTTTCTCTGGTTCAGATGTTATTTTCTCAGTTATGTCAATCATGACATTCATGTCTTCATATTTAGAATCCTAATGGTCCTAATGGTGATCCTCCATAGTTGTAGTATTATCTAAACTTAACTAATATTTAACTTTTCCTTATTTTAGAAAAAGTACGAGGACCACATACAAGAATTAGAAGAAAGACTCAAAGAGTGCAGGGAAGAGATAATTACACTAAAAGCTAACCAGAAGAAAGAAGATGCTAACCAACTAAAATCGAATGCAAAGAGATTGAAACAGAGCACTGCGGTTGTCAAAGAGGAAACTCATTTATTGGCTACAATCCGAGGATTAAGGCAAGAGGTTTCGACTCGAGAAAAAGAAATAACAAAGTTAACCAAAGAAATAGAAGAAGTGAGACTAACGAATAAACGATTACAAAAAGAGAGAGAAAAACAGTTGAACTCAATGCCTGTTAAAATGTCACACATACGAGGTAAAAAATACTGTAAAACATAAGAGTATATTTTCATAAATTAATATTAAATTTAGCTTTTTACATGGTTTGTATGAGTTTTCGTAAAAAGTTAGGGTACTAAATTGTATTTTTAATAATTTATTCATTGTTAATGAATCTAATATTCAAAGAAGAGAAATTATTAAAGATATTTTTAGCACATAACCATTATTTTTTTGAATTCTAGAGAAGACAAACCTGAGAAAAGTGGACAAGACAGGTTCAGCTGGAGAGCCACGTTCTGTGACAACTTCCCCCAACAACAACATAAACCCACTGCTCTTTGCAGGTTTGTTATTCTCAGTTGTTATCAATTTTGTCAAAACACTATAAATATTTTAATTACGTTCTTTTTGTGATACTTGCTCGATAAACCAAAAGATTGCATTGATTGGGTTAAACCATGACGTCATGTACAACAAAATATCATTTATCTATTTAGATAGGATAATTAGTGTCACTTTACTTTACATAAAAATTCATCTCCTCTTATCAGTTGTTTTATTTCATGTTCGGTATGCTACATTATTTTGTAATTCTGAATTTTTGTAAGATATTGATTGTTATTATTAATATGTGCAGAATTGCAAGAATCGAATTTAATACTTAAATCGAAAACGAAGAGTCTCCAAGAAGAAGTGAAAAGACTTGAGCAAGACCTGATCGCCATGCACAATAAGCGAGTTCATGATGTGAGTTGAATAATCTCTACCTTGTACCTATTCTAATTTTAGAATTTTAGTAGAAAACTTTTTAAAATCTTTTAACAAAATCTCCTTGTAGCTCTATACAGTTTTTCAAGTGTTTCTCAAACACCTTTAACGTAACAACATATATTGTATAACTTTACACCTTTTTTAAGCCATTCTAAAAGTAGGATTTTTGTAGATCCTTACATTAAAGCATCTGTTTGGGCGATGACATGTTACCTTGTCTCATATAAACTGTTGTTCGCTGAGTTGATTTTTAAATTTTGGAAATAAAAAAAGTAACAGGAGCCAGATTCTGTGAATAGAGTCGATGTAGTAATAATTCAAACTGTAATTTCATAGTAATTTAGCCATAGATTTTTGCCTTTTCAAATGAGTTTTTTTCAAAGATTTTTTTATAAATGTTTTGCTCAATGGTGCAATAATGTTGCATAATACTATCCAGCTATTGTTTGTTCTCTTTCCAAGTAATTGGTTTAGATGATAATTCTGTGTCCTGAAATAAAAGCCATGACATCACCTCGTCGATTGATATAATTTTTGCAATTATTTCATGCAAAATTTAAAGCATCATACCTTGTCATATGCATGTTGTCTCTACTATTTTGTGTAATTTGATTTGTCAATCACTCAAAATCATATTGTAGATTTTCTTCCTTATTTTTGTGATAGATAACACTTCCACTCTACTTACCATCCAAACAATGTCCTTTTGAGAATGTTTGGCCATGTTTAAACTCCTTTTTTCAATTGTAAATAGTTAGCGGAATCAGATTTTTCATTAACTTTATCCAACTCACCTTTGATCTCTTTCTTTGTTAAGCTTTTCAAATATGTTTTAAACCACTGCTTGAAACTCTCTTTTTCATTTTTCGAAATATTCACTAGTTTGTTTCTTTAAATGACAATTAAATTGAAACCGAGACAATAAAGTGGACGTAACTGAGACTTAGCAGCTGTCTAGTGATTGATAGTGCTTAGGCAATACACTATAGACAATATTATTTATTCACAATCTTTGATATTAGAATGGTATCATACAATGAAATACAAATATCAAGAACAGGTTAAATTGTGAAACCAATTGAATTTTGGGTAATATTTTCTATGAAATTCAGAGGCTATGGGTATGACATTGACTCTTTAAGAACTATAGGCAATACAGGTTGCATATCCTAGGATGCACAGAGGTAATAAAAGTATACAGTAATTCTTGAGTTTTATTTTTCATAAAATACTGATACAATATAAACATTTATAATAAAGTATATAGCTGTTCAAGAATAATCATCAGAGAGCTATTGGCTTCTGTCCATTTTTGTTTTAGATGGCTACATTCCCTTAACATGTTATACATTCTCATTAGAACACCGTCAGTGCCCCTGCTGTACATGTGTAAATGAGAAATTAAATTTCAAAACTCTAAAATGTGGTGTTTTCAGTTCAGATTCTATTTTATCTCGTACTTCTAATGTGTAAAGTATTTATTTGCTATTCTAAACAATATTTTAACACAACATTATGTTTAGATGTCTTGAAGAAGAGCAGTTTGAACAGTATGATTTTAGTATCACTTAAAGAAGATATAACTGTGTAGTGAAGAATTAAGTGTATTCCTTTCCTGTTTATTAATAAGTTTTTTTGTACCTAAGTTCATCTTCAATAAAACTTTTTATTGTGAATCAGATTAAACCAATTGATATAATTATTTTTAGTTAGTAACAAATGAATATAGATAAATAATTTAAATTACTTTTTGAGATTGTGAATCACATTAAAGGAAGCTATGCTAAAACTCATAGTATAGAATAATTCCAATCATTTTTAAACCTTTTTGTTCTAGTTTTCGTTCTGCGAAATAAATGTTGCAGTTTTTAAAAACATCTTGGTTTACAAGTTTGCATGCCACTGATTGTGTATTCAACATTAAACAATAATGTTAAACAATTGATAAACGTTATATTAATATTCAAAATTAACTCAAGATCACATTTATTATAGATTAATTTATGCACACAATTTTAATCATAGCAGTACTGGTTATCATGTTACCTGAAGTATTCATCATCACTGTGGTGAGGGTCATGTGTGTAAGTTAATATTCTATATGGCTTTGTACAGTTATATACAGTTATCTTCCTGTTTACATTTGCATTTAACTGTTTTTTATAAATACTAAATTATTTAACTTTTGACAACTTGCTTTCTGTACTTGTACTTGCAAGTACTTGTATACTTGCTTGTGTCATAAAAAGAAACTAACCCATTCTACAAAGTAATTTGATCATATGCCATCATCAAGTTAATGCCATATGATTAACTGTTACATTGTAGTTTGTTTGTTTACAAATTTGTTTATTCTGTGATTTCCTTTTTGCTTGTACAATTTCTCTATGGTCTTATGGCTATAATGCCAATTTACAAATATTATAATTAAATTTTTTTACGTTTGATTTTAACGTTTAGACTCCAAAATCATTAGTGTTCTCTCTTGAACTAAGAGGAACCTATGTGCCAAGTTTCAACTCTCTAGGACTTTTCTATTATAGGTTATTGCAATTTTAAAAAATTTCTAAATGTAGAAACTATATAGAAAGACGTTTAAACAATTATCTTTCAAATTCTGTGATACCAACGTTTTATAAATAGTTTGAAAACATTCTCTGTTTTGAATTAAAAAAACAATAAAGTTGATGTGATTCAAGTATATTTACACTTTGAATCACATAATTTGAGTACTTTTTTTTGTCCTAGAAGTAGGAAAGGGATAACTACCGGTGAGTTAGGAGGGGAGAGATGGGCAGATGGAGTCTTTTGGGATGTCAGCGAAGTTTTTGGTAGTCTAGGGTGACACAATGCTGGATTAGAATGATGCAATATTAGAATAGGGTGTTGAGATAAGGTATGAATGCCCTTTCTTTTAAGCACATAACTTAAAGATATGTTGCACCAGATTAGTAAGAGTACCAATTGTGAACACTAATAACAAGTAGATGGTAATTTATGAAAATCAATCAGTACAAAAGAGGAGCAGATTCATAGCTCATAATACATGTTGCCAATATACTTGAAATTAATTTTTAACATCTGGCCTAAAAATGGGAAAGGGAGATATGTAATGGTAAAGACGCTTACATGAAGTTGTCTCATTTTAAGGATACAATTCTTTATTGGTTACTCATCAAATTAATATGAAACTTATTATACTTCATTGTTTGAATATTTAAAATAAACTGTACAAAAAAACTAGAACATGTTTGGATGTGTATTAATCATGTCTTTAAAACAGTCTTACTATTATAAGTATACATCCTCCTTAACTCTAATATGAAAAAAGCATATAAAAGTGTTTGAGATTTAATATTGTTCTCATGGAGTGTTAAATTACCTGAAGAAGACATGTAAGCGTCTTCACCATTACATATCTTCTTTCCCATTCTAAAGTTTTTGAAGTGTAACAGTGCTCTTATGAAATTAAAATCACTATGGCTGCCAGTACAGCCAGCTCTTAAACCACCAATCAGAATCAACAAGGGAGGTTAACAGCTATTTGAAAGACATCACAACAGAGAGAACTAAAAATAATAATAAATATTGGACTGCAGTATTATTATTTAGTTCAAGTTCAACATCCATATTGAAGACTTTGAAGTTCTCCTGGACAAAAACACATACATGACAAAAGAACACAGAAAGAAAACCACCTATCAGAGAAAAGAGTTCTGTTGTCAAAATGAGAGCAGTTAGTCTATAAGGAGGGGAAATATTTTTAAACACAAGAAAATGTGTCTCCAGAGACAGATAGTCAGCAGATTTCAGCTGTCACTATGTCACAGCCTAGTCGATTAAAGATTGGGTATTTCGCACTTCTTCGAGTACCATCCTAGCCAGTGTAGAGACAAACTTGATTTCTAAGCGTATCTAGATCTAGATGTTAAAGGAAGAAAGGTTAAGAACAAAAACTATTACTATGACAAAATAATTCTAATTTGTGTTTGTTCTAAAAGTTTTAGAAATTTGATTTATATATATATATATATCATAAAATTATTTATAAATAAAAAACCATAGACAATATTCTTTATTCATATATACATCGAACACAGTGTTAGCGTCATAGTTATAACTACATTTCAAGATACAAAGTTGTGTGCCTAGAGTTCTCTAAGCGAAATTTTCTATAAAGTAGAAGTGATGATCCAAATGAGCGTGTTGTTTCATCAGTTAAAGCTTTTATGACTTTAATTGCATAGAGACTGGAACTCAGCTTCTTACAAAGTTTATCCTCATGAGTTGTCCAGGAAAATTTCTTGTCAAGTGTAATATGTAAAAATTGTACTTTGTCATTCATCACAATGTCTGGTATGTGTGGTACAAATTCAAATTGTCTTACAAATGGTACTTGGGCAGTTTTGGTAATTTATACTGCTAAATCATTGTGACATTACTGGTATGGCGTATTGGGATATATGTAAGATGTAATAGCCAAATTTCAATTGAAGTTTCACTGAACACCATGATTGTGTTATCAGTGTACATGAAAGTTTAGCAAGTATCTCCCATATATTGGGACAAATAATTAGTGAAGAGAATAAAAATCACTAACTCCAAAACAGATCCTTGTAGGACAAATTGACTAACAAGTTGGAGTATCTTGCAAGTTTACATATTCCATTTTCTGTGTGTCTTAGCTCAACTAATTGTCTCTGTTTCCCAAGATAGACTTGAAACCATGACTTTGCTAATTCTGTTACTACCACATTTTCTAGTTTTCGAATAATAAGATCATAAAGGCAGTGGAAGCCCTTATCAAGAAATATTCTGGTCATCATGTGACATTATATTTTGTGTTTGTTTAAATAATACTGGAAATAAAACTCAACTACACAGTCCCATGTTGTAGTGTAGGAAGAAATTCTTGCAGAAAATGCTGAGATGAGAGTGTTTTTTTGTTGGCAGCTAAATGTGCTGCAGAATGAGCACGAGCTAGAGATGTCTAGAGTGTTGGAGGAGAGAGCTGCGTTCCTCACTGATAGCTCCAACACTGAGCTGCAGGGCCAGGTCTACACTCAGCAGATGGTCATCACCCACCTTAAAAACCGACTGAAGCAGTAAGTATCATAGTGTACATACATACATTTTACAAGAAAAACCAAATCCTTTTGGATTTGTGTAGTTAATTGTATCTTTAAAATGAGATATCTTTGATAATTGAGGGTGGCCTCCCAACCGCGATACCTGGAATGAAGGGAATTTAATGAACCGCAAAAAAAAAAACCGTGAATTAGCTGGGAATCTTCCTGTAGAACCAGGAAAATCTCAAAAACAGTTTTTCCGTTTCTAAGAACTTATGAAATCAAGAAATAATTTGACACCTCTTGAATCAAAACCTGATTACTATTAAAACATTGTATTTTATGAGACGTGGTCCTCGAAACGAAGAAAGAAGATCAACACATGTTTCGTGAGCTCTATCTGATGCCGTTTGCCTCCACTAGTGTAGTGCAGTTTATCTTGGTTAGTTCTACTCCTGTGTTGCAGCAAGCTCCCAAGCATGTAACAATCCATTGGAAATTAAAGTCCTCCAACCGATTATCTCGTGCCTCAGTTTGTGTACGAGCGCTAGCTGTAAGCGGTAAAGCAGTAGTAGCTGCGATACAAACAGTGTTTTTGTGTTTAAGTTTTATTCAGTCACTGAAATGGATCTTCAAACAATTATACATTTTGAAAAGACATTTGTCAGATAGATTGCATAGGCCTACAATGTACATTGTTTACTCTAAACAGGCTTAGAGTTCGGTTTTTTCAGTACACCAGAATGTTACTTGAATTTTTACCAGAACTGATAAGACACGTTTTGGAGAAAAAAATAGTAGGTTTGCGAGAAATAAAGCCAAGAAGGAAGCCTTTGGGTCCCATATGATCCACAACAATGATAGAATGAGCTGAGGGCTGAGCGGTAGGAGAAAAATTCAATGTCTGGAATTGGCAGCGTAGATCAGCGGTACCGCTATGCTGCCCACGTCATGTCATGGCCAGTGTCAAGTGTTTTCTGTACTGTATGTGCATACAAATATTAAACACTCACCGCCCACCGCTCATTGGCATTGGTTGGTATATGGCCTCACACACACACACGTTCCGATTGGATGTCAGATTAGTTAGGTCAAAACAAGGAAAGTGGTTATGTTTTGATATCACGGTCACATCCAAACCTTGACTGGACTAGCTGTGTTATCATTAGCAAAAAGTTGCACAAGTTTTGTGTTTGACAGTGATAATCGCTGGTCTAAAGGGGTACAAGAGCTCTCGCAACTGCTGCCGCAACCAGTGTTAGACAGTTGTTTGCAAGAACTAGAGAGCAATGTCAGACCTTGTGTACTGGAAAAATTGTCTCGTAATGAAAGTTCTGACCGGTAATGCTGGACTGCATTCTGCCCCGCAGTAGGAGTGTGTTAATTGTTTGATCTCTTTATTTTTTCAAATTAAATACATGTATTTTCCAAACATCACTGAAAGGAAAGTTATTAGGTGTACAAGAGATTATGTCGGCACATGAATAGACACAGAGATAAAAACTAAGAGCTTAAAATAGGTTTTAGCGTTGAATTGTCATCGAATTTCTTGCATATCGCTATTCAAAATTTGCTAAACCACCGCAGCCTCGTGACATATCAATATAGTACTGGCAAATACAACTGGTAATGATAAACTTTCACCTTTCCAATCGGCCAGTATTATAGTTGTTTATTTGGTTTGAAAATGGACTAGAGAATCATAAATATTTTCCCGTGGAAAACAGGGAATTTGAAAACAGGTTTGTATTTCTATATGTATGACATTTTAGGCCAAGCCTATACAATTAAATTTAAAAACAAAAATTCACTTAGGGTACTATTATATATGACTACTAGCTGTTTCCCGCGGCTTCGCACGCTTTTCGTAAGTTTTGCCCGCGTATGAGCATTTCTGGTTGAAGTAAATTATATTTCCAACCCCGATGTAGATTTTACCTTGATGTCACAATCAAGAAAATATGTCAAAAATGTATTGTACATGCATAATGTATTTTATTACAAAGTGGTCTACCACTCAACCTTTAAGTTCAACCAAAAATTTAGTTTAGACAATTATACATCATAACTTAGCGCCTTCAAATAGTGTTTCACTGTTTAATATACGTATCTATCTCGTAATTGCAGGTTATAATGTGCAGGCGCTTTGAAAACTTTTTCTTCATTTTATTCGTTTATATTCACGACATAAGCGAATAATTCAGATAATAACTATCCTATCTTCTAAGTTAGACTAAATTACGGATACATGTGAAATTTGATTGAAATTGGTTCAGTCGTTTTGGAGTTTATTGGCAACATACATCGTGACTCAAGATTTTTATATATATAAGATAGTGATACAAGAAGGTGTTACAATATTGCATGGTGTTACAGTAAAAAAAAAACAGTTAAAAAGTTAAATTAGCTCTCTTTTTATTACAACTGAAAGTATTCAACCAAACGTCACATCAAACTTTTGACCTTAAATATTGTTACTGATGGTTTAAGTCAAAATTGTTTTAACTTAGTAGAGATAAGATCAATAAAAATCACATTTATATAAATTATTTAATATAAGTTGACATTTAACAGTGTTGGTATAACATGTTTCCAGGATGGAAGAACTGAAGAACGAAGTGACATTGCTGAGAGCTGAAAGAGATCATTTAGAAGAGAGCTTGAGTGCGGTGAACCAGAAGATGTGTTACTTACAGAATGCTCAGTCCCCTGTTAGTACCACTTCTTTCATTTATGTTAATTCCCATCACTTGTGTTGGATTAAAAAAGTATAAAAGAAAAGATTGACAATATTGCTTTTGTGGTGACTGCATAAACAAATTCAGGATTCACAAGACATTAGTTAGGTGTATTGTAATCCAAGAATTATAAAATTACTTGTCTTACTAGTTTGGAATTATTTTATTAGAAAGAGCATTTTGCTGACTAATTTATAGTCTTCTCCAAGCTGTTAAAATCCACATTAATCACTAAATAACTCATCAGTTAATTCATTCTCTGGAGATCTTTGACAAATTCAGCATTACTCTCTCCGACTTTTTAACAAAAACAATGATGTTAATAATATTATAAAAGTCCCACTAATTTTGTTTGTACAACAGTGCCACTTATAATAGAATATGAAGAAGCAGCAGAAGCTGGCCTGCGTGGCAACAAATATTTTGTCATTTGTAAGTTGTGACACCCTTTTCTGAACACCCTGTGTTTATGTAGATATGCATATATGTTACCGATTTTTAGTGTAATGAGAATCATAGTGTGTAAACGAGCATGGTAGTTTTCCTTGGATATGCCTAAACTTCACAGAATAGCTCAATCTTAACAATATTAACCCTTTGCTTCCTAATTCACTTCTAAAAATCCCAAAGACATATTGGATAGACATATTGTGACTCAAAAGTCCCAGTTATAATGGACCAAATGCTACCCAAGAATCCCAGCCAGTTTAACTCTTCAGTGTGGGAATTTTCTTGGATCCCTCTACTTTCAACTGTGGGAGTATACAGTCACATTATGAATCAGCTATCTGGGCATTGTTATTTGTCATTATATCAAGGTTAATTTTAAAAATATCATCACAGAAATACCTGTAGAAAATGATATGATTAACATTACACATTGTACAGTATAAAAGAAAAACAAATTTTGTAATTAGACCTACACAACCCAGCTAACTGAAGATGACACTTAAAATTTGTTTTGCATTTATTGCACATTTAATAAATTAGACTTATACTATAATCTATATTGACAAAAACAGTAATATTTATCACTGTAAAGTGTATTAGGTTTAACACTGTAAATCTAAACCATTCCAAATAGCAGAGAACATTGTGATCTATAATGATAGTATGATCAGCTGGTATGATCTATTTTGTGAAAAAACCAATTGAATAAAAGAAATGAAACTTTGTAGTATTAATAAAAAGATAGAATGAACTGTCTTCAATGTAGTGAGACAAGTAAATATTTGAAATAGTTCCAACTACCACTAATAGATTGCGGAGAGGAATACAGTGTATACAAAAACAAAGTATTCTCATGAAACCACGTTACTGGACTTTCTTTGACATCTTGACCTAATACTAATAATCACTCCCATCCACCTCCTACTTTAGAGTACTTACATCTTTAACTTTTTAGGAAAGCAATCAATACAAGACTCTGCTGGCGAAATTGGAGACCTTGGAGAAGAATCAGGAGATCAGAGAACAGAAGTTGAACGCAGTAAGGGAGCTGTTGAGCCGCAGCACGCAGGGGCAAGGTCAGTGCAGTGGAACTTGTCGGGACAAACTGTTGGACAAGAATCGTCAGATCTGCTACTACAGAGCACAAATGGACCGGATACTCGAGGCACTGCTAGAGCTACGCAGGACCAAGTAGTACCTTTTTCTATTCTCTAATTGTTTACATTGAAACTAATTTTCATAACTAAGTATGATATAAGTATAATTCAACAATAACATTGTTAAAGCTCAATGAAATCAATTACAAGTGTAGAATAATTAACCCTTAGAGGTTAGATTTTAGTGGTTTAACACTAAAGTTATATTTGACAGGCAAGCTTTATTAAATTTGAGCATATATAATCTAGGTAGTGTTTACTACTATAGGTTTAATATTATAGGATTAGAAACGTTTGGGTATAGTCAATTCAAGCTAATTAGTGCTGACATGTTATTTTGACAGAATATCAGCTAGTGCTGTGACGATTGACTTATGCAATTAAGGTATAGAAACTGTTACAGAACATAATTTTGAACAGCTCATACAAGGGCTGTTTGGAAAGTATCCAATATTGTGATGTTACTGAAAAACTAGCTTACTGATCACAACCAAATTTCAGGCTCCTTCAAAGTACTCTCCTTTGGTCACGATACACTTGTTCCAATTATTCTCTCACTTCGAGAAACAAGTTGTAAAGTCCGACTTCAGGATTGGCATTAGCTTTGCAATCAAATTCACTTTGATCTCTTCACATGTTTGAAATCTGGTTCCTTTGAGTGGGGTAGCTGTTTCGATTTCGGGAACAGCTAGAAGCTATATGGTGGCATATTAAATCTGTATGGAAGAAGTGGCACCCTGGCTGGTATGGTGCTTGTTCAATAACTGTTGAATCACGTGAGAGGAATGAGATGGTGCATTTTCATGGTTAAGCAGCCAGTCTCCACTGGCTCACATTAGGATTTTTTTGTTATACTATATCCCAGAGCATATTGGTGGTGTCTAAGCCTTGTTGCCAAAAAACACTGTCATCATAGCCATGATTTTGCTTAGAACTTGCTGACCTTTTTTTGGGTGCTAGATTTTGATCTAGGCTAATTATAGGGCTTTTGTTTATGAATCATAGCCCTAAACCCATATCATTGCTGAGAATAACTTTTTTAAATTTAGGGTTGATGATCATGTAAAAGTCTTGCACTCTGCATGATTTTCAAACGCTGCACCTCTTGGTGTTCAGTGAGCAATTTTGGGATAAATATACAAAACCATTCGTTTCAATCCCAAATTCTCATACAGATTTTCAGCAGCAACGGTTTTTTTTTGTATGTACAAGAGTTACTCCAACTCATTCACTGTTAAAGCAATTCTCCGCTTTGATTGCTATGGATTGTGTTGATGAATAGTAACTATAAAGTATATCATTTTTCAGTGAATCACGGCTATTTTTAAAACGAGTAGAACCACAAAAGGCTTGCTGGATCATATGAGTTTTTTCTATACACGTTTTTCTGAGTTTTAAACAAAACTTAATGCATATTCTATCTTCATGTTTTTTCATTGTTTAGAGAAAACCCCAATAAAGGCTTGAGAAAGACCGCCTCACAGCTGACTTAATGAAGGTATGAATGAGAGCTATTCTCAGTGGAAGCAGGGGTAGTGATAGTGCATGCTGAATCTGATAACAGTAGCTGCTATAGATAAGGAGTAATGTCAAATATCAGATACTTTCCAAACAGCTCTCATATAAATCTATTAAATATGATTCTATATTTAGTGTCAGTTGTTATAAATTATATATCAAATTCACTATGGCTCCCAGCTATACCGTATTGGTCCTACATTTATATTACTGGAGATGAAAAGTAAAACTTTAGTTTATAGAGCTATCAATTTTGATCTGAATACACTATTAACCCTTATTCAATAAGTTAATGCTATACATAAGTTTGATATATATTTAATTCAAAGTCAAATGTATTGTATTACATTATAAACAAACATTTTTCCCAGCAGCATTCGATAATTTTGCCTTCTGATCTTGTGTATTAAACTTCAACCTCATTAGCTTGTTTTGTCTGTACAGAAGTAATAAAAAGTAACAAGAAACAAGAACATTGAACTGAAATGATTTTTTTCATTAATGTTTCATGTCAATTACATCATTGTATAATGATAATTTATCAGTTCATTTCAATATATTCAAAATTACAATCTTGGAGAGTAAATTACAAGTTGTGTTTTTGTTATGAAAACATTGTACTGTGGGTTGTTGTGTATTTTTAATTTTCTTTTGTAAGATAGTGTGTACAATTATTTTAAGAAGATTTGTCTTTCAGTTTTAAGTATTTTTAGTGAGAAAAAGCCAAAGATAATAGTGCCTAAGAGCAATGTATTTTTTATTTTAAAGTTATTCTACTATTTATGTTGGAAGGAACATGGAAGGACAATTAAGAATCTCTTGTAACTCTTTGGTCTCTGGACATGCTTTTTAAATTTGCTGCTTCAATTGAGAGAAGGGGCCGTCCCATAATTACGTAACACTAAAATCACACTTTTTAGACCCCCCTCTCTCCTTGTAATGGACTTGCAATGGTAACACCAACCCAACTCAAAAATTATGTAACGCTGCCAACAACACCCTTTCAATTTATATTATTCTAAATATTGTAACATAATAAAGACAGTTGCATACTCCTAAGTAAAACGTGATTTATTAATATAAAACTAGCATCCCATAACTGTACTACATCGTTTTGAATTGTTTGCTGTTTCATCTCGGGATGTGCATTTTTGTAATTTGAAACATTTCTACTCTGTCTACTTTTTTGGATCTGAAAGTGCAACGACATAGTAACAAGACTACAACAACTAGGTAAGGCATTCACTGTATTTTTACACTTGACTGTAATGCACATGCAGAACTGACAGATGATCTGACGTTTGCTTCCTTGTCGCACCAGTTGCCGCGAGCCTATCTGTACATTTACAGCACCAAACTTTCTGTATCCTACTACGGCACACCTCTGAGTCATTCTTTTTTACTAACTTGAATATTTGGATTTATGATGGATACAGTGTTTAGGCACAGTTTCGTAAAGTTTGATCTTTACTGTAAACATTGGGCTCAAACGTCAAAAACTCGTACTCTGCCAAAATGCTTGATACTAACAGATTTTAAAAAACTGCTATTACATTTAAGGAGGTATTTATATGGAGGATTAAAACTTAATTATTGGTTGGAGAGGGTTATATAATACTAACTTTAATATCTTTGTGAAAAACAGGCAAATTTTTAGAATGAATATGAATAATTAATTGTTGAGATTTAATAGTTACTTAACGCTGTGTCACAACTCCCTCACCATTCTCCCCCTGTAACAGTGTATAATCCGGCTGAAAACTACTCCCAATGTTATGTCATTTAGGGACGGTCCCCTTTTTGTATGTTATAATATAAATATAAATTACTAGCAATTATTCTCCTGTCTGTTTGTGTTTTTCCTTGTAACATTCTTACAAAAAATTGAAATTTTCAGCAAAATTTCATTAATTTTAATAGAGTGTAGAGTTTGGCCTAAACAGCTTTAAGAAACTTATTATTGATGCTAATGTTATTCTGTAAACTTTCCCTTATTTACTTATTTAATAAAATAATTTGTTCAAAAAAACCTGAGTTAAAAAAATTGTTACAATTAATTTGATAAACAAAAATGATACTATTGCTTATTATTTTAGTTAAATAAAATCCATTTTAGGTCCAACAGTATTTTCAGTTTTTTCCTGTATTATATGCTTATTGGGTTTATATTATAATTTTATATTCACTTTCAATATTTTGTACTTTTATATTTTCAGTCTTTCTCAAATAGTTATCTTTTTGCAAATAGATTCAATGTTCATGATACTAAAGAAAAGTTTAACTCACAATACACTTACTGCAGTTCATGATATAAGTATTCACAAATTTTCTCATCTTGAACAAAGTCATCCATTATTTACAGTGAGGAATAGTCAACATTATTCTATTATTAGAATATTAGTGATCAGGAATAATGCTAACTATTCACAAAGTAGCAGAGTAAAGCAGCTGAAACTGCAGATAATCATGAATTGCACAGATGACAGGAATCAACAACGCAATACCAAGTCAGCAGCTATGACACTAATTAAAAACATTTTTGACAAGAAAAATAAAACGCACAAAATTAATGCACAAAGTTTTTGAGATTTAAAACAAGATCCATAGAAATGAAATACATTAAGGTAATAATGCAATGGTTACACTAAGACCATATGGCCCTAACTAATGAGTTACTAATTATTTAGTCCTTTTATAAACTAGCTTTTTGTCTCGTAACAATTTACTGTCTTTTTTTCAACATAGTTATGTATTATCTATTTTTCAAGGTAAAACAAACAGAAGACTAAAATAACTGCCAGAGATCGATGTTTGTATACATGTATGAAAATTCTGTTATTTTCTATCATACAATTAAATCAGAGCCATCGATCACCAAAAAAGGTAATATGTGTGGTTTAGACTTATAATGTGGATAATGTTTTAGCGAATAAATGAGACGAGGCAAAATCATTTAATTAACATTACTCCAGAGTTATATTTATTACTAATGGATGATTTATCAACTCTCGAACTGGCAGTTGTCTTTTTTAGACGATAAAAATTTGTTACTGTCGTAGTGGCAATCTATCTTAGATAATAAACACATTTTGTAATGCATTTTTCAATATATCTAAAAATGGTTTGATTTACAGACCTTTCTTTCACTAAAAAGCTCAGAATTCTAATTATCTGTATTGTACATTTAAATAGTGCTGCTCGCTGCATTACTAGTGTACAAATACTACAATCTCGAAGGCAGTGGCTGGAACGTAATAAAGTAAACACTGCACCAGAATAGTTTTAGATTTAATTTTGTATGTAAATTGTTTTTATGGAAAATACTCAATTTAATCAATCAATCAATCAATTTAAACAAAATACTTATGATAATTTGTTAATGCATCCATACTATCTAAAATATACACCTAAAGATAAAAAAATTATACACAATAAGATACAATTAGCCAATAAGATACAAATATATTTTATATATTTTTTACACAACGAGGAAGATAGTATTGTCATTTAGAGAAATTCCAACTGCCAGCTCTAGGGTTAATCATCAGCCAAATAATGTTATAAATGAGAAAGAAAAACTATCATTGGTAAAATTAGTTGTACCTCACACACAATAATGTGGCATGTAATGTTGTACTGTGCTGTCCTGAATAATGTACAGTCATGTGAATGTATTGATCGTATCCTGTCAATGTGGGGAATAACTCTAGTCTCCTAGTAGTACAAAATATATGGTAATGTCAATGCCAGTTCTGACTCGCAGAGCACTGGCAATATAAGAAAAGCAGGGTATGTATGTAATAAGTATTAAAATTTTGGTATTATTTGTTCCATTGTGTTGTAAGTGTATGATTTTCACAAAAATGCTGTGATTAGATAGTAATAATTTGGTTCTACTTCTAGATGTAAAATTGAATCCATCCTCCCAGTTACGTCCTAAATTATTGTTGATGAATTTTACAACTATAACTTAGAATAAGAAAACTGTTGAAATTGGTTTATAATTTTAATTTGAGTTTAACACGTTTACTCCTAAGTGGCATAACGTATAGTTGTGGACTACTCAGAAGAATCAGCATGTGTAATCTAGGGAGTGAACATGTTTATGCCATTACTATATATGATTTTTACATGTATTATAGTATTTCTGTATTGTTGTATTACTATTACCAGTGTACATTTTCATCATAATAATGTATTTTCTACATTTTTCTTACCTCAGTTAAACAAATTTTATTTTTTTAAGTTTATCAAATAATTTGGAAGGATGAGAAATAATGAAGAGAATAAGTGACTGGAGATTATGTACAATAGTTCCTGATTTACAGAATGTTTAAGAATAAGTATTAAAGTTGTAATATTTTATAAATATTAATGTGAACTAAAACTGCACTGTCGTCAGATAGTGTTTAATGAAATTTTTAATATTAGGTTGAAATTAATACAAAGAAAGATGTGAATATTGTTATTTTAACATAACATACAGTAGTTGCTCTCAAAAATGAATTTCTTATAATTTTTTGAAGTTATATCAGCATTCTTATTTATTTTGTTCATTAATGTACTTTATGTATTAGATACTACATTCATTTATCCCTTTAACAAAATTTTTGTAATCCTCTGTTACATTGATATATTTACATTCCTGACTTTATTCTTCTAATAGTAAATGTGTGCCATTCTAAATTCTTTTGTTTCTGACACAAGATTTTGTATAATGTAATATTTATAACTCATGTTTAGCACTTTATTTTTATAACAGTATTATTTATTGTTACAGTGATATTATGCTACTTTCATGTTAACTAATTATGGTGCCAATATTTATATTGAATGTACCCAGTTAAGTAATTTTAGTAGCATAAGCGCCTTCTTGTACTTTGGAATTTGGGCTGGCACATTATATTTTGTTTATTTTTACTATAATAATTGCAACACAAAAGACAGGCAAGTTTAAAAGTGAAACATCTAAGAGTCTTATCATTTCCCTATTCATTTGATTTAATGTATTTACCTAAGCTAATGGTACAAGACTCTATCAACTGTAAAACTCACATTATTTTGTCTGAAATTATATTCTTCCTTAACAAGCTATTGATAAACATTATAGTTACTTGGTATTATCATTGCTAAGTGTTTGTCAGAATGTGATGTAACAATTCCAGTCTCGTTATATAATCAAACTGATTTAGTTTAAAAGTCTGAAAATAATTATACAAACTTTATAGTTTTTTGTATAACAAGACTTATTCCTTCAATTGTTAGTTTAACTTTTAGAGGATATATTTGTTACTATAATAAAGGTTGTTTTTATTGTTAGCGCTTGTGCACTTTTACTAAATAAATATGTTTTCACAGAATTAAAGCATTTTTTTACACATTGTTGGTAAACGTTGTAGACTAAACCTTGCCAGTTCAATCTTGGCTGGTCTAACTGCGGCTCAGAAACTAACTTCTTGATAACTAAGTTCACATCAGCTGTTTTAGTCCTGGCCTGCAATACTATACAATGACAAAGCTGGAATGGTTGACATGGATTTATTCACATAGTGCTACCAATAAACAAACAAACTGGTTTATTGGCTGTAGCCCAGCGTTTGGGCAATTGTTTTAAATATAAATTAATTACATAATTTTTATTTAAACCAATTTAATTACATAAACCCTTTAAATTCCATGGGTATGCAAGCAGATCCACCCATGGTCCATATATTTCTCTACAAAATAGTAATACTTAGCATTATAATCAGTTTTGTGATTCAATAAAAGTTGGTCTTTACTTCATTGCCTTCATGGCAGAATCTGGTATTTAGACCAACAACTTTGAGCATTCGGATAACAGTCCTGGGAGGAATGTTTACTCCATATTCTTTCATTTGGCCAACTTATTTTTGGGACGTCTTCTTTTTTTTAAAGCTATGTTTTTTTAAAACTTACATAAATCATAAAAAAAAAAAATGAAAACGGTGAAAATTTATAAGATATTCCAACCAAAATAGATTGTTATGTCTTTGCCATTGATATAAATTCTGAACAAAATCCTAGCTTTTTGTAAAATTCAAAACTTATACAATATTACGTTTATTTATCCACTAGATAATTGTGATTTTTGGATTCACATATTTTTTACAAGCTCGTCCGTAATATATAATACACACTGTTTTATATTCATAAAAATGTTTTATAGGCATAATCTTTAGATGGCTACACTCAAAAAACGCCAGTTATCAAAAAGATATGGGACTATATCATCTTCCAAGTAGTTTCCATAGCACCTCCCAGATCAAGAGATAAACAAATTAGATATGGTTCTCTTTCCACTTCTTCTCTAAGGCAAATGAAAAATATTTTTTTAAAGGAAGTAATTAGTTAAATAAAAACAATACAGTGCAAGAATCATACAGTCTGGTAGATACATAACAATATATTTATGAAATAAAATTTATTGTAAAGTTAGTCAGAGATTTAGTAACGTCTACCAAAATAAAAAATTAGGTTCACACTTTCAAGGTGAAAGAAATAAATAGGTCACATTTTAATTTAAAGATTAGTAGTTTAATATATTGATGGAAGCACAGACTACCTGACAGACTGTACTCGCCGGGAGAACTTCATGTGAGTTACAAGGGAGTTAACGGCAGCCACAGCATCTCCTGCCACAACAGATATCAGCTCCGGTGGGACCTCGTAGCCGTAAGTGCCCTGGTCCCTCAGAATCAGAGAGAATACATACTTTACCTCCACCACCCGCCGCACCCAGTTCTCTGGCGTACCTGCACATCAAGTGTGTTATATTTGGGAAAACAAGTATTGAAGAGTTTGTTTTAAAATATAAAATGCTTGTATGATTTAAACTGTCAACAGAAAATAAATATCTGACCAAAATAGTTTACTGGTTGGAATAATGGTAAGGCTATACTATTATTATGAGGCTTCAATTTTGAGCTCAATAAAATAATGGTTTCAATTAGAAACGCTAAGGACAGGACCAACTGTTTCTATTTTAAAATCAAATACAAATTGCATGTTGAAGCAAATTAAATTTTAGCTTTCTAAAATTTGCAAATTTTATTTTTATCATATTTGAATATGTTTTTGATGGAAATTGGTTTTAGATATTAGGGAAGCAAATATTTAAATACATTTTTTCGCGATGAATTACTATGATAATAATACAGGATTTAATTTGAGGAACAAATTTGGCTAGTTGAAGAAATTACTAAATTTATGAAGTAAATTTAGTAAAAGTACTAATAAGTAGTAATAAGTAGTAAGTAGTAATTTAGTACTTAGGTAAAAGGAGCTTGGAAAGCACGCACATATTATTTTGCCCATGCTAAGTGTAAATACATCCAAACAGGTGATTACAGGTATGTGGAAAGTAAAGAGAATGGAAGGAAGGAAGTAACAAAATATAAGATTAAATTAAAATAAGAGGGATGATGGAAAAGATAACAGGCATTGGGTAAAGAATTAAAGAGTAGAACCTACAGATTATAGAAAATAAGACGAAGAATAGAAATAATTATTTATGTTTTTTATCCAATATTTGACAAAGTAAATGATGTAGAGAAGGATTTCACTTTTGTTTAAGATTATTTTATGGCCTTTTATTTTCTTCTAAACCAGTAATGTGTCAGTAAGCTGAGTTTGAATCTTCTCAAAAGATTTGATTTCGGAATTGATATATGCTAATACTTACTGATGGACAAAACAAATGTATCTGGCACTTTTTATTTGAAAACCCTTAGATAACCTAATGAACAAATTATCGTAGTTTTTCAATATTATTGTGCTTGCAGTTAGTATTTTCCACATTTATTTTCATTCATCACCACGAGTTATCTACGTCTATTTGCATACAACAGCTAATCAGAAGTACACAAATTACTGATCGCTAAAACATTTTTCCATCATACTTTATATATTCAAAAAGCATAGATAGATAGCCAAATTAACAAATTATTGTAGTTAAAAAAGTCATTATGTTTACAGTTTGTTATTTTATATATTTATGTTCATGTATTTGTATCTGCAATAAAATAAGTTTTATATATAAAACAAGTATATGCCCACATTTTTGCAGTTCAAAGGCATTACCATGGAAATTCATTTTAAAATCTAACAAATGAAAATAATAAAATAAAATGGAAAATTACTTTATTAAAGGAAAAGCTAGGTAGATGTAGATGATGACTTAGTTCTTAACAAGTATAGCCATTTCACTGAACCTTTTTCAAATCCATTTAAAACAGAGTAGTATTCTTCAATTCAACCACCACTATTCCAAAGTAATGTAGTAAAACTTTACACATATTTTAAAACTCAGCGCCAGATTTTCTAATTTTGTATACATATCTGCCAACATTAGCACTATCAACTTACCTGGCACTATAGCAAGTTTTTTGGCGCCTGAACCCACATTATACATCGGTCCTCCTTGTCCTTTGATAGCAAATGCCATTTTTTCTGCCAACTTGCGGATGTGTTTATAGTCTCTAATAGGCGCCGTTACATGAGTCCAAGGATATATTATATACTGGCCGTAGTTGTGAATCGTCACAAATGTCTGAAAAGGAATTAACAATAAGCAAAAAGAGATGTTAATTAATTTTTATGAACTCAATAGTTAATTTTTTAACATATTAACTGAATTAGTACAACATTTATGTTTTATTAGGGATGTCAGTTAAGGAGGGATTTGTAGTGAGAAGCTAAGGAGTATACAATTAGCAATTTTACAATTTAGGCAAATCGTCTTCAAATTTTAATCATTTTGGTAATAATTCTCTATTGCAAAACAAATTTAACTTTTTAAGGGAACCTTTCAAACATTTGATCATAAAAAATACATATAAACTCATTCTGTAACATGTCATGACATTTCTAACCTTGGCTATAGGTAATTAATATTGTTAACCTAAGAGAGGATAGATTTGGAACACGTGTCATTGTTTCCATCAGCCTCCAAACAAAATATTTTAATGTTCTTTTTTGCACCTTAAATAGATAGGATTTATTACATGCATTTTTGCCAATAACTTTTGTATTAGTTCTTAGTTTTTGCATTTAACTTCATATGTATCAAACTGTCAATTCTAACATGTGGTTTTCCACTCCTCAGTTATTAACATTTAAAAAAGAAAACTTTTTTCAACAATATATATTTTATAAATGAGGTTTTATAATGAAAATATTTTTAGCTTTATTCAATATTGGTATTTTTTCTGAATTGTTATCTAGTGATGTTTAATTGATATTGCTTGAATTATTAGGCTCACATACATTGTATGAAACCTATGCACTCATAATTGATTTTTATCTAAGATCTTATAGTTACATTTAAGTTAGTTATGTTCTTCCGTATGAAGTTGGCTAAGGCTTTGGTCTCGGCAGCAGAGAAAGGTTGGGGACCGCTGTAGTCGGGTTGCCAAGGTCTCTTGTGTCTCTTCCAACCAGTTTTCCAGTTGCGGTTCAAGTCCACACCGTAGACTGTCTTGTTGTTTTTCAATAAGATGGGTTCTCTGTTCTTCCTCCAAGATCTGTCAGTTTCAAAGGAGTATTTGTACCCATCTGGGTTGGCGACTGCGATAAAGTAATAGTTCACATCTTGAAAATCCTGTGAAGTCCTGTTTATTTTGGACTCCAGAATGTGGTTCAGTAGGAACAATGTGGCTGCTGGCCCTATGTGCTCATTTGCATGGATTCCTGGAGTAGATGACATTATTAGTTGTTTTACAATTCAAATAATGATGAGTCTTATAGTTTCAAAACATTAGCCTTGTTCGTTTTATAGAACTTTTCAAGAATAGTAAAGTAATTATTAACGATAAAAAACACCTTATTTCTTGTAGTTTCATATAATTATAAAAAATGTTGAAGCGTAATAGATATTAAGCACAGTAATAAACTGTTATTATTCAGCATTTGATAGGGCCACTTTTGGAACTGGTATGTTTAATAATGTCAACATTTGGAATAATATTTAAAGTTTTACAATTAGTTTTTAAATATGCAATAAAAATTTAAAAAAAATTATTTATACTAAATAGAAATCTGGTTTAGTTAAAAAAAATTAAACATCAGTATAAATACTTGAAAATAAATAATTTTGAAATTGGTTGGGTAAAGTAAGGAAGTAAACCTCCAATATCCAGAAACCGCAGAAATTAAAAATATAACCTAATTTTTGGAATGGGTATTTGTAAATTTCATATTGTTGCAGAGATAGTTAAACATTAAAGTATAAAATAATGTGATCTCAGCTTTAACAAATTGTTTATGTACACAAGTAGAAGAAACAACAAAAAAAAACAAGTAAAAAGTACATGTGTTTTTTAAAGATATGAAACACATTATTGTCTGCCTATGCCTATATTGAATCAAGCTATCAAGCTTAGTAAAGTTAAACTGTATGTAAAGGTGTAAAGTTTATATGTATAAATGTTCTACAAATTAAAATAAGTGCAGAGAATTAAAATTATTCTCAGAGAATAAAGTCTAAAACCTTTCATGGAAGTACCATAATAGAAGCTAGAAGTTTTGAAATTTAAAGCAAACTGAATTGAATCAGCTATTTTGAATCTTTGACAGAGAAAGCTCTTAGTAATAGAATACATTTTTATAATAGCATTTACAAATTTGGTACTATCTAAATATTTGTAAATAAGCAGAAATGTTAGATATATAATTTTTAAATATGAGGGTAATGTTATAAGGTTAATATTAATCATTATGACCTAGAATAAAGGTTCCAGAGTAAATTCATTGACCACAGGATATGTTTGAAACATCACTTAAGATCTATATACTTATATGAAAGGGGTTGTTATCAGATTTTAAAGGTTAATTTCAAGAACATAAATTAGGATTTTGTTTACTTATTAAAGTAAAGCATGTTGCTGTTGAATTTAGTCTAATCAAGCATTAAAAAAATAATTTCATATGAATACAATTTTTAATTCTGAGGGAATTAGTCTAGAAGTATTTTCTCTATTTTTAATATTTGCTGGGGTATAGTATAATACATTTTAAACAGCCTCCAACTATATGAATACTTCCAACAGGCTTCTACAGAGGTAAAATTTCTAAATTGTAAGTTTTCTTCTGGACAGTTTTCTTTGGATTACAAATGTTGCAGAGTTTACACAAAAGATTCTCGACACAACAATCAAACTGCTTGTCCTAAGCTTTTATTGTTAATTTTTACACAGCATTTCTTCACTGATAAAAAATAATTCTAATAACAATTCAATATTGTTTTATTTAATTGGTAAACCTGTTCAGTAACATTTACATTTAATGTTTTATTCAGTTTCTGAATCTGAAATTTGTTCAAACTTGTATTATGTGGTTATCCATAACACTAAAAGTTTGCATGTCGACAAGTGACATATTATGTATTGTGTCTATTGTAACTAGTGACTGTTCATCTCTTCTGTTAGTACTCTTATGGTTTCATACCTTATTTGTAATTTACCTCCAACTATAAGCACAGAAGCATTTTTTCTAGACCCCCATTCCAACTTTAACACCTTGATGGATCGTCCTTCATGTGTCTGACCAATGTCAACGGTAGAAATGAAGTCGTGCTTATCAGCTAAATATTCCATATATTTTTCTATATCTTCCAATGAATAATATCGGTCCCATGTCATTGGATTTCCTGTAATGAATATCCATTTTTTTTACTTAAACAAAATAACACTGTCATAATCTCTGATTGCTGTAAAAATTTCCTACACATTTTTGAGCAAGTGTGAAGTGAAACACTGCCATTTATTTCCAACAAAACAAATAACAACAAAAAGCAAAAATATTAGCCGTCATATGGTCATAACAATACTCCTATACTACAAGGCCTGGATTAAAAAAGATTAGTTCTTGTGTTATTTTTACATTTTTTTCCTAAAATTATCTGAGAAATTTCTGTAAATGCCAAACCAATTTTACTTGTTGTTGCATCCACTTAATTTGAAGAATTTGTAAAAAGTATTTACGCTTATTAAAATTGGTAATGTATAAAATAATAGTGTTGAATTATATGTAGTATGTATATCTTTTTTATTTTGTATACAGATCACATAAAGTTTAAGGAGATACTTTTCTAACATTCTTATACTATAATTTTTAAATTGATTTTGTTTGTTTTTGTGTCAAATAGCAAAGTTTCCAAATTATTAATAAAACAGTTTACAGGTTGTATGGTTTTTGTCAAATAAAACCTTTTAACAATTAAAATCCAAAGTAACAATAATCAATATAGTTGATACAATACAATACAAATTTATGTTGATTAATTATGTAGACATATCTAACTAAATAAAATTAATCCATGTTTCTATTTAGATCTGACTTTAAAGTAGAACTAAATGCATTTTAACAAAAATTAACATACCAACTAAATAAATGCATACAAAATACTATAAATCAACTGATCAGCTTTGTCAACACTTGCTGTGGAAATGAGAAATCAATTTGCAGCAATATGGTTGTAATAAATTTAATATCTACTCGAAATAATATAGTAAGAATTGGGATCAAACATTAGAAACCAGTAACCAATTATAAAGTTTTTCATGATTATTAATCAATGAATAATGAAAAAGTTAAATTGAATTTAAGTTGGAAAGGAAATAATAAAACATCACACATGTTTTATGCAGCCATTCTATTTAAATGTGTAATTGTAATGTTGATCACCTTGAACATCAGCAGCTGACAGCATAGAGAGGTAGACACAGAGCCATGAGAATAGAGTTCCCACCAGTAGCACAGCCACAGCCTCCATGTGGGCATTGTATAATGGACAATCAACAATCACAGCATTATCTAATCTATCCACAACCCTTATCTAGTCTCACTATCATTGTTCAGATCTTCAGTTGCTGGCAGTCCTATTACACCTGGTGTTTTACTTTAACCCATTGGCTTATACATATTTTTACTATCAGCTCAACTGGAGTTATCCTATTAAAAATGCTAAAAACGTAAGAGTTTTGTTATATGTTTATAAAAAATTTTTTTCAAGTATTTGGTTATATTTTATATCTTTTTGGATTAACATGAAATGGGCTTTAATAATAAATAGATAGTGATATATTTGGTCATAATTTAAAAATAATAATGCTGTACAAAATAAATAAGTTTTGGAATTTTTTAAATTAAAATTTTTTTTACTCAAATATAATATAAAATAAAATACCCTATTGTTGCTTTTATTTTATTTGAAATGTATTTCTCTACCTAGCAATACTAGAATATGTGTATATATATATATATATAAATATATACATACGCATAGTTTGTCAGAATAAATGTTTTTTCTAAATACTGAAAATTCCAAGAATATTGATTTTTTCTCTTGTAGTACACTAATATTCTTATAGTAACTTATTATTAATTTAAATTTCAATTAATTAATTGTAGTATTGCAGTTTTTCTTACGTGTTACAACAATATTAGTCTAATTTATACTAACATTAGGTTGAAAAAGGAGTTAAAAAAAAATTATTTAGATGGCGCTGTACTTGTCACGGGACGGTTTCGTGATATAAATTTTGAGCCCAGACTAGCTGTCATGGAACCGTTCCGTGATACAAGGCCAATGGGTTAATATTACAAGACATAAATTAAATGATAAAATAGGTCTGTTTTTATTTGAATTATCTAAGTATGTATGTGATTAATTAAAAAGTGGTGAAGAAATTTTGTTTTAATTTTTATAATTTAAAGTGCGTTTTAACATTATTCAACAACACAAAGTGGCCAAACAAGGGTTTTATTTATTTTATTTTATTGCGTTTGCTTGATTCCTCAAATTTGTTGAGAGCATTGTTTTGAAAAAGAACATCTATGAAAGATTGATTTTGCAAAAGATATAGTAATATAGACAATGAGTTGTATATTTTGGTTATAATTAAGATTTTATTTTACTAATGTGACTTTAATATCTACTGGATTGAACAAACTATCTCTCTTAATAGTTGCTTGTGTTTCATGTTTTGCCTGTGCTTAGAAGAAATTTATTGAATTTTTCCCAGTACAGTATTGTAAATTATTAGCAAAACAAAATACTAATCATAACTTTTTATATTTGTATAAATTCTTTAGTAAAATTTTTTTAGTAAAAACAGTACCTAACTGTAAGAATTCTCAGCTGTTAATAATTTGATCCAAAGAACAAGTTTATGAGTGGAGGCAAGAAATAATTGAAGTACTTTACATAAATTAATATTTGCTGAAAAAAAACTATAATATATTTCTAGTCCTCCTCCATAGACTAGTGGATACAGTCACAAGTCTCTAACTGAGAGATCACGGGTTCGAATCCCAGAGAGGTCCAATCATGATAGGAATAATAGCCATAGTGACCCAAAACAAGTCAGCATAGCCAAGAACTAAGGCTTAAAAGAGTATACAAAACCTATTTCTAGATATTGCACTAATATAAGTAAAATTAAAAATTAAAATTAAATTTGAGGTAAAAGAGGATACTTTATATAGTATATAGATATGTAGTATAAACCTTTTTAAAAGATGTTCTTTTCTTACATAAATCAAAATATGTGTGGAATTATTTACCTTATCCAAAAAAGCATAAGATATGTCTTTTATATTCTAAATTTATATATTTGACAACATTTTTTTCATAATGCAGTAATATTGAATAATGTTTAAATGAAGCACACAGAAATGTAAAAGGTAAGAAATACATTTTGGCATGAAAATCAAAAGAATGTTTATTAACTTTTCACTTTTTGCGCGAGGACTGTAAATGCCGTAAATGCATCTTTCGATGTTTCCAAAATCTTGGTAGCAGGAAGAGAGAAACTGAACTGGCCGGTGTCTCTGAGCTCCATGGTGAAGGAATAAGTGATGTTGGCTGTTGCCTTGGCCCAGTCCTGGGATCCTCCTGCACACGTTACTAGTTGTTACAGTCGTTAGTTTCCTTTATACAGTACTTGGTTCAATCAGGATAAACATGTTTAGTATGCTGCTTTGAAATCTTGTTAATACTTTAGAAAATATCAAAATGTTCTGGAGTGCCTTTTATTACTATAACTACAAATAAACAAAGTTATATAAATAACAATATAAATCAGTAATTTTCCACAAGTTTTTTAATAGGTATTTGAAATAAAGTACATACAGTGGCTGCATTATTACTTCAGGTTGAATAAAAGCCGTTTTCTGTGTAATTTAACCTGAGTAATTTATTTACTCTATAGCTCTAAAAATATGGAAGAAAAATATGTTTCTCTTCAAAATTTGTTAAATTATTAACATCTTAAGCTGTAAACAATTCAACTATCATTACTACATTGTCCTGATACCGTTAGTGATAGATCTATGTTCAGTAATGAAACACCAAGCAATTAGCAGAATGAACAGCAACTTTATCCTTATCACGAAGGAATATATATTTCAACAAAAAATGTTTCTTCCAAATTGGTTCATTCAAAAAGTGGACTTAATTTGTATATCATTAATTGGATGAGTTCTAATTAGATACATAACTATATTATATAAAAAGAATAAGTGTGTCAGGTAATGAAAAGTGTGAATTTCCTGATTTTCACTCAATATATTTATATCAGTTTAATAAATCTACTAAGTTGAAGACATTTTGAAGTTTATTCTTGCTGAATTGTTGTACAATAGTATTTATTTAATAACTATTATGTTGGTTTTCATGACAGTACAGTTACGGTCTTAATGTTAATTGATGTTAACCATAATTTTACTTCAATGGTTTAATCTCTATATTAATCATATATTAGGCCTCATTAGAATTATTGTAGTTGATAAACATGAATTTAACAATATTATAACAAAATAAAGAGTTAAAATCTTTCAATATGTAAGAATTCTGTGGAGTAAAATAAACATTTAGAAAGTAGAAATAAAGAAACAAACAAGATTTTTAAAGCTCTTAATCCATTCCCAATCTTTGGGAAAAATCATCATTTTGGCAATCTTCATTTACATAATTCTGTCAGAATGAAGCTATTTCTCATCATCACGACATGGTCATCATAAGTGGATGAAACAGTTTACATTGTATTCTTACCGGATGCTACGTAAAATAATTCAGCTGTAGTTCCATATCTATAAGATGCTCCACTGATGTTGTAGGTCATGTTGTAAGCAAGATTGTACAGTTCTCTAAAGTCTGCAGGACGGTGATAGGTGTAAGCCCAAGGAAACGTTATTGCTTGTCCGTAGCTGTGCAGGCTCAAATAGCCCTATAACAAATAAGTTGCACTTTAATACAATTAAATTAAATTATATGGCTTGATTAAATATGTGTTATTTTTAAATTCATTAAATGTTGAGGAATAGCTTTTAAACATAATAATTGTGTAAAACACTGAAAAAGATGAAAAGAGTAGTAATATTTTCCCTAAAATATTTTAGGGGAATCAGCCCTTTAAATATAACCTAAACATTATTTTAGCTCACTTTTGTGTAATAACATATCATTTTCTTTTTAATTTTATTATTACTAATCTCATTTTAATAATAAATCTATTACTTACAGTTAAAGCAATCAATTGATACTACAACAGTTACAGTAGTTGAAACAGTTGGTTTCATCTTCAGCAAGAATGTAGCCAGGAAAATATTTTGAGGGGGGGGGAAGATCCGGACAACTAATATTTTTCTGTAGTGGACAGAGAGTAAGGCCCCATTTTGTTCCTTAAAATTTTCGTGACCCGTTTTCTTTATTGAGAACGATGTTTCAGCAGTACATGTCAGTAATACTGAATTATTTAAATAATAATAATCGTTTACTAAAAAAGTAATTGACAAAAATTTAAATTTGGGGTAGTCTGGAACCCTTGGACCCCCTTGCTGGTTACATGCTTGATCTTCAGTGGTAGTGGAAAGGACAGTCATTTAACAATGGACATATATTCTATACTAATTGTAAACATTTTGTACTTACCATAATTTGAGAAGTACTGTTCAACATGTAGGATGACACTGAGGCTGTTTCTGATTCAGAAAATGCTTTAGCCCCTCGATAATTTGAAGAGCACGGGTCTGATGTTGACTCCTTACCTCCCCAGTTGTAGGCCCAGTTGCGGTTCAGATCGGTTCCAATACAGTCAGAGGCATTGTTGGTAGATCTGTTTTTCCTCCAGAATCTGTCATTGGTGTGGGTATACTCGTAGCCATCCGGGTTCATCACCGGTAGAATGTAATAGTTGAGGCCTGAGAATGTGGATTCATTGGCTTGTAAGCTTGTCAGTAGCTCATGGAGAATGTATGTGGCAGCAGCAGGAGATATCCACTCTCTGGCATGAACCCCTAATTAACAGATAGGTATTTTGCCTTCTTAAAACACTTATGTACACCAAGGGTGGTACATGTTGAGCTCCGCAAAATCAGACATGCACCACCAGTGGTGCACACTTTCCGTGCGTATACATTTGGTTTGAAATTGTTGTGATTTAGCATAGTGCATTGAATGACTTTGTCATGTTATGAAGAAGTTGTTTTCATTGTATTTTCATAACGCACATAGAGGTTTTAATAAAATTTATTAAAATGTATTTAATACATTAAAGACATAGCGTATTAAAAGGTTTGTAATTAAATTAAACTCTTTTTCAGTTCCAGGATTTCAAGTGTACTTAATAGGCCTACTAATCAAATTAAAATGAATCAATAATATTTTGAAAAAAACTTATTAAAGAAGTTTAAAAACATTAAGTTCTTCAGTACTCTTTACAGTATGTAGAAACACAATTTTCATTATGATATTCCGCAATATGTGTGGAAAATGTTCAAAGTACCACACAAAGTATATCGCTATATATATATATCACATTTTTTCTACAAAAAACACCTGTTTAATTTCTTTATTGCCAATGGCAGAGCCAGTATTTACATAAGATATAATTTTAAGATTAATAATTGGTATCAATTGATAATAAATATACTATAAAAGTAATAAATAATATATAATAGAGTGACACAATATATAACAATAGCTAAAAATAAAAAAAATTAAAATTTGGATAACTTAATACAACAATATTAAATATAATTAACAATTAATAATATAACAATTTAAAAGTATACAAATAACTAGTAACAAAAAAATAATGAAAAAATACAAATAGATATATTAATTTGAGAAAATTTAATATGTGAGATGGAAAGTGTGCTTATATGTAGGAGACTGAGGGTCATGTGAAAAGCGGGGTCTGATGGAGCGGGTATCACCAGGAATTTGCAGCTCTACCCGACTGAGATCGACACAGTCTATTTCAGCATTCACCAGACAGAAAAGGAAGAATACATCCTGGATGTAAAACCTAGTCTCCAAATTTTATAGGTTGAGATGAGCTACTATATCAGTTGGAACATCAAGATAGTTATTTCCAAGGCGCTGACTCACCATACACAAAAATCATGTCTGAATAATCTCAATTTCCTCCCTAAGGCAACGTTGATGCAGAGACCAGACAATGCTGCAATATTCTAAGTAAGGTAAAATCAGAGAACAATGCAAGATCTGCAGCATGTGGAGGTCATTAAAGCATGTAGATATTCTCCATATTAGGTTTAGATTTCGGTCTGCCCTACTGCAGACGTTAGACACTTTTAGAGTCTCATGATAGCGAAGAAGTAAGGGTAACTTCAAGATCTTTCACCCCATTTGTCTACGAGAGTATTGCCACCTGAAGAGTAATGAGAGTAGTGGAGAGGTCTTATGGTGAAAAGTTATGCAAACAAGTTATGCAACAGTTTTGTAGGTTGAGGGACAGAATTATCGTCACCACTCATTAACCAGTTAAAGGTCCACCTGAAGGAGTAAACGCATCTTGGACTGAAGACACGATAATAACGTTTCAGATCGTCAGTGAAGAGAAGGTGCCCACATTGAAGATACCTTAAATTTCTGCTCATGTTGTTTATTTAGAAATTAAATAGGACAGGTCCAAGATTTGACCCCTGTGGGACTTCTAACGTTGTAATGATAGATGATGTAAAAATAAAATTGATTTATGGTGCACTTGAAGAATTATCCTTTCGAATATGAGCCAAACCAGCTGAGCATTTGACCAGATAAACCATAGACTTTGATCTTGCAGAGAAGGATACTATGTAAGACACGGTTGGAAGCCGTGATAAAATCCAATTCTACAGCATAAACCTGGGACATTTCTGAAAAAGTGTCATATATAAATGTCAGAAAAAGGACCAGATTAGTAGATGAATACCTACCAGACACAAATCCCTTTTGGGAAGTAAAAATGAACTGCCTACCTATAAAATTAATTTTTTTGAGTATGATCTTTTCAAAAACCTTTGTAAGAACTGGCAAAATGGCAACAGGTTTATAATTTGTTTCAGAGCTAGTAGGTTCATTTTTATAAATGTGAGCTATATGGCTGACATTATATATATTTCAGGAAAGATGCCATTGGATAGCGAAATATTAAATAAAGTGTAAGGAGAGAAGCAATTAAGTCAACACAGTACTGAAAGTGTTGGGATCAAATCTGGCCCTGGACCTTTGTTTGTGCGTAGTTTTTCCAAAGCTTCAGACGCTTTAGAAATAGATATAGCAATATGGTAATGAGTCAGCACATAATCAATCATAATTTTAAGTAGGTGATTGTAAAGTAAAGTAAATTTAAAATGTCTTATTTTACCAGGCGATGTTAGACCTAAGAAGCCCTCTCTAACACTTAACCTGGAGACCAACTGCTTAATGTTGACTTCCGAACAACCACCAATGGCTGGGCAGGTAGGTTGCTTGCAAGGACAGGATTGCTCAGCGGTTATCCATCCTAGCAGCAGCCATGCTCGACGTTGTTTTTAGTTTGGTTAGCTCGCAATAACAGTTGTACTCGCTACACTAATTGTATTATATTACAATGGGAGTAATTGATACTTTAGAATTTTTGAGCTTGTATCACCAATGGAGCACGTTGGGGTGAACATGTTAATAGACAACAAAAAATTAATAAATATACAGGTATATATGACAAGATCTATAATAGTCAACATTTCATCTGGTTTTGTTAATTTGCACGACAAACTAATAGATTCAAATTTCATTTAGAACAACTATTGTAATAAACTAAATTTTAATTTGATGCCAGAATTTTATTTGATTTTTAATATGGGTTATTCATAACAAAAAGACAATGAAATGTCCCAAGATGGTGTTTATAAAATATGTGGATTTAACTTGGAAACTTTGATTGAAATGTCTGAAGGAAATAATACCCTTCCTTTCTTCAAGTAATATTATTTACAGAATGGTAGAATTTCTTAAACAAACATGTCATCATCATCATGTAAGTTTTCTGTTCACAGCCCATTGAAACATTACTAACACGATTAGGGGTTTCAGGTGGTTTGGCCTCACTGTAGAAAGCCAACTGATCAAATCAAAATTAGCCAGTTGGTTGATGTCTTGACAATGTCACTTGTTGTAGCTGTGCTTTGACAGTAAATAAATATTTCTTAAGTGTATAAAGTGTGCACTTCTGCCACATATAAACTACAAGTATTCTGTCCACACTTCTCTAAATTAAGGATGAAACTTCGTACATACCTCCGTCGACCCAGACAGCTTTAGCATTTGTTGTGTTTGTGTCTGTTTGTATCTTAACAAGTTTGATTGGACGGTTCTCAGCAGAAAATCCAACTGTTTCAACTGACACTTTGTCAGGGTATGACATTTGAAGGTGGTCCATGTAGTTGTAAATATCTGCAAGTCTGTAGTAGTTATTCCAATCCAAACATGATCCTACATTAAAAATATATTCGTAAATATCAGTGTTATATTTTTTTATCATTAAAATCTATATAAAAGGTACTATTTTCCAGAACAAAATATAAACATCAGCATACTCAACAATATTTTATGTAGAAGAAGCTTAAAACAAGTTTTATGTCTTTTATAACTGTCTGAAAGTTATATAGTTATCATGAAAGATATAGAAAACTTACCTTCTTCACACAAACTTTTGTTGCTCGGGGCCACCAATGTTTCTTTTTCTTTTACGATTGCTTTCTGAAGATCTTCAATTAGAACGTCAAATGTCATGTTCATGCTGCTCAACTCCTCTTTGATGGATGCCACTGAATCATTGAGAACCAAAACATCAGTAGTTTCTAACTTTGTTGCCATCATTTCTAAATCTGAAAAATAATACAGTAATTATTTTAATAGAAGAGCAGGTTTTAGAACATTTGCTGTCCTTTATGTTACAAAAATAGAAAACTATGTTTTGAGGATTCTAATCTATCCTCCTTCAGATGTCAAAAACCATAAGGCTTAATGGCAAATCTGACAAATAAGAGAGAGCTATGTATAAGGTTTTTATTACAAAAATTATAGTATTTGGAGTTTTTCCTGGTGCATTTAATAAGGGAGAAAATGTTCCAAAACTGTTAACACCCTATGGCAGAAATAGTCCTTAAAAATGTAAATTGCATTTTTTAGTAATAAGTAAATAAATCTGTGCTTTGCAGTAAGTAAGGCATTGGTTTCATACATGTGAACTTGCAGCATCAGATTATTAGGACTATCTCAGGCCAGGTGACTGCTTTTTGTTAAGGTGTTAAATTATTATCCCCTTTCCAAAAAATGTATTTGTGAGGTTAAGTAAGTTTTAGTACATCATGTTCAATTTTAAGGTCTTAATAAAAAGAATGACAAAATTATAGGTCACCCAGTTGATGCCATTCAATAAAGTGCTTAAACTAGAGTAAAAATGCAATCTTAATTTAAAATGTAGCTATTTCTAATAGCATGTATAAAAATTAATTTTTGTAGATTTTCATACTTGTGTCTTAAAACTTTACATTTCAGATATTATTTGTGGATTATTTTGGTTATATTACTGAGTTGTCCCTCACTCCCATTTTGAGAAAAAGTGGAATAATTTTGAAAATCCTTAAAAAATTCCTCTGAGGATGTTATTATTATATACCTAAAGGAGATTTGAAAATTCTCAATTATTTAATAGTTGTGGTCGTGGGGTTGGGTTTTTGGGACACATAGTAACTTTTATCCATTCAAAATGCAATAAACATATCATATCATTCCTGGATATGTATTCAATTAGGAATAATGTAACAAGTTTTTATCCAACTACACCTTCAGCTAGATAAGTGTTTAAAAAAATATTATAATTGTATTTCAACTTATATTTTTAAGAATTTTATCAACAGTAAAAGTCACTTTTCTAGACGGTCCAACTGTAAATGATGTGGTGGTTATACCCAGTTAGTAATAAAATAGTAAAACTAGTTTAGCTAAAACAGAGACTTATTCTGTCTAGTTCTTACTTTATTTACTTGTGGTAAACAAAAACAACATGATAATAGCAATATGAGGGAGACCTACATTGGACAGATTGAATCATTTACCTCCTGAGTCCTCCATAGTCATGAGTTGGTGTAGATCTTGCAGGGTTACATTTGAGATTCGAAGAAGTTGAGCCTGGCTATAGTTCTTAGAGTCTCCAGCTACCAACAGGACTGACACACTCAGCACGGCTGCCACAGCCACCGCCACTGTCATCGTGCTCACTAACTGAGGATAGTTCCATCCTCCCCCCTCCTCCTGTCCTTATAGCTTACCTTGTCTCTGCATCACTTTAATTGTATTTAAATTGTTGCTAATTGCCTCTTGTTTTACCTGAATCATGTTGAAGTGGAGAATACTTCTCGTTGGGCACATGGGTAGAATAATGTTTGTTATTAACTGTCTTATTTTGCAAACGAGTTTTGTAAGTTTTTCTTACACAATTAACTTAAAAATGATAATGTATAGCAAGACAAATCTGTTCTTTATTCATCTGTTTAAGTGACTTATCCTAACAAATAACGGGCTCTATATGTGTTCATATATAATACATTATTAGCTTTTATTGTATTTTTCAACACTGTTCAAACCAAAACTAAGGTCTAAACCTGCTCGCAAAACTGAAAAGTTATGGTTATTGTTTACCCTGATCATTGCAACAAATACATCTTTACAGTACTATATAAGTTCTACAATAGCACAAAATTGAATTGAAGTGAAACTTTAAATTCTGTGTATTCTCATACTACTACATCTCTAAATAAACCAATATAGCATAAAACTATACAGTTTAGAACTTCACCAATCAGTGAGTCACTGTATTGCCTTCCCTTTTTTTTCCTCTATGTACATTGTGGCAGTGTTTGGGCAATACCTCTTCCATATTTTCCTTAGTTTGCTGATTAATATGATTCAAACAGTGCAAGGCCACTTCCAGGGATTTTTATATTTCAGTACTTTGCCAAATGATATTCTGTGATTTAAAACAGAAATAAAGTTGGCACTAAACTTTCTTTAAGAATGAAAAACAAAAGAAGTGATTTGTAAAATTAATTTTTACAAAGTTATAATTTAACTATACTACTATAAACCAGCATTACATGTTATATAAGGTGTGAAGGAAAGAGGATTTTTCCGGACATTTGTCATCGTTCAGTGATGCAAAAAGATCAGTTACACTATATCATTGTTTGTATCACTGAACGATGGCAAATGTCGGGAAAATCCTATTTCCTTCACAATCCTTCCATCGTCAACAAATTTTCAAACAAAGAATAAAAGAAGTATTTTTACTATTAAAGAGGTTAATTAATTAATAAAAATGCTTTAATTTATAAGCGTTCCTCAGTTACAAACTGGTTTTCAGGACAACTCAATTCAAATCTTAATTTCTAACTGTGACTTTTACATTCTTTTTAAAACAACTAATGGAAAGAGACTTCAGGAAACCAGGGCATTATAACAATGCCGGCCCAAAGAAGAAAAAACTTTTTCGGCCTAGCTCAAGCCTCATTGTAAGGAAGTGAGGCTTCCGGTCACGGCTGCTACGCTGCGAGACCTTATCTAAGGTCTCTCACTCAGGTACTGGGGCTCCCTGAGTTGGAGGACTTTGTGAGACATGTAGTTTGTCAACAGCTTGCAGAAGTCAGCTATCACGATACTGCTTAACAGCATTACGATATTGACATGTGATCATTCCGTCTCAGAGAAAACACATACTTCAGCGATGTGTTTTGGAGTTATTGAATTCTCTGAGCGTCGTGCTTCGCGATACTGTTCCCACAAGCAGGGTAAAAATAATAGAATACTGATAAGCTAAAGATTGCATGATCTGAAGTTGTATAGACTCAGACAACAAACTTTTAAGCCGATACAAACCCTCATCCTGTCAATGGCTCGCTGGATATTATAAGACACGAGGTCTGCAAGAGATGTCACTGACTAAAACGAACTCTTATAGTTATGACCTTATCACAAATTGATAGGCTCTCGCCGCCAAGAGTGACCTCTAAACCACTCTCACTGAGGGTTTGTATGTGGTTTTGTGTTGCTATATGTAACACAGAACAGTTCCTTATGTTTAGTTTGAGACCATTTTCGGAGGACCAAGACAAGATCTTTTCAAGGTCAGTGTTAATTTGGAAAATAGCATCCTGAAAGAACTCAGGATCTTAGGTCAAATGTAGCTGACAATCATCAGCGTATAAATGTGGCGTACAGCTCTGAACACAAGTTGAAAAATCTGATATGTACAGGATGAAAAGTATAGGCCGCAATCAGCTGTTGAGATATACCTCGCTCTCTCTTAAGAGCAGTTGACATCTCACCCTTAAACTTAGACTTGCATTCTGTCTGCTATATATGGTTGTACCCACTCAATTGTTCTCGCTACAAAGCCACGATGGCTCATTTGCCAGGAGTAACTTGTGGCTTATCGAATAAAAAGCCAGCGAGTAGTCTAGAGTACGAGCATGATCCAATCATCCTTGTCTTTGGCATCAATCAAGTCACTAAACAGGTTTACCAAGACAATGCACGTACTGTGATTTGTTTTTGGTAATCTAATTTCAAAATCAGTATTCTCTAATCTTATATATTCATTGTTTGACAAACAACAATTTTTTCAGCGGTTTTCAAAATAACTGGCAATATTGAAATGGGTCCTCGTGAACTCTTTTAGGGACAGTTGTCTTCGATAGCGGATGTAAAAAAACGTTTTCCAGCATTTTGGAAATATACTATTAGCTAACGACTGATTCACCAGATGAGTTATTGCTTCTATTACATACGGACTCATAGCCTTTATCATCTGAATAGAGACGTTATCACTTCCTATTTTAATAATATACAGTAGTAACAATTAAAGCCGGGGGAAGCCGAATGGTCTGAGATGTCGGACGTTGGATCTAAGGTTAGAGATAGCGCGGGTTCATCCTGTCTATGACCCCTAGCACTTTTTATCAGTATCATCGGCCTTGTACTGTATCAGCTCTCCCCCTTATTCTGCATGATACGATCTTCGCACAGGCCGGTGGCAAATGAGGACGGACAAAACAAGGCTTAAAAGGAGATCGGCCTCTCCTTAAATAAAATATATATATATATATATATATATATATATATATATATATATATATATATATGTGTGTGTGTATAAAAGAAAACAAAACAAGTTTCTTCAAATCGAAATGCTTAATATTTCGTTACTTTTCAGTAACATTATCAAAAGCATGTATATAATAAAATATAAACAAACAAAAGAATGAAGGTTATAAAAACATTTCAAACAACAAAAACATATGGTATCAAAACAAGTAAATTAATTAAACATGTAACCTTTCCTAAACACAGAGATAGATAATAATGTTTGAATAATAAATTAAAATTAAAATTAACTGTGTCTCACATTTAATCCAACTGGTGATTTTGATTGAAGAGCCATTAAGCCATAGAACTTAATAATAAATAAATAAATTATTAAGTTCTAATTATTAATTATTAATTATATATATATATATATATATATATATATATATATATATATATATATATATATATATATATATTTATATATAAACTATAGGGACGAATTTCTGTAATTTTTTATTATGTCCAGTGAAAGATGAGCATTCCATTTCGGAATTGCGTGATAATTCCTGTGATACCTGTTACGTTAGTAGCAATGATTTTTAAGGAATGCGTTTTACATTATTAACGTTCTTGTTTTTTCGTGTGTTTTTATTTAAAGTAATTTAAAAACAAAAAATATTATATTTGACAAAAGTCTTACACTTAAAATACATGATATAACATTAGCAATAATTTAACAATAACGTTGAATTTCTGTATATATCAAGTATTTATTTTCTTTCCAATACTCACATTTAAACCATGCTAATTAATTAAGTATGTACTGTTTATAACTTCAAGAAAACTATTGGTTTTAGTGTAAAAAGTGAAATATTGGATTGTTCCCGTTCAAACCGGTTGAACATGATATGTATCAAGAACAGTCAAGTAAAAGCGAATCGGTGTTAAGGTATTGGTTTAATATTGTAAAATAAAAGATTTATGATTATATTTAGGATTATAAATATTACAAAATGGACTAAATAGAAACTTCTAATTTGTCCAATAGGAAATTAACGAACTACTTAATTTTATATGAAGAGATTTCTTTAAAGAAAATATATAAAACAAATTTGGAGAATATATTTCGTAAAAATACTTAACACCTTTAAATAACCATAACAAGTATAAACTGTGTAAATGTAAAGAATAACATGAAAACATGTAACATAAAACATAAAATTACAATTTATTATACTTTACAAACTATACGTCATTTCCCCGCTGAGGTGAGTAAAAAATTCTGTGTTTTTTTGAATAGATATCCGCTGCTTAAATTTTCCAAGTATTCCTCCCTAATCCTCTTCTTATCTTTCCGGTTTTCCACGTAACTTTGCCGTTTCGCATTTATGACCAATGTAACTTTGACCTGCTTGGAAATCTGTAGGAGAGCTTAATTTCTTTCTCCATATACGTTTTCTTTCTCGTGGTAATTTTTTGGGTCGGAATAAATCTAACTGGTATCGTAACTTTCAACCTAATACAAGCTGTGCAGGTGGCACACCTGCTGCCATATGAGGTGATAAATCTGTACTTGAAGAGGAAGTTATTCAAGTCAGGTTATAAACTCTTCGGTACCTCTTCATAGCTTCATAGCTTTCTCAAAGCGTTTTTTTATTGTTCCCACATACTTTTCAATTTGCCCATTTGACGAAGGGTGGTTAACTGGAAGAGTACTATGTTCTATGCCAAACTGTTTACAGAAAGTTGAAAATTCTGAAGAAGTGGAATCAAGTGTTTTATTTGTTTTACCGTTGCTGCTTTATGTGATCGTTTCTGTCCGTCCATGGCGACAAATCGTTGACGGCAGGCAGAAAAGATTTGTCTAGAAATGGATCGGCAAATTTGACATTTATATTCAGGTCCAAGGTGACTTGCAGTGTGGCCAAATAACAAGGAACTTTCTCTGTGCTTGCCGAGCTGCGTACGCGGGAAGACCACGACCCGTGTAAATTGTATAGAGACTGGGTATTTATTAATGGTTAGCTTTAAAATTAACATGTTGAAAGTTATGTACCTGGTCTTAACCCTTTTAGTGCCAGAGTGATTTTTATGTAGTGTAGCGCATAATTCCAAGCTATTATGCAGTAGATATGTAAAAAATGCTAGACCTCTTTTGTCTTAAATGCAGACTCATAGATTATAATCCATAGAGTAAACTCCGTAGAAGGTCAAACGTGTTTCATTACGTTCCTTAGAGACTTCAAAAGGGACCTACGCAGTTTTATGAGATTTAATAGAAATCATGTACCTATAAGATACAAAATAAAGAACGATCGTTATAAGGATTGTCGGAAATGTTCACGAAAATACTTACGATCGCTATATCGATCATCGGCAACCTTCGCAAATATACCGACGATCGTTGGAATTAAAGGGGGTAATAGATAGAGCTTCACGAATACCACCCACTAAATTAGATGTGGGAAAGTTGTGACAAAATTCATTAAATTAATTGACAACTGTCTTATAGAACTGTTTCATTAAAAAGAATTCTTGTAATGTTACGGTTACTTTCATACTTTAAGAAATAGAGTATATTATCCTGCAATTTATCATTAAACGTTTACCGCAACATACAAAACAGGGGGCATTGCATTGGAATTACACTCTGGTTCTATGTGATATTCAGTACGCTGTAAGTTACTTGATGCAACTTGAATGCACTATAGCGGTTTTGCTAACTCCAAAATCTCAGTTAACGATTCGATGCGTAGTCTCTTTGGTGTACATTTTCTTCAATAAAGGGGTCAGTAATTCTCATTATAAAATTAGTTACTAATGCTTGCTGATAAAAGTGGTTTGGAAAATCATAGCCACTGATCATACACCTCAAGTTGTTAGCAAAGATTATCAGTGATTCACAGTTTTGCTTACGTTAAAAATAACAACCCTTTCAGCATCAGCAACTGTTTTAACCCTATGACAATGACAATATCTCACATAATGTTTCAAGAGAGGAATCATTGGCAGAATTGGATTTACACAAATTAACGATATTTCCAATGATAAATTTGTTCCTAAGACATGCGGGCATAACCAATTTATGAACATTAACCTTTTTGTGATATCATCTATTATTTGGGATAGTGGGAGACCAGTAACGAATGTAGTATGCCAAACCTTAATGGAGATCTTTACCGGATCAAACAATTGGACCTCTGTAGCTGACGACCTTAAGCAGTTAGTTGCTTCTTCCTTATCACTCTGGCGTTTATTTGGCATGTTATCTGGAGTAGATAATAAATTAACTGAATAAGATCACTAACTGAAGTGCATTACCGTACTCCATTATATAACCATAAAAAATAGGAACTGTGTATTTACAAAGATATCAACAAAAAAATGTAAATAATAACAGAAAAATGTATGACATAAAACACAAGTTTACAATGTACTTTTTAAATTTTACTATACGTCAGTTTTCTTAGCCTTAATAAAGACTAAATGATATGTGTAAGTGAGGTATTTAGTTAGAGGTTATTTCACAAGAAGTCACAAATATGAGGTCATGATAATTACCCGCAGTACGTAATTGAGGACAAAATAATAGCCCTTGAATATCACAGGCTACCTAACCACATCTCAGACCTGTCTAGACAAAGAGCCTTGCTGTTGCCGAACAATGCAACTTCATGTTTTACACCATT
The DNA here is from genome assembly GCF_021130785.1 of Homalodisca vitripennis. NCBI lineage: Eukaryota > Metazoa > Arthropoda > Insecta > Hemiptera > Cicadellidae > Homalodisca > Homalodisca vitripennis. The sequence goes on along the minus strand of NC_060211.1, from coordinate 126,801,035 downwards.
GAATCACGAGTACCATGCTAGATCTTACAGACCTTACTTTGGGTGTGACAGTGTTAAAAAAAATAACTGCATTAATGTGCTTAAGAACCCGTCTATAAAATGAGTATCATAAATTTCAAAGAGTATATTGATAGCTACAAACTATTCTTACACACTTGAAATATGTTGATTAGCCATGGATATTTTGTAAAAGGAATAACTGAACCATTCTCTCTGATCAATGAACTCGAACAGGCTTGTGTGTGTGGAGGGTAAATGATTACTGATTTACAAATTAGCAAAATTGATGCAGGCCAATAGAAAGTTTCTACTTATCTAGTTATATTACGTCACTAGGTTGTTCCCAATGTAATCCTTCGGAGAGATGTGGGATCTTAAAGTAAAACTTATGAAGACCTTCTAAATTCTTTAGAATAAAGTTTGCATCTTTAGCGTTAATTGAATGAGATATAAAAATATACTCTTAAATATTATCGAACTAACAATATTAATTGTATATTATTTAGGTATGCTATATCAGCAGTAAAGTCAGTGTTGAACAAATTAAAATCTTTTAAAAAGTATTTGTATCATTCTAATGATGGGTATAAACTCGTTACTCGCAATGATGGATTTAATCTGAGTGCTGTGTTTAGCTCCAGTTCACCTTCCTCTTAGTACAGCGTCTGGAGGTGCAATATTTTGTGCAACATTTTTGAGTCTATGTGTCTTTGGTGTAAAGGGAATGTAACGAGTTGATTTCAAGCCTCTTTGACGCCCTTTTATGTGATCTCTTCAGGCGAACATGGCTCCAAATTCCAGAAGACAAGTTGTTGACGAGTCAGATTCCAGACGAAGGACTTAGAGGAAAGTGTTTTGGAGCTAAACCGAAAATTCACATTGTATTAACCCTTATTATATCTATATTATGCTTAGTAAGATTTAGATTTGACTCCTTCAAACAAAAAATGAGACTGCCTGTTAATTTAAAAAATACACCTATTTTTTTTATAAACACAACTTGTATGTTGTTCACAAAAATAGTAAAAGTGTTTACGTAAAAATGATTGATCACTGTTCGAAAAGTTATCACGCTGGTTTTGTTTCTCTCTCAAAAGCTAACAGCCTTGCACTGTAAGAGAATGTTGAAAGGTCTGGTTTTACGCATCACGTAACTAAAATGAAAGTTACTTGCGATCAAGAATGTTTACACTCACATAAACAGTGTTTGAAAAGTGGTGAACACTTTATAGTGTGTTAGATAAGTCTTAACTAGCAATTCGTAAATATTTAAAGTAGAACAATTGTATTGATAGATTGACAAGTGTATTGATGAAAATCTAAAATTGAATCTAAACTTCAAAGCAATGGTTGAATATCCACCAAGATATTTGCAATGACAACGAATTGTTTAGGAATTTTAAATCGAATTGAGTAATGAAGTGAAAACACAGTATACAATATTAGCCAAATATTATTTTCTTGTGGTTTCTATTTTAGTATTGACATGGCCGACTTCAGCCGGCGTTGATTCATTAACAGTAACGTGTATGGTTACCTCAAAAAACTTTACTGTATTAGTGAATTATATTGTAAATATAGATTATACACTTGTTTCCTGTCCCATATATCCCTCCTTGTTTCCTATGGACTAGTTTGAAATTTAATAGTGGTCATAACTGTTCTCTTCCTTCGTATAATTATGTGAAGCCTACGATATATGAGTCATTTCAAAATTTATCATGCCATTACGAATTGTTAGGTTGATTACAAAATTAATCATCCATGGAAGCAGATTAAAAGACAAAGATGCTCTTTGACATGATATAATTTTTGTCGTTGTGAATGTTGAATTTAGCCCCATTTCACATTCCGCTAAATGGAGCTAAATTAAACACTCATATTAAATCAACCTTTCCCACCATAGCTGTGCTTTGTTTATATTTTAGGCATAATTTTCTCTGCTGAAATCCATTGAGTCAGTGTTTCAACTTTACAAGAGCGCATGGATTATAAGTTGTGCCAGTGATCTGATTGTATTTTATGCCTCTAAAGGAAAACTAGAGGGAAGTAATTTGAATGAAATATTTTGCAAGAGTATTGTTGACAGGAATGTTCGTATGACAATATCGTGGTCGTGGCAATCGTTGCTCTAATGTGGACAGGTGCCATTTGTACAAAGTGGACAGGATCCAAATCCACCTTTAAAAGTAAAAGAAAAATTAGTGTATTTGAAGCTTCACAAAAATTGAAAATTGGCCTTCGTCACAGTGGTTGTAAATCACGTACTGCCGAGGAATCCAAGTAGGACCACTTCTGTTAACACCCGAAAAGGAAGTTTATGCGCTGACGTTCTTGAGTGGAAACACTGAAACGAAGAAATATGTGATCGTCACTCCAGTGCTCCAACATAGGTGCTTAATGCGTTCCTTAAATGGACCGGTCGAAGGTTGGAAAAGAGTGTAATCGGTCGTTTTTATAAACATTTGTTACTCTTTTAAGAGTGTCGATGGCCGTCTGAACATTTGTGAACTCCTACTCCAGTGACTGCCTAGATTTATTCTGCATTTGAGTTTGATATATTTGAAAGAAAATCCTGGAATTAAACTTTAATATATTATTATCCACTAAGGGACTAGCTTAGTCTACATTTGAAATGTTCGGGGTATGTGGAAATAAGAACACGGTTATAATTTGCTTACATTTAATATAAATACTACTATTATATCAACTTGGGGTAACACACTATGCAGGTTCGCATGCTAAGGAACTATTATAAGAATAAATATATATAAATATTTGAATTCTAAGTACAATTTCAATACGTGTATTAAAGTTTACAAAATTAACATATCCTTATTGATTTTGGTACTAAAATATAACAGCTTATAAAACGAGTCTATGAATAAAACCTGTTCTAATGTGTACATTAGTAAAGAGAACAAAGGTTAATCTAACGTTTAGGTACTGGATTCCTTTGGGAAGTATATTGCTTGAAGCTAAAAACATTGAAACCAGTTATAGGTTAAAACATTCTTAAACTTGTTACCTTATCCCGTAAACTGTAGATGTACAACATCTTAACTTCTAACTCTAATATCACATTGTTCAATCCTCTCTCCTATATATTTTGGTTCTATCAAAAATATTGGACTACATAAATAACAATATTTTACAGTTTTTACAACGTATTGTTGAGTCAAAGCAGTCGAAAGTGAGGGTAACTGTGTATAGTGTAGCACATAATAGAAGAAAACTCTTTTCTAGGTTTGGCTAATTTTTGAAACATTAAGATAGTACTTAATAAATTGAATTTACAATAAGGTATAGCTGCCACTACTTTTTACGATAGGAATGGACGACTAGACTACAGACATTTAATGAGTATCGATAGGATGTCCACATTGTCGAAGAGAGATTAGTTACTTGTTGTGTAGAGGGCACGAGAGACACAGCCAGCCAGTCTTGTAGTCCTGCACAGAAATAAATGATTATTTGTTACAATATAATTTAATAACCAACTATACCAAACACGTATATAGAATCTGGCTAGAGCTGTTTCCATATTCACGGAGACAGCTAAGTTACATTGATAAGTGAAGGCCGTGAGAGGAACAGCAATAAATCAGGATCAACAAAATCAACAAAAAGGATCGTATCCAAGAGTGATCTCGAGTGATCCGAAGGCGTGCGATATCTTTTTAAGAATCTACACAGATTCCATATGAATACGATTTTTAGAATTTAAAAACTTCAAATTTCAGATACCATTCTTCCAGAGGAATTAACATATTTTCAATTCCAAAATATATAAAATTAATATTTTTTCCGTAACATTTTAAACGTATTAGAACATTAACTCATGTTTTTCAAAATAAAAAATATTTCAATCCCTCCGATCATATTTCACATACTTACTGTGAAAATTTGAAATTCTTATCATTAGACGTTTTCCATTGGGCCTGGTTATAAAACACCCAAAATGACTACCTCAAATGTCTATAATTCCTCGTAAAGCGACCCACAAAAGTGTTTGTTCTTTTTCTGTCTTCAGGAAGGATACCTTGAAGGATTATGACTATTATATTTAAAAAATTTGACTTAACCCAAAATCGATTGCACCACCTTAAGACAGTCGATCACTGACTGACACAAAAATGATATGAGATGATACAGGAACTTCTTTTATCATTCTTGGGATGCAGCATTTTAAACTGTACCTCTTTATTTCTCTTTGCAAGAATGTCACCTGCCAAAAACCACACTATTTTGAGTTCTCAGGACAACTTGACCCAGAAAGACTAGACCGAGAAAACTTCGATTACACTTCTATAAGTACGATTTCGTTCTTGAACATCCATGGCCTCTAACAATCTCGCTATCCAACATAGGTTTTGGAAAAATCAGACAAAGACGGCTGTTATATCGATTGTGTGAGAGACACATTGACATGCTGCTAGCTGTTTACCATCGAATAAACTAAGCACAACCACTTGAGACTTATCATCACTCGAGACAATCACCTTCACAATCTTCCTCCGTCTGTAGATTGTGGAAAAAGATATATTGACAAATTTAAGAGGAGCGTAAAGAGGAAACAATCGTCATCCGATCATCTTTATAATAGCGACTAATCAAGTTAGCGTAACTCGCCAAAATGTAAGGAGGAACTGGTTTAGTCCATACCAAGCAACTCTTATTTCATTTTCATTTTAAACTCTCTCATTTGAAACAGCAATCAAGAAGTGCTTTCATGTTCTAAAGAAGTAAAGGCATCTCATTGAGTCCACCCAACTATCTCAACGACAATCTCATGGTTTCATCTCTGTCTCCTAGGTCCTTTCCCTGACAACTGTATGTTCTAGCTTGTCTAATGAACTTGAAAGCATAAAGAACTAATGAGTCTAGAGAACTGGATAACGCCGCAAACATTTAGTATTTAGTAGCATAGTGAGATATAAATCTTTTCCCATCTACGGAGAGAGCTTATTTGCTAAGTGTGTAGTGAGTGGTGCACACAAGCGCATGTTTATATCATCGCATTCTAAAACTAACACCCTTAATTTTGTTACAAAAGTATAGGTAATTATATGAAAGATGTCTGCACAATATTTAAATACAAATTTAAAATTTGCAGTGCCAATATTTTTATAGAGGTCAGATTGTAGATTAGTATTTAGTTCTGAGCATTATTAAGGTGTGTTAAAAATTAAGGCAACAAAATCTTACCATTTGAAGGTTTCAGTTCCAGAATTGTTCTGTAACAGATAGAATTATTAATAAAGTTCTACTATTAACATTTCTTTATTTTATATGGCATTGGATTTTTAGAGTGTTATAAACCAACGTCTAAACATTAAAGATTATCATTATTAAGAACAATTGAGTAAAAATATGTAAATATTGTAATCTATTAAGGACATTAAATTTATTGATTACATTTAAGATTTACTCAATAATAGCTGTTACAAGAGGCTTCGCAAGCAATTTCATAGGCTTTGCACGTGAATGACTTCTGGTTCGAGTGAATTGTATTTCCTGCGACAATATTGATTTTGCCTTTTTCCCCAATCAATATACAAAGGTCTAAGAAGCCTATTTCTGCCAAAATTAAATTAAAATGGGTTTTATATGTCTTTAAATTTAAAGTAAATGTTAGTTACTTTGTCTTAGCCATCTGCACTACAGTACTGACCAAGCACTGCATACGTAATAAACAATATTTAAGTTTAAAGTATATATTTAGTAAAATTTAAGTAATTTTCTTATGTGGATATTTTCTTACTATGTGCTCAACGGTGATTGCAAAAAAATTAAAGTGTTGTAATTATTAAGCTTACTTACTGTATGATTTTTTTCTCATTTAAGCCTCAGCGTCTTAGCTATGCCGGATTCGAAGTTTAATGGTTTTCTATTGTCAAATTACATTTAAGACTATAAATGTAAACAAATTGAAAATAGTTAATTTCGTTAAACATGTGGTTGTGCTGTCATAAAAGGACGTTTACACAGAACAGTTGATTACAATTAACAGGCTCTTTCAATTTAAACGGTTATAAAAATATTCTTTTCTTATTGACCTGTTTTTCTTTTTTGTTTTTTAATTTGTTTAGTGAACTTTTACAATATTTAATATATATTTTGCTATTAGGGGCGGGGAGGAATCCAACAAATCAGAGATCATTATAATCGGCACAACCATTCTTGAGTTATAAATTGTGTAGCTAATCCCACTAACTTTGTTTTATGTATATAGATAATTGTGTAAAACAATAAATATTTTTATAAATAGCATTGTTATGCGGTGTTACCTGCCACATTACAATAAAATTACAAATAGATGTTCGTGTCACTGTACATTGAAAACCATAAACAGTTCTTGAAGTTATCAGCTGGTTTAAAAGAACCGTAGTTTGCAAGAAATTCTCCTTGAATACATTTTTTCAAGCTATAAATTCTGGTCAACTAGATCTGTTTCTTGATACTAAACTGATACGAATTGTTCTGATATTACTGGATGGACTATTTTCATGTTTAAAACTACTAGTGAAATCATGGATATGCCAGATTTAAGAACACAACGAATAAAAAAATAAGAAAAAACGTAAAGTTTACTATTGTATCTACAAATATATACTTTAGACACTTACTGATTTTTGTTTTTTCAAGTCGTCCTCGTAAATGTTCCACTGCATCGAGGAAATTGCCAGAACGTACAGGATTGCTGTAACAACCTGAAGCCAGTTATTGTGCAAAATGTTTTCATATGAGCTTTTAATAACTTGTGAATCCAAGATATAGGAGACCAGAGATTGATACTTTAGGTCCGAAATTAACGAATTCTTAGACTCCAGAGACGATAAGATACGGTGTTCTGCAACGGTAAATCGCCGATTTCGATGTTCCATTGAGGATAGTCGGGTGTCATGTAGTTTAGAAATAGCAGAACTGGCATAATGTCGTCCTGAGGATAACGCACGTCGAGTTACCGGTATAATACGGTCCTCATGGCGTCCTGCAACGGAAAATCGGTCATGACTACGTTCTAATAGAGAAGATAGTTCTTTTTGTTCTGATCCAAGTAAGTGTGCCAAAGAAGATCGGGTTACACGACGTTCTATTAGACTGTAACGATGTTCTGACAAAGAAATTCGTGCTTCACGGCGCTCAGCTTGAGTAACTCGTACTTCCCGTCGTTCAGATGGAGACATACGAACTTGACGTCGTTCTTCCGAGAGAGAACGTGTTTCACGCCGCTCAGCTCGAGACAATTGAGCTTCACGTCGTTCAGCTGGAGCCATTCGTAACTCTCGTCGTTCCTCTGAGAGGGACCGTCTTTCACGCCGCTCAGTTCGAGACAATTGAGCTTCACGTTGTGCAGCTGGAGTAACTCGGACTTCACGTTGTGCAGCTGGAGTCAATCGTAATTCACTTCGTTCTTCTGTGACTGATCGTGTCTCACGCTGCTCAGCTGGAGTAACTCGGACATCACGTCGTTCAGATGGAGCCATTCGTAACTCACGTTGTTCTGCGAGTGACCGTGCTTCACGGCGTTCAACTGCAGTAACTCGTATTTCACGTCGTTCAGATAGAGACATACGAATTTGACGTCGTTCTTCTGGGAGGGAACGTGTTTCTCGCCGCACAGTTCGAGACAATTGAGCTTCACGTAGTTCCGCTTGAACCATTCGTAACGCACGTTGTTCTTCTGTGACTGATCGTGTTTCACGACGTTCAGCTGGAGACATACGAACTTGACGTCGTTCTTCTGAAGGGGAACGTGTTTCACGCCGCTCAGCTCGAGACAATTGTGCTTCACGTCGTTCAGCAGGAGCCATTCGTAACTCACGTTGTTCTACGAGTGACAGTGCTTCACGGCGTTCAACTGGAGTAACTCGTATTTCACGACGTTCAGATGGAGACATATGAACATGAAGTCGTTCTTCTGAGAGGGACCGTGTTTCACGCCGCTCAGTTCGAGACAATTGAGATTCACGTCGTTCAGCTGCAGCCATTCGTAACTCACGTTGTTCTTCTGTGAGTGATCGTGTTTCACGACGTTCAGCTGGAGACATACGAACTTGACGTCGTTCTTCTGAAGGGGAACCGTGTTTCACGCCGCTCAGCTCGAGACAATTGTGCTTCACGTCGTTCAGCTGGAGCCATTCGTAACTCACGTTCTTCTGTGAGTGATCGTGTTTCACGACGTTCAGCTGGAGACATACGAACTTGACGTCGTTCTTCTGAAGGGGAACGTGTTTCACGCCGCTCAGCTCGAGACAATTGTGCTTCACGTCGTTCAGCAGGAGCCATTCGTAATTCACGTTGTTCTGCAAGTGACCGTGCTTCACGGCGTTCAACTGGAGTAACTCGTATTTCACGACGATCAGATGGAGACATACGAACATGAAGTCGTTCTTCTGAGAGGGAACGTGTTTCACGCCGCTCAGTTCGAGACAATTGAGATTCACGTCGTTCAGCTGGAGCCATTCGTAACTCTCGTCGTTCTTCTGAGAGGGACCGTGTTTCACGCCGCTCAGTTCGAGATAATCGAGATTCACGTCGTTCAGCAGGAGCCATTCGTAACTCACGTCTTTCTTCTGAGAGTGACCGTGCTTCACGTCGTTCTGCTGGAGTAACTCGGATTTCACGACGTTCAGCTGGAGACATTCGTAACTCTCGTCGTTTCTTCTGAGAGGGACCGTGTTTCACGCCGCTCAGTTCGAGACAATTGAGATTCACGTCGTTCAGCTGCAGCCAATCGTAACTCACGTTCTTCTGTGAGTGATCGTGTTTCACGACGTTCAGCTGGAGACATACGAACTTGACGTCGTTCTTCTGAAGGGGAACGTGTTTCACGCCGCTCAGCTCGAGACAATTGTGCTTCACGTCGTTCAGCTGGAGCCATTCGTAACTGACGTTGTTCTGCGAGTGACCGTGCTTCACGGCGTTCAACTGGAGTAACTCGTATTTCACGGCGTTCAGTTGGAGACATATGAACTTGACGTCGTTTCTTCTGAGAGGGAACCGTGTTTCACGCCGCTCAGTTCGAGACAATTGAGATTCACGTCGTTCAGCTGGAGCCATTCGTAACTCACGTTGTTCTGCGAGTGACCGTGCTTCACGGCGTTCAACTGGAATAACTCGTATTTCACGGCGTTCAGCTGGAGACAAATGAACTTGACGTCTTTCTTCTGAGAGCGAACGTGTTTCACGCCGCTCAGTTCGAGACAATTGAGATTCACGTCGTTCAGCTGGAGCCATTCGTAACTCTCGTCGTTCTTCTGAGAGGGAACGTCTTTCACGCCGCTCTGCTGGAGTAACTCGGGCTTCATGTCGTTCAGCTGGAGTCATTCGTAACTCTCGTCTTTCTTCTGAGAGGGACCGTGTTTCACGCCGCTCAGTTCGAGACAATTGAGATTCACGTCGTTCAGCTGGAGCCATTCGTAACTCACGTTGTTCTGCGAGTGACCGTGCTTCACGGCGTTCAACTGGAGTAACTCGTATTTCACGACGTTCAGATGGAGACATACGAACATGAAGTCGTTCTTCTGAGAGGAACGTGTTTCACGCCGCTCAGTTCGAGACAATTGAGATTCACGTCGTTCAGCTGGAGCCATTCGTAACTCTCGTCGTTCTTCTGAGAGGGAACGTCTTTCACGTCGCTCTGCTGGAGTAACTCGGGCTTCATGTCGTTCAGCTGGAGTCATTCGTAACTCTCGTCTTTCTTCTGAGAGGGACCGTGTTTCACGCCGCTCAGTTCGAGATAATCGAGATTCACGTCGTTCAGCAGGAGCCATTCGTAACTCACGTTGTTCTATGAGTGACCGTACTTCACGGCGTTCAACTGGAGTAACTCGTATTTCACGACGTTCAGATGGAGACAGACGAACATGAAGTCGTTCTTCTGAGAGGAACCGTGTTTCACGCCGCTCAGTTTGAGACAATTGAGATTCACGTCGTTCAGCTGGAGCCATTCGTAACTCACGATGTTCTGCGAGTGACCGTGTTTCACGCCGCTCAGTTCGAGATAATCGAGATTCACGTCGATCAGCAGGAGCCATTCGTAACTCACGTTGTTCTATGAGTGACCGTACTTCACGGCGTTCAACTGGAGTAACTCGTATTTCACGACGTTCAGATGGAGACATACGAACATGAAGTCGTTCTTCTGAGAGGGACCGTGTTTCACGCCGCTCAGTTCGAGACAATTGAGATTCACGTCGTTCAGCTGGAGTCTTTCGTAACTCTCGTCGTTCTTCTGAGAGGGACCGTGTTTCACGCCGCTCAGTTCGAGATAATCGAGATTCACGTCGTTCAGCAGGAGCCATTCGTAACTCACGTTGTTCTACGAGTGACCGTGCTTCACGGCGTTCAACTGGAGTAACTCGTATTTCACGACGTTCAGATGGAGACATATGAACATGAAGTCGTTCTTCTGAGAGGGACCGTGTTTCACGCCGCTCAGTTCGAGACAATTGAGATTCACGTCGTTCAGCTGGAGCCATTCGTAACTCACGTTGTTCTGCGAGTGACCGTGCTTCACGGCGTTCAACTGGAGTAACTCGTATTTCACTTCGTTCAGATAGAGACATACGAACTTGACGTCGTTCTTCTGAGAGGGACCGTGTTTCACGCCGCTCAGTTCGAGACAATTGAGATTCACGTCGTTCAGCTGGAGCCATTCGTAACTCACGTTGTTCTGCGAGTGACCGTGCTTCACGGCGTTCAACTGGAGTAACTCGTATTTCACTTCGTTCAGATGGAGACATACGAACTTGACGTCGTTCTTCTGAGAGGGACCGTGTTTCACGCCGCTCAGTTCGAGACAATTGAGATTCACGTCGTTCAGCTGGAGCCATTCGTAACTCACGTTGTTCTGCGAGTGACCGTGCTTCACGGCGTTCAACTGGAGTAACTCGTATTTCACTTCGTTCAGCTGGAGACACATGAACTTGACGTCGTTCTTCTGAGAGGGAACGTATTTCATGCCGCTCAGTTCGAGACAATTGAGATTCAAGTCGTTCAGCTGGAGCCATTCGTAACTCTCGTCGTTCTTCTGAGAGGGAACGTCTTTTACGTCGCTCTGCTGGAGTAACTCGGACTTCATGTCGTTCAGCTGGAGTCATTCGTAACTCTCGTCTTTCTTCTGAGAGGGACCGTGTTTCACGCCGCTCAGTTCGAGATAATTGAGATTCACGTCGTTCAGCAGGAGCCATTCGTAACTCACGTTGTTCTGCGAGTGACCGTGCTTCACGGCGTTCAACTGGAGTAACTCGTATTTCACGACGATCAGATGGAGACATACGAACATGAAGTCGTTCTTCTGAGAGGGACCGTGTTTCACGCCGCTCAGTTCGAGACAATTGAGATTCAAGTCGTTCAGCTGGAGCCATTCGTAACTCTCGTCGTTCTTCTGAGAGGGAACGTCTTTCACGTCGCTCTGCTGGAGTAACTCGGACTTCATGTCGTTCAGCTGGAGTCATTCGTAACTCTCGTCTTTCTTCTGAGAGGGACCGTGTTTCACGCCGCTCAGTTCGAGATAATTGAGATTCACGTCGTTCAGCAGGAGCCATTCGTAACTCACGTTGTTCTGTGAGTGACCGTGCTTCACGGCGTTCAACTGGAGTAACTCGTATTTCACGACGTTCAGATGGAGACAGACGAACATGAAGTCGTTCTTCCGAGAGGAAACGTGTTTCACGCCGCTCAGTTTGAGACAATTGAGATTCACGTCGTTCAGCTGGAGCCAGTCGTAAGTCACGTCGTTCTTCAGTGACTGATCGTGCTTCACGCCATTTAGCTGAAGTAATTCTGACTTCACGTCGTTCAGCTGGAGCCATTCGTAACTCTCGTCGTTCTTCTGAGAGGGAACGTTTTTCACGCCGCTCTGCTGGAGTAACTCGGACTTCATATCGTTCAGCTGGAGCCATTCGTAACTCTCGTCGTTCTTCTGAGAGGGATCGTGTTTCACGCCGTCCAGTTCGAGACAATTGAGATTCACGTCGTTCAGCTGGAGCCATTCGTAACTCTCGTCGTTCTTCTGAGAGGGACCGTGTTTCACGCCGTTCAGCTTGAGACAATTGAGATTCACGTCGTTTAGCAGGAGCCATTCGTAACTCACGTTGTTCTGCGAGTGACCGTGCTTCACGTCGTTCAGCTGGAGCCATTCGTACGTCACGTCGTTCAGTTGGAACCATTCGTTTTTGTTCTGTGAGAGACCGTGCTTCACGTCGTTCAGCTGGAGAAATTTGTACTTGATGTTGTTCAACTGCGAGTATCTGTGCTTCTCGCCGTTCAGCTGGAGACATTCGTACTACAAGTCGTTCAGATGGAGACAGTCTTAATTCACGGTGTTTTTCTGCGATTGATCGTGCTTCACGCCGCTCATCTGGAGTAACTCGTACTTCCCGTCGTTTAGCAGGAGAAATTCGTCCTTCACGTCGTTCGAATACAAGTGACCTTGTATCACGCCGCTCAGATGGAGAAACTCGTACATCACGTCGTTCAGCTTGAGACACTTGTACTTCACGTCGTTCTGCTTCAAGTAACCGTGATTCACGCCGTTCTACTGAAATTGGGCGTGCTTCACGCCACTCTGCTGGTGAAATTCGTACTTCATGTCGTTGTTTTGCGAGGGATCGTGCTTCACGCCGCTCAGCAATGTCTCGACGTTCTGTCAAGTATGTTCGATCTTCACGGCGTTCTGGTGAAGATAGTCGTGTGTCTCGATGTTCCGCCAAGAGCGTTCGCGCATAGATTCGTCCAGAAGAGAGTGATCGTGTGTCTCGGCGCTGTGCTATGAGTCTTCGCACGTCACGATGTTCAAGTGAATGTGATCGGTCTCCCCGAAGTTCTGCTAGGAGTTGTGTTTCATGTCGTCTAACTTGGGGCGATTGGGTACCACGATTCTCCACTCGGATTGCTTGGAGTCGCTCTGTAAGTTGTGGCAGACGTTGCTCTGATTTAGATGATCGTCTTAGTTGCTCAGATTGCAGATCCTGGCGTTTTCTGGAGTCAACAGCCGGCTGTTCCATTGTTTCGTACCGTCCACTGGACAGCATTCTTGTTTTTCGTAATATTGAGGAATTCACCAATGTGTTCTTCCGATCAATCTGTTTTGGGTTTGCTACACTCAAAATTTCGATTGTATCAGTAGTGTGATGTTTCAGAGGTAGTTTGTTTTTTGATAGACAAACAAATGCATTGCTTTCACTTCCTTTCCACGTAGAGTTCCTAGTCATAAGCAGGTCCGCGTAAGTTAGATCACATCCGGTCGTCCTGAATATTCTGTTTTCTCCTGGGTCATCATTTTCTCTGAAAGAAATCAAACATATAGTTTTAATTGAGAGTCTCTCTATATCTATACACACTTCGTTGATATATCTAATACAAAGTACCTTCAGGAAACTTACAGTACGATGTTGTCTAGCAGCGGGGTGTTGAGGTCAGGAATGATGCACTGCGGCTGCTCGCGGCCCAACGCGCAGATGTTGGGACACGCGAGGTACAACAGCAGGCAGCATAGCCGCGTCAGACACTTTGCACCGGGCAGGATCACTAAGCGAGTTCGCCGCATTTCTACAACCACGACAAACCCAGTTGAACTAATGCATTTTAAAGAGTTTTTGCGCATTTTAAGGATGCTTATACACTTTATATAATAAAATGTGATCCGTCGAAAGATGGTTTCCAAATATATCTAAAGTATAAATTCAAAATCCGATATCCAATATCATCAGCAACCAGCATCACCGGTTTTTTCAGCATAACACTTTGTCAAGTAGCTGCACTTGAGAGTCATTTTAATTTTTGACATATAAGAACAATTTTAAATTTCAAACACTTTTCGCCTTACTTTTAGTAGTACAATTATGGTAAAGATATCATTTTGAAAATATTAATTTACCAATACGCTTGTTGGTTTTTTCGATGTATTTTTTATTATTTGTACAGAAAATTTTTTATTATATTTTATTGTTTAGATATAAAAAACTAGCGTTGTCCATTCTAATATTATTTAGAGACAGAAACAGTTTCAATTCTGTGTCAAAGATTTTTAAAATTACCACATCTGAAAAATACAATTTCTTTTTATTTTGTAAATAACCTATAAAGTTTTCAAAGGGGTGTACAATTTCTGAAGATGAAAAATAGAGAGCTCATATAACATTTGAATAAAGGAAATTGTTTATTTGATTGCCTGTTTTTCCTATTGATACTCAATGGTCAGCATTTTATGTTTTAATAAAAAACTGAAAACAATTGAAATGGTATTTAGACAGTTCGAAGATGTTTTGTTTATCTACATAAGAGAAGTTGATTTTTAAGCACTGAGTGAGGCAGTTGTTTGTAATACCAAACGTAATCGATGCAACTTGTCTCCAAGTCACAAAAACATTATGATCAAACAGAGGTAATTGAATGGTTTGAAAAAGTATCATATTAAATTAGATATAACCCATGGAAACGTCTAACTATTTTGCCTGAGCGAATAATTACAGCATTTATATAACGAGAAACTTAGTATGGAAAACGTCTTCAAACGAACGAGATGCCCTAGTGAGACATTGACTAATCAGCTAGTTGACTGCCTAATGTATTTTATTCTATAAGGAACTATTTTTCTAAATAAGCATGAAATGGTAAAAATGGTAAGAAACCATACTGAAACATTTTACAGAATTCTAGTACCTAAATAAGGACAGACTATGGTTCAAGATTTATTTATTTACATTCCAACGGAGAAAACTACTTAAAATTAATACGTATAAAGTATTAAAATAAATTATTATAAAATAAATAAATAATTGTATAGCAACATGATAGTATGCAATTAAAATAGTAACATAAATAAGATACAGAAGCTACAGAAAAAAAACCACTATCAGGCAAGGACAGAATCAATCTCAGACGCAGATAAGCAAGAGAACATATTCTGACTTCACAGACACCTTCGTGGAAATGTCCACTTCTCGACACTCAGATCTGCCCAATCGCAACATCCTTGTTCTATCTGGAACTGTGACATAATGGCGTCCTAAGATGTAGTCTGTCAGGGCACTCCGATATACACCTCGCAATGCAAGTCAGGACTGCAGATGAGTCTATTTAGTAGTTATATAACACACATCACTGACAGCGTCTTGTCTGCAAATCCTGAAGATCAAGGTCAGATTGGAGTGATAAAACAGACATTATTCCGTAAGGTAGCGACTGCCGGATACCAACAGACCTGAGAAACTTCCACTGGACGGATTCAAGAATCTTCTTTTGACAAAAATAAAGGTAATCAGACAATGCTACCATGTATGTTATTTGGAGAGTTCACGGAGAATGGAACAGTACAGAATCTCAGAGTCAAGTGACTTTGTGAACTTCAAATGGATTTGGAACGAAGCCCAGCAACCGATACAAATTTTACCAATATAACCAAAACAAAGATTTCTAGAAAATAAAATTTCAATTTCTCTCACAGTCCACACCTCTCCATAGGTTACGCATATGTAAATTATTCTAAGTGGGGCTCTAACCTAGTTCTGCAAAAATCATTAAGTGTTACTTTTTTAATAACGACTGACTGAATTTATTTTTGTAAAACAACGTAGTCTAGAGAAATAAATACTATTAGTAAATATAAAATGGAGTAATGCTCCTCTTCTATATACACAAACTCACAAAATACATGAGCCTTCACAAACACCGTTAACTATTTTTAATATAGTTTATATATGTGCAGATGTTTGGAACAATCTCAAAACGTCAATAGATTTCCTATTATAGAAAAACTGGAATGTAAGTGAACGAAAATGTATATTTGAAAGGAAAACCGAAGGGCGTAAGCCACGTAATGGTGTCAATATGCGCGGCTAAATTATTTGTTAGAAATTACAACGACAATTTTACATCGTCTTTTACTCGTAACAGTGACACATGGAACTTATAAAATTAATTAATTTACTGGAATCTACATTGTAATAAGAATTAATTGTTGTTGCCGTTACATTATGTAACATTTTATAAAAACGACGTCGGTTGCCAAATTAGTCATAGCTCTGGATTGTTTATTGTGACTTAATATAATGGAATAATAAGCTATTTTGCCATATAACAGCTAGTGCAAGCCTGTTCATCACATATATGTGTTAAGACTACCTTGTTTTGTATTTTTAAGAATTTTACTTATTTATAACTTTTTCAACCATTTTTATGGTAGTAGGAAGTTTGATAAACATTTTTATTAGGAGTTGAGTATTTTAATAAAACTAAAACTATTGTAATTCAAAACAAAATAAAATTAGATAGTAATACCGAAAAATGAGCTTTTAAATTTGTTTTTACGATTTGCGAACGGATAATATATTACAAAACTTGAAACAATTACTATTAAACTTAGCTTAAATAAACACGTTAATTACTAAGCATCACTTAATTTACAAATTAGTGTTTACAAATAATGATTGCTTACGTTAACTTTCTATTTTTTATTAATTTATTATTTAATATTGGAATTTGGAATTTCGGACGGAGCCTTGCCCTTAGGTAAAGAGTAAATTAACCAACGTCCAATGTATTAAAGGTTTGCACTGCAAAAAGGAGAGAACAAAATTAAATGGCGTTTATAAAGTATTAAACGTCAATAATGACCTCTTTTGAAATAATACAAAATTATTCATTTTAACCATGACACATTGTAAAATTATATTCGTTACTGTTTCACGGGACAGACATTTCTCCGACCACACGTCGCGTCGGCGAGACTGTACGGTTTGATATTGCGCGGCGATTGAAATGTTTGCGGCATCAACTGATAAGTGTGATAGGGGGAGCCAAGGTCAGCTGCTCGCGGAGTACGAGAGGAGAACGGGTTCACATCTTACATCACAAGCGACATTTCAATTCTGACATTTGCTGTGCTAAAACTTGTCTATATAATGATAATATCAATATTATAACAATGTTTTGAGTGATAAGCTCGAGCTGAACATGCACGTCTGAATTTTCAATCTTGGTAAGAAATAAATCGTCCTTTTATTTAATGGAAGGAGAAGTAATGTTTAATTTTGTGGCTAAGTACCTTGTATCGACTTTCTATAGAAAGTTTTATTGTATAGGTGGCATTATACACATTTTAATACAAAAGGGCCAACATTAATGATGGGGGGGGGGAGGGAGGAAGTTTGTAAGAGTTTAGGGAAAATGTTTAAGAAATATGTGGGAATACGGAATTATACCACCACTGAGTGGGCTATGAAAGATTTGATTCTTAAAGATCATAAGATAATATGTAAGTGTACTTCTTCATTATTGTTTAACATTCAGCAACCATAATCTAAGTACAAACACGAAATGTCGTCCCATTAACTCTAAATAATAGTAAATACTGAAATTATTTAAAGCAAATTTTAAACAATACAACTCTAGCGGGGATAATTAACGTGGATTCTTTTCCATAAAAATAGCAATATAAATTAATTGTACTGTGTTATAATAGTAGCCGGCTTGAGGGGGTGTATTTTATCAACTGTTACTTGTACCTTTAAATCTTCAAATGGAGTTTATGTGGAAAAGTGTTCTTTATTTTCCATTTGAAACGTAAAAACAATTTTTATGTCTTTCCACATTGAAGGTTTAAGTTATTAGTTAAATGACGGCTTTTCTAAGTGTTGTGGAAGTTTTACAATTTATTATTAACATGCCAGCAATTGAAGACTCGTCAATACAAATACAGCCTTAAAACAATTAGGCCTTGTAAAATTCCATAATCTAAGATTGCTTACCTTTTAAAATAATGAAAACTCGTTGAATTTGGCTGGATAATACTGTCTAAATAATGATATAGTTAAGGTTGTCATTGGGTTGGGTTATTATTAATTGGTTTAATCATAACTAAGTATTTTAATACTTTTACCTTTTCAAATGGAAACAAAGTTATGCGCATAATGTGAGAAGTATGCAGATTAGCGTACATAAATACATTTTAACTACACGTTGCAAACAAACTCAAGATTCATGGACTACTAGTTTTTTAAATTTAAGTTTTATAAATATTTCCTAATATGTCCCAAAAGTATTTCCTTTAATTATAACTTATTAAAAGTAAGAATATAATATATATTACTGTATAATCATTATGTTATTGCAAAAATCGACTATTCCATTTTTAACTGACATTTACACGTTTTAAAATGTTTGAACTGTCTTCAACAGTATGAAGTAAACGAAGTAAGCATTAATAAAACATACCTTATTTAAAAGAAATTGCAACACAATTTTTGCTCAATAGTTAATATTAATTTAATCTGTACTTGTTATGAAACTAAAACGGAATATACTAAAACTAACTAGCACGATTTCCATAAAAATTTCCATTCACAAAAATCTAATTAAAAATAAAAAGCCAACCGTTACGCATCATAAGACAAGCGGTACAATAAGTGGAATTTTTAGTCTGTGTAGCATTTTGTACAGGAAGAAAAAATCACTACTTCAGCTCCTTTGATAGCTCAGTTGGTAGAGCGGTGGACTGTAGAGTGAGAGTAATAGCTGAAATCCATAGGTCGCTGGTTCAAATCCGGCTCGAAGGAATTACTTTTAATTTACTTATTACTTGAAATTTAAGTAAAACATTTATTCATTGTAACTGCAATAAAATTTAAATTCAAATTTTTATAAATAATAATTTTGATGAAACATTTTGTAAGTTTCCAAATTAAAGAGCTACTTAATAGTATTCAACAGAAATTGAATTTTTGTTTATTGTATATTTGTATTATGTATACATATGTATTACTCTTTGAGATTGAAGTGAACAGTTTTATTTACTAAAAATGCAATAAACTTTCCAATCTAAATAAAACAAGAAATATTTGTATGAAATACTTTAAAACACACGTTGTTTCTGAAATAAACAGTATAACGTGTTTCATAAAAATATTGATGAATTTAATTTACATGGAGACGTTTATTGTAATTCCAGTTAATAAAAATGTTCACCAAAGTTTCAAAAAGTAATTCCTTCGAGCCGGATTTGAACCAGCGACCTATGGATATCAGCTTTAGTTTTCACTCTACAGTCCACCGCTCTACCAACTGAGCTATCGAAGGAGCTGAAGTGTAGTGTGTCTTTGTTCCTATTATGATATACATAGGCTCCTTCCACTTATTGTAGCCTCAGCGTAACCTACCCATTATAGTATTACTATGGTCAATCAACTATTGGCATAAATTTTAGAAATTATAAATGCAAGTTTCTTTTGAAATCGTGCGATTGTTGGTTCTTTTGGATTATAAATTTAGTTTGGCAAAGATTCTGATGTAATTTATATGGAATAGGGAACGTTTTTTCAAGATTTACTTCGTTGACCTCATACTGTCAGCGGGATAATTAAAAAGTTATAAACTTGTTAAAGTAGGCTGAAAAATGGAATAATGGATTTATTTATGAACATATGTATACTTACATTTAAAAAGCTGTGGTTAAAAGTTGGTTAAAATGCCACTCTCGATTTTTATAATATTGTATTTATTCATATCTATGTAAAAGGTATTTGAAACTTCTCAGGATATCAGAAAAAGATATTGTAAATTGTAAACAAATATATACATGCTTGATCACTATAGTATTGATGAATTTTTGTAAACCTCAAATACAGTTCTAATTGTATTTCTATTATTGTACAATCACTGGTTGTGTTCATAATTAGAACACAAAACACAAATTTTGTCATGTGTTCACAATTTTGTGTGTGTAGACATTAGAAATTCATTAGTGATAAGTGACATTGCTAATTGAAATTATTTATTATTCGCATTCTTACAGAAGCAGTTAGTTATTCACTGTATTTCTATTGAAGTTTGCACAATTAATTAATAAAATATTCAATAACGATGTAGATTAATAGTTAATAGTGGAAAATTAAAAA
The DNA here is from genome assembly GCF_021130785.1 of Homalodisca vitripennis. NCBI lineage: Eukaryota > Metazoa > Arthropoda > Insecta > Hemiptera > Cicadellidae > Homalodisca > Homalodisca vitripennis. The sequence goes on along the minus strand of NC_060211.1, from coordinate 126,781,131 downwards.
TTATCTTTAATATGTGCTGATATTAAAGAGTTCGTTCCTATTAGGCCTACCTCACAGTATAAAATATTGTCGAATACCTTGCGCAAATGATTTGACATGTTAAAATATCAGTATAACATGTTTAAACAATAAAAATAATTTTAGTTTTTATTAATTTTTAAATTCTTATAGTTTACAACTTTAGTAACAAACAACTGTAATACTTTTACTAGTTTACAACTAAAATATAAATGTAACCAATTAAGCATAACTTTTTAAACCTAAGTTTATAAATTATTTAAAAGACAGTTTATTTACTGTTTAAAAGATAAGTTAGGTTTTACTATGAGACAACTATACTTTGATAATTACAAGGAGTGAGTGAAACAATTTCATTTAAAATATTGAGAAAATATTAATTTGAAAGTCTAAAGAGTTTCTTTCATATAGTGATTCATTTTCGTTGTCCACAATACACTAATATTGTCATAAAAGCATTCTTGGAAAAGATCTGCTCATACGAGCTTTCGTCATTACAATAATACTAGTTGCTATATACAGTAGTTTTCTATAAATTAAACGTGAGAGCGTTTTTATTGAAAGACCCTATTATAATTTTCCCTTTGGTGGTGGTTACGAAAAAAGGGTTTTTTAGTTCAAAATAATTTTGCGGATACACATTATATTCCCTGAATTTGTACTACAATTTCTATAATTTTCCCAAAAGGTTTGAACCAATTTTGCATAATGCTACGGATGCCTGTGGATCTATCATTCAACACAGTCGGGGATACAGTTGCATTTACAGTTATTTCATTATTTTTAACATACAAACTTTTATTCAATTTTGGAAATCATATCTCTATTTAACTTAGTTCAATTAAACATTTAACTCCATTAAAACGTTCTAATTTGAATAGGTACTTATTTATTTAAAATACATGCAGATCCATATAAAAAATAATGCACCGAATTTAATAAACATATTTTTCTAAAATAACATTTGCAGTTAATTAGTTAAGTTGATGTTATTCATACTAATAACAATTACATTAAATGAGGTTAACAGATACAAAATAACGAATTTAAGTACGGCAATATTTCATTTTTTAACGCAAAGATTTCCACAATTTGAAAGTTGGTTTAATCTTAATATGTAATTTTATTGAAATGTGCTTATGAATTATTTTAATTAATATTTTGAATTTTTTTTAATATTAGCAAAGTTGCTACCGCTGGTTTCTTTTGGTGCGTTAATAAGCAAATCGTTCTTTAATTATTAGAAAGTTGACAGTGGAGCTAACATAATGTTTTAGATGCATTTGATGTTACAGTCTCTAAAAGAAATTCTTTTAATACATGAGTGTGTACATAGTGTTGTGTATATAGATAAAGCATACTGGAATATGTATAATATATGGAAGCTGAGAACTCATAAAGAAAGACCTTAAATTATATAACATGAAACTTAAACTCTAGTACTTACGCATTCTTTTTTGTACATACTAAGATGGAAGACATTAAACATTGTAAGAACAAGGTTAATTTCTAGACTAGTAGATCAATATTAGTCTATTTCAGATACTGATAAAATCTATAATGTCAAAACATGCTGGGAGGGTGACTCTCTATGGAGGAGAAATAAAAACATTGGGCGCTATATATTTTTATATATTGTCACTATAAATATTATATATAGGTTATCTTTTGCAAATAAACTTTACACAGTTATCACACAATTTTCGGATAGCTTTGTCTGCCCTTACTCGATCGCCGTGCCCACTGAGTTTTGAGTTAAAGGGTTGAATCTCAAATAGCGCTCACGAGACCGACCACTCCGACCCTTTCCGAAATGTAAGTGTTTCAGTGCCATTTGTTTATTTTTCTTGTGTCAGATTAGAATAATGTAATTGTGTAATGATTAAAAATGGCTAATTTGTTTTTAGTTTGTTGTATTTATAATAGTTTGCTGATTTTAACGTTAAAATAAATTACTAAATACAATAAATAAGTAGACCTACAATAAATTTATTTAAACAGAGTGTCATATGTTCATGAACCTAAAATATTCAAAATTCAATTCAATAACTCAATATTCACAAAAAGTATCTTTAGATCAACGATGTCGTTTTGAAATTACTGCAAGAGACAGAATTCATATGTTTATAAACTTGGAAGTAATTATTAAGTAAAATAAAAAAGTAAATTAAATAAGTAAAACCAGGAAATAAAAATCAGTTGCTCGATCATCATATTCCTGTTAAGGCGATGTATTCTTCTTCATTTAACATATCAAAAAATTGCGTATTTCCATAATTGATACTACCGTATTTTAGTATAATATTAATAAATTATATATTCACATTTTTTAACCAAAAAATATTTGCTTAGCTTTTTGTTACAGCTTATTCATATGTACTTATGTTAACAATAAGAGAAATGCGAATAATATAAAAACATTATGAATTATCAAAAATTTAATAATGTTACTTGTATCACTGTTTAAGAAGTACGAGCGTTTTGCATTGATTTCACGAATTAAGTTTGGTTAACAACACTCTAGAAGCTAAGCTACAAAACGTTATTAGCTTGGAACTAAAGTCCGTATCAATTTCCTACTCTAAAATAGGAAAAGGTACTATTATTTTATCACAAAAAGAGTATTTACAACACATAGTTTAGTTTCCAGTTATATTGTGTAAATGGGAAGAAAATTAGTTCCACAGTGCCAATACAAAATCTGTCACTTCCTGAACATAAATATCTTTATATATTTTTTAAAGTATTAGAGTCATAGCTGTTTGAGAACTTTTTACGAGGTAGGAAAAATAATAGGGATTTTTAATTACTCATGGAGAAGTTAAAGCTATATGTAATTTGGTAACAATGTTATGAGCAGGCGAATTAAAAAAAGTTTTTTGTGTGATTTGGAACGCTTATGATGTCATCAGAGGGATTGGAAGAACCCTTATTTAACCTCTTATAATATTTGCACTCTTTGCAATAATTGCTAAATCCGTATACCAATAGCATCGATATTTCATTACTACAAGTTGTAGATTAATATCACAAGCCCCGGAAACAGATCCAAATAAATATTTACATAAAAATTATGTTTAGTCTGTTATTAATTTGTTACAATTTTATAAACTGCAGTTTTACAAGTGAAGACGCTAAACCTTTTTAAACAAATGGAAAACTAGATTAAAGTATGCAAAGTCACGTTTTGATATGATAATAATTCTGGTTGAGCTTAAAAATGGCCAGAAACGGAAAGTACAATATGGTTATAGTGTATAAAGTTAATATATTATGAGAGATATAAAATCGTGATTTTTGTAAGATTCTTCTTAAAGAACTATTTCTACAATTTTAAAGAAGTTTAAGGTTTTGAATGGAATATTCAGAGCGATTTAATCGATCGAATGACAAAAAGGGAGTGAACTCGCAGTTGCAGACACACAGACTCGCATACTGTACCTGGGCGACTGTTGCGAAGTGGAGGATCCCAGCGAGTGAAGAAGACCGGCCCAGGACCCTGGTCTATATACCCTCAGAAGCAATCTGGGCACAGGTGTGGCGGTCGTATCTCATCCTGCCAATACCACAGACGAGTGCGCTGATGACATTACCCTTATCAGCTGAGCCCAGCGCACCACAGCATCCCACGCGCTAGGGACATTGTCACCACTTCCATTATACGGTTCTCTTGCTCACTCATTGGATACTAACTGCTTCTTAATGGATTCTTTCACGAGTTTAGTGTAATAATGTTATATAGAGAGACGCGTGCTTTATTGCATAGAGAATCTGGGTTTTTACTTTAGTAAATTATGCTGATCTATCAGTAATGTATTTTACCCTCGTATTCATAGCATCTTAGCAAAATAATTGTTTTACTAAAAAACTAGCTTTTAACTAACGGTGTCGCTTTCCTGACATAAAACAGGAATTGGGAATAGTAGCCCTACATTTCTGCAAGGAATGTTGATTTGCAATGCCAGATTTCAAGGTAATGTGCTGTATAATCTTTTGCAAATATCAAATCTTCTGCAAAAGATTATACAGCTCGGTGTTACTGCAAAAGAAATTAGACAGAAGTTTAGATAGCAATGAGTTCAGAAGCTCAAGTAGCTGAATTGTATGAACATTGAGTTCATATAACAGTGGTTTACTGTTAATCATAAGCTGCTAAGTACTGAAAAAACAAGATATGTTGATTTTAGTATAAAAAAGTATTAAATTTGTCGATCCATTGTTTTTATACATGTGCGCATTGTATAGGGGAAACCAGATTCTGTACATAAAACCAATTGTAGCTTTTGAATAAAACTAATGAAATAAAGTATTTATGAGTTTTTTTGGATAGTGAAGTAAATTAGAGTCCAAAGTAAAATAAATAATGTATTTTTATTTTTATGGGATTATGTAACGAAAGAGTATTGAGTGTTATATTTTTCCCTAATTCAAACTCGCATATATTTGGGAGTAATACCTGTGAATCTTATTTAAATTCAATAAACGTGTAGCAAAATTTAATTAGACTGATATCATAATATAGGTTTTAACATTCTTGACCTTCATTTATTTATAAAACATAGAATTTTACCTTTAAAATATACTTTAAAAAACTTTGGTACTAAGTTTAGGCATCAAAACACAAAAGATACTGTATACCTCAACGCCTTTTATAACATCTACCCTAGTTGTATGTTTAATGACTTTTTCTGCTGTTAATTTCTTGATAATGAGTAAAATAAATTCGTTATAGATTGGCTGTTCTATATTACGTTTAAATTATTTGGTTTCTATATTAATGCATTTTAAACTTATATATTTTAAACTATATATATTTTCGTTCATTGAATACTGGAAATATGACCAGAAAATTGCTTTTATTTAGACTTTTTGATATATCTTATTATTCATGAATTTAATATCGTCATCATCTACTCTTCATTCATCTACTCGTAGGATCCGAACTTGTATAAGAAAATTTAATTTTGGAGAAATAATTAATTACAATTAACATTTTAAGAATTTGGCAAAAACTGGGACTTACATTATTGACGCTTTACGCATAAAAATATCGATTTAATAAATGAAGTAAGCCCTGATTACTAATTATTATGATGTTCTGATTAGAAAACATATACAAAAGTTATGTTGTGAAAGGAGGAAAAGTAAGTACACTATAAAACTTATATTGATAGATTGTACATTTGAATTAAAAGTGCTTTCCATTGTCGATGCCAAAGAAATAGATTGAAAAAAATAAGGCTGGTTGATATATTTTTCACACGTCATCAACGGTCTATGAATCAGACATGTTCCAGAGGGAAGAAGCTGGAGAGATCCTCCTGGACATCGGTACAGTTGAGCTGGTCGACAGTGTGTATCCTTCCATACACCTCCTCCAGCCTCTGCCGGCGCACTTCGGGGAAAGCGCTCACGATCACTGACGTGTTAAACATCCGTTCCCTGCTTAGAATCTCCAGTGATTCTGGAAAAAATATTTGATACAATTCATCTTGCTGGACAACCATTCATAAATTGATTTAAAAAGAACATAAATCCTCCAAACCCAGGTTTGGAATTGTAATAGGTAACTGCCGATAGCTGAATTATCGGCTACAAAAATATAAACAAATACTTAAACTCCGTGTTGCGGAGTTCATGTCTTGCGAAAGAAATGTTTACGTTAGCGATAATCTGATATATAAAATCACATTCAGAAGTGTTCCTACTATTACGGTCACTAAAGGGACCATTAAGGACCAAAAGAAGTCTTGTTGTGAGTTGGCTAAATTCGTGTTTTAGGATTCATTTTGTCCTTGAGCAGTCAGTGATAGCTGATTCGTAGTTTCCTTAATGAGATTATGAGTTTTATTCGGCTGATTCGGTATATTGGATAACAACCATGGGATCTGCCTTAAAAGTTGAAGTTTATGTAATCGCATAAAAGTTGTAGGCATCAGGAGAATTTATAAAAAAAAGCTATCTTCTCCATTCACGCAGTTAGTTCTCAATCTCGAAGTGTGCCAAAAATAAATAAATTATACACAATTCTTCAAGGATGATTTATGTCTTGGATATTTCATAATAATGTTGTGTATGAGTGCGTAATTTACAAGATTTCCACAGGCAAACCTGTACTCTGTACATTGTTTTTTAAGGAGTTGATTGGCATTGAAAGTTCATCTCGAAAAACGGCTTTTGTTGTAAGTGTTTAATTTTGTTTTAATATGTTTTAAGCAAATAAAGTTTTGGGAGATTTGTTTTCTTACGGTAGTACGGATAAATACAAATGTTTTAACTTCGTAATATCTCTTTGCTTTAAATGTAGATCTCAATTAAAACTCTTATTACAATAAAAAACTTAAATTACACGAAATAGTTTATTATTTTATCATTTAGAGATATGATCTACTAAAGTACTTATATATAGAAATAGTATTTTTATCAGCATGAAAAGTATTTCTGTACACAAGTACTTTTGTACACATGAGCTGTACTTCGGTATGAGTGATTTCGGTTTCTGTAACAATTTGTCATGACATAGTCGTACTATTTATTTTTAAGAATATAAGGAAATACTTCTGCACAACCAAGTCTTACAAGAAATTGATGAGAATCAACAAATCATAATATCTTTAACATTTGTATACACTGTAATAATAATGATAATAAACTACTCACGGCTCTTGTATACGAGTAGACTGCGGAGCTCCCAACAGCTGTATATGAGAGCGTAGCTGTCGTAGTCCGTGGCCAGCACATTGTAGTCGTCTGAGTGCTTTACATCTTTACATCACATTATACTCGTACATCATTTTGGCATAGTACTTTATTAGTTTTCTTCCTTATTTGGTAATTTACAATATCTATTCGTTTTATTCTCTAACCAATTCAACACTATTGATTCAACGTATGTGCTAAGTATAATTGAATTTATTCAACAATATGAAAGCTTGATCATAGATCTCAAATACTCACCATCTCTGCTGATCACAGAGAAGTGACCAGCTTCGATCTCGTGATTGTGTCTCTTGGGTTTGGCTACTCCATGTATTTCTAGTAGTTCACCGCTTCTGTATGAAAGCTTGATCATAGATCTCAAATACTCACCATCTCTGCTGATCACAGAGAAGTGACCAGCTTCGATCTCGTGATTGTGTCTCTTGGGTTTGGCTACTCCATGTATTTCTAGTAGTTCACCGCTTCTGTATGAAAGCTTGATCATAGATCTCAAATACTCACCATCTCTGCTGATCACAGAGAAGTGACCAGCTTCGATCTCGTGATTGTGTCTCTTGGGTTTGGCTACTCCATGTATTTCTAGTAGTTCACCGCTTCTGTATGAAAGCTTGATCATAGATCTCAAATACTCACCATCTCTGCTGATCACAGAGAAGTGACCAGCTTCGATCTCGTGATTGTGTCTCTTGGGTTTGGCTACTCCATGTATTTCTAGTAGTTCACCGCTTCTGTATGAAAGCTTGATCATAGATCTCAAATACTCACCATCTCTGCTGATCACAGAGAAGTGACCAGCTTCGATCTCGTGATTGTGTCTCTTGGGTTTGGCTACTCCATGTATTTCTAGTAGTTCATCGCTTCTGTATGAAAGCTTGATCATAGATCTCAAATACTCACCATCTCTGCTGATCACAGAGAAGTGACCGACTTCGATCTCGTGATTGTGTCTCTTGGGTTTGGCTACTCCATGGATTTCTAGTGGTTCACCGCTTCTGTGCAGACAAATAATTGGCTTAATTAAATGAAGTACGAGTAGATGTGTGTTAAAGTGGTAATTTATTTTGGCGTTTATTTTTATGGCCAATTTTAAAAAAGATATTTAATATAAAAAGATGATATTAAGCTATTAAGAAAGTCTAGAAGCTACGAAGAAAAGGTATAAAAGGGTAGAAAGTACAGTTAAGTATTTAGTTTTGTAACAGTCTGTTAGAAGATATTGCACCCAATGCTAAAATCTGTTGCCACCTGAAACATTTGCCACTGCGACGAAAAAGGAAATATCGAATTATATATAGGCTATACACACAGAAAACTATTAAACACATTTTATATCGAGTAAACTGTGAAAATAATGGAAAAATACTGAGCATATAAAATTTAATTCATAACAATGAGATAACTACTATAAAATTAAAATTGATTTAAACTATATATGTTTTAAAGAACAGAAATATCTTTACAAAAAAAATAATTATGTAATACAATCACCATAGAGATGGGGATTACCTAGAAATTCAAAGGTCTGACTTATCAACATAGGCCATATATAGAACAGTTATATTTTATTTTAGACAGCTAATGAAATTTCATAAAAAACTGTTCAAAATCAAGATGCGTCTAATTTTTAGTACACATTACAACCATGTGTAAGGTAAAAACAGTATTAATTTCAAAACAGATTGAGAAACTTTTAACAAAACTTACTTACTTGTCATTTTGGAATCGATGATGAAAGACCCGTGTTTACCGGGTTTATAAGTGTACTTGGTGCAAGTGACGTCATCTTTCAGGACCGAGCTCACGGTGGCTTGTTGATACCAGACACCCATAAACTGTGGGGCGGAACCAGTGTTAGAAGTAATTAATTTTTGGAAATTGTTTGAAATTTAATATTTAAGTTGACGTCTTACCATCTGTAAGCGACAATAACAACACTTTGGCCCTGAGACTAGGGATATGAGGTTAAATCTACTAATTTATTGAAATATTGGCGCAAAATGGCGTAAAACTTATTCATACACAATGATTCTGTAATACGGACTATAGTGCCAAATGTAAAATAGAATGCGAGTGACAAAATAAAACAATTAAATGGTAACTATGATAAAAACTGGTTCCACCTACATTCTATGAAGTTTGCCATTTCCAGAATAACAAATATTACCAGAAAGTGTAGTTTGATGGGTGCATCGTTTAGGCTTTAAGGCTTCAACTACACCTTTGCACTAAATAAAAAAATAAATGTAATTTTTAAAACAGGAAGTTTTATCTGGATATTATTAATGATATTATTGTCACTCGATAAATGATACTTTAATATAAAGGATGAGCTCATTTGTTTTTTGTACAAATAGTGTTGGTTTTTGTGTTAACACCTCATAAAAGTTAAAAAGAGGTTTTATGTAAATGTTTATAAATTATACACCGTATTTTATCATCACTTTTCAATTTAAACCCTGTAATATCGCCGTACTGTCTTGAATCCGCATGTAATCTAAATTAAAATTCAATCTTTTATCAATATTAAAAAATATTTATAGAGAAATGAAGTGAATTATTTTCAATTAAGCTACTAACGGGATTTTATAAAATTAACAAAAAATTAAAAGTACCTATACGTTTAATAGATATACTTACAAATTTAGGAATAGATCAATATGTAAATTTCATAATAATTACATATTCCATACAGTGGCTATCACCAGTTGTATGCTCGAGGCTTCGATGATACATTGGAAAAATGTACAATTATTCAATAAATTGTATATACACGTTTTGAAAATGTTTGTTGAACTCATAATGGGATTATAAAGGAACTATATTCAAAACAGTTTGAGCCATTTTGAACGTATATTTTTGTACTGAAATTACTTATATAATTTAATAGTGTTGCCAAATTAAAAATACTATTAGACAGCAAACTATACATGCCAAATTTGAGTAAACATTTTTAGAATCGTAGTACCCAAAACGTTATTCACAAATTGAGTATTTCTTTTCACGGAATATAATATACTCGACATATATATTTAGCCATAAACATACTTTTGGTACAAACTAATTAGGCAATAAGAGTACCTTCTCTAAATCAAAGTCGGCCACACGCGATACAATCGGGCAGTAACCCATTGACATTTTCTGAGGAAATGTAAGTGGAACTTGCAGGAAAAACAAGCTTAAAGCTGACATAATACGTATGCTCATGTATCCATTAATCATGTTGAAAGTTAATTACTGGAAACCCTATATCAGTGAATAGTAGAACTTACAGAGGAGGACTGGACTGAAGAGAGAATATATCATATCGGTGACACAATCAACGCGCGGTAAATAGTTCTCATCATATCTCAGTCATCAATCGCTCTGAGTGTCATCATGCCGAGATAGTATCATCATTAATCACGTTATCAATATACATCTAAGAATTTAGTACGGTTCATAATGTCAGTTACTTATCCAGGAAGCCAAATATGGAGTTCTGAACATCTTAAAATTGATTTATATAATAGTTGAACGTTTATCTGAATTTGTTAACAAACAGAACACAATCTTATGAGGTTTTAACATGTGAAATGCCTACAACACCATCTTTTGGTAACTTGGCGTGTATACTTTTATCGTATTTAAAAACTGCAATGAAGCGCAACTTAATTAATCAAATTATCAATGTACCATGTTACAAGATTTTTAGTGAAAGGCTTCGTCTGTAGACTTTCCACTTTACATAAAACCTCATTTCTACATAGACAAGAATGAGTTGTCTGTGTATCTATGATGGCGCATGCTCTGTCATGTCATTTGGCTGTGCATCATTGAAATCTATCACTAGTAAGCTGACACAATTTTTCTTTTGTCTGCCGGAAGTGTAACAATTTCTTTTCTGTATGATTGTCTGTACTGTAGGACATCTCTAGAATGAAATGATGTATACAGTTCAAATTTTACATTCAACCTCAGCGATGGCTTTTAAGCAACACGTGGTGTAGATAAAAAAAAATGTGTATAAAACAATTGATCCTTTTAACTGACTTCGAATAGAAGTTAATGTCGAATTTGTCAAGAGCAATAAAAGAGGTTCAGTGCTGAAATTTAAATTTTTGAAATCACCATTTTAAACCTCATAGTTGCTGTAAGATTTTCAGGATTCCAAATGACGTTCATATAGGAATCATTTGAATCATGGCCCGGACCAACGAGACGGTGATAACTGAAACATAGACTTACTTACTGAGATGAGACGTTGTCTTCTTAACTCACCGATGCAAGAGAATACACTTCACGTCCATACACACTAATCGTTGAAGTGAAATTTATATTGGAACGAATGGGCAATCTGTCTTATAGCAGTAAGATAGGAGGGAGTCTAGAAAGTAAAACTCTCAAATAAACATAGCTTACCCCATAGACACGGCATGTGTTTCTACTTGTATCAGGATTCCTCCAAGAGGCGTTTGAAACATGGCAAAAAGCAAAGAGATAGAATATATTGCCGACCTTTACTTTTTAAGCTATTGCCACCGATTACCTCACGGATGCCAAGAAATTAAATCAGATCGGAAGAAGTCTAGGTTCTTAGCCTTGATGAAATGAATGAATCAGTAAGCATCGGCACATTCTTTTGTAAAATAATATATTTACTAATTATTGGAGTCACTAAATAAAAAATATTACAATTTTTTAAATAAAATTAAATATACTTGCACTAAAATCAAAGAACTAAAAAGTAAAAAATAATTTTAATTTCACAAATTGAAAGTTACTCAAAGCCAATACCACAATTTTTTAACACGGCGCCAAATTTTAAATCTACTAAAAAGTAATTATGTAATAGAAAATTAATTTTCTAAACTGGTCTACGTATATACAATCAATTTTCCAAAACACTCTATTCTCTACAAGATAAAATTCCTAACGTGAACTGAGATGAAATTGAAAAACGTTCAACAATAACGCATTATTATAATATGACATATATAATGCCTTGATTACGTATACTATCTTATTATATATCCTGAGTTGCATATATAGGAACTATGACTCATACAACCTCAGCTCCTTCGATAGCTCAGTTGGTAGAGCGGTGGACTGTAGAGTGAAAGCGAAAGCAGACATCCATAGGTCGCTGGTTCAAATCCGGCTCGAAGGAATTATTTTTGTATCTCCAATGAATATTTTTATTTATTAACATACACCTCCCTTTATATTTTTTTAATGCTCTACATTTACAAAAATATAATTATTAGAACAATGTGTAACAAACCGATCAACATTTTTATCACAAAAATGTATTAACTTTTACTAAAAATTAAATTGTTATGTTATACAATTGTTTAAAAATATTTAAAAAATTAGATTTTCGTAAAGAAGTAAAGAGTTTATAACGGCAAACTTTGCATAAATATGTAATGTTATACAACTTTATTAGTTGATAACTTAAATGCTATTAGATATTTTAGTGTTATTTGTATAAAAAATTCGTTCAACAGTACAAAAGTGAAACAAACATGTCATATTATAATGAATTAAAACACCGTCATTCATTGGGCTAGTAAAAGCTGTACTAAGAGAGACATTGCATCCATATGGGGCTTGTTATAATTGAAGCTTTATCCAGTAAGACTAGTTCTATTCGGTAACGCGTACATAGCGCTGCCGTACTAAATCTTTGTTTTGAGCTGCAATCGACTTAAATTTCCTATTAATGTCTTCATTTTGATGAAGTAAATTTCAAATACTGGAAAAATTGTGTTACTGTTAGAGTTTACTCAGTGTGAGATTTTTTTATCTGTCATATATTTCTAATCAGTTTTTTTCCGCATGATAGCACGCAACCGCAACGTTTCAAGTGATAGCATATTTTATCTTCGGATGCAATATTATAGAATGTTACATAATTAAGGTGCATTGTTGTCCCAATTAAGAAAGGATACACATACGTTGGTCTTGAAAGAAAAACTATATCAGTCAAAAAGCGAGTACTTCCGGTAATTTTAATCTAGCCAGTGCAAGGTATTTCCGGTGTATATAGTCTGTTGAGTGTATAATAAACACGCGTGTCCAAATTTCACCTTTTTTGAACGTCGGGAAGTTGTAAAAACAAAAATATATTTCTTTTAGGGGTTGCAACCACATTTCAACCTCTTTGAATTGTATATATCCATGATTTTTTTTATTTGTCCGTTGAGAGTATAAGAAGTGTGTGTGTCAAACTAAGAAATTGAAATATACAGTGTGTTCCAAATTGTATCGAAATTAGGCTTTTAGTAAACTTTTTATTTAAAAATGCAATGTACTTGAATTATATATAATTCATTTTCAACTATATTTAATAAAAATACAATTTACTTTTGAAATTAATCATAAAGAAGGGAGCACTCAAATAAACACTTTTTTAAATCATGTTAAATAGTATAGAGCATTTCAATACTACGTTAAATTGCTAAATGGTAGACACAAATATGCGACCACTAATTTATAAATATATTCTTAGTAAATAAATCGAGTCTTTCGTTTGCATAAATGTTAACGGATCATTGAATGACTCTGTATTCCCTCTTACAGTAATATTAATACCCAAAGAATATTTGCTTATTGTACACGATAATGCAGTAAAGAGAGGGTTTGAAATGTATTTACACATTGTATGATAATAAGAATAATATTTAATACTATAATACTAACAAATATACAACGTTAGCAAGAATATGTGGATTACAATAATAGTAATAATATTAGCATTTTCCTTTCATACTAACATTTCCTTTAGTATTAACAAAATAGCACCTGTCAAAACATTTTAGGCTAATAACAAAAATGGCTTTAAAAATTTACTGCATACCAACTATTTAAGAATTTATATTGAAATTTCAACGGTTCTTTTTCAACGCAATCCGCCTATGTATAAGCGAGCACGTTTACTTTAAAGGCTTGCACAAACCGGGAGCATCTGTCATTAATTATAATTTGAGAGGCAACAGCTGTTATAACCATATCGTCAGGTGCAATTTTGTTAAGATTAAAACAAATCACACAATTATGATTTAAAGTTTCCATTTTTTTATCACAACCCATGTGCAAAATTTGGTATCTGAACTTTACTAGTTTTAGAGGTAATATTTTTTGTAAAAAAAATACAAAATGAAGAGTAGCGGCTAAACGACACATTTCTCGATATTTGCTTATATGACATTTTTTGTTTAAATGATAAGTAATATCAGCCACAGAAGTTTGTTACACCCTTTTCTGAACACCCTGGGTTCCCTTACTTTAGGGCTCGACCGTCTTCAGAGATTCAGTGGCAACTTTAAATCTGAGGAACTGATTCGATATAAAAAATGTAATAAAGATAGCTGAGGTTAAACAAATTATAAAATCCATGACATAAAATAGTCAACAAAAATCAAACCCACCTATACTACCTGCCTTCGATTTGTACACCTGAAGATATAAATATATATTTCTGTAATTCCTTGAATGTATTATGTATAGATTTATGTAAAAGGAAAACTAAACTAATTGGTGTTTTCCTATTTGTATTTTTGGAGATTTGTATGTGTAGAAGCTGCAATGCATATACAATTTTAATAATGTTACGGCTATTAAAATTATCACCGTACGAGTATTTACAATGTTCATTTATGTAAGAATATCGACTTACTCTACCTCAGCTCCTTCGATAGCTCAGTTGGTAGAGCGGTGGACTGTAGAGTGAAAATGAACGCTGAAATCCATAGGTCGCTGGTTCAAATCCGGCTCGAAGGAATTATTTTTGAAAGTTACATGATTATTTTAATCGACCCCCATAAATGTTCTATCCCATAAAAAAAATATTACTTTTGTTAACTATAAACACGATTTTGTTACCTTTTCAAGTAAGTAGCTACAATTAAAACTAGTTCTAATATAATTAAAGATTGTTAAATATAATTAATACGTTGTAGGTATTTAAGAAATTGGATTTTGGTAACAAAGAATAGAGATCACAACAAAGAAATAACGAACATTGTGGGCAGCCCCACACCTACAATGTACGGTATCCTGACTGATTTAAGGCTCTGTTAAATCGACTGTCCCTAACATATTCAATAGAAATCTTTGAAGTCTCTCATGGAAAAAAGTACCTCAACACAAAATTCATGACTTTACGATACAGTTTCACTTTCCGTCTTTCAGATTCTGCCTCCTTGACCTTAATTAGGTAAATTACTGAAACCCCAGGAACCACTAGGTGATAAATGGAAATAAATGGTTTGACATTTTTGGCAAACGTTTATCGGGTTACTTGAAATAAAACTCAATAGATTTGTTATTGCTCTCTAGATTTAGGGTCAGACGCACTGATTGATTTTAAGTTTGTCTGATGACATTCAACCTCCGTGTCAAAGGTAATACAGATATCTTCAAAGGCCAATTAGGAGTAACTGAGGTGCCGCTGTCGTTTCAAAAGATTTGTGTACTTATAAATACCAAGTCAGCCAATTTAAAATAAAAAGAAATTTACGACGGCTTTATTTATATTTTGTAGTTTCTAAATGACAATATTTAGTGAACTAAGAACGATTTATTATATTAATTTTTGTAGTTTTTTTTGCTGTTTACGTTGAACGGGATGTGTCAGAAGAGGAAATCATATCAGAAACAATCTCTTGTAGAGACTTTCCAATCATTAGTGCCCACAGGATTAAACACGAATAAGTGGTGATTTAACTGACACTCAGTATTTTACAACCAATTTCGTTCAGACAGTTTACCCGAATCAATATTGCTGAACTATGTTAGGATCAGAGTAGAACCATGTATGATTCCAGTCAAGCGATATTATCGATGCTTTGCTGCATCATGCAGATGCTTGTGTACTTCCAAAGAGGTACGTCCATTGTAGTGGTCCACATAGCAGCAACTGGAAACAATAATATTATACACTTGTATAGCACCAATAAGAAAAAATAAAACCAGAGTTTTTGGTTTGAAAATATATTTTATGGTGACAAGGAAAATACTATTGTTTGCGGGAATTTTAATACCCATCACCCCTTTTGGGGTTGCATTAAAGCTAACAGTAGGGGTAATGATATATAAAACTATTACAATAATTCTTTATTCATACCTGCAAACTCAAATAGCCCCACTACAATTCAAGATCTACACCAATATTGTGTTATAGACTAAATTATACAAAACCATGCTTAGTTGGTGTATAGTGCAGGACCCAATGGGAGAGTAATTATTTTCCAATTACAATGAACTTTCAAATTAATTACATATATTCTTATTAAAATCCTCAAAAGAGGTAAACTAGATATGTTAGTAAAGCTAATTGCGAAATTTATACAAAATACATACAGTCTGTTCTAATATGCTAGACCATACATCTGTACAAATAACAGAATTATACAACTTGATGAATGAGACAATAAAAATTGCAACTCTTTATATAAAGGACTCAAATATAACGAAAAAATTGAGTTTTGTTTCAAAAACGTGTTGGATCGAAAAGATCGTCTTTTAAAATAATTAAACATAGTATAACTGAACTTAATTATAGAAGTTACGAGATTGCTCAACTCAAGACTAAGGAAGTAATCCAGCGAGTAAAAAAACAAGGATTCTCTCTCTCTCTCTCTCTCTCTCTCTCTCTCTCTCTCTCTCTCTCTCTCTCTCTCTCTCTCTCTTTCTCTCTCTGTCTCGAGAATAATTTTAATATAAAAGGACTTAACAATGCTATTCTTTGTAAAAAAGATACATCCCCAGGATTAGATGGTGTCACTTAAACTAAGATTAAAAACCTCCCGTTTCGCGCACTTAACATTCTACTAAACTGCTACAATGATATATTGAAGCAGCATTTGTTGGAGTTCATTTATACGAGCCTCAGGAGAGATAAGGATGATACTTAGGTTATCGGGGTACTGGGCATTTTAAATAAAATATCATCCCTATAGTTAATAGGATTAAAGTAAAACCAGCATCAAGCCCAGTACAGCAGCGGCTCTGTTATATAATCTAGTGCGTTTGCAGACATAGGACTCAAACCGGTTTTCACTCATTGCATGTAGAAATTTAAACACAAATGGCATCCATCACGAAGATAAGATAGTAAGATAACGAATCAAATAAATTGAGTAAGATCTGTGGATTAAAGAAA
This sequence comes from Homalodisca vitripennis, assembly GCF_021130785.1. Taxonomy (NCBI): domain Eukaryota; kingdom Metazoa; phylum Arthropoda; class Insecta; order Hemiptera; family Cicadellidae; genus Homalodisca; species Homalodisca vitripennis. The sequence continues at coordinate 126,764,249 of NC_060211.1, read as the reverse complement.
ATAAAGAACATCATAGTCTAACTTAAAATTGCATCATTTGCAGACCATTTTTTCAAAACAAATTTTTATTTCATCAGAATTATTGGGATGGCAGATAACATGTGCAGATAAATAGTGTTCAGTCACTCAAAAAGTTTACCGAATACATGTATAATTAATATGATACGAAGACACAAATGACGAGAAGAAAAAATATAAAACTGCCCTATCTAAACACAGGAAATTAATCAGAACTTCAAAGGCCAACTGGTATAGTAGAAAGATTGGTGAAGCTAGCAATAAGCCTAATGAAATCGAATCAAAGTAGCATTTTTTCCTAAGGGATGCAATGTGCCAATAGTTAGGCCTAACTTCGAAAAAGGATATGATGTGGAGGTGTGCAACTATCGCCCAATCTCAATATTGCCTATTTTCCCAAATTGTTAGAAAAGACATTCTGTGACCAACTTGTGGTATACCTGGAAAATGCCAGTATGGGTTCAGAAAAACCCAAAGAAAATTGACTCTCTTTGATTTCATCAATGATTGCATTGAAAAAGTTGATGCTGAAATTGAATAGCAGCATTTGCAGACTTTAGCAAGGCATTTGACTGTGTTACTGCAAATTTCTTATTCAGAGAACTTTGTGCTTAAGAAATTGTCCTTGCCTGAGTTAGTACATTTATGAGCAATCGATCATCGATCATCTACTGTGGTTGAATAAGACGTCTAAATTAAAATGGTCTAAATCACGACCATCAGATCAAATAAGATATTGACTAAATGTGGAGTTTTCACAAGGTAGGCTACTATTTTGGGGCTCCTTCTCTTTCTAGCGTACGTGTATGACATTACACGGTGTGAAGGAAATGTGTTTGTGTTTGCAGATTTACAACTGCTATCAGCAAACATACACATTGCTGTACTTGAGATGGATAGCATTGTTAAGTTAAACAATTTGGCCTTATATTTTTTGTTGTAAATATACTTAAATAGAATTCAAACATGCCAACAAAAGAATGAAAAGTATTTCCGAGAGCCAGACATTTTTTAAGGCTATTTTTCAGAGAGTTACATATTTCAACTGTTCCCAGCCTGTACACATTAGAAATATATATATATATATATATATATATATACTAATCATTGTGTTGAATAGCAGAAAACAAAAGAACCATTTTTTACTTCTATATTTCGGGGGATTTAAAACCCCCGTCTTCAGGAAGTTTGAAATAAAAATTAGTGCAAAACTATAACACGTAAACAAGAATTAAGAAAAAATAAATGTAAACACAGTGCATAACATTTGATAAAGTCCAGCTGACGTGACATTTTTCACGTTTTTAATCTTAATTTAATCTTGTTGGAACAGTTGATTTTTATAAAGGATGGAATACAACTTGTAATTTATGACAAATTTTGAATCTATTAAAATTATTTAAAACGTTATCTTAAATTTAGACCAAATGGATTTTTTCTTTAATTTTAATCTGTTGTAGTTTTCATCAGAGCATGGTGGTAGTTGTTGTATTCCTTTTAATTTAAAATACTCCTCAATTTTGTCTTGTTCATGTTCTAGACAATGTCTTGCCAATGGTTTATCTTCATCTTTATGGAATATGTCAAACTTATGCCCTGTCATACGAATTCTTAAATGGTTCGATGTTTGGCCAACATATTGTTTGGAGCAAAATTTAGAATTAATTTAGTATAATAGATTTTTTGAATTACAGTCAATGTTGCCAATTATAGGATAGGTCATTCCAGTATTACTACTATTGAATTCTCTTGAAGAACTCATAATTTTACATGTTCCACATCGTGGTTTTTTACATGGATCGCATCCATTTCTTTTATAGTTGATAGATTTTAGAACTAGTGTGTTAACAAGCTTGTTTTTAAAATTTGGAGGTCTTCTAAAAATTACTCTTGGTGCTTTTGAACTAAAATTTGAAGTGTCAGGGGAACTTTGAAGTAAATTAAATCCAATTTTTATAATAGAATTAATTTTGTGTAGACCAGCGAAGAATCGAGTAATAAATTTAGGTTCTTTTGAATAATCATATGAATTTTTTAACATTATGGTTTATTAATTTGATTTTTGACAATTTTTTCGGGGTAATCCAAATCTTAGAAGGTTTTAAACCCAATTTTTCACTGTAGTTTAAGAAATCAGATTGGCTGCTGCATAGTTTCTCTGCTGTTACTGACAAACTTTTTGGAATGGATTTTTTGACGTACCTTGGGTGACAGCTGGAGAAATGTAGGTAATTCATAGTGTTAGTCTCTTTTATGTGTAATTTAGTTTGGAGAAATCCAGATTCAATAAAAACATTTAAATCTAGAAACGTAAATTTAGATTTTGAATATATCCAAGAAAATTTTAAAGAAGAGAATTCTTGTGATAATTAAGAAATTGTGTTAATAAATCGACTCCATGATCCCAGATGAACAAAATATCATCTATATAACGTAGCCATTTCAAAGGTATTAAGCGTTGTGTATCTAAAAATTCTTTTTCAAATAAACCTATAAATAGACTTGCGTAAGATGGGGCCATTCTAGTTCCCATTGCAGTACCAGAAGTTTGTAGATAATTTTGATTATTGAATTTATAATTGTTCATAGTAAGTATCATTCTGATTGACGTAATAATAAATTGTGTTGTAGGTTTAGTATTGTTTGGTCGTGAATTTAAAAAATATTCTGCTGCTTTTACTCCATCTTCATGTGGAATGTTAGTGTATAGGAAATTGACATCCACTGTTACTAAAATAGAGTCATCAGGTTGGTTGATAGAGGAAAGTTGATCAATGAAATGCAATGAATTTGTTACAACTGATCATCAACAAAAAGACTATATTTTTTCAGTCGGTGACCAGTAACTGGATACAATGCGTCTCCCAGGGGAATTTTTGGATACTCTTATGAATTTGGGGGAGTGTATAAAAAATGGGGGTGCGAGGTTTTTTTTTGGTGAAAGCAATGCTATGTTGTTTGGAGATATATCTTTTTCTGAACCATTTTCCTCCAAATATTCTTTGATTTTATCATTAAATTTAACGGTTGGGTCTTCATCTAAGGTTTGATATGTATCATGGTCTGACAACTGCTTTTTTGCTTCTTTGATATAATCTTCTAAATTTTGAATAACAATTTTGTTCCCTTTATCGGCAGGTACAATGATGATGTCTGTATTATTTTTTAATGACTTTATTGCTTTAAATTGTTGTGGACTGAGGTGTTACTTTGTATTTAATGACTTTTTAAACTCAGGGTTGGATAAATTAAACAGAAATAGGTTGATAAACTGTTCAACAGGGTGATCCGGAGGTAGAGGAGGAGGTTCCCAACTTGATTTTGATTTGAATTTTTTCAAAAATGGAATAATATCAGAGTTTAATGTTTCTTGCTGTTTACTGAAGAAGTATTTTATTCTTACATCTCTAGCAAATGCTAAAGCATCATTCAATAAATTATTTGATTAAATTGAGGGCTCGGACAAAAAGTAAGACCCTTTGCCTTTTTTTGGAGCACAACTTGAAAGGTTTACAATTAAGTGAGATTTTTGTAGATTCGCTTGCTGCTCATCGTTGAGATTAGATGACTTAATTTGCAGTTGTTCGTAGTTAAAATATTTCGATTCAGTTTGTGACATTTTATTATTTAAATCACATTATGACATATATTTCCATTTTGTTGGTATTTCATTAACCTAATTCTATGTTTACGTGTTCTATATATATTAAATTGCACTCACCTGACTTTACAAACACATACCAAAAATACGAGCATAACATCAGGGTTGGATAAATTAAACAGAAATAGGTTGATAAACTGTTCAACAGGGTGATCCGGAGGTAGAGGAGGAGGTTCCCAACTTAATTTTGTTTTGAATTTTTTTTCAAAAATAGAATAATATCAGGGTTTAATGTTTCTTGCTGTTTACTGAAAAAGTATTTTATTCTTACATCTCTAGCAAATTCTAAAGCATCATTCAATAAATTAATTTGATTAAATTGAGGGCTCGGACAAAAAGTAAGACCCTTTACCTTTTTTGGAGCACAACTTGAAAGGTTTACAATGAAGTGAGATTTTTGTACATTCGCTTGCTGCTCATCATTTAAATTAGATGACTTTAATTTGTAGTTGTTCGTAGTTAAAAAAGATTTCGATTCAGTTTGTGACATTTTATTATTTACATCACATTGTGACATATATTTCCATTTTGTTGGTATTTCATTACCTAATTCTATGTTTACGTGTTCTATATATATATTAAATTGCACTCACCTGACTTTACAAACACATACCAAAAATACGAGCATAACATCAGGGTTGGATAAATTAAACAGAAATAGGTGTTGATAAACTGTTCAACAGGGTGATCCGGAGGTAGAGGAGGAGGTTCCCAACTTAATTTTGTTTTGAATTTTTTCAAAAATAGAATAATATCAGGGTTTAATGTTTCTTGCTGTTTACTGAAAAAAAAGTATTTTATTTCTTACATCTCTAGCAAATTCTAAAGCATCATTCAATAAATTAATTTGATTAAATTGAGGGCTCGGACAAAAAGTAAGACCCTTTACCTTTTTTGGAGCACAACTTGAAAGGTTTACAATGAAGTGAGATTTTTGTACATTTCGCTTGCTGCTCATCATTTAAATTAGATGACTTAATTTTTAGTTGTTCGTAGTTAAAAGATTTCGATTCAGTTTGTGACATTTTATTATTTACATCACATTGTGACATATATTTCCATTTTGTTGGTATTTCATTACCTAATTCTATTGTTTACGTGTTTTATATATATATATATATATATATATATATATATATATATATATATATATATTAAATTGCACTCACCTGACTTTACATACACATACCAAAAATACGAGTATAACATCAGATTTAAAAATAATTATTATGAAAGCCACAAACATACACTTTTTTGAAACTGAACCAAGTAATTTAGGACATAAGATCAGCCTCTCTTATTGTAAATAAGATCTTAGGAAACATTTGTGAAATCCGAAAATGAATTGGAAGCTTTTTTTAAATTATATTGTATGACCTTATATGACTCAAACGCTTAAGGGCCATTTGGAAGAAGCACCAAGTGCCAAATAATAGAGGACAATAGTTTTTGATTGAAGATCTCGAGAAAATTTCTCAGAGAGACAAAGTTGTTGAGATTTCATCTGTCTCAATTTACTTTGACAATGTAATATAATATGGTGAGTTCATACATTACTGTTAAATTTATTAAACTATCTAGGAATACATATGAACAATGACTCACTTAAACCCAGCTCCTTCGATAGCTCAGTTGGTAGAGCGGTGGACTGTAGAGTGAGAGTAAAAGCTGAAATCCATAGGTCGCTGGTTCAAATCCGGCTCGAAGGAAATATTTTTTAAAGTTAACTTTACTTTTATTTAATGCAAAAACATCTTCTGTACTATATTAAAACGTTAATTTACCTAAAACAACATTTTGTTCAATGTTGAAACGATTAGCTATTTTTAATTTGGCATGATATATGGCGAGTTCACTGGTGGTATTCATGAAACTGGTTATCGTCGTTAATATACAGAGGTCTTGACAAAAATTTATTCAAAAGAATACAGCTTCAGAAATTAATTTCTATAATCGAGTAGAATTTTATTTGGGGTGTACTAAAACAAAGTTGTATTATTTTGGATAACGTATTTATTATAAAAAAGGGTTCTAAGAATGCTTTCTATTCTTTCTATTACTTCCAGTTTAAACTGCTTTATCCTGCAATGTTGCTTTAAACCGAGTTTTTACAAAATGTATACTTATACTTTCACATTTTTCATTTATTCAAAATATTTAGACCATTTTCACGGGAGTATGAATAGTAAAAGATTAGATTACGATAATGGTAGTTAAACTTGTATTGAACGTAAAACTTCGCTCCATATTATTTGCCGAATTTGATACGGAAAACAAAAAAAATATATCTTTCTTTACGCACATACTTGGGACGGTTTAGGTTACATATGTCAGTGACAACTTCCAAACACTGAGAAATGAATGAGTAAACACTAAATGAATAAGTAAACATTATTATAATTACCTTAAATGTTTTAATATCCATAGTATTTTAATAAGTTAAATTAATTCCAAAGGGCAAAAATCAGAATTTTACGAAACAGATTTTATTAATTGAACAAAGAAGTATTGCATATTTAACAGCTTTACTTGTATATAATTTAAACTTATACACTAAAAACAACTATTAATATAAAACCTAAAACTTATAATCTATTTGACTGAAAATAAATATCTCACATAGAGCAATAATACACAATAAATACTAAATAATAAAATAAATAAACGTTTTACTACGCTAAATAAATAATATTTATGTACAAAAGTTTGTTAAACGGACAGTTAAGCTACTACAAACTGCTATATTCCTTCAGATCTACTACACATGTATCCTCATACAAATGTTGAAAATATCAATATGTTTAAAAAACTCGGAAATAACCAATCAAGTAACCAAATATTACAAGTAACCAATCAAGCTATGAGAGTAGATGATACAAAACACTTTGTCAATTATAATTAAATAATTTTTCTTTTGCACATTCACGTTTGCTACAGTAATTGCTACAACTAGAGTAATTAACTAGAGTACAATTAATATGCTGCACTAACACAAATTATATGTTCCTTACACTAATACTTTGTCTTGAAATATTCCTTAACACGAACACTAGAACTTGGAATAGAAATGAACATCTGGGGATATTTTATAATCGATAAACTAATTGCTGTATATAAAATAAAATTATAAAAAGTTATGAACATTCTTTACAAATGAATAAACTGTATATTTAGCCCTTCTAAAATGGATTTCTATAATTTCAGTGCACATTGATCCAGCTATCAGGGAAGTAATTTATAATTTTATCATTTTATTATTTATAATTCTCACGCAGAACTGCGTTTTAAAATAAACTGCTGCATTTTCTTACTTTATTACAGAATGTTGATACAAATATTCGTTCCGTCTTGAGCATGCCACAAATAATAAATTATGTATGAAACTGAAGGAAGATATTGAACTTCCCGAGATCACGCCGCCGAAGTGGCTGGTGCGGGAGTCTGCTGCTCGTCCGTGCCGCCGTACTCCGGACAACTACGGTCCGAGTGATCGACCCTGATAAAGTACGCCCTGCTTATGTTGTTCTTGTCTATGACGGAGTACGCCTTCTCCATCACCTCCAGCGTTGGATTTCGGGCCCTCGTCAAGATCCATGCGTTTCCTTCAACAAAACATGGTTTTGGAGCGTTTTACTCTTGAATATATTTCTGCCAACACTGATGGCGCACTAAACCGTCCGTTCAATTAAGTATTCTTGAATTAATGCCTGCTAATCGTAAAACTGTCAGTAGTGTTGGAAAATGTTTAAGGGAATTTTTTAGAAGAATTATCAATTTCCATCAAACATGTGCGCCTTCAGTTTTGGATACGTGTAATATCTGGTGCGGATGAATTCTGCCTATCGAGGAGTGAAGGCATTCGAACAATACATTTTATAATTGAAAAGTTGAAAATAGACTTTTTGAAGATTTAAAGTGGGTGAATTATTACAACACAATTTAATTCAAAACAGAATAAAGATACTATTTTGGAATGAAGTGTAATATAGATTATAAAGAAGTCCAAATGCTAGTTCATCATTAACAATAATACAAAAACTGTAAAAACTAAAAAAAATACATATGGTTTTAACAAAATATTAGTATTTTTTTAATCTGTACATATTACCAATTTCGAAATTTCTAGAAACAGAGAAGACGAAAGAAAAGTTAACTTACTTGTACTGAGAACAGAACCGATGATATCCACGCAGGAGAACACCACTGCGTAGTTGTCGTAGTCTGTATCCAGAACCCAGTGGTTTACAGTCAGATCCACTGTAACATACATGTTATGTAGACTAACATTAAACCCTTTCATATCCTCGCAGGAAGAAGAGGCCTGTAACGTTGAACAAGTAACAATTCCTGATTCCCACACTGTTACGATGAAAGTGTAACACTATGTCAAGTAGTGAATAGCCTCTGCCAGCTTCACGGTCCATCATCTTGTCAGGTTCATAACAAGTTTCTTAAAAATCTCTAAACAATTACAGTGAATAAAAAAATGAATGAAATATTTAGGTAAAATGAAGGTGTTCATTTTGGAGTAAAAAGAATGTAATTACTGTATTCTGTAATTTACTTTACATTGCATTTTTACGTAACTTTGAATTTTATGCTTTGAGCTGTAATTTTTAGATGTAACACATAGATTTTATGGTCCTTATTTACAAATATTTGACTACTTTTAGGCTCATTTAAGGAAAAATGATTGGATACAAAAGCTTTATAAAAATAATGTGATGTATGAACTACTTACACGTGTGCCTAATTTAATGAAATTTAGACTAATAAGGAAGTTTCTCACAATAAATGACCACGGATGGAAACCTCCCCCCCCAACACACACAGAAATACACAAAAAAGATAAGTTTTGCAACATCGTACGATTTTCTTCCATACCTTATATTTTTTCTACCAGTATTATGTTCAATAAAGGATAATAAAACGAAAGCCAGCTGTTTCAGTTTATTATAATATTTTGCTATGCTTATTGCACAGGATTCTAAGAGTAAGTTTAGAGTTAAGTATTTTGTTGTGTAATAATATAAAATATGATATTAATAATAAAGTATAAAATATAGAAAAGTATATTACATACAACTATTAATGGAACAAATGTAACTTATTTACTACATTGTTTCTTTTTAAATTATTAAAAAAATTAAAAAGGAATCTAAATTTTAATGAACCAACGTTTAAATAGTTTGGACATCAAATTTAAGGCAAAACGTAGTAATAATTGGTGGTGAAAGTCAATTTTCCTATTATTTTTGCCTAAAAAGAAACTGTCAAATTTAACATGATTTATTTCTTCTCTGTACTCATATACAATACTGTCTTTGCTTTGCTCAACTAAAAACAAGTAGAGCTTGAAAACTGATTTTGATGGAAATAATTTGTGGACATAATTAGTGTTAAGTTAAAAAATAATACTAGCCAGGCTATAAATTAATAGAAATTAACAGATTCTTTGCTGGTATAATATACATTTTATTATTACTATCTTACATCAATAAAGAATAAAATTTATAGATTACGCTTACTAAATAGAGAACAATAATTTAATGTGTGAAATTTACTAACAGTTATCAGCGTTACTTATCCACAAAAATGATTAACATTAACTTTCGCTCACATTTGGTATATATTATTTAAGATGTGACTGTAAATATAATATAATATAATGTTCGCAGCATCAGCATGTATGTAAGCTATGACTCATACTCATTCAGCTCCTTCGATAGCTCAGTTGGTAGAGCGGTGGACTGTAGAGTGAAAACTTAAGCTGATATCCATAGGTCGCTGGTTCAAATCCGGCTCGAAGGAATTACTTTTTGAAACGTGAATGAAGGAATTTAGTTCAATATAAAAAGTGTATTATCTTAATAAAAATCTTTTTACTGTTTCAGGAACGGCTTTTTATTTATTTATTTTTAAAAGAATAAATTAGTTAAATATAATTAAAATCGATGGCCTTACGTATTTAAAATATAAAATTGGATACAATACATAATTTAAAAAAAAAAATTTCAGCAGTATTTAGTGTCTGAATAAGTATACATATCTGTCGGCAGGAATATAAAACAACAGTGCGATGATGTGCTTCAATGTCATAACATCATTGTCAAAGTAATAATTAGAATGTTTTAACGCTGGGCTTCGCCAACTGGAATTTTCTTCAATGGATGGCCTTGATGAATGAAAGGTCTCCAAATACATATGTGTTCAAAAGTTAGGAAATTAGAGCTGTAGTTTTGACATAAAAGAGATAGATCTCAATCTACATGAGGGGTATGTGGCATAAACTTAGTGCGGTGCTTTGTAGATAGCAATCTCATGCTAAATATTTTGTTTGGAGTTGATGTAATTTATTTCAATCTTCAAGTAGTGACCACATTTAAATTTATTTTTTGGGTTTTTTTGCCAGACTGTACCCAATATAACATGTTTAATACTTCTCTGTTATATGTGTATATCCACTGTTCCTGTAGTTTTTTTCTAGATAGCGTGCATAACTTGAAAGATACCATATATTTTTTGTATACCATTTTGAACTGAAAATTTTCAGCAAATTTCTTAGTATCTTAGAGATATAAAAATTTTGAAAGTATTATTTTAGTATGAGTTTAGTTACGAGTACAAGCTACTCTATGACATAATGAGTTTCCTATTATTTTTATGCCAATATATATTTTCTCTTAAGACTTTGAAATATTAATGACATAAATTTTAATGTATTTATTTTAAAATTTAAAATTTTTTTATTTGCCGATTAGAAGATAATTCATTTGTAAGACACTTACTTGGAAGATATCGCATGTACATTTTGGAGACGTCACTCCTCTGGTCTACAGGCCGCAGTTGTCCCCTCATCGATGAGTGTATTTCAGTTCTGTCAAAACAGAAAACAAATAGTCATCATATTTATTTGAGACAAGTTCACTTCAAATTAGTTGAAACGACCATGTATGCTAACTTTCGTCTAGACGAATTAAACTTTATTTTCTCCATCGTGGTCGATAAAGAATATCCAAACAATATTGAACCAAAATTTTAAGTGTTACCAAATGATTTAAGTATCAAAACAAATAATATTACATAAATAATTCATACTGCTACCGCAAATAGCTTTTTGTAAATAATTAATTTATACGTTTATTATAGAGCATATATATATATATATATATATATATATATATATATATATATATATAATAACGACTTAAAAGTAAAAAATATTAGTTTTAACAGTGTTTAACGAATAAACCGTCAAATATATTAATTAATAAACCTCAATTCCATACGTATAGTTGACAGCTCCGTATTAAATCCTTTCTTCTAGGTGATGTAATCGTAATAACATTACCGTAAACATTTGAATATGTTTTCAGTAGTGTACAGTAATAGATAAAGAACAACGTTACACCGGCGGGCTGAATTAATACTTATTTACAGTGACCCAAACGCGTCGTTCCTCGGAACAAACTCAACATGAATCAGTCGATATTTTTAGATTTCCGTGATACAACTAAATAAATAATTTACAACCAAATATGCTTGTTATATATGTTGATAACTGTGAAAATGTATACCGAAAGTGTACCAGGAATGAAAGAGATCATTGTATGTTGTATGTATCATGTATTTTTTAAACATAACTTACAGCCAGCTCGTCTGGTCCGTGACCACTGTCAACTGAGTGGAGTTCTCCGCGCTAGAGTCTGAGATGTTTGCGACCACACACTTGCCGGCGAACTCCATCAGCGAGAAGTATCTCTCCGCCTCGAACCACTTGCCCAGGTACTACACAACAGGAACATATATAATCGGTCAAACATAGTCTGGTCAGCTGAGTAGAGTTCTCCGCGCTAGAGTCTGAGATGTTTGCGACCACACACTTGCCGGCGAACTCCATCAGCGAGAAGTATCTCTCCGCCTCGAACCACTTGCCCAGGTACTACACAACAGGAACATATATAATCGGTCAAACATAGTCTGGTCAGCTGAGTAGAGTTCTCCGCGCTAGAGTCTGAGATGTTTGCGACCACACACTTGCCGGCGAACTCCATCAGCGAGAAGTATCTCTCCGCCTCGAACCACTTGCCCAGGTACTACACAACAGGAACATATATAATCGGTCAAACATAGTCTGGTCAGCTGAGTAGAGTTCTCCGCGCTAGAGTCTGAGATGTTTGCGACCACACACTTGCCGGCGAACTCCATCAGCGAGAAGTGTCTCTCCGCCTCGAACCACTTGCCCAGATACAACGCAACATGAACATGTATAATCGGACAAACATAGTCTGGTCAGCTGAGTAGAGTTCTCCGCGCTAGAGTCTGAGATGTTTGTTTGATAGCCATCTGTAATGTTTTGTCATTACTAATGTTAAGTTTGGTATTGCCTACATTATGAACACACATTTTCTTCCAAAATGTTCAGCAGAAAAATATGTTTTTTTTTTAATTCATTGTTTAAAATGCATTGACCACAGTTATTCACAAGAATTAATTCAATATGGCACCTTGATATAATGAATTAAGTATCTCAAAGTGTAAGTATTACAAATTATGTAATAAATACATACCAGCACGATATTGTTAGAGTAAGTAAACTCACTTTGTAAACAAGACATGTTGGCACAAACTTAGTATTGAGACATGAATGTTTCTGAGATGTAACCTCTGATTATACGCTTACCCGTGTGAAGTTGAAGTCCTTTACAGTCGTGACCTGTGGACAGGGTCCAAGGAACGGCACCTGGGCGGCAGCCAAGTGTATCGTGCCCGACAAGACCGCGATTAGCACCAGCATGATGTGACTGGGACAACAGGAATCAGGTAGTGTCATTAACCACAATGTAACAACAAATAGCAACTGTTGAGCAACTGTATTGAGTAGTTTTCTGAGTTTTACAGAGTAAAATGGTTTGAGTTTCTTTTTAAAATTTACTTCAAGAATCAGATTTTGTGAAACGAACTTGAATTTCACCTTACAAGACCAATGTGAGACCTTACACAACTTTACGCGGATGTTTTTTGGCGTACAATCCTGGTTGATGTAGGCTATCATTTTAAAAATGCAAATAATATGCATCCAAATGCTTTTAAATTTTTCTTTTAAAGTATATATATATTTTAGTGTAAAAAATGCGTTTTTTAAGAGACTACTAATTAAAATATAGAAACATCTAAAACAGCGTTTGGATGCGTATTGATTTTATATCTTTAAAATGAGACATTTCTCATAACGTTACGTACGTAAAATAATATCGTAAGAGTGTTTGTGATTTTATATTGTATTGTTCTTATGGGACTAGAATTAAGATGGATGCCAGAACAGCCATTAAATGAAATATAAATATTCAACAGAGTAAATTTGAATACATATTTGACAAACTGTTATGGATTCTGTAATTGTGTTGCACCCATTTATCAATTTAATGTGTGATAATAAAAACCTCAAGTTTTATTAAATTTTCTGTTTAAAATTGAAAACTTACACTATTATAAAACTGTTACCGATAAAGAGTTGTTATTTCTAAATTTATGCTCAAGAGTATTTACAGTGTGTTTTAAAATCTTCGATGCTGTAGTTTAAGCTGTTTAAAAAATAAAAATTACGAAAACATTTGAAGAAACAGATAAAACATTTTTGAAGAAACAGATAAAACATTTTTGAAGATAATCAAGGCATTTGATTTTTCTTGTTGTGATGCCCTTACACCATTTTTAAAAAAAATATTGGTTATCCGTTACGGAACGCCCTGAAAACATTATTTAATAATAGTTACTTAGCCGTAGTTTCTTTAAAGTGTTACTAAGCATTTCAAAACAATTCTGGGTAGACATTCCTCACAACCATAAAACGTATCTTGTAAACCAAATGGGGTAGTTATGGTTGGAGCGATAACTTCGTTCCTGTTTCTTCTAGCTGCTGGAAGTGTCAGTGACCTGAGGCTACAACAGGACGAACAAGGGACATCGGATATGCGAGCGGACACCCATCATTCTTACCATCTCCTCTAGAGAAAGTGACAAAAACTTTCATCGGCCCAGTTCCGTCATTCCAATCAAGGCCAAGTTCGTTGGAACTAACGACTTGTTTAGCAGTAAAAACTTCTACAGCACTGCGATCAATTTCATAGATTAGGTTACAACTTATAATTACTTTTAAATTGTTACTAATGATTTTTATTAATTTATATTTTTAGATCAGTTTATAAGACAATTATTTTAAAAATTTTCCTACATTTTGATTTTATATAATCAAGTATCCTATATGAATCCCTGTACCAAAAGTTAATCGCAAGCCATCCATGTGGCCATAAAGATCCCTATCTATTTGGAATATTAAAGAGGAAATTTAAACTCCACATGATTTAATTGTAACAAAGTTGTAGAAAAGTGTACATAAATACCAAATGAGGTTACAAAAGAGTTGTATTATCTGTAAAAATAAGTAACTATTTACCCATAGTAAAGAAATACCAACATATTACCATTATAATAAACATAATGGTAATAATACTAATAACATAAACAAAACTATAATTTTACAGTTATTTATATTATTGTTCAAGAAAGTTTCATAACATAATTACTTGTATATTCCAATAAGAAACGTTCTTCACTGCCAAAATCTAATACACACTATTGAATAAAAATACTCAGAAACAAGACATAAGACCAAACCTAAATCCACCAAACAACCTTTACTTCTTAAGGGGATTAATAAAAATATACGACACAAAAAATATCAGTCTAATTTTTCCTACCTTTAAAATGAAATATTCCAGAGTAATCTAGAGATAAGTTAATGTTAGGGTGAGGTGATATAAGGCAAACATTAATGTTGGAATTAATGCCTCTTCTGGGAAATTTCCAACTTGGGTATTTATGTAGATTAGGTCAGGTTATTATGTAGGTTAGTTTATACCTAATACTGTATAACGGATCTTGTGAAAAGTTCAAACTAGAATATGTAGAGCGCCGTTTAAAATATTTCCGTTACATTTTATACACAGGGTGTGCCAAAACTGGAGTTCCCGTGCTCGTTGGACAACAGACTGTGTTAACCCCATTGATCTTCAGTGTTACAGGTGTCTGGATGTCTTCTCAGGGATCAACGGGACACTGATCAGCATATTCTCTAGACATTTCTGAAAAGTTTCAAATGTATACCTGTGTCACATAGTACACAGCTTAAAAATGATGGACCATAACATAAAAAAGTTGGGTTTTAGACAGTCGTTGCGTATGTTTTAGAAATAGACTAACGAATTTATTAATCTGCAAGTTACTTCAAAATGACATTCCACATAACATAATACCTAAAATTTCCTTACTTCAAAAAATAAAGGTATTTTAATTGTAAGTAAAAATGTTTAAGTAAATTTACCCTATGTGATATCCATTTCAAATTACTTTAAAACTTGTAGTTTACTTTTAAACTATGTCATTTTCTAACAGTTTGTGAGAGAAAGATCTAAAGTTGTATTTGAGTGAGTACTGAACATTAAAACTCACCAGAAATTATTTTTACAAATTGTAAGAACAAAATTTGTGACAGTATGGTTAATACTAAAAAATATTAAAATATTTGTGATATTCAAAACTAGCTGTAGATAATAATTATAGTTTTTATATTTATGAAGTATAAGCATCATTTTGGGGCGATAAAAATTCCAAATATTTTAAATTGGCATTAACGGTATCTAAAGAAAATTTCATAAATACATATAAATTTAATAAAATGGAAATCAGCCAATTTCACGGGATCGAGTCTCGGGGAGGTCAATAAAAACTTACAAATAGGTTTGGATCATTTCGCCTGAAAACCGTTTACTTAAAATGATTGAAATGCATCGAGCGTAGGTAGAACACCCGTAAATACAGTTGTAACTAATGATAAATCAATTTTTTAATAAGAAGAAAGTAATTTAAAGAGTTAATGCCTAAATACTTGTATATTATATTGTATTATTGTATAATGTAGCTAGAGTTGTGTACACGGTCGCTACCGAAAATTAACGGTATGTTGTGTTGAGTATGAAACAACGAACTGCAATTTAGCTGTTCAGTGGTTTTCGTATACAGTCCATTTAATTTTCCATACAAAATGAATAGTGACAATGGCTTAGGTGTGTTAATTTCAATTGTGTAATTTTTAATAAAGTATACCAGATGACTTCGACCCTATAAACCCAAACGTGACGTGTATATTGCAATTATTGAGATAAAAAGCGTCTGGTTACGTGAAGTAGAAAAATATTATAATGAATATTTAGTATATCTTGATCCATACGAATGCTATTAGCTGTCATTCCAAGTGATAAACATAAGCAACTTACCAGTAGTAGAGACAGAGAGTTCTCAGAGGGCAGAGGTACGCGGTGGCGCGGCAGGCGGTCTGAGGCGAGTAACGGCGGTTTGTAGGTCAGCGGAACATTCTCTCACAACACATCATGGTGGGTGTCCCCTGGTGGATCTGGATCACTCTTCAGTAGAAATATTGGTGATGGGTTTAATAAATATGCTTTCCTTACTCAGCGGAACATTCTCTCACAACACATCATGGTGGGTGTCCCCTGGCGGATCTGGATCACTCTTCAGTAGAAATATTGGTGATGGGTTTAATAAATATGCTTTCCTTACTCAGCAGAACGTTTTCTCTCACAACTAGTGGTGGGTGTCCCCTGGTGGATCTGGATCACTCTTCAGTAGAAATATTGGTGATGGGCTTGAAAAATATGCTTTCCTTACTCAGCGGAACATTCTCTCACAATACATCATGGTGGGTGTCACCTGGCGGATCTGGATCACTCTTCAGTAGAAATATTGGTGATGGGTTTAATAAATATGCTTTCCTTACTCAGCGAAACATTCTCACAACACATCATGGTGGGTGTCCCCTGGCGGATCTGGATCACTCTTCAGTAGTAATATTGGTGATAGGTTTGAGAAATATACTTTCTTACCCAGAAGTTTTGATAAACAGTTTAAATTAAAACCTACGTAACCTTTTGATGTATTTTTTTCCAACTTCTTCAATGTAGGCTGCACATAAACATTATAAATAGGTCAAATTGTAATATTTTAGCGATTATTTGTATCACTACTATTCAAGGAAATAAAGAGAGTTGTACAAGAACCAATAATTTATTAGGCGTTATCTTCATTCAAATTGTAACAAAGTGTTTTAGGGAATAATTATCTTCTGTCGTTTTTTTTTTTGTTTTTGATTTGAATAATCAGTTAATTAAACTTATTACAGAGTAATAAGAAGTATATAAAGTCAATAAATATACCGGGTGTCCCAAAAGTCCCACCCCCCCCCACCCTTCTAACTTTCGAACGGAATTAAACAAACCAATATCCTTTGGGGGGTAGTTATATATAAATGTAGTCATTATAACGACAAATGATGATTTTTGCGCTACATGAGACCTTAGCCCCTCAACCCAAAAAATGGGTGGTAGGGGGTCAAGTCAAAAGTTTTAAATGCAAATCCACATCAAATGACACTTCAATTTAAAGGTCTTTATAAAAGAAGACCAATGCCACAGACTAGAGGTCTCTATCTCAATCCAGTACGAAACAACGGCCTGTCAAAGTTTTATTGAAAAGTTACGCAAAAAAAAAAAACACTATTTTTCTTAACTCATCTGTTCAGACTTATTCTTAATACTAAGTAGTGTTAAATTAAACTTAAAATAATTAAAATTACCGTTGAAATCCTACCTCAACCTTTTTTAAGCTCAAAGTAAATGCTCAAAAATGGCCCCCATTTACTTCTTGGCCAAAATAAAGTCTTAATTCAAATACAAAACAACGACTTGTCAAAATTAATAAAAAATACAATTCAAATCACTCAATTCAATTATTTTTGCCAAGAAGTAAATGGGAGCCATTTTGAGCATTTACTTTGAGCTGAAAAAAGAATAAGTCTGAACAGATGAGTTAAGAAAAATAGTGTATTTTAGCGTAACTTTTCAATAAAACTGTAACAAGCCGTTGTTTCGTACTGGATTGAGATAGAGACCTCTAGTCTGTGGCATTGATGGGGGTTTGCATTTAAAATTTTTGACTTGACCCCCCAACCCCCCATTTTGGGTTGAGAGGCTAAGTTCTCATGTAGTGGAAAAATCATCATTTGTCATTATAAAACTACCCCCCAACGGATATTGGTTTTGTTTAATTCCGTTCGAAAGTTAGAACGGGAGGGGTGGGACTTTTGGGACACCCGGTATAGTATTGTTGAGTAAATAAAGTCAAAATTACATAAAAAAGTTTTATTAAAAAGTATGTTTTACAGCCATGAAAAATATCATTTACTTTTTAAAAAATATACAAAAAGTGAAAATTAAAAGCTCTTTTGTATGCTGCATATGTGCAACACAATATAGTAACGTGGTTCGTTAAATTTAAAATGTGATTTTATGAAGCTATCTAGAATTACAATATTGACAAATAGTAATATAGAAGAAATAATCACTGGCTTTGAGTGCAATTATTGATGACCCAATCAGGTCCATTAGCCGTGTTTGTATCTGACCGACTGTGCGATAACTCTTTATAGATACGCGAT
Organism: Homalodisca vitripennis; assembly: GCF_021130785.1. Taxonomy (NCBI): domain Eukaryota; kingdom Metazoa; phylum Arthropoda; class Insecta; order Hemiptera; family Cicadellidae; genus Homalodisca; species Homalodisca vitripennis. Next base: position 126,745,998 of record NC_060211.1, on the reverse strand, counting down.
AGATGCTTTAAACTGGGTGCATAGGAAGAACTGAATTAATATTGGGATACAAGAGTCAAAATTTATGGTGGAAATAATCCTAAAATTTTACACATGTATTATACGTAGCCATAATGATAATTAGAAGAAAATTTCAAATAAACAAATTGATTAAATAAATTACATTTTTCAGTAAGATACTAGCATACAAGAAGAAATTATTTTGTTGCATTGGTTGTTAAGATATTCGTTACGTTCTATCAGGTCATTAAATATTCCGCTGAATTTATTTACATTTACGTTTATTTACATTGTATTTGGGGTTTCCAATCTTAATTTTATTTAGAAATCTGTTGTTTACCTACATAATTGCTCATTTTGGACTTCTATGTGATAATACATACGTGTCACCTACAATGATTTCTATGTTATAATGTCGGAATTGTAGGAAATCCCTTTTCTTACGATATTTCAAAAATTTCTGAGTTAATGATGGCCATTGGATGATACCGTTATGTCCGGAACCACTTCTGGATAATCGAACTTTGAAGGCCAGTGGGTCAGAGACCTGAAATTGCCAAACCTGTTTTATAGTAACAACATGAATTCTTTGCGAAATTTCACGGTATTTAGTTCAGCGATTTCTGAGATTTCAGTAATTGCAGATTTAAAAAGAATCCATAAATTTTCCTATGGTGGTTGAATCGTGAGATCGCTCCCAAACATTTCTTATTGAGTAACTTCGAGATTACGTATATTAATAATGGTATGCAAATTATAAAGCGTTTCACTGAGTAGTTTCTATGATCTTAATAGTTGCTAGTCAAGCTGAGCTGAATACAGTCATTTCTCAGTGAACAACGATGATTAACCCTTTACTTAGCATGTATCCATTTAAATACATTTTCATGCTCAGTCATGTGACTCACTCACTATGCAGGTATACTGCCAAGTAATCATTTCAACTAGTTATCATAATTAATAGTGAACATGAATATTTTTGCATAATTCAGTGTTGTTCGTTTTAGTATTTGCTGAAATTTTAATAGTCTATATTGTTAAAACCTATGAGGTCCATGAGATGAGAGTTTGCACTGTATAAGCCCACAATCTGACTTTAGTTGGAATCGATGAATTTCCTTTAAGACAGAAATCGATCTTCAGAAGCTTTAGTTTTCCTGGAGGTGTAAATGGGTATGTATTGAATTGGTTTAAAAAACAACGAAAATGTTTCTCAGATCATACTTTTACTGCTTGTCACACTTACAGCCAACCGTCAGACACCAAACGTAAACAAGCAGACTGTTTGGTGAACAGTGACAATTTTCAACCCTTTCATCAAGTTGTGTGACAGTGATATAACTATTATTTATATAGCTGACGATCGATTTTAGGTGTGTCAAGTTAAGAAACAATATGATCTGGGGAAAAAAATTATCGTTTGATATTTTTAACATTTCTTATACTCTCAAGCATAGTGCGGCTGACATTTGATTTCTTAATAGAAGAGATTTCTATACACACTTCAAGAACAACTAGATCTATGTATTTCAGAAACATCTCAGTGCTATTGTGCAAACAAATACAATTCAAATTAGCTCTCAGCTAATAGAGCATTACATATGGTTCCACGGCCTTTGTTTGAGTTTGTTTGTAATATCCAAAGAACTATGAAAGATATTAGTAAACAATGTTCACAAATTTCTTCATCTATCCTGTGTCTAATATATGTATGTGGAACTGAAATATACTTCTATTTATATCAGTAAATCCAACGAGATATTTAAGAAGATTTCAAATGTTCTGTATTTATATTCACTTTTATTTTAAAATTTTAATACAGATTTTTGAGTTTGGAACAACAGGTAAATACGCCTTTGAGTTATTCAAGAATTTGAACTGATTTCACCAAAATAGCAACTTAGTGCTGGCTGTAGTGAAACAATTGATGGGTATAAAACTAAATACATCGACGAGTGACACGACCTTAAGTTAGACCTCATAAGAACAATCTTCAAGTTAAACCACGTTTACACTCTATTTTTGTTCGTATAATAATGGGAGGTGTTTCATATTAAAGACATGAATAATATGAGTTCTTACACTTTGGAGTAAAGTGTATAATTTTGAATACTTCAAGATGAAATAAAAAGTTTCAAATAAAAAATAATCAATAGAAATATCGAAAAAAAATATATAAAACATTTTTGAAAATATATTAATGGTTTTTTTAATCAGGCACATCCCATAAATCCGCGAAGAGTTATAAGATTCTAAAAGTTTTTGAAGTTTCTACAGGGTCGACTCAACTGGAATTATTTTTTGCGCGATGGAATAGTTCATAATTTAAAACAAAATTTCACGTATTAATGGTGTAGGTTCGCACTGACTGTGTAGTTTCATCAATTATAACGGAACAATAAAGAAGGCTCGATTTGAGATGGGATGCACCGAAAAAAAAGTGCGTTTAGGTTCAGTGAAAACCTCTCCCTTCAGCAATGGATTGCAAAAAAACACCTCATAGTTTTAAAATTCTCTGTAGGATGGTCCTGGATCTTCTATTTTCTGGTAAGTATTCCACACCTCTAGACTCTGGAAGCTTTAGTTCTGACACCTCTAATTCTATAAATCAATCACTTGTTATTTCAAATAAATATTATTGATAGAAGTGATCGATAATTTATTCCTGGAATAAAACTGTTATTAAAAAATCATCACATGAGTTATAGTATACTAAGTTTTATATTGATTTGTTTCTTAAAACATTATTAACAAACCAAGATGAACGAAGTGGTTTTCAGTAAGATAACAATTAAAAAATGTAATTATAATGTTTCAAAAAGAATTATATAGAGGAAAAGGATCCTGAAAAATGAAAAAAAACAAAATTTTCCACTTTATTAAAAAAAATTGGTTCTTTAAAACCATAGTGTTTACTTAGTCGTTCAATAAGTTATAGTGAAATAACAACAAAAATATAACTTAATCTCAACAAATTAGTTGACCAATAATAATAATAAACGAACAAATGTTATAAATAACAAATATGGCATCAGTTGTTATATAGAATATAAATTTGTTTTGTACTAAACTAAAATATAAAAAAGAGGCATAGAGGTAAATCTTATACTTACACAGTCAGTTTACCTTGGTTTTAGAATTAGTGAATTTGCGATTTCAACATTATTAATTTTATTAGATTTAAGATAGGTTTGGGGTTTAGTTCTAAATAATAAACACCTTTTACGTTGAAGCAATGTTTCGCTATAATTTTGGTTTTGTTGAACTTTGCTGTGCAAATATTAGTCTCTCAGAATTTTGTTGAAAATATTTAGTCGATGATTAGTCATTTATCTCTTAAAAGAGTGTTTGTTTTGCCTATGTGGCCTCTGGAACAAAATTTACAGGTAAAATAAAAGTACAATATACTGGGACACTGCATGGCACGTTGCGTTCTGTGACTCGGTCAGCTGATATAATATTGCCTATCTAAAAAATAAATGATTTTACTTTAAATTGCTTTAAAAAATATTTATGTATTGTAAGCCTATTTCGGAATATATATATATATATATATATATATATATATATATATATATGTTTTTATTCTTCTGTCTAAGTATATGAAAATGCGTCCACATTTGTCCACTGGGTTTTGTGTGATTAAGTATAAAAATTCCAAATATCCAAGCATTTCCACAAGCTTTCGAATTTATTATGAATAGGATTACAACTGAAATATAATAAATACAACTGGTAGCTGGTAGTTGGTTTTTCGTTAAAAAAGATAAATCTTTTAACATAATTGGAGATATTTTGAAATTCAAGTAGTTTTAGAAACCTTGGATACAAGAATATGGACTGTACTTTAATATGATTTTGTATATGCTATACAAAAGTTATTATCCATATACAGTTGCTATTAAACAAGAATATGGGTATACACTACTGTACCGTTATTATAATACATATTATTTATAAAGTCTGGAGCTAATTTTCTATAAATCAGAACAACTTTTCGGAAATACTTAATTTATTCCGAAATTTAAATTTCACTCAAAATTTAACAAAGTTTTACAAAATCTTGATTTGCTTTTCTTCAAAATTTCTCTCAATCGGTCAAATCTAATTTAGAGTCTGATCAAAATTAAAAATGAAACTAAAAAGGTATACTTCACCAAAAAGGTTTAAATTAACAAAATAAAATAAAAGGTTCTTTTCTCAAAATATTCAAAATCAAAATTACACAATGCTTGATGTAAACTTTAGGATCAAAGTCTAATTTACAATACTTCAAAAGTTGAATTAATTATCAGACTCTGTTATATGGCAAAATTTAGAAAATTTAACACAACAGTATAAAACAAAAGATGTTAAACTAAACGCTGGTACGGGACTTACTACTTTGAAGACTATGGAGGCTAAAAAACTATTACGCACTAAAGGAAAAAAAGAAATTCAAAACTTGACTTAAAACACACCGGGTAAAAATTAACTCTATATCCCAAATGTATAGGAATAGAGGAAGTACTATGGCTTCTGAACTGCACGTGTAGACGCTCTGCACTCGACTTGAAGACTACTCCTCCCTCTTCAAACCAACCGGCTCGGGAACCTATCTCCGTTGACATCTCTAACAGCTGGAGAGGTCAAACCAACAAAATAATGTCCACGTACCACGTCTAGTTAACAAAGAGCGATTCAGCAGAATGTTTATAACTACGGTACACTACCATTTTACATTTTCAAACTTCGAACAAACATTTCGTACCTCTTTCCCTAATTTCTGTAATGTGTCAAGCAGATAGGAATTACTATCTCTTAAGAAAATAGGCGTCACAGTTTTTAAATACTCCGATTTGTAATAAGACCTGAAATATGACGCGAATGGAGATTATTTGTTATAGTAATCTCTATTTAACAAAAATGTCTGTTTTTATACAAATTATAGGTTACATGGATGAGTTTATATGTAAACAATACAAAAACCCAATAAAGAGTACGAATCAGTGTCCTCCTCTCAGAACGGTTCTTATTCATGCACAATCCTAAACAGCCGTTTATTTTGACATATATTTTTAAAATTTTTGCAATTTTTTTGAGATTAAGTATTTAGGCTACGATTTAAAAAATATTTACTATACGGAGAAAATTGATAAGACCATAGGAATAAAATATCTCCAAAAATAAAGAAAACTGTAACAGCTTCCAATTTAGGTTAGATGTTTTTATATTTTAGATAGGTTTAACAGTCTAGTTTTCCAATTTTATAATTGTGTTATATATTGCTTGGCGTTGATTGGAAAAGGTTAAATGACTCATACAACTATATACGAGTCGTATTTCAATAAAACTGAACGACTAAGTAATATCGTTGAAACCCAACAACACCCCGTTTGGGACAACAGCCTTATGGGATACCTACATTTCCCTTATTGTGTAAAATGTATTGGTATAATTATTAGTATTAAACAAAGAAAGAAAAACCTAAAAGAATTGTAACCTACTTTTTATATTTTATTACTCTAATGCACACGTACTGATTGGAAATAAAATAAGTAGAATACATGTTTTTGTATTTGTTATTTGTTGCTATTGTAAGTAAGTTATGTCATGGTATTATTAATTTTATGCACTGGCAATAATATTTGTTTGTAATATTCAGTTTATTATTTTGGGAAAATAAATTATTTATTATTGTATTAACAGATTGTTTTCACAGACTACTTCATCGCTTCTATTTATATAGTCGTTAACGTGTTCAACTTGGACATACGTTCTATCTGTGTTCCCTTACCGTATTCAACCCTCGATATTAAGCTCTTTATAACTTGATTTAAATAAAAGGCCATGATAAATTGTGATTTTAATTTAAAATATACGTAACAGGCTGTCTCAAAATATGTAGTACAATATGGTACGAAAATTCACATCTTTTAAATTTGGAGTAACAATGCCCATGCGTTTCAAATGTGATTTGACAAAAGTTTGTTGATTATACAGAAATTCCTAGAACAATATTATCAACAAACTGATAGACGAGTCGTATTAAATATGTGCAGTTCAGCTAACTAAAGGGCATGATATGAATGATCATTATGTAACTATCATCAATGAAACAGATGACGTTGGGAAGTGTTGGGAAATGAAAGCAACACATTTTAAAACTTAAAATCTAATTTACATTACAAAACAACTAACAATAAATAATATGCACAATAAGTTAAAATCCTGCCATTGCAAATACGACTGTCTCCTGAGGACCGCCAGGTGGGTGAGAGGGGGGGATGCCCGGAGAGAGACTATTTGCCGTCATAGAGGGTCGATCACGGACTCTTGGCAGGAACAGTCTTCAAGGGCTTTGCGGGGTCTACTTCGTTCACGGGCTGGGCTGGGGCTACCTCCACGGGCTTCTCCGCCTCGGGCACCACTCCCTCCTTCCTGACTCCATCCTCCACTTTCACGGGTTCTACGGGCTTCACCGCCTCCACAGGCTTGGCGGGCACTTCTACTTCGGGCTGAGCTTCCTCGACGACGGGGACACCCTCCGCCGACTTCTCCGACTCTTCATCCACAACGTTGTCCGCAGGCTCGGCGATCTGGCAGTCAGTCTGGTCCGTCTTCACGAAGAAGGTTCTGCCGATCTTGTATTTGTCCAGGACAGCGTAGGCCATCTGCAGCGTGGACACTGAAGGATTCCTCTCCCTCGTCATCACCCAGGCGTTTTCTAAAGAAAAGTTTCTCAGATTTATACAACGTTAACTTTACTTTATACAATATAAGTAGTTAAAAATGTTATCATAAATTGTCATACTAGTATTTAAATGAATAAGTTTATGCACGAAACCAAGATGGAAGACGAATACGTCACGGAAGATTACAATTTTATGCATAAAATAGCAAGGGTTCTAGTAGAGTGTTTATATACGTATCTCTCACTCGTATTGGGTAACGTTGGGAACAAACCTATTTAGTTTTTTATCACCTTAAACATGTGCGCCGTTAACTGAGTAATGATCTTATGCATAACTGTTACGTTATATTATAGATTTTAAAAGGTACATACATAGTACGATGCTCTAAAATCAGTCGGATAGTGATTGACTGGATGTTAATACTGACGGAAAACCGAGGTTTTATAGGTGGCGAGTCACATTTATTAAAATACTATCCTCTCACGTACCTCGAACAAAACTTTCCCTGCAATATCAAAATTTTAATCAAATAATATTTGTGAACAAATAAAATTTATTTGCAGTAGGGCACATTTTTGCAGATGTAGTTCCTGTATACTTCATACAACTTGAAATAGTTTTAACATGATAAATTTATTACCGTAGTAGTCTTCAAAAAATGTTTGTTTGCAAAGAGAGGGTGTTGCACTTACGGGTGTTGAAAAGACCGAGGCCTGAGCAGGACCAGACCACAGAGTAGGTGTCGTAATCGGTGTCCAGAACCGTGTAAGAGGTCTCCACAGGGTCTGGAACATTTCACATTATGAGTCAATTCATCTGTATTTCGTACAAAATTTATTTTACAAAATTTGCAGGATTTTTAATAAAACGCATTTTATCAACTAGCCACTCAGTGTACAAGTAAGTTCAATAACGAGAGTGGCTACCATGACTAGAAGCAGAAGTAACTCACAGGGCAGGGTCGAATACTTGACGCTCAGCTTGGAGTCTGCGCCACCCTTGGGGATGCTACGGATCTCACCGTTCAGGATTCGCTTGATACCAGTTCTGTAACAATGTCAGATTGCTGAACGTCGTTGTGGTTCTTTGTATTCTACAATTATTAACATTTAAACATTTAAATTTGATATAATACTGAAATGTGAAGGCTGCTGGAAAATAGCTTTATCGAATATATTAGATTGCCTGTAAAACTACTATTACTGTAAAACTACTGATTGACTACACTTTATCAACTATCACATTGAGTACATAACTATCGATTATCCGATTGAATGTGCAACTGTATCGACTATCGATTGACTATATAACTTAATCGACTATTCAAATGAATATACAACTTTATCGACTATCGGATTGATTATTTATCACCAATCGAGTATTGGAGTTATAAAAGGTTTAACTTCAACGAAAAAAATGTAAATATAGAAATGTGCCAATGTATTAACAACTACTTGAAGTAACAACTATTTAGCCGCTTTTATACTAACTAAATGATTTTGATGGTACAAAAAATAATTAATAAAATACAAGACATATGTGGTTTTTCGGCCTGATTCTACATGTTTTCAAATACAATTATTCAATAATAATTCCATTAATGATAAAAGTTAAATACTTTGGTATTCAGACACCTGTTTTATAAATGGATAGTTTCAATAAACACTTTATGTCTGTGAGGTAATTAAAACGCGGATTTTAACAACTAAACCTTCAATTCTAAATCAATATAGTCAAAACAATGATTTATTTATAACTAGCGGGCCCGGCGCGCTTTGCTGCGCATTTCAATAATTTTTTGCAAAAGTTGCCCGCGGCTTCGCACGCAATTTCCCGTTGAAAACAGTACACTATATTCACTTATTCTTTTTCTATCACATTCTAAACATTGCTGAGATAATTGATAGTCGTTCCATCGTGAGCCTCTTGGGCGTATTATGAAGGTATGTACCATATTCCTGCCTCTATCTAGCTGTTACCCACGGCTTCGCACGCAAATCTTAAGAACCGAAGTCCTTATATTACTTAGTAAAATTTTTTTTTACTATAATAAATTTTAGATTAAATTAGTTATATCTCCGATGCCACGATTGAGCTTGCTTTGTTGTCTCGATCGAGAGAATATGTACACACGGAGTTTTGAGAACCATACTTCTGTCAAAAAAAACAACTAAGGTTGATTTTATAACATTCTTTATATTTGTAGCCAACGTAAGATAGTAATTATGATATCTGCATTGCTCTTCTGATCAAGCATGAGCATGGTTTATATTAAATAAATATTGCAGTTAAAGGTGAATTTTTACGTCAAATTTGAATTGTATTATCTGGATAGTAAAGTCTATGTTTAACAGTGATTGCAGAAACAGTTTAAACAAAATTTGTCGTTTCTCTTAAAACTATAAGTGTAATATATGTTTACAAAGAACAGCTGATTAAAAATTTGAAAAGACGTTAACATATGTTTGCTGCAATGCATTTCTTATGGGTATTTCTGTAACCATGGGGCGGAATCCTGAATCGGGAAAGGGATGGGCATAGCTTATAAACCTTCTCTGTGGAAAAATACATATACGTACAAATTTTCATCATGATCGGTCCAATAGTTCACGATTCCATAAAGGACAAACATACAAACATTCATTTTTATATATATAGATTTCAAAATTTAAAATAATGACAACAGTATGCATCTTAAGTTTCAAATCGCGTTTTTAATTGCATGGCAGTGGTTTTTAAAGTCTGTTTATAATATAATGTTTCTTCGAACTCAATTTGTATTTTGAATAAAAAATAACTGAAGACCAGTGTTTTGTGTTTACTAAAACATTCGAGATAATTAAATGTGCTATTTAAAATACTCTTATTTAACAATGTATTATTATTGTAAAGTAAAATCTAAATTTTGAAACTAAATATGTTTTGAATTGTTGAAAAATTACTCAGTTTATTGTAGAACAGCGTTATAGTATTGTTAAGTAGTTTTGTAATACAATAATAATGTAATTTCTTTACAATTTATAATAAACATTAGTAACCGACTGTTTATTTGCGTCAACGTTTTAACATGGTGATTATAGATTTGTTATTTAAAACAATGAAATAGATTATAAAGTTTGTTATTGGCGGTTAATATTAACATTCTTGCATATTTAGTTTGACAAGTAATTATGTTAATAAAATAAAAATAACTAATATGGTTTTACTAGAATTAGTAAGACGTTAGTATAGTATATTAAATATATGGTACATATTCGTATATCTCGTTTCAAAATCATATCAATTGGCTAAATTTGTTGAAACTTGATTTGATTAGAAGTATATTGATGTTGTTGATGGACTGTCTAAATACAATTTAATCAATGCAAGGTAACCACCTTAACCATACTTAACCAGTATGGTACATAAATTCTTATACACTGTAAACATTTCTCCCTTTCCTGTTATTTGAGTTAAAATAAAAAAACCTCTAAAGTTAAATGGGAGTAATGGATGCATAAATGAATGAACAACTAATTGAAGTTAAATCGTTTAGTACTGATCGTATTATATTCTTATACGAGGTACAATATAACTGGGTACCGCCAGCCATTTTGTATTAAGCTTCATAAGGACATTATTAAACTTCAAACACGATATGCCCTTATGTTTAACCGTATAATTATTTAACATGTTTGATTTTTTTCAAGGTTTAGTTCACGTCGAAATGCTTTTTGGTTTACCAATATTTTAATTTTGTTATTCCGAAATAAAATATTAATCATTTCTGAACTTCAAGTATTCAATAAGTATAAATTGAACAAGTAAGTAATTCTGGGAAGCATTTGGTTACGTTAAACGTACCTTTAAAATGTGGCACCACCTGTGAGAGCGTAAAAGTGTTTGCAGTATAACATTGTTCTTATAGGGTGAAACTTCTGGAAAGCATTTGGTTACGTTAAACGTACCTTTAAAATGTGGCACCACCTGCGGGAGCGTAAAAGTGTTTGCAGTATAACATTGTTCTTATAGGGTGAAACTTCTGGAAAGCATTTGGTTACGTTAAACGTACCTTTAAAATGTGGCACCACCTGTGAGAGCGTAAAAGTGTTTGCAGTATAACATTGTTCTTATAGGGTGAAACTTCTGGAAAGCATTTGGTTACGTTAAACGTACCTTTAAAATGTGGCACCACCTGCGGGAGCGTAAAAGTGTTTGCAGTATAACATTGTTCTTATAGGGTGAAACTTCTGGAAAGCATTTGGTTACGTTAAACGTACCTTTAAAATGTGGCACCACCTGTGAGAGCGTAAAAGTGTTTGCAGTATAACATTGTTCTTATAGGGTGAAACTTCTGGAAAGCATTTGGTTACGTTAAACGTACCTTTAAAATGTGGCACCACCTGCGGGAGCGTAAAAGTGTTTGTAGTATAACATTGTTCTTATAGGGTGAAACTTCTGGAAAGCATTTGGTTACGTTAAACGTACCTTTAAAATGTGGCACCACCTGCGGGAGCGTAAAAGTGTTTGTAGTATAACATTGTTCTTATAGGGTGAAACTTCTGGAAAGCATTTGGTTACGTTAAACGTACCTTTAAAATGTGGCACCACCTGCGGGAGCGTAAAAGTGTTTGCAGTATAACATTGTTCTTATAGGGTAAAACTCAATGTGTATTAACTACTTAATCTGTGAGAACTCTTACACTTCCAAAAGAGTAGACGGAAAATACAAACTTACAGTCTATTCTGGATCTCGTTGGCGACCAGGATCCTGCCGTCCTTCGCTGCCGTATACTCGGTGCGGACACAGCGGCTGCCCGCCTCCAGCACGGACACGTACCTCTCTGCCTCGTACCATGTCCCCAGGTACTGGAACACGTACACCAGGCTCACTTCATGCTCTCATTATTACGTCGTTACTAATGTTATTAAACCATTCATTATGTAATAACAAGGGCAACAAAGTTGCTTTGTTAGTTACTTGTTAACTAATAAAGCAACAAAGCTTTCATTCCATACAATACGATTTGAGTTGGGATCTTACTGGAGAGTCCTATATAAGTAGCCTACATCTTGTGTTTTCAACAAGCATTACATATTCTTTTTCTTATAAATGAATTCAAATCGATATAGGTTAATACTACGATTTTTACAAATCCAATTTATCTCACCTCAAGATTGAATAATCATAAACATGGTAAAATCAACCCAAAACGTTTTCAAACTAACTACGTTTTCATCATTGTTTATGATTAATTTATAAATGTAATTAAAAATTGTTTTCGTGTTAATAACATTGTATTTAGAAAGGTAATTTAACACGTTATGTTCATAAGTCCATACAAAGTTCTTAAACACATTATATACATTAAATACATTATATTTGTTGATAATATACAGTTAATTATGTTAAACTCTTCTTGAGCTTTAAGCAAAATATATTAATAGTTTATTTTATCTTGTAACACCCAGCGGAATAAAGATTACTCTATATTATACTCTTGGAGTTCATTTGACGTATCTTGAAATTAAGGATTAAAATGTAAGAATTTAATGATAAGACTTATAAAAAATGGATGATCCTTGTATTCATATTTTGATCTGAAGAAGATGTAAACTTACTTAAACAGAATGTAGTCGCCCATTGTAACTCGTTTTCGTTATACATCACATTATTTGTTCATTTACCTCACACACACAAAAATACAAGAATATTTCTAAACTCAATTTTTGCAACAAATTAGGCTCGATATATTTTTTTAACATATGCGTACCTTGAATATTTCAAAATTAACTGTATTATACAAATTTTTAAAAGTTACAATACAACTAAAACTTGTTCACGGATCTCAGCTGCAGCGCCTGCAGTCACACAATGTCTATTACGTACAGTATCTTTATTGAGCGCTTGCACATTGCAGGCGCATTCTAAAATTAGGTTTGTTTTCAGGAGCGAAGCTATTTCCACTATATCATTGTAGACACTATTAAAATGACGAATCAACTGTTTTAGTAAAATCGGGAATAACTGGAAATTTAAATGATATATTCAACTAAATATCTTTAAAATGTAATTTATACATTTGTCAATTCAAGCTAGTTCATGTAGAAAAACAATATTATATATAGTAACTAAAAATACATACAATATAGTAGAATTCTTAAAAATTGAAAAGTAAATACAAACATGTTGGAGGATTTTTACAACAGACTAACCTCAGCATGGCATTTATCATACTCTTATAAATTCTTCATGTATCAAGAAATACTGTAGATCTGTGTGTGAATTTAATGAATTAGAGGAAATGAGAAGTCATTTATAACAATTCTAATCATCAGGTGCCAAGCTTAGGGTATAGTGGTGATGAATTCTGTTTTCCTCCAGTGCTTATTCAATGTCAGTCGTTAAAAAACGACCTACGCGTACAGTTTTCTTCTTTAAGAACAGTATTAAATCTCATTCACTTTTAAGCTTTAATTTTTGTTCGTAGCGTTATATGGTACATCCCATTTAAAAATACAATTCATAAGCATCAAAATGAGTTTTAGTTTTTGAAAATTTTGAAAATTTTAATATTTAAACTATAAAGTACAAAAGAATTTGTAATTTTGTTTACATAAAATGTTTAAAAATCTAAAAAAATACTAAAAAGCGTTTGGAAGCGTATTGATTATACAGTATATTTAAAATGAGACATCTTCCATAATTTACGACTAAAAATAAGGACGTAAAAGTGCATGAGATTTTATATTGTACTTATGAGACTACAATCAAGATGGCCGCCAGTACTACCGGCTCTTACAGTCCCCACTACCCCACAGGTGCGCGGACTTAAATGTATTTTCTCTCTAGATTACTTTAAGATATTTGAATCCAAATTTACAGTATTTTCTCATAATCTACCTTCTTAATCCATTATTTTGGAAATTATATTTGGTTTGCCTACTCTTACACTTGGTTCTTATAGCGTGTACAACTGATCAGTGCGTCTGAAGTTGTGCGAGAATGTGTCTGTTACCTTATCCATGTCAAAGTCGGCCTTAGGTAGGTAGTCCGGGCACCAGCCGAAGGCCGGGACCTGCGCCCTCACCACGGCCACAGCTCCCAGCAGCACGGTCAGTGTCCTCAGATTCGTCATCCTGAACAAACACAGGAGTCAACTCATAAGTAGCTTCTCTTCAACCCCGTTATGAGGTACGAAGTAACGCATTTTTAGAAATAATATTTTGCAATAAGGTTGCAATATAGTTTTGTTTCACAAAATATTCAAGAAAACTATTACCAAATGTTTACAAAAATATTACAGTTTATAAATTGAATTTGATAACAAAACTTACTACAATCGATTCATTATTGATAAGATGAGAAAGAGCTTTATAGACATATAGCAGAGTTCATCACCTAATAGATATAAAAACTATATAGATGGCTAAATATTATCACTATCATTAATATTGAATTTCCATTCCTTCTGTAAACGAAAAATAACAAATATTATAGTTTTATATGGCGATTTTTGTTAGTACTTGAAACTTACAAGGCAAATATAGAAGATAATCACAGTTTTAGTAAATCAAGGGATTTAGAAAACTGTTTTATATCATGAATATAAAATTTAACGATTAATTTATCATCATATAATTTGTCACACCACGCCTGGTGTGTAATATTGTCATCTTCATATTAAACAATAAGATAAAATATAAAGTTTTAGTGTTTATAGCACTAATAATATTCACTAATTTTGAAAGCAGAGCTTACAGGTGGTCTTTGCAGACTAGAGAAAACTTTTGACCTGAACTAGGATTTAGGATTTGTAAAAATATATTGAAATACAAAAGTTATCAGTTTAAATGTGTACGATTCCTAGACACGGCCAATGTATCTTGATTGTAAACACCACTCAAAAACTAACAATGGAAATTAGTTTATATATAAAAATACCAATACAATATCACTATAAACCGTACATTTTTATATTATGCTGTACGTATAGAACAAATCAATCCACTAATTTCTTTCTCTACGAATATTTTTATATTAGCACTACAGTTATTTCACATACAGGGTTGGTAAAGCTAACAATAGAAGATAGGATGGCGACCGGACGAACTAATGTACACTCACCTGAGAGCGAGACGAGTATGGCGGGGCGACCGGGTCACGGGCTTATATACCGGTCTAGCCGCCGGCTGTCACTGCAGCTCTACATGTGTCTGCACGGCCAGCCGTGGTCGTGGTACGCATGTAAACACGCAGCTCCTCAACTGTCTGGCAGAGGCCTAACAGATTTCTGGTTCACCATGTACCAAGTTAGCACATCTAAAACAGCCCCTGTGTGTTTGCTTGTCAGTACTACATGTGTCTGCACGGCTGGCACGTGGTCGTGGTACGCATGTAAACACGCAGCTCCTCAACTGTCTGGCAGAGGCCTAACAGATTTCTGGTTCACCATGTACCAAGTTATCACATCTAAAACAGCCCCTGTGTGTTTGCTTGTCAGTACTACATGTGTCTGCACGGCCAGCCGTGGTCGTGGTACGCATGTAAACACGCAGCTCCTCAACTGTCTGGCAGAGGCCTAACAGATTTCTGGTTCACCATGTACCAAGTTAGCACATCTCAAACAGCCCCTGTGTGTTTGATTGTCAGTACTACATGTGTCTGCACGGCTGGCACGTGGTCGTGGTACGCATGTAAACACGTAGCTCCTCAACTGTCTGGCAGAGGCCTAACAGATTTCTGGTTCACCATGTACCAAGTTATCACACCTGATAACAGCCCCTGTGAGTTTGCTTGTCAACATTACATGTGTCTGCACGGCTGGCACGTGGTCGTGGTACGTATGTAAACACGCAACTCCTCCACTGTCTGGCAGAGGCCTAACAGATTTCTGGTTCACCATGTACCAAGTTAGCACACCTGATAACAGCCCCTGTGAGTTTGCTGTCAGCTCTACATGTGTCTGCATAGCCGGCCGTGATCTTGGTACGCATGTAAACACGTAGCTCCTCAACTGTCTGGCAGAGGCCTAACAGATTTGTGGTTCACCATGTACCAAGTTAGCACACCTGATAACAGCCCCTGTGAGTTTGCTGTCAGCTCTACATGTGTCTGCATAGCCGGCCGTGATCTTGGTACGCATGTAAACACGTAGCTCCTCAACTGTCCTGGCAGAGGCCTAACAGATTTGTGGTTCACCATGTACCAAGTTAGCACACCTGATAACAGCCCCTGTGAGTTTGCTTGTCAGTACTACATGTGTCTGCACGGCTGGCATGTGGTCGTTGGTACGTATGTAAACACGCAACTCCTCCACTGTCTGGCAGAGGCCTAACAGATTTCTGGTTCACCATGTACCAAGTTATCACACCTGATAACAGCCCCTGTGAGTTTGCTTGTCAACATTACATGTGTCTGCATGGCTGGCACGTGGTCGTGGTACGTATGTAAACACGCAACTCCTCCACTGTCTGGCAGAGGCCTAACAGATTTCTGGTTCACCATGTACCAAGTTAGCACACCTGATAACAGCCCCTGTGAGTTTGCTGTCATCTCTACATGTGTCTGCATAGCCGGCCGTGATCTTGGTACGCATGTAAACACGTAGCTCCTCAACTGTCTGGCAGAGGCCTAACAGATTTCTGGTTCACCATGTACCAAGTTAGCACACCTGAGAACAGCCCCTGTGTGTTTGCTTGTCAGCTCTACATGTGTCTGCACGGCCGGCCGTAGTCGTGGTACACACAGCTCCTTAATTGTCTGTCAGACGTATAACAGATTACTGGTTCACAATGTACCAAGTTAGCACATCTGGGAACAGTCTCTGTGTGTTTGCTTGTCAAGGAACAATGGAATCAATTCCATTAATACCGTGAGGCTAAGGCAGAATCCGTTAGTTTCCCTTCATCATCTCTCAGTGAATCATCATAAAGCTGTGTTGACGACAGTCCTGTTTGTTACTTAATATTTATTATCTTTTGGTACAGCCTTAAACTTTGTTTCCAACACACTCAATCGCTACTATAATTTCTTTGTTTATTTTTTCTTTATGTGACTTTTCAAAATGAAGTTTGTATACTAAAGGAGCAAATGGCAGCATAAGGATAATATTAATGCTGAAATATGTTTGGTTCATTGAGAGGTGAAGTGCATGAGGTGTTTCTGCTACACTTAACATAATATTCATAGGTACTGTATAAACAAATCCCAAATGTATAGCTAATGTACTAATTTATATTTGTAAATAGCATTAAGGTGTGATTACTTAAGATAAAAATACGGTTAAAGAATTACAATTCTTGCAATAAACAGAATTTTGAAATGTTTTTGTCTCTGCTTTCTGAAGCAAAAAAGAAATGCTCCTCAATAATTGTTAGTATTTTATACTTAACAGGCCACTGTTGACAAGCTTTCAACGGGACAAAGAGCTCTTTCTTCGAGTTCAGGGTGAGAAGGATATCATTAAGTTTTCTTTCTACTGTAAATTGTACACCAAGATGTTATGGTGGTACAAATAAACATGACTCCTAAATAGAATACAAAATATATTAGTAGTATATATATTTATATATATTAGTAGTAGTATATTATGCGATGTATATATATATATATGTTTTGGTCAACAATATGACCCCAATGCTCGGGATTAAAGGTTAATCTGTGGTTGGAGTATTCTTATCGGAAGTACTTCTCTCTCTCTCTCTCTCTCTCTCTCTCTCTCTCTCTCTCTCTCTGGAAAAATGTTTAAACTTAACTCATATATAGAGAGAGAGAGAGAGAGAGAGAGAGAGAGAGAGAGAAGTACCCGATGGAGTGTGAGTTAAGTTTAAACATTTTTCTACCAGATCAGAGAGTGATGCCCGAGCATTGGGGCTCATTTGTTGACCAAACATCGCACAATGCTCAAATATGTTTATCCGTTTCTTGGTTCTTCCTGTAAGAATACTCCAACCACAGATTAACCTTTAATAAATTTCGTTACTGGCTCTGATACCCAATAGCGAATTCTGCCTTTCCATCAACTAGCATCATGTCAGCCGTCATCCGGCATCACCACAAGATCCTGACATATTTCTTAGAGAGGTGGAGTAATACACTTTTACATATACAGATTTGGTAATAACTCAAATTAAAATATTATAGTTCCAAGTGTTGCCTTGACGATCGCTGGATATCATTAATCAATAAATGTCTATTCGCAGAGTTAAAATAACCTTTTCAATAATAAATGGCTAGCCTGTATGAACATAGTTTGATAGTGTTTACAAATATAAGCGAAATATCGCAGATACATCTCAAGAAGCCGATAAGGTTAAAGGTGTAAGGCGGTTATATTTTGTCTATGAATACTGCTTTGAGGGAGAGCGTAAATTTGGACTAAGATAGAGGGTCAGGGTGTGATTTATTTGCAATTTAATGATGATTTTCTATTGTTTGGCATGCACTCTGTATCCCTGGTTTAATACTTTGCACATGCAAGCTTATGTAAGTATTCATCTCTGTAGTTACATCAAATTGAACAGAGAATGAAATGGTTCGAAATTGTCATTGCCCATTCATAATACGTAGTAGAGAGTAACTATGTACAAAATACATCGGAAGTAGTTTTGGGCAAAACAGAATTACATTTTGTGGTTTTACTCATGGGGAGCCAGAATGTCACACCGCTTTTAGTGGCACAAGATATGTTCACTCTCTTTTGAAGCCTGCACAATACAACAATTCACTCATGCGTGTTCGGACCAACTATTGCCAACAAGAGTATTCAAGACAATAAGATTTTTTAATATCTGAGACGTTTTAACAGTGTCGGATATGCAGCTCACTTAATGAAGCATCATGTGGTAGCATCAAACTAGTGACGCAATATGGGACGCGATGATTGCTATTTTATGTGACCGTGAAGTGTGGACCGTATTAGAGGAATACCGTTTATTGTTTGACACTGGAGGGATCCCGCGCCGTAGGCCCAGTATGGACTGTGACCTGTTGTCACTGTGATAGTAAATAGTAAATCCGTGAAGAATAGTTTAGTTTTCATTAAGTCTAGTTTTTTATGAACATACAGTGATGAGGAAACAACATCTAGTTGCGAATACTGCAGTCTACTAGTAACAGAAGTTATTGCAACACAACAGAGTCAAGCAACGTCGAGTGAGACTGCTCCTTAGCTGGTCTGAGCTGCGAAGACCTTAGGGGATTTGCTCGTCTGTCCACCTGTCCACGAGTTGATGTCGATAGGAATTAAAGGAGTCAGTATTTTGGGTATCGTATTTCTTTTACTCTCCTATTTATATCCCTAATTTTAAACTATGTGCTATAAATTTGCAATAAGATTGCGTTACTATAAACTTGAAGTAAAATGGACTATAATATAAATACAAGTTATTTTAGTGTGCAATACACTTTTAGAGTGAGTTAGAATTTTTGTTAAAGTTTTGTCGAATACCACAGTTTGTTTAGTATGGAATTTGTTACAACTGTTGGACAGCTACTGAGTCTTACAAATTTTGACATGAAATTTTAATAAGAATTCCTAATGTACTTTTTATATGTTTGATAAGGGATAAATATTTAATTTATTAATTTCTGATAATTTCAAAGCAAAACATAAATTATTAAACAAGTTTTTAGTAGCATTCTGTTCCCTTTTATTCACTTAATTTGAATATTTTGAAAGCAGTAGCAGATGGTATACAATTATATTTACGCAAGCAATAAAATTGTTTTAAAATTGTTTGGTATCTTGTACATTCGTTGGAGAATGTACTATATTCAAAATCATGGGGCATTCTTAAGATCCCATTAATGAAACCCAACCAAATTCCCTTAAATCCCGGTATCGTAAAAAAATTAATAAATGTATTTAAAGTCTGCAGCAGATGTTTCCATAACACATCATGAGCGATATTTAAAAATGTATTTTGGGAATTTGCTTGAACGTTTTTAAATATATTTTTGAATTTGCCAAGATTTCATTCAGTACCTGTATGCCAACAGAATGTTAAAAACTGAGACCTTGAAGAAGAAAGTGTAGTTATTCTATTAACAACTTATTTCTTTTCAGTGATTTTCAAAATCAATACATGTCATTAATCTGCATTGTTATAAAGGTGGCTGTATATTAAAGGCTGCATTTGACTCTGGGGGTGATATTATTTGCATTTGAACTTGGTCCTGGTGTTGGAGAACTGAGTGTTATTGAATCGGAACAAATATTCTATTTGAGAAGTGAACATTATACTTACTTTTGCAAGTTATTTTTATGTTGTATACACTGACTAATGGAATAACGCAGTATTTTTGGCATACAAATTTTATTGGATGTTGATACGAAAGTTTAAAGACGCATTTAAATTGAGACTAGCGTTTCACACTTAATCGAAGTGCTATAAACTCATTTTGAATAGAATGTCAAATTTCGCTTCTGCCCTAAAACATTTATTATTAGACGCTAATATTATAATTCTTTTTCTTTCTGAGGTTCTAAAGGTCTGGACTAACGGAAGTTAAAGGTGACCTGATTTCAAGATCCAGATTCCGTGAATGTTCAGATTCAGTGATCAATAAACGAGTTCAATTCACTTTAAATTTTTAAGTCAGCAGTATTTAAATTTTACAACCATAATTTACATTCAAATCAGAAATGAGTTCTTAGAGATTATGTTAACACTGGGAATTGCTGCATGTTTATGTAGCATGTAGAAAGTAGCAATTGTAGACCTCGCTTAGCATTAGCGTACCCAGCTGTTTGATGAGTTCCGTTTGGAAGTCAATTAGCATAGAGAACACAGAGTGAGCGGTTAGGCGGGGTATTGGCGCTGGAGGAGAGAGTCGAGCTGCTAATCTCGGGGTGACGACAAAGGTTTCCTCGAAAAGAAACCCTCCGGCCAACGACCAGGCTTTCAACTTGTTTTTTCTTTGCTTTCATAATAAAATTGTTTTATAACTATGTCACTTTTTAAGCCCATTTAATTTTTTAAAATTTAAATTGCCCCTTCACACAGGCTTGGCCTTGGAGGTTCAACTTGATTTTCTTTTCAAGCTTTTTTATGTTTTTATATCATTGTTACAATAGTATATTGCATTGTACTGGTCAGACTTGGCATTTAGATTAAGTTAAGTTTGTACTATTGTAATTGTTATCCAGCTCTTGTCATGCTTGTTTGGGAAAATAAATATATTATTATTATTATTAATTTGAAATTGTAACCCCATTAAATTTACGAAAAAATGTTATTACAATAGTAACTTTCACGTTTTAAATTAATCAAAAAATTTATGTATCCTATTATTAATAAGAATATTGGATTAATTTCCTTTAAAAGAAAAGAAAGTAATCCGAAAGCTGAATTGAATTTTCAGAACTCGTAACGTGTAATTGATTACGCTAAAACAAAATATTACTTGCAAGGAATGCCCATTTTTATTTGATCTGCTAAAATTGAATTTAAGGTACATAACCTGCAATTGTTTGAACCTTTTACATAGTGCATCCCCGGTAGGATCTTGTCAGTAATACTCAGATTCTGTTCACCGAGTGGAGAAAGAAGGAAATTATGTTAGGAACCTTTGCTGGCTATCATTTATTGTTTGTGAATAAAATTATAGCCCAAACTTAACTATCTTATCTAGATTTATTTCATTTTTGCTAAATTTGTTCTAATTAAATTGTACGAGTTATTAGCAGACTGTGTATGTACTAAACTTTCATAAACAAAGGTACTTAACAACAAAAATAACAATTGACAGGTGGGCCCAACGGGCTTTCTTAAAATTATGCCATTGTGTGTCCGTCTGTCTTGAGTGAAAGGTCCTGGAAACTTAAAACTTGGTACTTAGCCCTTGGTCTAAGGTAGAAGTGAAATATTGATTTTGAGTTATAAGGGTCTAAAGTATAGGTAAAATTACAATTATTGCGACATTTTTACATTTGTATTATAGGCCACCATGATATAAACGAAAAAATATTATAACAAACAAATTGGTAAACAAACCACAAACATATTTTTTCTTCTCTAATTGTTAGCTGTAGGCTAATAGGCTTTGGGAAACCCCATGCCACCTCAACGAACTATTTGATTCTTGACGTAGGAGTCTTGTAAGGATATAGTATAACTTCTCGCCAAGGGTCCATCAGGCATTCCTAATCCGAAATGGAGGACTTTGGATGAAGCACCTTATCCAGACAAATATCGCATTTCACCATGTGGCATAGTATCACATATGATGAAGTTGCTTAGTAACATAATAAATAAATCAAATTCGTTATCTATTAACTGATACTACAGAAACATTGGTGGCGCCAAAACATGATCTCTTGCATGTGAGTGTGCATCACTAAAATATGACTGACGCACAAGACATGATGGATATCCCAGTTGAACGAGTATTGTTGGATGTGATGTGACTTCACCAGCAGGACAACAATGGCCGAGTTGAGCCTAGCAATCGTGCCGATTATTACTTCGTATCTTAAACTATCGGTTCTTTTTATTGTATACATGTTTTCTTATTAGTGGGTTTGCATTGTACTGTTGCTAAAAAATAATCAATAAATTAGGTTTTGAAAGGAATACAGGCTTTTGGAAATTTGCTATAGTTAATGTTAAAAAAATAAAACACTGTGCTCTACGTATATTGATGACCATTAGATGGCAAAGTGTTCAAAAACCTGTCATCCAACCAAATCATCCAACGTCAATATCCGACATTCTGTTTAAAAAAACTTTGAACAAACAATTAGGTCTTGAAGTATAACCTAAAAAAAACCTTGAGTTACACCTTTTTTATATTGAAAAGTCTGAAAATATGTTGTTAAGATAGTCTCTTTTGTACTATATTCACTTTTTCTGAATGGCAACTTCACTGTGAGGTACTGGACAGCAAATTGTTTTCCTCAAACTCTGGAAATTAGTTTTTTTTATTCCCTACATGGATCACAAGTTTGTTTTATTCCGTGAAATACGGAATACCGGTTTACTTTTATTATATATAAGCATCGATAATTTTCTGTCTGTGTAGTGCATGTAAATTAGGTTTATTTAAAGTTAAGTATTTCAGTGGTAAATCAGGGGTCAGCGGAAAGTTAATACACAATATATGAACAGCTTGCAGGGAAAGTTATCTGCATCTGTATGTGTTGTGATGCGTCGCTCCACACCGGCACGTCAAGTATAAAAACGTGAGGTAAACAAGGAATTGGAGGAGCGGGGGGAGATTCCACGAAATGAAAAGCGAGTTTATGACGGCTATAGGCCGGGCGAGGCGAGGCGAGGCTAGTGACCGAGGTTGGCCCCTTGAACTTGCCGAGAACTGACCGGGAGAGCGAGCGGGCGAGTGGCTCTGTAGTAACGGCACCGGCGTGGGTGGGTGGGGCCACTCACTACACATAACTCGCCAACTGTGTCACCGACTGTGGGGTCTAGGCCAAGTGTACCAGGAACAACAGACCTGAGGTTGTGTCTTGACCGGCATCGGCAACTCGTATGTAAAATACTACCCGCGGTGTCAACCTCTGTGAGTTACAACACATTTGGGTCATCGGCACAATGTACTTTACACAGGCGAAACACTAAATTGACTTGTAGGCACCGTAAAAAGACTGTTGTATAATACATACATAGTCTTTTCTGCTTAGTTAGAAGAAGTACGATTTTGTGACAACTGAAATATTAATAATGCATTTCCCATTGGATTGACATGTACTTATCTTCGGGATAGAAAAAAAACGGTTTATAACAATAAGTTCAGGAAATCTTATATGCATTATAAAACAACTTTATCCATAAATAAGTGAGTTGTTTAAGTTTTTAAAGTTTGAATGTAAATCATACTGAAACAAAAAGGATATCCTAGTTGGCCAAAAAACCTAGCCGAGATATTTATAAAATAGATTGTTGTATAGAATTTCAATTTTTTTAAAATATTTTATGGGGCAGTTATCGTTTCGACAAGCCGCGTTATATATCATATATTGGGGAATCTATATACGGTACCTATACTTTGGAAAGGAGGTGGTTTTCGGCTATGTTCCGTCTCTCCACCCCCACCCCCCCCCCACCAAACAGTAATTTTGGACCACTTTCCTAAATAGAGGTACTGTATCTGTTATATTATAATACCACAAAGAACTTTGTTTTTTATAACACTAGGAAACAAAAAAATAACTTTTTTTGTTCAATTATATACAATTTTATACCGATTTACAGCAGTTTTCATCTGGATTTGGTAGATTAAAAGGTGGTTGCAGAGGATTTTGTTGAATATTTTGTTTTTGTGGGTGAGCAAATTAATAGTCAGCATGAACTCTTGAACTACATTTTCGTTTATATATTTCTCCCATACTTAAAATATTTTGGTGGAAAGTTCTCCATATTTGCCACTTACATCCCCTACGTTTTGTGGGGGAAATCCAAATGGGAATGAAAGCAATGCGTTTTGAGAGACATTCTGAAGCCAAATTCACTGCATTCTGTCAGCAGTTTGTTCACACATGCCTCACGGTTGTCGGCTTTATGGTTTCTCAAAAAATTGTTAAACCCTTTTTTCAAACATATTCAGAATTTTATCTAAATCTTTAATTTTGTTCTCGAAATTGCCATATTTAATCAACTGCCTTATCTGTGGATCTACAAAGATGTCTTATTTTATCCAGGCATTATTCTGTTTGGGAAACAAATCCTCAAAATCCCATATTCAACTTACATTGGAACCCTTATCAACTAAGTTCCAAGTTTAAGGAATGGCCACAGAAGTTCCACTTGTTTTTCCATAAGTTTAAATCACGGAAGGAGATAGTTAAGATCTTTTTTAGTTAGTAAATGAGGCTCAGTTAAATCAAAACTAGAATTTTGTATATCTTCAATTTCTTCTTGTTATTTTTCAAACATATTCTTTCCCTGGCCGTGAAGGAGAGGTTATCGGTAGATCTGAACAGTACGGGACAGGTCAATTAGCTGAGGAGAATACTATGTAACCGCAACCTCACAAAAATAAAGTGGCCAGTTTAGTAGTAGCCTATACCGAACACTGAGTATATCTGATCTTGTGAGTAAGTTGATAGGCAGGGCTCCTTATCGCCATCCCACTCAAACTATTCCTTCGTTAATTAACCAATATTGAATACATTTTCGATGTAATATGACTCAAACAAAAGCTTTCAATAGAATATTCAAATTAGTTTTACATGATTATAAATATATATGTTTAATTTACATTTTCTGAAATGACTTCAGCCTAAAAGTTACTATAACATTGTTAGATTAAATTACCCTTGCGTGATTGGAAAGTTATGATTACATTTTTGAATTCTGCTCATAAAAATACATATGATTTTGAGAAATTAATGCATAAGACGAACATGTGTCGTCCAGTGTACTTGATACTAAGAGGAAGCTAATTCTCTTGGTAAACATTTCTTATTGTGAATACACGTGATTCCGCACTAAGCCATCTTAAGTGTAAAATTAATAGCATCTAAAAAGTAAATATACGTATAAGTAAGTACACACATTTGTAACATTCAAACGTATGTCAAATTTATATTAAAGAGACAATTGTAATTTGATATGTTTTTTTATATTTTTAATTTTAATTTTTTCCAACATTTGGTTTGTTTTGTTTTTTATATTTATATTTAGAATGTATTTTATGTTTACTTTAGTGTAAACAAATATGTATAATATGTAACAATATATTTTTAGGATAAATTATTAATTATTAATACAAATAATATACGAGTGTCTAAGTATAATAATTAATTGGCCTATACTAATACATGTAAGTATAAGTGTATCAATTATATTTTCCACAGCACTCGAGGGTTCGGTAACATTCCAGTCCTGTTTGTCTGTCTGCTACACGATATACGAGTGTCTAAGTATAATAATTAATTGGCCTGTACTAATACATGTAAGTATAAGTGTATCAATTATATTTTCCCCAGCACTCGAGGGATCGGTAACATTCCAGTTCTGTTTGTCTGTCTGCTACGCGATATACGAGTGTCTAAGTATAATAATTAATTGGCCTGTACTAATACATGTAAGTATAAGTGTATCAATTATATTTTCCCCAGCACTCGAGGGATCGGTAACATCCCAGTTCTGTTTGTCTGTCTGCTACGCGATATACGAGTGTCTAAGTATAATAATTAATTGGCCTGTACTAATACATGTAAGTATAAATGTATCAATTATATTTTCCCCAGCACTCGAGGGATCGGTAACATTCCAGTTCTGTTTGTCTGTCTGCTACGCGATATACGAGTGTCTAAGTATAATAATTAATTGGCCTGTACTAATGCATGTAAGTATAAATGTATCAATTATATTTTCCCCAGCACTCGAGGGATCGGTAACATTCCAGTTCTGTTTGGCTGTCTGCAACACGATATACGAGTGTCTAAGTATAATAATTAATTGGCCTGTACTAATACATGTAAGTATAAATGTATCAATTATATTTTCCCCAGCACTCGAGGGATCGGTAACATTCCAGTTCTGTTTGTCTGTCTGCAACACGATATACGAGTGTCTAAGTATAATAATTAATTGGCCTGTACTAATACATGTAAGTATAAATGTATCAATTATATTTTCTCCAGCACTCGAGGGATCGGTAACATCCCAGTTCTGCTTGTTTGTCTGCTACACGATATACGAGTGTCTAAGTATAATAATTAATTGGCCTGTACTAATACATGTAAGTATAAATGTATCAATTATATTTTCCCCAGCACTCGAGGGATCGGTAACATTCCAGTTCTGTTTGTTTGTCTGCTACATGATATACGAGTGTCTAAGTATAATAATTATTTGGCCTGTACTAATGCATGTAAGTATAAGTGTATCAATTATATTTTCCCCAGCACTCGAGGGATCGGTAACATTCCAGTTCTGTTTGTCTGTCTGCTACACGATATACGAGTGTCTAAGTATAATAATTAATTGGCCTGTACTAATGCATATAAGTATAAATGTATCAATTATATTTTCCCCAGCACTCGAGGGATTGGTAACATTCCAGTTCTGTTTGTCTGTCTGCTACACGATATACGAGTATTGAGAAGAAACTAACCTACAGACTTGAAATTTTGTATGAACCTTAATTTCCATAGAAGAAATATTAAGTGCTACGATCGTGTCTAGGACTTGGCAATAGCAAACGTTTTAATTTCACTTTACTTCCATCGCAGGTTGGTGTTAAAGTGATCAACAGACTCCCGGAGTGCATCAAAGAATTGGCAACAAAGAAACGTTTCAAAGCTCGATTACGAGATCTTTTAGTGTCAAATGCGTTTTATTCCGTTGATGAGTTCATGGCAAATCGCTGGGAGTGCTAAAATTATTTTGTTAACTCTGTTGCCGAAATGAATAACATTTTGTGATGACAATTGTAAAAGAATGTTTAATTAAAGTTTTGAATGTTTTAACATTCAACTTGTATTAGAATAAGTTAGACGCATGCAATACAATTGTAAAAAATTGTCAAAAATGTCTTATTTTGCTAGGCGAAGTCATTTTACCAGAAACGTGTCATTATTATGAAGAACGAGATCCCAAACAGCGAAGAATCAAAAAAAATATGCTGTATAGCGAAGTAAGAAATGTCATATGGTGAGAAATATTTAACTGAAAAGGAATATTTCATATAGGGAACAATGAAATGTGTCATATAGCGAAGAATAAAATATAGCAATATATAAATCAAATGTGTCATATGGAGAATAGATAAATGTTTAATATAGATAGCGAGAAGTATGAAATGAACTAATGGCGAAAAATGAAATGAGAAATATGTAATGTGTAATATAGTGAAGAAATTTCTAGAAAAAACTAATTTTTTTCAGCAACAATCAATTTGGTTTTAGGAAAGGTTTAAATACTGAAGCAGCATTAAAAAGCTTCATGGATAATGTGTATACAGGAATAAATTCAGGGCAGAAAGTTAGTGGTTTATTTTTAGATATTAAAAAAGCGTTTGATACTGTAGATCACACAATTCTTTTACAAAAGTTATACGGATGTGGTATTCAGGGAAATATTTATTCTGGTTTGTTAGCTATTTAACAAAGAGAAAACAATGTGTCAAAATTAATAATTCTTTTATTGACTTCGGGTTTATACAATGTGGCGTACCTCAAGGGTCCGGTTTAGGCCCAGTACTTTTTATAATCTACATAAATGATCTTTGTGATTCAAATTTAAATGGAAATATTACATCTTTTGCAGACGATACAGCTTTGTCGTATGTAAAAAATAATTGGGATGATGTAGAGCAAGAGATGAATTCAGACCTTAAAGCACTGCAGTGGTGGTTTTCAAAAAATAACATGTTATTAAGCGAAGAGAAAACTAAGTACATCAATTTTAGTTTAAAACAGATCAGCAAATTTTTAGTAATTCAATTTTGTATCGATGTGTCAATTGTTTGTGTAGTAACAATCAGAGCCAACAGAACTGTGCTGTAGTATCCCAGTGCGAAAATTTAAAATATTTAGGAGTCATGCTAGATAGAGAAATCAACTGGAAGACACATATTGAAATTTTTAAACGCAAACTAAACAATATTTTTAGATTTTTTTATTTTTTACAATACATTTGCACCGAAGAAGTGTTAAGAATGCTGTACTTCTCTTTGGTCAATAGTAGGCTTGACTATGGCATATTTTGTTGGGGTGGAGCCTACGAAACAAATCTAAAGCCACTTCTAACTCAACAAAAGAAATTCATAAGGTTGATTAAACGAAAACGAAGACTGGAGAAATCGTTTCCTCTTTTTATTGATTTAAATATGCTTCCCCTTAAATATATGTTTGTTTATAAAGTTTTAAAAATATTTTATGTCATAAGTGGCAATTTACCAGAATTAAAAAATAGTTACAAAAACAAATTAAGAAACCAATACTAGTTCCAAAGCCTAACTTAGCATTTTTTTTCAAATAGTTATTGTTTTTTGGGACCTAAAATGTTTAGTATAATTTCTTCAATTATTAGTTGTGAGAATATAAAGTTATTTTCAAAAACATTAAAAAAGTGGTTATTGGGTTTTGATAAATTAGATTTTCTTCTCTGCATAGATTCCTAGTTAATTAAAGAAGGTAACAGTAAATTTTAGTTTGTATTTATTTAAGTGGATTTTCACTTGCTTTGTAACTGCAGAAGCACACTTTTAATCAATTTTTTTAGGAGCTTATAAAAAAATCAAAGTTTTGTTGAAATTTTCTTTGAGCTGAAAAAGATTTTTGTTATAAAAGGGACCTCTCCACAGGCACTTGCCTCTAGAGGCCCTAGTTATTTTTGAAAATATGTCTTTTAATTTACGAGTGTTTTTTTTAAATTTTATTTACAAGAATGTTAAATTTTTATTTAAGTTTTCTCATTGGATTTGTACATTGTGTATACATTTGGTTGTTTAGGTTACTTTATTGATTTATTACATTGGTATACCATTGTATATAATGTGTTATTGTAATATTTTCAAAAATAAATCATATTCTATTCTATTTTATTCGAATGAAATGTGTAACATATGAGACTATTTTGGCGAGCTCAATTTGATACTTTTTAAATTTAAATACATATTTAAGATACGCTTTATCCACATTCCTCGTTATTTAGCCTGAAGTGGAGGGCTTTCGGAAGAAATCTTTGCACCCTTGTTTCTCGTTGGAACAGAAAGCCTGAAACGATAAAAAAAACAGACATCCTTAACTGGACAACAAATGGTAAAGATCCACCATTGTATCATCTATGGCAGATGTATGTAAGATCCACCATGTATGGCATGTATATTGTTTTCGCATCGACGCAACAAAATGTGTTTCTGTTTCATACAACTTTAGCGTGTGAAAACTCGTATTTGTTTAATAAATTGCAGAATAATGCAATAGAGTTGAAATCTCTCTTTTGTATATTCTCTGAACCTATGTCACAGGCTCGCACATTGTCAGTAAATAAATTATATTTAATTTTTACTGTAAATGCAAAGTTCTTGCAGTGTGTTTATTTCAGCATAGACAAACTGTATACTCAAATTTAATGGTGCCATTCAATATTGTATTTACAATGACTCAGTGGGAATTAACTAACATGTAATGGACGTATGCCAAAAATCCCACACAAATCTCGACTTCCTTCTCCGTTTAACAAGAGATACGAATATCCCTAGAGCGCTCAAGATACTCTATTGTTTGTAGGTTAGATCTACCCTGGAGTACTGCTCAACTGTGGGGTCCACACACCAAGCCACGTTACAAGCAGAGCTGCAGAGTATCCAGGACCGGTTCTTCGGATGGTCGGAGTAAGACTCGGTTATTTAAATGTCCTTGATTTGATACGCCAGTCTTTGACTGTTCATCCACTTGCTATCAGAAGGAATATTCATGACGGAATCTTCTTCTTCAAATTGTTGTTCAAGGTTGTTTTCGATGCTCCGGACCTGCTTGCCTTAGCCCCTTGGGGCAAGTCCCTGGAAGGCAATTGAACTGATTGAAAAATTAAAACTGGCAATTGACATTAAAATATCGATCCGAATAAATTCCGTAGTAGCAATCGACATTTAATATCATAGATCTGACACGCACCTGTTTTGACAGTTCATATAGTGCATAAGACAACACTACTACCACCATTGATATACCATTTTAAACTGTAACACTTAATTTTACCTTTATGCTTTCTGGAATGATAAACTAAGCCAATTTCAGCAAAAGTTCAGAATAGTATTTATTTATTGTAAAGTTAATATAATCAGTGAAATATTTTCTTATCAAAATTTACATAAGAAGAAATTTACTTTTGATTTTTCGAATCCTGCCGCCCTCAACACCACTTTACGCCTGTACACTACGAGCTTACATTTTAGGACACCAAGTAATGATCATTAATTTATTTATTATTTTGCAATGCACATAATTTTCAAAGTTCTGGGTGTCTTTTGGAAACATTTAATGTAAAAATTAAATACATTTTGCTAATTTAAAAAAATGTTCGTGTCCATTATTAAAAAATTTAGTCTTTCATGTATTATTTGTGGGTTTTACAATATATTTATAATTTTGCTTCAAAAGAACTTGGACACCTTATTTGAAGAAACTAGATAACATTAAGAATAAATTGGCTATCTTAGATTCTAATATTTATTATACTATCACACTTCACCAGGTACGTTCCACCACTTAAAAATTAAAAAATAAAGAATTGGTTATTTATTTATTATTTTATAGTGTATATAATTTTGGAAACGTTTAGTGTAAGAATTATATATTGTTTTGTACATTTTTGAAAATAATAGTACCGATACCAACAGATTTAGCCTTTCGTGTACTATTTGTGGTTTGTACAATATATTACATTTTTATTCAAGAGAACCTGGATACCATTATATCGAAAACTATATAAAATGAAAAATAAATAAGCTATCTTACATTTTAATATTTTTTTATAATATTAACTTTTCAAGTTGCAGGCCCCACCACTTTTTAGAAATAAAAAATGACAAAAATGGCAGTTAAATTGTTTTAAAATTATGTATGCATAATGTTGTAAACCATGATTATCTTGTAAAATCATGTATTACACATATAGGTTTAATAATATAAATTTATTTTGTACAACATTTTTAAAGTACGGGTACAAAACAATAAACAATATCCTACCACCTGGAGGAAAAATGACCGCCAGTTCCTGGGTGAGAACCTTGTGACCGCGAAAATCTTGGTGATTGTGTGTGTCTACAATTTGATTTTTTTTGTTAAGGTCTTATAGTGTCACGAACATTTTATTAACGTTTTCCTTAAACTGTAATGTCTTAATACTTTATATATCACATATTTTGTTGTAATTATTGCTATCACTATATTTAAATATATAATATATATATATAATATATATATATATATATAC
Organism: Homalodisca vitripennis; assembly: GCF_021130785.1. Lineage (NCBI taxonomy): Eukaryota > Metazoa > Arthropoda > Insecta > Hemiptera > Cicadellidae > Homalodisca > Homalodisca vitripennis. The sequence continues at coordinate 126,714,433 of NC_060211.1, read as the reverse complement.
TGCATGTTAAAGTTGTTGCAAATAATATATTATTCTTGCCTTTTCATGTTTATATTTTTCTTACACAAGTTTGATTATTGTTGGTCTTTATACGTTATTATTATTGCCGTTACCACTAAATATATACTCTGCTGTTTGTGGCCAGTTTATGTTATATTTATTAGTTTATTAGGTTTCATCTAACCAGTATTATTCACTGTATACCTACTTAGCTATCTTGAACGTTATTGTAATTTATTGAAAATAGTTACCGTATTCGTTGATGTATCAATAAATAATGTGTTATTACGTCGCCGTAATGGAATAAGTTAAATACAGTTAATGCGTTGTATTTAATTTGTACTTTCTAGAAAATGTAAGAGACATTCAAAATGTTATTTATGTCAAATTTAAACACACACAGAATCTGCACAATAAGGACACAGTATAAATAAATACACATAAATAACTGTAGGTAACTAATTTGGTTTTCATCCCACCACACCCATTCTTGTAAGAGCACAATAAAAATGGCTCGATCCATTACTTTACAATAATTGATGTGTTGCCATCAGTAGTGGAAGAAAGTTTTCGTCAAGCAGTGAACACAATTTGAGTTAGTTATATTTATAGATGCGAATAAAAAGGGTTTAAAATTCCCCAACCCATTTATTTATATTAAAAACGAACATTTGTAACATGCTCAGTTTTAACAGTAATGTATCCACCGAGTTTTGTTAAATTTGGTACACAAATGATAGTTTTTTTTTCTGTAAGTCCTTCCTTTGAATGTGATTGAGGAAAGGGGTCACATTATTTGTAAATAAAAAGTTGTGTTGTCATTCAGGAAACCAAAACTTTATTTGAAACATTGAACTATTTTTGCAAACAATTTTAGTTCCTAAACCGAAAACATCGGTTGGATAATTATTTACTCATAGCGTTACTTATATTGTGAACAATATAATGAATTATCAATTTACTGTATGTCATAGTAATGAGTGCAGTCTAACAGGAAGATTCCGTAGAATATGTAGGCTACCCAAGGTCGGCTAAACATCCAAAAAGGAGAGTCCAGACGCTATAAGCACACAATGCTAAGTTTATTATGTGTTGCTAAAACTGGGGTTTTTTCCTGAAAGTGGAAACGTTTTTACAGTTTCTACACAAAGGATTTTTAAATTCAACAAAAATATTTAAATACATTTGACAAAATATGTATTTTTTTTATTAAACATATAAATGTAAAACCAGGAAATTTAGAAAAATAGAGCATGAATCATGAAATCCTAGGTGGGTAGGAAGTAGACCTAGACGCAGCTAATTAAACCCGAAAATTTGGAAACTTTGGCTTTCTCACTTTTACACTTATGAGACATCAAAATTGTAAAAGTTAAAAACAATTAATATCAAACCTATTTACACACCACTTAGTATCCTCTAGTTTCACGTGAGGTATTTTCTGGATTTTAAACCTCTTACTATTCCCTAAAGTATTCTTTGTAGTGGAAATCTGCTTTACCTGATATTTTGTATGCAAAAAGCGCTGAAAACTTTTGATAAAATAAAAAATTGTGATAGTATTAGGATTTTTTATGTCATTTGTTGTATATCAATTTAAAAAGGAGATTCCAGAGATTATTATGAAAAAAGAATCACTAAAAATTACCAAAACTGTTTAACTAAATCCATTCGCACCCCCGATATTTATCCGGTGTAGTTCACAAGAGACTTGGATTTCTGAAATATCAAAACCGTGAAAGCTTCTGGATTTTGGGCGTAACCTTAGATAGCCAAATTTCTAGAAACTCCATTCTACTCTACTAACTCGCTTCGAATGGTGGCTCCTAGCTTCTTCAAGTATCTGGCCACAGAAACCGTAAAACCTCTAGCATTTAGGATGTGTGGTCTTTGGGTAAACCTTAACACTAAGAGCTTCTATGTCTAAAGCTATCAGCCTCTGGGATAAATTTATCCGTAATATTAACTTGTGAATGTTGAGTTTAGCTGCTAGTGCAGCTTCTGAAATCTGATGCTTTTAGAGAAGAGAATCCAGAAATCTGGAATCATGTCGTCTGGAGAAATCCAAAAAAGTCGACAACAAAGAAGTTTTAAATGAACTCTCTACATCATTTTGACTTCAGACACCTAGACTATAAAATATAATGTAATCTGAAATGAATAAGTGGTATCATTATCTCGTCATGTGCACAATTATAGATCTCTTCAGACGTAGATTCTACATTCCAGGAGTCAAGTCTGTGACAGCGTCGTATGTCAGACGCTGCACTCGAGGAAGGTGGACTCCAGCCCAGAAGTCCTTGTTTCTGGAACCACTTGGCCAACGAAAGCATCCTTGGGCCTTAAACCATTTGGCCTTTAAATTATTCCGTCCTTTCGACCTATTAGCTCAAGTGCTTTTTTCGAATCTCATGCGTCTCCGAAAAAGATCTTTGAACCTATATGTCTCATAATAGAAGCCGTTTGTGAATTTAGATTTACATCTTTTAGGTTGCATTTAGCATGGGAATCATGAGGCTCCGAAAGGAAACCTTTGAGCTCTAGTGGCTTAAAAAGCTGATGAACGAAGTTGTCCAGAACCACAGGAACCCATTGGCCCATGGACTCAAACAATGAGGGACCTCGCGGTTAAAGGGGCCCAGAAGAGTGCTAAAAGTAACAATTCCTTTGTTTATAATCCTTACGACAAAAAGAAATGTCCACTAAGTCTATATCTACTACAGATCTCTCAAAATCCAGAGGCTATGTCCAGGGGAGCCAATAAAAAAGGAGCAGTTTTGTTTGTGTGATGTTTGATATGCCAAATGAGTTGGAGATCTAGAGGACAAAAACAGTCCGCATATCTTAGTACCTGAGGTATATGCAATATATACATATTCAATTGTGACTAATTATACAGAAAATACAATAAATTACTAACAGTTAAACTATCGAATAATACTCAACCTATTTTCTAGAATTTTTAATATCGCTTAAAAGTCCCTTTCAAAGTTATCCTAAGGATTTGACCATACCGTCCACAATCTCAGTGAGGTGATAAATAACTGGGCTTCCAATTTCAAGAGCGTGACAGCCGAATGAGAGACCTGAATGTGCAGTGACCTTAGATCTGTGATGGATGGTGGCCGATGGCTGATATCGAGAGAGGAGAGAAGTGAGGGCAATGACTGGGAGGATAACGGGACTGCGCTAATAAGACTTGTTTATCACCGCGGGTCGGCCCGGCTCCGGCCGGCTCTCTGAGACAGGTTTAACGGAGAAGGAGAGGACTGGTCGGTCGGGCTCGCACCGTCAGCATGTACCGACTGGCTAGGACAATGGCACTCTGAGTTGTAGCATATGACGGAGATTTCCTCACAACAACACTGGTGTTATCTTTATACACAGAACTAGGATACAGTAAGTTGTTCATCCTTATTTGTACAGGATTGTTTAGTTGAAAACAACTTTGTGTCTATTAAAATAATCGTGTTTATTTTGCCACCACGGTTTATATTCGTAACAAAAATATCACTTCAAAGAGATGATAATTTATTGCTGGTACAATTTAACAGACTACGAAGATTTCCTAACAAAAAAAACTGTTGCGTTTAACTCCAGTTCACCTTCTCTTAGTGCAGAGTCTGGAATCTGACGATGTCGGACTTGACTCTTGAAATCTGGAGTCATGTTCGTCTGAAGAGATCCAAAAGAAGTCGGCGACGAAGAAGCTCAAAATGAACTCTCTACATAGTTTTGACATTAGGGACACTTAGACTACAAAACATACTATAAGTTTAGTGAAGAGGTATTCTCATTGTCTCATCAGGTGGATGGATAGTGACAAAAGCTAAATTCAACATTCACAGTGAATCAAACATCCCCAACGTTCAGCTACGTTATGGGACAAAACTGTGGTTATCTTTGCACAAAGAGTTAGAAAATAGCAAGTTGTACAAACCTTTTCCGGATGTTTTCAATCGGGAACAAATCCGTCTCTGTATTGATTGATTACTCAATCATATTCTCAACATGTTCTCAATATCGGAATGGAAAACCGTAACACGTGGTGTTCCACAGGGCTCTGTTCTTGGACCCCCTATTGTTCTCACTTTACATTAATGCCGTCACATCTGTTATAAGGCACTCTAAGTTTCATCTTTAGGCCGATGATTTACAAATTTACGTACACTGTTCGCCTGATGAACTGAACACGTTTATGGTTCTACTCAATCAAGACATTGAATCAATTGCTTGTTGGGCAAATAAACATGGGTTGAAATTAAATGAAGACAAAACGCAGGCAATGGTATTGGGAAACCCAAGATTGATCGACCGTTTGGACTTCAACGTTGCACCAAAACTTAAACTCAATAACCACGTACTAAATTTTGAAAACAAACTGAAAAACCTTGGTCTTACTATGAGCTCAAGTCTTAAGTGGAATGACCAGGTTACGGTAACGTGTAATAGAATATTTGCTGGCATTCACAGTTTAAAGCGTTTTGCTTTATATCTACCGTTCAGTGTCAAGGTTATGCTGGTTAAAACTCTCATACTGCCACACTTCAACTACTGTGACGCTGTGATCAGTGACATGACTGTTGAGCTTTCGGACAGGCTTCAACGTGCTCAAAACTATTGTATCAGATTTATTTTCAATCTCAGACGTTATGAGCATGTGACTCCATTTTTCAAACAGCTATCGCTTCTGAAACTTCAACAACTTAGCCAACTTCACATTCTTTCAACTCTACATTCAGTTATCAAAAACAAGTCACCTGTTTACCTGTCCGAACATTTCAAATTTATTTCCGATATAAGTGAGCGACCTACGAGAAGGGGATGCACCTTACTGTCAGTTCCTGTTCATCGATCGAACTTCTTCAGTAAGTCGTTCACTGTTCAGGCATGTCGCCTCTGGAACTCTCTTCCTGATGATATACATATTATAGAAGGTCGAGATCGTTTTGGGGCAAAGGTCAAGGACTTGTCGCTGGCCGGTCTGTAGGGGTGACGGGTGGCGGTGCTCGTGGCGTGCTTGTGGTCAGGCTGTGTGTTTGAGAGAATGAATGTAGTAATAACGAGAAATTCTTTAAAAAGTAATCTGTTAATTTAAGTTTTAATTTAACTTTGTTTGAATTTTTCTACATATCAAGGTGATAAGTTTTATTTTTAATTATTAAATAGTATGTATATATTTTGGTTAATTTTTAAGCATTTATTATATTTTGAAATTTGTTATTAGTTAAGATCATTCACTGTAAATATATCTGTATATTATGTGAGGTTGAGTGGTACAGAGAGCGCTAACTAGCCCTAACTCCGCCTCTTAAATAAAGGCATATATTTCATTTCATTTGATGTTTAGATTGATGACAAATTTTCACAATATTTAAATAGATATTAATTTCATTGCCGGTACGATTGAATGGGTGAATTGTATACGATATCCCCCCCCCCCACGATATAAATTTCAAACCATCCCAAAGTTACTTACAGTAATTAATACAACACTCTTGAAAATTCAGTTCACTAAATAAACTTCATAACATAACTAATCATTGTGTACAGAGTACGCAATAAGACGTAAACTATGATTGACTAAAGATTTATATTTTGGAACAAATCTAATAACATATATATAAAGCTAACGACCATTTTGTAAAAGTTTTGTAGCATTTTTCTTTTTTGTTTTTAAATTACCACTGTATTTAAATAATGAATTCAGGAAAGGGATTGAGAAATTTTCGTTCCTTCGAAGTATATAATTTTATAAAATAGATATAGATCAAAAGAAGATATAGATTAGGGAAATTTTACACATACTTTTATACTTTTTCAGGATTTCCAGGAAAATAATTTCAGTCACGTCAGGAGAAAAGGCCCATAAAAGCTGCATCTATTGGATGTAGTTCGAAGAAAGGAATGCAAGCAGTTGACATGAATATACGCAGTTTATTACCTATAAATAAACAGGTTAAGTATCTTTACCGTCATCAATCTTGTTTTAATAGACCTGATGGCCCGATTTGGAAATGGTAGAAAAGTACTTGTTATTCGTAAGAAATAGAATCGAGGACGATAAGGGTGAATGAACTGTTTATTTACAGTGAAGCATCAATCCAGGAGGCAGAACATATGTAAATTAGTTTATTAATCATCAATTATTAGTGTGTGTACTTAATATTGTTATTTAAGAACAGTATGGAGCTTCTTGTGTACATTCCTTGCGGAGAATGGACATTATTTTTTTTATATATATTATAGCGTGTAAGGTATTTAAGAATACATCAGCTTTGATTTTACGTTCTTTCATACTTTAAGAATTTTTACTGTTTGAAACACAAATCGACAACCTCTGAGATCAATGCAATTGTACGCGCCTACTCGTGAAGCCGTTATGTATACAGTAGGGAGTATAACTTAGAAATAATTTAAATGTTTGACAAAACTTGCAACTTTAGTAGTTGGTTACTACATTCTGTAAGCGTTTAAGACCAAAAATGTTTGGTAATCTTCTAGGAACAGTAAATAACCTATATTCTGTCCCTATCTATTGCACAAGATAACTAATCAGAAACCCGTTTTAAAATTAATTAAATGAGCAGTTTAAGTTCGGATACAACTATATCTTGAACATATTTAGATCCACACATTTAAAATGAAATTGGAACGGACGTTCTAGGAAACAAAAGTTAATTAAGAATAGTTCATTGGTGCCTTTTGAACCAAAAGGTTGAATTTCAGGGTACATGCTGTTTTTTGTTCTCATCTACATGGAGTTCTCATTTTCACGAATGCATTGATTTTAATTAAGAAAGGGTTATTTGAGGATTTTGTTGAATAATGTATGAAATCTACTCCAAGTTACATATTTGAGAGCTTTTGAAGCCAGGAGGCCAGAGGTTGTCATATAACTAGTGGTATTAGATATTGAGGGCTACTACAGGCTATAAGTCTTAAAAGGTCAAATGATCCATGGCGCTTACGTTTACTAGAAAGAAGATTATACATAAGATTTGAGACTCCTATATATTAGTGATCCTAGAGATAAAGGCTTGGATAGGCTCGGCTACATGTCACGGCTACACAGAGGCGGAACTTCACGTCACGTGTAACGGAGTGCTTGCTGGTTACGCAAAGGCAGAATTTCACGTTACGTCATGTAACGTAGTGCTTGCTGACTACACGGAGGCGGAACTTCACGTCATGTAACGTAGTGCTTGCTGGCTACACGGAGGCGGAACTTCACGTCATGTAACGTAGTGCTTGCTGGCTACACGGAGGCGGAACTTCACGTCATGTAACGTAGTGCTTGATGGCTACACGGAGGCGGAAAGTCACGTCACGTCAAGTAGCGGAGTGCTTGGTAGCTACACGGAGGCCGAACTTTGCATCACGTCACGGAATCGCTTCGGAGACTGCGTAGTAGAGACTGCGCTTCAACCTGATTTCATAAAACTCATATTTAAATAGTTTTTATCAATAAAAAATGCAAGTAAAAAACATCCGTCATAATAACCTTTGTGTATTTTATTAAGTATAGACCATATTTAAAAAAATCTAAGAGTGTTGAATCTAATATCCTCTGTAAAAAATAATAAATTAACGAGTAAATGTAACTAATGCATTAGATTATTTTAATATATAAATTCACATTGAAAACATTTAACGAACTACATAGTATTAGCCTAAATTATCCAAGATCAGACAACCTGCCCGAACATACCCGAAGACTGTCGGTTCTGTTCTGCTACACGCTTCTGTTATGGTGGCTTCACGGCGGTGGAACATCACTTACAATCCTGATGTAATACGTTATATCAAGTGGAGAATGCTACATGGCAGTGGAACATCACATCACGCCCCGTCCAGGTCTCGAGAGAATTCACCCAACTCCATGATGTCGCTGTATAGCCACCCCTATTTGATTTAATGTAAAGCATAACATTAGAATTTGGACGGGACTGGATGTAACGTTCTGCCACCGTGTAGGCAGGCAGGCCTGTTGGGACTAGTAAATCTACAGCATTTAAAAAGCCAGATGGGAATTCCTAGATGACAGTTGGTTTCATTTATCAGGGCTTCTAGATGCCAGGTTGTTCCAGACATGGGTGTAATATTTAAGAAATATAAGATTTCAAAAGATAAATGGTCTCTGTGACTGGTGCTCAGGCACCAGTTCCACTCAATAAAACTGGTTTCCCATAAGTAAGTAAGATGTATTTTGAACAAGTAATAAAATAATTATTATTTGTATTACAGGTAAAATAATTTAACAGCATGAAATCATATTTTTTTGTAACCCTTAAGCATGAGTGAACAATGTGATATCGTGTTTTAAAAAGAGGACAACATTTTTTTGAGATTTATTGTATAGATCAAAATATACTAGGAATCTTGATTTATGTCACAATGCTAAACCATAATCAATTTTCCCAATTTATTTTTAGTTGTGATATTTAGCAGTTTGTTTCAATCACACACATGCATATTGCTTTTGGTTATTTTTTTATATCTTTACTAAACGAAAACTATTGTTCTTAGGGAGTAAAACATAAGGTTGTTCAATACATCTGCCAATTAATTAGCAACAATGTTGCTATGGGTCAAAACACAAGATGAATATAAATGTAGGTTATATAATAACTCTTCACACCTTTAATTTCACTTCTTTACATATTACAAAAAAAATTGTACTAGTAACTGTAACAGAATAAAATTTTGTATTTTAGTGAAATACCTGTCTTAGGATTAAATTCATATGTCGTCCTGAAAAACGTTTGCCCTACAGCCATATGAGAAGCTCAAATGTTAGGTCCTGACCTTAAGCAATAACCATGCTCTGCAACAACCAAATCCCAAGCCAAATGTTTGTGTAGGATGAGAAAATGTAATTGGCCTTGTAAACTTTATTTTATGTTCTTAAGAAAATAAGAAACAATAAAATGTAAGAAATTAACAGTTGAAACTTATTAATACAAAGTTAAACTTGGTTTAACATATGGTAAGATAAAAGTTCAATTAGATAATCTGTTTAATTCAATTGGTAAAGATTAATGCAACTACTAGAAATTAATAAACCAAAAGTAAAATAAAATGAGTCATAAATTTAAAACTAAAATTGTGTCTTTTAGGCAGAAGAACCAATATTTAATTTTGAATCACAGATGCTGATGATGTGGGAGGGCTGCTCTTAGATGATGGATCCGAATCCTCAGATGGTGATATCCAATAGGGTGCAATGTGCAATGTCCTTTAGATGCAGTGGAATGATTGAAGGGAAAAACTGAATTCGTTATGATAATGGAGGTCTGGTTGATTATAATTTGTGTTATAATTAAATACTAATTTGGTTTTAATGCTTTAAAATATGCAAATTGGTTGAAAGGTAAATTCTAGAATATAAATTGGAAAAGTTGTTCAGTATATAAAGATTATATGTGTTGATCATCTATAATCAAAATGTAGAATAATTAATTGTTATCAGCTGGGTCATTGTCAACCAGTCAATTAGAAATGGATATATTATTATTTCAAGATGAATTTATATACAATATAAAAAGAGCATTCTTAAACGTAGAATACTTGTTCAGTTATTATATTAATTATTATAGTATTTATATTTTGGGTGTTATAAATCAATATTTAAATGAGAATGAAATAGTTTGAAAATAATTTTAAATATATCTTTCATCACATTTTAAAAATAAATGTATCAAGTACAAGTAAATGTGATATTACATCTGTTGTTCTTTATATAGCTGAGAGTAGAGTTGAATGTAGTAGCTATGTTCTGCGACAAGAAGTATTGCATTAATTTGAATTATACATTAGTCAGTACATATTCCGTCAAATCATGCAATTTATTTATTTTTATAATTTAGAAATTTCAAATGGAACATGACATCGGAAAGTAAGGTGAAACGAAATTTATTGAACTTTTTCATTAATTTCAGTTTTACAGTTATTCATTGTAATTATGGAGATCGTAGGCAAGTGGATAAAAATTTTCCTTTGAATATTGCAAAATCTTACGTGAAGTTGACATTTTTGGATCAACAATGTGTTTAGGCTGAAATATCAACAGTTTTTCATTAAATATCTTTCATGAAATATGGCACATCATCAATTTTAGTTCGGTTACAGTTTTAAAATTGTACGTCCGAGATAGAGCCAACCTTGAGTGGTAATTTAGTCAATAACAGCCTTCTTCAAAGGTAACATTGAGCCTAAGATGCTCTTCATCAGTGTCAAACATCTGCTTACGTATCACAGTTCAACCAAAATCATACAAAGTCTCAGCCATTTTGTCAAATACAGGATAATGCGCGACCACCTTGTATTCAGTGGCAACTTAGAACAATGTAAGTTACATTGGACATCCAAATATAGCCTTTCTATCATCATTTACCCAGGATACCACGAGATACAGAGCCCCCTCGTGAAATTGAGGCAGTGAAGTCTCAACCCTTTGTTTGTTTGTCAATCAGTGAAGTACGATAGTACACCACATCTTCCATGGATACTTTGAAAACAGTTGTTCTCCACAATCGTGAGTAAGAGCACTCATAGCCAAAGCCATCTGCTACTCAATCCATTATGAATGGAATATTATTGTAATGAAGGGGATAAAAGTGCAACTTGCCATGCATGAAACCAGGGATGTTTAAAGTATGAGAGAGAGAGAGGACGCTCAGTATATTATAGCTCAATGAAAAAGGTACATCTTTTTGCTGTCACAATCAAAGGTAAATTGAAGTATGATCGGAATAATCAAGTGATTGAAACTTATCCAACAGTTACTTGACCAAGGAAACAACTGTGATAAAGACAGCAATGAGAAAAAAAAAACTGCTAGAGTATTAAGATTTTTATTTGGTCAATATGCAATTAATTGTTACCACCCATCTTCTTCAGTACTGACTCATCTTGAAGTCCACTCTGTGGTAAACAGACATCTATAAAATAAAGATTCTTTCAAGGTGAATGTAGGATCAGAATGACCTTTGTCTTCTTAACTTACAAATGATTAGGAAGGAAATAACACAACTAAGACCAATGCAACACAAACTGGACAGGAGGAAAACTCGCTGAACCCAATCTGCCAAATGATTACTCAAAAAGTTACTGATCACAACAAATTTATAGCTTCTTTTACCAGCTCATTCTCGTCCACCAATTTGGTTTAAACTTTTGATCACCGTCGGTCACCTCCTGCATTCATATTTGTACCACAACCAGGTTTGTTTTGTGGGAGTTTCGGTTTTTGTCTAATAAGTGGGTTCTTCCCCTCCGATGCAAACAACTGTGATGTACTCATCTCTAGTATGAGAAAAACTGAGCTATGTTCAGGACTACTCTAAAACTCTGAATTGATGGAACCTATCTGGGAAAGAAGCAACCCTCCTCCTATCCTCATAATATTTGATTTAGGATAAAGTCAATGAACTGCTGTTGGACTGCAAAATGTTTCAAAACTTGTAAACATGTTATTGTCAACTAACTACTGTTCCCGCACGCGTCCTGAGAGGCGCATTGGAATCTGTGAGATTTATGTACTAAAATTTTGACTTGAATAAAGAGTTTTGAAATTGAACTTGAAAGTAATCAGGTCCAGTTAGTTCTCCTAACCCCCCAACATTTTGTCCGTCTGAACAGGATCAGGATTTTATTTGTTTGCTACCCTATAAAACACTAATTTACTATGGATCCCCAAACAAATATGACACAATAGGAAGATTTCATCCATCATTGCCATCTATAGCTCAACTTACCTGATTTTGAGCTAATGACAACTTGATCATATCAGTTAAATAGGAACAGTTAAATTTTGACCTTAACCAACCAGATATTTTTCTGTTACAAAATTGCTTATGGTACAAGATTTTTTGGCTATTATAATTTAACTGTCACAGTATTACTAATAATACAATCAATTATGAGTAGTAACATTCCATTACAAAATAAATATACCTTTAGGTATATTATGATCAGTTTCACATGGAGTGGTATGTTTAAATAACATTTGCAATTATATCACTCGTGAAAAATAAAAGTAGTACAAGGGAGATGAAGCAAGTTGTGTGGGTGTGTCTTTATTCATTATTTACAATATAAGGCAACATCGTGAATACTTAACTAAGGATGAACACATTGAAGTACGATAGTTACATTTATTTTGTACTTGTATGAATTATTTTGTATGTTTAATTTCACTGAAAATCCTACTTACATCTAAACAAGTTATTTACAACATAAATAAATTATTACAGGCGTGTTATCTTCCAAGTGTCCAAATCTCCCTTACGAAAAGAGGAGAATACTATTTAATGGACACAATCATTGAATGTTAATTGTGAAACATAAAGCTAACAAAACACAACTTTAGTAGTTGTTTATAAAACAACAATACTGTATTGATTTTCCACAAAACTAAAGCAATTCTTAACTTAGACTGGCCTACATACCCTTCTCATTAAAACTCAATTCTTTGGAAACCAGCAATAAAGAGGTATATTCCATAATACATAAATTAGATTTTGCACTATAATCTATTACAATCTTATTGTTCTTGATGCCTCATTTTCATTTCAAGTATATAATCTGCCTACAGTAAAAAATAACAATGTGTTTTAGTTTGTGTCCTGTTTTGCAATTGAAGGATACTTGGTTAATGCATTAGGATACTTTTCTTTAATCGACGTTACATTTTTCAATATGATGTTGATCATGTTTCTACATGAAATGTAAAACTAAAAGCTCCTCTCACTTCCCCACAAGAGATCATTTCCTTTCCAAAATTCAAATCGTAAATGATGGTAAAACAGTCACCACATTCAATTTCTAGCTTGCTATAGACTTAGTAAGCTACTTCTCCTGAATTGTATGTAAATAGTTTAAAAGTTACTTTATTCTATAAGCAAAAGATTTAACCATGAAACTAGTAGTTAACATTACAAATATTTAATGCTTAAAAAAACTCAGGATATTTTTGAGTTAACTTTATTTTTGTACAGCTAAAGTTAAAAGAAATGTTTATAAGTATGTAAGCTACTTATTGAAAGTGTTAGACTATTCAATTATTGTATTGGGTACAACTGGCTTCTTAGTGATTAACAATGATTGATTTGCTTTTATTGTTTAACAACTACAAAGTAACACACAAACTTTCTCCAATTTCTAAGGAAAAATATTCTTATTTTTATACAGAAAACATCTCTTCAAAATAATTTAAATTATTTTTATAGATAAGGGAATTGAAAAATTGTTATATTAACCTATATTAATGATTTTTAATAATCAATTGTATTTCGCCACGTTTGTTTAGTGTACAACTTTGTGCTTATATGCAAGTCAACATGACATGAATAGTTTAGCCAATACAAGTGGGTAAATATGGTAAGTTGTAACAAACTTACAAGTCACAACATTTCTAAAGGTGCGCCCACACAAGTGAAGACAATCGTTTCGCTCTAGATGCTTGTGACATCCCGTCTCCCTAAAAATGTATCTTCCCGTTTGAATTACGTACTATAGCTTCGTTCGGAGTGGCCACACTGATGTGGAAAGAGACTGACGTATCCTGTAGATGTAGTGCATACCACACGAGGGATGTAGCACCGCTCCGATTATTCCTTGATGCATGTGCAGAAGTTGGTTATTCCTGTGTGGGGAAATATATTTTCCTATTGTGTTGTCAATACTAGTTGACAGGTCTGTGCTGTTTTGAAGTAAATTTTTTTAATGTTGCACAAAATGGAACAGTTAATAGAATGTGTTTGAAAATGTACGTGTTTATACGAATTATCCAGTGAAGAATACCAAATATTGGTGTGGAAAGATAAAGAAAGAAATTGTTTTAATGAATGAAGAAATTAGAAGTAGCTCCTCATCACTAGAAGAATGATAAATGAAAAGAAAATATCCAAACACATATTTTATGCGATAACATCCTGGGATTTAACAGGCTAGCTATGTATCTCCAGTGTGGCCACCCGAGCAAACGGGTGTGTGCTGTACACACATTTCATCCATGGCATAGTGATCGTCTCAGCTAGTGTGGACGCACCCTACATTCCATAACTGGATTCAGACATTTAATTTAAATCCATATGTCCGTATGAAATGGTCTCATAGTTACACTAGAAGTCATAGATGATAATTATTACACACAAATTATGTTACAAGTTCTTAATTTTACAGATAAAAATAACTTTTATAAATCTTAAAAAAAAAAACACTTTAATAAATATTAGCTTGTGTTGCTCACATAATAATATCACAGTTAGGTTAAATTCATTACTACAACAGATGAAAAACAGTTTAAAACCATATATACATGAAATATATTTAAATGTTGGCAAATTTTCATACTTTAACAGTACTTTGTAAAAAATTGTAATACAAAAATATATCTATTTATTTAAGAAAATAAAATCTGAAACATTTAGTAAATATTTGTCAATAGTTTTTACACAACAGTTAATCACTGATGTAAAAGTTAGAACTACAAGCAACATTTAGTTTCATATTTTTGTCTCCATTTTGATTTTTTATGGAAGACAAATCTCTTCTCCTAAAGGTGAATGGAAATTGTAATGTCTTTAATAACAATCAAAAAAGTCAAAAGTTGTATAATTATATTTTTTAAAGATAGTCTAAATTAAAATTCTAATATCTGTGCGAAACTCTAATCATAAATTAATCACATTTATGTAAAGAAAATACATAGGTTAGCCAGTTTGAAGTGAAGTTCTCCCAACTTTTATAACACTTACTTTAAAGAATACTTTACTTTCATTTGTTTAGCCCACTCTAGTATTTCACTGTATGTACTATAACTCTACTCAGGCTTTTCCCCTTACATTTAAAATTTCTTTTCCAATCAATATTAATACATCATTCTTTTCATAAAATCAAGTATCCATACAAAATTTGAAACCTTTCATAGACACTATTAACACATCTCTAAACAAATGTTAAAAAATGTGTTTACTTTCATAAAATTAATCTACCCTAGATGATATTTTTTTAGATACATGTAATAATTTGAGTCGTACATCAAACAAAAATTTAAGAAATTATTCATAAAAGACTAGATTTGAAAACTTAAATAATCTTAGAAACATGATACTTCAAATTGCGTACTGATTTGTTGTTTATAAAAGTGTAAACTTGGAAATGAATATGATGCGTGTTAAAATGTAGTAATCAACAATTATATGTACAAATCTCTTTTTATTTTATACCATTCTGTTCATGACAATTTTAGGGCAAATGCAATAAAAAATTTGTATTTATTTGTTTAATATCTGACAATTATTTGTGAATTCTTTTTCCTTCTGAAAATTTGCTATTAAAACATGGACAAAACGCAAGTAATTTTAATAATGCATAAAAGCTAACTCATATTCTGAAGGAAATAGTGGAACAAGTATTTTTTAAGTGTAACAGAGAAAATATTAAGAAATATTTGAATTTGCATTAAGAAGGAAAATGGTTTAAGCTGGTGCCAAATGATTGGACCATTTTCATAACTTACTTTTAAATTACTTTCAGAATTCATAAACTAGGTTCCAACAACAAAATATGGGTTTTTTCCAGTGATGTGTATTTTCACAGTATTTTGAAAAGTATGCTATTGTGGAAATGTTCTTAAGAGGAAGAGGAGGTCCAGGGCATTTATTGGGAAATACTTGAAATCTATGTGCAAGATGGCGAAATTTAAAAGATGTATGGAGTCCAACTTTTTTTGTATAAATTAAAAATATAAATTTTGTAGACATGAGGAATTCTACATCTTAGCTTAAAAAAATTAATTTAACACAAATTATATGTTAAAAAGAAATATATATAATCAATTTGAAAATAATTTGTTTTCTTCCTGGACCCAAAGATGCAATACCAAAAATGTCTAGTTTTTCCTTAGTGTCATGATAAATATGAGAAAGAACAATTTTGAACTTCTTGGTCCTGTGCAATTACAATAAATAATTGTTGAAATAATAATAAATAATTAATTTTTCTATAAAAACTGAGCAAACAACTTGTTAATATTTTTCAATTTATTAAGAAATTATATTTCTCAAATACCCCATTAACATTTTTCTTCCTTGAACTTAGTTACCCTGATGACCCCGCACCCCTTTTCTTGGATTAAAAGTTCATAACAGTCAATTTCTGATAAACATTCTAGTTTTAGTAATTAAAACATTTCCCTATCGTGCTCATTAAATATAAATAATGAACACCAAAAAATGAATTAGTCTAGCTGATAATTTAAATGTACGATTCCAGGACTAAATAAAGTTGTCAGTTATGCAGTGCAAATTGTTAAGAAGTTGCTAATTTACTGATTTCATGATCTATATTAATATATGAACAAGGTACCATTTATCTTATAGCTCATTATAAATGCCCATAAATGTTCAATTTGCCAAAATGACGACTTTCCTTCTTGTGTTGAGATCCTCTAGTAAGTCATGGCTTGAGATCACATGAGAAATATACACATACTCACCTTTAATTGAGATTAAAATCCTTACAAGTCCATGAAATAGCACAGCACACTCACATTTTATTTTCTTATCTGGCATAGTATTACATGTAATGGAACTGGATTGAATATAGAATCACTTAAAACACCAAGAATTTTGAATCTAACTGAATCTAACTTTGTTATAAACTATATATTTTTGGTTTTCTTGAATTAAGTAAGTACTTTTAGAGCAAGTAAAAGATTGTGCTTTATAATACACAGATTGATCACCACTGTTTGATGTGTTTCACAAAGAAATCACACCATAACATACAAACAGTGGTGATATAAATCGTATTTGATACGTATCAATAACTTAAAAGTCAATCTTATTTTTGTTGTTGCCAGTTAAGTAAGTAAAGTGCTATTTCCTGAACTTACCACTCTTCCTGTCTTTGATTTGGTCAGTGTCATCTTGGAAAATTGAAAAAATGGAAAATTGGCTCACAGTCAATCGTGAAGGTTTTTACTAAGGAGAAGATTGTTGTGAGGTCCCGAAAGGTGTCGTATCAGTTCAGGTAATGACTCGAATGTTAATTGGCAAAAGCAACAGTTGAAATGTCCCAAATCACCGTCACTACTGGTTCCGCCACTGACCGAGATAACGTTTCTGTGCACAGAACACAAGTGTTTCAGCAAGTGTGCCTTCTGCTTGAACATGGCCACACACAACCTGCACGCGAACGGTTTCTCCCCAGTGTGCACTCTCAGGTGGGTCTTGAGGTTCCAGCTCATACCAAACTGTTTCCCGCAGTATTCACAACGGTACTCGCGTGCCGGCGCTGGTTTGCTGCCTGCCGTACCACTCGCCTCCAGCTCCTCCACTGTAAAAATACCACATACATGACCCAAATCATAAACCCAGGTTTCAAAAAAATTAAGGAGAAAAAGAAAAGCCTTATCTCTTATGTGGTTTACAAAATGATCAGTGAATCTGAAATACCATGTTATATGTCTTATTCTGAGAAAAGAACTCAACTTTTAAATACTGGTTTTACTATTCCATCTCTTTTATTGCAAGCTAAGATTAACTATGAGGTAAGAATTCATCTAAACTTTCATCTAAACATCAATAACACTCCGTGTTTTGTAACTACATATTTTATAAGTTTGAAGCAGAAGGATAACTTAACTACATACGAGATACACATAACTCGTAGATTCACTACAATATTGATATAATATTGGTATCTAGTGTACAAAAGACACATGTTATGAATAACACCAGAAACCCATTATACAAATGCATTTATCCAAATTCTGGCTTATCTGACATACATTATAAGAAATAACTTTTGTTTATTATCCAATTGTTATTGGTATAAATCTGTTCAAAATAGTTACTCACATTAAACCTTTTTTACATTACTAAAGAAAGAAACTCATATTGCCTGACTAGAACAGGTTTTTGTAGGTTTTATACCGCAGTGAACTGATGTTTAATGCTAGAAGCCACACTGTGTTGTCACCCTCATCAATGTTTTCATGCACACACTGGAATATTGATACGTTTTAACAAATGTACAAGATATTTTCTAAACTTTTAACTTTTGTACAGAATAAAGTTTAGTCTTACTACTGTATATACTATTATGCTATTAAGACTCATTCCGTTAGGAATTGAGGTACTTTGGGAACCTGTAACGCGGAGGTCATTCCATCCCTATCTACTACTTATTATTACACAACATAGTTAGGTTTAGATTAAGTTATCATAAATATGTTATGCTCACATAACCTCAGCTTGAATTTAGGTACTATCTCGAGGGATGTTTTTCTTCTTTCGCCAAAATTCTAAGGGATGGGCTGACCTCAGTTTGGGTGATGCCCAAAGAACTGGCAAAGTACCTCCCCAGGGGTGACACTCAGTTGCCACTCAAGACCAATGGGGGATCTGAATCCAACTGAAGTCCCACTGGTCGGTCCGGAATCATAACACACACTGCTTTTGCATGACTGAGGGCCCCCCAATCTCACGGTGTGAGGTGACCCATGCCAAAGAGATGCATGGCACAGTGGTAGTGTGTCACGAACACAGCCCTTGGGGGTTGGGCACTCTCCCAAGTGTAAATAGCCTTACCTGACTAGGCAGACCTTTTATTTCCTTGGTATTCTTGGGACCTATTTGGATCCTGAAATCAAGAACCCAACAGATCTTGATTTGGAAATGTTACAGCAGGCAGTTGCATGTAGCAGTTTGGCTTTGCATGTCTGTGCCTTTTCATCACGTTCAACTACCATCGACAAAGATTCAGCAGTTGGTGGTTTTGACGTAGAGGTCGAGCAGACCAGCTGAGGACACAAGGTATTTCAACTGATCATGGGAATCAAGGTCCTTCAGGTCAATCTGCAGCACAGTAAAGGTGCTTCAGCTGTGTTCTGCAGACGCTTTTTGGCAGAAGAACTTCACATGGCTCTGATACAGAAAACCTGAATTTGTAAGAATAAAATATCAGGGCTTTTCATGGCAGAGGTTACAATTGGTAGTGCCCATGTTAATAATGACAGAGCTTGTACAAGATAAACAGCATTCCTGTTTGGGGCTGGTGCTAGACGAACCCTGTTGATTACAACCACATATCTCCCGTATGATAATGTGGATTCCACGCCCTCCAGGGAGATGGCTACCTTGGTAGATCATGTTGGGAAGAGCGATTTGGAGTTGGTGGTTGACTGTGACGCTAATTCACATAATGAGGTGTGGTGCAGCATCAACACAAACAGCAGAGGCAAGTCACTTCTGGAGTATATAATGTCCCACAGTCTGGTGATTGAAAATGTGGGTTAATGTTCCTATGTTTTGCTAACTGCCACGTAGGGAGGTGAAAAATGTGATGATGATGACAGTGGTATGGTTAGTCTGATACATGGCTGGCATGTGTCTGACGAGCCTTCACTCTCTGATCTTGCTCATATCTGCTTAAAAATCAGAGACCTGGAACTTTTAAAAATTCAGTGTAGGAATCCGAGGAACACAGACTGAGTGTCATACAAGGAGAACTTAAGGGTAAAACTAGAATCTGACGCTAGTAACTAGAAAAGGATTCACAATACAGTGCAGCTGGACAAATCTGCTGATAAGCTAATATCTTCAATTGTGGCTTCATTTGATCTCAGTTGTTCTGTTATTAACAGGAGAAGACCAAACCACTTATGGATGAACCACTCAACTGTGGAGGGAGACCTGCAGGGCATGCCGTTCACTCACAATGGTTTGGCATGGAGTGAGACCTGTTTGCTTGCAGCGAGGGATATTCTCCTTCCCATGCTGTGCAGCCTATTCAGAGTCTCTGTGGCCCTCAGGTACATTCCTCTTGGGCCTCTGACCTGGGGGGGGTATCCAGGGTAGTGTTTATACCGAAGGTCTAGCATGGATCGACCTAAGTCTTTTATGATATGTCTGTCCTCCTTTCTTCTCAAAACCATGGAGAAGATGGTTGCTAGGTATTTTTAGGAGGGATTTCTCCTGGAGCGCTCTCTATATCCAAAATCAGCATACACTCCAGGAAAATCATGCGACTCAGCCCTGCATTAACTGGTATGGAGGATTGAGAAGGCGCTGGCAGTGAAAGAAGTAGCCATAGGTGTCTTTCTGGATATTGAAGGAGCTTTTTACAATATAGGCACTCAGGCGATTGTCAATGCAATCTCAAGACGTGGTATTCATGGTCAAATATGTGACTGGATAAGGACATTGCTCGAAGACAGGGTGGTTACCACCACTCTTATGGGAGCAAGCATCAGTGCAAGGACTACGAGGGGCTGTCCCTAAGGAGGCGTCGTTTCTCCTCTTCTGTGGAAACCTAGATGCGATGATCTGCTCTTGTCTTTGAATAACAGTGGTGTCTTTGCATATGAGTACATGGATGAAATTGAGATTCTTGTGAGTGGCAAGTTCAAAAACAGTCACGGAACTGACCAATGCTGCTCTGAACATGGTGGGCAATTGGTGTGAAGGGATGGGCCTTAAGTGACAACCCCACCAAGGCTGCCGTGGTTGTCTTTACTAGGAGGAGTCAGTTGGAGGGTATTGGTCCATTCTTACAGAGAGGCTTTTCCATTGAGTTGAAGTCCGAGGTTAAGTAGCTGGGTGTAAACCCTGATAGGGTTCTGAACTCGGGACCCCATCTGGAAAGGGTTATTGCCAGAGATAAATGTTCTTTAATTCAATGCAGAAGTGTAATAGGTGGGTGAGTCTTGGTGACCGAGGCTTTTGTATTGGCTTTATGTCTCCATGGTTAGATTTTCACTAATGTTTGGGGCTGTTGTCTGGTGGCCAAAATTGGAGGCCAAGATGGTGGTAGCTGGTCTGGCTAGCATCCAAAGGTTGGCTTGCTTTGCTTTCACTGGAGCTTTTCCAAATGCACTGAGCACTGCTCTCGACTGTTGCCTAGTCCTCAACCTAGCCCTCTTGGACATTGTCATTTAGGCTATGGCCGGGAGGAGTGCCTACTGTCTTCAGCAGGCAGGACATTGGTCGGCCCGGGCTGCAGCAGGGGTAGTGCAGAATTAGCATCCTGATTCAGGGAAAATCTCTGCACATGATATCGGATCAGATGCCACAAAGATTTTCCTCAACAAACCTTTCAGGATTGTCATACCTTCTAGGGAGGCTTGGTCGGAGGGAAAGAAACCTCTTCCACCAGCGGAGCTTGAATAGTTTACAGACAGCTCTAAAACAAAAAGTGGCACAGGTGCCGGAATTGTGGGGATGAGACCATGTAGGGTACTGGTTGTCCCTATTGGTCCTTATGCCATAGTCTTTCAGGCAGAAATCACAGCCATTATGGAGTGTGTTCGTGAGAATCTTTGTCTGCGGTATTAGCATTTTAACAAATAGCCAGGCAGCATTGAATGCGTTGGACTCTTGTGTGTTCAACTCCAAACTTGTCTGGGATTGCTATCAAGTACTTTCTTCCCTTGCCAGAATCAACAATGTGTCTGTTAGTTGAGTTCCTATTCATGAGAGAATCTCTGAGAATAAAAGAGCTGATGTCCTGGCTAACATGGGCTCTGAGTCCAATATGATGGGCCCTCAACCAATCTGTAGCCTCAACCATTCTGTAGCATTTCTAGGTATGAGTCCTTTGGGCTGTCTCGGAATGGGTTCACATTGAACATGAGAGAAGTTGGAGGCTACATCCGGGTCTAAGAATGAACAGAATGGTTCTACAGTTGCCTTCCCCAGGGTAGCATCTGACCTTCTCTCACTAAGTAGATCAGTGTCTTCTCAGATTATGGATATGATTACGGGACATGGTCACCTGAAGAAGCATCTTCACAGAGTCGGTATCCTTCAGGAGGATCCGCTCTGTAAAATGTGTGACGAGCAGGAGGAAACTGCTGAACACCTGTTCTTGACTGCCGTGCAATAGCAAGGGAGCGGTATACCATCTTTGGTAGTTTGAACAAGGGTGGTGAATTTCCCCAGGAGGACCTGATAGGTTGTTTTTGGCGGTTTATAGAACTGGTCAGCATCATGGTGTGCTCCCGAGGTGCAAAAAAGATCCTTGAGATTTGAGTCCATGGCAAAATAGGCTGCCCCAAAGAATAAGAAGAAGGGTGGTGCCCAAAGCCCGCACTGATGGCAGATAAAAAAAAATTCCTCGAGATAGTAGTCAATTACAAGCACAAATCACGTGAAACTTAGGTAGGCCTAGTACTAGTAACATATGATAACCTAATCTAAACCTACTTATATCGCATAATAACAAGTAGAAGATAGGGACAGAATAGACCATATAATACCAAACTACCGGAATTTATTACATTCTAAGATTACAAAGTAAGCTTGTAAATAGCCCCACTGTAGACACGTACACTTGTGTATGATGCCACTTCTCAGTTTTTAGACACCAATACTGACCAAAAGCAAGTTTAAATAGTGTCCGTCATCATAAATTTCAATCATCCAAAATAGGCATGCCCAATCAATGAATAATTGCTTCCCTAGTATATGAACTATTTAAAAGTATATATTTCAAACCACTTTATTGGGTAACAACAGCAATTGCAACAAACAGAGAAATATAACTTTCAATTTTTCAACTATTATTTCAACTTTCTTAACATTCACTTTAACAAGCACAAAAATGTGATAAAGACAAAGACGAAGAAAAGAGTACAAAATTGTCAGATGGAGTTGAGGCTTTAAAGGAGACTTTATTATCCAGCCAACGTACAAATGAATGTTTCCACCCATTTTCTTTGGTTCTAACTCAACCTTGAAACCCATTCCCAGGTAACAAATATTAAAGAAAGAAATGCACCTTCAAACTAGCTAAATTATGAGCGTTGTTTCTACCTTAAGTCTTTTTAATTTTGATGGGCAGGACAAGAAATAAAACTACACTTATAAAAATTAATAAAAACTACTGCTTGCTACTTATTTTATCAGATACAAAGTTGTATGAACTCTCTATTTTAATGTTTCATGTTAAAATTGTCAGTAATATCCAAAGAATTTATTTGCTGGATTTTAATGTTGAAAATCACTTCTTGAGATAGTGGCCTCAAAACAGAATTGACAGATCAGGTTATGGAGGATATTGGGACATGGTTCCACTAAGATGGATTACAAAAGCCATCGGAAGACAAGAGATATCTTCAACAGCTTTCTAATTTTATACTGTTCCCTCAACAAAGGCTCTATATTGAGCCATATTTTGGACATACTACATTGTGTCTAAAATAGACTAAGAAAAATGACAATAATATGTTGATTTAGAATTAAGCACCTTACTCTGTAGTCATTGACTCTTCTCTTGCCATCAAATACATTTGCCAATTTAAATAGTTTATTTAATTAATTTTTTAATTATAAATTGTTGTTGATGTTGGAGTGTTTTATATTGGATCCGACAGACTGCGCTACGACATGTAATACAAAGCCAACTGATACTTAACAGCTGTTAATACTTACAGCTGAAAGTTCAAGAAACATTTGTTTACATTTAAAATTTAGAAAATTTTTATTGTAAAGTGCTTGATCAGTAGTGTAATGCAGGTTGCATAGAAGACGTCATTGCCTAATTTTAAATTCAGACTGCACCAATGATCAATAAACTATCTAATGCAATGAAAATACTATTAAACGCTATTATGAAAACAACCTCATTGTACAAATCCGTGAATGTTTGCACATAAGGTAATCGAATTTGATTACATCGAAGGTAAATGAAAAGAGCCAAAAGAAGACACTTTATGATCGAAATTGGGTTTCTTTGATACATTTTCTTGAAGGCACACTCTTAAATAATACTGGAAATATCTTAGACAGAAAATTAATTTTAACAGACCGAATTTGGTTCTTTATAACCTAATTAGTTTACCAAGATTCATCCATATACATTAATTGTTCTGAATAACTTATCAACACCTAGCAAAAACCACGAAAGATAGAGGCAGGAATATGGTATATACCTTCATAATGTGCCCAAGAGGCTCACGAAGGAACGACTATCAATTATCTCAGCAATGTTTAGAACAGCGGTTCCCAATCTTTTTTGGCGACGTACCCCTTAGTTTGTACTATGTATTATGGCGTACCCCTTGGCCCATAACACATATGTTTTAAATTGTACATGCATTATTAGTTTGCCTTTTTTAATTTTCGTTTTATATGCAATTATAATCACTCGTATGTTATAAAATCTGAATTTCCAAGATAAAATGCAATAAGAATAACAGATCCGTAATGTATTAAAATAAAAATTTTTATATATTTAGTTTTTAGTTACCTGTGTTAAAACTTGTTAGGTTGGAATAATAAAATGCAAGAAACTGTATTAATACATATATTTAATTATAATCAAATTACAAAATATAAAATTCAGAATTGTGGATGTCACACAATGAAAATGTTCGTATAGTTATCATCAGTTATTCAATGTGAGGGATGAGCTTGAATGGAACTTGATTCCATGTCTGGCATAATTGGGCTTAACTTGAGTCTGAGATCACATTCCACTGTTTGAATTCGGTTCCTGTACTTATTTTTGATGTTCAGCAGATGTGAGAATCTCGCCTCACATAGATAGGAAGTTCGGAATGGTAGTAGAAACTGAACTGCTTTGTCAGCAATTTCACCATACTCTGAACGTTGTTTGATCCAAAAACCAATAAGAGTGGTTTTGTTAAATACTTCTTTCAGATCCGAATCGCAGTTTAACTCAAAAAGTTCCTCTTTGAGTTTCAGAGAAAAGCTGTTAGGAAGAATTTTCTCAATTTCAGCAAAGGGGTTTTTAATCCACGAGTATGAACTCAGATCATCTTGAAAGTATTTTTTGTAGCTTGGAGGGAGCTACAATGATCTGATATGTCATTCGAAATTGTTTGACTCAGGAGAAGTTCGTTCTCTTTAATAAAAGATTCAAGAGATGGGAACAATGACACTTGGCTTTTCTTTTCTTCCCCTTCTGCAAATATTAGTTTTAGTTTCACACTATTGATTTTGTCCATAACATGGAATGGGGTGTTATAGCTTCCTTGTAGTTTCCTGTTAACATCATTTAACATACTGAATATGTCTGTCAAATAACCCAATCGGCTCAACCATAATTCATCTGAAAAACGATCACGATACTGAAAGTCTGTGTCGGATAGAAAAATCAACATTTCATGTCGAGGTTCAGAAACTCAAGATATCACTCTTCCTCTCGACAACCACCTTACTTCCGTGTGCAGAAGTAATTGTTTGTGAATACTAACCATTTCGTCACATAAATTTTATTATGGAAAAGGCGTGAGTTCAGTGCTCTGACTTTAATGAAATTTACTGTCTTTACTGCTTCATTCATTCAGCTCTGCTGGACATCTCTTTGTAACCAAGGCTTCTCGGTGAAGATACAATGAATAAACTTAGCCTTTGGGCTTACTTGCTGCACTTGAGTAACAACTCCCTTATGAACTCCAACCATTGCACTTGCCTCATCTGTCCAAATTCCTACACATTTTTCCCAGTTCAACTCGTTTTCTCGAATAAATGTGTTTAATTTTCCAAGTATTTCATCTGCATTTGTGTGTGAAGGCAAGTTTTGGCAAAATAACATGTCTTCTCCGACAGTATTTCCATCTTCGTACCTAACATAACATATTAGACGAGCCATGTTAGTTACATCAGTTGTTTCATCAATTTGAATAGCAAAATATTTGCTTTTTTTATTTTCATGAGTAATGTTTCCTTTACATTAGCGGACATGTCACTTATTCTTCTTGAAACTGTATTCTTAGAAAGCGAAAGTGAATCAATCTGTTTAGCCTCGTTTTGTCTTAACATGGTTGACACAATGTATTTAGTTGCTGGCAGTATTAATGTTTCCCCAAAGGTATGTGGTTTGCCCTCTTGAGTAATTCTAAGACTAACTTTATAGGAAGCCTCAACCGCTTTTAAATTCAAACTGGTAAAAGAATTAATATTTGTTTTGCAGCCTTTTAATGAAGCTTCCTTATTTTTGAAAAAATCCAATGGTTTATCTTTGTAATTTTCATGTTTTGTTAGGAAATGATGCTTTAAGAGAGGTGGTTTCATTGCATGGTGAGAAAGTGTTTCCAAACAAATTACACATTGTGGCCTAACTTCATTGTCATGGACCTCATTATATATAAGTAAATCCATAAGAAAAGTAGCTGGTATCATATTTACGCCTTTTTGGTTTACCTAATGGCTTCTCAGAATACACAGAAGAACTTGATCTTTTGATGAAGACGTACTAGGTACAGGAGTAAAATTACCTTCTTCAAGTGATGATGAAACTCTTTGCTTTTTCTTAACGTTTGAAGACTTGCTTAACCACTTATCCATATCGCTATAACAAACACTGTCTATGAAATAATGAATAAAATTACACGAATAATTTGGCAGTATGACACACGCTTAAAACCACACACTTTGCAGACTAGCAGACGATAGACAAACTGACAAAGAAACTAGAAGGTGGAGAGCGTCAGTGATGTAGCCACTCGTCGCGCAAAACAAAACTTCTCTCGCTTTTCCCGCAACCTGAAATTTCCCTCGCATCAGCCAGAACATAATAGTAAACTGGCGTGGTCCTGCTCACGTACCCCCCTGGCAACGTCTCACGTACCACCAGGGGGTACGCGTACCACAGTTTGGGAACCCCTGGTTTAGAATGTGATAGAAAAGAATAAGTGAATATAGTGTACTGTTTTCAACGCGTGCGAAGCCACGGGCAACTGCTAGTTCATCATAAATTAATATCTTATTAATATGTTGGTAAACATATCAAAGTTCATACCTGTGTTGGGTGTTTCCTCACTCCGGGTGGGAGTCTGACCGACTTGCGCCTGACATATTGCCCATGGTCCCCACGAGCTCTCGGTGCTGTTGCCCATACCGAAGGGATAACTGTTGGAGCGAGGGGACATGGAGGGATGACCATCGCCACTGGGAGGTCGAAACTTAACCAGATCGTCCACAGCGTTCGGCAGCTGCAGGTGGAGGGATGACTTGGACGAGTTGTCCATCAGGTAAGGAGGGGCCGAGGAACTGAGGGGGTGATTATTGCGATTGGGACGGTATGAGATCTCTTCAATGTAACAGGGAGAAAAGGGAACAAAAGGTGGGTTCTGGGCAGGAGCGTTGTGGAAGCCTGGCCGTCGCTTCCTGTGGGGAGTGACCACGTAATTCTCAGGCGCAGGTTGGTTGATGACTTCATCCGGGAGCTTCCGGTTGTCATCATCCTCCAGGTGTGTCCTGTAGTCTTCCATGTATCTTGACTTCCTCTTGCGATGTTGTGATTGCTCGCTGAACAGGTGGGCTGTTGGCTTCGGTGGCAGCTCGGGCTGAGACTCCTCCCCACTTCCAGCTTCTATCACTGAAGAGGACTTTCTTCTGGGAGAGTCTGTACACTAAAATATAAGATGTTATTGTTGTGTTAAACAATAATTAAAGATGTTTAGTCCTAAAACAAGTATAAAACCATATTGTAATTTTAGCCAAACCATTCTTAGCATTATAACATTATCCTAATTAGGTGAATAATTCTATGTGATTTTTACATTTTTCTAAAACAAAGTGTATAACTGATAACATTTAATAACATAATGTGCTAAATTTCGTAATTAAATAAATAAATAAATATAACTTTTTATTAAATTTAGTAAACATCTTTATTTAATACATTTAAAAAGCCCTAGGTCAACTTTAGGGTTAACTTATAAATATTAGTTCTTTTCCACACAGTACCGGTATGATTAAATAAGGATTGTTTTAGTACAATTTTGTAATAATTGAAAAACATTATAAGTAATAATGTTCTAGAATATTGTAATATTGCAGAATATATGTTTAGAAACAACAAAATTTGTACTTTAAAATAAACAAGAGTACAAAATTTGTTATGAAATACTCATATTTTCCTGTTTTGTTTTAAGGACTTGTTTTAATAATTGAACAAGAAATTTCTTTTTTGGCTTAGTTGGAAGAAAGTTAGATTTCAGAGAAGTAGCAAACAAGTGGTTTGTAAGCTACCTGGAAGGACGACAACAAGTAGTGGAGACACAATACACATTTAACAAGTGCACCACCACATTCAGGTCTAACCCTCACCCTCATCCCATGACACGAGGTGTCCCTCAAGGATCCGTCCTTGGCCCAATCCTCTTTATCCTTTTAACAAATGACTTCCCTGACTACATCCAAAACCCATTCACCACTTGCATCATGTATGCTGATGACACTACACTGCTCCTAAACAACACGGCAGATGCCATTTATGACATCGCAACTACATCCCTAACCACGGCCCTGAAATACTGCAAAACAAATGACCTCGTAATGAACCCAAATAAAACCACCAAAATTAACTTCAGCAAAAACAACAACAAATCTTCACCCTATTCCCGACATCCCAAACATCTTGGAACAAACAAGTACAAAGTTTCTAGGAGTCACTCTAGACAAAAACCTCACGTGGAACGAACATCTCAATATAGACTCTCACGAGTAAGAGTAATCTAAATCTAAGCATTTCTCTTTTAAAACTATTTGAAATAGGAATGTGACGTAATGGCTGAGGATGACGACTTTGGTGAGGAGGGGGGTTGTACATTTCATAGAAGAAAAAGGTTAAACCATAATGAAATATGGACAGAGCAGTCCAGCAATCTTAACTTTCCAAATTGCACCAAACATAAAAGTGTGTTTAAAGACAAGGGAGAAGAATGAAGTGCAAGATTTACAACTCATAGTGTTTTAAATGAGTTTTATTTAAACAATTAAACTAGTGAATTATCACAGATCCTCTTTGACCCTGGATAGACCTTAAAGTTCCTACAAGACAACACTATTCTCCTTAATCAAATATCTGGAGAAAGCATTTACTTTCTCTAAAGATGATTACAGAAATTTTATTCTTGCTGCATTACGCCACACAGAACACAATAAATTTGCAACCTCTTGCCTGATAGTTCAAACACATGAACTCTGCTCATAGATTCTTGAAATGTGTTTGATACTAGTAACTTTGTCAAAACTAGTAACGACAAAGTGGCTAACACTAATAAACAATACTGTAACATTAGTAGTACAAAGTTCAGCTGACACAATTATAAAGGTGCAACTTTTACAATACAGCACTTAGGGCAAAGACATTATGAGCAGAGTAGTTATCATAAAAGGGATGTTGACACAAATCACTTTCTTCACAAAGGTGGTGATCTAGGTTAATATATAGATTGCTGATATAACTAAGTGATGCTGATGGGTTGAAAGTTTACTGGCTGAAAATAATATTATTTACCATAAGATTGGCAGGGAAGATCACAGATTCAGGAACGAGTTTGAACACAGTAATAGATGATGGAACTGAATTCTATTGCCAATGATTAACCCACAAACAATTTAATACAAGAGATATCTTAGCAGCACAAACTTCTTAAAGATCAAATCACCCAATACCAGACAAAGGTCAAACCTCACCTTTAAAGCCCCAGTGATCCTGTTAAAGGAAAAGGGTGTCGTGATCAGACAACAAATGGACCATAGTGTTTTACTATCATGGTTACAAGATGAATTTCTCTGGTCACACCATCTGAGACCTCTTTCCTAGTTGTTACATCTCTACATTTTTGGACTATCAGATCAAAATCTTATTTTTAGTGCACTATTAAGGCCTTTGTGATTTTAAAAACCAAATGATTTAATCGCATTCCAATATGTCATGTATTGTTTCTTTAACATTCCTTTTATTTTAATAGCCAATTGCTATTTGTGTCTTTACATGCAATTTCCGTAAATAACAGGAACTACATAACTATTTTTTTTTTTTTTTAATTTCATACACTCCTGAGATAAGTGTTGGACCTTATGTTTAAGTGACGGACTTCAGAGAGTGAAAAAGTTTTTAATAGTACCAATGAAATAACCGAATCTATATGCAACATTACGTGATATCTCACTGAATAGCTTGAAAGATTTCAGTAGCACCTGAAGAACTACTTTAAGCTAATGGAGAGGAATGAATTATAAAATGATGCAATAATATTTACGATTAGATTAAATCTGTCTAAAAAGACACATTTGCCTGTTTTATAGGCCACTCAGCTTCACTGTTTTTGTTCGTATATCTGTTTTTTTTTTTTTTTTTTTCGTGGAAAGTATGAATATATGTCAACCTGATACAATATATCCTTGCTTTTTGATCTTTACTACATAATTTCCTTGGTTCAGTTTAGGAATTAAATTTGTATATACCTTATCAGCATCATATTCCTAATCAATATAAAATGGACTTACTGCCTGTCACTAATTTTCTCAACCCCAAAAACTGCCCTTATATCTGGTGCATTGTTTAGTTATTCCTTTTGAAATTGTTATGGGATCACTGTGCACGTCTGTTCCTCAAATGTTAAATCACAAAGGGGATGGTCCATCAAGTCATATTAGTGCCTGGTACCTCTAAAACTTGCAACTGTAAATATATTCCATGCCGCAATGTGTAAGGAAACCAATTTCAAGTACTTTACATGCATATAATCACAGCTTTATTAATTAAATTGAATTTTAAATGAATTCTTGAATAGAAATGTTTAAATAGTATCCAGTATACAATAAATGATTTGAAATCATCACCAACACCATCAATAGTAAAAGTTAGATACTAATATTGTCATTACCGTTTGCAGTGCCCTTACTACCATTCAAAATGCTTGGAATTTCGGTTTCCATGAGGACTGCAGAATCTATAATATATATAAGTCCAACATTTCCAAAGTAGCTAAATTGGTCCAGCCATTCTTAATTTATGTAATTACCATTGAAGAAAATTTCTTTTTCATTTATATAAATTTGTTCAAACAAAAAATCTAGATTAGATTAATGGAATCTGTGAACCCAGCCTGCTATATCCTTCTTTTCACAATTACATATTATGAAAATCAGTTACCATGTTGACACAAGAAAGTTGAGAGGTAACATTTAGTTAATAATAAAACATTACTGACAGCAAATTGATCCTTGGTCATTGGAATTTGGCCAAATAGCTTGGCAAAGGTGGCATATGGGTAGACTACATAGAGAATGGTTGTTCCATGGTTGTAGCTCTGTTTTTATGAAGGAAGGAGAAGTAAACATTTAGAATTTTACAATGATTCTGGACAATTTTTCTCTAAATTGTTTTACAAGTTTCAATACAGTAGTAAAACAATGAACAGACTTTGAAAATAACTACTCGTAGCTCTGTGAATTTTATCTTTTACACAACTTTAAACTAATCTTTGGAAACTGTATTGTAATGAAGGTAAACAATTTACACAGGTTTACAATCCCTGATGTTTGGAATGGTGAAAGACAGAAGTGTGGAAATAAAGACACATACGATATACAATAATTTTATCTTCTCTATGTAATAATTTGAGTAACCAGTAACTGAAATGTCGATGGCCGAGTGGTCTAAGACATCAGACTATGGATCTGAGTTACAGATAACACGTATTCAAATCCGGTTTGTGACTGTAGCACTTTTTATCAGTGCCGTAAACCTTATACTCTATCAACTCTTCCCTTATTCTGTTTGATAATATCCCCACACTGGCCAGTGGCCGATGAGGATAGGTAGAGTATTGATTGTTTTTGGTGTTAAAGCAACATCACTTAAATTAAATTTTACAGTTGTATTCAGAATTTTATAGTAGTCATATTATGTTTCACAAAGATAAACATGTGAAAAGGCCACACTCCTAAGTAATCAGGAGCTCATGA
The DNA here is from genome assembly GCF_021130785.1 of Homalodisca vitripennis. Classification (NCBI taxonomy): domain Eukaryota; kingdom Metazoa; phylum Arthropoda; class Insecta; order Hemiptera; family Cicadellidae; genus Homalodisca; species Homalodisca vitripennis. The sequence continues at coordinate 126,682,691 of NC_060211.1, read as the reverse complement.
ATCGTGTCTGCGCTACAATTCAGGACAATCAATCACACGATGACGGAAACTTCAATACAGATTAGACATGCTGCAGTGCAACCAATCCTAGATGTCCTTTTAGTTATCAGGAAAATAATTTAATTTTAGTTAGCTTACAATCTGACAAAATAACAAAAAGCTAAGTGAGTAAGAAGAATTTGTCAACTAATCTTGCTATTAATTTTTTTATACTGTGTTTTTTACACAACCAAGAAATCAGAGAGATGTTTCAATCTCCAGACGTTGTAGGAGAAGCAAAGAGCAAGAGACTTCGGTGGGCAGGCCATGTGATGAGGAGGGAGGATGATAAATTGATTAAAGAGGTTTGGAAACACAATCCAGTTGGAAGAAGACCTCAAGGTAGACCCAAAAATCGCTGGAAGGACCAGGTGGAGAAGGACTTGCGGAAATTGAGAGCGGGTCAGGGGGATTGTGAAGACAGGGAGAGATGGAGGCAGCTGGTTGGCGAGGCCAAATACCACCTAGGGTATCCATGGCCATGGGAGTAAAGAGTAAAGTAAGTGTTTTTTACAACTGTAACTGATGGGTCATAAATACCAATGCATGACATTCCAGCTTGCTGGGAACATGTGTTTCAAGATTCTGTTGGAAAAGAAAGTAATGCCTGCTGTTCTTGTAGGAATACTGTAATAAGTAAGGTCGCTATTAGTACTACCGGCTGACATTGACAGTGGTGTCATGTGTGCTGAATCATATTGGGACTATTAAACATGGAATATTGGTTGCTTAACAAAAAACGGTTGTACAACTAGTTGACAACGGTGTTCGGATCCTGCAAAAGGGCACAATTTGATTTGCCCTAAAAACAGTCACCCACAACTCATTTTAGATTTGTTACTAAATCAGGTCTTTTACTCCAATTCAGATTTCTAAACCATTATCTGTTCAGATACTTTGGTTCAGCTTAAATGCTGCACACAAAAAATGACATATGCCATTTCTTTGGAAACATTATATGATCCATAGACCACCTTCACCTGAAATTCACTTAAAGACTCCCAGGTATGTGGTTAATCTTCAACTGAAACAATCTACTGCTCAATATCAATGGAAGCCTAGGTTGTGGTGTGGTGTTTCCCGCTGATAGGATAATCGAATGAATACAGTAATTGAGCGATCATTCGATTGTTTTCAAAATATCACTGCTCATATTTAGTTCTTCCTGAATCCTTTACCTTCACAGTTTAAATTAATAAGTGTAAAACTATGACACAGAATATGAACAAAAATAGTAATCAAAACATGCAGAATAATCGAATTCTGAAGAACAAAATGGATGTAAACAACCGAAAAGAGGCAACCCAAATGGCAAGGCTTGCAATAATATGTCTATTACAATAAACATATTGAATAGTGAAACGTTCCCTAAAATCTCTGAATTTATTAATAGGAACTGGAATAGTTAGCTATTTAATTCTTGTACTGTGTTTATTGCACAAAGCTCAAAAGCCCGTGACCTCCAAAATGGAGGGGGAGATCAGGTCATTTAGCTAGATGGTGAGATATTCCAAAATAACCTTAGGTCAGGTTCAAGGGAGATTGGTCAGGACACAACTCTGTCCATTCCACTCTCTATCCACAGAATCCTGTTAGTGTTTGGTCTCTGAAAGGGTTGAAATCAGGCATCATTACTGGCATGCTATGTCCTCAATCATCTCTGTGGTGAACCAATGATCATAACTCCAAATTTCCACCTCAAAGGTGAAATTTCTTCAAGCATCCCTGTGATAAGTTATAAATGTTATGAACATTAAAGAAAATGTTCAACTCCTCACCTTATCCAGTCTATTGGTCCAGAATATTTTCCTTTTATATCACTGTGATAAAAATTTATAATTGTCAGAGTTTGATATGCAACACACAATATAAACAGTTTTACATGTCCTGTTCTTCAATACACATAATTGTATTTAGAGATTCAATATTTTTCTATTTATCTATGGTTTTAATAAAATGCAAGTCTTATATATTTTTTGTTGTTCTGTGTAGTATACAAACTTTGTGTTTATATTAATTATATTTCAACAAAAAGTTCTATTGAGATCATGGCAAACAAGACAAAATCATTTGATAGATACTTTAAGATGTATAAAATTTGGTTCAATAGTCATTGATATCTTGTTAGAAAGATTATGCTATTGTACAGTATATAAAAGTCTAATATAATCATCTGACCATACAAATTAGGTTAATACGTATTCCCTACAGTGCATACTGTAGCCGTTTGGATACATTAGTTTCTATGGCTACTTATAAAAAAATCTGTAGCTGTTTGGCAACTATATGCATTTAAATGTGAATAATGAATACTCTTCTGTATTTTGCAGGTCTCTGACATACATTGTCCCAGCTGTTTTACTCTATGATATTTATTCCAATTGGAAGTACGCAGTGTTTATAGTCACGTGAGATTGCTTGTTTTCGATAGTTAGTTTTCAGTGATAATTTGCTCTAAATAACCAATTAAAATATACAACGTTGTTATTCAGCATCCTAAATATTAGTTTAAAAGTGATTTTCAATGACATTGTGTGGTTTACAAGTGGATTTGTGTGCAAAATGTGAGTGTAGACTTTTGGCTACAGTATGCAGTGAGCCTACTATAGGTATTCATGAACATAACCTCAATTTATACTGATGTCAACCAGTTACTGTAATTATTGTGAAAAGGTTATCTATGCAATTAATGTTTTAGTTTGTTATTATTAATTTTAATAAATAAAATGGCAAATAACGTTAGATTTATAGGTCCCAAAACGGACAAAGACCATATCAGTGAAGCCGATATTTTTGATTTCAACGAAAGTGAAGTTGAAAGCTTATCAGACGAGGAAGACAGTGATCCTAAGCTCAATACTAATAAAATATTTGAGGAACTGGATGAAATACAAAATATTTTAGAGGAACCATAGATGCTGAAAACACCAGTTGCTTGGACAATTTTATTGAAGGAGCCAGTGATAGTGAACTAATTGATATCAATAAGATCTTTTTGAATCTGATAGTGACATAGATGATATGATGACTGCTGTTTCGGCCAACAAATAACACAAACTTGACGGTGGGAATAAACAACAGCACAAGAAAACGGTATGACTATTAAAAATATTATATTAGATCATAGTTACACTTCACCATCTAAACTTAGGCCTACTCCTGACATTGACCATCCAAGTGTGTCTATAATAGCTACTGAATCCTCTACGTGCTCTACAGTTGATCATACAGCAATTCCTCTTTTAGGAAAAGGTTGTAAACGGATGAGGAGTCCTTCTACAGGTTTTCCGATACAGAAAGTGGCAAAACATATGAGACAAAAAAGAAGCTCTGTGTAAACCCAAAAACCTGGCACATCTTCAAAAGGCAGTGCCAAAAGAGTTTATACTAAGAGTGTAACATATAAACCCCCCAAAAAAGTAAGTAAAACTAAGATCTACAGTGGCATGGAAGAAAGAGGCACTTCCAAAAATTGAATGTACATTCAAAGGTGAATGTAAATTACCCAATGATGTCCAGGTCCTTGACTCACCTCTAGATTTCTTTTTGTATTTTTTCCCCAAAGAACTTATTGAACACATAGCATCACAAAGTTCTCTTTTTTCAACTCAAACAAATCCAAGCAACCCATTTGTAGTGACCGAGGAGCATGTTCGAAAGTACATTGGACTGTGTATTGCTTCGTCCATAATGCCTATTAGCAATGTGCGATTGTACTGGAACAGATCTATATCGATATCTTTGTTTGTAGAGACCCTACCACTAAATGTATTTGAGAAGATCAGACAGTTTCTGCATTTCAACGATAATTCTCTACTAGTACCAAGAAACGAACCTGGCCATGATCGGATGCACAAAATAAGACCTGTGATTGAAACCATACGGAAGAGATTCAATTCTATTCCAGTGGAGGAGAGAGTTGCATGTGAATGAACAGATGTGCTCGTCAAAAGCCCGACATTTTCTCATTCGTTACATGCCAAAAAAAACCTCATAAATATGGTTTTATTCTGTATGTACTGTCAGGTATGTCTGGATTTTCGTATAATTTTTGAGGTGTACACTGGCCAGGAAGGAGAAGAGGAAAGGCTGCCTAATGAACCCGACATCGGAGCAACCGGTAATACCGTTGTGCGTCTTACCAGAATCCTCAAACCTCACCAGAATCATAAAATATATTTTGATAATTATTACACCTCAATTAGCCTTTGTGACTACTTGTTGTCCCAGGGTGTACATTGCGTTGGAACCGTACGAACAGATCGTATACCAGACTGTCCGCTTCCTGACAAAAAAACTCAAAAAATCCATGGTAAGAGGCCAATCAGTGGAGTATGTGGGTGAAATGAAGAATGGGAAAGATAGCAGCAGTATCCTGGAAAGACAATAAGTGTGTCAACCTCCTGTCAACATTTGCAGGGGTTGAACCAGAAACAAAAAGTCAGGAGATATGATAGATCTCGAAAATTGCATGTGGAAGTGAACTGTCCTAGTATATAATATCTGAATACAACAGACATATGGGTGGAGTTGACCTCCTGGATAGTCTCCTTGGGAGATATAAGATAATCCAGAGAAGCAAGAAATGGTACATTAGACTGTTTTATCACCTGCTGGATTTAACTGTTGTAAATGCATGGTTAATTTACGTCCGGGTCCACAAAGAAAGACAAGAACCACACCTAAAACTAGCTATGTTCCGGTTACAACTAGCTCAAAGTTTTATGCAAATTCGGAATGACAACAACACCAACAAGAGGCCGCCCCTCACTTGCCAGCAAGAAACCTAAGAAAGCTGTGGCTTGTTTCTGGTCCTCCTAAAGAAGTCAGATTGGACAACATTGGACACTGGCCAGACCATACAGAAAAAAAACAGCGTTGTAAAATGGAACAGTGCAAGGGGTTTACTGTTATAAAGTGTGTTAAGTGTACAGTTCCATTGTGCTTAAACAAAAACAAATAACTGTTTTGTCAAATATCATACTCTTTGATAACTGGTCAGGCACTGAGATTGTCAGTCAGGCCCGAACATAGACAATGGCAAATGTAAGGTTGTGACATATCATATTTTGAAAGGAAATGTTAGTAATAAGAAATAAAAATGTGTTTTAAATGTAATATGTGTTGTTTTTTATATGCAACAACAAATACAATTAAAGTTGTGATGAAATATCATTCGTTGCCATATGGCTACAGCATGCATTGTGTGCATAACAAGGTATATTGTAGAGCAGCACACTGCATGTTGTTGCCCAAATGGAACATAATTTTTAATTTCCAAATTATTTGCACTCTATGAGTGGTGGGAATTTTAAAACTATTTTCTATGATGTATAAGGACCATTTTTCTAACGAAATAAATTTTTTCCAACCAATAAAAAAAAATCATGCACTGTAGGGTTTGTAAGTTTGAATTTATACTGATCTTATCGCACAATAAAACTGCAGTAATAAATGCTGGCATATCATAACCTCTGGGGCCCCTGATCTATTAGACAATAAAACTACAATGAAGCAGAACATCATTACTAACCATGAAAATACCATATAAGTCTTAATAAATAGGTAACAATTATAAAACATTTATTTTTAGTAACAATTACTTTCCTATATCATTGGGAATGGAAAGATTAAGTCTATTACCTATAGTTAACCAGACCAAGTTGCACAGTATACTAACTTAAACTACAAGTATCTTCTAGAATAATAATGATATCAAACAGATAAATTCTTGTAACAATATATCTGAAAAAAAATTACATACAGATTTTAGTATTAATTTTTGTAGTGGAAGAATTACATGTAACAAAAATGACATATGACAAACATGTGTTTTACTTGATACACACATTATTTAGTTTGCCACTTGGATTAAGTGTTATCTGTACTGGTGGTCATCTTGATTTGAGTGTAAACTTTTTATGAATTGTTTAAATATTTAAACGCTATTTACATTAGAAGAAAAACTCAAAAGCGTTTGGATTTGCATTAACAATGTTTTAGCTTTAACATTGTTATTATGGTGTAACATTCAATTTAATTTCACTGTGAAATGGCTCTTTAAAAAATAAATAGAACCAGAGACAACAATTTATGAGTACCACAATTTAAAAAAATCATTGAATTATAAATTTACCTTCTGATGTTCCTTAATAATGTGACGTTACAACGTGTTTTGTCAACATATTCAGGTTACACACATTAGTGTTATGTTGTAGGAGAATCAACAGTTTATATAAATCAAAACACACAAGTAATTCACAAATGCAATAAAAGTAGTTTAATCTCTACACTTGAAAATTACAAAATATACAAAGCAGTAAAAAGTGACCCTGACAACATACTGAATGATAAGATAAACACTTAAGCCAATTCATTGTGCGACAGACATTGCACCTGAAAATTATTGGTTGGTGAACAAAGTTCGTCTACAACAAGTTCCTTCCTCCAGTACTTGAAAACTATACGTCCAGCATGCGCGAATATGAGGCCACCACATCATAGCGATTTTTGTTTTGTTTTTTTTGTGTTTGTTAAAATTTTTACCTTACAACGAAACGCTAAAGCATAGATAACTGAAGATGTCACAATGTGGACGAAACATGTTGCAATGTCACAATATTTAGGAAAGTCAGAAGGTAAATTTATAATTCAATAATATTATGGACAATTCGGCGGTAGGATTGAACTGTAAGGAAAAAAATGTTGATACTTAATAGATTTCTAGATTGCATCACTGGGATAAACTGTAATAACTTGAATGAATAATTATTTTTTATAACTTAACATGTTCACGATGACCCCATTGGGTACACGTGATCTTTCACAACTGCCGGACTTTTGTAAAGTACGTTGTGAGCCCGATGGGATACACATTAGTATGCATTACATTATTGTAGTTTTATTGTTTTCCTGTCTTGGATTGTTAAATGTGATCCCACTATCATGTATCCTGTCGGCCCCACGATTGCTTAATTTTTAAGGTAAATTAATTTTTTAGATACCACTTTGGGTACGTGAAGAAACATTGAAAAAACCTATTGAAATAAAAGTCTTTGTGCAAAATTTAGAAGCATTGCTACAATTCTCGTTATACTTAGATGTTTGACATAAAAAAATTATTATCTTGCCATTATTATTGAAAAATTTGATGGCAAATAAAAAAGTCCTGGAATAAGCCGTCATCGTGAATGTGTTCAAATATGGTTTATGTACAAAAAGTATATGTTTAAGATTATAAAGATTCAGCAATAGTTGTAAAACTATCATTGATTTTTTTTCTTTAAATATGAAAACTTGAGAAATATCTTTTCAAATTAATAGTGTATATGTTATTAAGAGAAAAATGTGAACTTGATTTTTAAAAACATGACAATTTTTTATATTGTAACACATGTACTGGTTAATTCAAAATCAAGAAATCTGTAAAGTTTAAGTTGTGAGGTATGAGAATTATTCTCCTTTTCTACTTACAACCAAGCCTTAACTCCATTTTGCTACCATTGTCTGATAAAGTCAAGATCGTATCATGAAATGTGTGGAGATATTCTAAAACAAGGAAAACGTCAAAGAAAATACTCAAAACTTAAAGAAAAGGCTTTTTTGGCTGGTATAAAAATAAATATAAAAAACTGACAATTTATTAACCTTTACCTGGTGGTGTTGCTGCATCATGTATGAAAACGTTACCAGAATGAGTTTCGCCATTCACATATCAATTAGTCGAAAATTAATATTATAAAATTTCATTTAAAACAAACTGATATTCTATACATACTTAGTAGATGATCTCTATTTCTAGTAGATAACAGAGATGCTTAGTAGATGATATCTCTTATGTCAAGTTAAAAACTGCACATTTTTGTACCTACCCTTGAGTCTCTGTCCGATACTGGAGAATTTAAATTAGAATGTTCTTTATTGTCCGGGTTACTTAAAGATAAATTCACTGGAAATAAGGAACTACTACTCCTTCTTCTTTTTTCACTAGGTGGTTCTTCTTCGGAACAAACGTCTACGTCCACCTCAACTTCGGTTTTAACCGCCGCTGAAGCACACACTGTACTAGTACTTTCACTAGAGCTTCCACTCGCACTTACACTCTCTTTTACACTACTCGGTTCAACATTTTCTTCCGCACTTGTTTCCTCCTGTCCACTCGGTTTTGTAGCCCAACTTGTTTTGTCGTACAAATCTTTAAACACCGTCACATCCGGTTGGTCAGTGTTGGACTCCGTTGATGGTTTCCCTCCCCAAAACTCGGACTTGATTTCAAGAAGTTCAAACACCTCCACGACCCCTTGAATGTCTGTAGGCTGTAAAGTAAAAAGAGAATACAATAGTAAGATTGAACTGTCAGATTTCTGTTACATTATTACAGAGTGCACAGAAATAAGATACTTGTAGAATCTCAGTTAATTGTGTTTAAAAATAATCAATAATCAATAAATAAATTAACCATTTAGTTTTGAAATTGTTATTATTTCTGATTGGAATGACTAGAACATTATGCATACACAATAGTATGAATAAATTCATAAGATAACAGTTAAATACACTTTATGAGTTATGAGTTTCATCCCTTTTTTTTAAATACTGAAATTGTGTGACTTCAATATGGGTTTACTCTAAAACTAGTGGAGAGGATATCGTCATAAACTTTTATGATAACTTACAAAGAAATCCTGTTTGCTACTTGTATTTTTAAAATTTAATGAGTTGTAGTTTCTATATATACCATGTTCTTTATGTTTCATCAAACATTTACATTAGTCTCTAAGATTACATGTAGCCGTGTCAAAGCAAGATCACTTTTATTTGATGAATAGATGAAATTTGGCACTTTCCAAAGTCAATCAATCCAGTTAAGACATCTCTGTGCTTCAACATAAATCTGAAGCACCCAAGATGTCTGATCTTTAAATATTGACATACTGACCAATAACTAAGTGATATTGACTAAATCAAGAAGAATGCTACATTGGATGCTGCAACTTCATTGTAGTGCCTAAGAGCAACATTATCACGTTGCAGTGCAAATGACAGGGGGGCCTTATTAACCAGACATACCCAGGAGGTCCCCTAAATAGCATCTCACCTCCAAGTATTGGATAACACTGTAGGAACAGGATGGGAAGGTTGCCCAAAAATGAATTCAGACAGGGTATGGAAAATAAACAAGGCCTCACAACAATACCTGCAAACACTGGAGAGCAAAGTCAATGAGTGGTTAGTTTGATGAAATGTTGTTTTGTTGTTGTATTATTCATTTTTATTGAATACAAACTTATTAAATTTATAAAATTTAAAAGGTGGGAAACCATTTGTTGATGAATTACTCTGTATAACACACAGGCACAGGGTTGGACACATTTAATAATGGACAGATGTATTGAATACATTTAACAATTTAAAAGAACAATTTTAAAGAAATATTCTGCGCAATATAATTAAACTTTGCAGCAAAATATTTGACATTGTAACTAACAAGATGCGTTTCACTTGTTTTTTCCATCATGAGGAAATTTCAAAGGTAAGCCCATAGATTTTGTATCAGTTGAATACAACAGTTTAAAACTTGATCAGAAACTACACTCCCTCAAAGTTTTTAATTGGATGATGCTTTACTAATTAATCACCTGTAATGTAATCTAATAATAAAGTATAGGAGTTAATTTTACCTGCTTGTAAAAAAATTATATTTTTTGTGTGTGTAGTCATACAAATAATTATACTTTTACAAACTTTGAGCAAGTGCACCTCCTTACTAAATCATCTTCTTGAAGTTTGATTTATACTTTTTAAAGTGCCAAATATTTATCGAATGCCAGACTTTTTCTCAGCTCTATATAATTATGAAATTTTAATAAAAATCTTCCAGAAAAGAATGCTGCATCTTTAAATGTGCTCAATATTGAAAAGCTATTCTGATAATGCAATCAGAAGTCTGCAGATCCGAACAAAATTACTGAAGGCATACAGTATTGTGGTATGAATTTGTTACCAAAGCCAAACTTTCAACATTGTTTTGTTGATAAACTGAGATTAACTTATGTTACCTGCTCATTTACATTATATTACATTGTTCAGTTAGCCTACCAGTATCTTAATCAATTGAAATCATAATAGTTGTAATACAATTTTATTGTGTGAAAGTAATATTTTACTGTATTTTCATTTGTGTGAATGAGTGTTGATTTCATAAGCATTTTTCCAAACAGAATAAAATTCACATTCCACCAGGGGGTGTGTTTTATTTTCACAACAACATATAAATTAATTGTTTCTTTAAAGTTTATTTTTGACAATAGAGTTATTGTGAAAGAAACAGGACTTTTCCAGACAAGAAAGTTTTCAGTGATACAAGAAATCAAATGGTTTTACAGTATCCAATCCATCTCTCCATTGAGAAGTATTACTTACTATTGAAGCAACCTCACATCTCTAAACAATCTCTCTGACAACTAACCCTTTAATTTCTATGATTCTGCAGTCAGTGAACTGCCAGATGTGAGTTAGTACTACAATATTATATCACAACCACAGTTTAAATGCATTTTCACTAGCATTCTAGATGCACTTTTAGTAATAAGAATATGTATTTTTCTTCATTCCTTGTAGTAAAGAAATACTTATTATATTGGTTTACATACAGTATAACTCTGTAATTCAGGAAAAGTATAGAGATGTAAGTTCTGGTGCCACTACCTGTATGCAGGCTTGGCCGGTGTATAGGAAGTCCAGTGTGCTCTTCATATGTGCGGCAGTAATGTCCGGCAACTGGATGGTGACGGTGGGCATAGTCGTGCCGCAATCCTCCAGCAGACGCCTCAGCAGCGGGCTTGCACTGGCCAGCACAAGGCGGTGCGCCAGCAGCCCCTGGTCCCGACACAGCAGCCTCACGTCTGCAAAGCTCTCTGCGTCGAACCACTGCCGGATCTCGTTCACCAGTGACGTGTGGTGCTTGCCGTAGTGCAAGGTCAGTAGACCGCTGCAGTCACCTTCCGAGCCGAACATTATTTGTCTGTAACAAAGGCAGTCCTACAGAATATGAGCAATCATAGTGTCCCTAACATCCTTACAAAGTAAATAGCTACATTATTTCTGCAGTCACCTTCCGAGCCAAACATTATTATTTTGTCTGGAACAAAGGCAGTCCTACAGAATATGAGCAATCATAGTGTCCCTAACATCCTTACAAAGTAAATAACTACATTATTGCTGCAGTCACCTTCCGAGCCAAACATTATTATTTTGTCTGGAACAAAGGCAGTCCTACAGAATATGAGCAATCATAGTGTCCCTAACATCCTTACAAAGTAAATAACTACATTATTGCTGCAGTCACCTTCCGAGCCAAACATTATTATTTTGTCTGGAACAAAGGCAGTCCTACAGAATATGAGCAATCATAGTGTCCCTAACATCCTTACAAAGTAAATAACTACATTATTGCTGCAGTCACCTTCCGAGCCAAACATTATTATTTTGTCTGGAACAAAGGCAGTCCTACAGAATATGAGCAATCGGAGTGTCCCTAACATCCTTACAAAGTAAATAACTACATTATTGCTGCAGTCACCTTCCGAGCTGAACATTAGTTGTTTGGTTAAAATCAGTCCAACGCAATATGAGCAATCCATAGTGTCCCTAAAAAACTTACAAGTTAGTTAACCATATTATTGCGTGGTTTATAGATAATGTGAGTCTCTTCAAGACTTGTGATAATTGTATTTACTACAAATGGTTCATTTTTAAATGTTGACAATTTCTTTCATTGTTTAGTACTAGTTGAACTTTAGTACCACTACACATAGTCAAGCCATTAAAGAATTACAGGTGTGGAATTCGTTCCATGTACGATGGGATAAGCACTTTATGTTCTCTGTTACATATAAATATTTCATTGGTTGCATCATAGATATTTAAGATCATTAAAAATAATGAAAATGAGAATATCAAGTTTTTTATCCTGCTTAAATATAATCAAATTTAAACGTATTTTTAGTATTTGGTAAGAACGTATTTTTGTCAAGGAGAGATATTTTCTCAATGTTTGTTAAGAGTCAACTGTAGTTAAATGACCTTAAGTTTTACCCCATATAAAAGCAATGTTATACCTCAAATAATTTTATGCCTTTATTCACTCTACAACCATGTTTGGAACTATGAAATATGGGAGATATCTGTAAATGTTTTGTTTGAAAATATCTTAATTACGCAAATACAAACACTTTTTTGTAATGTTTATACTTTTTAAATATTCAAACTATGAAGAATAAAAACATTTTTTGAATGGCCCAAAAAATATCAAAAAACCAAAAATCATTTGGTTGTGTAATTAAATCTTTAATTAAACATAGCCATATTATGAGACTAAAATTAAGGACAAAACCTTTTTTTTTTGTATAATGCTACTGTTACAAAAATCAATACGACTGATCTTGAGTTTTACCCTATAAGAACAAAGTTAAACCTCAAACACCCTAATAAACCCTAATGGTGGTAGTAAATAATTGGGGGGGGGGGATTCTTCATTTTAGTGATGTGATTTATAGGCATCCAAACATTTATTATTATTTAGGAAATGTTTTACCTTTTAAATACTTATATGAAGAAGTACAGAAGTGTTTGAGTTTTTATTTGTGACTATCGAGTACAAGTGTAAAAACTGGGAGTGATTGGACAGATATTAATTATATCTTAAATAAGACGTCTCCTATATTTATATGACCACAAATAAGAGCATAAAAGTGTTGAAGGTTTAAAATTATTTTATGGTCGTTATCTTCTGGAACTACAAAGTTATAAGAACGCAACATGCAGCACACACTTGCGTCTCTCGATTGCCGGCAACGAAATGAAGGCGCAGGTGGTAAACCAGAAATCACGCGATAAGTCATTTATGTACGAACAGCCTCAATACCTCCACCTGTACTCAGTATAATTTAATATATTTCTTTCCTCAAAAGATTTTATTCGTTTCCGTATCAAAATAATAAACAAAGCTATACTTGTTTCGACGATTATATTATTATAACTGGACCTATTGTCCACTTCTGAGGTCTAGCAGTAAGGATAATGATATCTAATCCGGTACTTTAAGTTCAGCATAGCTAGATTTCCAGACAAGAGAAATAAAGTATTTTGCAAGGACACCTGCCAAGAAATTCGGCTTATAATCTACCCATTTTTTATGGCTTATTATCGCAAGTAAGTTGAAATTGTTGTTTTCATAAAAAAAAAACAAAAAAAACATCTAATAACCATTGATTTTGCTATCGGAATTGAGAGGACTGGCGTGCACAATTCCACTTTCACGATTTTCTAATACAGATATTTCTATTACGATTTATGACGTACTCATAAAAAGGTTACGGATTTTCAAGGATTTTTATAGAGTTAAGTAAAATATAAACTAATAACTGAAGTGAAATTTTTGAAAAACGTCTTATGTAAATTTTAGAAGAAAAACTAAAAAGTTTGTAACTGAAACAATTTTACATATTATGTTTTAAAATGTAAAAACAGTGCATCTAATTATCGTATTTGAAAGTGAAGTTCGTTGATTAATAGTGCATATTCCAATACAAATGTTAAAATTTTAAATTTAAATATGCTAGCAATCTTGAACCTATATCAGGCCTCGGCAGAAGATGTGTGAAGCCCTCCCCCCATGGACACCTTGCGTTAAAATGGTAATTGTCCAATTCACTTATCTTGTTGTTCTTATTAATAATGTCTGTTAGTTGTAACCGTCATCTTTAATTCTAAATTTAGATCAGTTAACTACATAACAATGTATATACAATAACTATTTGAGTTAGTTTATTTTCTACACAAAGAAATTTTTAACTTTCAAAGTTACCTACTTAAAAAATTGATTTTGGTTGTAAAAAATTAAAAAAAGAATTTTCACCGCAGGTGCTGCAGCTATTGGGCAGTTACTGCGGTTGCATAAATTGACGTCATGCAAAATAACCGACACAAATGGGGACTCGATGAAACATAACATAGAACTGACCGTAACCAACAGACCGTTGGGCCCTGTATATGTGCCGTGGCTCAAGTCTCCGGAATCTTTCTGTTTATAGTTATCAGAACAAAAGGACAGACAGACAACAAAATTATTTTAGGAAGGACCTTTCGGGGTCTTTAACTACATTAAAACTGCAGTAAATGGTTTTCTGGTTAAAAACAAACGCATTTTAAAGCATGGCGAGGCTTAAGTAGTCTAGGAGAAAAAGTCAAGAGCCCATCGGGTCATCCAGGGATTGGGGATACACGCATTTTAAAGCATGGCGAAGCCCACGTAGTCTAGGAGAAAAAGTCAAGAGCCCATCGGGTCATCCAGGGATTGGGGATAAACGTAAGTATACAACATTTGTCTGAACACAGAGCAGTAGTATACACAAAACAAACAATGTGAGTGTGTAATTTGGCAAGATATCTCAAGAGAGATTTCATCTGTAAACTTTACACTTTTTCAAACTTCAAACACTTCTACATAGACAAGAATAAGTTATATGATGTTTCATATCCAAGCACGGAATTTTGCTACGCGCAATTGAAGGCTATCACTTAGTAAGCTGACATAATGTATTTTTTTGTGTTCCGGGGACGTAAATACTTCTTTTCTATATGATTGTCAGCATGTCTATATATCGTATAATAAAATGAGTGATGTTTTATAGACTTGACTTTTTACATAGAACCTCAGCGAAACAGGTTACGCGACACGTGGTGTAGCGCAATCCTGTATTTTTAAGTACGACATAAACTTGCGTACAGCATAGATAAAGATGTATCTTTTACAATTTATATAAGCTATAGCACGATGCTAATTAAGCCTCACATATGAATAGCGTCGCACAGTTCAATCCGTTGTAGCCATGAGAAGTTGGAAACATGTGGTGTTGCGGATTAAAACACAAATTTTATTGAAGTATGAGAATAGATACAATACGGCCATCCAATTTTTTATGAAGATCTCACTATTGTTGTGATTGGACATCATACATTAATTGCATAGACTTAAAACCTGGTATTAAATCATGTAGATTGCTGGAGGACTGAATTGGAAATCAAATGCCCTTCACAATCTAAAAATATTAATATTAATGCCCTTCAGTAAATAGTCTTCATTACGTAATTTTCAGCCATGAAAAGATAAACTTCAAATATGAAAATAAACAGTTTATTTCTTCTCAAGTAAAAATGATAAATCTATCAGTTATTAATTTACGATTTTGTCCCGAGGGAAGACAAAACAAATAAAGGAATAAAATAAATGCAAACTATTAAATTAAAACATTTTCAATACAACTCACAGCCAATGAAGTACGATCTTGAGTTCTACTCCGTAAGAACAACATTGAACACTTTTATACCCGTATTTATAGTTGTAAACTGATTGTTATTTTATTTAAATATATATTTATACAAATATATATATATATATATATATATATATATATATATATATATATATATATAATTTTACAATATTTAATCGAGGAACTAAATGAAGTTTGAGATTTTTTTCTGAATAACCAATAAGTTTATAAAATAAAGTATAAAGCGATTGGATACATATTAATAATAATATTTTTAAACTGGGATAATTCTCCCATAAATCTACGACCAAATGAAGGGCGTAAATTGAGGCCGCCAGTACTGTACAGAGTTTTAAATTTGTCTCAATTGGTAAATAAAGGTTAGAAATAAAACTATGTTACTGCTTCTCGGATTTTGGGTTGGCGGTTTGTGATTATTTAAGAAAGAGTAATTTTAATAATTCTATCATTGTATCCTGTTTTGTAGGACTCTTAGATCAGGAATTCTTCCCGAGTATACAGGATATCGACCTAGAAATATTCTTCGATTCATTTTCCGGTTGTCAGTTCTGAGAACCGCGTAGGTAGAACAAGAACGGTGGATACCGGGGGAAATGTCAAGAACTGAACAAGGTACCGTCCTAAAAACCAATAGATGTCCTAAATATTTGTAATTGTTGAAAACGGGCCGTAGAGCCCGAGGCAGTGACAACATAAAATTTACACAGTAAAACAATCGATTGTCAACAATACGGTATATTTTGCTGAGCATCGAACAAAAAAACGAAATAGCGGAAAAGGAATATTATATTCATTTACAAACGTTTGAATGTTCTTGATTGTTCTTTCATGCCTTGTGTCGATTATTGGATTATTTTCTCTTATAAACCGATAAAGACCAACACAGACTAAGTTTTTTATATAGCTATCCACCCACACAGCCGTATTTCAGCACCACTCTCCTGGTAGTGCTGTGTTTAAAGATATGTTAAAACAGATTTTAAAAGTTTGAATAGAATTAATTTTGTAGCAAACTAAGCGCTAAGTGACTTGTGAGTTATTAGCAAAAAACTATTTTCTTTAGAGTACTTGAATTTAATGACTACGAGAGACATCTTACAACTGAGGGCTCGAATAGTTAATAGAGCAACTAAGTTAAAACTAACATACGTTTAAATTAGATCCTTTTCCTTTTAAAATTAATTTGTAAAGTTTGCCCTGTCACAGCCCAGATTAATACCGACAGTAATTATGTTCTGTGTAAGTACAATATAATCCATATAGCTTCACTAGGCTGTTAAACTTATGCTATTTATGCATGTGTTTTAAATTATTAAATTAAATTTGTTAAACAAATCAATGAGTAACTATAATTTACTATATAGTTTTATAACTTACTTCATTGTATCACAAGGACCTTCCTAGATAAGTTCAGTTTTAAAAATACTTCCAAGCACTTAGTAATTCGTGCGAGCCATGTGCTTATTTTGAACCCTATGAAAACTGGCAGTAGATTTTCCCAGCGAAAAAAACAACGTATCTTCGTTTTACTTGCGATGTATGTTTTCAAAAGCGTTTAACATCGGCTATAGACCAAATTTGGCTTTCAATTTGGATATTTTCTATCGAGTTATAAACATTGCAGTTTATTAAAATTTATCTCTGAAAAACTTTTTAAAATCAAATATGTTAGGTCAAACAAACTAACAATTTTGAGATTAGAGTAAAGCTAAAGTTTAATTTGCAGTACAGTTGTAATACAATATTATTTATAAGTTAAATAAATATTATTATTTTAGTTTATTTTGGGTTTATTTTTTCATATTTTAATTTGGGCAATGTCTATTATAAAGACATAGAATAGACACTTTGACAGAAATGGAAACGGATAAGGTTTAATGGGCGTATGTATTATGGCAGCGGATTGGCGGGAAATCTGTAAAGTAAAATTAAAGTAAAGAATGTCTTATTTACCAGACGAAGTTAGGGCAGGAAGCCCCTCCTAACACTGCTAAAGACCCAACAAAGGAATATTTATTCTTTCTAGATTAAAAATATTATCAACTTGATTAAATCTTCTTTCTATCCGCTAACTCTTCCAAATAATATCACAGTAACGTCACCTCGTCAGTCTCTAATATTTAAACCCAGGCTTTCTAGTAAGGCGCTGTTGTGATGCGGATTTGATGTGAAGAAAGAAACAGAAGGTTCAAGCATTCGGAAATACTCAATAAAATTTTGTGGCTTCAACATTTCGATTTCAACCAGAACAAAAATATGTTTTTATAGGGATTAATGTTGCTCTGTTGCTACGACAGGTTTAATAGGCGATATGAAAATCTCAACATAATTTATATGATGATGTGAACTTAAAGAGCCAAGGTTACTAGTCTCATATTGGATACAATTTTAAAGTTTTTTTCAGTTCATGTACGAGTATAATTCTTTCAGATTATTACTACATTTATAACATTACAGCCGATTTTTCTTGGAATTCTTCCATACTTGTATTGGTTACCACGTTACTAAAAATTCCATGCCATGGAAGATAAGTTTAGGCCAATTAGTACCACGATAAGGCCAAAGGAAATTTAGGCATCACCACAAGGAAGCACCGTGATCAATTTGCGTTAATGATCCAAAGAAGATGGCAATTTAAAACACATCACAGTGTTAAGTGTATAAAGACAGAAAGCCATTATCACTTCCATTTCACAAATCATACTCAGTCATGCAATTATGCTCAAGTAAGTCCGGGATGCGCATTGCAAGTTTACTGTTGGAAAGTTTGGTGGTTCTTCAGAAGTGATAATGGAAGTGGGTCCATTTGCACTACGCATTAATCTCTATAAAATCAAATGAAATTCTATAAAACACAGCAGCAGCATTAGAAGGCTACACTATTTCTTCAAATATACCTCCGATGAGCTGGATATCAGTCTTTTACATTTTCCGGTTAAGAGACTGAGGATTCGGTAATGTAATGCAGGTATAACATGTGTATAACACTGGATATAAATTTCAAGCAGTGAGTAGGAAAGCTTAATGGATGACACGTCACGAGTTACTGGCTGTTTTTATTACACAATACAGTTTCTTGAAAATTCTTGAGGCTTTCGTAATCATCCTGAAAACGTTGATTGGGAATAATAAATTAAATAAGATATTTTAAATTCCAGCTAAAACACTCCCAAATACTGATTTTATAAAGTATTGTTTACTGTATCCAACCATTCATCCTTACGGAAGAAAATGGCCACAACCCATCTGGGACACGCATTATTTCGTGTTTGGAGATGATTGCAAATTGGAACGGGACCCTTTAATTGATCTACCCGGCCTTCTTCAAATCATTAATCTGCTGATTCACTTTTTGCGAGGGCTAAAGATTGAGCGATCCATTCACGATTTTTCTAATCTTTGATGCTTGACAATTTACCTCCAGAAGCAGTTTCCAGTTTGGAGAAATTCTTCCTTTCCTGGAATATTAGAAAGTTTGAGATTTAATCAAATCTCAAGATGGAACTTTTTATCCAACTTCATCGCGGTGACTATGATGATGTCTTATTATATTAATATCTTATTATATTATATTTATGATATTAATTATGGCAATACACATTTACAGTTTTGTAGTTACTAAACAATTCCCTTGTCCTCTTAAACTGACCGCATCTACTTTATAATTTTTTCAAGTCCTGTTTATAAACACCCGATAAAAAACAAAATAACCAAGATCAATAATAAATTCAATCAGGAGAAAAGAGTGCATTTGTAAAATCTTTATATGCCTACAAGAATCTTTTAGGAACTTTTAATAAACTTTTAAAGGCATTTCTGAAAATTTTATCTTCCGCACTTTTTCCATACAATAAGAATGCAGGGATAGATCCTTTTGTCCACGAAGGGCAAACTAATGTTTTATTAGCACTGGACCCTAAGGTCGTCTATTTCGTTTCTTGCCCAATATAAAGTGGTTAAATTAACCATTTTAGTTTTGTATCATAGTAAAAAGCGTATGAATATCAATAGTCGGAATTACTAACGATGTACGTTGTTTTTTTTAATAGGGCGAAGGGTGGTCCCACCTCCATAAACGTATTCTGCACGTTCTCATAGGACCACTTGACTGCGAAATATTATTATCAATTTGGTGATTGACTTTCTGAAAAAGAAAAGTTAATGTGTAACAACTTCAAAACTACAGATTTGTATTAATAGGCTGTGCATTCTTTAGAAAAGAGTTCCAGAAAAACGGTCGGAGTTTAATTTCTTGTGCTTCTAAACTTAGTACCTAGACCCTTACTGCAGTACCTCAATAGTAACAGCAACCTTGAATACAGCCAGGGTACAGAGCGAATTTTGTAGGTAACGACCAGTAAGTTATATGTATCGTTTAGTTGGAAAGTGAAGGTGGTACTCGTTGAAATGGGCGACAAGGGGGCAATAATTTTTACCACATTTGGGAGGATTCGATAAGATGGGTTTAAACCTTTTAATGTGCAAATTCGCGAAATTAATTTAGAATTTTTGATCTATGCTAGAGATATGGAAAAGGCAAGGAAGAGTTATGTCTAAGAGGAATCAAAACACTCTCGTCCATCAAAGAAAATTTAAATTCCTAAGTTGTGATGAAGAACTACGTAAATTTCAAGATTCAATAGCACTGGACGATAAAGAAGCTACTTTTTTCTCCACTCAAGGATGGAATTGAGTGGGACTTAATTAGCAAAATTTATCATTTCACAAAAAAGTATTTTTGATAGTTTGCAAATTTAGCAATTTTTAAAGGCCGCGCTCAATACGATTCTCAAAGAAAATCATGGTCCATGACCCGATTTCAGTTTAAATCAGAAGGTACCAAAAACTATGCCTTAATCTTTGAATTAATTTCAACTCGAAATAGGCAATTTTCGGTACCTCATAACTTGTTATAGGCAACCAACAATTTTGATTTTTAATGTGAAGAAACTAAAATAATAAATTTGTCTACAGTTGGAAATTAAAATAAATTATCTATTTTCGTTATGTTAGCCTTGACATTGCAATGTTCGATCTTTTATATAGGTCTACTGGATTCTTGGTCTACAGCGCCAAGAGTGAATACATTTCCATATACATTATAGAGATATATTCCATAAATCTACATGAGCTTTGACAGTTACTTACAAAACAGTTATTTAATAAGGTGAGGGCACACGGATAAAGAACGTTTGTTTATAAATCTTGGTTAGGTAACCAAGATGAATGTATAACTCTGGTCCATATTACTGTTATATGCGACCATGTGTGATAACGTTACGACACTCGTTTTTGAAGTTGTTGTTTAAATACAACAGGACGTATTTATTTGGGAACTATGAGAATCCATGCACTGCATGTATAAATGTTTTATGTACCGCATACTTTACGTCATACATTGTGAACTTATAGCAATATTTAATCAAAGTCCAACTATATATCAAACTGATTTGGCTTAAATAGTAGACTGGAGTTAAAAAAAGCGGAACGAATAAACGTTATTTTATTGGCAAGGTGTGAAGTGACACGAGGAAAACGACTGATCAATTACAAGATTTTAAAGGCACAACAAGACGGGTGTGAAAAGATTACGCATCAACACTATTCGTGTGACAGATGCAGCAGACAGATCTGCAGGAAACTGGACTGGAGAGAAGAGAGAGGGGTCAGAGAATTGCGCAATGGCACCATTAGATAGAGCGCTAGTCGGTAGTAGCAGCAGTTGGAACTATATTGGAGCTGAATATGGTCTACTTTCTCGTGATGTATCTAGCCGTGAGTGAGGGGGGGGAGGAGGAGGCGACCTCGAACCGCGCAGTGAGAGAGAGAGAGAAAGAGAGGAGAGAGGAGCGCAGCGAGCTGGTTGCACAACCGAACCGCACACGCAACACTCCAATTCAAGGCCCTTGCGAACAAGGAAACCTTCCACAGCGTTACCTCACTTTTGCCGCAGCCACAGCCCGCAGCTTGTCTTCCTTCGTCCGCCTCGCCCGCCTGCTCGCTCTTGCTCTACAGTGCTCTCTTTCGGCTTATAGCAGCGACTTCAACACGAGAATCGTACACATTAGAACACTTATTTTGCATATAAATTACCTACGTGCTCTAAGTTTTAAGTTTAGAACACGCAAAGTACTTGTATAATTCAGACACAAACAAGTAGGAAAATCTCTTACCAATACAAGTGTACTTTGTAAACAATATTAGTAATTCGGACAGATGAAAGGTTGGATTAAGTTTTGAAACGTAGGCAAAAATTATAAGGAGAAAGAAGTAGACTCATCTAAATTTCCATCTGGAAAGTCCCGCTGAGTTAGCAGAACTTGCGATGCCCAGTTGGATGTATCTATATATCTCATTATAACTTTTGCCTTCATCTCAAAAACTTTCGGGAATTTTCACGTCCAGGTTAGACAATATGATTTGAGAATTGTCTCTTACAGAGCTGAATTAGCAGAACTTGCGATGCCCACGGTGGAGCGGAGAACTTTAAACTGAGTGAACTTTTTTATATGTTAGTAATTGTATTTATTTAAATAGGAGGGAGTGATAGGAAGTTGGATGTCTCCGTATTTCTCCTTATAACTTTTGCCTTCGTCTCAAAACGGGGTTTTTTGTGTACAGGTTGACGGTTAGACAACATGATTTGCGAAATTTTTCCAGAGCTGAGTTGACGATGCCCTCTGTGGTGCGGAGAGCAGTGAAGTGAGTGAACACCTGGCCTGTCACGCGCGCGTGTATGTGCGTACGTACGTGGGCATTGTCTCTCTCCCCTCGTCGTCGGCTTCAAAACGCCTTTGTCGCCTAACGGCAAAACCATTCATGGCTTGGCAGTTTATGGCCTAGTTATATAGAACCTTTATGTTTGGCTTTATCACGTGTAGGATCCATCGGTCCAGCCTCTCTACTCGACCAGCGCAGAGTACAAGATCTGTAACACGCGCCGCGTCTAGTAGACGCCTCTGCAAGTACTGAACCTTGTCCGATACGGTAAATTCCCTTCATACAGATTACAATTCCATTGCGAAATGGATCAATTCTCTTCTATTAAGGGCGGAGGACAGGTCCTTCTTAAAATCATGAAAGTCGTTAAATCATAAAGTATGTGTTTATGTACGATAACTCTTTTTATGAAGATCCTAGAGTCTTTGAACTTGGTACATAAATTCTTTTTGTTCTAAGAAATAACTCTTTTGATTTTGGGGTCAACAGGTCAAAAAGTAGTAAAGTTGCAAGTCTTACGATGGGTAACCATGAAAGCAACGAGAAAAAACGCAAAATAAACTAATCTATAAACCAACTTGAGATTTGAAAACATGTGATGAAGGTACTTTATTGGATTGGTTGGCAAGACTGTCCTTACATTCTGTCGGGTTCCTTCATATTCCCTTGTTTATTCTATGGGAAGCACGTGCCAATAGCCTGTGGTATCCTTATTTTGGTCTTCTTCGTGGAAACTTCAGCTATGATAATAATTAGACTGAATGTTATAGCCTACTGTGCCTTTTGTCAACTAGTTACGCCTTATAAGTGACTACTCTAATCCACATTTTTTACATTAACAGAAAAATATGAAATGAAACAGAAACATGATATGAATGGAATACAACCACTGGAATCACTACGTTCATTTCATGAGAGACAGAACTCTTTATGTGGTATAGTAGTATAAAGGTGAACGAACTCCCAGACTGCCTGAATTAGATCCCACGTAAACCCTACCTAGCGCTTATCGCGTATGTTCTACTAAACACAAAATTGTAAGCTCCAGAAAACCTTATTGCTGAACAGACTAAAGCAGAGTATCAGATAACTCCACAAGTTGTGATGTACGAATTTTCTGCTAAGTTGTCGAGTCTGACGAGTTGATACGAAATACGAGATAGTTACAATATAAGGGCTACGTATAATAAATTGTGAGTTAATATGACAACTGGACATAGACAACGGCTTAAAGACATTGTTAACTAAATTAGAACATAATCCCCACTGTGCACGATAGTTCTGTTATTTAACGGAAAACGCTTGAAGTAGAAAATGAATATTTGCGTGTGAAAACATACCGTAGCGGCAAACATACACATAGCTAAAAAGTTTCTGAACCTCGTTGCGTTAAATACATTGATGTTACTATAAGAAATACATTTCGACTATCAATGACGCTGTGGCTGATGTTAGTAGTAAGTTAAACTGAACTACAGTAATACGCGATAGTGTAAGGTGTTAAAGATTACTAAACAACCTAAAAAGTGTATGTCATAAGTTACCAGCAGTATGGAATTTCTAAATAAACTTTCAAAGATAAATTCACTTTTTATATGTAGCGTCAGTATTTAAAGAAAATTGTCATAACAAATGCATCAAGATCATAATTTTACCAATTTTCTATTGTTCCAGATTTAGTTCACTAAACAATGATACAAATAACTACCATTTTTCAGGTAAAACACGTGCCATGTTAACACTACTATGAAATCCTAAATCCAATCCTCTAAAGGTCTCAATCTCTTGTTAGATCTAATATTTATAAATACATTCCTAATGTTTGGATTGTTTTCTAATTAAACTACTTCCGTATCTCAACGTTCCGTTGTTACGGATAATGGTCATTAATGGGCCATAAAATTGGTGTTTTCTTTGAAGTCCGATGTTATTTTTTCTAACCTCTGTCATTGCAGGATATTTTTAAAACATTGTGTCTTCTAAAGAACTACGTAAAATACAAAAAAGCTTCTTAGTGTTGAGAATCGTTTACGCGGAAGGAGATATGTGTTGATATCGCGCGCAAGAACTTAAAACTCTTCATTCACATTTTCAAAAGTTCCTTTAAAAATCTAAAAAACTAGAAAGCGAGTTCTAAGAACATGGAAGTACATACAATGTTACAAGAACCGTTTAACAGTCTGTTTAAAAATAGTAAGAAATGAGGTTAACTGTTATGAGGTTGAGCTCAGATGAGTAATCGTTAGCGAAGTGACGATAATCGTAAACTCGCACGGAATTCCATCCTGTGTTCCCATATAGTCAGGTGAGTCATTAACCACGGCTAAGCATATACAAAGGTAAGACAACATTCTTCATATTGCCAACCTTCTATCTAGCGAAATTCTTCTACCTTATTGATTCTCTAGTTTTCACTTATCTGATAGGAATTTGATGTTTGGCCGCAAGAATGCTTACGAACTTTAAGAATGTTTTTTCTACGTATATGCTTTTCATACGTAGGCTTAGTATGTGTTATTTGGAATCAAAATATATGCTTTCCTTTTTATTCGTAAAATACATGTTTTAGTATTAAATCACACCACAGTTTCATTTATCGAAATGTCTTTAAAACTATAGGAATGATTAAGAAATAAAAAACGCATCTCATGATTACTGTCACGCGTTATTGTTTCACATTAGTAAAACTTGAGATACAAATAAACAATTATTAATGATAATGACAGAATGTTTTACTGTTCTATCATCTCTGATTCGAAAATTGCTGACAAAATGCAAAACCCATGAGTTTTACGAATATTATGTTTATGAACAATCACTGCAAACAGATACATTTTTCTGTGTTGTGTACTTGATGAAAGTCACCAGGATTCAATATAAAAGACATTTTAATTTCTTAACATTTCTATATTAAAACAGTTACATATCAAATAATAAAACAGTAATTTTGTGTAGGCAAGTATAGACACAAATATATTGTAACTTTAAATAAACCGATATAAAGAAGTATCAAAGGGCCTGAGAGAAACGTAACTTAGTTTAAGGGTAACACTGCTGACCTTTGACCTTCTGACCCCTAAATTAATAGAGCTTTTCTTTACACCAAGTCTTTAGGAACCTTCTATCACACAGAAGAACAGAGAGACATCAGCACGATTCGGAATTATTAGTCATTAATACTTGTCTGTAAGAGTTGTATTTTATAACACGTATAACATTGTAGTACACTCGGTTTTGAGGTATGTCAATTACAATCTGGATTTTATGGACATTTTTACGCATTTTTTTAAGTTATGCTATATTAAGATATTATTCGTAAAAACCTGAATTATCTGTTACATAGATTTATTGAAAGGACCTAACTTTTATCCTAAAGTTAACCAATTTCAACCAGGTTTTCGATTCAGTTCTCGTTTGTCATCATACGAGATTCACAACTAGATATTAGACACATTGCCCTATTTTGAGCTTAATAGGTTTTATATGTTCCTTCTTTAATTATTCACAACACTGTTGTGGTTGGTCGAGTTAAAATTAGTCTGTTAACTGCTAACGAGACTTTACGGAGAATATCGTCGAGGAAGCACAAAAAAGACAAGACTAGTAATTAATGTTACCAGCACATCGCTAGATACGATAATATTTTCACACCAAAAGTCTATGTAAACGTTTGTTTCATAGCGATAAATGCGATGGAAAAATAAGTAGCCAAATTCGAGTCAAGACACACAGATTTACTTACATACTCATTATTTGGAAGGAAAAGGTTTTTAAAAATTGTATTTTTTTAAGTAAAACGCGAATAATTGTATTGGAAATGAAAGAAATAATAAACTTGACAAATGATTCAATTGACCATAAATAATATTTTTACTTAACTAAAGTGCAGAAATGAATATTTTAAATATGCTTCAGAACTATTGTGGGGAGTTCGCCTAGAAAGCCTAACGTGCAAGGAGAGGCAAGTGTGAACCCCTACAAATCAGCAAAAGTCGAGCCCCAGGGCAAACGAACCTGCCCTGTTCTGAACAAGTCAATCAGATCAAGTCAAATACCATCCCCTGTTACCACCGAATCAAGCGCCGAGTAAAGTGTCGATACATAAATTCTACCTTACTGGTGCACAACCTTGTGAATTATTATTTGAACAACCGGGTACAACAACGATTGTCGGGTTGAGGGGGTGAGTGTTTAACGGAACACGTATCTAATATATATACAACCGCATGTGTAACTGACTGACTGACTGACTCACTCACTCACGTATACTAATTCTAACCTACTTCCAGATGAGTTAGAGACTTGAAATTTGGTACACAGATAGCTTTCCACGTGTAACCACCAGGAAAATCCCGAAAAGTGAGAATTTTTCATTTTCAACCCCTCAAAAAAATTCCCAAAAAATCGCGCATTCTTCACCCCTGCAGGCATTTTTTGTAAGCCCGATAGCGGGCGAACCGTTGGAGCTAGCTCGGATCTGACGGAAAATTCATGGTCAGGAATGAAGTGAACTACAAAAAAGGTCTAATGACTTTTTGCTCTATCTTCCATGGTTAAGCGACAAAACGCTCGAACATTTGAAATTCCAGAGATTTTTTCGATAAAAATAATGTTTCAAGCCCGATAGCGGCCGAAACCGTTGGTCGTAGCTCAAATCTGATTGACCCATCAAATTAGCAAATTGCGCGATCTACAGAAAAGGTCCAGTAATCTTTTGCCCTATCTCGATTGGTTTGGCCGAAAAACGTGATTATGTACAATTTTGTTGTAACTTTTACGCGAAACTTTTGTTTTTGGGGTCGATAGCGGCGAAAACCATTGGTCGGAGGTCAAAATAAGACTAACGTTTTATTTAGGAAATAAGATGACCTACAAAAAAGGTCAAGTGACTTTTTACTATATTTCCCTTAGTTTGACCGCAAAACGCGATTAAGTGAAAATATTGGACATTTTCGCCTAACAATTTACATTCCGGGCTTGATAGCGGCTAAACGGTTGGTCGTAACTCAAAACAAATTTTAAACGGGATTTAGGAAATCACGTGATCTACAGAAAAGGTTCAGTGACTTCGGGAGTTGGCTGAGCGTTAGCTAAGCGTCAATAGTAGATAGGGACAGAGGAATATTTATTATGTTCACAGACACAATACCCTCTAAAAAAGGCCCAAGTGTGTCATTAACCCCCGGTAATATTAACCCCCCCCCCCCGGGGATTTCCTGGTATGACCTGATAACCTCCTGTACATTCAACCCCCTGATGTGTTAACCCCCCTGGTAACATTAAACCCCCCCAGGGAATTTCCTGCCATGACCTCATGTCCGAATTTTACCAGTCACCAAATCTCTTAACCCCCCCCTGGGAAGATCCTGGTATGACCAGATAACCCCCTGGAGACTTATCCCCCGGTAACGTTAACCCCCCCTGGGAATTTGTTCATATGACCAGACAATATCCTGACGAAATTAAACCCCCTCTTGTCTTAACCTCCTTAACATTAATCACCCACCCAGGGAATTTCTCGCCTTGACTAGATAGTCTCCTGGTGATATTAAACCCCCTGTTCGACTTAAAATACTGCCTTGAGGTCGGTTTTTATTATGTTTATACTAAACAATTCAAGATAGCTGACCCGTGCAGACTTTTCTCCCGAGCTCATTTCTGGCTAAACCATAGGTCGTAGATCAGATCTGAGGGCACAATCGAAAGACAAAATTAAATTTCCAACAAGAAAGGTCCAGTCACTTTTTGTCGTATCTCTAACGGTTTAACCGCAAAATGCCCTCAAAGTCAAAAGTTTTTACGAATCCGGAAAAAAATCTATGAAAAAGGTCAATTTTTAAATCCCTTGTCATTTACTTAATGTCCGGACTTAACCAGTCACCGAATTCCGCTTATCCCCGAATTTGCAAGCGTTTACTTTGGGGGCCTGGGGGCGTAGCCCCCAGCGAGCCGAAGGCGAGTATTTTTCCTATACCGTGCTCTCCAAGATACGGCCGTAAAATTGAACTAATTATTAAAATGTAAAATTAAATATTTTTATTGATTTCAAAACTGTCCGAGCAATTAAAACAAGAAAATTGTCCAAAATCAAATAACTTTTACTGCTAAGAATTAATTTCTAGTTTTTAATAACAGAGGCTAGGGCAAACGCACGATATCCGATAGTTAGTGTGCACTAGCATGCGACAACGCGCAACTGGCAAACGCGGTCAAGGTGCGAGCTCTATCCATACAGCCACGGTGTTTGTACATGTGACCACAACACCAGTCAGCATTGCTGGTATGAAATCCATGAAATTGAGGCGAAAGTTTTACTCTCATTTTTATTGTACAACGAGTCCATTATCTTCGATATCGATTTTGCTAGTGTGTACGAAAGAATGAATAAATATAAATGTCAATTATATAACGCGTATCTATGTGTACAACTGCTTTAAACAGTAAACAAAATATAAACTATATTTAATTAACACACGTATCATTAATAATAATAATATGTTTTATTGATGTCCGACAATTACAATACATTGTTTAGCAAAGATCAATTAATAGTTTGCAATAAGCTAAAATTTATCACTTACTCATCTAGTCATTTATCACTCATTTATCACTACAATCAACATACACAGTAGCATTCATTCAGCTTCCATTTGCTCCCCAATTATTTCCCTCTTCAACACCAGGTTATTATCATTCTCCGAAATCATTAGTCTCCCGGTTATACGTATATAAACATGAAAAGAAATGTTTAAAGTGAGTTTTTACTTTTAACTTAATTTCTTGGATGCTCATTATTTTCATTACCCATGGGGGCCATTATAGAGAGTAGTGCCAATGTATTAAAACTCTTTCCTCTCCCCCGTTCAGTCTTAGCCTTGAAAACTTTGCCTCTATGCCTTTGCACAAGGAATTATTTGTACCTCTTTGTATCCCGTGTCACACAGTACGACATATGGATGACCGTGGTAGTATGTTTAGTTCTGAGCGGTTGGAGGCGGCTAAGAGCGCGTTTCCGCAACAACAAACTCAGTATTAGAGGGGAAGGCAACACCACGCCTCGCTTTCTGTATGACAACAAAACGTAAAAACAATCAACAAATCTTAATTTGTTAGATTTACTTTGGGTTTGGTCGGGAAAACTCTTAAATATAATTGTATGCAACTTCAATTGATAAATTGTATTAATTGAAGTTTCCAGTCCAAAGTAAATTCAGTCATTTAAGTGACCACTCACTAAAGGTTTTCGGGTTGAATTCCCTAGGAATACAATTGAACGTGCAGCGATGGGCACCATCTAGAAGTTTAAGGGTTGGACTGTTGAACTCAACCACTCTAGTGGTATGGAAATAATAATAACGAAATCATGTAGTTAGTCGTGTGAATATATGAACCTAATTTTTGCATAAAACGTTCCAAACAAGGATGATTTGAGCTTTCATCTAAACAATTCCATACAATTCGCTGATTGGCTCTCTTTGTTTTTACTGGTTATTATCATATGATTATTATTAGCATTGATTCTAAGAAAAAGATGATCTCGTTCAGTGTCATGACTTACAACCTCACTCATTCATTCATTTCTCGTCACAACCATTCCATTCATATTCTCCTCAAATTACATTGGTCCCTCAATATGATAATTGGAAGAATATGATGAAAGTTGAAGATGCTGCTGGTTTTGGTTTGGCATTCCAAGAAGATGTAGGGGAGACCGTCACTAGGAGCAAGAAACCTATGGTGGCAGCACGCTTTCATATGGCCTAAAAAGGTTAGACACTGATTCTTAGTAGTGAGAACTCCTTACGCCACGTCTCTAGAGAGAATGCAGATATCATTGTTTTGTATGATCTCTTGCCGACGGCGCCATGGCGGGAATGAAGAGACATATTTGCAAGGACAGGTTATGAAACCCGCGTTCAGAACAATCATCAAAGGAAGTTGAATTATTTCGCCGACTTACAGAGGGAACTTAGCGGCAAAGATCAAAAGAAATGTAACTGTCTTCTACGGGAAACAAACATTTTGGTTTGAAAGTATTTTTAAATGTGCTGTGTTTGCAACTGATTTAAAAATACTCTTTGCCAAATTAGGTAA
Organism: Homalodisca vitripennis; assembly: GCF_021130785.1. Taxonomy (NCBI): domain Eukaryota; kingdom Metazoa; phylum Arthropoda; class Insecta; order Hemiptera; family Cicadellidae; genus Homalodisca; species Homalodisca vitripennis. The sequence continues at coordinate 126,652,482 of NC_060211.1, read as the reverse complement.
TTTTTCAAATCGTTATACAGTGAAAAATTGCGGACTATATTTCGGATATAACATGGCTTATGAAAACAATAGAACATAACTCGGCACCCAACTGTATTATTATTCTATATCGATCGTAAACGATAATCAATAGTTAGCCGCGATATGTTTTGAGTATGTCGATATGGAAAGGTTTATTAATTTAGGTTAGCTTATTATTAAACAATATTTTTATCAGGCATAAAAATTAAAATTAAATCAGCATCAGCTAACCATATAAAGACTGATTTTCGACTGAATATGATTACATCTAGTCTCTTTACGTCGAACTATGACGCTGATATAACTTTTATTTAGTTTTAAGACTGTCAAGCTAAGACAAATTTAATATAATCTGAGAAAAAATAAAATACTGTTAATCTATTTGATACATTCTCATTCCGACCCTCACCAAAATCTCTTTCTCTGAAGGAATTGCTCGTGTGCTTATACAATGCAAATGGCTCCCGGCTCCTAGACTGAAATGATCTATAGTGAATATCACTATATTATAACCAATTTGACGAAAGGAATCTACCAGTTTACAAGAACCATGATGTACCACAGCAACATTCTTTCACATCGAACAGCAATTTAAGTTGCTAGTGTTTTTCTTTTTTTTAGGGAACACCCCTGTCATTTATATTTAATTTTTGTGCATTAATATTACAACTCTGAACAGAACCTTTTTGAAGATGGTGGATCTATAACATTTTAATATTTAGAATAAATCCAAGTGATAATTCAAATAAAAAGATATTTTTTGTGTTGTTTGTCTTACGTTTCTGTAAACTTTTGAAATGCTGTTCTGTCTTACCTTTGAAATGCTTTAAAAACAGTGCATTATTTATATATAAAAAAATAAAATTAGTAACTCTTACAAAAAAACAAACAAAAAATGAAATGAAATTAATCACTGGTCATTTCTTAAAATAAAGATGTTTTAGATATGTTAACACAAATATTACGCTTGAATGATTTTTCAAACTGTCTAAACGCAAATTACCATAGGTTTCAATACATATTCCTACAATACATTTATTATGTCTTGAAGAAATTAGATTAAGGGTGTCTCGTTTGAGTGCCACGTTCTGAAAATTTACTAAAAAGACAGGCTCATCATTTCAAGATAGATGAATACATTTGAAAAATTAAATTGTGTAAGTGTAACAGAATGACAGTTTCACTATAGAAAATAAGTCTCTTGCGAACCCGGTTTAACAAGTCAATTACTAACTTCAACGATGGGTTTTAAAGAAGCCTTCTGAATCTTTATTTCGTATCGTAGAGGCTCTATTAACTGTAAGTGTTAAAATTATACGTTTGAAGTAAATAACTTGTATTCTAATACTTGTTGACAGCGGAAGAGATTTCAATAATTTGTAATGAGTATCATAGTAAACTAGCGATATGGTGTACAAGACTGGACTATATGGATTCATTCAACATATCAACGGATTACGTGCATATTCACCTTGTAATAAAAAGGAGAGGCGAGTTCTCTTAACTGCGAAATTTATTTTAATTAAACATGTTGATGACCTGTATAAAACACTTTTCACAGATACCCGAAGTACTTTCAATAGTAATAAAAGTGGATACTTCATGATTGTTATGCACTAGTTATAATACAAGTGGACATCGGTTAGTTAAATAAACTCTTTGTAACACTAAAACGTACTTTAATGTGCTATTAGGCCTAATAGTAAAAACTAATGTTAAGAAATAGTTTTAAACTCTGGGCCCACAACTGCGTGAATGACAGTACTGATGCTAATTTCTGCCCCCCCTTATTAGTGCACGTTATATTTGCTACAATAATAATAACACCAGTAATTAATGATAAAACAATCAAAACATAACAATGACCTCGACATACAAAGTATTTGTTGACCTTATTTTTTAAAGAAGGCTCTTAAGAGCATTTTAAAGTAAATGTTATTGTAGTAAAAATAATGTTTTTATCGATTTTAATTTTCAACTTTATTGCTTATTGGAATATATATATATATATATATATATATATATATATATATATATATATATATTCCAATAATATATATATATGACTAAAAAGTGAGCCTATGGTTAAATAACGTGAGTGGTTAGTACGGTTTGGTATGAAATAAGAAATTTTCAGGGAAAATATTATTTTTCAGACAAATTAACTAGAAGCGTGACAATAAATGCATTTGTATTTTACCCAGAAAACATTAGTATCCTATGTCTATCTGACTTTAACCCTCAGGAATTTTGGAGCTTAACCCCATGAATTAAGCCAATGGCTCACTTCAAATTAAACTTTAAGAAAAAGAAGAACTTTAAGATGGATATTAAATATGTTCCATGAAACATATTTTCCTGCTCCGATAGAAACCTTTTTAAAATTGTTTCCATGCATCGTAGAATATAAAAGCTGAACTGTCGAAAAGAAAACAAGCATTTAAGTAATTTAAGAAATGCAGGCTTTATATATTACATGAACAAACTTCTGTTCGGTATATCATGAGAGCCATAATTAGTATTAATATTTATTAACGTTGAGATTCCAAGTATCTATATAGTGGTATAAAAGCAACACTACATTTCGGTAACTTATATATTATTATATGAAGCCGTTTTAACTAAAAATATTCCTATTTTTATAAAATATATAAGGAAAGGGTTGTGAGAATAGAGTATTGTGAATTTTTAAAAGTATTAACCGTACATTATAGGAAACGTCACTTTTCCATACACATACAGACTGATATAAATAAGCTACATCTTATTGTAACTCACGTTAATGTAGGTCAGCCGGTTGGTTTATGGTTCATTTTTCAAGTCGGGTATTTGTAGTTTTTGATGCGGTAGTAAAGACCTTAACTCATGTATATTATCGCGTGGGTATATAGTATCAACATTCAATTTTGACAATGTATCCTCAGAGGTTGACATAATACTAAGTTTGTTGCTTCCTAAGTGATTAATGGCCATGTAAAGTAATAAGATTATAGCTAATATTATGGTTGATATATGTTGAGGATATATTTTGTAGAACTCTTATTTATACCTTCGATATAGACAATTTTAACGCACTAAAACAATTAGTTTCACAAAAAAGTGTGAATATTAAACGATAAATATAAAATATATTTTATTGTTGTGTGCAATACAAATAGTGTTGTATCAAGCTTTCCATCACAGCTCTCGCCAAGCTATGTCACTGATACGACATTCGCAGCTTTACGATGTTATTGCTATAATTTCATCGTATAATTTGACATTCATGAAGCTTGGGGCTTGGGACTTTCTATCAGAAATATCACGGGTTTGATTCACGGAGATGTCAATTAAAAATAATTTACAAATGGGTTTTCCTTCAAAAAAAAAAAAAAAAAAAAAAAAAAAAACAAAAAAACAATCAATTTAATCGATTGAAAGGCCATTAGCATAGATAGAACGTTAAAATAAGATGACAGCAATAAAATAATAATGTTTTACCACTTTTTAAGGAAGAAATTATCTCTCAATATTACATATTTTAATTAAATAAGTTATAGGGTTAAATAGTCAATATTTATTTTTTGAACATGCACGCAATCATTAAGCACAGAAAACGAATAATTAGCAACAAGAATACTGTACTCCGTCAAGCGAAGCAAAGAATTCAATTCAATTTAATATTAATAAGTAGTAGAAATAATTGATTTTTTAAACAATTTTTAGTTGGTATTTAAAACAAAACTTAAATATAAGTACTGTAAATATGAAATGATCATCTATATCCAAAATTATGATTTTTTTTATTTGTGTTGTAATCATTTTTAATTTGACGAAAACAGTGCCAAATATTTCTCAAAATTTTACATATTGAATATAACAATTGACAGTGCAAATAATGTTATTAAATATTTTGTAGATAAATTTATATTGTAATACGTATGAATAGTTTTTATTTGTGTTGAATTTTAGTAGAGTACTTATTAAGAAAACGTAAATTTTACCAAAAAATTCCAAAGTTTGAGCTTGGAGAAACAATCTTCAATTTAGCTTCAAACCGCACCCTAATTCTATGCCCGACATATAAAATATATTTCGTGTACATATCAATATACTTTTCTGGTATATAATTCACGTTTGCTAAACCGATCTCTATGCAAGCCATTATATTATATACACTGTATTTATTTGAAAGGTGTAGGTTCAAACGCGTTCTATGTTGCAGACTAATTTAATAATAAGAGTGCCTTGTATTCTTGAAGTATTTCCCACTTTCCCAGTTTGGTAAATTATGAAAACCTGCTGAGCCTCTGACTAGAACATTTTATACAAGATAAGTAATAAGCAAACTGGCCAAACCGTAGACATTGAGTATTTTTTTCAACGATTTTCCAAAACCACATTAAAGAAGCAAACTTTCCAGTGATAAAACATCAACCAAAAAAATTATAGGACAACTGGTGGGATATTAAGTATTCATTACATTTAAAAATCTGATAAAACCCCATTAAAGAGGCAAACTGCCATACATCAATTTAAAAAAATTGTTGGACAGGTTGTTGGGACATTAAGCATCGATAACTTTCAAAAATCTGACAAACCCCCATTAGAGACAAACTCTCCAGTGATAAAATATCTATTACAAAACTTTTGGATAGATGGGACATTAAGCATCACTAACATTCAAAAATCGCTCAAAACCCCATAAAAGTGGCAACATTTCCAATGCCAAAACACCAATTTTAAAAACGTTGTCGACAGATGAGGTATTAAGCATTAATTACATTCAACAATCTGCCACAAACCCCATTAAAGTGGCAAACTTTCCAGTTGTAAAACATCATTAAAGAAAAAATTGTTAGACAGATGAGATATTAAACATAAAAATCGACCTTCCCTTGGCAGATGTTGGCAAAGAGTAATGTAAGAGATGCGTGCGCGAGTAGGGCGGACCGGAGAGAGGTTCTCTCGCCTTGGACTTGGACAATGTGTCGCCTTGAATCAGTCCACCTTGGAGCCTAATCTACCCGTGACGTCATCCATGGTAATTACGTCTGGAGGCCGGGAGGAATTAGGCCCATTGTTTATCAATTTCTCAAGACCTCGTGCCAAACTTCCGCCCAAAGTGAAGGCCGCTAGTCGAGTCCATCGTCGAACCGAGTCCATCGTAAACGTCAAACATATAGGCATCGTTAAATTGAATCATGGGCACCTTACGAGCAGTCTTTCGTAATGTTTCATAAAATCCAAGAACATCAAACGTTATGGAAAGGTTGGCAACCTATTACGGTAAGGTGAGAAGTTATAGGTTTCAGTCATTAGCATTAACCAAAATGGGTTTGCCTGAGCTGATCAATACAGTATTGTAAATAGGCACTTTCCAGTTATTTGTAGCTCATTAATGACGATGGATAGTTTGAAAGGACAACAGGGAAATTTCCATGTAAAGTGTCACAATCAACACGACGTTTCGAGCGATGAAATTTGATCTCTTCTTCAGTTGTTAGTATTGAAACCAAGTTGTAATATTCCAAAAATATCAAATCACCTCTTCGCGATAAAAAAATGAAACTTGATGATAAAATATTCGTCAAGAAATCACACATCTCAACCAAGCAGTCCTGATTGAATTTTTCCTTTATGCATAAAATAAACTTTTTCGTCAACATTTTTTTTGCCTGAAGAGATTGCAGTCCTTTTGCTGCTTATGCATATTCAGGAATTTTGGATTCTACAATATTAAAGTTTTGTGCCTCATAAAATTTCATCAGTCGAAATAATATTAACTAAATTATTTGTTCAAATTCAATTTTATATAATTTTCACCAAACATGTGAAAACAATTAGATGCAAAAGCTGTAAACCATAATCAATCATAAAACTTGCGTTTAAGTTCTCGGATTATACACGTAGAATCAATTATCTCTTATAACTCTAATAGGGTTAAAACAAATTCTATGTCAAACACGTCGACAGCAAAACCACAAGATATAATGTTTTAATTTCTACTTTTGACATTTATTTCCCTTTACTTACGCCGCGACTCCGGATATATTTTTTACAGAGATTTATTCTGTTTGGAGTAAAATTTCGAGCCTGAGCGATTCACTCCTCGATTCACTTTGTTTGAGAGCTGCTGTCACATCTATAATGACTTAAACAAACGTTGAAGCATGTCAAGAATTGAAACCCAAGAAACATATAATAACTCGTTTTTATACTGTGACGATTAAACGGGGTGGGGTAATGTGAAAGGCGGAAAGAGGACGCTCCGTCACGCGTAGAAGTCCTTAGTAAAAGACTCATGGAGACAACCCTCCATATCTCTTTATCACTACAGCAGACCCATTTCATTCTGGTGCGGTCCGATAGGTTATAACCAACTGTAAATTTAAATTTAAGTGATAATATTTAACACTTAATTAAAGTCACACAATTGTTACTTCTATTATATTTTTAATGCTACAAATTTTGAATATTCACGCAATTACATCTAGCAATATCAACTCGGACCTGGAAAAATCATGTACGCTCACTTCCAGGACGTAGCCAGCGAAGGGGGTTTAACGGATCCTCCCCCAAATTGTTAGTAAACGATGATTATTATTTAAATAATTAAGCATTACTGACATGTACTGCTGAAAGATCGTTCTCAACAAAGAAACGGGTCAAGAACTGTTAAGGAACAAAATGGGGCCTTATTCTCTGTCCACTACAGAAAAATATCAGTTGTCTGGACCCCCCCCCAATTTTTTCCTAGCTACATTCCCGCTCACTTCCCAAGGACAACGGTTTGTCTAATTATGTTGATTTTAAGTATTTTTCTGTAATTTTAAAATTTTTCCTTTTTTTAAGCAATCCTTTTATAAGATTATTAATATTGTAATTTTTTTAGGGAAAATAAATTGACCCCATTTACATCCTTAAAGGCTGTCTCATTCGTTGCCGTTTTGAAGCAGGTACAACACGAGGGAAGGTTTTCACCTTTTTTATGTTACTTTATCAAAATCAAATTTGTGATAAGTAAATAAGAGAATGAGAAAGGAGCCTGACATTTTCAAGCAATGTTGTTTCGAATGAAACTTCGCAATTTCATGAAGATACAAACGTAACTATTCAATTAGCACATACAATCCAGTCTAAAAATAGCGACATTTTAATAAACCAATTATGATAGATTATTAAAATAATCCGCGATAACATAATCACTAAGGATCCCACTTCCTACTTTTTATGTTGCCGAGTTAATTAGCATCACTTCCGGTACAGGTAAGGATATCCGCTAGACAGAAAATTGGCCATTGTCTTAGCCACACGTCTATGACCTTTTACATTACTCTGACCTTATATATTCAGTTTTTGTGACAACCATGACAACTAAGGTGGTCTCGAACTGTAAATAAGTTTAAAGGTTTGTTGCACTTACCTTCAACTAGTTGTTGGATAGTCCAGTTCTATTTGAATTACTTTGGACATGCTTAATCCTTCGCTTTATGGGGGTTTTTCACTTAAAATATCAATATGTGGATGTCTTGGGGTCTGTTATACACCCTTAGATATAAGGGATTGTTTGTCCAAAAATGTTTGCTAGGATTGTCGTAGAGATGTTTTGTTAATTTCATAGTGTTTATTTTAAATTTACCTTTCAAATAACATGTCACAAGATAGGGATTGTAATTTGAAAATGTTAAGTGGCCCCTCAACCCCCCTTTGAAAAAAGGGGAAAATATTTTTATCCTTCAAAAAGTCCAAAAAAGTATTTTAATAAGTATGGTGAAGATTGTACACCGATATCTCAATCCGTTTGGAAGATATCCAGGCGTGTCAGGACTTAATTTACACCCTGCATGTTTGACAGCGAATACTGATGTGTTCCTCATTCTTCATGTGTCTATTTTGTTCGTCGTGAATCAAAAATGCAGCACTTTTTTGAGATTTAGAAAAGTGAAGAAAATAGAAAAGTCTGTGTTCGGAAATTAAATGGATGCAATTAATGATAAATTTTTGTCATCTGCGAAGTTAATATTAAAGTCTCCGCTTAATATCAATGTTTAAAAATATATTCGTTGTTTTCATTATTCATTTATCTGTATAAAAATATTAATATGTTTCATACTCACTTTTATACTGAAGTCAATGAATTTAAATTCAATAAATAAACAGTAATCCTTCAATTAAATAATTACAATAATAGTCAAATTAAAAATTCACTTAAATAAACAAAATCCAGTACACACAAGTTGAACTTCCCACGTGGTCAATTTAACTTTACTTATGTATTCTACACTCTAATACTTAATGTACAACGCGTCACATTTACAATTACAGATGTACTGCTACTATAACGTATTGTTGACGTGACTCACAAAATTATATTTATCCAAAAAGCGTCCAACGCGCACATAATACAGTCAGAAATAGTCGATGTATTAGTGTATACGTGTACACAGGCTACTGCGCGTGCGCTAGTCTGGCTCTCCATAGCTATAGATATACTATTATCATTAGCATATTACATTGCGTAGATTTAGTATTAGGCGTTTAATATATCATAAATAGCACAAAGTGACTAAAATAGAATAAACAAATTTTCCAAAGATTATTAACGTTTCCATGGAAACCACTTTAGCATGTCGGTGACGCGAACCGAGGATTTTTACTCTCTACCAAAACGCTCAACGCGCCTAAAGAAGTTTTCACTTCAATAAAATAATGTTTTTATAATCTGTTTTTACTATACACTACATTTCACAGTGAAAATTGTGATAACATAGTGTAAATGGTTAATCATTGGAAATCATTAAATCACTTACAAACCACTTTCGCGGTATTTAATAACGTTTAAATTGAGATATCAAGTTTGCACAAATATTTGAGTAAAGTTCAAATGTACGAAACAGTATGCAAGGATTTATGAGGTTATAAATTAAACATTTTAACCCTCGGTGTATACTAACAGGAGACGAATCAAAAGATCTAGGTTCAAAAGGTAAAGTTTATATTTTATTTCAGTTGGGTAGATTTATAATTTCAAATCGTATAGTTTCAAAACGTTCAGATTTTATATATATATATATATATATATATATATATATAATGTTGTAAAAAGAGTGAGATTTACTATGTAAATATTCAAACTTAAAATGTGTCTAATATTATATATTTAATAAAGACCCGTATCAAAACGTAAAGTTTGACGACGTTCAGTAAAGTCTGTTCCAGGCTCCAGCTCTATCCAGTTGTAATGGGCGAAAGTCTTTGAAAATAGCCAGATAATAATAACCACTAGTTTTAGTTTAGATGAGTTGAAACGTCAAGTTTCACAACGCCAAGCACAGTCTGTTTGTGGATCTTGCCTCACGAAAATTGCAGGCGTTTCATTCAACAGTTGTGGCCACGCTTAGGGAAAGATCTAAACTACAAATATTTACGTAGATTAAATCAAAGAATGTTTGGTAATTGAATTACATGAAAGCTTGTACAAATACTGTCAATATTCAAAATACCAATGAAATAAAATGAAACTAGTAATAAATACCTAGCAAACTTTTGAATACAGACAAAACTACTTTAATTTCAAAATCTATTAACTCTTTTGAATGTAACCAAACATGTGATCAAATATTAATATAAGAAGTTTTAAGTCACCTTTAATTTAATGTAAATTAATATACAATAAAATTATAGATTCAATAACTTCGCCATCCGTAATGATGTTTAAATATTGTTGTATTGGCGTCACTGTTTCAATGTTATATTAATAACTTACAGGATATTTACATTGTATATCCTTAAATATATTTATCGACGAGATAATAATAAATAGTTATTACTATTGTATTGTATTATAGTGGTGATACAGCTTCTTGTAAAAATACGAACAGTTTTACCATTAATTTTATCATATTACTCAATAAAAACAAAAGTTGATCAATTAAACCTATATGCAGTTCTTTGATATCTTAATAATACGTTATAATACCATAAGTCTTCACTAAATACCGTACCGGGACTTAAATAGTTTAGCACTTCATTATGGCGCAGTTTCCTTCATCTCCTTACATAGTATGTATGTACATAGTAGAGTATGATTTGTATCTGAGTATCTGATTTTTTTAATACTTCTACGCAAAAATGCCGGGTACTCAGAGAATCTCTGCGAGTGGATATTACTCCTACCTTTTTCATTACAATGCCAATTATTTCATATACAACTTTTCCCATTCTGTAAACAATCTATAGACCGTATTTTATGTCGGATTTTATCAAATTTTGTAAAGTTTGTTTAGGTTGTTCCAAAAATCACGGCTTGTTCAATCTAATGTGACTGGAGGTTGCGAACTCCATACTCAAGCTGTTTCTGCGCGCAAGGTATGTGTAATGTGATTGTAACTAAAATTACGTTAAAGTTTGTACAGCTTGGGCCGTAAAACAAGCAGTGAAGATGTGAGGTGTGACTAATTAGTATCTATTGGACTGGTATTAATCAAATTTGGCATAAATATATGGCTTATTTGTTAACCAGGATATATAATAAACACATCCAGAGACAAGGGGGTAAAGCCACAAGGTAAAACCCATTGTCTAAAGTACTGTTGTGGGCGCTTTGTTAGCTAAGAAAAAGATTTAAACATTTAGTACGGTGGTTATATTGATTTGATCCCTAAGTCACGGCCTTATTTCAATTAAATATAGCCAAAAGGTGGCTAAAGTGAAAGTGGTGGTTTCAGTCTAGGCTTTAACCATCCAAATAAAATTAAATTGAGGGAAAATTAGATTTTATAAGTTTTTGTTTTAAGCCATTTTGGGAAAATAAAAGAGTTTACCTAAAATCTAATGAAAGTTTGAAAATCTAAAATAAATATTGTCATATGACAATTTGCGATATTTCTCACCGTTACGCCACAAGATTGGAATTTCTGTCAGTATTCGCAAATATGGTTCGGGATGGCCAACCTGAATACCATATACTAAAATTTAAGTAATTTATAATGACAGGATATTATATAATATCCTGTCATATTATTAATAGTTTTAGGTGTATTTCATATAAATCTGCTTATTGAAAACCCACCAATGATGACATTTCCGGATGATCTATCTTATTATCTCCGATTATGGTTACCAGACCCTAAAACTATCATAACCCAAAGTTAGGAAACACTTAAATATTTTGTTTATGAATACACGTAGGCAAATGAAACTAGGTTTACCTCCAAAGTGTAGTTATTTACCCGTACATTGTTATCAGTTTAGGTGTTATGTTTGCTATGAAGGGATATCCTGTCAAGGAAGTCGTAAAAATCTTAAATGTAAGCATACACCCTATTAAACTTCATTTTACAGGTATGTTTTAGAGACAGCACATAGCCACAAATCCGACTGTAAAGGAACTATGCGCTTGGAAATTGCAGCCTCTTAAAGTTTGATTGACTAATGATGGGGCAATGAAAGCCAAAAAGGGACTTAGTCTTAATCATGACGGTTTACACATGATAATAGCCTACTGTTATCCTCCTACTATTGGAATTTTATTATGAAATGGAAAGTAGATTAGAGGGGGAAATGAGCAGATTAAACTTAATTAAAGTAATTAATTTTACTATTAAAAAAGTAAGGAACGCAGAGTTTTAACTAATGCACACTATCATTATAAATAAAGTCTTTTTAAGTACCGAATATGTTTGAAAAGTTTACGTTGAGAATACAACAGTTCATTACAATGTCACAGTGTTTGAGCCTTCTGTCTGGATTATCCTCATTTAGTTCTTGGTTAAGCTGTATCTTAAATGGATTAAATTTATTTTCATTCAGTAAGTTACGGACGCTACTCTTACTTATTTTTATACACTGCGCTGATTTTCTAGTGAAGTAGTGAGGATTTTCCACAATACACTGGAAGTGTATCTTCGATGGTTGCTAATTTCGACCATCCGAATCTCGATTGATCTGTAACTTAACCACTTTCTCGAATACGATTTACCGATTTAGGCATTATTGATCTGTTACTTGGTGATCTATTGGGTTGGTGTCATTGAATAGTAATTTACTTCCTCATATGTAAGAGCTCTGTCCCATTCGGGATTGTTATTCGCTCTGTCTCACTAAGCGACTTGTAACCGAATTGAATAACTGACTAAAGATTATTACGAGAGGTTAATACACGTGCAAACTAATGAACAGCTCAGATTACAGACCCTGAAGAACTCTAAGAGAGATAAGATAAGATAAAACTATCCACACATAGCAGACAGTTGGAAAGCCTTTCACTTTCATAATATCAATGTTTCCATGTTGATTGGTATTTAATACACAAAAAGAACAAACTCAATCTAATGTTTCCTAGATTAAATCATTTAAGAAAGTCGGACATATAATGCAACTTACCGTACGTTAGATGTACGGTAAGTTGTTATGTCATAATGTACATAACAACATTATAACTTATGTACAGATGAAATAACTTATGTAGATGTACATAAGTTGTTATGTTGTGTTTTGATACTTACAAAACATACTTGTGTAAGTATCTAACTGGACTGTTATTTAGCAGATTGTATTTACATCAAAAGCAATCAGACTTTGAGAGGCTGCAATTTCCAAACGAATAATCCTTTTTTTCAGTCGGGTTTATGGCAATGTGTTCTCTTAAGAAAGCCCTTTAAAATGAGGCATAGTTGGATTTATGCTTACATTAAAGATGTTCACAACATCTCTCCCCAAAACTGGCTAAACTGTAAGTAACTACAGTGAGGAAGTAACCTAGAGTGTCGTCCTTCATTTATCTATGCCTTTTCATAAACACAATATATAAGTGTTTCCAGACATTTAGGGCACCCGGTATATACTCGTACATGGTGTTTACAGACCTTCAAGTAATATTTTAGTATTTTGTTCTTCGTGCCAAGAAAAACAAATAAATGGCTATGAATGTATCATACATATTTTCGTACTCCTAAATCGATTTTAACATCACAAGTTTCATGTCCAATTATTCTAAAATGGACCATAAGATTGAAATATTTTCCTGTAACAATCACTTATCTCAGTGTTTCATGCCATTAAAAATACCTATGACATCCCTAACATTCAACAGGAAATTGATAGCGAAGCCGAGGCAAATTACTAATGTAGGGTGACAGTCAAAATCGCCCGTGAATTTAATTGCAAGGTATCAGGATTCTTCAATGCCGAAACGATTATAATTACTATATAACTTACAATACATTATTCTCGAAGAAATTGGTTTATGATTTATTTATTGGCAACGGTCCTGACTTAAATTTTAAACCAAATATAAAAATACCAAAGTTGGAAAATTTCTCTGAACTAATATGATCTCAATTTAAAAAAATTAGTTTTAACTAAAATATCATGTTAGTTTTTAATTTAGTAACGTTTATGCTTAGTAATTTTCTGCACTTATTTAAACACTGAAAGAACTAAGGGTGCAGTCTTCCCGGAGTGAAGTTCTCGACAGATTGTGTCTATCATGTGCGCAATGCAACAATGACCAGTTTTATGTGGACCGTACTTACAGTTTAAAACTTTAGCTCTGAGACAGGTCAGTAATTTTAAAAGCCTTGTACATATGATTTTTGTGGTATATATCACAATGTTCCTGACCGAAGAGGAGTGACATTACATAAGTACTTACAGGACTGTATTTGACCATTTGAAACTTTACGTTAGAAAACAGCCTCGTATTTATTCGCTTAAAATAACAACTTTACGATTTGAAGCGGGAGATTATGAAAACGCTTCTCCTTTATTGTAAACAACAATAAATCTTGACGTTATGAATCTACGGACCCATCATCATGAAATATAATACAAATTATGGTACTTCATTATTGTTACTAAAAATATTCTAACCTCATAAAGAGTACAACTGATATATATGTTTTTCGTTTTATGTTGAATTATGTATATAAATTTGATATATATGCTAGTCTTGAAAACAAAATTAAAAATTAATTAATTGAGATTTCAAATAAAATTAAAGCTTTACAATTCATCGGCGTTGTTTTAAACTCGCTGTCAAATTTGTTGAAAGTTCTTGAATAAAATAAAACAAAAACAGAGGGACTTTAACCTTAAGAACTTATTTTGGTGCCATTTTTTTTATTACTTCTAGGTTTTACTATGAAACCTGAAGTTGAAACCCGAGGATGTCAAAAAATTGAAATAGTCGGACTAAAAAGCACCTTAATGTTTTTTCAGCAATAAAATAACATAAACTATTTTGGTTTAGTATTTTGGAAATGTAAATTAATCTTTACAACTTAGTATTAATTACAGGGATGTAATTAGAGCCTTACTAATATACTTGAAATACATAATTATAATGCGATAACTAATTCTTAGAAACCCCGGTTTTATTATAGTGTAATGTGCGAAGATTATTAGGCCCCCCATCCACTTACAGTTCTAACTGCAGTCCTGGACTGAGACAGTCCGGGACTGCAGTTAGAACTGTAAGTGGATGGGGAATCCGGCAGGCGAATCGTTGGACTGTCAACTGTCGCACGGTGCGACAGTTCAACGATCGGACTGCAGGCGGAACTGCTAGTTAGTGGAGGCTCCCGTGACAGGCCACAGTCGACAGTCCAAGCTGCGAGATATGCGCATGCGCTAGCTCAAGCTGCTCCGTGTCGGCCTCATGCGTCATTGAGTGGTGAGCGTTTGGTGGTTGCGCATTGTTTTGTTTGTGACGCGGCAATCATGGCCAGTTGGTCGAAGGATAATCTTTTACAGTTTATAGAGGAGTTTAGGAAACATGAATGTGTATGGAAGGTTAAGTCAAAAGACTATCACAATAGGGAAAAGAAGGAAGCAGCCCACCGTAGTTTACTATTAGTAGTGAAAGGGTTTGACAGTACTGCAACAAAAAAGCGATGTGTTGAAGAAGATAAACAATATCAGAAGTGCATTTCGTAAGGAACAAAGAAAGGTAACAGCCTCTCAACGTTCTGGCAGTGGTACAGACGATATATATGTACCAAAGCTGTGGTACTACAGAGAACTTTTGTTTCTTATTGACCAGGAAGAATGTCTAGGAGGGACTTCCAACTTAGGAGAAGGAAGAGTCAGTGAAGACGAGGTAAGAGAATTAAATTACTAGTTTTGCGGTTAAATAATGTATTCACAATGCTACAACTAACTTACAGTTTGTCATCGGAGGTATTTTGTTTTCAAATAATCATTATAAACTAAGAGATGTATCTGTCTTGCCATTCCACTTTTCCTTTGTTGCTAAAATAATGAACAAATTTATTTCTTACTTCTTTTGCACTAGCCATTGGGCGATCGGTTTGTCTTACTTGTAATGCCATGTGATCGCTGGTTCTTGGTCCAGGCTTAGACACACCAAACTTCGTCGTCATCTAAATCCAACCAGTCTTTAGGTGAGTACCTTTGAGGGATTGTCCTACGCAAATAGTTGTGCAGGTAGCAGCACGCAACAACAACACTATTCACCTTTCTTCAAGTCAATGAAGGTGATTGGTTTTTGTAGAACCTGAAATCTCTCAGCGAGAATCCCAAAAACACTTTCGACCATTCGGCGTGCTCTTGAGAGTCGGTAGTTATATACCTTTCTAGGTTTGTTTGCAACCCTATAGGAAAAGGGTTTCATTATGACCTCAGTTAGGGGGAAGGCGTCATCTGCAATGAATACGTATGGAAGAGCTTCGCCGTCTACAATGCCCTCTTCAGGTAAATTGAGGCTTTTATCTGTTAGTTTCTTGTTGAAGTCTGTCTCTTTCAGAACTCCTCCATCAGATACCCGGCCATTAACACCAAAATGAAAATAAATTATTTCATAGTTTGCACTAGCAATGCAGAAAAGTACCTGACTATGGAAACCCTTATAGTTATAGAAGTAAGAACCACTTCCAGGTGGTGGTGTTAATGGCTATATGCTTTCCATCCATGCTGCCTAGGCAGTTGGGGAAATTCCATTTTTCCCCCGTACTCCTGTGCAATTTGTTTCCACTCCTCGGCTGTATTCGGTACCTGAAAACAATTCTAAACTGTCAGCTGTCATATTTCAGACCAGCGTTTTGTACGGAACAAATTTTAATGAAATCAAACCCATCGAGAACCGTATCACCCCTCGTTTTCCGTTCGCCACCCCCTCTGTAATTTTTTTCAATATAATATTTTGAGAAAGTAATAAATAAGTAGTTAAGAATGTACTGTGGTGATTAACTGAATCATTATTGATATTGTGGTTCATTATTAAGTAATGACAGGGTGTCTACCGGGCACGGAAATAAAGGAAATCCGCGAAAAGTCAGGATTTTGACATTTTTTCAAACATTTTTTTTTTACAGGAGATGCTGGACGATTCACAAAAAGAACCATTAGATGCTGAGGAAAATGTACCAGCGCCCCAATCTCTACAGAATCCTCCTCAAGTTGCTCGAACCGCTTCCAATATTACCTCTGCAACACCTGAACCTAAAGATTCTTTTAAAACGGCAAAAAAAAATTGTCCCCGTGTGATCAAGTCTTGGTTAATATTGGACAACGACTGGCAACAACAAAAGAAGAAGATCACTACGACGCCTTTTGGGAAGAACGTTGCTCAAAAGCTGAGATTGCTGAACAATGAGCAAAGGATTTATGCGCAGAAAAATCATTAATTGATGCCCTGTTTGAAGCAGAACTAGGTGGACTAACACGAATTTGCTACAGTTAACCCAGGTATTCTTTACTCAAGTTCCACAACACCATCGGCAGCTAGTGTTACCCCAAGTTCTGGAGGTAGATCAACCTATGAACCAATGTATGATGATACAGCAATGTCTGGCTTCAGTGTCAACTATTACAAATCTAAATTAAGTGTTCTATTATTAACAAGTAGGCTTAAACCTGTAAACTTTTCACAACCCAAGCTGTGCGGTTTTTTTAGTAGGCCTACTCCCAGTAGTTGAGTACATTGAGAGTTATATGTTGAACAAATTACATTTATTATTTTTTTTTTGTTTGTGGTGAAAATATTTTGCACTCAATTAAAATTACACTTTAATCTTTATTCATATGCGGTACTGTTGTGAGCTGCCATGTGTTTGTAATACTAGATTGCAATGTTATGTTTGGACAGTGTCATAGTTTTTATAATTATTACTTTACTCATTTGTGGTTAAACATACACCATAGGTACGTATTACTTTTTATCTTTATACTTACATTAATTAAATTGATTTTTTACTTTTTCTTCCTTAGTTATAAAAAGTAAATGTGTTGTTTGTACAACGCAACAAATACAAGTATGGATAATATAATGTTTACAATAATTTTGTATGAGTTTCATTACCTTTTACTACTTTATAAAAATGGTTAAATGTTGTGTGCACACAGAAATGAACTCGTAATCGTTAGAGATACTGGAGTTGTAATTTAAAATTAGCAAAAAGTAGTGACATAATACAATGTGTAGGCTATGTACCTTAACAAATCCATAAGCAGATTAAAAATATTGTAATTTCTTAACAGTATGTTGGCATTCGAAAACAACAAAGACCCTACTTTATTTCTTTTTCTAACTTTTATCTGGTTTCATATTTTGGATTTTTCAAAAAACTACTTGAAACACACATTAGGCTACTAACCTTGCAATAGTCATTCAAGGCCTTGACAATAGCTGAGCAGGTCTCTGGAATTATTCTTCCTAATGTTTGGGGGGAAATTCTCGTTGAAAACTTTAAATCTTCCATTGTTCTGCCAGTGCTTAGATACCGCAATTGTCGCAGTCAGTTTTTCATGTGGTGTAATGGCTTCCCTCATTTTTGTATCTTGTTTGGTAATCAATGGTGTTACTATACGTAATAAATCAAAGTACGTTTTCTCGTCCATTCTTAAGTAGTTTTTCCAGTCTCTAGGATATGCTTCAAGCTCCCTAAGAAGGTGAACGTGGTTTAAATCTCTTCCTCTGAAGCCATTCTTTTTTTTCCACATTTGATGCCTTCGTTTCTTGCGTTTTTTAATAGCTACCGCTATTACAGCGTATGCTGCCAAATCTTCAAACGTAGACATTGCACTTTAACTTCACATACGATAAGAACTTAGAATGCAACTTTTCCTACAGCCACAAAACGAATAATATAACTAAAAATATAATAAATAATATAACGAATAATAACTACAAAGTACACACCTACGGCAAAAACACCGGAAAGACTGACCACGACAAACACGCCACCGAACGGACTGCGGTCCGCGACTGCAGTCCGTACTGACGTGAACATTTTTCAACAGTCCACAGTCCACCGTTCACAGTTCTGACTGCAGTCAAGAACTGCAGTTCGAACTGTAAGTGGATGGGGGGCCTTATAAGGGTGAAAGGTTTGTTTAAAATCAGACTTCCAATGTAATGATTATGAGTCGGTGTGCACCAGCGTCACGACCTTAGGTCTGTAGCACAGATGCAAGTCCTGTCTGTGACTCTACTTTTTCTCAGTACTGACACTTGGTCTGTACCGACTCTCCCTTTACCTCTCTGTGTTTGATAACATCCCTGCACTGGGCAGTGGCTCATCATGAGGCCTGGTTACTCCATAAAAAGTGGTAATCTTAGATATCGCGTTCTTTTCTCAGTTGTACATAAAAAATTGAAGGGGTGCTTCTAAGCAGCTTTTTAGAGCAACAATTATACAGTAGTCAAGTTTAACTGTCAGCACTCAAGGATTGAATGAGTTTTTAACTTAGGTTTTCTATGTTTTCGCAACTTTCTAGTAATAAATTTGTGTAACATTTCTAAGAAATACGCGACTGTATTCTCTCAGCGAAGTATTTTTCATAAAACCGAATAATTCATTTACACCTCAGCAGACCAACCCACAATTGATT
This sequence comes from Homalodisca vitripennis, assembly GCF_021130785.1. Taxonomy (NCBI): domain Eukaryota; kingdom Metazoa; phylum Arthropoda; class Insecta; order Hemiptera; family Cicadellidae; genus Homalodisca; species Homalodisca vitripennis. The sequence continues at coordinate 126,633,627 of NC_060211.1, read as the reverse complement.
ACGAAGATACAGTAATGAATGTTATTGCATTTTAATAATTATCATGGTCATAGATGTTCCGATAGAATCTAATAGAAGTATTTTAATCCAAAACCAGGTATCTTAATCTAGTGTTAAAACGTTCAAACTTCACTCAACGCAAAAGTAGCAGCGTTGGTTAATACCAAACGTCAAATTCTATTTTGAGTAAAGTAATAACATTAATATTCAAGATAGGAAATATGTGGATATGTGTTCATAAGAATAAGTAAAGGAATAGATTGTATAGTTTCTTTAAACAGTTAGAGGTACAGAATTTTGGACTTTAGGACTCTGATTCAAATAGAGATCTTTCAATATCTTCCGTTGCGGCGTGACTCCAAAAACTGACATAATATATGTTTGTTATTTTAATTTGGTATTCTTCGTTAAAGGCCAATCGCAGGAACATTTCGAAGGTTAAAATTCATCCTTCCTCTTTTCATTGAGAATAAGGGCTATTTAAAATAAATACAGAAGAGTTATAATTGAATGAACTAAATGTACACAGCTTACCAGGACGTAACACCTTGTAGCCTTCTAAGTCCTGGTTTACATTATTACATTTCATATCAAAGTGATAACGAATAAACTACTTTCTAATTGGGTTTAAACAAAAACGTAATTGTTCAATAACTTCATAACTTGAAAAATAGTAAAATACCATGTAAATGTAATTTCATTCAAACAGACAGAGCGATTAATACAATAATAACTTACACACTACTATGTTCTGGTAAATAGCGTACAATATTTCGATAACGTAAACCTACGATTTGTAATTAGAACCAATTGATATAGTTGTAATAAAATAACGTTTCTTCTATGGTGAGTAAAATTTACTGTTATCACTGAACTTAAAATATATGAGAACCGTTATTAGACTTAGGTAAGTAACCGTACAAAATTATACATTCTGAATAAAATTAATGCAGAACGTAGCCCAGTTTGCCTGAGAATGTATAGGGGTTTTAGTGTACTTATAAGAGCTGTGAGCTCATTGTAATAACTTTTCTGAACCTTTTGGAATAAAACCAGTTTTAGAACAACGCATTTTACTACAAATTCAAGGGTAAACGTAAACATGTTTTAGAATTAGAAAATCATATATTCAACTATTTTCGTCTCGTTACTTTTTAAATAATAATTTTTCATTTTCTGTTTACATATTTAGAACATGATACACATAACACTTATGTAACACATAAAACAAATGTTATGATATTTCAAACGCATCTTTCGAGACTTTTAGTTTAGCCTTTTTTACAAAGAAAAATCATGAGATACAACAATAGGATTTTTTGTTTGTCACATTATTTTACAAATTTTAACGTTGCTATTAAAATGAGTAATTGTTTTTACTGAAACAATGTATTCTGATTTTACTTCATTAAAGTGGGATCGAAGCAAGATTTAACTAGTTATTAATAAAACAGGTGGATGGGAAAACAGTAATAACCACCGAAAAATAATTAATATAAAAACACTATTATTAAAAACAATTTTGGCAACTCTGAGGAAATAAAATGACACTTCTTTACAATAGAACATTCTAAATTCAAGCCCATTTTTACAATTTTAACTTTTTGCACTTCTAAATAATCTTTGTCCAAGCCCAAATGCAACGCTAAGAGATCTATGTTTCAAAACTGATTATAGCTTATGCAGTAAAGAAGTAGATTATACTATTATAGTTCATTAGCCAATCGCTTGGTTGGCTGATATTTATCAGTTCATCGATGTAGTATAGGGCGAATAGGGCGCAATAGACAGGTGACAGTTGAACGATTCAAATAGTGGATTATAATTATAATTCATTCTTTTACATTATTGTGTCTATAGGGAGCGGCGCGAACCCAGAGCAGCTGTGTTAACAACCACGCGCAATGGTTACGTCCATATTTCGAACATTTGAAAATTAAGGTAATCTGGAACGCCCCATGAAAATATCTTGGAGGAGTATATCCATTAACTGATGTCATTCGTTGTAACGTTTGAAATAAATGATAATATTCTGTAAACAACGCATTAAAACTCCATTGAGAGGATAATAGGATTTCGGACATTTGCCATCGTCATATGTTACAAAAAAGTATAACATTACGTATCTAGGATTGAAATATTGCCGCATTATTGCATTTTTTTAGTTTTATTTCTTAATGTCTTGCGGTTTCATGTACATATGAAGAAGAGGGTAGATTTACAAACCTAGAAACGTAGTGTTACAAAGATGGCAAATGTCCAAAATCCTATCCTTTCAAAATTTCCATCGTCGATAGCAAACTTTAATGGAAAGGTCCATTGTTATTATGTATATTGGTTTTTACGACTTGTTTACCAGTTTAGACATTACTGGAGACAATAATCCGAACATTTGCTTGCAGCCTAAGATGTGACGCGAGTTGTCAATTATTCCTATAAATGGCTTTAACCATTCATATCTTGTTGCCTATTTTCAACTTTACCGGTTGCGTTGGGCCTGATTCACAACTTTACTATCAATCAGAGTAAAACTTAGATTAACTTCCAATTTTTAGTTGTCACGTGACCATGTGTTGCTGATACGGTAAAGGAAGAAAATAGATTGATTTGAATATATACAACAATGAAACGAAAAACATTAGATTCGCATTATTATTGCCTACTGAAAGCACAACAACCCAGAAACAACATGACTGAAATAAAAAATAAAAAAATGTAAAGTTATAATGTTGAATAAAAATACTGAATGTATTATTAGATAATGTGAGCGCAATAAAAATTTAGTAACTGTATATTATTTTTTACTTATTCATAATAAAACAATTTAGTAACTGTATTTAATTTTTAACTTATAATAGTAAAAATTATTCGTGAAAGAAAGCAAAACAACCATGTAAAAGATAAACGATGCATCAGGTATAACTTCAAGTTAATTTTTGTTTACATTTCCTGAATTATTGACAACTTTAACAGGTTTCAAGAAAAACTTGTGTGTTATGTTTTGAATTAGACCTACTTTTATGTAAGTGAAATTTCATTGGGCTTTTATCTAGAAATTTAAAAACTTAAAAGTGGTGTTAATACAGCTTTTACCAAGTTTATATGTCATTGAATTATATTTGTTTCGTTCCGATGTCCTATGGTGTTTTTTAACCTGTTCTGAATTTAAAATACGTCACATATAAATAATTGTAAAGCATGCCAAAAGGTATAGTATAATTTAGTCAGTTGTTCACACATTATCTATGAAGTCTTCATTCTGTTAAGATGAATATGCCTCAGAGCTAGTGTAAACGTGACCCAACACAACCCACAGTTCGGTTGGTGTTTACATTAATAATTAAGCACCTCTGGGAAGACCAGAGAATTAACGATATTTTTAAGATCTCGCTCAACACGTGTAGCAGACGAGATGAGAGAATCAGGCAGAACTTTCCCCTATCGCCTTCGCCTTGTAGACTATCTGTCCCTCTCACCCCTAGCGGGAGGGGGAGTTGTTTAGTCTGCAACGCTGCTTTTAGTCGAACAAAACACCATTTTCTACTTTCAGCCTCATAGTGAGTCACAAATAACGTGCCAATCACAACACCTACTTCCTATTTACGCCTTTTCTAATCGCCTAATCTATGGCATATTATGTCACACTAATATACCTGCGAACGTAAACAAGTTTGTATTTAGCTATATTTACCCCCAGGCGTAAGATTGTTTAAAATTATTTGACTTGCAAACGTACTACCATACAATATATTATGTAATTGTATGTATTATATGTAAATTATAAATTCAAACAGAATGCTCGTAATAGGCAAATTTAATAAACACACAAAACTAAAAAAAAAAAAAAACATGCACATATCCACAGAAAATAACAAAATACGCAACAGAGAGGACAAACGTGTAATCATCTAAAGTTTTACGCTGTATTAATACAAAAATCTAAATATCACTAACAAACACCTCGCGGCAAAACATGATGAAAAAAGAAAGTGGGCGTTATATTGGCTACAAGCGCCAAATACCCAATCAAAACAATAACACAGTGGCGGCAACCGAATGAAAACAAGAGTTTGTTTACTCACCAATCAAAGTGATAGTAATCCAAAAGATAAAATCCCATAATGGTCACTGCACTACACACTACACTGACAGTACACAGTCACAGTCACAGTCACAGTTACTAGTGATATGTGTCGGTGAGGAGGGTACCCATGCCGTGCCAGCCTGCCCTCTGCTGGTGCTGCTGCTACGGTTGCACAACTCCTACTCTGTCTACGCTCTATTCCTTTCCCTTTCTTTGGCTCCCCTCCCGCCTCGCCGCACAGGCCCCCGGCCCCACTCTCTTTCACTCACCTCACTTTCCCCCTCTACCGCTTCCCCTTACACCAACGTCTTTTTTCAAGGTCAAATACTATTAGAGCTGCGCAACGCCGCCTTACCTTTTGGCAAACAAGAATAAAACACTTTTCCCTTTCCTTTGTCAGACGGCTGTGGCCATGAGATGATTTTTGAGGCCTTCGGCCGGTGGCGCGGTGGCGGGCGTGGTGCCGCCGACTGTCGGTTTCCATTGTGCGACCGTCTGCGCATTTCAATAACTCGCCCTGTCGTCCTCTTCTCGTCCTGAATTCTAACCGATCGCGGATGGTCGATCACTTTCTAATCAAGGCTCGGGGTTCGCTAAAACGCTTCCACTGTGGTCCAAAAGAAATTGTTCTGGAGAGTAAATCTGCAACCAACAAATGTAACATTAGAAAATGCGTAAATACTTTTTAAAGCTTTTCATTTAGGTCACATTATTCTTACTAGAACAATAATAATAACGCAGCCACTTCCTATTTGTACATTAGAAGTAAGAAACATATTTGAAGTATGAAGACACACCGTAAGCTAAGTAACAATCATGCATCTTCTCACGATTCTAGTTACCTTGATAAATTAAATTTTTGGAGAACCAAAATTTTACGTACGGTCGATTCATTATTTTGATTGGTGTGAGACATGGTTGAAATTTACATCAAATTTCGATCATGACACTGTAGATATAACAGTTTTTAAAATTAGAACAAGTTCGTAAGTAGATCACAATAACAAGATATTTAATTTTTAATAGTTGGAAATATCCCAAAGCTGTATGCTTCTTTAGTTTCTGTCTTCACATGTCTTTTCTAGCGTTTTGTAACGCCAGTCTTGAGATGACTCTAAATGTTGAGTCTCATTGGGTTTTTGCTGCAGATTAACACGGGCTCTCTTATGGTGTAATGACTGCGATCCTATTCAATGTTTCACTCCACTTTCGGCAGTAACGAGTGCGATCCTGTTCAATGTTTCACTCCACTTTCGGCAGTAACGAGTGCTATCCTATTCAATGTCTCACTTCACTTTCTGCAGGATCGAGTACGATCCTATTGAACGTTTCACTTCACTTTCGTCAGTAACTAATGTGATTCTATTCAATGTTTCACTTCACTTTCGTCAGTAACTAATGTGATCTTATTCAATGTTTCACTCCACTTTCGTCAGTAACTAATGTGATCTTATTCAATGTTTCACTTCACTTTCGTCAGTAACGAGTTCGATCCTATTCGATGTTTCACTCCACTTTCGGCAGAAATGAGTGCGATCCTATTCAATGTCTCACTTCACTTTCTGCAGGATCGAGTACGATCCTATTCAATGTTTCACTTCACTTTCGTCAGTAACTAATGTGATCTTATTCAATGTTTCACTCAACTTTCGTCAGTAATTAATGTGATCTTATTCAATGTTTCACTCCACTTTCGTCAGTAACTAATGTGATCCTACTCAATGTTTCACTTCACTTTCGTCAGTAACTAGTGAGATCTTATTCAATGTTTCACTCCACTGTCGGCAGGAACGAGTTCGACTCCTGTAATGTTTTACTTTACTCTCAACAGCAACGACAATAATTTCACCTTCCACTCTGAATTTGAATATAGCCTATTAAATAAAATTGTTATTATATCATAAATAACTCGTAACTAAAATAAAAGTTGTACCATACATTGTGGTGTTTGTACAAGAATTAGCAATTCATTTAGTGGACTTACATGTATAGAATCTGTAAGGTTGTGATACTATTTCGATACTGTACAACTGATATGTGAATACACATTTTTTTTAGTTTGTGATCTGATTATTTATATTATAATTAATACTAACAACTATAATATTTAAAATTACTATACCTAAAATATTATTTATTTATTGGTATATTTTTTAATTCTTATGATCCGTACTTATGTTATGAGTACTTCAGTAAATTTATTTGACATTTCCAATACCCTATATTAAAAGTTATGCCACTTTACAGATAAATTGCGTCTGGTAATAAGAAAATAATGCAATTACTATGAATGGTATTGCGTAAAAGTTAGCGCGTTGTGCAGTATTATCCCCAACTACATTCATCTCTCGAAGTGCAAGTTATAAGTTTAAATCACAATTATCGAATGACCTTGTAGACCTAAGACGCGTAGTCTGTCAGTCGTCAGAGTGGCAGGTATAATTATATTATATTTCACACTTTAGTATTATTATCCCGGTGATCATCTCGGATGTTTGTGATCATTTTAGAGCTCTATCAGTCGGTGACGTAGCCAGACTAATCTTTCAACTTTTATCGAAATATCCCTTCAAAGGAAATTGAATTTTATATTTAGAAGTATGATTTTAGGCTAACTTTTCTTTAGTGAAAATATCCAGATAAATCATGACAGCAAAGATTTCAAAAGACAAATTACAAACTCTCTCTAAAATTGTAAGATTTGTGTTCTTGACTTACTTTAAAAAACATTATGGTTGCCTGTAAAGTCGGTTTTACGGGCGAAGATTTTACGTGACAACGTCTTTTTCTCGGTAGAATATTTATTGATACGAATATTATTAAATTGCACAATAGGAACAAGGAATTGAATGAAAATAAGAATTGCACAAATTTTAACTATAGAAATATATTTTGTTTACTAAAACATTGTACATAATTTGAAATTAATTAAAATTTGTTATTGTAAATGGTAAAGTTGAATAAAACATTTACTAAAATTGGAATTTGAAATTGAATTGAATTGCTAAACACAGTTAAATTCTAACTCCGCGCGTGGTGATTGGTCGGTTTAGTTCGTTTGTTTGGTCGCACTGTTATGACAGGTTAGAGGTTATAATTTGTTATTTTAAATGTTTGACTAGCAATACGTGCTGTTTCTTCTCAATCGACTGAATTACGATTGATTGCAGAGTAATTTAAACTAATAATTTACTTAACACTATCAACATTTGTCAATAGTATGACATAACCTATAAACTCAGTTTCTCAACTTTTGTGTCAATCTAACAATTAATCAATCAATCATAGTTTACGATAATGAAATATCAGTGTACAATTATTTACCTTTATTGTTGTAGTTGTTGTAAATGACGAATCTAAGCACTCCACATTTTCACGAATAAACATAGTTATCTGCTTTATCCCGTGCGGCGGACCCACAGTTATCTGCTTTATCCCGTGCGGATCCCGTGAGGCGGACCCACTGGACGGGCATCGTAACGTTACCGGGCGTTACACTTTTTCATGAGTGACTCCGAGCCGCAACCTAATTTAAGACGTTGTCACGTCAAAAACTCTTTAAAAAGGAAGGGTTTTGTATTCTTTTAAATGCAAAGTCGTAAAATTCAAACTCAATGAGCTGGGAAAATTTCATTTCTATTTCTCTGTCCGTACAATATCTCGCAAGCGAAATGACCTATAAACTTGAAATTGTTCATGAAGGCTCACATCTACAATCTACATAGGCAACACTGAGTTCGGTCTCATGAGTAACCATGATGGCACCAAGGAAACATCTGATTAATTAATTTTGTAAACAACCACAACATGTGAGATTTTAACAAGTGACTCTGTGTAGAGTTTTATGTATAGAGTGAAATAAAAAATAATATAGTGAAAATTAAAAGTCTGTGACAATTATTGAGTTCAGGGCAATAACAATAGAACACAACTCTCATCGTGCCTAACATCGATTTCATAATAAGTACCTCATTGTTTGTGCCTATATTTGGGTAGTATCACTAACTTTACTACATAGTTTGTCGCAAGTGGGCTCTAGAATGGTGGAATCTTGTGTTAAAAGGTGCCTGGTAGCATTGATATAATCGTGAGTTTTAAATATCGATTCATTAAATCAATTTCCAACTAATCAGGGGTCGATTGACATGTTTGGGTTATTTAGAATTAAGCTCAGTCCATTCATAGTTACTTACAAATTGCTATTATTTAGCTATAATTTAGAGTGAACTTTTTAAGCTGATTTATTTGTTACATTTTATTGCTCTTACAATATGTGTTTGTTCCAAAATTTTAAGGAAGGATACATCCTGGTTCTCCTGTTTGGCTACACTTTGGCTGTAGAGTAGTTAAGGTTTTATCGTGTTTTAAATAAATTGCATGCAATTTAAAATCAACAATCCAAACTACGTTGGAAGTTAAATTAATTAGAAGACTTCATTGTTTTAATTCGGTGATTTAAAAGTGGGTGGGAATCAACTGCATATTGACCTAATGTAATAGGTATTTTACATTAATATTCACTCAGAAATTTGAGAACTTCGTTTTACATCTCCCAATTGGGAATGGCAGGCGCTAAATGTTGTGTATTCATGCTTACTATGTTGTGAAAGCAGATGATTAATGATAAAATAATAAAGTAAAAAAGAAAAAAAGAAATGTATTGGAATCAAATTAAATGTAACCTTTATGGTGAAAGGTGTGCTAAAATAATTTATGCATCCCTGTATTAAGGTAGAGAGATATTGAGCAACGTAGATATTGGTACACGATACGATTACGAAACGTCCGCTGTTAACATAGGCTTACACTAGAAAGTGTGCTACACGATGTTGGTGCATGTCTCTTTGAGGTTACAGTAAAAAGATAGCGTGTGCGATGGTTATTTGAGTAACGATTACAAAAACTACCCGATGCTGATCCTGGCCTCTTTGTTGTTGCAATAGATATATAACGTTTGTAATAGGTTTTCGAGTATCGATTACAAAACCTCAGCTGTTAAGACATTGAAAACTGTGCTACACGACATTAGTGCCTGCCTCTTTGAAGTTATAGCAGATATATAACCTTTGCGATAGGTATTCGTGTAACGATTACAAAATGTCAGCTATGAAAATTACACAGTGGAAAATGTGCTACACGATGTTGGTGGATGCCTCTTTGTAGTTACAGTAGAGAGATAACGTTTGCGATAGGCATTCGTGTAACGATTACAAAACCTCAGCTGTTAAGGCAATGGAGTGTGCTACATGATGTTCGTTCCTACATATTTGTAGTCACAGCAGAGAGATATCGAGTGCGATAGGTATTCGTGTAGCGATTACAAAACCTCAGCTGTTAAGGCAATGGAGTGTGCTACACGATGTTCGATCCTACATATTTGTAGTTACAGTAGAGAGATATCGAGTGCGATAGGTATTCGTGTAACGATTACAAAACCTCAGCTGTTAAGGTAATGGAGTGTGCTACACGATGTTCGTTCCTACATATTTGTAGTTACAGCAGAGAGATATCGAGTGCGATAGGTATTCGTGTAGCGATTACAAAATGTCAGCTATTAAGTAAGACACAGTGGAAAGTGTGCTACACGATGTTGGTGTCTGCCTCTTTGTAGTTACATTAGAGAGATAACTTTTGCGATAGGTATTATTACAAGTTAAAATTAATTTTTAAAGCTGTAAAAGCTCTTGCATGGATGAGTGACACAAATTGAATCAAGGCCAACACTGGAATTCTGCTTCTTTAAAATTTAGTCTCTCCCTCTAAAATAAAATAATAATATATTTGTATTATAATGAAATAATAAAATAAATTTGCAAACATTTCTGAAACTTAAAAAAACCTTAACACTATTCAAGTAGCGTGTTTAGTGAACTATTTACAAAACTTTAAAATAATATTTATATTAGAAGTCCAGTTCTTATCTCTAACAAATAACCAAAAGACACCATCCTTATCTTGTAGAGTTTACAAAGAAATAAAGATCAGATTAAATGACATCTTTGAAACCTTTATTTACAACATAAATCCGCTCTCTTCAAAAGTGTACTAAATAGTAAATTTACAAAAATGTAACACTAAACTAAATCTAAATGTTATTTAATTTTACAAACCAATTAAAAAAAAACAAATAACAAGTTCGACCTTTTGTCTAATGTTATACAACATTGGAAAAGAACTTTATCGCACTTGCTTCTTCATAATTTTTTACGGAAAACGATTTTGGGTCGTTCTTAATTTATCTATTTACATGTTTTGAAAATGCCATTGCAACCTTTTTGAACCATGATTAGTTTTGTTCAACGTTCTCAACGTATTTATATTACAACATTGTCTTAGAAAATAGAGCTTACTGATTGAAAAACTTCAATATTTATGTAAACTTGTTGGTTTCGCTTGTCCCAAATTAATTTTTCTTACAAAATTATTCCCAGATATTTAAATTGCTGCAGTTTCTTGAATGTTGTAACAACATTAAATCTCTACTATCGTGTAACTTCTTATAATTCAAGTTACATTTTACAATTAATGTCAAATTAATTATAGGTTTTTTAAATCATTATATACTGCATTAAAAAAAATGACCAGAAATCGAACGCAGGATTAATTTTAGTTTTATTAAAAATCATTATACACCGCATTTACATACGAAAATAAGACTATACCATGTTCTCAATATTACTATAAATATTAAATGATGTTTTAAAATCTGTAACTATATGCAGGTATTGAAAATTTACTAGAAGGGGAGGAGTTACCTCTTGGAAAGGGTGTAATTTGTCAGTGGAATAGTTGTAAATAGACTAAATAGTTAAAAACATACGATGAAAAAGTGTAATACGCTCGTCTGCGCTCCACGTTAGTATTTGTTCTGTTGATAACTGAATAGGTCTGTATTGTTCCTTAGTTTATTTATAAAAGCGTTATAAATATAGTTCAGTATATAGTATTACACAATTGGATTAATTATTAAAAGTTGACTACTAAAGATTAGAAGATTGTTATAGATGCTCACTAAACAAAAGAAGTAACAGCCACCTGATATTCCACAAGGCCACCTTTTGGAAGGTTTACTAAGACTATTGACCCTCTTATAATGTTTTTAGATTGAACTATTTCGTCATATAGTAATGTACACTTTTGGTGTCTTAGGGTTATATTAAAATATAAATTAGATTGAGTAAATAAATAAACCGATAGAGTATCGAATGGGCTGATAGAAAGAAACAAAAGAGAAAGCAAACAAACCAATAGACAGATGGACTTTCATTTTTACGTTTTACATTGGTATAAATAGTATTTCAAGAGGTACTTATGTACTAAGTTTCAAGTTTCTAAGACCTTTCTATCAAGATATGGACAGACATACCGACATTCATATGGACGTATGAATAGCTAAAACTAGCTAATAAAGTGGTTTGATTAGTTTTTGGTCGAGATAATGTTTCTTCAGATTCTCAAAGAAAAGTTTAGTTAGAACCCTTAAACATACCATTTCTGACACAGAAAAAGAATGTTGTATTATTCCACGAGAAGTGACAGGAATTTGAAGCAGAATATTGAGTCAAATCCGGCTCAAAGAACTACGGTTCAATAAATGAAGGAATGAAAATACCTTTATGAAAGAGACAGAGTTAAAACTGTCAAGCTCTCTCTAACAATCAACCTCAATGAAGATATGTAGAAGATAGATAGGGATATGAACTTTTTGCATTATCTAATCGTACATGAAAGGTGACTGGAGGCAATAACATGCCTCTTTAATAAAAAAAACTAATTTCCTTGAAGACAAATTTCATTTTCTAAAATTATATTTCATAAATGTGCAATTATAATTTTACTAAAAAACTAAATTAGCTGTTTACTTGTATTAGTCTTTATGTTGATAATTATTTATGTACCTTGCCACTAAACGTATTTTAAACCTTAAATGCAATCTTGTTTATAATGTAAAAAAGTCCTAGTACATCGAATTATTTTCTGGAGATTTCATTACTTCTTACTAAATGCTTAAATTGCAAAATTCTGCTAGTTATGTTAATAGACATTTATGAATGTCCCTTTGATTAGCTTAAAATAAATGCAAATTTTTATTTTATTTGATAGAACTGGTTTGAGATCTAAATTTAAAAATAAAAGTAACATGCGGACAATCGGACACTAAAGGAAGCGACGAAGGACATGTGTACATATGAAATTTGTCGCTTTTTGCTTGTTTTATATTTACTATCACATTTGAAGCTGTGCCAAACTCTTGTGAAACACCATGTGTTCATAATATTATCACTTCTTCAATTGTAATATATGGACAAATTATTTTAAAAAGTGTTTCTTAATATTCTGTCATTGCTTTGTAACAAAGATCTCTTTGTCTATTACTACTTTACAGTGTTATTGGTTTTTGAGGTGCTTATTAGTTCTAATACACTAAAATAAGCTATGGAAAAACACATCGATAACTCGCATGTGTGCTAACTGACTTTGGTAATAAAGCCAAAATGTGTTATCCTGTGACTTACCAGAATAATGAACACTTTTTATCGTATAAGTTAGCGAAATTGTAATAAAACATTAGTGTTTTTAGATATTCCGTTGTCATTATTTGTGATTAACATAATTTGTTGCCTCCCACAACAAATTATGATAATACAATAACTCTCAGTGAAAGTAATGTTTTGTTCACTGGGTTGAAATGGCCCTTGAATAGGTGAAAGTGGGCCACAAATTAGTGTTAGGGCCATTTCTACAATACCTTCTACTCCAAGGGCTATACAACTTCCCCTCTATAGTGTCAATATAGGCTTTAACAACAGCACAGGTAGACAAGAAAGGGAACAGGAGAACCCAAGGTCAAGGGAGACCCCCTGTGAGTTTACCACATTCCGGTGTTCCGAAATTGAAAACAAGATTTGTCCCTACAATAAAGAGTCATTGTTCTTAATGTGGCAGAATTGTTTTGCAAACGCGTTTTTCAAAACTCAAAGTTTTCTCGTTCCCGATCGCGGGGTTTTTCAAAAGAGTTTTGCTTTTACAGTGATCTGAAACATTCGTGTACTCTTGGTGCGGCGTGACTAATTAATAATGATTTTAAATTAAATTGTTATAATTCATTATTTGATTCTAGAATGTTGGAATTATGCTTTTGTTATATTTAGAAATAATTCTTATCGATTTATCTAGTGTTGCATAAGGGAAGTTTTATAAATGTGTTATCCGCAGTATATCATCATTGTACAGACAACTAAAAGCAATGTTTGGATATGCTTGCGAACTCCACTACACAAAGCACATGTGGAAAGCACGTGTTAAATACATGTGCAACAACTCTCATCTTTGTTCACATGGGCTGAAGACACCTCTCATTTCACCTGTAGTTAGTCGAATAAACAACCCTTTGCGCTTGCTCCTAGAGTGACAAGGTATTAAGGATGAGTAATGTTAGGGACAGGTGCTGCCTCCATGTTAGGGTATCACCTTGAGGAAGGGTAGCGGGCACTATATTACGTCATGTCACTTTGGAAGAGGGGAGGCTTGCTCTGTTCCAGCCTCTTCTACTGAAAACGGGTTGGGAACAATTCTTCCTCATGGTTACGATTGCAACAACCACCAAGGAGACTCCACCCACTCCAACAGTCACCCTCCGCAATAAACTAGACCTGTAGATAAATCAACGCAACAAATCGGCATTTGTGTTTAGTGCTGTGCTCGTCCTGAACATACATTAGGTTACCGAGATGTAAGGAACACATCGGCTTTTGCTGTACCCAGTGTAGATTCAACTCAAAGGTATAAACCAGCCAGAAGTGAACTCTCCTGAGAGTCTGTATGACATTATTTTGATTATACATGGGTTAATGCAATATCTCTAAGATTTTCATAAACCTGGCACAATTTTATATTGTAAAATTGTGCCTTTATAGAACGTTTCTGATTTGTTGATTATATGTAATTTACTTAATTACATGTGAATCTGATTTGAATAGTCCATCTGAAACTTTTGACTGAAATCTTTTTTATATAAACCACATACACCTAGAAAGACAGGCAGAAAATAAAACGTTTACTGAGTTATTTTTTGTGTGTGTATTTTACTTGCCGTGTAGTTTTGAAATATTTGCCGCTCCTTGTGTAATCCACTGTACATTGTATTTTAAGGTATTTACTTTAATTTTACTGTCACTAAACCATTGCATAAAAACATTCATAATAATGTAAGTACCAATTTATGGTAATTTTCTTTCTTCTATAGATATAATCGATGAAGTCATCAGCGAAGAGAGTAAGGCTTGAAATCTGTATAGTACTTGTTATATCATTAAAATAAAGTGAAACAATATCACAAGTCCAAAACAGAACCTTGTGGAATACCTAATTTTCTATTAAGTTAAAAACTTTTCATAGGAAACACATAGTTAAGTGCTCGTAAAACATGAAATGATAACAATATGTATCCTATTAGTAATACACGAGTTTAACAATTATTACGTATATATGCCTCTTGATTCAAAATATTCTAATTTATTTATTAAGTACTCATGATACGCTGTTCGAAAAAATATGTACAAGACATGAATTAAAATTGCATGAACGATTTGCTAACAAAAAAAGTTGGCAATTATATCTCATCAGAACAAGATTATATCGATCTAAGGGTAGTTTATCAAAACTACGTGAATGAAAAATAAAGAATTTATTTACGGTAGCCTACTAATTTATTCTTCTGTTGAAGTAGGCATATCATATTTTCAATATGTATTTATACAGGATAAGACTTCATTGCTTCAAAATATTTAAATGCGTTCTAAATTTTGTTAAAATATTTCTAAATAAATTTCTATCCTGCATCTTATATATTTAGGTTCAGTATTTGGTTGTTTTACTTATACTTGTATGTTATTATTCTTTTGTAATAAATATTTTTTGCTTATAACATATATCATTGTTTTTATTGGATTTAAATATTAAATATCTTGAACACATAAGACTTTGCCATTGCATTACTTAAATTAAATATACTCTCTCATCTTACATTTGTGCGTTCCACAAAAGATGCATATCTTGCAAAAGCGTAGGTTTTCCAGTTAATGTAGTAAAAAAATCCATAATAAACTTTAGCACACGTTTTCGGTGTCAGAGAAGGGACTCCTTAGTCCTAATTTCATCCAGTGAAATAAGACATTCTTTAACTATTAAACTTTTAACTCAATTTATAACTCTAATTTAACTCAAATTGTAACTCTAATTTATTGGATTTTCCATAACTTACATATAATGGGATTACTTGGAATGCAAAGATTTTTGGAAAAGCGAGACTTGTCCTGAAAATCCCACGGATTTCATTAATTTCCCCAACGTTTCTGCTCATAACTTAGTGATATTGAATTCTAGGGGTCTTATTAGGATCTGTCCTACAGGTGGATATAATGACTAGAAAGTAAATACATAATCTCTATCCTTGCACAGTCACCTGGTCTCGGGACACCTTAAAATTACGTAAACGCCGGCAGGCGAGCGAGTGCTGCGCGAAATGAAGGCGATCTCGCTTCCTTAAACAGTTGTACTTTCTCTTGATCAATTAACTGTGTAAACATCGGCATGAGCTGCGTTGTGTGATGAGTGAGATGTAATGTCAGTCTGTGGTGAGTGGTGGCGCAACTAGGACTCACTGCCACTGGACGGGTTTGGTAATGAGTTGCGTCATCGCGGACAACTTCCATACAAGCTCGCTGTGCCACCGCATGTGTGCTAACTGCTGGCTGGCTCGCGGTGTCCATAGCTCCAGTTCTTCACCTTAACTATTAATAGGCTTGGGTCACAACAGAGTCTCGTCCAGTTGGGCCACATCAATACGTGACTGAGTCTTCTCGACATCGCGGACAACTTCCATACAAGCTCGCTGTGCCACCTCATGTGTGCTAACTGCTGGCTGGCTCGCGGTGTCCATAGCTCCAGTTCTTCACCTTAACTATTAATAGGCTTGGGTCACAACAGAGTCTCGTCCAGTTGGGCCAAATCAATACGTGACTGAGTCTTCTCGACATCGCGGACAACTTGCGTGTGTGCTAACTGCTGGCTGGCTTGCGGTGTCTATAGCTCCAGTTCATCACTTTAACTATTAATAGGCTGGGATCACAACAGAGTCTCGTCCAGTTGGGCCACATCAATACGTGACTGAGTCTTCTCGACATCAACTCCACATGTGTGCTAACTGCTGGTTGGCTCGCGGTGTCCATAGCTCCAGTTCTTCACCTTAACTATTAATAGGCTTGGGTCACAACAGAGTCTCGTCCAGTTGGGCCAAATCAATACGTGACTGAGTCTTCTCGACATCGCGGACAACTTGCGTGTGTTCTAACTGCTGGTTAGCTCGCGGTGTCTATAGCTCCAGTTCATCACTTTAACTATTAATAGGCTGGGGTCACAACAGAGTCTCGTCCAGTTGGGCCACACCAATACGTGACTGAGCCTTCTCGACATCAACTCCACATTTGTGTGCTAACCGCTGGCTGCCTCGCAGTGTCCATAGCTCCAGTTCTTCACTTTAACTATTATTCGGCTAGACATAGAACAGAGACTTCATCTTGACTGTTGGATTTTCGGTATTTTGACATATGTTACACCCACTACATATTTTGTGTCAGGCATAAACGATTGAAAGGTAAAAATAGCGACCGCTATCGCAACTGTTCTAATTAGCTCCTGCTTACCATATTCAGCTAAACATTGACAAAATTAATTTCATGTGTATTTATCAGAGGTAAAATGCCACTTTTTTGTCTACTAATGACTACCATTGTTTTAATAACAGAAGTTGCTCTTCAGTGTTTAGATAAACTGCAGCGTGAATGTGGCACTTTAAAAGTTAAAATCCAAATTCAGAACCTACGGGTTATAATACATTTTAAATTGAAACTACTGTAAATGAAGAACTGGTATATAGGTTTTATTTAATTTTCTGTCATTGAATACAACTCTATACATCATTGTATTGTTTCTTAGCTATATCAATAACATAAAAAGGAAACTGTTTTGAATATAATAAGATTTAGTTTAGAAACTAATTTGTATCGTTTTTACGCTAATTAGTGTTTAAATATGATGATCTGTATATATGATTCAACTATGTACGATTTGCGATGTACTAGAATACGTCATAGTGCAAGGAAAGAGAAATCGAAAAAGCCTTACGTCTTAGAGGTTGACTAAACTCTGATTAGAACTATGATAGGCCTAACGTTGAGTGCTGCATTAAGAATGACTACGGTAAGTGATCGATTAAAAATCAATTTAATTGCAAAGCGCCTTATGGTTGCACTGACCGCAAACCACAATTTAAGACAAAACTCTCAATTTGCCTCCAAGACTCCAGCGATTTAGAATTCAGATTATGACCTAAGACTATGATATTGTCTACATGCCAGGAAGAATAGTTTCATTCATCACACAGTCACTCTTATGTTGAAAATCCATATCGTTTCAAGATGAAAATGAGTTAGAGGAGTTGATGCCTTTTAGAACAAATGTAAAAGCAATTGAAGAAAACGTTAACTTTCAAGAGTTGGTAACTTCTAGAGCAATGACCCAATTCGTAAGCAATTACAGCAACTAATATTCAAGAATTGCCAAGCAATTAAAGGCTGTCTAAATAACAACAACAGTTTCATTCACTGGGTGAAGAATTACGTGTTAATGGAATTTTACTTATTTTAGAAGTAGGCGTTTGGTAAAATATTCCGAATGTTGCCTGTCAGTTATGTTGGGAAATGTAGTCGCTGATCAACAGGACATTATCAAGACTCGAAGATATCAAGGCCAAAATAAAGTCATGTCTTATCTTTGTACGACAATAACCTAATAAACATAAACCTTTGTTACTAGCCAAGTGTATAGATTGTCGGAGAAAATTGGATTCACTTGATATATTTAAGGGTTAATAAATAATGATATTGTGTGTTATGAGAAGAACCCTGAGTTATGAGATGAACCATAACATAAAGTATAACTAACTTCAATACTGTAAATTTAATGTGGATCACAGGTACAAAACGTCATGGCGTTATTGCAAGTGTACTCAACATTAAATCTTATATAATTCAGACTGCAAAGTGTAATACGGAGAAAGAGAGTTCACCTCATACCAGTTCCATAACTGAACAAGAACCAGAGAACTGAGCCAAAGTATGATACCACACTTGCAGCAGAAGGCACAAGAATCTCATCCTAAAGCAAGAACTGAATCAGCGAACATGACGTTAGCAAGTATTTGAGAGTAACAAACCAAGAACTATGAAACCAACCCATTCTAATGTCTCTAAGACCCATTTACAGAACTTATCTGGTAAACCTGATATCAATCATGTGCGTTAACGTAAGTGTTATAACTATATGGGATTGTTGCAGTGTATATAAGTTTCAAAGACTGTCTGTCTTACAAAAAAGTCCATCGAGTTCTAAAAAAAACTACAGTTGATAATGTCGTGTAAATCTTTTTTATAGATTCAAAACCTTGACTTGTCAACAATTGCATTAAAAATTAAAATAAATAATTTGAGGGAAGGAATTACTTCAAATCAAGATCAAGTTGTTCGAATTTATTAAACTCTAATGATAGGTAAACGTATTATTTTACTGTTTACTGCAGTTGGATTGAGAAATTTTACAAACCAATTCTGGTTATGTAGGTTAGTTGAAAGTACAAGATTTAGTAATGATGGGGGAAAAGTTATTTTCTAGACTTGGCATTCTACATGAACGCTCACTTCTACACACGTAAGATTGATTTCAATGATGGTACCCGTGTATGGGATTTAGCTGAACCCAATGATGCAGAGTGATTTCTTGAGATCAAATTGAGTTAAAGGCTGGAAATTTGATTGAAACTTAATCTGAAATCGGGAATTTGTGTTTGAGGATGTTATGGTATGGTATTTTCCACTGTATGGTATTTGGCTGAGCGTTATTGGAGGAGGGATATATCATATATGGGCTTGAGGTTTAAATCCTCATTTCTACATTTGCAAGATCGATGTCCATCGTCTGACCAGGACATCGTCAAGGGTACGCACAGTGCCTTTAAACAGCGGGGGTTTAGGGAGAAAACAGTCCTCCTGGCATGATTACTGGTGACTTCTAGTACGTTTTAGCGGTAGATAGGTTGTGACTTTTCGGAAGATAGAGTTAACGATATCCTATCAGACTGTAGTTTAGATAACACCCACAGCTTTGACATTTACTAAATCAGTTTCGCGATCATGGTATGGGGTACTCCTTCCTAGTACATTATTAACGCTCTACAACTTTAGAGGATGGTTTACGTAAACAACTGATCAGAATAACTGCTTTTACAAACCATATGTAAAGACATCGATGCTCTCATTAAAAAACGAGAGATTATTGTTTACGGGCAATAAAAAGTAATAAATATAGCAATGAGTAAGGCAAGTGCTTATTCCATCGGCTACGAGGGTCGTTTAGTCGCCTACATTTTAAACGGAACATACAATTTGTGAATAGAAGATTATAGGTAATAGAAACATTTGCTAGGAGGTATAAGAATTTCCTATACGTATGCCAAGCAATAACTGCTTTTACGTATCACACTCATACATCGTTAATGTGGTCACACTGCACGCTTACGACGCTTATGGCATATTTATGCCACTAGCAGCCCTATTACGAGCCAGCTGTGGTGACACCCAACAACCTTGAGTAACACCCAATAAGAACAGTGTTAAACTTCGAGCAATTTGATGCTCTTGTTTTTGGCCGTAGAATTATGAGAGCTGTCTCATTTTGAAGACCTCATTATAAGTATCTAAAAGAAATTGTGTTTTACTTGTAAAGCGTATACGTTATAAACATTTAGATGATTACGTTAAACAAGTTATTCTGAATAGACGATAATCTATAAAATATTAAAAAATACGTGTATTAATTGTATCTTTAAAATGGTACAATTACCATGAAACCATGACTAACAATAAGGGCATTTAAAATTGTTCTTATGGAATTAAAATCAAAATGGCCTCCAGTACAGCAAACATTACAACAATTTTCAAATGTGCCTACTAGTAAGTAAGGTCATTTATTACAAGCAAGGAGTACATCACACTACTTGTCATGTTACAAGCTTCTTTCTCTACGATTGCATGCACAATTTCAAGCCTACAGCTCATTTCACTCTCTAGATGTCCTCATGCAGATATACAGATAGACATCATACAGAATAGAAATATTTACATCCCTCTGGCAGACAAAACAAAAACTGTCCCAGCCTACTAAGTGATAGGATTCAATCAGCCAAATTCCATGGTTGGGTATGCACCATCATACAACTCATTCTTGTCTATGTATTGAAGTTTCATGCAACATTTAAATTCTGCATATGATCTTTAAAAATATAACTCACCAAATGATATATTCGCATTTCTTTCATTGAGTTATATTTGATAGCAATGTTTAAATAATAACAGCTCCGGTGAAGTAGGGAAGATATTATAAAGCAAGAGTGCGCTAAAATCAGACCTTATCACCAACTTTTAACCTTGATTATCGCTCTATTATTTTCTACTGTATAAATCATCTACATTTGCTAATATATTACATATAATCTCATATAATTGTGCTTAGCTTGGTTTCAATTTGTTCTGCTATTTTCTCGTTACCATCATGGCTACCCATAAGACAAATTTAAATATTTTTGCTATCGCTCAGCCAAATACCATGCGGCACTATCATCTAACTGAGTGTTGATGATATAAATGAAGAAGGTTCAAAGAAAATTTCAAGTCCATAGGTCAGCCCGTTTTTGAGATATCGTGCAGTCAGACGAGAGACAGAAATGAAATTTTTCGAACCTCACGAGTGATAAAGAGTGAATGAACATGTTATTTTTACAAAGAGATGAATAAAGAGTTAGCACTCAGAGAATGAAGTTTTGCGATTTATCACAACGATAGAGGATAATCTTCAGAGGTGGGAACATTCATAAGCTTTTGTGAAAAATCTTTCATAAGGAATATGTTTCAAGTTTTTCATTGGATTCAGTCCAATACTAAGGAAATCTTGAAATTATCATAGCCAAGATTACACTTCTTCAGCAAATGAAATACTCATGCATATGGTTATGTACATGAGGCAGAGTTGGTGTACAAAACTGTTATTAAAGCTAATTTAATAGAAGCAGCGTTAACCACGTGTTGAACCAAGGATACACGTAATAGATTTGAGATTACGTAATGACATACAACGTGTCTTTTCTGCCACTAGGCTTAATCAGGAGAACTCAGTCAATTCTGTAGTAAGAAGGTGTAATCAGCCACGTAACTAGTAGAAAAATTGAAATACACTACAAATTCTATCATCTTAAAACTTTACAAAAAATCTGTAGGCATATACATTTCTTTGCATTTGCGAGGATTTTATTTAGTTATAATCAATCAGAGATTGTTTGTAAACTTATTCACTTCAAGGTCATGTTATACTTCTGAAGATTTTGTACGGCCTGTTATATCTTTTGTCAAAACCTCATGAATATGCACTTGAATATGCTCATTGTTTGAAATGGCGTGAGCAATATCTTGTTCGTTTTGGTTTACGATTCATAAGAACTGAAATATAGCGATTCGTTTTTAAATTTTTGTACAGCCACCACCATTAATCTTGAGAGTTGGTGATAAATGAATAAGAATAAAGTTGCTTTTAATTGCTCGACTATTTCAAATAAACGTCTTTCTTCCATTAATGTTGAGAAATAAATAAATAATCTGAGATTAAAATGTTGAACAATGGCTGCCTCTTAAAACGTTTAACTTCTTTAAACTAGCTAACTCATAAAAGTCAAATGCAAACACTCTCTCTGCGCCAATTTAGTGTGGATATATAAAAAAACTTCTAGCCTAAGGTTAGAAAATTAAGTTAACACTTTTGCACAAATACGAATGGCCATAATTTTGAAACATTTTATTGGTTGTTATTGTTGTACTGTGATCTCATCCAAGCTATGCATATGCAAATATTGACTGTATATCAATAAATGTACGGTATATATTTATAAATATACATTTTTAGATTGAGGTGGTTTTAGGTTCTGGGGTAATGGACGAAGAAAGTGCAGTAAATCTCCCCGAAATCCCGTGATGAGGGTGATTAAATCTACGTTAAACTCGTAATTATAATAGTATACAAGTATTCCTCCTCCTCCTTCTCATCCATCACTAATTATAATTGAATAATTGACGCTACTGATAATTGTGAGAAAATTAGTTACGTAACCTGCAAGTTAACAGTTAGAAATCTTATTGTTAAATGTGCTTGAGTATATTAATATTTTGGGTGTTTTTTATAGGTTTGCTTACTAAAAGCAGGAAAAGTAACGCAAAAACTGTTGATCGTATGACATTTTTAAATACTGGTTTTTAGAAATAAAAAAGGAACCTTTGTTTTTGAGGACGTTTCCTGATTGAACTGGTTTAATTTAAATTTAGAAAAAATACTTACGTAATACATAAAGGATTCTTATGTAATTGTTTAACGAAACTGGATACAAGTTATACTACCATGTGTCAATAACCATGGAACACATCTCTTTACATATCACTTCATCAGTAGAGTAACTATTACCACAATCTCACCGTTACGAGTGAAAATAAACTGGGTATTATGCTCTTTAATTTTTTTTCTTCCAGTAAGAATCAATGACACCAGGGGGAAACGTTTATCGGATTGGAAGTGGTACTCAGAGGATTGACTTTCAAGGGCGAACATGTTCGGTCAAATGGAATCGAATAAAAGGACAATGCAAGCCTATATAATCTGTAGATTAGTTCTTTGTCGAGCAATTGGCCAAGGCCATCTAGATGTACAGAGCGAGGCTGCCCGACAGAGTAGACCAGTGCACAGCGACTTTCACGTGAGCTACCAACGAGAGCCTGAGCGGTTTACATAACTTTACTGTGGGAGGTACTGGCCCGTGGTCTGCAGATAGATCACCAGGCACGTAATCTTGGTGAATGTTATCTCATCTAACCTGTGAAACCACTTTCAGTATTGTCATCACAGAGTTTTGAATATAAGGGTTCAAGTCGTGCCTCTCATGCTTGTTCCAACAAAAAGGGTACTTTATTGCAGTTTATAGGTTATGTAAGTGCTGTTTCCTCTTTGAAATGTCTGATTTATCATATCGTAAAATCACTGTTGTTGGTTGATAAAATATATCGCATTACCTTGAAGCATTGTTCTTTCCTGATGATAAAATGCAGAATTATTAAAAACAATACCTTTCTTTCCCTTTGCAAGGTATGACATAACCTCAATGAGTTCCAAGTTCATTTAATATATTTTTTAACTTAAACATTTGTGATTTTTCAAAATTGATATAATTGTCAGTGACTTTTACGAACTATTTTTTTGTTGTATTTTAATAAATGGTAATATTCATTGCAGCTATCAAATGCGTCTTGAGTGTCCATACGTTCTAGCCTGCCTTGGGTCTAAACTATCATACTACTCGCCTCATCGCTGAGTGATTGGTCAATCTTCACATGTATTCTCGTTTTGATTATAGTATAAATGTAAGTGACAGATAATTTACAGGATCGGGTTTTGTTGAGTGTAGTTGTAAATTCCGAATTCCATAATGATTCATCCATATTGTTTTGATTTTTATAGCTGTAACAAAACTGATTATAAAAATGAGTACCATAATCGCTTCAATTAAAAATAGACGTGTAGAATAATACGTGTGAATACCACTTTTCGAAGAGTTGCTCATTGATACAAATTAAATGGTCAAAAAGTGTATTAAATTTAAATTTAAAAAAGCTCTTCTAAGAATCTTTGATGTATATTTTAAGGCAACTACCAACATTTGATGTAATAAATAAAGATGTTTCATTATGATATAAGACAACAAATTTAATGCTACTTCAATTTTAAGATCATTATCACCAATTAGCGAATGGTCTACAACCGCAAATTTATATCGGCTTTCATATATTGCATGATTAAAGCCTGGAGCACATTCCAAGTTGAGTGCCATATTAACAACATCAAGTCTGATACACGGCGGTGGATCTTGCGGTAAACATTCCTAACAGATAATATAGTTAGAAATCATCAGTGACGAAACACTTTAAAAAATCCTCCATAGCATCATCATGCTTCCTGGCCATCCGTCAATACTTATGATTCGTTATTATGTAAGAATTTGATATCTCTAAGAAATTATGACTTGCATTCAATATTACAGCCTATACCTTCCAATAACGTAACATTTCATCCAGACTTGTTTGATGCCATTTCCATGCATACGCCATGTTTTAGCCGTTTAAATGTAGCAGATTGCACCAAAACCTGAAAAACAACATCCATTACAATGTAGGGTAGAAACAATTATTCTCGTAGGTGGTTGGATTGTGGCGTATAAGAAGACCTGATGAGATGCCTGATGATCTCACGTAGAAAGAAATATTCTTGCTTTGAGTAAATATCACGCCAAGAGTGTGTCAAATATCAGCAAAACCAGTACCATTGAGGTTATACCTAACTCTTATCTCAGAACTAAGTGTTTACAACTATTCACGGTCAAAGTTGGCTATGCCAGTGTCTCAAAACGAGTGTTTTGTGAATTGGACTCGTCATCTCGATTGTCTAAGGGAGTCGATTATAAGCTTCTCCGAAGCAGTCATACCAATTTTAATAAGTTGTAAAGGGAAATGATTACCCGCGAAGTTGCAGAGGTTCAGTCACCTGTTTTATGTTGGAATTGGGTGATTGAAAAGGTTACTAGCTCCATTTCCACCGCTCCTTTTGTATTTTTGTATTACTTCTCCACCTTGTTATAATGTTACAAAAACTGGTTACTGCACCTATCATGCTTCTGTTCACTAAGACTGCAATGTTAGACGCAACTTGCAAGGAACTGTAATATATGGTTTGCCTTCTCAGAATCTATCATTCGAGAATGGCACTAAATCCTCTCTTTACTCGCAGCAATTGATTTTTATCAATAAAACATTTCCAGGCGATTTATAAACACGCTCTGTGATTGCTGGAAACTGGAAAGTGAATTTGAGGCTTACACCTACCTCGTCTATAAACTCTTTCTCTGTTATCTATATAAGACAAAGAGCTATCATAATGTTAACTTAACTTTAATTGATGCTGTATTAATATTTAACAGGATTAAACATAAAAACATGCAAAACTAGTGGCCTGCGTTTACATATTTCAGCTTAGAAGTATAAATATTAATATATTACTGTCATGTTTCTAGATTTAGTGATTTTAAACTTGTAAATATTCAATGCACAGTTTCTTTTGTAATATTATTGCTGATCACAGTAAAATATTTCTGTTGAAAATCTGTTCCTGAAGTTGGGAACTCTAACGAAACCTCATTGTGATCATATTAACGAAATACAGAGAAAGACTCGTGTGATAGAAAACATTAATCAGGGAATTCTACTTCAGTAATGACAATTGGTTTTGGGAGGAAAAGAAGAGCCGTGTTGATATATTTCACTTTAAAAATGGCTGATAATAACATCCAAGATTCGGTATATCAGATTTAGTTTTGATGTTATGCCGAATTGTGTAATTGACATAGAATACACATGTTAATACCTAGAATTTTCAAATTTGAGCATAAGAATTTCATGAATATTTGAATAATCTCAATCATATTTAAACCTGTTTAAGGTTAAGGTGTTATGTAGATCGATTTTGTGTTTACCTTTTGTTTCTGTGATCTTAGAGATGAGTTTTCACGTTTGTTGAGCTGTAAATAGATGTTGCTATAGTTTAAAAAACGTAGAAATATTATTTTCATTGGTAGTTATTTATTGGTCGCCATATAAATCTTTCTTAAATTAACAGGGATCTGAAATAATAAGCACCTTATCCAAGGAGAAGAAATGATTTATTTGGAAAGATTTGTTATACGTAAGATTAGGAGCGTGCGTTGACAGGTTGGCCAGGCCAGGCGAGCCGGTCTAGAAAGGACGAAGCGAACACAAGAATACTAATGGTTCGCACAAAGCGAGCCAGGCGCTGAGGAGGTTATGTAAGAAAGGCCAGTATGAAGGTCAGGCAGCAGCGTGATGCAACGCGACCGATTTGTACGGACTATCCTCTCAGAGACTGTCAGTAGAGCAGACCTACAGACCCGTTCTCTACTTGTAGGGAACTGAAATGTGCATTTATACTGAGACGTAAACCTATCATGCCTATATGCGCGCTCTCTACTCTCTAAGGGACTGAAATATGTGGTCTACCTTCTCGGAATCTATCACTCGAGAAAGGCTTACATCCTCTCGCTACTTGTGAAGTTTAATTTTATCCATCAGAAACTACTGGGACATTTATGACCCCGCTCTCTGATTGCAGGGAACTGAAATGTGAATGTGAGATGTAAATCTAGCTCGTCTATAGACCCGTTCTCTTCTTGCGAGAATCTGAAATTATGGTCTATCTTCCTATAGATTGTCGGTCAAGAAGGTCTACTTGCTGTTTATAATCTCAGAGAATGTCAAGTAGGCTTATAGACTTGGAAGGAACTAAAATTGTGCTCTTTCCTGTAGCCAAACCAGATGTGGTGACTTCAGCAACCGACTTTTTGAAGTTCATATTCTTAGACTCTAACAGGCTCACTCTCTCTACTTAGAAATAACTCAACTCTTCACAATATCCTTTCGGAGAATGTTCGATATGCTAGTCTGTAGAACTGTTCTTTACTTGTGAAAAGCTAAAATATGGAATATACCTTCTCAGAGATTCTCGCCAATACAACTGCACTATACTTCCAAGAAACCAAACAGTCTGTAGACACGCTGCTTTTCTGTTTGAAAGAAGCTGTCATTAGTGACTGTCACCTGTCAATGGCTGTCAGATTAAGAAGAGTCTTATACCCAAACAGTGGAGTGTTTACGGTCGGAGGATCCAGCTCTGATTCATTTCTAAATATAATCGAAGATATTAACTTAGCTGACTTTTACTCGTAACGCATTAAGATCGAAGACAACCTAAACATTTCCCAAATTTAACTAAAAATATAAACGTTTTAATTATAATCTTGACCTTCGATGCCATAAAAAATATGAGAGGGTCACAATTATATGATGATATCCGCACTTATTTTCTCACTGGAAATTTACCTATAGGGTGAGATATATTAACTGCACCCAAGGCCTGTCCGAGTTTTAGGGGAACAACCCTTATCCGAATCCTATCTAATCTTCAATCTTCAGCCTTTGCGATCTCCAAAGTATATGATATTGGCTTAGTTGAACATTGAATCTTCTTAAGCACCCCATACATTTTGAAGGCTGGAACGGTATAAATTATACCCTATCGCTTGGTGTTTTATATGTAAGTTAGGATTTTATGATCCTTCATTTGTATTCAATGTTAATTGGGTCACCATTTATACATATCAGAAGCTATTTATTTGGCAGAAAATGTAAATTAATAACAACAGTACCTCTAAATGTATGAGTAATAAAAATAAAAATTTTCTTAAATGTTTCGCATTAACAAAAAGTGAAAATTCTGGGGAAAAAAATGACATAATATTTTTTATCTTATTTACATAGAACTGTTAATGAATATTGTTGGAAAAATAAATTTTGATCGTTTATACGAGTATATCAACAAGAGTTAAGATTATAAACATATTTCAGTGATTAGAATGTCTTAAAATTATGAACGCCCCAAACACAACATTCAGTGAGTTTTACAATAAATCTTTAATTTGGCCTCTAGTTTGGAAAATAGTGTCTTATAAGTTGGTTGTGTTTTGTATTTAAACTTGTCTGCAAAATAAAACAGTCTCTGAGAACCCAAATCAACCCAGTTAAAATGACAATCTCTAATGGATAATAATAATAATAATATTCGATAGTTGTAACATTGCATTCAACAATTTTCAGTTACATAAGTCCATAAATAACTCTTGTCTCGCAAGTACCATATTTGGACAAAACTAAATACGTATTTGTTCTAGTTCTAAGGCTTACGAGGCCGGTGCATGAATATCATCGAGGTTTTCCTGTTCAAACCGCGACGATACATAACCATCAAAATTCACATATTGAAATATTTCGACCTCGCTGTGGAGAGCAACATCAGTCACCAAATGGGTTTGTCCAACATTTGTTAATAATTTAATTCTGTTCCATTCATAGTGTGAGAGACATACGTAATAAGCTTCTCAACATCAGGTATTTCTTTCCACTATAAACACAATATCTTTGATAAAATATGTAAACGTTTTGTATATTATTATAAAAGTAAAATACCTATATGAAAATACAACTGAAAGTTCTTGATAACAATCCCTGGTTATGTTATGAAGTTAGATTTCTACTAAAGACTCGTTACAAACATAGAAATTTGAGGATATTTCTTGGTCCAAGAAAGAGTTCATGTGACGCTCCTGTCAGAGGCTGAGTTTTAGGTCTAGCATAGCCAAACAGAAGTTATTAGTTGATGAATATTTGTGACAATGAGAATAATTGACCTCAAGACGACTTTTGTGTCCTTTTCTTGAAGAGAAATTTCTCTGACATTCCTATTAAACGGCCACCATCTTCAGATGAGTGCAGGATGGTTTGGTTGCGGCTGTGGTGATTCAACGATGATTATTAACCCCTGGGGTGCTTCCCACCGCCTAAAGAAGGGTTCGCTACAACACCGCGTTTGGAGTTCTTGAGCTTTAGATCTGTTGCAAAGGGTGTGGTTTGTAGTACTAGAGTTTCTTCACAATAACGCTCTCCGTCTCCAAGAACGCGTTGGAATTCTCGCCTTGGGGATTCTTGCGATGCCCTTATGGTGGCCACATTCCAATGATAATACTACGTTTCCAATGATGGAGACTCCGAGTTTCTGGATCTGGTTTAACGAAAAGGATAGCTTTTTTGTAATGAGATTACTTAAAACGACCATCACTGATCTTATTGTTGCTTAAGGATATTGTGATGTCCAGTTGAAAGTTGCCTATGATGCCGTTTTTATAAGTCACAATGTCTAATATGTATCTCGTTCTATCTCTCTTCGTTGTATCTCTCTATCTAGCTATCATTGCTATCATTAACGCTGTACAGCGTCTACTGCACCCCTGTTGCATACTGAAAAGAGGATATAGTGTGTAGGGAGAAGATATATTAACTGAGAGTTATTATTATATAGTTCACTGTTTCTGGAGTTCAAAATAAATTTAATTGTAATAATACTTTATCTATTAACAAACTGGATGGAGAGGGATCGAACATAGCTTTACTAGCTTGCATAGAAGAAGTTTAAATCACAAAATAATGTAATCAAGCTTTAAAAGACCACAAACTAACAAATTACGTCGTATATATATGAGAATAGCTGTTACACCAATCCCAACAATATCAGACCTCAGTAAAAGCATCATCGAAAATTTATATCTCGACGCCAAATGGATGTCATTTGGATCTCATCATCATCACAAATTCTCTCGTTTTGCTGCGCCATAAATGTTTGTCATCACAAACTTTTACTGGGCGGTGAGTTTTCGAGAAGTGATTGTGAGGAGTAGTCATCACCACGGTCCATCTTGGCTCATTGCACCAGCACTGGCTACCAAAATGTGCCTATATGGATATCAATACTGGAGAGACATTATCTTTATTTTTGTTAAATATTTATCTTAATTCCTTTCTAAGTACATTTTCCGAAGTGATATTTCTTAGCCTCCAAATTGAGATTACTCTCTCTTGGGGAGCTCACGTAAATGGTCTCATTAAAAAAACCAAACAAATCGTACTACGTAATTGTTACACTTTAAAAAGGGTTAGATACTGTTTTATGGTCACCTAGGCCACTTTTTAATCTCATTTGCCTTATGAAATAAATGTTTGGGAAAGTTCCTTCGAGAGTGAAAAAATTTCAAAATTCTGAAGAAGATAATAATCACAATAGCAAACAAGAATGTATGCTCATGTTGAAAACCAATGTTTAAACAATTCACAATTTAAACTTACTACCACTTTCGTGCGTTTATATTGATCTACTGCTTGTCATTACGACAAAATCTATCAATGTTCTATAATGACGTACATAATCATGTAATATATCCCGCATAGACATGATATGATACTTCCACTCCATCCAGAACATCTACTTTTGTGAAGTTCACGCTGTATTTGAGGGGAAAATATGCAATCGCCTCCCTTACAATATTAACAACGAAACATCCTTCAAGAGGTTTTAGACCGCTACTGCGTGGGTTCTTAGTGAAAGGAAGGTTTTATTATGTCCAGAAGTTTGTATCTAGTTAATCTGGCGTGATCATTATTTGCTAATGTGTATCTACTTATTATTAATATAATCATGACGTATATTTTGTATAATAAGAATTATATTCATTTTGTACTGTCAATAAATTGATTATGATAAATTATCTACCACTTGTGGTGACTTTTGTATTGGTGTGTGTAAAGGAAATGAAATAAAATAAATCGCTAATGTCAGTGAAGATTATTTGAGGAAATCTCTAATGTTAAAAATTTTAAACCTACTGTAAATATACAATCGATAACTCATACCTATCTGAAATAATTATTAAGCCTAACAGTCACCGATGACATATCCCAAAGTATCCCTGAAATATGTGATGCTTTCATGGGAGAAATCCATATAATTCAGTACTCGATCTCACCTCTCTGCACAATCTCTGGACATTCAAGTCTTTTAAAAAATGGTCTCACCAGAACATTTTTTAACTGCGAGCATCCTTAACAATACTAGAGAGAGTAAAGGGAGCACAAATCCATTTCCTTTGTTACACGGGTCCAGAGGCTCGTAAGTTCCTTGGAAATATGTTTAACACTTAAGGAGCCCCACCCACTCCAATGTCATCTTGTGCGGTAAACTACCTCTATCGATCAACTCTTGGCCTGAATCTCTAGGCGGTTAATTACGGTTAGTGATGTGCTGCTTCTGAACATCCATTGGGTTCTCCAGATATCGGGTTTTGCAATGCCCAGTTCAGGCTCTACTGGCAGATATAAATCTATCCAGAAGTCAACCTTGGAGGTAGTGTTCCATGCTAGTGTTAGTCTAGTTTCTTCAGAGCACGATTTCAGCTATAAAATCCTCGCATTAACGAGCTTATAGAGTTTAAGTTTTTAATTCTTTTTTCTTCATATTTTCTTGGGATCCTATACGTTACAACTTTACTTGCAAGGACAGAGACCGTCTAATATGATATAACAATTTCCAATTTGCTCCTGTTTCGTAGACAAACATTTTTGTTTTCAATTCTTCATCGCCCTCAGTCTGTCAAGCTAAACGTAATATATGTAGGAAAAATTCAAGCACACATATAACTCTTACCATGCCATTATAATATTTTCTACCAGCTTACTCAACACTGTGGCTGCATTGTTAAAATTGATTGAGTTACTTTAATTTAATGAATTCATTTAGCTTATGTCATTACACATTTTAACTATATTTAAGATCTTTAGTGCATTATAACTGTTTCGAGGAATGGATAATCAAGAAAGGGTGATCCAGTTGACATCATAAGGGTTACCTCACATTTGATGCTTCGACACAAATCACGGCCAATATAAATCTTTTAGCGTTCCCATATTCCTTTAACGTCATTGTTGTGGACATGTATTTTGCTACTTTGAAGTCATCTGTGAATTAATTATATACCCAACCTTCTTCGGAATATTCATTAGATTTCTGTAATGACGTTCCAAAGCCTCCTGTATGGTCAATGCAGTACCGTTCCTCAAACGCTTATGGTTTGGGTTAATTAACGCCGCCGAGTATCTCGTAAAGCGATTTTATTTCTATATGTAGTAATAATGAGGAGCAATGTAATGTTATGGGCCATTTTCAAAGTTGTCTAATAGTATTTCTATTTTATTTTTGAAGTTTATCTTCATATTTTGCTTTTGTCAACAATGAATCTGCCTATACCATAACTTGAGGTTTGATTCTATTGATTATATTCTGTACGAAGAACCGCGACTCTTGTTAGATACTTTGCTACTACAAATACACTAACACAGCTGTTCGCAGTATCCCCTCTACTTGCCTGGCTGCCCTGAGCCATCCATTGGTATCATAACAAACAGAAACTACTTATTTTAAAATGTTTAATATAATTTTGTAAAATACTAGCAGTTTCCCGCGGCTTCGCAGGCAATTCCTGTTGAAAAAAGTACACTACATTCACTTATTCTTATTCTTTTTCCATCACATTCTAAACATTCCTGAGATGATTGATAATTGGTCGTTTCTTCGTGAGCCTCTTGGGCGCATTAAGAAGGTATGTGCCATATTTCCTGCCTCTATCTTTCGTGGCCTTTGCTAGGTTTTATTCAGTACAATTAATTGATATGGATGAATCTCGATAAAATAATTAGGTTATAAAGAATCAAATTCGGTCTGGTAAAATTAACTTTCTGTTTAAGTTATTTCCAGTATTATTGTGGAGTTAGAAAATGTACCGGTATCAACGAAAACCAATTTCGACCACAAAGCGTCTTCTTTCGGCTCTTTTCATTTATCTTCGATCTAACCAAATTCGATTACCGTGTATGTATTCACGGCTTTGTACAACGAAGTGGTTTTTATAACAGCGTTTAATAGTATTTTCATTGCATTAAATAGTTTATTGATCATTGGTTTAATATAAATTTAAAATTAGGCAACAACTTCTTCTATGCAATCTGCATTACACTACTGATCAAGCATTTTACAATAATAATTTTCTAAATTTTAAATGATGAATTTCAGCTGAAAGTATTAACAGCTGTTAAGTGTCAGTTCACTTTGTATTACGTGTCGTAGCCCAATCTGCCGGATCGACAGTAAGACATTCCAAAATCAACAACAATTTATAAATAAAATATTAATTAAATAAACAATTTAACTTGGACAGAGTTGTAAATCTAAACCATTCTCGAACCCCCTTCAACACACACACACACACACACACACACACACACACACACACACACACACACACACACACCACACACACACACACACACACACACACACACACACACACACACACACACACACACACACACACACACAATTTCGTCAACATCGGTCCAGTCGTTTAGGAGGAGTTCAGTGACGCTGCTTAAGTACATACAATATAGTATGAGATGGTTATTTTAATATTGTCCTATACATTTGAAACTTAGCTTTACATTTTTATACGTTTATACTATTTGGAAAATTTCCATTAGTTGTAATGATTACACATGTAATAAAAATAATAAAACTAGTCAGTGCGTATTGGGAAAACAATCAATGGTTGTCAGGGTGGTTGTGAGTGTGCGTGCGAGAGCGTTTGGGATCAGCGATGATCCGTGATGCTTCAGCGGTCACCTTTCTTCGGGCAGAGTATAGGTCGGGCTTGACTGGCTATAGTAGTAGCAATTATGAATCGCGGCTGGGCCCAGGTAGGCCAATAGTCATACACACACGCACACACACTAGTGCAAGGGATTACGACCTAGTGATTTCCCCATAAAAATCCAGATTGTTGTTATTTGTAATTTTATTGTAAAGTGATATATAGATTGTAAATATCATAACAAGAAAAACTATATCAATCAACGTATACAACACTGAAATGGTCACAGATTTTTGCTTAGTTGTGGGTTTAAGATGTTATTGAATAATCCGATCAGTGAAACAGGTGACTGGGGGAATGGAAAACGACAGGTGCAAGGCTGATACCAACCCCCACCCTCTGCGCTCGTGAGTGTGGGGATGCGTGCGTGCGATTACTAATTATTGCTAATACTATAAAAATAGATCAGAAGTGATAGGCTCAAAAAACAGCCTTATTAGAAACACTCACTTGTAAGCCAAGATACTTAAAGGTCATTTTAACTTTATAGTCATTTTAAGAAAGTCCACCATTCTATTCATATCACATTTCCACTGTGTGGAGTTTTTCACAGGAGCGAATAATTTCCAATAGGGGCGTTATGATTGCACACTTCTATTAGATCACACCGTGTAATAAAGTAATTACTAGTTCCAAGGTTCATGCTGGGCATTAGCAAATACTCGTAGAAAAGCAGCGGTGAGCGGCCTCTGAGAAAACACGGGCTTAATGCTAGTCGGGAACATCCTTTGATACAACATTATTTTTTACGACCATCAAGAAGTCATTGATACGTGAATCGAATTCCCTTGATTTCCGGTAAGTGTTTATCTGCGTTAGTGGTATGTAGAAAGGTTGACAGAGTTTCAATATTTCTACTATTGAGCTATGAAATTTTGTAACCGCTTCTTAGTGAGATCTAAACCGATCGGTAATTCTATAGATATCTGGATTAGTATGGTATGGTAAGTGGTATTTCTGGGGCTGTAAATTTAATAGAGTTTTCCCCCATATATCTTTATTTATCTTTTATTGTTATTCACATATATGACAGAGGTCCTGAATAAAAGAATAGAACTAATCTCAAACACCTAATAGCATTTTAAAAAGAACTCAGGCCAAGTATTCCTCAACTGAGTAGTTGAACCCTTGAACTATGTGGTCTCTTAATCGCTTTTTAAAAAGGGATTATTAAATATTTTCAAATAATTGGGCAGTTTATAAACAAATCTGGGCCCCGAATTATGAAGCAGGGCACCCGCAAGGCTCGCTTATTGTTGTGATGAATAGTAGCGCCATCTGTTACAGTTATATTAATATTCCCAATAATCCTTGCTCGGGATAGCTTATCTTATTAGTTTCATAACTAATTTGATTGAATTGCATTTGAAAGACTCCAAATGCATTCACTGTGCTTCATACTATTAAATTCAAATTATATTTTAAGTACTTAGAATAAATGCAAATTAAAATAAATAACGTCCCGTTATGGGGTTTTGGCAGATTTTAAAACTGCTTACTATAACTGAATGTTTCTGAACAAATTATGTCTTATAAATGTGATAAGACTTTTTAGGGACCCTACCCCACGATTCTGAACTAAATAACTTAAAGGGATAATCAATGTTAAGGCGACGCAAATGATCGAAAAATTTTCGATTAATACAATCAAACTGCTTCACTATTTAAATAACTTTAAAATCTCATGGTATTACTTCCACATTAGTAAGAATCGACATTGAACACTTCTAGTAGAACATTTTGTAACCCACAGACAGAGGAGATCTGGCAAGGCAGTAAATGGATCGGCAGCCAGGATTTGGGCTTCTCGCTGTGTCAACATTTGATGGCGCCGTTGCCGCATTGCCGTGTCGACGCAATCCTTCGGATCGTCATTGAGAAGTGAGAGTGAGAGTGAACGGTTTGGCAACACCGCGCGAACCAAACGAACCGTGCTCTCCTCTCCCCCTCCAGACCTTCCAGTCCCTGTTGCAAATCCATGTAATCTGTCCTGCCTGTGTACTTTCTAAAAGTTTTCGTAGCCTCGATTGGTCAGTCCTACACTTTATAATCGGCCACTGCGAGCACATTTAGTTAGATGGCCGTTTACGAAACACGTAGTTATTGCTATTTGAGTTGCCAATTGTTTTAATCACTCGAGATAGCAATTTTAGACTTCTCCAGCCAGTTCCAACTCAAGGTCAACAACTACTCCATAATATTTCCTCCTCCTCCTCTTGTCCTCTCTCTTTGTAATTTGGCCACTCAAGGTCTTGTTGGATGATCCAATAAAACCAAAAGCTTTAGGTTCTTTCTTACTTTTACTGAAAATAAAGAAAGACGATTGTCTGGTCACCTCCCCTCTGTCTCATCAGATCTCTGCAAGAATTACCCTTGAAAGGTTTCAACGTTGGGTAATATGGATAAGTTTGAATGTCCATTGAATGTCAGCATATTTTCTATCGAACATGTTCCTTTTATTCTTGCTGTACTTCAACAACAGTGGTTGACATTGCAAGTACACAAGTCAAAATGCAAATTAGAAAACAACATGGTAATAGCCAAAGAATGTACGGTCAAAATAATTGTCAGTGGTTTACAGATTCCCTAGCTTCTCAACCACATGAGTAGACACGAGCGAGAATTAAGAGCTAAATCAGAGTTGTTATATTTTATTCAGTCCTTTCGTTTCGTATTTGATAGCTATTATAGCGAAAGCTACCAATATCTTCTTTTACAGCACGTACAATTCAATGAAATCAATCTCAAGAAAACAACACTTCACTTCAGTAGTTTTCAATAAGATATATCGATATCCAGGACTTATCTTCATGTCTATGAGCTCTTGGTTTTGTACACAAGCTCGCACAGATAGGACGATAAACATCGATTCAGGTTATGAGACTAGCTAGAACAGTTCAAACAACCTTTTACTTTTTATAGAGGTGAAAGTTGATCATTACAGTTATGCTTATTTACCTTCCCCCGCTTCAGTAAGAAGTGTTGTATAATGTGGCTCGGAAATTATCCGGCTGAAGTTACACTGAATAATATTTTCATCTAACGAAGTTTCTTAATTATTCATTAATGACTTTAACGCGTGCTTCCAACAGTGGTAATATTCTGCTCCAGTCCTACTTTCTACAATATTTGGCAACAGCAAACACAGTTTCGTAGCGTATATAATATATTCTTTACATACACACTTTTGTAGTCTTTTTTCAAACTATTAATACAAACTTAAGGTACTTCTGGTGAGAAAAACATAAACCCTACAATCTA
Source organism: Homalodisca vitripennis (assembly GCF_021130785.1). NCBI lineage: Eukaryota > Metazoa > Arthropoda > Insecta > Hemiptera > Cicadellidae > Homalodisca > Homalodisca vitripennis. Next base: position 126,596,869 of record NC_060211.1, on the reverse strand, counting down.
ACTTTTTTTATATAAAGCTCTATAGAGATCATAATTTTTGGACTGTTAGGCGCATCACGCATTTCATTACCTAAAAATAAGCTCCTATTTAATAGGTAGTAACGAGTGAGTAGTTGTTAAGAGTATGTTAACGATGAGTGGTACTATTCCTTTGGTACACATGATAAGACACAACGTAATGAGTGCCCTTTGAAGTATTTATTGTTGCAAGTACAACTTGGAAATCAAACTTTGAATTAATGGCTGATCCTCTAAAGATGCTACATCTTGGCTAAATGGTCAGACCTAGGTGGTGATTGACGAGTACAGACGTATTGTGACCTGTATTCTGTAGTTCACTTTTAATAATTAGTGTTGTGTTTAGTTTTTTATTAAGTGAATGTTTTAGAGTTAGTGAAGTTGACAAACAACATGGTGGTTGTGCTTTCTGAGGCGTGTCACAACGCACCGGTATGATTTGTTTACTTTAGCCTAGTTTGTAATTATGTGTTATGTTAGTTATTTACCTGAAGAAGAGATCAGATTGCAGATCTCGAAACGTAGTGTTACAGATTTTTTGTTTCACTGAACGATGGGAAATGTCCGGAAAATCCTTTTTTCTTCACAATACTTCCATCGTCAAAAACAAACTTCAAACGAAGAATGTTACATCTATTATGTATGTGAGAAAATCCAAAAATCAGTTTAAAGGCAGGTGAGACTGAAGGACGCCACAACCATACCTAATGGGTACCACACAAGTCTGTGGAGGCCATGCCGCAGCGAGCCTGTTGACCTTGAGAGACAAGCGCCGATCCTTCCTTTCCTTTCTACAGGAACCTTGCATTAGCGAAACCTCTCTGATCGTTCGTTTTACAAGAGGTTTTCAAACGGCGATTTGAGCTTGTTTTCCATTAAGTTACTTCGTTTGAACGTGACTGATATAATACTTTTGACCTTATCAATGTGCCAAAATTACGTAATAACGTATAAGCAATCCTGTTTGATTCCACATCATAAACACACCATTTTACCCTAATCACAAACTCTAATTTCGTCCGCAATATCTTAATACTCGTACTTTATATGAAATAAAACATTACGTCTGTGTAAATAACTGCAATAGGAAAAGTATAACACTAAAATCTATAGCATGTCACATACAGGATAATTATTTACATTTCCGTGTAGGCCCTAAGTGCAACTTACCACAATTAGTTTGTTATATTCCAGAAGGATAAACAGTGAGCCGTTTTTTATTTTTTTTTTTGTGTTCGAATGCGTCTGGATGTTTTTACATATATTAAAGCCTTTAAATAACAAACAAAAATTAATATTATTAATACATATTTGTTTCGTTGTTTTCAATTATTATTTTCCACCATTAGCAAATAAAATTATATAGCAGCCACGCATTAGTGTGAATACTTTGTGGTCCTTAATTATAAGAACAATAAAAATGTACTAATTACAAGAATATAAAGTAAAACCCACCTAGACTGAAACCTAGGTAATTGTAACCTAGATTGTACTTAGTTATATGTTACGTGACTTATCCACGTGAGGAACAAATCGGATTGATGTTCGAAACAAGATTGTTACCTTTACAAACCAAGAACACTAAATTATATATATATATATATATATATATATATATATATATATATATACTAGCATTAGCAATACATATACTAAGTAATTCATTTTATTTTAAAGAGTATATTATTTAAGATTTTTATAATTTATATTGCAATGTTCACACTCTACGTTGATTTCCTTTGCGTTGAGTGGTTTCTAAGTCACGAAATTACTTGCGAGCAGTTGTTTTGGAATAACCACTCGTAGAGAATGACTCTGTCTCAGAACTTCCATCATGAAGTACAGTGGTTTTGGAATAACCACTCATAGAGAATGACACGAGTCGGAAATTCTACCAAACGTCTTTTTGTTGTGAACAATCACTATCGCTGAATTTGGTATTCTCATGTAGCAGTATTCCAGTTTGGGTCCCTAGGAAAGTGATCACTATAGGGTTATCTTTAGATAACCAGGAGTTAAGGAAGTTTTCTGGGGCCGGAATTCCGTTCTCTTTGCGAATTAGATGAATTAAAAGGAGTCAGTATTGTTGATAGCAGCGATATTTCTATAGTCTGTTCACTCTCGTAACACTCTTCGTGGTTTTCAAACATTCAGCTAGGAATATAAAAACACATCCTAACTATAGATCGAAGTTCGGCTGACGGCTAGCAGCTCGCAGTCGAGCGCGAGCGCGAGGAGGCCGGGCGGCCCCGGCAGCAGCAGCTAGCAGCTAGCAGGCGGTTACGCGGGATGGCTACGCTATTGGATAACGGCTTGAACCAGGCCATTGCATAAGGCGTGAAAGTGATCACCGCTCGCACTCTCACTCTCACGTAACGCTACACTATTGGAGAATATGTTTCCATCTCCTCCAAATCTTATAATATCCTGTTTATCCAATTACGCGGTAGGCCGTACACCGTGCAGCCTCCACCTGTTTTTCAACTTTCGTTTCATTTTCCGCGCGCAGGCCGTAGCTCTTGATTTACGCGGGTAGCCCGACTAGTTCCATTGACCCCGGCCCGGCAGCTTCTGTTATCTCCCTCGGCAACCTAGTTTTGCAAGCGGTCCGATCGTGTTACAAGCAGACCTAAGAAGCATTAAAACGTTACAAAGTTAAGAATTATTTGAAGGTTATTTTTGACGATGGAAGGTATGTGAAGGATACAGGTATTTTTTCCTGACATTTGCCATCATTCAGTAAACAAAAGATCAGTAACACTACGTTCCGTAGGTTGACCCACAGTCGTAGGTGGTTAGTTGACAAATGCAGACGTATTCGGTAGTTCAGTTTTAATAATTAGTGTTGTGTTTAGTTTTTTATTAAGTGCATGTTTAAGAGTTAGTGAAGTTGACACACAACATAGTGGTTGTGATTCATAACTTAGGCGTGTCACAACGATGATTTGTTTATTTTAACCTAGTTTGTAATTATATGTTAGGTTAGTTATTTACCTGAAGAAGAGATCAGATTGCAGATCTCGAAACCTAGTGTTACTGATTTTTTGTTTCACTGAACGATGGCAAATGTCCGGAAAATCTTGTCTCCTTCGTTAAAGATTACTTTGATGATTACACATTAAATTCACAATAACACGTTTACTCCTCACGAGGGCATTAATAATCCCTTGTGTTATAATACAAAATTACCATCATAAAAATTGTAACAGTTCCAAAATGTCCCCATAGATTTTCCGTATAATGTATGACTTTCGTTTAATTTAAACTTAATTACTGTAGGTTAAGGTTTAAAAGGACTCCCTGTGATATTGAAAAATATGGATTTAGAGAGAGAATGGTGTGCCTGGTTCGTGAAGATCAAAATAATTTGCCCATTTACATGATATATATTACATTTCTGACAATTGTATGTACAGTTCTAAAATCTATTTTCTTGTGAGCGTTAGGGCACAAAAATAAACAATTTGCCAAATAGCTATCAATTAGTAACTTTTACTAATTATTGTTCTATAACTCGTCAAGACTCCTTTAGATACGTTTAATAAACAAAGATTCGTTCACCAACAACATAATTAGATACACCAAGATACAACAACCAAACATTTCAGTTAACAGTCAGGCACGATGGTAACTCAACAATAATAATTTATATGCTATGATGTCAGAAGACAAAAGATTAATTACTTAGATGGCACTGAATTATCCTGCAGCTTTAACATCTTCTGTTAGGTATAATATATCTCATGACTTTGCAATGTTTACAAATAAACTTGTATTATTCTGTGGAGTTTTATTGTCAATTATTCTAAAAAAATTATTTTAGGTAATAATGATATTTATTTTAAATTGAATTATCATACATCTTCTTCACTACCACTACCTAACAGCAGTAGATTAGTGTATATATCCCGACGTCATACGCAATTCGTTGCTTAGTAGTCAAAGGTTGATGGTTGAGCGTTAGAGAAGTGCTATGCTGGTTTTTTCTGTCGGCAGATTGTATCGAGAACGAGTAGAGTTGTCAATTTGAAAATGTCCATTAATCTTCATTCATTTATGGGCAATAAGGATGTCCCTAAATAGGATTTGGCTGTTAGCGAAGCTTAATTTAATTGCATGCAGTAAATCTCAAAAACGGATTGACATACAGATTTGAAATCCTGCATGAAACTTCGATTCTTCTTGGATAAAAATGTATTTGATTATGGTGCATGCTCTTCCATGCAGTTTGGCAACCGTCAATGAGACTTAACTTCCTCGTGACGAGTGAGTTTACTCAAGTGCCTGGCAAAAATTCTCTTCTGTCTGTCTAAGTATATACTTGTCCCAATTATATCTCTTGAGTTCTTTAATTAATTGTGCTAAAGGCTTAAAATTTTGAATGGAAATGTATTTCTACATTTCTGGCATGGAGTCCAAGGAGGAGTCCTTCCTCCTATCCTTACCGGAGCCTGGTTTTGTGACACTTGGTCTCGCGTAGTTGTACTCGTATAATATAGGAGTATGTTAATCTGGACACTCGTATATAGAGGTGGCCACGTCTTAACAAACCACAATGTGACACAGCCCAGTAGTATGATATAAAGCCAAACCACCTTGTCTTGTACAGACATCATCATGTACTTTGATACTATCGCCATGACTGACTTTTGTGGGAAAATCGTTTCAATGCGACGGTCTTAACACTGGACACACACATTTCGCCTTCCTTTTCTAGCTTTAAATATTTTTGTTGGATGTTAGTTCAACATGAATGAACTGAACATAACCTTCAACCTAAGATACCAAGAATAATGCAGAATCCAACAGAATTAGATAGTGAAATTAGGACTTTTGTTTAAAACTGAACTGTAAACTCTGATATGGAGTATGCCCACACTTCCACCATAGGAACTTAGTAATTAGATGTTCTCTCCTCAATCTATTTGAAAATTGAAAATGCTTGAACGACCGGATATATATGATGACTTACAAAAGCTTTTTATACTACCAATCATTAAACCAAAAATGGTGAAAACAAGAAAGGGTCTTCCTAGTCTACCGTCTAGCTTTACCGTAGACTAAAGCAGTTAGCTTCATCTTTGGGAAGCAGCAGACCATCACCAAACCAAAGCACGACAGAGTAATCTAACCACCTCACCTTACATGACGTAACTTTATCAAGCACAAAACTGTATTAAGGATGATTGAGAAGAAATCATCGTGAGATTTTCAAGTACTGCTGAAGAAGTATCCAAGGTTGTTATTAAATAAAAAAAAGTTCGTAGATCTTGGTGAACTCCAGGCTGTGGCAACACTATTCCATAGGTAAAGCTTTCGCTAAACATAAATGTTAGAACTGTAACAACCTTAATTGTTCTTATCATAACTGCTACCAAGAAAATAAAGAAAACAACACTTAGGTGGAATTAAATGCTCGCTCCAAAGTTGATGATGATTGAGCTCCTTAATTTAACATGGTCACCGATGCGAAGATAAAACGAGGTTGTAAAAAAAACTAAATAGATTTCAGTTTCAAAATCCAATTCTCGGATTACAGACCTAACGAAAATTGATTACAACGATCGTCATGTTATACACAATAGTTTACACGATAACTTTTGACTTCTCACCTTCCATTTAGAGCATTGTCAAAATCCACTTCTAGAAGCTTGACAACTCATTTAGCACTACTAATTCTGCCAACGAGTTAGCAATGGGAAAATGACTCACCTTATCTTCCTGTAGTAACTGTGCAGCATTTGGAGATGCACAGAGAAGATGAAGCAATTTCAATTGTCCTGACAACACCTAGCACGTAAATTACCATCAAAGCCGTTATAAAATCAGAGTTGGCAAAAACGTTGATGTTTGCCTCCTGATTGCGTTATTTCAGTTCAGCCAACTGGCTGAGCTAAATAAGATCTTTTAGCAATAAAATATCTTCTCAAGATACCGGACCTCAGAGGAAAAAACCACGCCTTCAAGGCACTGACAAACCTGCTGGAACAGGATGTGATAATAGGCCAAGAAAGGTACAAAAACACTGTACTATTACTTTTAGAGGAGGAATTATCGTGCCTGTCCTACACAATCAAGCACTTTATTTGGAATTCTGTATATATTGTCCTTTACAGATTTTGTACTCGTGAATATTCCCATCGTATAAAATGCGAATTATGAACAAAATGACTTAAAGACTGATGTAACAGTCTGGATTCTATTAACTTAGTCCAGTTAACCGGCATGCCATTCCGCTGAACGATTACTTAAGAAATAACATCTCATCTGATATAAGAAATCATCTTGACAACTATAGTAGAGCGAAAATCATTTTACAAGACTTCCAGGAGACATATGGAAAAATTGAGCAAATTGTGGTATCCGAAAATCAAATGATGAAGAGGAAGAGAAGATATTCCTGCTACTACTAGGTCCTCTGCCACTGCATTGACATAATCGTGTTGTTCATTCATGTTAGAATAAAAACAACGTTCAAGAACGTTCTCTACAACACATGGCGTGAGCAACTATTGCATATTTTCTTGCTATAAAAAGCAACCATAATTCGTATTCATTTTGGTTCTTCCTGAGCACGTACCTCCTTACTAACGTTATCTGTATGTGCCCTTCGATGAGGAATATCCATGCGTATCTTTTTCTGTTGGTATGACATATTATACCAAATAGCGCTAAAAAAGCGTTAATATATTAAAATATGAAATCATGTTTCTATAGATAATATTTAAAAATATATCAATATAGATATGCTACGTCAATATCTTGTCAATTTTCATATAAACTCAAGGTACAAAAATACCACTCTAGGTAAGTGAGATTAAATTCACTCATTCATAGTAGTATCTATAGAGGCCATTAACAACATAAAATGTCAAATTTATAAGTGGATTCAGTTTTAAAATAAAATAAGTAAAAATTACTACGAGCGATCTAAGGATAAAGGTACTAATAGTATGTTTGTTAGAACAAGGTACAAGCATTTACAGTATTCGTGAAGGTAGTTTGTTTATTTATTACCAAATTCCATGTCAGCGTAAATTATACACGAAGTGGTATAATACTCGTACACTTTGAGATGTGTATTACATTAAAGTCTGAATAAATCCTTATTTATTTATAGATGTACTGAATTTGAATTAGTTGTTTGTAATAAGTGAATGAAAGGGCAAGAATTTTATATTATTTTTCAATATTGAAATTTTAAAGTAGAGAATTTATTCCAACCAAATTTTACCATATTTATTGGTAGTGTATTTTTCAAAACTATTTACATTCTAATTAATGATTATTTTTAACACCTGGAGTATATGGCTCATAAGTGGGCTGAACCGAAAGATAAACAACAGTAAAATTATATTAAATAAAAATAGCAATAGCACCAAAATTAAATTCGTAATACAATTCAATAACACAAATGCCACTACACTTATAAGTCGTGGCATTTACTTATAATATGATAACTATGTTTACAACAATAAAACAAAAAGAAGGTAACAAAAAAGTAATGACAGACATGATATAAATTTGTGTAGAGATATTTCGAAATGCTAAAGTATATCCAAAATAACCTCAAAAATATCAATTGTATGAGTTTTACAGTTGTAGCTCACTGTGTTCGTTGCTTCATTATTAATTAGGAAAAGAACAACTTCACTAGAAATGGTTTCTATATACGTGTATTTTATGACATTAAATCGTATATATTGAAAGCTTTATACAGTAAATGTGTAAATTTGTCTTTTATATCAAATATTTAATATTTGGTAAGAAAGTACATCTAAAAGTATCTAAATTTTAAATCTGGATATTTTCTTAATCTTTGTTCAACAGCGATCAGAAAAGGTTGATAGTAACTGTTGTTACTATCAAGCTTTTACACTAAAAAAGTAAATAAATTGATAAAAAGTGGTTAAATTAATTAAACATATGGCCGTACTGTGGCACAATGACACACAGAACAGCTGATTACATTTAACAGACTGTTACAATCAATATTTCACAACTTTAGACACCAAGATGTGATTTTCCCTGCGTTAGAGATCAATGGAACGTATCCCGAAGGGATTTTCAAAATAAGAATAGGCCCTACACTCCCACCAGAGACCGTAAGAATGTTCATGTAAAATTTCAGTACAATCGGTTGAATAATTTACGCATGCAAGCAGAACAAAAAAAGATACTTTCGCAATTATATTTTTTTCAAAATTATGATTGGTTTCATTCATATTCTTGTAAGCAAAGAATAAACTTGATAGTAAACAAAACTTTGCATTTAAGATTTTCTGGAATCACTGTTAAGCATGGGATTTATCAGGTTGGGAAAACTATAAGTTTTAGGAACTAGAACCAAAATTTCTTATACACGTACAAAGCTTACGAAATTGAGCCGCGGGTTATTGCTAGCTTGTAAAATAATTTTTAATTTGTTCTCTCTACATTTTGTCCTAAAACTAATTTGTTTATTTTAATCGGTATCAGAAAACGTAGACAACTCTCATGGCCAAATGCTACAAAAGATAGCTTTTCGGACAGCCTTGTTTCCTGGAACCGGAAGGACGCGCTAAGGATGTATTTAGTGACAAGGAAGTAACTAAACCTCCAAGTCAGCTAATTACATACTTATCTTAGGCGAACACGACATTCACAAGGGCGCCGGAATCGCAATTGGTGAGTAACCCCACCTCTTTAACATACAATAGTCATTACAAACTTCCTCGTATAGTTACTTCACTTAGTATGAAATGTACGGAGACATTTAAAAATTATTTCAATGTACAAATTACAATATTGTGCTGAATAATCATTAGAATCATATAGCGATTAATAATAGCAAACTTTCTCAGTGACTAACTGGCAGTTATTACTGAAACTTCCATTTCTCCAAAATCTAATAAGTTTATATTTTTCTAGGTAGGAGTACGTAACACCACATGTCATGGAACAGGCTTCTTTTTGAGCTTGTATGCAAAATTTCAAGTTTATATTGATGATATATGTGTCACTATTGTACTTTTTAAATGGGATGATTACACTCAATTTGTTTACAAATGTATTTATTTTGCAGTTTTGCAGTTACCATCATGGTTATTCATAAGACCAAGGTAAAATTGGTTGTTATAACAGTTCAAACCTTTGTACCATTTGGTTTTCTACATATCGTGTGGACAGACAGGCAGAAATGAAATTCTTTCAGCCCCTCGAATGGCTTCGATACCTTTCAGTCACTAAAATATTTTTTATATGAGTTTAGTTACTAACAATTACAGGATGCGGGTTTAAATAACAATATGCTATAAAATATCACTACTAGGTTGTCGAACAATGCAACAAATAAAAGTAATTAATTCGAAATAAAATACATAAAAATAAACAAATAAAAAAATAAATCCATTATATTTTTAAAATTTATTTATTAGCACACAGCTCGTGACCAGTTAATATGATCACGCCTCTGACTTCGTATTTCTGTAATTTTCTTAAATATCTATGCATTATTGTTACTAATAAATAGTACTTTATTTGCTTTATAGAGCTTATAACGTGCTTTTCAACGTGGTATTTTCTGGGGTACATAATTAGTCCAATCCATTTCTTAGTCTCAAAAAATCTTATTCTATACATGTCTTCGTGTATAAAATCCTTCCACAAGATTTTGAAACTCATCTCTCATAGTTAGCTCCTTATTAAATATTGGAGTGAGTTGCCTTTCTGACGTTTGATATAAATACGTATATTGTGGTATAGGAAGGAACCTGTAAATAAAGAGTGTAGGATGCCCGCGAAGATTTTCTTTACAAAATTACAATTAACATTAGCATTACCAATTGTTCGCTGTACCAAAGCACTGAAATTAGTGAGTGTATAACAGTCAACTTATAACATTACGTGGATATTTCATGTTTTTGTTTTACATTTTTATAACGAGTATTTCAAGAACTTAAAAAATTCTCTATAGTTAAACACAATCTATATTAGCATTTAAAATGTTTTATAAAGATCTCCAATGTAAAATTTCGTAGTAAGTCTAAAGTATTATCAGAGAATGAAAAGGTTGACTTACAGTCAGAAATTCATTAGCTTAATATGAATGATGATTTAAGAGTATATCACAAGTCTTTCCTTACATGTTCTCATTCAGTTTTTGACTTACTCCCACAATTTCTGGGATGAATGCAAGGATTGTGATGGTGGACCTTTTTGCAGCCCTTCATAAAGAATTTAAATTAATATCATAAAATATTATTAAGGCCATATATTAAATTGTTGCGTTTAAATGTAAGAAAGAAGTCTTTCGGACACCTTGTATGATTTATTATTAAAATTACTTAGGGTTTATTTCAATATTATTATTTTATTAAGCAACAGTTTCGAAAAACAAAAACAGTGGATAAGGGCTAGATGTTATTAGTTTTCCTAAATAAAAGCGTTTTTTTTTGTGATTTTGCATATCTCAATGATTTCGGAATGATATTCAATACAGATATTTGAAATTAAATACAAATAAAAACATTTTAATCGAACGGTAATTTTGCTTGTATGGGGTATCAAAATTAAAGTAATATTTTACCTGAATCAACATTATTTAGCACATTAAAACCCTAAGAAATGTATACGCGGTTAGTAATCAATGTATCTATTTAGTTAGGGATAGATGGAATGGCTATATATATATATATATATATATATATATATATATATATATATATATATATATATATATATAAAACCCATGTGTTTTATCTAAACATTACTATTAAAAAAAATTCACTTACCAACCCAAGACGTTGACATCATATTCTTTACACATTATTATACAATACTGTGAACTATGTTTTATTTCTCAATACAAATGAACCAAATATTAAATAAAATATAAAACATTATTATTATTTATTTAGTAAACAAATCATGTTATAAATAGTTTAAAAGCGATCGTATTTTTTCATAATTCTCGCATTACTTCATAATGTATATTTATTGTATGTAAAAAAGTTCATTAACATAGATTCATATATATGGCTAAAAATGTTGCGAAGTGAGGCAATTCTCATAGTTTTTATGACCTTAAAACATTTTTCACCTTTACACACGTTTACAAGTTTCCTGCACTAAATTTCCCACATTAAAAACTACACATTTTAGATTTTACCTACTTGAATTTTCATCTTAAATATCAACAAGACGATGCCAAGGATTAAAATGTTAATGCGTACAGGTTCTATAATATAGCCTAATAAAAAAAAGAAATAATAAAATTTTAAGACTCTTTTAAAGGTATTTTAAGAATATCCTTTAGTAAAATTGATAAAATACACGAAATACATGTTCCATTACAAACACTAAAGTTAGCTGTCGTATTTAAAAAATGGCGTTAGTTTTTCGAAATTTTCAAAATTAAATTTTATAATACGAACAGTCCCCCGTTAATAGTTTTCCGACAGACTTACAGTTTTAAATATATTAATATAATACACGTAAACAAATTTATCACCCTAAAAATACAGATATTAAGGGTGAGATAAAGCTTACATCACACACAATCGCATGGTATGACCAATACATAACTTACTAAATACTGACTTACTTTTAGCTACTTCTTTTATTGTGGGTCTTACTCACTTTTCTCTTGTATTGTTTTATTTTGAAATGAAAATAAATGTCATACAAAGGTATTTATTTTGAAGGCCACATTTTGGGAAACAGAGATTACACAATTTCTGACCACCTATCACTCCCTGTCCATTTCTCTTAGTACAATTGGTAGACAGTTTACCGCATTGCACGGCGTGGCACGCCGCGGACAAGCTGGGCGTAAACAGCTATCGCCCCTCGCCGGGGCCTCTTTCTCTCTCGTGTCTTGGTTTCGTTTTTGTCTCTTTCACTTCATCGCCTCCCGCTCTCCCTCCACAGCGCGGTCCAAGGTCTGTATGGGAGCTGGACGTCTGTCCTGTGGCGGCTGGACGTGGACAGACCTTCTTCCCTTCCGCCATACGACAATCGCACCGACCGTAGCGCGGTCCATCCTGAGGCGGACAACTAATTATGACACTTTAAATAAACAACGGTGCAGTGCAGACCTTCCAGAAGTGAAAGGATCGATGTGCATTACGAAATGTTGAGTAACGTTCTTTACTCGCAACGGAGTAAGTGGGAACCGTTAATTAATTACAGAAACGGATAAGAATACTTTCACCGTTCGAACATTTTTATGTATGATCAATTAGGAAACTTTTTCTGATAAGCTAAACTTACTAAGCAGAATTCTATTCAGGGAATGACGCCGAGAATGATTTGGGGACAGGGCAACCAGACGTCCGGCTTTAGGAGGACATATACCTCTTTGTCCTCTCGGCATTTAAAAATTATATAAAATGTCCGGATTTTGGCAAACGCTTAAACTGTTAAAAAAATAGTAGCGCCACGTTAAAACATTTTTTTTTGATTTCCGAAGTCCCGAAGATAGGCTATGAAAGGTTATTGCAGCGCACACATAATGCCATGGCAGGTGAACTGCAGTTAGATTCAGTTGTATGTTGAGTGTTGTAGTATATAGTGCACTGACTTACTATTGCTTCTATCTTCTCAGCCGTACTGACTCTACTACTCCTTAATTTCCTATTTATGTATTGTGAATGATATATTAATTTTATTATAATGCATTATTGTTTTCCGGTATAGTAATAATTTCATATACATGTCTGTTAGAATACCTTACTAATATGTGTAAATGTGTAATCAATACAATGAATTAAATAAAATTATTGGATTTAACTGTTTTTTTTTTTTTTTTTTTTTTTTTTTTTTTGCAAAGTGTGTTATAATATTTAATAGTGTCATCATGTTTGCTTTAATGTCCTCCTTTTTAACCCAAATAGTCCTCCTTTTAGGAATTTGTATCTAGTCACCCTGTTTGGGGAGTCTTATCCGGGAAAACATATTGAACATTAAGCATTATAGTGAACTTTGGGATGGTCTAAAGGTGTAGTACCCTATATGACTAAAATATTCTATCACATCGGTGTTTGAATAATAGAAACTGGCTTCTTCTTTCAATTATTTATCGCTCTAGTTACAGAATAACTTGTATACGCTTGTCGATTTATATTTGTTACAACATAGATAAGTAATAATAAATTTCTTCATTGCATCTGTTAACACATATATTAGTGTATATAGATAGGTTAACTCATTCTTCAAATTCGCACATTTTAGTGTACATATTGTTTTAACCTTATTTTTGAACTCATGCCTAAATGTAGTCGGACTCGAGTGTTATAAATGATCAATTGTCCCAGCGACTCTCAATGTACTCTGATCGTAAGTAGCTGGATGTATAGGTTAAATCTAAATTATATACCTTCATCTAAAAATTTGTCAAAGGATGTTTATTCCATATGCGTGATTTGAACCTATGAATACATCTACAAATATAAATTCATCTCTACACAGAAAGTTGTGAGTTTATCCAGGTTGTTTTCATCAGTTTGAGAGTTTTGCTGCAGAATTGCTTACCATGACATTTGAATAATATTATATTGTTGAGGAGGGTTGTTTTTTAGAGGTTTATAATTTGTTTATAATTAATCGCAGCCTGATGGCCCTATCCTGGTTGTAAATTGAGTTGTATAACAGATTATTTTGTATCCAGAGTATCCTTGAGCGGAGTGTTCACTCATGAGAGGCAAAGTTGGTGCAGCTTTAACAGTGGTGCACCAGAATCTGCCGGTGCTCCGCGAGTCCGAGCGTCGGCGTGCATCCTGTGGTGCCTGCGGTGACACTGGCTGCAGGCTCTGATAGCAAAAACAGCAAGGGATTCCTTGGGTGTTGGCAAGATTCGCTCAGCTAGACTGCTCACTGGCAACAAACACAATATCAGATCCGCTAGGATATGTCTCACACTCATTCCTTGTTGGACGAAATGTCTCCTGCTAAATGCACCTCCATATCTTACACTCAGTTCTGCATTATTCGTTGTAGCAGTCTACTGGATGGTGAGCTGGAGAGTTGTGTCGGCGAGGAAGCGTAGATACTATGGCCCTAGTTGAGCCGAGGCGGGCAGTGATCCTCTTTTATAGGTTCATAAATTACCAGTTCGCCATGTCATTGGATCTCCGAACAATGTAGTGCAGCTTCCCGGTGGTGGTGCTCGACCAGATTTCAGATAGAAAAATCCTTGTATTCGTTGTTGGTTGTAATGCTTTATTATTTTTAATTTGTTCATTAGGTTTGTTATTGTCAACATTTACAATAAGCAAGTTAGTATAATGTCCTGAAAGGTTACAAAACTACGTCAATAATGTGTCAGGATAAAAGCTGTAATATACAGGCGTTGAGCTACTATTATTAAACAAAACTTCAGTAATGCCCTCAATTAAACCAAGCAGTTCTGTATATTGAGATCTTTTAGCATTTCTTCTCTCGTAGATACAAAAAAACAGAGATTTTATACGAAATTTAGCTGAGAGCATTAAACAAAAAATAAGCTATCAGCACATGTAATGAAACAATCCTTTACATGTCGTCTTTAGTAAAACAAAATGGAGGAATGAAGACCAGAAATTACAGTGGAATGAAGACCATTCATTTAAGCAGAAGAAATAAACATTTATGTTCAAAGTACAGCGCTATTGTGTAAAGAAATAATCCTTAACAGTAAAACAAGTGGGGTAACTTTTTCAAGTTATTTGACTCGTTCATACTGAATTCAGTCTACAAACTATGCAGGGCCCAAGACTAAAGACTCATTTAGACTCTTATACGATAAGTAGATACCGATTTGTTATCTTTGGGTCCATTGACCAAGAACAGTTTAATGAGTGATAAGTTGTTTTAAAGATTGTATGTGATTGCTGAAACAGAAAAGCAGTAGGCTTTAGAGTAAGCTTCAATGCTTCAGGTAACAAGATATCGGTACGCCACACCACGTGTAGCGTATTGCGCCTCACTGAGGTTGCATTCAAAATTTCAAGTCTCTTGCTACATGTGTGTTGATACTTTACCTGTTCAAATATCATAAAATAGTACTAAGTTTGTTGGTTGAATCCTGGTTGTAAATTGAGATGTATAACAGATTATTTTCTATCCAGAGTATTCTTGAGCGGAGTGTTCACTCATGAGAGGCAACGTTGGTGCAGCTTTAACAGTGGTGTGCCCGAAGCTGCCGGTGCTCCGCAGGACCGAGCGTCGGCGTGCATCCTGTGGCGCCTGCGGTGACACTGGCTGCAGGCTCTGATGGTAGAAACAGCAGGGGATTCCTTGGGTGTGGGCAAGATTCGCTCAGCTAGACTGCTCACTGGCAACAAACACAATATCAGATCCGCTAGGATATGTTTCACACTCATTCCTTGTTGGACGAAATGTCTCCTGCTAAATGCAGGATCCATATCTTACACTCAGTTCTGCATTATTCGTTGTAGCAGTCTACTGGATGGTGAGCTGGAGAGTTGTGTCGGCGAGGAAGCGTAGATACTATGGCCCTAGTTGAGCCGAGGCGGGCAGTGATCCTCTTTTATATCGGTACGCCACACCACGTGTAGCGTATTGCGCCTCACTGAGGTTGCATTCAAAATTTCAAGTCTCTTGCTACATGTGTGTTGATACTTTACCTGTTCAAATATCATAAAATTGTACTAAGTTTGTTTACAAATTTATTTATTTTGTGGTCTTCTCTTTACAATACAGACTACACATAAGACAAAATATCATAAAATTGTACTAAGTTTGTTTACAAATTTATTTATTTTTTGGTTTTCTCTTTACAATACAGACTACACATAAGACAAAATATCATAAAATTGTACTAAGTTTGTTTACAAATTTATTTATTTTGTGGTTTTCTCTTTACAATACAGACTACACATAAGACAAAATATCATAAAATTGTACTAAGTTTGTTTACAAATTTATTTATTTTGTGGTTTTCTCTTTACAATACAGACTACACATAAGACAAAATATCATAAAATTGTACTAAGTTTGTTTACAAATTTATTTATTTTGTGGTTTTCTCTTTACAATACAGACTACACATAAGACAAAATATCATAAAATTGTACTAAGTTTGTTTACAAATTTATTTATTTTGTGGTTTTCTCTTTACAATACAGACTACACATAAGACAAAATATCATACAATTTTACTAAGTTTGTTTACAAATTTATTTATTTTGTGGTCTTCTCTTTACAATACAGACTACACATAAGGCAAAATATGTAAAAATGTTCACTAACGCTCAGACAAATCCCGACACGCATTATCATAGAATTTGATGTTGCCTACATATAAATAAAGATAAATTTAGGTCAGTTTATTCTCAAGATATCGTGTGGATATAAATACATGACATGTTGCATCCCTTCGTGTATTAGACTCTACTAACGCCTAGCTACTAATACACTTAAAGTGGGGAAATAATACTATTGAGCTTATACATATGATTCGGTTTTTAAGTTATTGAATGAAGGATGAAGGATGTTGGGAAATAAAATTTCTGGATATTACGACAACTATTTGTGAAGTAAGGAGAGAAAAAGTTCAAATGTTTAATTTAATTTGATTTATGAATAATGAAAGCGTAAGCAACCTCGTGGTTTAGGGCAAGTCCGTGACCAAGATTTCCTTAGTAATCATGTGACTTGAGTTTCAATTTCTCTAGTATCAGCATGGTTGAAGGGAGTGAACAAGACGAATTCAAGCCCGAGTGTATCGCCTTCACCAGTAACTTTCTGTGAACGTAGGCGCAGATTCGTGATACCGGCGCGCCTCGTCTTGCCTCTGTTAATACCAGAAGGCCTCTTGACTGACGATGACGTCGGTTTTTGGGCTCTTTTCGGAAGAGTGAGCGTTCTAGTACGCTCCCATTTGTTTTTGTTTGCATCAATAATATTAAAAGCTAGAAATATCACTTTTTTAAATTTTGAAATTGCTTAGACTTACAAAAAAAAAAAAAACTTTAAGAAGGAAAAATTTTTTAGTTCGCGTGCATTCTTGACGCATATTTTAATGGTTTTGTGGTTGACAAAATTAGATAATCCAATATATCTTAGTGGTTTGGTAAGTTCTATTTTTCATATTAATTTTCTTAACATTATTTCACTTTTAACATTTTTCATGGAGTTATATTGTAAAATGAGAGGCAAATCTCCTTTTACCCTTTTCTGCCTGTGCTAATGGCTCACTGATCTGTGCGAGGACTTTATCAAATTAAATAAGGAGAAGAGTCGGTACAGTACAAGGTAATCCTTCGCTATATCTAACTCACACCCAAATCCAACAACTTAGATCGTGAGGCAACCCATTCATGATACACGTTACCACCATGAATAAAACATATATATATTTTCCAAACACAAATTAATATACAATCACATATGTACTCTAATATACCTATTATAAACTTATTTGAAACATTATGATGAAGTTAATAACCTTAGTCCTGAGGCTTACGCAAACGATCTCATAAATAACATCTAGGTTTTCCTGTCCATACAGTGCCAGAAACACTTTTTACAAAATTGAATTTTTGGAATATTTCGATCTCGCTGTTGAAACGTGTTGATTTCAGAAGTTACGGTTATAATAATAATAATAGTAATACGGCTAATGCTGTGTGGGGTGCAAGGTAGAACTGACCATCACAACTGCTTACGCTTCTATCGGTAAAAAGAACTAACTTTCACTCTAAACTACATGATGCCACTTCATAATAACTTTCTCCAATTCGTTACAAACAATATTGTTTACTCCTCATCCTCGACAACAGACACTTTTCGTATAAATATTCATCTCTGCACGTATCCGTCTTTCTTGTACCGTTAATAAAAATTACTCCAAAAGTATAGTAAGTTTACTCAACAAATGATGGAAATATTGGGATTGTGTTATTGAAAGTTAGGTATGGCAATAAACTAAATTTAAAGAAACCACGTGTTTAATCATCCATATTATTTGTTTTTATGATAATTTTATTAATATTAATTAGATAAATTATTATTAATATGTTTAAAAAGTATATAATAATATATGACAAGGTAGGAGTCCTCCACACCACGATTTGCGTAACAGGCTTCGCTGAGGTTGCATGCAGCATTTACAGCCTGTAGCTCTTTTCATTCTTAAGATGTCTTGCGGACAGCTAGGCGGACATACAAGCATAAGGTCCAATAGGAAGCAATCTCAGAAAAGTAATGTTAGAACCTTACATGCAAACAGAAGAGATAAATTACCATCCTACAGAGTGACTGGCTTCGATAACGCACAACCCAATTCCATGGTTGGACATGCACCCTCTTAGAGCTTATTCTTGTTTTTGTAGAGATGATGAATATTCAAGCAGCATTCGTCTACAGATGAAATCTTTCTCTAGATATCTTGCCACATGTTTTCATTCAATTGGGTTAAAATATACTCACTTTTCCTTTACTCGATGATATAACGCAACCAAAAGTTATGCTGTATGCGTTGAAGTTGTAGATTACATTGACAATATGTTACATATTAAAACCTCACTTGCTTATATTCAGTTTATTTACAAATTTATTTATTATGCTGAATTTTCGTTACAAATGATAGCTAACACTCGGCCAAATCCGATGAAGTATCTCGCGCTATTATCGATCGCAATGTGGTCTGTGGAGCTTTAGAATCGAGCTTTATAGACAATTTCAAAACTTTAGGTCAGTTCTTTTTCGATATATTGTGCGGACAGTCAGACAGATATTATGCCATCACCTTTACTTCCGCTCAGCCAATTACACATCATGGTTTTCTATGAATCTACTAATCAGCACACGACAGTGAAATATTTTATCATGTGTTTTGGGTGTTGTTGGTTATATATTGTCATGTACAAGTATATATTTAGAAGATACATAAAGAAAGACCATAAAGAACAATAGCCACTAAAAAATGTATAAGTAACGGAGAGAATTTAGATATGATCCCTCGTAATACACGTATCTGGTAGTTTGGAACATTTTTTAAGGAGAGGCCCTGCCCGCCCTCTTGGCAACTGGCCTGTGCGAGAAACTAATCAAACAAAAGGAGAGTCGATACAGTACAAGGTCGATGCTACTGATAGTGTCACAGTCAGGATTTGTACCTGCGCTATCTGTAATTTAGATTCAGTCTCATGTGTGGCAAATTGGCACAAATAAACACATTATTTTGCAATCCATTTGAAAAATGTGTAACACTTTGTGATGGGAGAAAACTGATCCGCTAAGTGGATCAGGTTGGGCGTATTTTGATAAGGAAATTACCAACTGTGCTACATGTACAAAACAAATTTGCGCATATAATAATGGGACTGCCTTCAAATAAATACAACGACAATGGCTGTATAGTATATTTTTCACAAGTATTTAGAGTAAAACACAACCTTTTACAATATGTTAGACTCCCAAGTTTCTTTTAGTGCAAGGTCATCAATATTATTTTCTCAGGAGTGTACTGAGAAACATATTTTTCTTACATTAAACTCTCGATGTTTTGTGGCAAATATTTGGCCTTGAATAACATGGTTGACAAGTTTCTTACTTGTAACAACACCGAGTGACAAGAATTTTTAAAAATCACATCCGGCGATATGTCAACAAATAAACGGCACAAGACATGTATGCCGTAACATAAGTATGGTATACTCCACGGCACAAGTGTCCGCTCTGCCACGCCACGCCGACCATCTCGCACTGTGATCTGGAGCCTGGGACAGGACGGGAATGAAAGGCTGGCGCTGATTTGTCATTAAGCGAGACAGAAAGAGAGAGCGCTAGAAAGGGGGACGCGTTGCACAAGTACACCACCAGATAGCGCGCCGCGCCGCTCAGCCCAGTGTTGCAACTGTCAAAATATATGTAACAGATTACTTAACCGGGCCAGGCCGGGACCGGTCGCCGCGCTGTGCTGCGTGAAGCGTCTTGACCGCGGCTAGCTGGCTGGTCCGACCAACTGACCGCGGCTAGCTGGCTGGCCCATACAACTGACCAAGGCTCGTTGGTTGGCTTGAGCTTCTGATCGCAGCTAGTTGGCTGAAACGACCAACTGACCGCAGCTAGCTGGCTGGCCCGACCAACTGACCGCGGCTAGTTGGCTGGCCCATACAACTGACCAAGGCTCGTTGGTTGGCTTGAGCTTCTGATCGCAGCTAGCTGGCTGGCTCGACAAACTGACAGCGGCTAGTTCGCTAACTCTACCATCAATCCTCAACTATTTGACGGGCTCGACCAAACTAAACGTGGCTAGTTGGCTCGCTTGACCACCTGATCGCGGCTGCTAAATCAATCGTCTATTATCTGCTAGTTGGTTGTCTCGACCAACTGACCGCAGCTACAGTAGGTGCCTGGCTTGACCATATGATAGCGGCTAGTTCGCTAACTCAACTATCTACCTTCGGCTATTTGGCTGGCTCGAACAGCTGCCCGTGGCTAGTTGGCTGGATCGACCAACTGACCGCAGGTAGCCTGCTGATTAGACCATATGATTGCGGCTAGTTCGTTGACTCGACCATCTATACTCTACCCCATGCAAACGATCATTGTGCAAAATTAACATTCTTGATTGATACAAGTACTCTATAGCTTGTCGATAGCTATCAATCATTGTTAAACAGTAAAGAGTGTACATTATTTTTGTTCTCTGTGATTTTTTTACGCACCAGATAAAGAAGAGTTAATTGTTATTTATGTTTTAACAAACATTGAAGAGTTAATCGTGTGTCGTGTGATGACAGCAGTAATCAGGCCGTTCTTTAGTCGGCCTCACTTCAACTTAATATGGTATTGACTAGTTTGACTTGTTACTAGTTACATAAATTATTTACGAAGGTAAACAATAGGCCTACACAACTAAAATGATAGAAAAATATATTTATGATTAGCAAATCCTGGTATAATAGTACTTACCAGCAGTTACCCGTGGAATCGCACGCAATTTCATAGGCCTTGCACGTGTATGAACACTAGCGTCGAATGTATTATATTTCCGACGTTAATGTTGAGTTTGATTTTTTGCCAAGGTAAAGACAATCTGTCAAAAAGTGTGCATTTATGGCTATTGTAATTTACTCCGCTTTCAATTTTTTCTGTTTATTACTTGATTTTGCCTTGTTTGCAAGATCAAGAAAATATGTATCACAAATCACTTGTTGCACCTTTGTTGAAACCTACTTGTTGCAAAAGGTAAGTAAGTTGGTTTTTATAACAGTCTTTAAATGTATAGTAAAAGTTAGATGGTAACTTTTTCTATTATTTCTAATACCTAATATTTGCTTGCATTATTTACGTGTTGGTTTCTTTACAATCTGAAAAATATTTTTAATATCTTAGTACAGCTGGAATTGGTTCAATTGCAATTGGTTCAAAAGCACAGTCCTCCGAATTTCATGTACAGTAGCATAGTTTTTTCCAACTGCTTCGAAGGGAATCTTCGGAGTCAAATCCAAACCATCTTATATTTTAGGACATTTTTTAAGGCATATAACTTAAAAGAGTACTTACCCAATCACTGAAATCTGAAAATGGCGTGAAAATTAATCATTCTTAGAGAATTTAAACGCTATAAATGAAAAAAAAATTAAAATAGTGATTAAATGAATTATAAAATAATACGGTAGCGCCATCATGAAACAATGTATACATAGAACAGTTGATTTCAGGCTTATTAAATTAATATTACACAACTTTAGAGGCCAAGCTGGAATTTTTCGTGGTTTTAAAGACCAGTGGTGTTGTAGCCCGGAAGAATTTCCAAAATAAGAATAGGCCTATATTCAATCCAAGAACCGTCCGAAGGAATGTCCATGTCGCATGAAAGAAAAGCAAAATACAAAGGCACCTTCACATTTATAATTTTACTAGCAGTTACCCGAAACTTCGCACGCGATTTCGTAGGTTTTGCACCTGTATTACCACTTCTGGTCCTAGTGGATTATATTTCTGACGGAAATGTTGAATTTGCCTTCTTCCTATGGTCAAGAAATTGTGTTAAAAATTTTATATTTATGGTCATTGTAATTTACTCCGATCTTTGTATTTTTTGTTCCATAGCTGACTTTGCTTCTTTCCCAAGTAAGAAAATATATACATACATACCTACACGGCCATTCTTGAGTTAAAAATGGATTAACTAACCCGACTTTGTTTTGTGTATATATATACAGTATATTAACTGGATAGCTATAAGATTTTACGTTTTACAATTCACACTGCGTCGAACATTGGTAACACAATTAGAATCTTGTATTATACTAGCCTCTTTGATGAGAGACCCTCTTCACCCAATAGATAGATATTAAACTGAAATTATACTGCAAAGCCGTTCAAGTGCTAATTAAAGATGACTCTCCACAATGAGGCCAAAACTACCCGTTTTTAATTGTTTTGGCATTTGTTCAACACGATGAGAACTGGGAACGATAACCGATAGTCATGACATCATGAATCCGGTTTAAGAATTCAAAATTGCTCGCTGCGACTGTGTAGTGTGTGAGTGAGTGATGTTAAGCAAGTTTAGTATTGTACATCATTGTAATAGTTCCACTTGTATACAAATCCAGAGTCGGAATTATATTCCATTTGTTCACTTTCAGATTGTCTAGCTCCCAGCAAGAAGAGTACGTACAAGAAGACCGATTACCATATGTCAGAGATTGATCGCGTGATGCAGAGCACTGAACTCGTAGAAGGCGCATCAACCATCATGATGCTCCATGCGACACGGTGGCGGCTGGCGCGCGGTAATATCTGATACTGTTTAGACAATAGCACAGGAACTCTGATTCTCCATTAAAGGACTGTGTAAGTTCGGCATTGTTTATATGTCTGAGCCAATTACCACGATATTCAGTATAAAAAATACGTGCGTTTTTCTCTCTCAGAAGTACGATGTCGAAATAAAAACCCCTTTACTGGCATAACGATACGAGTTGACTGGTCATCATAACATGTTGACATTATTGAGTATACGAATTTCTGCCTCAGTGATTAACAAAAAGTACTAGACACTTCGTATTGTTCTATGAACGTGACGTTTTGGAAATCTTCGTTAGTGATTCCGGGTTTGCCTGAACTGAGCATATTACTTCCACTCGATGATTACATGATTTTTCCATTCGATCTTACTTGTTTTTATTTCCAAATACGATTCCACACCTTTCTACTTTACCAACTACCGTTAGCTCTCTCTAATATTTCTAACACTGGACATTCCAGAAATGTTTTTTTTCCACAGGGGCCCCTTTACTTTTTGGGAATATGTAAGTGGTAACCAAATGTTACCCGAACTTGGCTTGCCATTCTTTCCTTTATTTTCTTGGTAGCAGGTTGGCTTGTGCGAGAGCGGGACGTGGGCGCCTTAGAATACCAAATGTATTCCTTGCGTGGTGGCGAAGAGGCATCAGGGAAGGATCTTCTGAGAAACATCGATGATGTGCTTGTTTCCCTGTCAAAGTTGACAAATCAAGCTACCATATGGAAAATACTTTAAAATATCCAAATGGAGTCTTTGGAAAGACTTTTAGGATTATTACGTGGTAGTTGATGCCATAGACTAGAAAAGAGCTTGGCGAGAAATGAAAAGTGAGAGTAGGCTAATTGGTTGACGCCGTGAAAAGTGCTGGAGTGAGCAAATGCTCAGTGGATGAGAGGGCCGTAAAGAGCCAAAACTTAACTATAATAGATTATGAAATCTAGCGAAAGAAATTAAATAGCCGACATGAACAAGGAGCGAATAAATATAGGAAATGAAAGACGAAGAACCCACGATCCTCAGCTTTAAAAGTGTTTTGGGAAGATAAAAAAGTTTAGGATATATGTCCAAGATCACAGAACAATTACTGGAGTATGTCTTAATAACAAATGAATAGATGCCTGGCTATATAAGTCACCGACTTACGCTGGGATTAGTGATGGAAACAAGAGAAACCAGTAAAATTAATGAAACTAGTTAAAAAAATAAAAGTCCAAGTTACAAGATCTGAAAAATATTTCTAATAGTTCACTTATTCGCATATAATCAGGTTACCAAAGAAGCAAGAATAAACCTTTTCCCTAAGTACAATTGAGTTCTTTTATATGTGTAAATGACCAAATAGAATATAATAAAACTCCCAACAAAACTTCATAACACAATTTTGTTAGTATTACAATAATAATTCAATTAACTGTAATTAAAAGTATAGGATTTTCTTCTATATGCTAGACTAACCTGTGCAATTGATATTATCAGTCAAAAATACAAAGTCTGATTAAGCTTTTGTTCTAACACTTAAATACTAAGAAATAAATGTATAATTATATTCAGGTTTTAAATAAAGAATTGTATATACTGTACATCGTAACACTCTCTTTTTCATTCACTCAAAGATGATAAAAGAATAAAATGTAATTAGATCGCTTAGACCAAACTAGTTGTGTTACTAATTATTCATGGGACAACATAACTGTAATATGGTAACAACCCAAATACAAAAAGGTTACACCATGATTTTGCAGCTTTAATCTTAAAACATATAATTTTTATAACGTAATTCACCAAATGCAAGACAATTTTTTCGAAGTCTATGTGAATGTCTAAATGAACGTACAATATACTAGTTTCATCGGATATGAATGAAACAGTACGCTACGCTGGTGGGTGGTGGTGGTGGTGGGCTTGCCTGACCTGGCTAGATGTCCCAACGGCAGTGGTCTACACTCGCCATCTCTCTCACTCTCTCTCTGGCAGAAACTAGGGAAAGGAAGGGAAGTGGAAGCGCCTCCCCCCCACCATCAGAATTATGTAAACTGACGTAACTGTGTTACTTCACCTTACCACCATTTGTTTACAAGAGTGAGGGTGAAAGTGAGCTGAGACAGCAGCAGCTGGTCCCATCTCGTCCGGGACACCACATCTCTCCTACATTTCCCCACCCGGTCACAGTCTGGCCCATTTAGCCACGTGCAGAACACACCCTTATTGGTTAGCACACTGACCTCTCAACTTTCCTCCGCAAAATGTAACCCCATCAGGAACTTTTCCTCTGATCAGCTCATCTCTTCTGCATTTCCCCACCCGGTCACAGTCTGGCCTATTTAGCCACGTGCGGGAAAAACACATTTACTGTGACCCCCTTAGGAATTTTACTTCTAAACAGTTTGCTCCTTAAATATTTACCCACTTCTGTACATTCAATTTTTTATCACGCCACATTCAAAATACATAGCCACTCACCACTACGCACACTGATTAGAAACATTGATTTTCTCCAATATATCTCTTCTGCATCTCTGGGCTCTTTGAATATTTTGAATTGGAGTTAAGGTTTTTAAACCGTATTTCATTACATTTCTAATTTCGTCTTTACGAGAATGAAAAGTATGAAGGGTAATTAATCGTTATTTTAAAGTTTTACATCCAGTACCTAATTTTGATATAATATCTTATGTTGTCGTTTTCTGTGTTTGTGCAGCATAGAGCAGTGTCTATATTAAAGATACCGATTTTGTGTAAATATTCTCGGAAATGAGTGAAATTGGAAAATAAATAACTGCCCTTCTTAGTTGCTGTCAGCTTAGGGAAAGTGTGGATTTATAGTGTGATAGTTGGAACACTAATGCAAGATGTAAAGAAGCCAGTGTTTGCATTATTATGCTCTGGCAAGGTGTTTAATGGGGCTCTCCATCACTAAACAACTTTTGCTACTTGCTGCTCACGGTCCAACTAGAATGCCTTGAACCCTTTGTCTGTAATCCCATTTTCTAGGATTCTATGATTTCCTAGGACTTGTGTTAGCTCTACATGTTTATTCGATGGAAGTTAGAACAGGTCTTTTACACACTTGGCTAATTCAGAGTACTATAAGTGCGGTTGAGTTGTCAGAGATGATGTTCCTACCTGTATCCTTGGGTTCTCAGTTGATATCATGACAAAATAATATAAATATCTGCATGTAATGTGGAACTAGAAATTTTAAGACTTCCACTTATACCGATTTGCATGAAGGTATATTCTATGACCGCATGACAAGTTATAGGTGACCAGACCTGTTCAACATACAAGAATGGTCTCGGTACGTACTGTAGACAAGCGGGGGCTGATTTGTGCCCTTAGAACCGGGGAAGGTCCAAGAGAGTGTCGAAGGGTTACGAGACACTCCCGGTCACGGCCTGGCTTATTTAGCCACGAGCGGGACACACCCTCACTGGTTAGCACACTCACTTCACAACTTTTCTCTAGGCCACGCAACTCTCCCGCGACTTCAATTCTGAACATCTCTTCTGCATCTGCCTACCCGGTCACAGTCTAATTCATTAAGCACATAAGTGGGACGTACCCTTATTGGTTAGCACACCCTTCTTACAACTTTTCTCCTGGCCTCGCAACACTCTCTTGACAACAGAACACCCCTCTTTCACATGCTTACGGTCACAGTCTGATTAATTTCATCATGAGCGAGACACACTGACTAGCACACTCGTCTCAAAATTTTTCTCCAGATTAGGTAGTATCATTGGGGACCGATTCACAATAGCTCATTTCTCTTGCAGCTGCCCGCCCGGTTACAGTGTGTTGCATTTAGCTATGAGAGGGGTACACTGTTATTAGTCCAGTCTTCTGGAAGCCAAGGGTTAGTTTGTACTGTATAGGCTCACAGACTACTTTTTCTTTTCAAATCAACAGATACATTTTGCCTAATCAACTACACTAGTTTTAGTGGGGTTCGCAATGGGAGGGTATCGAAATGGTTTAACATACAAAATTATATTTTTTTCTTATATCATATTTTTTAGCGTGACACACTAACCCAGATGTCTTTCAGTGTCTTTATCTAAATGTTTCGATGGTAGAACTATAATTTATCACAGGCGGTTTGTTTTAAGTCTATCTAGACAGAAACATATTATCTGGAAAATTAATCCTTTTAAATTTTTTAACCCTTCTGATGCCCTCATCCGACCAAATTAGCGTAACTGACGATAGATTGTATTGTTAGGATTAATTTCTCTATCGATTCCAAGGAAAATAAGGTCGTATGCGTACTCATCTATAACTTTTTCAATTAGCAACTGCACATCCTTCCTACATCTGTCCATTAGCACCCCATGGACGCGGGACGCAGCGTCAAAAAGACAGCGATTTAGAGCTATACTGGTATAGCGGTAAACTGGTCTCGTGTCCTTTTCGAACCACCGCGGGAAAATTACTGCCACCCAGCTCATGGTGTATAAATATTGATGGTGCGGATTACCTTCCTACCAATAATTCTCGTACTGCAGAAGCAACGACTTACGCTTGCGTCCGCTTGAGTAACGTTACCTTTTACTGCAAATGTTACTATATATTGTTTAACCACTTGCTGTAGTTTTACCACAGAATTAATGATAACTCTTTGTAGATATAATTAATTATAAGTGTTTGCTTTGTTTGTTATTTGCAAGCAAAGCAAACACTTATCAAATACCAAATCTCGAAATCATGATCCACCAACACATACAGCACCTACAAAAGATAGAAAAAAACCATTGCTTATTTTAATATCTGAATGTTTCGACTTAATCGTGCATGGAGATCTTGTATTTTTTGACGTGACAACGTCTTAAATTAGGTTGCGGCTCGGAGTCACTCATGAAAAAGTGTAACGCCCGGTAACGTTACGATGCCCGTCCAGTGGGTCCGCCGCACGGGATCGGCACGGGATAAAGCAGATAACTGTGGGTCCGCCGCACGGGATAAAGCAGATAACTATGTTTATTCGTGAAAATGTGGAGTGCTTAGATTCGTCATTTACAACAACTACAACAATAAAGGTAAATAATTGTACACTGATATTTCATTATCGTAAACTATGATTGATTGATTAATTGTTAGATTGACACAAAAGTTGAGAAACTGAGTTTATAGGTTATGTCATACTATTGACAAATGTTGATAGTGTTAAGTAAATTATTAGTTTAAATCACTCTGCAATCAATCGTAATTCAGTCGATTTTATTCGTAGTTTTCCATGATACGGGAATTTCCATAGGGATAAAGGTGCGACTTTTTTAATATTATGAAAACTAATTTAATGTTCCAGCCAACCTCTCAATCTCAACCTCCAAATTCTTAACTTTTATTTGATGTTTTTGTTACTATATTTCATTTAGTTTGTAATCAAAGTTTATATTTTTTTAGGTAAAAGTTAAGTTTTTGCATTTGTAGTAATAGAACAATGAAGTAGCACGAACACTAATTAGCCTTAGATTGGAGTTGTAGCCATTATAGTTTGATATAGATATATCAAACTTCAAAATAAAGATTTACACTTGCAGTTGTAGCTGAGTTATGGATAATACAACTCGTGTGACTAATACGATATATGCTCGCGAAAAACCAGTCCAATTAGTGTTAAACAGTAATTCCTACCGTTTTATAATTTGTGTCAGTTTAATTAACACTTGGAACAAAAACTGTTTAAGCTCCTTAGATAAAATAGAGTAGTGTAGATTTATTATAACTAACATCATCATTTGCTGTTTTCCATTGAAAACTATTATAGCTATAGTAAACCACAATATTGTGATTGCATTAAAATCAGCAATGCCGCAAGAAACCTTAACTAACGCTACATGACAATATTTATTCCACGGAAAATTTTAACGAAGATCATTTTCGAATAGCGTATCCGGATGATAGTATAGGATTCGAGGTCAGGAAGGCTCAATGAGAATATGGATTCTGGAAGAGTTTCATTGATAGTGAGGGTAGATGCAATGAATGCACTTCCTGAATGACGTTTAGTTTCTAGATCAACTCCTTATCAGCTTGTTCGTGGTCATCAAGCTTGTAAATACGTTCAGGAATGTCTGACATACGGCTTGGAATAGAGCCCTGGCCAAGTCTCAAGATCTGGAATGACCAGGAGATATCTCCTTCGCCTCGTCGTCCGATGGCTTTCAGTGTCCTTATAAGCGCAAACTTCCTCCGAACATCCCACGCACATGTCAGCTGTACTAACGTCACCTGACTGGAGAGCCTTATACAAGCTACGTTTACGCTACGTTTACGATTGTTTATTACTGGTAGTTCAAGTTGTCCGAGGTTAGTACACAAGTTTTACTGTGTCAACTAAGTGGAAATATCTTGGATAAGGCTGGAAAAGGTTGCTGAATGCTTTTTACTAGTTAAAACTGTGTCGCTTAGCTTTAGTGTAAATTTAGTTTTGAGTCATTGAGAGTACGTATTTCATTCCTAAATTTATGCAAAGATATGAGTAAAGCCGCAAGAGAGGTATTTGATTGAGGGACCAAAAAGCAAGGAAAGTCTGTCTTTCACCATATCTGATTTGATGCTTTGTTTCCAAGGCTTGTAAGACACCATCTCCGGTCGTTTCTCATTTAAAAGTGAATAGTTTGAGCACAAAACTATTCAGTAAGTACATGAATAAAGCTAGTGAACCATGTAATATTGGGTTGTGAATAGTTAAAATAAAAATAAACTGTTTAAAAACTGCGGTAAGAAAAACAAAAGGAAGTGAAAGTACACGAGTTTTTAACTAAACAGATAATATCAACAAAAGAATAGTAGCGAACTTGCAAAACATATTTTGTGGCTCTTAGATATTTATATCCGATAAGTGAAGGATTTATTTCTCACAGGTGCTATATATTAAAACAAAATATACAAAGTACCTGCTTGGAAAGTGGTAAGCCATAGTATTTCACTAGCTTCATGGATGAGTTTGAACTCAATTATCATCAGCGTAAAGCCTGGGTAGAACTATAGCAGTTTCTATAGTAAAACAAACTACAAGGGTTAAGACTCCTTTAGACGTCTAGTGACAGTTGCCAATGACGGAAACTTCGGTTATCGTATGAAGCGCCATAGCATATAGACAACATGGTGGCAACAGTTGATCGACACTGATGAAGGTTTAAAAAAGGGGACGATCCATGAGTTAATGGTGCTCAGGTAGTGATTAGTGTTTCTGCACTGACTGGTTTGTGCACAACAAAGCTGGACACAAGAGTCATAGTAACCAGTTACATAGAATGGCTCTGCTCGGAAATACAACCCCGATGCTAATAACTTAATATTTTTATCGTGCACGATTAACTGGCATGGAATCTTGCCATCTCAGAGTGCGGAGGATTTGATTATTTATTTAGGTGGGATTAGATAATTACTGGAGGTCCAGGAGCTTTATGGATTCGGCCACGTACGTAAACGTGAACGTCAAAAGGCTGACGGTGTACCCAGCCAGAGCCATTAATAGGGTTGGTGGTGCCAGGGGAACGTACCCTCAGCGCCCCCTCCCCATCAACACAAATATAGTGATAACATTAAAAAATTTTCACATTATAAAAACGCAATGTTTGTTATGAAGAATTTTTTATCGAAATTCCATTATCTTTGTCTGTATTATTAAAATGCTTCCTGCTTCCGCTTAAAACCGCGGCATCCCTTCTCCTCCCTACAACCTTACCTTACCCTGGATTCCTCTTCGAACAGTCGTGGGTGTAGCCTCTGATCTCTGTCCATTGCCAAGATCTCAATCTATCCAAACAATTTACATTGAATTTGTTAATTTGAGAGTGTTTTATGAACTAAACTATCTTTGTTTTGTTTATTTTCAATGACGATTTATGAAATTTTGCACATTGACGCCTGTCAAAACTTAAATATTTCGAATAAAGACACACACACACACACACACACTCTCTCTCTCTCTCTCTCTCTCTCTCTCTCTCTCACGCGCGCGCGCGCGCGCACACACACACACACACACACACACACACACACACACACACACACACACACACACACACACACACACACACACACACACACACACACACACACACACACACACACACACACACACACACACACAACTGTTTACTATTTATTATGCTAGTATGAGTCATTAACAGTAGCTTGTATATATTAAGAAATGCTTCTTTGATAAAATAATTATTCTACTGATATCAACTGTTGACTTGTTATTTGTGTTAAATACTTAGAAAACTCATTGACTTGTTAGAGTACGCGTTGTTTGGTGTTATATTTACTTATACTAGTTGTTTTTGCTTTTTTGACGGTTGGAGCTATCTTCGATTTACGTTATTCTTCAGTTTAAATTCATTTAGAGTATTATAAAGTGTATTAATCTATTATTCATTTCATCTTTTGATCCAGCGATAACGACAGTGTCGAAAGCAAACACGATGGTATGGAACTAACTGGGTAAATTAAATAGATACATTTTTGGGTAGCACCATCTTTTGCTACTATTCACTTTCTTTTCTGCCTTGGCCCCTTATATGATTATTCCACTTTTTACTTGTGTTTCTGACTTGAAATAAAAGGACTTGAATTCAAAATACTTTAAACCAAGCTGTGTTTTATCCATTGCATCGATCAAACCTAACAACACTTCGGTATGTGGTATTGCTTTTTCAAACAATTTGAATGATCATACAGGCGTCCTCTTAAGAAAGGATAAAATCCCTAGATACAAAGGAAAGGATCATGGTATCAGTAGACACTTTGATATAGCGAACATCTCGGGCAACAGTATTAGTCTATGAGAAGATGTTACATCTAATGGTAAAGTCTGTTACCGCTTGAAGAGTTGTGGTTTTGCGCTATCAGCGGTAAACGAAGGAAATAGCTATTATAAATATATTGCAGATAACCATCAAACACATGTCACATTGAGTAAACTATAAAAATAATTAATAATTCTCAACATTATAAATTAAAGTGTTTTAAATGAGGTAATTACTATAAGCTTAAAATTGATTAACATTCTGAACAAAAGATTTGGTATATTAGCGCTATGTATGCTTTCACGAAACATAATTTACTTTAATGAACGAAAATAATGCTGCCACACTATCCCTATTTGGATGGAAGATCTATTGCCTGGAATGTCAAATCTAATGCTCAAGTGAAAGCATTCGACTCCCTTAATGCCCACATTCTAATCATAACGGCGATTTTGTGATACATCCTGGTCTAAACTGCATTATTGCTTGATTAAGAGTAAAGCAATTACAGATGACGTAGCTTTTTTCCAATTACTATTTACAAAAAAGCCACTGGCGAATAATTATCTAAGAACCATCTACAGTGTTGTAGATACTCAATAAAAAAAACTTATCTGTCGTCCTTGTAGATTGTATGTAATATTGATGAGTATGTGCGTACATTAAAATTAATTCGAATCGTCTCAATCATAAATATAGATCTTTCTCTTAAATATTATGAACCGTGATTAAGAAGACATCGAGTTAAACGTACATTTGTAGTGCAGTAACGTTAAAGAGTAAACAGGTTTTGTGTACGACTTAATATAAGAGTGGTATATGTTTTAGAATGTATGTTATTACATAAAACATCCATTAATTCCCTGTGAAGTCGCGAGGGCACAAAAGTGTTCAGCCATATTCAAGGAGACCAAGTATCGTGTGAACATGTCCTGTAGCAACCAGTAAATTGACGACTTCCTCCTCCTGCAACTCGCATAAGGACAACCTGTCCGTAAGTCCTCTTCGTTTTACATATTATAATTCATACATAACGTTCTAAACTAGCTCTATAACGGTTATTTATTACATTCTGACAAATTCAAATGCAAGATAGTTTGTAAAACTAAACAAGGCGTGTTCACTATTACACAATTTTAAATGTCATATGATTGTACTCAGCTTGTTTGCAAGTTTATTTATTCTACATATTTCTTGTTTCCATCATGGTTACCCATAAAAAATGTTATAGAAACAAGTTTTATGTAGCCTATATTTTTTAGAAGCCTGCCTTCTGAAATTACATTAAATTTATAGAATTCTGATTGGAGAACTTTACATATTCTCTGATTACGGCTCCAACACTCATAAACACCTTAATCCGAAAATCTACATACATCCAGATGTTCCAGGCTTGTGAACACGACAGTTGCTGTGATTTTTGTTGACTCAAACTAAACTTTGTACACAAAGCATTTGCACATGGTGCAGATGAGCTCGTTACGCAGTAATAAATTTCGAAACAGTGTCCAATCACATTCGTATAAAGTTATTATTTGAATACTTTACAAAAATATAGGAAAAGTTACACTTATTTTAAGAAAATTTCATTGAATAGTCTATTAAAATTGCCCGCAAGACTGAATTTCCAGGAGAGTTTTTTTCATTTTCTCCGATCATGACGTCCAGAATTCGAAACTACCATAATCCAAAAATGTATATATATATATATATATATATATATATATATATATATATATAGATGTATGTACTGTATATATTTATGATCTTAAGCAAAATAACGCTAGCTAGTAAACACGATAAATATAATTTTTTAAACATGCAGACTAAACTTGGTACAAAGGTAGTACCTACACATAGCTTGACGTAAAAAAAACATTTCATGATGGTTGCCATTCGTATTCTAGAAAACATTTTAACCGGACTAATTCCCAACATAGACCCAGATCAGTAATTGTTTTAATATTAATTTAATATACTACGTTAACATAAACAAATTTTATTCTTTCAATTTTTTCAATGTCTTAAGGTTTCAAGTTTTGAGTCTAAGGCAGTCAAAGTTTGGAAAAGGAACGGTATTAGATTCGTTATTATGCATTATATAGCAAAACGTGTTTAAAATTCTCCTGTAATTTACAAAAATGTTTGTTTCTACGTGAGTTTTGATATCTCGCAGGTTTTTTATATGATAGCGAGCGTACTAAAGTTTTAAGTAGTATAAAATATAGCGGGGATAAATTGTGAACATGATAACTGCGGTAGTCCTTTATAGATTTATACTACACTTGAAACAGAGACATTATTTACACATAGCTTGGTTGAATTGGTTCGCTAACCTTAACCAATAAAACGTTTCAAGTTGGCGGTCATTCACATATGGGAACACTTTTTCATTCAAAGAAATCCCAATACAAACCCAAATAAATATGTTTTAAATATTAGCTTTTTAACTTTTTGTTTAAAAATTTCACTTTTTACGATCAGTTTTCGTGATTACGTGATTACTGCTGTTTAAAGTTACAGAAGACATATAGAATTAAACCATTATAAGTGAATATGTTTACAAACATAATTTTGTATTAGTTATAACTTCGTTATTACAGTACAACTTCTGGTCCGCGTTATTACAAAGAAACTCATATGTTTATAACAACGTTTTATCTTGTAAGGTTTCAAGATATGAAGTTTCTAGCTGTTCTAGTAGTTCTAGTAACATTCCAAAATTTAATATTATTGTCCCATAAATAAAGTGCAAATTAAGCGTCTCAACTAATAATGCATCTTCAGTTTGACATTTCAAGATGAAATCTACCCTTCTTCCGACTCACCCTGAAGCGATATTGGAAGTTTCATGCAACTTTTATACTTACTAATGTTTCAATATTTCTTAGTTAGCTTCCTAGCTAGTGCTAAAGTAGTTGAATTTCCGCTTTTAACTTGGGGATAAAGATTAAAATTGTATTAAAATATATACTCGTCTGAAACCCATGCATTTTTCACATCAGAAACTTAGATTTTAGTATTTCACTGCTATAGAGAATTGTTATTTTTCCATAAGTAACTCTATATTTATTTTAAATTGTAAACAACACATGAAGCTGTTGTGTGCGATACACAGCTGGAAGTTGCAGTATAATAATAGGAGTAAGTGTGATATATTGTTACGTAACTCGGTAAACGAGAGGCAACGCCCGATACCGGAGACAGAAATCAAGATGGCCGCTGTTCAGGGTCGCCGCCATCTTGGTCTGTTGGTCAACAATTTATTCCACGTTAATTAGTCTGCGAAAAAATGAATTTCCCAGTTGAAGGCGCTTGAAGGTCAGTTTGTGGAGAAAGTGAATTGGAGGCCGAGACAACTGAAGGCCTTTGTTGGAAAACTGATCGGGCGGCGCTGCGGCGCCTGAGTGGCTTCGTCCCGGGCTCTGTTATCGCTATAGATAAGATCTTAACACGCACTAAATATTGCTGATGAGGGCAACACGTAAGAAATGGCAAGCAATACAATGTCAATAATCAAAGTTCTTCCATAATCACACAACAGTATTCCTAAATTTCAAAGATGAAGTACTAATTTTTAAAGGTTTATTCTAGTAAACCAACCCCTGACGAAGTGTTTGCTGTGGTGCTTACCTTAAGTTCATTCGTATTCCTTGTTTTCTACTCTTTGAGACCAAATGTCTTACATTTTCCTACGATTTCTTACCCCGAGTGAACCTTGAATTCAGTGTACCAACCACCTTTTTCCGGAGCATATCCCCTTTGGTGAAACAAATTTACAGTACATAAAAACGCATCTTGTGTGTACGAAATTTTTTTAAAGGCATAATTTATCACTTAAAATTAATAAACTTAAATCAATATAATTACTATAACGACCTCATAAATATTCGTGGTATAAAAATATGAAATAAAGGAATTTGTCGCAGGTTCAGTAACACAACATTATTAAATTATAGTTTCACCAAATGCACCTTCTGAAACTAGTTCTGTTATAATTAGAAACAGAATATGAACATGTGCTCCAAGAAAATTTATACACACTTACCGAATAATTTTTGCAATCTTCTAGTTCTCTAACAAGTAGCCACTTCAACAAAAGATGAGTCACTTTCTAGTTTATATAGTACATAATAAAATAGAGTTAAATACCATAAAAACTCTTTGTTTAAGGCCGAAAATCTATGTTTGTACAATCTCATTTATCTTTACTTTGATCCG
Source organism: Homalodisca vitripennis (assembly GCF_021130785.1). Lineage (NCBI taxonomy): Eukaryota > Metazoa > Arthropoda > Insecta > Hemiptera > Cicadellidae > Homalodisca > Homalodisca vitripennis. The sequence continues at coordinate 126,561,124 of NC_060211.1, read as the reverse complement.
GACAAACTTTCTTATCATAAATGATTGGAGTAAAGCGTCGTGGGGTAAAAGACGTAAGTTCATAAAGAACAAGTCCAGGATGAAAGTGGCCAACAGGTCTGGTATAAGATAAAGTGGGCAAGCCAGACTTATTCAAACTCCATCTTAATATTCTCTCATTTTATTCCTTCAAATGTTGAAGATCATACAGAATATACAATCCCTGGTGACGTTAATTAACACTTTATTAACAGTTCCAACTCCCAAACTCGTAAGAGATTCCTAAGAACGGAATCAAGACATAAGTTTGGGGAAGAAACATCAGGGATTCGAGTTTTATGACAAGCGTTTTTTCAGATTGTCTATTTTCCTTTTAGCGGACGGCTTGACAAGCTTCAAACAAAAAAAGGTTAGAATGCCCCGTAACTAGCTCGAACACAATTACCAGCCCTGTAAGATGTAAGGTACCGACAGGGACATGTTTAGACATGTCTGGTCTGTGTTCAGACCGCGGGGACAAAAACTATCATGTGCTGAGTCTCACAAAAACGTTGATAGCAAAACAGAAACACAGCACCGGCAGTATTAATTGACCGACATCTTACCATGAAGTTCAAAGTTTCAGTTTTTTGGTGATAAGTGCTGAACAGAAATAATGAAATGTCCAGCCTACGCAATCATATTTGAACCATATGGTAAATCCATATATTAATAGGACTGTTGAACTGTTGTTTTACATTTATCAATTCTGACCAGTTGGTTTTCTAGTAAGATTAAAAGAACTAGAACAGAGTGGTCACTTGGAAGGTTGTGACGTAGGGTGGCGCGGCGAGGTGGTGACGAAAGAGGTGCGAGTAGCCCGGGCCACAGTGAGGCAATGTGCGTGCAAGGTTACCAGACCTGGGAGTGCGGATTACTTCATCTCCAGCCGGACACTTCTTGTCTTACTTCTAATTAAATAGGCGATTCGGCTGCGTAAGTTCAAACATTCAAAACGGAGTCAAATGAACAAAACCGAATACCTTTTTTTCGTTCAGGTGATTTTTTTGTATCACTGAACGATGGCAAATGTCCGGCAAAATCCTGTTTCCTTCATATCCTTCCTTAAAAAAAAACTTCAAACAACGAATACTTTAGTGCAATAATTGTTTTTTAAAGTCTGAACAGCAATTTATTTGATACAGAAACAAAAATACGGGTAAAAAAGTGTGGAGGATAATTTATTAAATGTTTAAGAACTTTATAGGTTATGATAAGGATTATGTGAATTTAGGAGTTTTTGACTAAAATAGTTTTAGCATACAGAAAAGTGTTATACTTTACTACAACTTCACTAAAAACTCATATTAAATTGTTTCATTTTTATATACGTCATGTTACGTAGCTCAGCTATACTTAGTAGGTTTATCAATTTATTTATTCTGTAGTTTCTCATTGCCATTATTGATATCCATGACTAATGTCAAAATGTTCACTGACTCTTAGCCAAATTACATAGAGTGTCATACACCATAATTCAAAGTTGCCAATATGGAAATGAAGCTTCTTGCAAAATTCAAGTTTAGAAGTGTGTTTATTTTCGAGATATAGTGAGGACGGATGGAGTGACAGAAATGAGATTTTTCCAGCACCTGTAGTGATAGGTTTCGCTGACGCTCAACCGATTATTATTATATAAGACAACATAACATATAACATACAATATTATTGATATTGTAATTACATACAATATTATTTTGGTCTAAGTAATTGCTATCTATATGTATTTGTTAAATAAACACGAGTTATAAAACTGACATTTTAACATTCAACAAAGAAATTAATCTGCATCTTCTAGCTAATCGACTTGGAACTACGTTACCGCTGTCACAGAAGTAGCCAAGTTTATTTTAGATCTGTACAACAAGCTGATACAGCATGTTGAACTGTAGCAAACAAATCTGTTTTGTTAGGAAAATAACAATTTGGAATTACTGAACTTAGGATTTCTCTCATTCACGTGTTGCTTCTACCACAAAGACATCCTACTCGAAATAGGGGTTCACATTCCTATATATGGGTCGAATGCTTGAATGTTTTAAATAAAGAACTTTGCAACCTTACGACTTTAGTGTCAATCGGAGAAATGTACAGAGGAATGAGAGGAACGCTTTCGCGCCTAAAAGTCCTAAGTAGATATTGGCAGCTCTTGTATTATTATTTGCTGTGGCGAAAACGGTATTGAGCCAGAAAACAGCTGATTACGAAAGTGGTTTGATTTTAAATAAGGATCTGAAGTCGTTATTCTAGATTTCAGAGCAGTAAAATTGTTCGATGTTTTTCTTCAAGGTCTCGGGGTAACTTTCAACTTTCACGAGGTCTCATTGAAGCAACACCTAAAAAGGACCTGTCTGACATGGTAGTTGTGGCTGAGGCTACAAATGAAGCAGTTACAGATATATTTTGTTTCTCAATGCCAACATTAGTTAGGTGCAAAGTGTAACTAGAATTGTGTAATGGATAACACTGAGTATTACAACTACCAGGGGCTCTGGGAATATTAAATATCGGAAAAGAAAGGGAAAGATGCGTGAAGCTTAAAATACCTAAAAATAACATTTAGAAGCATAATTTTTAGATAGTTCAAAGCTAGTATAATGTAGAATTCAATACAAAGCATATCTTACTTCTTAATGAGAATTTTAGAGAATCTACAGTCTACAAACATAACTTTTGCTCTTTAGAAACGGATGTTTTTTAGGAGATTAATAAGTCTATTATTACCTACAATCTTGTAAAAGTTTTTAAGATTAAAAGCTCAAATTGCAATTTTTGTCGATTAAACAATAATTTGCTTTACGGGATGAGAAAATCCTCACGAAGTAGAAAAGTAACTCTTGTGTACTATCTTTTACTAAAATATAACGTTTGACCGTAGTGTAGGATAGGTAATAAATAAAAATGAGAATATAAATCTATATATATATATATATATATATATATATATATATATATATATATATATATATATATACAGGGTGTTCACAACAGGTTGTCAAAAACATCTGTGGGAGATAGTATTCATCATTTTAAGCAAAAGATTTCCTATAAATATAGGTAGAGAAATATATATTTTATATATATATATAATTTAAATGAAGATTGAATAAAAAAAAGTAGTTACTCTGTCGGAACACGAACTAAGATCTCTCATTTGCCAGATGAGTGTACTAAAAGACACAGTCTTTACTTTTTGCGATTAAATTATTTTGTATTTAACCGTTTCTGACACATACGTGTTTAAATAATGAAACTAACATATGATCGGAGGACCAAATACCTGTTTATCTATATTTTACATTCATTAAATTTGTATAATCCGCAATAGTTTAATTTAATTTCAACGAAGATTGAATCACAAAAAGTACTACTTGCTCCGAAAGAAGGTTTTTGGAAAATTTAGCCAATAAGTATGTTAAATATTAAAAACCAAGTTAACGTTGTGCACGTTGCCTACCTTAATTTGACGAAGGGGCTCGCTGTCTCGTTTGTCTTTTTCTCGATCACTGTCTGTCCGTTTGATCATAGTTATTATAATCGGCTCTGAAACAAATTGTATTAAATCATATGATTAAGAGTCCAAAAACTGTGGAATCCTGCATATAATATGTGAGGCTAGCGCATCTTTTCTTCTATATTTAGAAAATACACACGTTTACTGTCTGGTCACATTTTCCTTTAAAACTATAAGATCTTGGACCATAAAACGGCGAAAACATTCTTTTTAGGCTCTAGGTGCGTACTAAGAAAGGATTTTGGTAAATTCAGCCTTTATGTTAAATGTTAAAAACTAAGTTGGCGTTGTGCATGTTGCCCTACGTTAATTTGCCGAAGGGGCTCGCTAACCCCTGTTTGCTTTCTATCGGCAAGAAAAGATCGCAGTAGTCGCGGTTGCATAAATCAGGAATATCAGCCGCGTTTTTCGTATAGTGGAGAAGTGTACATTCGGAACTTGAGATGCTCTTAACTTATTGACACTCCAACGTGTAACAAAGCAAAAAAAAATCCAACTCAGCCCGAGTTCGTCCAGAATAATTGTGCGGAAAGAGTGCACTTTGGCCCATTGGTCAATTATTGCTGGAGTATTACTGTTGCTGGGTCTCTAATAATATTACTACGAAACCTCATCCATCCTAGACTATGAAACTGTACAAGCGTGCAAGACAGCGCTGTCTGTAGTACAGGTTAACTCACTTCCAGGCCCATATTCCCAGGATTACTTCAAATTTACAGTTTCAGTTTTAAAGTTAACAGTTCTAAGTCAGACTCTGTTTTATCATGAAAGTTTACTCCAAGACTGTTTTTCTGCAACGCGAGTTGGAACCAAAAATGTAGTTTACAAGGAAGTTTTAAGACGTCATACAAAATAATTACACATAACAAATAAATAAAACAATTTTCTATTTCAATCCCGTAGCAAAGCAAGGGTATGCAGCTAGTAGTTATATGTAGCCAATAAATCATTGATAGCTTGTAGCAAAACACCATCACCAGTTTATGGACAGCATTTCATAGCCGAAAGATGGCTTTGGGAAATGATGTTTTGGAACATTATCATAAACTGATACAACAGGCTAACATGATATTAACGTAATGTGATCTAGGTTACTTTCTCCTAACGTCTTTGTTTGTGGGCTAAAGTGTTTACATTTGAATATATCGATTCTGCAGCTATAGGCGACATTTTCGACTATTCACAGCAGGACCATTGTAGCTTGCATCTGAACCCTCACCCTATCCATAACATCATAACTCTACACTAATATAATTTATCCATTTTGAAGTAATCAAATAAAGAATTACAACTTCACCTTCCCTTTTTTCACATATTAAATCTGTCATTTCGAAATAACTCGGATAAAAAATATTAAGAAAAATCAAATTATATTCTAGTATAATAATACACGGCAGATTTTAATTCTCTGTATAATAAACTCAGTACATTTAATATAATACGTTTATCAAGTTTGTTTGAATAACCTTTAAAACATTGTATACTTTACTATTTTAAGTACCAAATGTACGATTTGTTTATTTTTTGGTTCGAACTCCCAAAAGATACCCAGTACATCAAAGTGGAGTGTCACGTTCTAAGATATTTGCTCTGGTCTTGGTTGTAAGCGGCGCAACTTGGAGCAGTCGGCGTTTCTGAGACCAGAACAGAATAAAGTAAAACCGAAAACATGTTTAGTTGTACATTTCTTTTAAATAGAACTTGTAGGACTCATTATTATGGTACTTTATAATTTTAATTTAGTTTTCCATTAATATATTTTATTTATCAATATTTATGATTTTGTATTTCACTATGTTAATAAAGTATAAGATTTATGATACAAACATTTTGATCATCTGAGTGGAAAATTAAATAAACAAATACAATTAGTACACTTTTGTAGGTTAATTACTTAGTACAAATGTGAAAGAGAGAAAGTAGACACATAAAATAATTATTATTTTTTAAATAGACAATTTGGAAGTTTAAGCCAGGCAAAGTTTTAATGCTTAGGATTGTTGCATGAGGAGAGGTTTTTCTGTCTCTTACCTATAAAAAACGGATTTAATGGATAATCCCAAGTGGATCTGATAATATGTAGCTACAAGAATACACTTGTGAGGTACATGTTAACCGGTTATTCTGCTAGCTAGTTTAACTATTTTCTTGGCGATATATAGTGAGTGTGTGGCAATACCGAGAGTAGTAAAAATCAGGATGATGTATCTGAATGGCTACATGCTAAGTAAAGGACAATATCGTGATTTGGGACATCCTAATACCTCCTTTAGCTCTGATCATGGAATTTTGATGTACATCAGAACGAAACTGTCAGACCCTGTCAGAATGATTTTACCATTCTTTGCTCTAGAGGAATTGTCGCTCCTGGGGCATTCGATGACGTGTCAGTAAGTTCCGTTCGTCATGTGCTATGGAGATTTCTCTCATGCCAGCAGATCAACGAAATGGCTATGCAGTATGCACTGGTATCCATTGCAACCTTTTTATTTTACCTCGATTTTTACCACTGCGAGAGTATCTCCTTTGGAATTTGTTTGTCATTTCTAAAAGTTACAATTCTGTTTTGCCAGTTAAAATACTTCTGTCATCAATGCATTACGTCAGTGGTTGTCAGACATCTCCTAACCTGCAGATTATTTACATGTGCAATTAGAATGGCATCAGCTTATCATTGTGTGCTTAGATCTCAGGAAAGAGTTCGATACTTTGAGCCACTTTGTTATTGCCAATGCTAAACAGGCTCCAAGATTAGGTGATAAGCTTTATATTGTGTGTTTATATCTCAAGAAGGAGTTGAATTATGCTAGTTACTTTATTATTGCTAATGCTAAACAGGCTCCAAGATTATGTGATGACCTTAACATTGTATGTTTGTATTTCACGAAGGAGTTGGATAGTGCGAGTTACTTTATTATTGCTAATGCTAAATAGGCTACAAAATTATGTGACGAGCTTAACAATGTGTGTTTATATCTCACGAAGAGATTGGATAGTGCGAATCACTTTGTTATTTCTAATGCTAAATAGGCTCCATGATTATGTGATGAAATTAGTATTGTGTGTTTATATCTCACGAAGGAGTTGGATAGTGCGAGTTACTTTGTTATTGCTAATGCTAAATAGGCTCCAAGATTATGTGATGGCCTTAACATTGTGTGTTTATATTTCACGAAGGAGTTGGATAGTGCGAGTTACTTTATTATTGCTAATGCTAAATAGGCTCCATGATTATGTGATGAAAATTAGTATTGTGTGTTTATATCTCACGAAGGAGTTGGATAGCGCGAGTTACTTTGTTATTGCTAATGCTAAATAGGCTCCATGATTATGTAATGAAATTAGTATTGTGTGTTTATATCTCACGAAGGAGTTGGATAGTGCGAGTTACTTTGTTATTGCTAATGCTAAATAGGCTCCAAGATTATGTGATGGCCTTAACATTGTGTGTTTATATTTCACGAAGGAGTTGGATAGTGCGAGTTACTTTATTATTGCTAATGCTAAATAGGCTCCATGATTATGTAATGAAATTAGTATTGTGTGTTTATATCTCACGAAGGAGTTGGATAGTGCGAGTTACTTTGTTATTGCTAATGCTAAATAGGCTCCAAGACTATGTGATGACCTTAACATTGTGTGTTTATATTTCACGAAGGAGTTGGATAGCGCGAGTTACTTTGTTATTGCTAATGCTAAATAGGCTCCATGATTATGTAATGAAATTAGTATTGTGTGTTTATATCTCACGAAGGAGTTGGATAGTGCGAGTTACTTTGTTATTGCTAATGCTAAATAGGCTCCAAGACTATGTGATGACCTTAACATTGTGTGTTTATATTTCACGAAGGAGTTGGATAGCGCGAGTTACTTTGTTATTGCTAATGCTAAATAGGCTCCATGATTATGTGATGAAATTAGTATTGTGTGTTTATATCTCACGAATGATTTGGATAGTTTGAGTCACTTTGTTATTGGTAATGCTAAATAGACTCCAAGATTATGGGAAAGTCATCTATTAGAAGTCTGCCCGTAGCGGTATTTGGAGTTGTTCGTTAGAATTCACATGTTTATATTTTGTAAATTGTAAGATGAGCAAATTGTTATTGTTGTTGTTATTGTTAATGTTAATGTTTAGGCTAATTAATTAGATTGTTGCTATATTTGTATTTAAAGATTATGGTTTTTTATATTTCTTACAAAATTGTGTGTAATTACCATTCTTGGATAGGTTGAAACAAATAGTAATAGCCCAGGAACTAGAAAACATAATTTTTCCCTTTATAGAAACGATGAAGACTACTTTGGCCTGTGCGTATGGCTAAATACTTACATAACAAGCCTCTGCAAAGCTTCTACTGTCGAAGTCGTTAGGTCATTAGTTTTTACTATTACCATAATCTATACTGCCACATGATAAGATCTTGAAGGGACGCTGATGTTGCAGCAAACCACTGTCCCTATGTAGATACTCAGAAAGTGCTATCATGTGTCCTCTGGGATGCAGAAAGTTTAATTACTGGAATGTATACAGCATGCGTCAACGCAAAAAATCTATCTTCCTGGGACCAATTTAAAGATGGCTTTTTTGGACCAAAAATATACAATGTACTGCCTGTTAAACTATTTTCCTATCAATTTATTCGTAGTTTAGTGTTTAAAACATATATATTTATAAAGAAATGATTGATTTCAGATATTTTATATATGTCAGTAATAAGCGACACAAATGTAACATTGACATTCAAACAGACACATAGAGCAAAAAACTGCTTTGCACGTGAGAAGATATCATAAAAATCACAATCGGTCATAGTGCGCAAAAAAACAATAACGACGCCTCATAACTGTTTTATGGTTATTATTGATGCCTTACAAAATAATAAAATTCATAATAGTTCTGTAATTATTATGCACAGAGTTTGCGATTATATGAAAATTGAAGGTTCTACTTACTTAAAGATACAAAAGGTACTTAAAAATACATTAAGTGTTTGAGTAGCAGTGTGCAAGAAATATCAATGACAAAAATATAATCTCACTTTTATATAGCACCTGTGACTAATTAAAACCATTTATTGTTCACTGTTATAATCCAATATAATATGAAATGTAGTGTACAAAACTGTGGACCTCATTCCTTATATATGTTTACATCGTCTGATAGTAAAAACAAAGGGAGGAGCACTGACATGGTTATATTTATATAGTTATAGACATAGTTATATTTTCCTGTCACAATGAGTATTTATTGAAGGTGAAGAAACCGTCGAGTACAGTCATAAGAAAAAATAATGATGAAATATTTGTTATTATTCCTGACATGTGTACTAACAAAATGGGAAAATACACGATATGAAAGGGCAGGTATTGCACTAGGTTTGTCATAGAGGTCTTTCACACTTTCCAAGAACGAGAGCGGAGGATACATATGAGCACAGCGTTTCAACACTGAAATGGTGGTGTAGTCAAATATGCCTATTTATGTTTCCAAATTATAACATAACTCCATCATATTACATCGAGGATGCCTACTAAGGATGCTTGCTTATGGACTTCGACTTCAGAGCTCATCCTCTCTGTGTTAAATAATTAAATATAAACTGTTGAACTGTTTAATACTTCCAGGTTTGCATGGAAAATCGAGTTGTTTTATTCGAATGTGAATGTGGTGATGGAATTATTTTATAATATCGATCACTTTCTCAGGGAGGTTTTATTATATTACAAAAATTATGTGGATGTGGACTATGCTGCTATTTACAACGGTATGATCTCTTTCGAAGTCCTGTGTAAGGGCTGTGTTATACTTGCAATACAAAAAGAGAAAGCTGAGTTTTAAACAGTTTCACCTACCTCATGCTGTAGGTATTTAATATCTTTTAAGCTTCGGTTTTAGTTTGGTCCATATAATTGTGCACAGTTTATTATCCTAACCTCAAGTCCTAATGTAATCTGTTTCTGACGTCTTACATACATTTTTCACTGTTATTATTTTTTAACCTCTGTCCATTATTTACACATCCTGGTTCCTCTACAGTCTAGGAATCCAATTATTTTAGTTATTGAAACTCCTTGACCTTGTCCCAGAATTTTCAATGTAATTTCTGCGTATCTTTATACGTTCTCCTCCTTAGATTTCATTGCAATTTCTGTTTTTATTTACACGTTCTCCACCTTATTTCTTAAGTATTGAACTCTGAACTTGTATACGATCTTGGTTACCCTCTGATTTCCAGAATCTTTAATCTGCGGGAGATCAGTTATGGGTATTTGTCCTTTTAAATCTCGCTAGTGTCTAAGTGTGACTTAAACCACATAACTTTATTTCTGTAAATATATTTAAATTACGCGTACAGACTGCAATGCCATTAATGATTGAATCCCTTTCTTTCTTTATTAAGGAATCTGCTTCATCCCATATTGATCTTGTTTCATCGTTTAAACTTGTAGTTAATATATTATTCTCATCGAACCTACAGCAATTCGCACTGTAACTGGTATTGTTTCATTTACTTGGGAGGAAGGTGCTATTGAAGACATAGTTTGTATTTTATGATGATGTCTGCCAATACAAATGTAGTAATTTAGAATACAGAATCTCCTTCTAAGAGCATGTCCTGCGATTAGCTCACAGTGATATCACCATCCTGCGGCTTGACCGGTCAGAGGATTGCAAGGACTGAAGCATCAAGGTTTCGGCATGTTTGAAGATAGAAATACCTCTCAATACCTCTATCTTTAGATTATGTCATAGTTTTATAAGTACGGGTACTGTCCTTGACCTTGAGACAGCAGCATAAGCTATCACCATCGTTTGTGAAGGTCAATGCATTAGAGATTCAGTCATGTTTGAGGGTAGCATCTTGTACTGTAGACAGTTTGCAGTGACGTAACTAGTGACGCTATTGACCTTGTAACTTAGGCAGCTTGCAGTCTGCGGTCTGTGAGGAGAACACAGTAGAGATTCAGTCATGCTTGGGAATAACACCTCCTCCTATAGAAGGGTCCCATGATTACGTTATGGTGATAAGTGTATGAATTCAAGGTTGTATAAAAGACTTACATAACCTCAATCATGATCGACCTCGTAACAACTGTGTTAGACACGAGATGTCCGCGAGAACTGAATTAATGTTTACAAACTCTCCAGTCACGCTAGAGGATGGGTCACCTACTACTGCCCGTGTGTAGTATCAGTGTCGGGGCCGACCTTGTGGCAGGACTCAGCCTGTGACGTCACGGGGAAAGGAAAGGAAAGGTGTCGGGAGTCCAAGGCGTACCACTGGTTGCGAAACTAGACCGCTCACACGCCATCCAACTCACTTTCTAATTTGCAAACCAAAATAGAAAAGTTAACATTCTCCTGTAGAGCAGGAGGGCTGGTCTACAACGGTACTGATGGTAGGCGGGGCGTGGTCGAGGCAGCGTGACATATGAACTACGGCGACCGTTAAATAAGAAGTCTATATGACGTGGGAAGTCATATCTTTGTAGTGTAGGGGAGTAGACCTTTTTATTACAGCTACCGGTTGAGTCTAATCTGATTTAATCTTTTTAGTACCAACGAGTTCGTGAAATATTAACTCTGCAGGTTTTGGTGTAACAATACTAAAAAAGATATGATGCAAACATTAATAATATACAAGTTTTTAAGGAAATTTCGATATTCTGTCTATTTTACTTATTAGCCTAACCTGTTTACTTGATATCATGTAGAGATTGTGTGTATGAGATTAGTTTAAATCACAGTCAGGATGATGTAGGTATCTGAATAGACAGCCATGTTATGGGTTGATCAGTAAGTGTGCTAATTATATTAATTTCTTACTTTAAAGAATTTAGAAGTTTAAAAAATACTAGTAGTTACCCGCGACTTCGCACGCAATTTCCTGTTAATAATAGGACACTATATTCATCTCTATATTCATGTATTCTTGTTCTATGACATTCTAATAGCTCCTAAATTGATAGATAATTGATAATCACACAAAGATATTCCAAATGTGGAATGAACGGTGTTTTGGGATCCTAAAGTCGTAGAGAGAAACAGTTATTTTGGTTCAAATTTCCCTCCTACAGTACATGATAATTTATTGAATTGCTCCGACGATTTTAGTAACAATTGAACTACTTTTCCAGTGTGGTGGAATTCTTAAGCCTAAGACAATAGCAATTAATAATATAATGCATGGTGGGGTTCTGTGGAGTTTAGGATGGAATTGAGCTTATCTTATGTATATTATATGTTAGTGTCCATGGTTAACAGCTTCAAATGATAAATAAATGTGCTAATAGCTCTTATTTTAGGGTCTGCGTGTAGGTGAGTATTTATGATTGGAGAGAATTATATTTTCTTCACCACGGTAGAGTTTGGCAGGCTGTCACGATTCTGCCAAGTGTGTAGTTATAGTCATTGAAGTTTACTCCGATGTATGGTACTTCTAGTGCCATAGCCGAATTCTGTCTTCTTCCTCCTATAAAACACACACACACACACACACACACACACACACAGTCTATATAGACTACTTTCGGCCATTGTAATATACATGCGGCAGAGGTTTCTTTAAACAATAAAAGATAACATTATTGTTTGTTTTGTTGGTAAAAAATATCTGTTTATAAATCATAGGATATAAAGGTGAGAAGTCCTTTTTCTTTTATTGTTTATATATATATATATATAAAATTTGGGTTTTACACAAGTCTTTAAATCTGTAGCAAAAGCTAGATAGTAACATTATCTTTAATTACTGCATTATACTACTGATCAAGCGCTGCATATTTATTATTTACTAAGAATTCTAGTTAAAAATATAATTTACTTAAACTTCCAATTTTATTATCTGGATAACTTCTGTGCTCCAAAAGTAATTATAGAAAATATTGAAATAAGAAGTGATATTATTTTCTATTCTTAGTGTATGCTTTCAAAACTATAAATATCAACACATTTTAAATAGTACTATATATTTATTAAACATATGTTTGTGTTGTAATATTATAATGTTTACATAGAACAGTTGATTACTCTTTGACAGTTGATTATTAATAAATCAAATGTCTGCTGAAATGCATTTTTATGGAAACTTTCACTACTTTATCACCTTATCACTTACAGATGTCATAGAAAAAGGTCATTTCTTTATGAGCCTCTCGGGCGCAATATGAAGGTATGTACCAAATTTCATGCCTCTATCTTTAATGGTTTTTATTAGACGTTGATAATTAATTCAGGACACTTCATTTATGTTGATAAATCTCGATAAGGTAATTTGGTTATAAAGAATCAAATTCCGGCTGTTAAATTTCACTTTCTGTCTAAGATATTTCCAGTACCATTGTAGAGTTTGCTTTGTGCCCCGATTAAGAAAATATATACCAACGAGAACCAATTCCGATAATAAAGTGTCGAAAAAACTTTAAAAAAATTTAATTTCTATCTGTGATATTTCAAGTGACATAATTATAGTTTGCTTCTTCTTTCCGATGAAATCAATATATAACTTGCGTACGAAAGAAGTTTCTGCGGTCAAAAAAAGTCAGTTCCCGCTGATTAAATTCACTTCCAGTCTAATTTATTTAATTCCTTGTAATCTACTCACGGTCGAAGACATTTCAAGTGTTATAGTTTGCCTTTACATTTCAATGACGAAAGTAAATCGTACAGCGAAAAAGTTACTGCTGTGAATATGAGTCTGTTCCGGTCGTTACGATTCACGCCCGTTCTCATTTATAGTTCCACAATTGAATTCTGCTCTGACCAAGAAAATGATAACATATTTTGGTTTTTGAATCAAACTTATATTAAGTTCTGGTGCTGAAGTCATTTTCGTTTTCACCGATGAAGAAATAAGTATGAGGATATAGTATGCTTCTGGTATAAGGGGAAGCGTATGTTATCCATTTGATTTTCTTTGCAGTAACAATGCCATAAACAATGTCAAGAGAACTAAACAGATTCGATTACCTTATGTGTAAACATTAACAGCTTTTATACAATAAGTTTGTGTTTCTAACAGCGTTTAAATAGTATTTCCACTGCATTATATGGTCTATCGATCATTGGTGCAATCTAAATTTAAAATTAGATAATAACTTCGTCTTTGTAATCTGCATTACACTTCTGATCAAGAACTGTACAATGATTTAATATTTTCTAAAATTTAAATGTATACAAATCATTCTGTCTGTTTGATGAACTTCAGCTGAAAGTATGAACACCTGTTATGTATCAGTTAACTTTGTATTACGTGTCGTAGCGCAGTCTACCGGATCCAATCTAAAAAGATTCAAAATCAACATCAATTTATAAATAAAAGAATTAAATTAAATCAACAATATAAATTGGTCGCGATTTTAAACCTAAACCATTCTAGAATCCACCTAAAGACTCTCAAACACTTTCATTAAAATCGATCCAGCCGTTTAGGAGGAGTTCGGTGAAATACACACACACACACACACACACACACACACACACACACACACACACACACACACACACACACACACACACACACACACACACACACACACACACACACACACACACACACACACACACACACACACACACACACACACACACACACACACACACACACACACACACACACACACACACACACACACACACACACACACACACACACACACACACACACACACACACACACACACACACACACACACACACACACACACACACACACACACACACACACACACACACACATATATATATAGATTGATCTCACATAAAATAAAGTTGAATGTGAATTAATAAACGTAATTTAAAGACTTGATCAATAATGAAAACAGTCTTTACTTGTAAAGAGAGTTAAGTATGTGTGTAACGAATTAATCTTGGTCACAACATAATGATCTATCTCAGAAACATGCATAAGGCATCGGGTTGATAGGTATTACTTGGTTGTATAAAAAAATATATCCCAGATACAACGAATATTAAATATTATGTCAACAAAATATAGACTGTAAATAGAGCAGTAACTAAACTAATTAATTAGATTCTCCACTTGGTAAGAATGTGAAAATTATGTCTAGCAAAAGTATTCTAGACGTTGTGTCTGAAATGCGCTATTTGCTCTAAGATTATATGTAATAGTATAGTGTAATAGTGATACAGGTACCCTATATAGTTGTATAATTTAAAAGGTAGAATTATAAAATTAAAAATGTAGAGTGCTACTCATATGTTCAACACATAAGTAGAAAATGTGTGAGTATTTATATATTTGTATATGAATTAAGGATATCAAAACATAAAAATTATTGTATAGTACCATGTTGTTGACGTTGTCAATTGTAAAAATATTGCATTAGAATAGGCCTAGTTACGTGTGCTTTTATTCAAACCCTTGGACGTTTTACATCCTTGGACGTAAGATCTCAAATTAGTTAATTGACACTAATTTGAGATCTTATATATATATATATATATATATATATATATATATATATATATAAGATCAAGAGTATATGCTTAAAAAACTGCTCCATTGACCTATAAACTATTAAAATAGGCTTAGGAAAAAGTAAATAGAATGAAATATAGCATCCAGATAATTTATATCAGTTTCGTCATAGGCAAGCTATCTAACAAATGACTGGAACATAAAATAAAATTCATAACGGTTTAGTATTCGAAATGCAGTAGTAGTCTAAGAAGAAAGATCACATTTAATAACTACCTAGCAAAGGGTAAAGCACTCAGCAGGGAGAAGCTACAAAATGGCAGCCATTTCATGACTAATCATCGAATTGAATTCTTTCATAATGGTCATTACATACGAATTATGTATGTTTACTATTGAATAGATCATTCATATATTGTATTGATTTTTAAATACATGCATTATAGGTTAAGGTCAATCCATAAGGTTAAGCATTATCGTTTTTAAAGCTTAAATTTTAAATTAATCCCGCGATTGAAATACGCTTTTCTAAGATGATAATTTATAATTATTGATTGTTGTCTTTTCGATATTCAAAAACCAAACTTGAATATTCATATATTCCACAAACTGAAAAGTAAAGTACATAGTAATCTTATAACTTTGGAAGCTATAGAAAAGGTTTTTGTATGAATACCGGTTTTTAATTTTTAATCGCTTACAATATTAAAAAATATTTGGTTACAATTCTACGATAGCTGAGTGGTAAACATCTACTACCAAATTTAAAAGTAAATTTGATTAGATTTGGAAATCAGTTAAAAAACTTAACGTGTTCTCAAGCCCGTGTTTACAAATATTGTTTGATTTCTTTGTTTTGTCCAGGTTGCAGCGAACACAGTTCAGGAGTCACTGTAGGCATCGTCAACAATGACGCAAAAGAAGAATTAATCATCAGTAAGCCAACTCTCGTTTTTCATGCCCACACTACTTATGTTGTCTTTACTCCAAGTTTCCAAGGACCTATGCCTATAAATATCGCACCTACCACTTTCTAGTTGGACATACGATTAGTTAGGCAATGCCTAGTACTTTTTACTATAACATGAATTGTCCCCATGGAATTTTCATGTAAGAAAATGGTTTGACAGTGTATAATATTTTTATTTTTTTTAGTCTAATTGGCTTTTGTAGTAACTTGCTTTTATTTTATCTGAATTGGAAACCTATGGTTCAAATCTGGTGTAGACAGATTTCATGAACCTCTACCAACGACAGCAGAACACTTATGATCTGGATAGTATCTCCTCCGCACCTCAAAACATTGTGGTTGCTCAATGACCAAGTAACGCAGAATAGTTGTCATTATCATTATAAAACATGTACAACCACGTGTGATAAATCCCGGTTTTTCGCATGTTATTTTCGGGGTTCGCAAAATATTCTGCTCTCCCAGATTATGTGACACTGATTATATCTCAATCTTGAGTATTATTATCCGATTATGTCAAGTATAAGTAAATCAGTTCTTCATGAATATCAAAAGAAATAAAACAGTCTTCCCTATCAGGAGTAGGCCTAATATGTCCTAATCTCGTCAATTAATATTGAGTATATATGTTCTCCTGGATTAACAAAATAAGCGAGATAACATTCCTAAATTTGAATAACATGCAAAATCTTGCAAATTTGGGATTATATATACACTATACCCCCAAACGAAGTAAGACAGTGGGTATTATGATTATATCTCGCAAAGTGTGAGTGAGTAAATCTCCGCAGGACCACCAGAAGAAGCAAAATAACCTGTCCAACTGCGAGTATTATGATTAAGTGTGAGTGAGTACATCTACACTCCGGGACCATCAGATGAAGCGAAATAACCTGCCCAACTGCAAGTATATAGCCAAGTGTGAGTGAGTACGTCTACTCCCCAGGACCATCAGGAGAAGCGAGATAACCTGCCCAACTGCGAGTATATAGCCAAGTGTGAGTGAGTACGTCTACTCCCTAGGACCATTAGACGAACTGCGAGTATATGCGTATGAGTGTGAGTGAGTACATATACTCCCTAGGACTATCACACGAAGCGTGATAACCTGCCCAATTGCAAGTATATAGCCAAGTGTGAGTGAGTACGTCTACTCCCCAGGACCATCCGGAGGAGCGAGATAACTTGCCCAACTGCGAGTATTATGACCAAGTGTGAGTGAGTACGTCTACTCCCCAGGACCATCAGACGAAGCGAGATAACCTGCCCAATTGCAAGTATATAGCCAAGTGTGAGTGAGTACGTCTACTCCCCAGGACCATCCGGAGAAGCGAATAACCTGCCCAACTGCGAGTATTATGGCCAAGTGTGAGTGAGTACATCTACTCCCCGGGACCATCAGACGAAGCGAGATAACCTGCCCAACTGCAAGTATATATGGCCAAGTGTGAGTGAGTACGTCTACTCCCTAGGACCATCAGGACGAAGCGAGATAACCTGCCCAACTGCGAGTATTATAGCCAAGTGTGAGTGAGTACGTCTACTCCCTAGGACCATTAGACGAAGCGAGATAACCTGCCCAACTGCGAGTATTATGACCAAGTGTGAGTGAGTACATCTACTCCCCGGGACCATCAGACGAAGCGAGATAACCTGCCCAACTGCGAGTATATAGCCAAGTGTGAGTGAGTATGTCTACTCCCCAGGACCATCAGACGAAGCGAGATAACCTGCCCAACTGCGAGTATTATGACCAAGTGTGAGTGAGTACATATACTCCCTAGGACTATCTGACGAAGCGAGATAACCTGCCCAACTGCGAGTATTATAGCCAAGTGTGAGTGAGTACGTCTACTCCCTAGGACTATCAGACGAAGCGTGATAACCTTGCCCAACTGCGAGTATTATGACCAAGTGTGAGTGAGTACATCTACTCCCCAGGACCATCACACGAAGCGAGATAACCTACCCAACTGCGAGTATTATGACCAAGTGGTCGCACGGTCCGCGACCCAAACTTGTTCCTCCTGAAGGTTAACTCGTGTCGCCACTTTTGGTTGAAGGCCTTCTTCGGTAATCGCCCAGCTTGAATAATTGTCACTTCGACAGAAGACAGGTATCTACGCTTGTTCACGAAGTGTTGACTACACAAACTGTTTAAAACTGTTGTAATCAGAATTGATTTCTTAATATTTAAAAATGTTTTTGTTGTATTTAAACATAGTTGTTACCGTTCTTACATATTATCCAGCAATATAATTAAGGGTCTTATGCATTTCTTCTTTGGATGGTATATCAATGGTATTTTTGGATGATTTGATAGATAGTGATAGTCATTGGAAGTTATCTCCGGATAGATTTTCAAGGAATTTGATATTTAAGTTTAAAGGGCAATGCGTCGCAGCCCTGAAGTGCTGTACTGTTAAGGATTGTTTCTTAATTAATAATTCTTTGTGAATATTGTTTTAAGAATTGTCTAAAAATGTTAATAAGTTAATTCACTCAGGTATGGTTTGATTGCGTAGTTATTGCAGTGGTAACAGACCTATAACATTTATAGACATGGAAGAAAGAATAACTTATTTATAGAAATTATTTATATCCTCTTTTTGGAATTATTTATGTACTGTTTATAGCAATGTTAAATTTAAAGCATATTTCATAAATATTTTATGATTTAAGACGTTATGCGAGAATATTTAAGACAACGCAATGAACCAGTATGCAGTCATTTTGAGAGAAGAAAGGTACACGGAAACGTGCCAAAAATGTTAAAATGGTTCATCGATGAGAAAAAAAGCATATAGTAAAGTAGTTAAACCGATCTGAAATATTTGTTTATTTTTGGGAGTATTTTTTAATTCCCTTGATTGAGGAACGTCAAGCTAGAAGAATAGTGGGAACAGACAAGGCTTTAAGTGAGATTTTTCCAAATGTACGCATTAAAAGAATAAATGTGTGTAAAGTTTTAGCGCATGAAAAGATTGAATGTCATGCACGAAATATTAAATAAGATGCAGCTATATTCCATAATGTTACGATTCAAGTCCAGATATGCCTCATACTTCGTTTGAGTTTATACTACAAACAGCACCAAAGTTTGGTAACACTAAAATCTAACATTCATGTTTAAATGTGGTTATTTAAATAATATTTATTCAAATAAAAAGTAATATGATACACTAGTTATTTATATTACTGGATCGTATTGTTGTATTCATATAAGATTACTTACAATTCCACTTGCTGCTGTAAGGTATTAAAACTTCGTCAAAAATATAAAATTGAAATTCTTTGAGAGATAATGGGAGAAAGTGGAAGTTTGTTAACGAAATGTTGTTACAGTTGAAAATTGTCGTTAATAATCGAGCCCCTACAGGTGCACCATACCAATAAAGCCTCTTCCTGCAGGCGAGCAATAAAGGGTCTAAAATTGCTGTCTAATTGGTCAGGTACTTTCAACATCCATCTGCTTGTCAACTTCCTTTCAAATTACTTTAGCAGCAATTACAGTTCAGCTTAGAGAAACCATTACTTATTTTTTAGTGTTATTCTGGAATATATAATAATGTAAAGCGTTAAACAGATATTTAAGTGAAAAGTACCATTTTTTGAGGCGCAAGAGCCTCAATGTCCAGTCTTGATTCTTGGTTATTGATTTCGGAAAACAAAAATAGAGCAAGTCTGTACCATACCTTCGTTTTTTCTTTGAGCCCATTGTTAATTTTAAAAGAAATTAATTAAAAACATTTTAGTATTAAGAATGAATTATTAAATACGAAGAGTGTTTTATTCTTTGCCATATAAGAATAATATCACGATCATTTATATCAAATTATTGTAGCCATTATAGGTAACAAACTAATATCCTTTTATAACGATCAGGTGAAGTGAGTATGTATTTCAAATAAGAGATATATTATATTATACTACCCATATTTAATATACATACAAGTGTAATTAATCATAACTGTCATTTTCATAGTCATGATTCACATGTTATTTTCATGTCCACGTGGATATTGCAATAAATATAGCATTTATAGACATTTTAAATAATTGTAGAATATTCCAATAATTAGGTTTTTTCATCAAAATTACTAGCTTTATAATCTACATATGACATATTTAATCTCGAGTTATTGAACATTTGTGATAATTATATTGTTATTTATGGGTGTACACTACACATAACTAACTTTATGTTGAATTATTTATGACAGAGGAAGTCCGAGGTTGGTCGAAGATGAAATGAGTAGCGGAAGGAGGCTGAGGTCGAGGGAAAAGCAACGTCAAGGAGAAAAAAAATATTGATGAGAGAGGAAGTCCGGGGCAGACCAAGGATGAAACAAATTGCGAATGAGGTGGGTACCAGGAAATGATACACAAGGAGGACAAAATATTGAGAGGTTGGTAAGAGAGGAGTCCATGACAGAACAAAGAAGGAACGAAGAGAAGAAGAAGGTTGAAAATTGGATTAGCAACGTCAAGGAGGGCAAAAATATTGATAAGTTAGTGAGAGAGGAAGTCCGGGGCAAACCGAAAAAGGAACGAAGAGCGGAAGGAGGCTGAGGACAAGGGAAAGCGACGCCAAGGGGGCCAAGGATGTTGCGGTGTTGCATCAAACGCAGCTTTGGCTTTGAAGTTGAAGTCACCAATAGATATCATTATATAACTTTACTCCTATAATGAATTATACAAATAATGAATCCACAGGAGAGATGTTTTCATAAATTTATAAATTAAAACTTTTGAGGTCGTAACGAAAACCATTGTAAGGGCAGATATGCAAAATCAGGTGCTCTGTCACTGAATTTATAATCAGTAACGTACTAATGTTAAGTTGAATCAAAACACTAACAAACTTATGTATTTGAAATGTAATAATTACTTATTAAGGTATCAATCAGACAGTTCTAACATGCCGAATTACTTAAATTTTTAATGGCAGATACTTATGGCCATGTGTGTCACTAGGCATTCACAATTTTAACGCACACCTTCCTCTAATTCTACAATCAGTGTATGGTTTTCCCAAGACATTTACTACTCAAATTATCACATCTTTAGGATGTCACGTACTTAAGCAACTTCCGATATGAAGCTCACCTGTTTCTAAACATAAAATGCTTAGTTAATAAAAAGTCTTACTTTTGCGTGTTTCACAAATCAACTCGGTTACGTTTATGGGAAGTTCTGAGGTAAGATTACTTCAAGTCACCTAACCATTTTTTGTTGTACTTTTATTTTCCAGCGGTAGGTTGTTGCAATACGGAATAATGCGTAGAGAAAGGAGATTCTTTCCAGTAACCTTGATTGAGTTCAGGGTATTTTGCTTTTCATATCGGGGTTCCGGGCGACGCCCTAGTCACAAGAAACCTGTCCTGGAGCATCGATATATCGCAGGATAATTTGCAGACATAGGTATATCTACTAATGACCATGACTTATCACGATGATGCTAGAACAAATGTAGTTACTCGCTTTAGAATTCCTGATAGCATCCGCCTTGGAGGCCTATGGAACCTGCCCCAGAAGATTTTATAGGGTAGATTACAAAATAGGAGTTTTCTAAATGTCCTCAATGATGCTAGAAAATGGTTTACAGTGTGTTTGTAATTTTTGAGTAAAAACACCCTAAGAATCTTCGTAGGTCCTATCCATGAGCAAGGAGACTCAAAGGGATTTTTACAGGTCCACTACTGCCCTCATCATTCACGCCAGGATTACGGATGATGATCTGTTGAAGGCTACATGGAACCTACTCTCTGGATCATCAAAACCAGAAATAATTATGAAAACCGAGATTTTCCTTATGAATGGCAACACTAAAGGCAGGAGACAAATTTGTTCAACAAATGTACTCTAACATCCAGTTAAAAGCATTCGTTTGCTTAATCTGAACATTTTAATTACGGTATTTTGATAAATCCTAAATTTGTTTACTCATTTTCAAACACAATCCAAATACAAACTAGGACCTGTTCAAAAATTCGCTAGTGATGCATGATATCCCTCCCATGATAGTTTCTAAGTCTGGCTGGGGAATCGCTGTGGTCGGTTTTCCAGTGAGACCTTTTCACAAATGGTTAGTGTACCGGACAGAAATCTAACTACTAGACTTAGTAATATAATCGATAGGTTATTCTTATTTGTAACGAGAATATACATTATTCAGTAATATCACAAAATGTATTACTGAATTAATCGTTTTACTTCAAATGTCTCTAAAGTATTTGTTATATTAAAAAATTTAAGTTTGGAATCATCCGTGTATGGAAGGAGTTTCCATAATGGTAATGGACTATCAATACTGTGTATCTAAAACGTTAACATTACTTATCTCAGGTTGCACATGCTCAGGCCAGTTAATGGTATCGTGTGCGGAAGTGAAAAGTTTTCCTTGTCACCGCCACGGTCACTTGTCGTCTTTGCATGTGACACATCAGTCACCTAAGTTTATCTACAACATCCCTGGTCACGCGTATCACACACCAATCTTCTGTGCGCGGCATTGGTGGATTTCCCAATACCTTTTACAACAAATTTGGAGATGCAAAGTAAAATTGTTGACAACTCACAGTGCAGATAAAAAGGGTACCTGATGATGCCCTTCTTGAATGCTATGCCCTTTAGGTGGTGAGTAATGTAAAGGTAAAGATTGTATTGGATAAGCATGAAAAGATCTCTCACAATGATATCAGGAATAATATATTGTGACATTTCCACAAGTAACAGTGCCGCACATGTGATTTACTTGAAAAATTGAGTCCATTCTCAACATAACATAACTTATATCTTTGTGCAAGACAATAATGTTTTAAGACCAGCAACACATTAAAATGCATTTTTCGTAGATTCTACATGTTTTAAACATGAATTCATAAACATTTAAGAGAAATCTTCAGGTTATTCACTAAACTTATCTTCAAAAGAACTGTTAATATTCCTCCTTTTCAAACTGGGACTGAGGATGGGTTCTTTCTCTGTTCGGTTTCGCAAAGGACAGGTATTAAAAATAGTCAGAGTACCTGAACCCGAATGGCTAAACGCCGAGGCTTCAGAAAGAACGAAGAAAAATGTTTTAAACTTGATGAAATCCATTGTTTTAAATAATCAGTGAAAAATAATTACTTCATTTTCAAGATTGTTTTTAAGTAGTTGTCTAAGCCTTTCTCTAACGTTGTATTGTACCGTTATTTTATCCAAGTTTTCTTTTATATGCTATACTTTAGTTTTCAGTGCCAAAACAATGCCTAAGTAAAATAAAAAATTAAATTTTCGGACTTATAAAAAATAAAAATTAATCCATATTAAAGTTTATAAATTCGCCTCTGTATATACACGAGTATTAAAAAGTGCAAGTAAGATTAAATAGTGTATTCATTATTGTAAAAGAACACTTCAACAATACAACAAGGATAATTTGTTTTAAGAGGTAGTGTGCAGCAGTACAAAGAAGAGTAATTTCTCTATTCACCCGAGACATTTTCCTGACACAGCAAATTTCCAACGCTGTTTATGTCTATATAGTTAGATGTTACATCTCGTCAAACCAAACAACGACAGAATCAGTGGATCTCTCTATACTTTGTAATCACTTTATCTTTCATAAAATATAAAATAAATTAAATAACATTTTTGTTTAACTATTAACTTTACAAGATGTCAGAGAAAATGTTTTCATGTCCGCTTAAGACATGAAAACATCATGTCTTAAGCGGAGTCACTGGTTAATTTAGGTTCAAATAAACTCTTCATTTGCTTATATTGCTATACATATGTTCACAATTATTTTTGGTAGTAAATTATTAATTTTGAGATAACTATAACTAACATTACAGGTGTTTTCATAATGTATTTGCGACAAAAATACTACATGTGATTGGGAAAAAAACTACAATTTTCCACTTTCTTATGACATTTATTATTTATCTGACACTGTAATAACTGAGATCAAGTCTATTTTTAAAGACCTCTCAAGTCCAGACCTCCTTCGAAGGTGCTTTCAGGAGTAGACTTAAGATCCGTGTGAGTCACTAAATATATTAGTTTGAGGACACCTAAATCTGCTTTTGTGTTGAAGACAAACTTTTTAGAACGGTTTTTATGAAGCTTAAAAGCCATGGATGGCTTATTCATAAACGGGAATATGTTAAGTGTAAACTTCTAAATTAAATTAGGAATATCTCCAAGAAGCAACTGCGTCAAGTTTTATAAGGATACCGGAAAAAAGGTGTCAGAAAGTGCCGTAAGAAGGATATTTTGGCTGACATAAGAATAGAATATGAACTTCAAAAGAAAGAGGACCCAAACTTTAAACCTTTTTATGGTCCACTTAACTTCAATAGGCTACTATTGAGGTTAATTTAAAAATTTCTATAACTTGGCGTTGGCAGGGTGTGGCCGGGATGTTCAAGGATACTTTTCATCACGATTCAAAAAACCATAGAATATATTTTGAAAGATTATCTGATGTTTCATACTTTAGTAATTAATCTCCCATAAGGAAACGTAATACTATTGTATGTAATTTAATATTTTGATGTGAAAATGAGCCGTTTGAACATAGGAATGTCAACACAAATAACGAATTACAATTATGTATACAGGGAAAGAGATGTTTACACAGTGAAAGAGTTGTTTACAGGGAAAGTACTGTTAGGGAAACAAAAATCATTTTAGGACTAAATGCAATGTCTCAGCTTCGTTTTTCTAAGAGAAGAAAAACATTTTTTAAAGAAGGAAAATCGGCTGACTTAGTTACAAGGTAAAAACGTTACGAAAATCATTTTCGCAGATCCCAGCTGTGTTGTAAAGCAGCCATTACCATACAGAGTGATGAAAACGATAATTACTAGATTATCAATTAAATATTTTCTATGTATCTTGTTTGATTACCGCGGAAAGCTAGCTTATCGTACTACAATTTACTATGGCGGAGATAGGGAACCTCGTCCTCCCTTACGACAAATTTGTTACGACATTCGATGTTGTTATTTCCTTATATATATAAACAATTTAAAAATCTAGCATCAGAAGACATTCTCTTGATTTTTTATTTCAAACTCGTTGGTAGAAAACAACACAAGCTTTTAAATTCATAACTGAAAAAATTTGTGAAAAATGTTCTAAAGAGATAACTGTAACAGTGAGTGTTCTTTAAGTTCTTTGGTATTGTTTCTATTTTGTAAATTATACTAAAGATAGCATTGGTAACACCTACATATTTATAACACCTAAATATTACCGAAATTAAATATTGAGAGGTTCAATACTATTACGAAATTCAATACTTTCAGTACTCGCTAGGCTCAATATTGATCTTATTTCAACAAACGCCATTTTGTATTGAATAAAACTCATGAAATGTGGTTTTGGCATTATTTTTATAATAATAAAGACCTTAAATATTATATGGTTATAACATAGGCTTACATGTATTATTTCCAAGACACTGCTCACGTCTCTGCAATGTAAGAGTGTGATGGTTATTACATACAACGCTAGTTAACATAGCTGTATATGGCTGTGTAATTTTTGTACGTTTGGTTATGGTTAAAACTAGCTATGAGCTTCGAGGCATTTTACATATCTTGTAATTTTTTATTGTAAAATAACACATTTTAAATATTAATCTGATACTTTGTCAATTAACAATGGTATCAGGTTACTTTCTTCAACAATGCAACAGCACTTTAATTACATATAAAAATAAATATTTAAGAAATAGTGTTTTAGAATAATTGTATACGAATTTTAATCCTCTCCCTGTTTGCATGAAAATTGAAATGTCCTAAACAAGTTTTCACACAGAAAGAATTGTCACAAATCAGGTTTAAAGTATCCTTAAAATATGTTTTATATAGGTATTACTTATTTTACACAATTAAAAAAAAATATTACGGAAGAACGTAGTTAAGAAGAAAGTAGTTAAAAACAAAAAATACTTTTAAAAATGCGAAAGTTTCTATTGGCTCATTCTGAGACCATTTTGTTTTTCACATATTATTTTTTACTAAAACCTCTAAAGTCAGTGCGGATCCAGGAGAGAGGGCATAGGGAGATGGCTCCTTCAGAGATTAAAAGAGACGTGTCTATAAAAACAACTAATCACTTACATATGAATTGTAACAATAGACAATAAAATATACTTCATGAAGTAATCTTCAAGTATAAGTAAATTTCATTCTACACTTTTCATTTCAGTCGTATATAAATGCAAAATCATCGGTTACAGTAAAAGATAATGGTAAACTCAAACCTAACTCCCCCTCCCCGAAAACCTATAATGGGTCCGTCCTTGCTAAACGTATGCCTTTTCAACTTTACATAGAACTGCATAACAATTACTAATATTAAAAATAAAATAGCATTTTCAAGAATAAAAAAAAAATAACGGCGACTCTTGATAATTTTGCTATCGTGGGAGGTTGAGGTTACGTCTTGTTACGCATCTAATAACGTCTCCAACAATACACAAATGAAACACTTAATATAAGTGTAAAGTAGTTTTATTGTTTACATAAAAAAAATACATTAGGATTGGTATTTTGTCATTGTTCTTTGAGAAATAACAAATAATGATAATTTTACCAAGGTGATTGCTCTGTTAACATTTAAAAGAGCTAATAAATAATAATCATAAATTTCGAATTACGTACTTTTGACAATTTAATTGCATAGCGAGATAAATGTTTAAATGGCGATTTCCGAAACTGTCAGTAAATATAAAATTAAAACATTTTACAAATTTTGTATAATGTAGTTAAAAGTGGTGATGTAAGTCTCTAAGGGATATTGATTTTACTAGTATATGCTAGCAAAATTTTTATGGAAATATTATAAAGAATATTAAATTATGAATGGTGCCAAAACATCTTGATATCGGTTCTTGATATGGTTTAAACAAGTTTGTTGATAACATATCTTCTCTTACAGTATAGGTGTACCTGCACTAGATCACATGCTTGCTTTAAGCCAAATTAAAAACCATCCTTATGATCATAATAACGCAAACCCACTTTTACATGGAATATATTCACTTAAATTTTATACTACTTGACATGTATTGTTATGCAGGATTACACCAACTTTTTAAATGTTAGACTCCGGCGAGTCACAGCGTCCTACAGGAATAGATAAGGGAACTGCTATTGTATTCGCAAACGCGGAATATGTTATCCTACACTCCTTGGTTGCAACATTTCGTCATACAAATTTTTTATGTCTTGTTGAACAATCCATTGAGTAGAATTAAGTAACTTATTGTGTTATAATCTGAACTATTCTGGTTGTGAACATTTTTCGGCTGCGTTGACCAAACCTAAGAATCTTTTAACAAAGACCCATAATCTTTATATTATATACTCATAAAACCTGCATATTGGTTCGGTGATTGAACTTTATCCACAAACATGTAGTGGTGTTACACAATAATAGGCTGTGATTGTAATGTGACACACGTTAACATCGTCGTTTCCGAATCAGAAAAGTATTGAGAATATTTGGTGAATGCACCAAATAAATTGAGCAACATCGTACAAATTTCAAAGGAAAATGAAGTTTTTCATATCCCTCAGCTTATTTTTACACAGCAAACTGACAAAATAATTAACTTTTGTGAACATTTTTATATAAATACAGCATGACATATATTTAAATATTTAAGCAAATAAAATGACATTGTTGTTTAGGAAAATAACAGGATTTCGTACATTTGCCATCATTATAAATTACAAAAGGTATGATATAACGTTTCAAGGATTGCTTTATATCTTCTTCTTCAAGTGGTATCTATAACTCTTCCTCCCTTCGGTCGCTTGCATGTAACATTCATAAAACATCCCATTATGCGCGCAGTTGTCATGTTGACTAGTTAAACGCTCACATGTTTCCCTTACATATACTTAATACACTGCAGTGTTGAGTAGTATAAAACAATGATGAAATAAAGTAACATTTCATTGCATGTAACATGCAATTAGGTTAAACATTTTGTCAATACAATGAGTTTTGTATTGACAAAGGATTAAAATGGTGTAGCTAAATGTAACTAGGTTAAATACTCGTATAAGTATAAGTATAAAGTGCGGATATTTATGAATGATAACTGTTTAGAGAAAATAGACCAAGGATGTTAATTGAAAAAGAAGGTTAGTTTAACATTCTAAATGAAATTTAAAAATTAACCCTTCCCACGCCGTATGCGGGTATATCAGAATAGTAATCTGACCAAAATGCCAAACACAAGTATATCTGATATTACTTATTGTTATTACTCTTAGAGAGTTTTTTTAGTAAAAAAAAAAACTTTCGAAATGGCAGGTGCACGCTCCTTGCTTATCACGGTTGATAAAGAAGTATTTATATCTGACATTCACTTCTTGGCAGAGTGAGAGGGTGTCCTTTGTGTAGCGCCGGGTAACCTGCTCCTCTGTTTTGTGTCTCCTACAGAGCCATAACCAAATATATCCGTTACCTGCCCAGATGACAAGATAAGATGATAGACCTTATTCGTGAAACCTTAGATAAGGATATGCTCTAATAACTAGTAGTTTATATATATATATATATATATATATATATATATATATATTTATTTATTGTATATACTTATCAGTTGTATTAATTTGGACCAAGAATTTGAATTTAGATCAAATTGACAGTATAGTAAATTATTTATATCAATAAATATGCTAATTTATGCTAAAATACCGTGCTTAATGGTATTTTGCATTTACCTCTTATAGCATATTTTATAATAAAAATTTGCTTTAATCTTAAAGAAAAATATATTTTATAGATGTCTTGGCGTTATAGGGAAATAAACGGATATATTAGCGGCGTGCGAAGGGTTAATAATTATTGAAGTAAATTGTTATTTTCTTGTAAATGCAGGACGTTGCTTGATCTAACTTGTGTAGTTCTATTTCTTTAGAGTTACAACACAAACGAGCCTACGCGTACAAAACCCACAGTACGTACCTACTTAACTTTATCTTCTGACACAAGAATGGATTAGAATGTCATTTATCAGCTGTTGTCCTATTTGCGGTCCTGTCGACATTACCCGTGTGTAGGCTACTTATAATCAAAGGCCATTACATGACATAATGGGCATTGTTTATACTGGAAACACAGACAATTGAAATAATTTATTACACCTCTTGTCTGTCTGTGGAAAGATGTTATTGTTTTTACAGAAGGGAAATCACCCACTTCTTAGTTTTCCACTTCACCACGTATGTGAAAGCACTGTGATAAAAAAGAATTTGGTATTTTAGTAAACATTTTCGTTGCGACTATATTAACAATTTTTGGACAATGTCTTTCCGTCCGTCTATGCGCTTGAAATGTTCACTGTTTATTTCTCAAAATGTGAAACCGTATTTAAAAATCAATATGTTTTTAAACTTTTTATCTAAAACTTCATATTTTTTCGGTTAATAAGCCAAAACTATATAAACTCGGTTTAATACAATTTCCCTCATGTCAGCAGAGCCCAAAATCATACATATATAATATAATGTTCCTCATGTTAGTAGAGCCCAAAATCATCCCGTTTCCAAAGAGTATACATATATAACATAATTTCCCTCTTGTTAATAGAGCCCAAAATCATCCAGTTTCCAAAGGTATACATATATAATATAATTTTCCTCATGTTAGTAGAGCCCAAAATCATCCCGTTTCCAAAGAGTATACATATATAACATAATTTCCCTCATGTTAATAGAGCCCAAAATCATCCCGTTTCCAAAGAGTATACATGTATAACATAATTTCCCTCATGTTAGTAGAGCCCAAAATCATCCCGTTTCCAAAGAGTATACTTATATAACATAATTTCCCTCATGTTAGTAGAGCCCAAAATCATCCCGTTTCCAAAGAGTATACATATATAACATAATTTCCCTCTTGTTAATAGAGCCCAAAATCATCCCGTTTCCAAAGGTATACATATATAATATAATTTTCCTCATGTTAGTAGAGCCCAAAATCATCCCGTTTCCAAAGAGTATACATGTATAACATAATTTCCCTCATGTTAGTAGAGCCCAAAATCATCCCGTTTCCAAAGAGTATACTTATATAACATAATTTCCCTCATGTTAGTAGAGCCCAAAATCATCCCGTTTCCAAAGAGTATACATATATAACATAATTTCCCTCTTGTTAATAGAGCCCAAAATCATCCCGTTTCCAAAGGTATACATATATAATATAATTTTCCTCATGTTAGTAGAGCCCAAAATCATCCCGTTTCCAAAGAGTATACATATATAACATAATTTCCCTCATGTTAATAGAGCCCAAAATCATCCCGTTTCCAAAGAGTATACATGTATAACATAATTTCCCTCATGCTAGTAAAGCCCAAAATCATCCCGTTTCCAAAGAGTATACATATATAACATAATTTCCCTCATGTTAATAGAGCCCAAAATCATCCCGTTTCCAAAGGTATATACATATATAACATAATTTCCCTCATGTTAGTAGAGCCCAAAATCATCCCGTTTCCAAAGAGTATACATATATAACATAATTTCCCTCATGTTAGTAGAGCCCAAAATCATCCCGTTTCCAAAGAGTATACATATATAACATAATTTCCCTCATGTTAGTAGAGCCCAAAATCATCCCGTTTCCAAAGAGTATATACATATATAACATAATTTCCCTCATGTTAGTAGAGCCCAAAATCATCCCGTACCCAAAGGTATACATATATAATATAATTTTCCTCATGTTAGTAGAGCCCAAAATCATCCCGTTTCCAAAGAGTATACATATATAACATAATGTCCCTCATGTTAATAGAGCCCAAATTCATCCCGTTTCCAAAGAGTATACATATATAATATAATTTTCCTCATGTTATTAGAGCCCAAAATCATCCCAATTCTAAAAAGTATACATATATAGCATATGCTATATAACGCGGTTTGTGAAAACGATAACTGTCTTACAAACAGCAGAATCTAAATTTGGAATAATCTTAAAAATAAATCTTAAAAATATATCGGCTAAGTTGATTGACCATCTTGGTAAGTCATTTAGTTTCAATATGACTACCGTTAATCTTTGAAAGATTACAACTGCGTTGTTTATGTAACTAGGGGAAAGTAAAAAAGCGGTTTGGAATACATAATAACATTTTCTATACTTTTTGTTATAAACCTTATATTTGTATCTCAGGAAGTTCAAGGGATATCGAGTACATGTACATGTACCTGTACACCCCATAAGAATCTTTCGGTCACGAAGAACTGGTGAGAGAAATGTTGGAACAGGTTCAAAATTGGTACAAACATTGTTCTTATAAGTATAATAGCTGAGAGTACTTGTCAGCTTTGTACACACTAGGCTACTTGTATGAAAATGTAGGGTTATGTCACACATGCAGAGATCTATATAAGACATGGGGCTGAATCTGAGGCGTAGTTCCCTTATGCGATTACTTATATGTTAAGTGAGGTTACGTTGTATATGTAGAGATTGATACAATATGAGAGCTGTAAATCGTGGCGTAGTTCCCTTATGCGGTTACTTATATGTTAAGTGAGGTTACGTTGTACATGTAGAGATTGATACAATATGAGAGCTGAAACTCGTGGCGTAGTTCCCTTATGCGGTTACTTATATGTTAAGTGAGGTTACGTTGTACATGTAGAGATTGATACAATATGAGAGCTGAAACTCGTGGCGTAGTTCCCTTATGCGGTTACTTATATGTTAAGTGAGGTTACGTTGTACATGTAGAGATTGATACAATATGAGAGCTGAAACTCGTGGCGTAGTTCCCTTGTGCGATTACTTATATGTTAAGTGAGGTTACGTTGTATATGTAGAGATTGATACAATATGAGAGCTGAAACTCGTGGCGTAGTTCCCTTATGCGGTTACTTATATGTTAAGTGAGGTTACGTTGTACATGTAGAGATTGATACAATATGAGAGCTGAAACTCGTGGCGTAGTTCCCTTATGCGGTTACTTATATGTTAAGTGAGGTTACGTTGTACATGTAGAGATTGATACAATATGAGAGCTGAAACTCGTGGCGTAGTTCCCTTGTGCGATTACTTATATGTTAAGTGAGGTTACGTTGTATATGTAGAGATTGATACAATATGAGAGCTGAAACTCGTGGCGTAGTTCCCTTGTGCGATTACTTATATGTTAAGTGAGGTTACGTTGTATATGTAGAGATTGATACAATATGAGAGCTGAAACTCGTGGCGTAGTTCCCTTGTGCGATTACTTATATGTTAAGTGAGGTTACGTTGTATATGTAGAGATTGATACAATATGAGAGCTGAAACTCGTGGCGTAGTTCCCTTGTGCGATTACTTATATGTTAAGTGAGGTTACGTTGTACATGTAGAGATTGATACAATATGAGAGCTGAAACTCGTGGCGTAGTTCCCTTGTGCGATTACTTATATGTTAAGTGAGGTTACGTTGTACATGTAGAGATTGATACAATATGAGAGCTGAAACTCGTGGCGTAGTTCCCTTGTGCGATTACTTATATGTTAAGTGAGGTTACGTTGTATATGTAGAGATTGATACAATATGAGAGCTGAAACTCGTGGCGTAGTTCCCTTGTGCGATTACTTATATGTTAAGTGAGGTTACGTTGTATATGTAGAGATTGATACAATATGAGAGCTGAAACTCGTGGCGTAGTTCCCTTGTGCGATTACTTATATGTTAAGTGAGGTTACGTTGTATATGTAGAGATTGATACAATATGAGAGCTGCAACTCGTGGCGTAGTTCCCTAGTTTGGCTACTTATATATAAAGTGAGGTTATGTTGTACATATAGAGTACAAGATAATCCAGTTGCAACATAATAAAGTACACTATTGTCTAGTTACATGTAGACGAGAAGGGGAACTGGCATTCGGAGCGTAGTGCCTTAATTTGTTAGGCTTTTGGGAGGTTTAAGGCAGTGAGATTGATTACGCCATTCCCACGTTGTTTGCACGTCAGCGTGCCATCCCCAGTTCACGTGGAAATCACTAGAAAAGTCTGATTTCTCCAGTGATCAGATCGGGTATCAATCAGATATCAGCCAACGTGAGAATTGGATCTGACCAATACGTACGTAATTCGGAACCATTTAAACTGTATACTATTTAGTTTACTTGTTCATTGGCATATTACTTAATATAATAAAAATACAATACATTGTATCCACTCTCAACCTACATAACTACATCTACATCTTATAGCCACCTCAATTGAGTGTTCATCGTTGTTATGAACTCAATAATTACATAAAACTTGAGATTTTGATATTGTAGAAAACAAAATATGGCGACTGTAATAATAATATTGCGGCAAACTTATTTGTTTACAATAATTGCAGTTTTCAACGTTATGTACGTAGAATCTACCATTAAACGTAAAAAATGTAATTATGACCCAACATTTCTCAAGCAGGCTAATTTACATTTATGATTAAGCGCACTTGTAGGTACATTTTACTATAGTGGCCAACTTTACTACAAATCAGTAATACTAACTTTACTTTTCTTCAATGCACAAAAATCGGTTTTTTACTATGAGTGTTAACAGTTATTGTTTTTAAAACACGTAATAAACGCCACCTTATTATCGTTATCATTATTCCTATGGTTATAACCTGACGTACTCATTAACGAATATGGTTGGCTTTCTCACGGATCACTTCTCTTTTTTCCGCATCTACTTACTACTGAATACTCGGTACATTTAAATAACAAATTAACGTCCTAGTCAGTTTCGAGACTAATAAATAAACTGAAAGAAAAACACTCATTGGTCAATTCGGAAATTGACTCACTTATTTAGTCTGTTTACTGTACGACAGTCTACAGCTGACCTAAACCTACATGTAGATCAGACGGTATGTACGCAGCTAGTAGAAGGTAGAATTTCAATTTTTTTTCAGCATTTATATGAATACCGTAAATAAAGAATGTACTTAATTACTTATACGATTCTCATAAAAAAATTCAATAAATGCACTCCGTATGAATAATATAAATATTATTTGTCACATAGAACTTTTGTTTGTTGTTTATTTTTTTATAATTTTTAATTATGCAACTATACTAATATCAACATTGCTGTAGTATGTGTCCAAAGTTAATTACGATTATCAACAGATTGTAAAATACGAAGTGCCTACATTTTATAATCTGAAATGAGCACACCAGAAGTGGATGGTTAATGTATAGATCCAGTTGAAGGCGCTGGACACCATGTATCTGTCCATCATTGTATTGACAGTAGGCGTGCACCGATTGTATTGAATAATTCGACTTATACTTGTCAACACGATCGAACACAATAAAGAGAATTACAATGGTAACTTTCAGGTTTCAGTAACGTTTTATGATAGAAGTAAAAATAAAATCAGTATTTTAAAGTTTAAATATTGTTTCATTTTACAAGAATATGTTAAAGAAATTCGCATATATTCTGGATTTTAAATTCCTAATTTTATAAAACGAATCTGGTTTTTAGATTTCATACATCAAATTATTATGATAATAAATTATAATATGAGTACACAAAGAAATAAAGTAAAGTAAAGTAATGTCTTATTTTAACAGGCGAAGTAAGGGCTGACAAGTCCTCTAACATTTAAAGTGCCACTAGGGAAAAAGTACCGGGTGAAATATGAAGGCACTAAGGAATTTCAATTTACTTTAAATCAATTTTCAGTTTGTTTGGTAGTTATTTGGTATTTGGTCAACATCGCCAGAAAAATTTCCAAAATCAGAATAAGGGGAGACTGTACACTTAAAAGTAAAAAACGCTGTCAATTAAAAAGTGCTTCAGCAATATACAGGATTTGAATCTGAGCTGTCGCTAAAATATATCAAAAGACTCGAATTGTGCGACTGACTGGCTGGCTACCAGTGTATTTGGCTCTTCAGGTATGGTTTTAAAAGACCGAAGCAAGTATCTATATACAAACATCTATGAAAGAGATTATAATCATTATATGAATAAGTTTTAAATAACTTAAAAGAAAGATCTTAAAAATGTTTCACGTTAAAATATTCTGCGTTTTCCATGTTTAGTAAATACTATATAATATGTTGATTGTTGTATTTAAATTGCAATATACAGTATTTTATCGTGTGTACAGCATCTCTTATCCAAGCTATAGTTACGGATTCTATAAAAAAAGGTAAAGAAATCTAGGTACAATTTATACTTGATTATGAAATGTGTTTAAAAAGAACCTTTATCTAAGAAGAAGGACCTTTAAAAAAACTTATTAAAAGGCCAACTATTAGTATTAAGTCAAATTATTATCTTAAAAAGAAAACAACTATACATTTTAATTATTTTATATTGCTATACAATATCATTAATTATTTCACTATGAATAGTAACATGTGATAAATTTGAACACTGTTATCTCGGGAAAATTTAATTGTAGAATTGGTCGGTAATGAATCTTATGTAAGTTTTTACGTTCATTGATTAAAAACAATTATATGAATATTGTTAAAATTTATCGCACGCTTCAATATATGGCAAGTATGGACAAGTGTATTTAATAAATATTTTTATGTTCAACCATGAAATGTTTTATTACTTAGAAAAAGAACTTGTATGTATGTTTTATAATGTATTTAAGAAGTTTTCAAGATTTTCACTTGATAGAAAACCACAAAGTTTAATAATACATATATACACTGAATCCTTAAACGTGTATTTCTATCTGTAAAAATATAAATTGCAGTCTTTTAGGAACATGCATGAGAAATATATGTGGGAAATTAAATTAATTTTATGGAAAACACAGAAAAAAACAAATTTCTAAATTATATAAATTATGAATTTCATCTACGTAAGACTCATTGTAAATGTCCAACCTAACAATGTTTCGGCATAAATACTTTTATCATTGTAAATGTAATAAATCACCTTGATAGTTCGTAGAAACTCTTTCTTAAGAGGTAACACAATGTTTACACGCATATTGTATACATTTTAATAGTTCTAAACAATGTAGATATATGCATGATATGATTATTAGAAAATAACTCAGAATTAAAGTTTGGTATTGCCCTGAAGAGCGATTTTAAAAGTTTGTGATCGCAGGAAAGTTAGATCAAAAATACTTATAAAATTACTACAATAACTTATACTAGTTTAGTGTTTTATTCTTGATATAACATTGTTCCCATTTTCATCTTGTGTACAATTACCAATTTATGGACACAATAACATCTTTCTATATTTTTTTTAATTCAATCGAAATGTGACGAAAACATGAAATAGTAATGCAACAGTTTGAAAATAATAATAGTATGTAATCGTAAATCATTATTAAACCTTCTTTATTACGAAATAAAGATTATGTTATGTTATAGATTACCACAAACAGACCTGTAGAATGACGTGACACGATGTGATATGATGGTAGTGTTTTCAGTCTTCAGAGATGGACCTTGTTTTGACATATTTTACTAACTTGCCTCTCAACTTTCTAACCTCTTTAATATTGTATATAAAACGTTAAGGTGAAAGAGGCCTGATTTATCCTATTATTATTAAGGTATAAATTATTCAAGTATTAAGAACTACTAAATAATAAACTTTTTATAAAGAGAATCCAAAGACAATAACCTTACTTACTTAGGTTACTAACTTACTAGAAAATTATAAGCTCCTCTATTTAACTAGGTTCTTAGATTTGACATGGAAATGTCTGTATAACCAGCGAGTTCTATGTTTCTATAATCCCTTCAATAATATAACGCAACGTGTTTAGCAGCACAGACATGCAGCGGCAGCGCCTTATTGTTAGGAGTCTGGGAGGAATGTTAGATTTATTTATGAATATACAGTATCACACAAAATGTACACAATATATGTTGTACAAAATATAATACATATAATAACTTCAGCTAAGTAAAGACTTTTCCTATTTCAAAACTTTAGTTGTAGGTTATTAAATTATAATGAATAAATAGGTAATTCAATTTGGGTATAATTAAAAATCGTACAATTATCTAATTTACATTTTAGTAGAATACACAAAATAAAATTAATGATTTTCTTATGATGATTCGAACAATTGAATTAGAATAAAATTTGCAAAATGTTTCAAATAAAACTAGTTTTGATTTCTAAAACTCCCTTCTTTAAGTAGGCTATAAGTAGTAAGTAAGTTAAAATAAAAGTATCAAATAGTTCATTTTAAATATTTTGTAAATACCTTTATTGCTCTAAATAAAGCTTGTTAAATGGTATTTATAAAATTTCAAACCTTCCACAGTGGTTGAAATACCAAGTTTTTATCAAGTCTTTCTTAAATTCCCAATACTAGTTTTAACAGCTAAAATACAGTGTCACTAATATTACAAAACTAATATATCTCAAATTAGTATTTCTTTAATTTAATCACCATATGCAATCGGCAGGAACCAAATTTAACGAGTAAAAGCACTATTCAATATTAACTTTTTTATTACATAATAATCAAATTGCCAGATCTTTATAAATTATCCACTCGTTTAGTCATCATATCGTAATCCTGAAAATATAATATCAAATTATCATATTTAATAACCGTATTTAATAATCATTACAATCAAATTATTGTTCACATCGATAAGATTAGTATCTTAATAATAATCTTAGTAAAATCGATAATATCTTAGTAAAAATATATTATACAAGCTACAACTTCCGAATTAAACATGTAATTAATAAAATATTTTAATGTTTTAAAAAGTTTTGATGATTTTGGAATTTGTAAATGGGTGTAAAATCTGATGTATCAGTAAAAGGCATTTTGTATAAGATGACTTTAAAAGGACGAGTACGTATTTTTATTGGTAGTAGCAGAACATTAGGCCAACAATTAAGATATACAAGCCACACCATAGTGGCTTCAAAATAATTATACAGAACTTCAGATATATGTTCCTGAAAAATAAAACGTATTATATAATAACATGTATAATCCAATTGGAAAGTACATAATACGTGTACAATACTGAAAATAGTAAACATGAGAGAAAATTTGTAATTTTAAAAGTTTTATGTTTAATCTAAGCAATGCTTTGACAGCGATATTGTTGAGATCACATTGTTATTCTATCTTGGGTCTATTATATTGGATTTAATGCAAATGCGAATGTGGCACTACGCTTATGAACTAGCTAATATAACGAAATCTTAAAATGTTTTACTTACTTATATTTGTAAGACATTCTGAGTCTAGAAAAGTTGCCTACTGCTTATATTACTGATTACAGTTTGTTTTCTTCATAAAATTTGTTGAGCTGTTATCTCACCTATGTATTGACTGTTTTACTACATAAACAATTCGAAGAACAATATATAATTATTCAGCTTGTTTGTTATATATTTTAAAACTTCCTAGATACTAAATACAGCTTAATTCTGAATTAAGAAACTTAAAAGCTTACTTAAGAAAGGAACTTAAGAAACTGAATTAAGCTTAATTCAGAAATGAAATTTGTAAAATAATAATTTAAATATTACCATTCTAAAACCAAGAGGTAATACTTTAATTTCTAATATAATAATTTGTAAGCAAATAATTTTTATAAACACTATTTATTATTGTGCCTATGTAAAATATATAAAAATATCATCATGCAATGTATTGTTATGGGTTTAATTCCTCTCCTTCCCTGAAAGAGGCTTATATAGTCAGTGTATTTTATATTCATAAATAAACATCAATTGGAAATTGCGTTGTTGAGTGCTAATCTTAAGAACAGACTAATACACAAGAAAAGACCAATTCGGCTTATTTCTTTTGTAAAATATTAATTAAAACCCAAGAAAAGGTTATGTAAAGAGAAATATCTCGAAAAAATAAGGGAATATTTTTTAATTTGTAAAAACACCGTACGTAAATTGTTAGTACGTTTCATAATCAAATTTAACTGGCATTATAAAGCTGTTGACACTTTATGTTAAAGTTCCTCAAAGAGGCAGAAACATTCGTTTACAACTCATAAATAGAAATTAATCTCAATATGTGTTGTTAAGCGCTAATATCAAGAACGCCTGAAACAGTTTGCCTAATTCCTTTTGTAAAGTATTAGTTGGAACCTGAGGAAGACTTATATAAAGAAAGATATGAAAAGTTACCTGGAATATTTTTTCATAAAACAATTGTAATATTTACATTTCATAATCCATACGTAACTAACACTAAACATATGATACACATTCAGTTGAAGTTCGTCAAAGAGGCAGAAACGTTTTTTTTACAACTCATGAATAAAAATTAATCCCAAATTTCTTGTTAAGCTCTAATGTTAAGAAGGGCTAGAACAATTCGGAAATTCCTTTTGTAAAATATTCATTGAAATTCAAGAAAGGTTTGTATGAAGAGGAAGATCTGAAGCGTTTGGTCGAATATTTTTAATTTAAAAAATGATAATATTTCCTTTTTTAATCGAAATTTAACTGACACTAAATACGATGTGACAGCGTCAGTTTAAGTTTGCCATAGAGGCATAAACATTCTTTTTTAATTTTAATGCGGGAACCGAGTGCGTTATCAGTAGTGATCCAGATATCAAAGGCAAAGTTAATATTTTAACATTTATTTCAGATGCGCCAGTGACGATTTAAAAACATCTAATGCCTCGTAAACACAATTTAAACACTGCTATAAAATAAACCTTAATGAACAAAGATTTGAACGTTTTCATTTAAGGTAATCGAAACTGGTGGGATTCCTTGACATTGAGATATGAAATTTTATTAGAGGATGAGAAAAAAACAGAAAAATGAACACTAACATGCCTCAACGATACATTGTATCCCACCCAGACTAAATTCCAAAAACCAACAAGACTTCTATAACGCAAAACCTTATAAACGATTATTTTGAAGTACTCCATGAACCTATCAGGATTCCTCTATACCGGCAGTAGGTAGAAATTCCCCCTAGACCGTAACAGGCTTCTTTGTATGCATATCATCGTAACAACTAGACAAACAAACTCGACTATGACACTGGAAACACCCTAGACCGGAAGTAAATTACAAGAGCAAGAAGTAGACGCTTTATGACCGAAGTAGATTTCAGAGAGCTACATACGTATACAGTTTTTTATTATTGAGGCAAAAAGGCAAACTCAACTGTGACACTGTAATTGAAATTAAATGGCCGGAAGAAGACACCTTTTGACCGACATAGGCTGGTCGGCCTGTATGTATATTATGTTTTCTTCGTCGAGACTACAAAACAAACTTAATTAAAAAGCAATTCCCTATTGCTTAAAACGGAAGTATATGAAAAGGACTAGAAGTAAATCGAAGTAGGTTTCCGAGACCTATGTATTTGTATTTTCTTGATTTGGACAACAAGCAAAACCTAGCTGTGTATATGCAACCCGCAAATATTTTATAACCAGAAATGATCCTGCATATGCAAAACATGATAAGAGTCCGGTTCAAATCTGAACCTCTTGAGCATGAACACTGCAAAAATGTGTACCTAATATATATTAATTTAAGTTTGAAAAATTTCACAGGACTCCATCACATTACATTATAAGTGATTTTACTAAGTAGTATAAGAACTTTTATTTTGAAATTTGTGTGCGAACCGTGGGCAACAGCAAGTTTATAATAAGATCTTAGGAGATGGATTATAGATCCGTTCTACTGTTACTTATAAAAGTTTGTGAAACTAACAGTATTACATAACGACTAGTAGAACACTGAAGCTCTAAGTGACACATACGTTATCATGGGATGAAAACTAAATATAATTAAATTTGAACAAAGTTGTTACTTTCATATTTTAAGTTTTTTTTTAAATAATTATCCTTATTAGATGGTGAACCAGTCTACTGAAAATGTATGTATAAGATCCACCTCCATTCCTTAGCTTTATTTTGGCTCTAGTATTTAAGATTGTTTAGTCGTTAATATGGTTTCTGCAATATTAAAACAGTTGTATATAAAAATCGTAAACAGATAATTCAGAAATTAATTTAGGCACATACACACAGTATTCAATTCCCTAGATTGCTCTTCGCTCATCTTGAAGTACAGCGTTGTAAAATATTTGCTAATATTGTCCATTAGGCCTCGAAAAATTAACGTTTTAAGAAAGAATTCAATATTTATTATTGTAAGAAATATATTACTGTAAAGAGCAAACTGGACACTGTTCCTAAACACTCTCATACGAACTAGCGGTCTGAACATTTCAACTAAACAAAACTCTAAAATCAATAATATAGACATTATTTGTATACGCTTTTGCTCGCACCAGAATACGAGTAAAAACTCGTACATTTACCGCGGATTTGTAATAAAACCACTGTACTTATGAAAAAATTTACTTCGAACCTGTGACTAAAATTCAAACTATTCATCAATGCTTTTTAATGAAGATTTCTCCAACTTCCTCCAAGGACAGTGGGGCAGAGAGTCCAGGTAATTTTTACCATATTTGATATTTTTCATACTGTTCTTAGCACTCTAGCATTAAAATGAATATGGAAAAGCTGTATTATTTTCATCACAGCTCGAAATTTTCACTCGCCAATGGTATTACATATATAGATGAATCATTATTACACATTCTATTAACTTTTGTAACTTTTTTTATTTGTTTGAAATATTTACAATTATAAAATTAGTTTCGTTGTCAACAGAAACGGTTCTTAATAGTATTTAACTGTCATACTTAATTAAATGAGTTCGTTTATGGTTGGTGTGAAATAATAAAGGAAGTAAGATCAATAAGAGTAAACATTGTTTAATACTTTGTTATTTTCAGTGAATACTTAGCTTATCACAAATCAGACTAAAGAGGATCGGCGTCGTCCTTGAGGTGTAGTAGGTTATAGTATAACTAAAATATTATAACCTACTATTATTTTAATAGGTTATAATAGTAGGTTATTATCCTGTACTAGAATTTGGAAGAACATAAAATCACTAGACTGATGCAAAATGTCCTTTTCGAGTATAAATTTTAAGACTTTTATTTTTTTCACACAATCTCAGATCATCAAGATGAATATGAATTACCGAGACTATCATTTCTCAAAAGATAGTAAGGCTTTCAATACTATGTCTTGTTCTGTATATTAACTGTGTTTTTTAAGTTATCGATTTTATTAATTAGTGAAAAATTGTTCCTTAGAGTTATTTATAAACATATAGAAATTAATGTTATTGTTTTTAGGTTTATAGAGATCATTGTTTGTAGAAATAATGCACAGAAAAGATAAGATGTTGACGTAGCATTAAGAAATAATTGAGGAGAGAATTAATTAGATTGATAGTAGTTAAAATAAAGATATTATTCTGTTCATCCAACTCTATGGAGGAAGATTTCGTACTCAGCCGTAATTCCATGCTCCTAATGCCAAGATGTCTTAAACGTAGATTTTGAAATGGGAGATAAAAATTTGATAATTTTTTCATGATCTCTCATTTTTTGTATTATTTCTCAATTATATAATGTTTATACAGACGGAAATGAAAGAAAACAAATATAAATTCTTGTTTGTTTGTTCACTTCCCTAATTCCCTTTTAGCTGACAAAATTCATAATTGCACTTAGTCCTAAAAGCACCTTTGCGCATGCTTCCGGAGTGGTAGGATTTTAGGATGGATAAGTTTGGTTGTAAGGTCCGCTTCCTGTCGAGATCCCATAGGCAGGGATCGCAGGATATATATCTCAGTCATGTCACATTGGAAGAAGAGAGGGATAGCTATGTTCCTGCCTCCTTCAGTCAGAGCAGTTATTGGAAGGTACTTCCTTATGCAACAGCATTTAACACTGAGGGAGCTCCACCTACTCCAACAGTTATCCTCTGCATTGATCCTCCCATTTACCCTAATATCTTGGCATTTTGGTTAGTGATGTGCCGCTCCTGTAAATCCATGGGGTTTACCTGATGAATCACAATTTTGGTGTACCCAGTGTAGGTTGAACTGGAAGGTACAATTACAGCCTTACAACTCCTGAAAAGAAAATGATTTTTGCTTCTGTTGCTTGTCTTCCAGGCATGTTTACTAAAGATATAATAGTTCTATTGATTATAAAAGAAATTAACCTAGCTTAAAATGGAGTTGACACTAAGCCTATCTGTCTTAAGTTATGTGACAGGTTTGAATTTAATATCAAAGGCTTCGATACACAGGAACCGGTCTCAAACTGGATATTTAAATAACAACTGCAATTTCATATTTTTAGCATATTGAGAGGAGTGAGTTTAACATTGTCCTGATTTATGACTGATTACTGGTAGAGAAGTCACAAAATTTAGACTATTTCTAATTTTGCAAACAATATTCCTCAAACTTTGTTGTATATTACTATTTCTTTCAGAGATACTTGAGTTATTTCTCACCATCATACATGCATGCATTCCTTAATCAATACACTTGTACCTGCACTAATTTATATACTAGAATAACAATCAGATTTGCATGGACTATTCGTTGGCCTCTCAGAAAATGTCTTGAAAACGATATGCTAGCCCAGTAAATGAGCCCAATAACGATTTTTTAATAAAATTATTAACGTCTGCTGTTACTATAGTTTTTGTTAGTATCGTTAATTGTTACTATAATTAGTTGTAAATTTCAATATCTAAGCAAGAGTTAACGTTTGTAATCAATGATCTTTTCTA
The DNA here is from genome assembly GCF_021130785.1 of Homalodisca vitripennis. Lineage (NCBI taxonomy): Eukaryota > Metazoa > Arthropoda > Insecta > Hemiptera > Cicadellidae > Homalodisca > Homalodisca vitripennis. The sequence goes on along the minus strand of NC_060211.1, from coordinate 126,517,502 downwards.
CAAAATAGATGAAAGGGCTGCAGTTGTAATGAATGATCATTACTTTTTCATAAAAAAAGACTTTTAAACGGTATACGTATTTCGCTTAGTAAAGATTAGACAACATTTGCAGCAGCAGTATGTGTCCATCTTTTTGATGTAATAAATACTATCGTTTCTAATTTTTTTTGTTAAAAAGTATGCGTAAAATCTATCTTCCTTCCGTCTTTCAATTGCCTTCTTTTTATTTAATTGTTATGGTATATAAACGATTTTTAGGACAACAACTACGACTTTTCAACTGTTTCGTTCATGTGTTTTGTGTCAAACCATCCTTTACCCTAATTAAAAAAGTTCAAACATAAATTAATTTGTAATAACTCAATTTTCGGTAAGAACATAATTTCTTGACAAAATTCTACTATGTTAACATAAAGCATCAGATTTTGGCTTTAACTACGTCCTCTATAAAAATACACACGAAACTAAATGTGTTATTTGTAACTACTTTTTTACGAAATTTAACGAATATTATTTTTAGGCAGTACAAGAAAATGTCCACTTTTTTCTCATGAAACAATTGATTTATGTTTTAACTCTTCTGCCGAAAAAATTGAATTAAAATGTTTATAATTTAATCTATTTGTTAAAATAACGTGTTTGGAGTAGTAATAATAATTTCAAAACAATTACAATAAAATTATTCTAGATATTTTTCAGAATAATTTTGTACTGTGGTTTGTAACAATATGCACTAAATTTTAGATAAATTAGTTGCATTAATCTATTACTTTCAATTCCTATTTTCTCCCTCACCCGCCCACTAAAAAGAGCAACTAACAAAAAATATCCTAAACCATTACGTTTGAATTTGTTTATAAATGTATTTCAAACGATAGTCATAAATAAAATAATATAATTTAAAATTTTTATACGTTCCTCTGCACATTCCAACACAACTAACCAAAACCTTCAAAAGTATGAAAACTGTCTAATGCGTAGTCTTTTCAGGAATACAATTTAAAGTTGCAGTATTTTTCTGTAATTATTTTTCTAAGCTTAAGCTTAGAAAATTGCGTTAAAAAGTGTAAATATTTAGGGCAGCCACGTATTTGGTGTACAAACTCAACTTATTAAATAATACAACATATACGTTAGTTTAATAAAATGTCAATTTAGGAGTTGATTTGTTGAGAGACTTTGATACAATTGAAACAATGTTAACAAGGCAATGAGGTTTATAAGTCTTGGCAAAAGACTGTAAAGGGTACTTCACGAGAGCTTCCCGGCTCTATAAAACACTGCTGCTCCCAACACAAAGCAAGCAAACGTTGTAACAGGGGGTCAGCGATCTTTTCCGTTTCCAATTTTTTCCAAAATTACAAGATTCTTTCTCAGAGGAATGCCTGTTAAAGTCCTGTTAAGTGACTTTGTAACATTACTTTCTAGCTATGACTTGGCAACGTCTAGACCTAAACAGTTAGTTAGGATTACTAGCCTGATACCCATTAAAATGAAAGGACCGTCAATTTAACTTAAGTAATGCTAAACTAAGTCCTAATATTGTAACTTAATTAATGTTAATGTTAGAGTCGATCATTTAGGTATTCCACTGATTGGGCAGACCACTTTCAATACCCATAAGCACGGAACTCGGATAAAGACAAACCGGGCGGTAATGCCTACTGATATTCGTGGTAAATTGAGGAAATACACTTGTCTACAAACTCCCATGGTGGTCCTGATGTCAAAAACTGTAGGCGTTCCGTTTCTGGTACACACTTTTATATGGTATGAATTTTTGTGCAAATTTGGAGAATCGTATTTAAATATTTTAAATGATTTCAGTATTTACTAATTCTAAGTATCAGGCGGCAGAACTATACATTTGGAAAGCTCGACAAGTATATTTAAATAACCATAATGAGTGTGAAATGGATTGAAAATAAATCATGTTATTGAAATTTTATTATATATTTTTTTTCTTGAGATTTTAATGAGCGGGTGTAAATTAAATCCATAGCTCATGGATCGGAACTGTGAAATGGTCGCTAACGCAATATTGTGACAATAGGAAAGCAGTGTGCCGAAGTAAAGTGCAGTTCACTCCTACTCATCCAAATTAAAATATTTTTGTTTTATTCAAAGAATTAGAAAGAAATTGTTAATTTCATTTTCCAAAGAGCTTAATACACACTTTCTTTTAATTTAATAACTGTAAAAATAATCTAACTAATCCAAAATTAGGGAGTTTCCAAACTAACCCAAAAGTAACAGATTTGTGAATTTTAAAGAAACTTGCTTTAAAAGGCGAAATGTGGAGTTGCTACAAACTATTGCTATAGTAATATTTTGTGAAAATTCGCCAATAGGATATTATGTCGTGGTAGACACAATACATGGAAACTTTCCACTAAAAAATCATGTTTCCAAAACGACGCATAGGCACAAATATGTGACGTTAGAAGAAACCATACGAAAGTCCATGGGCAGCTTTTATTGATGTATTTGTTTATCGCCGTAACCAGTGATCCATAACAACTAGTCAAGAAAACATTTTGCTAGTCTGGCTACTCACTTAACAAAACCCAAGCCCTCTTTCCTTCTAGTTTTGTACAACAACAAAGCTTTTTGAATCAGCTTAGAGTATAAGTTATTTCATCAAGTTTGGCATTATGTACTGAGTCGTATTTTCCCACGATTCTACTGCCATTTATCTTACACAGGAGAACGAAATACTAATTTTGCAAATAAAATAAAATCATTTTCGTTTTGCCAAGTTTGAGAAGTTTCATTATACTCATTGCTGTACTGTAAGACTTATCTCGATACATTCTTGTTTTACGATTAAACGGTGATATAGAATGACCTAATATTAAGTTGTTTAACACAAATATATTACACATAAATGTTCTGCCATTGGTTATACATTGTAGTCGAGTTAATACAGTCTGGGTTAATTTCATCGCCTGTTCAATAATAAAAAAAAACCAAGTAGTCAATTTAAAAATGGATAGTCTTATTGCTTTCTCTAGAGAACAAACTGTGGTATTCCACAAGTGACGTAAACTAGTCTTGTTCTGCTTTGGAGATACACAAGCATATGAACGAGTTTGTACAGTTTGAAATACAAATGTAGATGTTTGATCTGACACCTGGGACTTGAGTTATGATCTAGAGCGTGTCCTCGCGCCGGTGTCTGTATCACTGTTCTGTCATTGTATCACCAGTACGAGTATATTGTTACAGTCCCTTCTCACCCACATACCGCCATTCTCGTCTGTATGACTGCTACGTTTGACATATTAACAATTTGAGGCATGGAGCGGTCTGATCACTATCATGCACTATCCCTCCTACAGGAAATATTCTAGAAGTAAAAACCCAGACGCCCCACTGAGGGTAGTACTAGGACCGGTCAAAAGAACTTGCTAGTGATGCACTATACCCCTCCAATGGACGTTCCTAGACCTAACCTTCGGATAGCACTGCGACACCCGAGTGATTCACCCAGTGAGTCGTTTGAGTTTGATCTTTTCTGTGGTATATTTTTATATTTTAAGTTTTAGTATAATATACTAAAACTTAAAATATAAAAATATACCACAGTATCCATTTTTCCTTATAGTCTTCGTCGACCTCGAGATATTGGTGGTAATCCAATTTGGCGTAGGTATTGCTTAGAAAAAATTAAAATTTTGGGGTGACGAGTACAAATTTTAAGGATTCTCCAATTTTACAGAAGTGCCTTACTTTTTAGTGAACTTTTAGTACTGGACATTTTTTAAGAAAGGCAAATGCTACATGTCAAATTTACATGCATCGCTTACAGTGATTAACAGTTCTGTAGGTTTGTACATAAAAATCAAGAGATGAAGTTTTAGATAGTGTATTGGTTAAGTTTGTATCATATTATTTTCAATGCCTCCTTAATCGTATTATAACACTTTCATGCGTATTGACTGGATTAAATCGAAACTCTGAGGATATAAGCATTTTGAAGAACAGTGAATATAATCATCTTTGTGGGAACAACGTGATTCTATCTAACCTTTATCTATGACACAAAAAGAGGTTTTTGTGGCAACTAAGGTCTACTCTTACTTATCTACCTTTCCTTATAACATTCTTATACAAATTAGTCATGAAGCCTCTCTTGCTACTTTTGGAACATGCTACAGATAGCAAAATGAAACTTAGGAATGTATTTAGGTTAGTGGAGTAATGTACTTTCTTAATACTGAAAATTGTCACGCATTGCACCTTCTCAACTAAAATTTGTATCAAGTTGTTTGTGACACATTTTTACGAATACGGGGTGACAACAAGGATTGTTGGCAATTATATCTTTATGTTTATGTTTAAATAATATTCTTGTTATATCATGTACAAAACTTCGTAAAAACAATTAAAACCCGAGCTTGTAAATTATTCCTGTGAAATGAGCAGTTGGGCAACAGCTTACTTAAAAATAAGCTGTGTACTCCTAAGTGGAAGCCAAAAATTTAGATCCATTAAGTCTTCTTATAATGTGTTCAATTTAGAAAAGAATTATCAAAATCTTTCCATATTTCTAATGTAACATTGACATTGCTCTACAGTAAAGTTTGTGTGTACTTCAGCTCAGACGTTTACAAATTTAAGTTGACATGATTTATGAGTAACGTTTTAACCCTGGGAATACAATCTTTACAAAAACATGGTGATTAATGCGCAAAAGCAGAAGATTACCGAGTAAGTTTAAACTTTTTTCTAAAACTTACCAATCAATTAGACTTAGTGGCCTTTGTTTGGTTCAAAATAAAGTAAAATCTAAATTATAATCTAAAATAGCTCGAAAAATTTACAGATTCTTATGCTAAGTTTTGATTCATACCCCTTCTCAAAAAGTAGTCAAGGAGGTTACAACTTGATTTTTTTAGTTTGGGGGCAACACTTCCAAAAACGTTTAATACGTAAAAAAGGTAATACTATCCTAAAAACCACAACGATAATTTTTTTAAATCTACTACTGTTTAAAAATGAGTATGGCGGTAACCTTTTAATCATCCTATATAACTGAAGCTAACTAGTTTATTCCAACTCACTTGACTGACAATGATCTACCTTACATAACGCAATCGATTCCTGCGTAGCTGTGTGCAACTCACTAAGTTTTTGACTTTTTCTTCAAAACCAAACAACCCTAAACTGGTGTATCAAAATTTATAGCCTCTTAAATTTAGAGATGTATTCTGCACCCTCATATCTCTTGGCACTACATTCGTTCCATAATACCAAGCCCTCGGGAAATAATTTCTAGGTGTGCCGCTGCCTTTATCATAATGTTTCCATTGAACCTTGAAAATGGTATTTTCGTTCAAAAGAGGATAATCCTTCCCCTTTATATCTTCAGTAAACTCCTCCAAATATTTAATTTTTCACCAAGATTAGATTTTAAAAAATTGAAAAATCAATATTGTATGAAATTGAAATAGACGGTAATAAATTAACACATATGTAAATATTACATAAGCCAATGCATTAAAATAACATAAATATTTGTTTATAAAATAACTTGGAGACGTTGTTTTCAATTTGTTTTGTTACAATTAAATTATGGTTGCACAAACTGACTATAATGCCTAAAAGTGTGTATTGTGGATGTTAGTCAATTTTGTAAACCGGTACAGTTTTATTAATTTATTATTTGTTTCTACTAATTCTTCTAACCCTATTATATGACTGCAATATATCTGTATATTTATGTTTTGCTCAGGAGTGGTTCACTGTAATATTTTTGAAGTATTCTAATTATATATTTTCTCGTAGTAATCAATTAGAGATAATTTTATTCGTTTTCAATTAATTGTAGATTACAATTATAAGCGATCTATAAACACATTTTTACAGACTTCCGACATTAGTTTACTTGCTAAAGTTATTAATTTTGGTCAAAGTTTCATTCTGTATTATATCTATACTATATGTCTAGTGGATTTAGAGGTATAATATTATTAAAAAAACCATTAATTTGAATTTCATGAATTTTTGTTTCACGTTCGTATTGATATTACGTATTACTTACGTACTCGTGTGCGTACATGTGGTACTAAATGTTTTAATCCACTAGACAATGAAAACCTTGTGAAGGAAAATAACCGAAGATGGAAGATGTACAAGATTAGTTGGAAAGAGAGGTGGGTCAGAAGGCGGGTCTGATAGATGGTTGGCGAGATTGAAGTCTTCAGCTCGTAGTACCGGGGTCACTGGAGTAGGCCGCTCCACACTTGAGACAGGCACAGACAGTCACCGAGCGGGCTAGAGTTACAAGGCGGGCGATATTAAACACCACATACACTCATTCGTTTAATCTGCTTATCAAGATTAACAAAAATTTGTCACTTAATCTAGGCATTAAAATACAATAGATAGTGTAAGATAACGATGAAGGATGAAATGGTATGATACATTAGGTGAAAAATTAAGGTGCGGGTAATAAATTAATCGATAGAGGGAAAAGAAAGACGGGGTCGATGACGAAGAGGGTGAAAAATAAATATGAGCTGATCATAGACCATACACGGGCCCGAGGCCTAACAATAACACTAGAGAAGAGAGATTTCGGTACACTATAACGTCACTCTGAACACTGTTTAATCTTTGGATTCATTTCGACTGTGTAGCACTCCGCGTAGCGAGGCGAGGCGCAGCACTCAGCAGAGCAGCGGACAAGCGGGCCTGCTGGCGTCAGCACTCCAGCCTGTCCGCGACCGGAAGCTATGGCAACGTATCAGTCTCACATCACTAACTGGCGACCTTGACGAACTCGGCGTTATCGAAGCCGCCGTGGACGAACGTCGTCGTGACGCCCTTGCGGTCGATCTGCCTCACTCTGACGAAGAGGAAGGCGGCGACCAGACAGGCCACCACGAGCACTACCAGCAGCATGATCAGACCCACCACGAAGCTGGGAATGCTCATGCAGATGCTGTCGTCCAGCCCGCTGGTCGACGACACCACTACGGTCTCGTTGTTGGTCGATCCCGCGTTCAGGGCGAAGTTGACGTCACCCGGGGACACCACTTGGATGGTCCTACTCGTGTTCACGTCTGTCATCTCTTGAGCTTCTCTCTTGTAGATCCTAGAGACCACCACTGTGTGGATCACCTCAGGAGAGCGTCGTCTCCTGGCGCCCTGCAGCTCGGCCTGGAGGTTCTCCACGGATCGGGGACGACCACCGATGGTTGCAAGTTTACTCTCGAACTCGTCACTTACACCTCCTTTCCTCTTGACAGTGGTGTACTGGTCGAACAGGCCTGGTGGAGGGGGAGGGGGCAGGTTGATATCGTTGTCGTTAACGTTGCTCGGTGAGGTCTTCTGTGGCGCAGGAGACGAGGGGTTAGTGAGACTAGCTGGATTGCTGGTGGACGATGGAGGTGGAAGAACCTCAGGCTTGTTCTCAGAGTAAGCTCCCGCAGGGCCTGATGGATGTCTGGGATCTGGGTAGGCGGCTGGAGCTCCATACTCTGGGAGTGGTGGAGGTCCGTACTCTGAGTGGATTGAATTGCCTGGTGGTGGAGGTGGGCCATAATCTCCTCCTAAACCTCCCAAGGCGGGCAGGCCGTAGTCATTACCGCACCTCGGTTCAGGACAGTTATATCTGCACACTTGGATGACACATTGGAAGTGCACGTTCATTGAATCGGGGAACTTGAATGCTTGGAAGTATGCGAAGGAAACTACAGAAGCTGAGGGACCGAAGTTCTTGATCTTCTGGAATTTCGACATGATCTTCGGTCTGACTACACATCCATGCTGGTCCACCAGTTGGATGGGTGCCCGCTTGCCGTCGTGCGCCACACAGTTCCTCACCAGCATGTCGAACTTGTTCTCGTCGTCTTTGATTGCGAGCACCATCGTCATCGTCTGGCCGATCTTCACTATTCCGGACACTTCAGAAGCCCATGGACCCTTGCCGACTTGGATCTGCATCCAGCATTGCAGATTGTCACCCAAGAAGTTGGCGGTGACGGCGTGAAGCATGTCCACTTGGAACGGTCTGAATGTCACCGCCTTCTCGTAGAAGTCGTACCATGTGCAGCGTAGCTTCCTTGCCTGGTCCCAGACTTCCTGGACGTACGGGTCGTACTGGATGATGATGGTGTTCTCGACGTAGCTGCCGCTGGGTGTAGAGTAGCCGCCGCCCGTGTTGTGGTTGCCGGACGATGACATACCGCAGCTATTCAAGAATATCTCGAAAGTAGCACTTAGATGACCGCTGCCCGGCTTCAAATGAATGCAATGGGGATCACTGTAGAAACCTGCAACATAGATTCGACTATTAATTATAATTGCTTCCACAACAGTGGTTAAATTCCTAAAACTGTATTTTTTATCAATTTTATTCTCTTTTAAAGAAATTCATGAAACAGTATTTAGAGCATTGCTTTAAACATTCAAAACCGTAGAAGACCGCTAAAATGTATATTGAAGTATATATTTTATTACCTATAAACATTTCAAGATAATAAGAACAGATTATGAAAAAAATGTGTATTCTTTCACGTAAACCATCTTGAATTACAGCCGAATTATTAAGTAGAATTGCTCAACAAGAAGGGGCTTGCCAACTCAGATACGAGTAGGTTGGTTTGGAAAAAGTAGTTTTTGTGTTGATTTCATATAAATCTGGAAGTTGGATTTATTATTCTTAGCTTTGTATTATGAGTAGTATCATTCCAAGGCCTGATTCAGAATCACAATACCGTTTCCCCCAATAAACCCCATTAAGCAATTTCAAGCGTTGCAATTACTATAAGTACATTAAGTGCTCTCGTAAAGCCTGAGAGATCAGAAATGTCGTTTGTTTACGGTCGTGATTCTGTGGCAAAACCGAAGTAGGTTTACGTGACATTTAGACCTGTACACTCTGACTTATATCCTTTTTCCTGACTATCTCCATTTAATAATGGTTATTAAACATCATTTGCAGATTATAGCCCGCTAAATTAGTTCTTCAATTTTTAGCTGTATTCTTTATTAAGCCTATAAGGCTCGTAGAGAGAGTCAATTTCTATTTATCCTCAGCAGGTTGACAAGCCGAAACAATGAAGGTTTAGCATAGTCTCCCGAATACCCACTGTATTCACTCTATCAGGCTGTTTTAGTTTGAAAATATCCACACTGTAATAAAATATGATTTATTCTGAACCCAACAGAGCCTTCTGAAACTAGTATCGTTCATGTGATAACTGCTGATACAAAGGTCAGCAGGTGAACATGTATCGTCAGCATAACCTTTATGTTACACTACGTAAATTCCATTGTATCAGTCTATTATAATTAACAAACTCGTACATTTCATTAATAATTTATTGAAATGGAGGTTAGAAAAATCAAAACATCCTCCACCCCCAATTGCGCCCATTGTCCCGCGCCCTAAAAACACGTGTATGTTATATACTATTAAAAGAATACACCTTTATATTCTGCCATTTCAACCATTCAAATACTTCAAGTATTCAATATTATGAACAATACTTTTTTTTATTTCTCATGATTTTCTGTACTTTTTACACGAGCATTCTCTCGTGTTGCAATCATCCCAAACTATTATCTTTTGTCTGATGAGGAATCATTATACTTAGTATATAGGAGTAATTAAGCAGTCAGATGATAAAACTTACCCTTAGAGAATATCATCCCGTAGAAGGGCCGGTCGAACTCAATGTTAACGCGCATGTGCGTCTTCTCGCACTGGACCTGGAGGTGTTTGATCTGCGGCATATCGGGGGTGGCGAGGGGCCAAGGATCGTCTCCACCCCCTCCCCCGGAGACGGGCGGCGGTGGTGGTGGAGGAGGACCATACTGGGGGCCGGGTAGGGGTGGGCCGTACACTGCTCTGTGCTCCAGGGGCAGAGAAGATGAGTCCAACAGCGGGGCGTCACTTGTGGCTCCCTGGAACAGAGGAACAAGGATTTGAAATCAAGTCTGGAGTCAGTCGGTGAAATATTGGGAGCTTGATGAGGAATGTTCAAGAAATGGCATGGTGTCCATCAATACTTGACAAATATTAAACCTCCAACTGCAAATTCCTTACTGTTTAGGTTCTGACTCTGATACTGGTCTTCATCACAGGCTGTTAAACTATATCCCTGTAATGGCTGTACAGCAATCAAGATGGCACTAAAATAAAAATATAATAAACAATTTTATTTCTAAACAATATCATGTACAATAGATTTTAGTTACTTGTTTATGTCTTATAATCATACTACATACGTATTTTCAGTTGCACTGGATTTTTTCGGGAATGGGCGTGCACGCACTTGTTTCAGGTTCAAGGCTTTAAATACGCTAATACTCTCACTGTAAAACATTATAAATCACCCAGAAATATTTATTACTTTAAGGGATTCAGTCATCTCAAAAGGGCTGAAAACCCATAGAGAAATCGAAATATCTAAGTTAGATCAGCCCTTTTAAAAATGGCCTAAAAAGAAAATACAACAAATATAAAAATTCTTAGCCTGTACTGACCACGACATTTCAGCCATGAACTGATATAATTTACAGCTCGAAACGGTATGGACTAAAAATAATATATTTTCAGAACAAGCCAACAAGAATCCCCGTATTTTCGAGGTGATATAATGAATTTTCTTTTAGGAAACTATTTTTTTGTAATTTATAGCCATTTGATAACTTTGCAAAAGACAACATGTTTTTAAATGCCTTCCTCATCAAACCACGACAAATTGGGGGTATTTTAAGTAGGATATTTGGGCAATTTTGTAAGTCAAAATAAATTCCTTTATACCTTCCAGTTGTACCCAAAGTGCAAACTGATGTGCTATATAAACCTGGACAACCTTATGGATGTCCAGGAGCGGCACATCACTAACTACAAATGTCGAGATTCTGGGGCGCAAAGGTTATTTGATAGGTCTAGTTTACTGCGGCAGATGACTGTTGGAGTTGGTGGGGTTTGTTCCCTACGAGTCAAAAGTTCTTGCCAGCCTAGATATAAGGGTGTGCCACCCCCCGGCCTGCTTTGGTTGAGCTGGCTTCCCCTTCTTCCTAGTGGACATGACTTGAGATTAGTGCACTAAACTTTTATAAAATAGTATTAACATACTATGTCGCTTCAGGAATTAACATGTACTTGATTGGTTTATAATTTTTTATTTTAATGTAATTTAAAAAGCAAAGGTTTTTCAATATTTATTGAGGAAATAAATTTTTTGTAAATACGAGTAAAAGAAATGTTACCCATTCAAGCTATTCTTCATATACGTATTGATAAAAGATCATATATTTATCTTTAACTGTTTTTCTTTAGACCTTATTTTAAGTAGGCCAAAATTTTGTTACAAATTCCTACCACTCCTTGTAGCAAAAATCAAAATATTACCTGTCTTCAGAAATGGCACCTTAAAAGGCTGTCATCAACATTTTCCTCAATTATTTTAAAAAATACATCCGATTGAAAATCTTTTTCTCCGTCTTTAAGAAAGATTTTGACATGAAATAAGAAAACTTGATCGTCCGAGCTAATAACTACATAACTAGAGTGCGAATTGCACAAACTCTCCTTGTGAGGCATGTAGTCATCTCGGAGACCACCAAGTTGTAAGGTTGTAGTTTGAACTCAATGAGGCCGATACTTAGCGGTCTGACTCATGTAGTCTGATGAGCCAACGAACCAAATTCCTATGCTTCTTACAGTTTGATTGTCTGCTGATACATAGGTTTGATTACACAGTACGCCAACCTCAGCAATCAGAATAACGACTATCTTCAATTCCATTTTATTCTGCCTTAGAACACATATTCTACTCCAGACTTTTGAGTTTATTGGAATATAACTAAAACATTTGCTTAACTTATATTTTAGAAAATAAAATAAAACGAAGAAATTCAGTACAGAGGACTTATATATTCATAATGGAACAGATGTAAATGATTTAAGTTGTAACTATTCAACCACCCCCAAGAAATATACTACTGAAACTGGAATTTACTGTTAAGTGTTTCCATCGTCTCATGGTTGAAGGAGCTACTACAATACGGCCAAAATTTATCAAGATTATAGTTGTCTCAACAATTTGTGATGAAATGCTTAATTTTATTCCGGATTACATATGACAGAAACGGTATTGTGTTAGCGTAAAAATGACATTCCATATGATACTGTAGTCCTTTTAGACTTTTTTAGTTTTTATATTATGAAAATTATTATAAGGTATTTTTTATTATAAATGGAAATCAACATTAGAGTATAAGATGTAACTATTATAAAAATGTATGCAAGAACTTGATTGTATTAATGAGCAGTAAAACTTGTTTATCAATCCTGTTTTGTTGAAATGAGGAACTCTAGATATCGAGTTGTTCTTGGTGTTTTTCTTGATAGTGTTAATGATTTAATATCCACTTTATTATTCTCTCCCAAATAATTATATTTCGTCTTTAATTACCATTTTTTCACTTAGGACAAGAAACTGAGAAACCTTTCATTGCACTTAGTCCTAAAAGGATCCGTGTACTTCTTCAGGAATGACAGGATACTCAGGATGAGTAAGTTTAAGGGTAGAGGCCGCCTCCTATAAAATCCCATATTAAAGGATTTTTCTGCACTCAGTGTACTTTAACGAATATATTAACTATCAAAACGTGAACCCTCTTGGGGCTTCAATAATTGTCATACGAATAATTAAAATTAACACACACAAAAATAAAAAATAAAATAAATGTATAATTACATTTATTAATTAGTATACGGCTTCTGTATGGATTTTTCTGCAAGTTCATTGTTACTCAACAACGATATAATTAAAACGAATATTTAAACATATAGCTGGAGATGACTTTACTATACCACGATTATTTTAAAGACTGACTTAGATTTTCTATTTATAATTGATTAGAAATGAGTGTTACCTTAATTGAGCCAGAGGTCAAATAAACCTTTTATCTCAGAAATCATAGTTAGTACATTTAAACGTTTAAATGTTTTAATTATATTAGATGTTTTACAGATAATTTTAAACATTGCTTATATTTCTCGAATTTTAACTTTTTTATTTTAAGTATTATTTTATTTATTTTGTACGTTGATATATGTGTACTGAAGAATACCATGAATAAACTAAACATTATTAATTGCAAATTTAAACGTCCTGGTACTATAGTTTGTGAATAATGGTCACAGTTTTAAAATAAGTTAGTATAATTTTGCAAAACAAAAACAATTTGTGGATTTAATTATTAAATTTGGTTTATTGATTTTTCTCTAAAATTAAAATTCTATTTTCTTAAATATTACATGACTCTCCACTTTATCATCCACTAGTAAAGAAGTAACTGAATTGAACGGCAAGGTCACATTTTCCACTTGTGTTTAAGCTATTTTGATATTTCACTATCTTTGTTTTTATTGTTTATATTTTATTGTTAACTAGTTTATTTGGCTATCAAATAGTAATACGCTAGTAAATAAATCTTAGCTATGGATTTGTTTTCGTTGATGAATGTTTTCATCTGCCTGTAGAGTATTTCTGCCATGAAGACACATAACAGAGAGAGAGTCCATCCGCCATAACAAGGTGTCCTATATAATGTACATGTAATGTATACCAGTAGGATAATGTAGGTTAATTGTAATTTAAGCATTGCTTTATATTATAAGTTTTAACCATTTTGTATTTTAATTATTATTTTATTTATTTTTATATGGGATAATATCACTATGAAGGACAACATACAGGCACTGATATCGCAGTATGATGTATTACACAACGAAAAGGTTACGAAAACTATTTCCCTTTCCCATTTTCTAATCAATCTCATAATTGTTGCGGTTTTATACATTGTATCGATTAGTAACAAGTCTCATATATGTGTTTGCTAACTGGTTTCCAACAGTCAGCTAATTTTGACTATTCTATTATTGCATTCTAGACATGATTGGTCATGTTTTATAGCGAAACGGAATCTCGAAAATGGTAAATAGCACAAATTGATTTGCTACTGATAAAAATCTTAAATTGGATAACATCGAAATAATTAATTGAATTAAACCCGTTTCCGCTAAGTTTAGTAACATTAATAAAGCATTACTTTCCTTTTCTCCTTTTTCTTTAGCACTAAATTACATTACAGATTAATGTTTCAGTTCTCTTTCCGTTGTGATGTAGCCATAATCACATAGTTTCTTAAGTATTATTGGCCCGTATGGAATCACTGCAAATAATTTCACTGCATTGAAAAACCACCCACCATGCCTCGAAATTATACAAATATATTTTTAAAATTTAATGATCTGTATATAAGGGTTTGCACACATAAAAATTAAATATTAGTTCATGATATTTTTGTAGCTCATAAGTTGAAAAATCATTGCGTTACCCACAATATTCACTCCTAGAATTTCAACAACCTTCCAGCACCTTTATGATACAGAAAAGTTGTACATAATTGATATGTTATTTTAGTCAACTGAAAATATTTACAGTAATATAATTTAGTTGACCTATAGTTATATTTATTTGTACATACATAACTAATGTTAAGGATTGAAATGAACTTTAATTCCTTAATGAGTTAAGTTTAAAGAGGCTTTTAGGAGCTACAGTAAATGATCATCATACGGCCAGATTGTTCTTTTATGCTTTAGTTGTTATTGCACTGTTCAACAAATATTTATTTGTAATATGCATGACTTTTAACTGTTTTCTTGGCAGTATATAGTGAGAGCGTTACACGACTAAATATAGACACGCTCAGGATGATGTATCTAAATGGATACGTGCTAAATGAAGGGCTAAAGACTTTTAGTAAAGTGAAATAAAAATTACAGTAATTCACTAAGCATTAGCGAAGCTTATTACTCGAGAGGCTGAAAGGGTTTCATTACCTGTCCGTCTATCTCTCCCCACGATATTTCGAAAAGTAAATGACCTACAGATTTGAAATGTTGCATGAAGCTTCATTTCTACATAGCCAACACTGAATTAAATGGTGATGCATGTCACTCCATGGGATTTGATTGAGCGTTAGAGTGAATATTAAATAATTTAATAATTTTAAACCATTAGTTTTATGGTTAACATTGATGGAAACAAGAAAATTTTAAACCAACTAATACAACTATATGGCTTTTTAAATTGGATGGTTTCATTCATAGAGTAAAAAAAAAAAGAAAAAGATTTGAAAGTCAATGTTAGAAGTCAGTGACAATATGTTATTTCAGCGCAATCTTGCGTTGTAGTACCCTCCTTACCTTACCGGGACCTTTATTATGTGAACACTGGCATGAAACATAAATGAATGAACAAAAATGTGAATGTATCATGTGGCAAGATATCCCGAGAAAGATTTCATCCATAGACTTTAAATTGTGGATAGTTCATGCACAAGTATGGAATTTGGCTGAGCTTAATTTTTATTTAAATTTCATTTCAATATGACTTGTCTATTTGCCCGCAGGACATCTCGAGGGAGATATTCCGGATGCAATCTCAGCAAGCCTGTTACGTGGCACGTAGTGTGGTTTCGCACCTTAAACGGAATAACAATTCGTAATTTCATAGTCTCTATTGCCATTGAGCATATTTTACTTTCTGTTAAAATTGGTGAAATTTGACACCTAAGAGCAATCATATACTTCATATACTGTCCAAATGTTAGTTTAGTCCGCAAATTATATTTGCGTGAATCGGGAACTTTACCCTATACACTTCGTACGATAACCCTGGTTTACCTTACGGCTTCTACTGCATCAACCTCTACGTCCATTACAATGCTACATTAGAAAAATATGACTATCCACAATGTTAGAAGACGATACTTTGAAATTATGTAATCTATGGGCTTCGTATGTGAATCTATTTTATAATCTCGGGTACACGGATATTTTCGACATGTTACATGTTAGAACTGAGCAGCCTAAGTCACATGTGAATGAAAAAACTATATTAACTCATATCAGAAAATGTAACGATTTTTTGTACTGACACACCGATTTTATCACATGGGATTAAACGTCTACTTTTGTATTTCATTCAGTCTTTCCCATTGATAACTTCCTAACATGCACACTAGTGTCTGAAGTTAATAAAAAAATGTATCTGAATACTTACTGAAGTAGTTTTAATTTACTGGTTATTTAGTTTTGCGATAGAAAAATGTTCAGATCACGCAGGCCACCTCAACCCTTAGAACATTCTACTGCGATCTAAGATGTAAAAACTGTAAGTATATAGTTAGTTGATATAAATGCAGTTATTAAATTCAGGGTATATAATTTGCAAGAACAGTAAAAGTTGTTACTGGCTATCATAAGCATGTAATGTTTATGAAAAAGTATTTAAAAGTTAAGTTTACTAAATGTAACTAATTACTAAGTAAAAAAAGTAAGTGATGAAACCTGATATTTATTTTATTTCTTTATGTTCGTTCTACTACCGAATGTCAAGACTATAAAATTAATCTAATATCTTAGGCAAATACACTGCCCTTTACACTATGTAGATGCTTTTTTCAGTGTTAGTTTATTGCATAATTCAATGGAAACGATTTTTATATTTTAGTCGGGTAGCATATGATAGAGAATAAATAACAAAAATATTATTTGCGAAACACATAAGATGCATTGTAAAAAATGGTTTTTGTTGTTAAGGAACAAATGTTCTGTGAGTATCCGAACAAATTGAGTGTATTTTTATTAAGGTTTGCAAGCGAGAAACCTTTGTCCTACCAACGCAATATTATAAAATACCAGGAGTGTCAAGAGCTATTATGGTTAGCAAAATATGTAAATTATGTTATTTAATAGAAGATAAATTAGTAAGCCTACTGAGTGATAGGCTTACTAATTCTATGTCATGCTACACATCAAGTCATCAAAACATTCTGTTGTATGTGTTGGGGTAGTTGGTTACTCGTGTTAATATTATCATGCCATATGTTAAAACCTTATGTGCTTGTTTATAATAAGCTTGTTAACAAATGTATGTATTCTGATATTTTCCCGTTGCAATCATGGTCACCCATAAGACCAAAGTACAAATGTACGCTAACGCACAGCCAAATTAGGTTGAGTGAGATGCACCAAGTCGATGTTCTTTATGTAGAAAGCAGCTTCATGCAAAATTTTAAATCTATACAAAAGTTTTTTTTCGAGGTGGAGAGACTGATAAAAATGAACTTTTTCCAGCCCTAAGAGTGAAAGGCTTCGCTAACGTTCAACCAATAAACAAAGTGCAATATTTAGGTTTAGGTGAGTGCAATGATGGTACACATAAGTAATAAACCAGAATGGCAGTGAGTCTGAGATTGGTTGCTTTCACTCCGATGTCACACCAACTGATCATGTGGCATCCATGTGACACACTTTAATGTGTGTAATAGCTTTACAGAGGTTCTAGGAGCAATCTGAACAGCTGACTAAGATATAGGTCTACTACACGCGTGTCGGACAATCTGTTAATAACTTTTGAGAATTAATGCGTCCTCTCGACTCGTAGGAGATTGAATTATTATTGTTCATTACAAGCAGTATCAGATCTCTCTTTCCTCATAGTCCTGAAAAACAACTCTAATCATCTACTGTAGTAGTCAAAAGGTTACACCTAAGACTAAAAATAAGTATGAACTCGATAGTATCATACTGTACAGTTATGTTTCTGTTGTTAGATTATTTTTGTGTACAACCGTTAAAGTGTCGAGGATTATTTTATCGCATTTTTATTGTGACTGTAGGTAACTGGTAGTAATTTGCTTGGTACGATAGCTAAAACTGTAAGTTGGTATTGAAAAGATAAATCCAACTAATAGTTCCATGAAAGTTTGACAGTTATCTAAAGTTTGTATCATATTTAGAGACCTAAGGTCTCTATTTCTAAATATTTAAAATAGTCAATTGAACAAGATTCTACACATTAAACTAAAAATCGTCATTGTGTGTTTTATTAAATCGTAATCAAGTATTTAAGTCAGATCTAATAAATTCCTTGACGTACTGCAAACGAAGACGATTTGTCAGAAAACTAAAAAAACATTAACATGTACAAAGTTTATGTACAGGGTGGGGCAGGGAAACATCCCTACTTTCGAGGTGGCATTGTGAGTAGTGGGGACATGTTGGAGGAGTGGGGGTAGGTTTCGAATGACGCTGTGGCCACTGAATTTTCCGATAGTAGCGCTTTCAGTTGTAGACATGGCTTGGTCGAATGAGCAACGCGCTTTTGCTGTCGAGACGTATTTTTCTCAGAATAAGTCTATTGTTGCAGTGCAGCGTGCGCTGCGAACTCGTTATCGGATTCCCCCTCGCAACCCTGTTCCTGACCGCAAATCCATTTTGTTGTGGGTGGAAAACTTCCGTGCATGTGGTAGTGTAGTGAAAAAGAGAGTTGGGGCTCGGAGAACTGTCCGAACTCCAGAAAAAATTGACCGTGTCAGAAGATCGATCTTGCAGTCTCCTAAGCGTTCTGCCCGCAAGCATGCATCCGCCCTTGCATTGTCTAATCGCACTGTGCGTCGTATTCTCCACGAAGAACTCCACTTCCATCCATACAAGATGGTCATCGTTCAAGAACTCACACAACGGGACTGGCAACAACGAGTACAGGCATGTGAAACTTTAATTGCTGACTTGCCTCATGATGCACGAGTTTTGTTTAGTGACGAAGCGTACTTCCACATTTCTGGAGTTGTTAATAAGCAGAATATGCGTTATTGGAGTGGTGCAAACCCTAGGGTAGTTCATGAGAGGCCTCTACACAGTGAAAAAGTGACTGTTTGGTGTGCAATCAGCAGTGAAGGCATAATTGGGCCTTATTTCTTCAAGGAGGACAATCGTTGTGTTACCATCAATTCCGAGCGGTATGTAAACATGCTCCAACAATTTCTTGCACCATAATTGCAACAGAATAATTTTGGAGTAGTGTGTGGTTTCAGCAGGATGGTGCCACAGCCCATACTGCTAGACATTCGATGGCTGTTTTGAGGGAAATGTTCCCCGGGCGATTAATCTCCCGGTATGATGACATTCCATGGCCTGCGCGCTCGCCGGATTTAACTCCGTGTGATTAATTTTTATGGGGATACCTCAAGAGTGAAGTGTTTAAACATCGACCCAGAACCCTACAAGACTTGAAGGATGCAATTCGCGTTGAAGTTGCCCGCATTCCACAACAAATGCTTCGCAGAGTTATGCAGAACTTCAGAACCAGACTAGATCAGTGTGTTGACAATGAGGGACATTAATTGAATGATGTATTGTTTAAAACAAAGTAAGAATTAACTTCCATCTGTACCCTTTTGATGCCACAATAAAGTTTTGTTCTAACACTTTTCGTTTTTTTTCTATTTACCTTCAAAGTTAGGGATACTTCCCTGCCCCACCCTGTACTTTCAATGTTTATTTTACAGCCACAAATTTGATCTTGTACTCACATTTGCTTCTGTTAAAATAACCTAAATATATTTAATGCACTTATTTCATACATATAGATTATACTTTGATCCATTAAAATATAACAACTAGACCAACTGTCATCATTAAAACTATGAGAAGTTGTAGAGAAACGTCTCAGCTAAACATAATAATTGTATAAATTTATCACTTTTTTTAAGAAGAGGCCTATTAACGTCTTATTCCGCCTTTACGGGGTTTTTGCGAGGATCACACAGCTATCTCATTTCTTTTGTTTATTCATTCTCGATTTACTTTAATATTTTTTATTACAACATCAAATTATTTAGAATTATATCATAGCACCATAATATACAGTAGACATTATTAAACTCTGTCAACATTTTTGGAAGCTAAGTAGAATAATTTTTTTTTATATTTATAAAAAAATTTAAATTCTATGTAGCTTGATTTTTAAAAATTGACAGTACATAAGTATGTTAACATAAAATGTATAGTTACAAATGTGCTTTTAATAAAAAAAAAATATTTTGAATGAATATTTACATCTGCTACGATTCAGTATATTGCTATAAATTTAGAAAAAAAATCAAAAGCTAGTAACAAATGTGAAAAGAAAACATATAAATTAAGCGGTTGGCACTGCAATGGAGATGACAAGAGAAACAATGAAAGAGATTGGAGACTTTTCAAGGGTTCGGAGTTGATTCAAGTTATAAAAAACTAAAATGCAAAAATTAAGAAAAAAATACGTGCTGCGAGAAATTCCTACAACAATGCGAGATTTAACCATTAAAATACTAAGTCCTACCAAACTAGAAACCCACAACAGGAAAGAAACCAACACAGTTTGTGAAAACAATTAAAACTATGAGCTCGTTACAGTTACAGCTACCTAAGCTCCTTTCCATTGTGCACAACATTATGGAAGAATAACAATTAAGAGAGGCGACGTGTGCCCTAATAACACTAGTGAAGCCAAGTGAGAATCAGAGCGCTGAGCCCGCCATTGTGCGGAGCTGCCTCGTGTCTCACGCGCCCATTGCCACGGGCTCATCAGTTAATTAAACAGGAGATATTGAATACACATTAAGATACATAACTTTCTATGTAAATTGTGCTATTGTTAGAGGCCGCTAACCGGTTTCAGACTACGCCGTCGGAATTTCACTGCCATCATTATAATAGTTTCAGACCATATTCAATATCCGATTCAACGATATGATCCTAGCTATCGTTACGTTAGCGCTTATAATTTTTGTTCCTTAAAAAGCATTTCCGAATATAAATGAACATTTCCTTAAAACCGAAAGAGGTTGTTGCATGTTTTAAATTTAATTGTAAGCACTTTTTAGCTTTAACTCTAATAACGTTAAACATTAAGTTTTGTAGTATTTTTAATTTACGTTAAACCTGAAACGACAAAAAACTAGGATAATGTGGGAAAGTAACCCCTCTAATTGTAATCTGTATCGTAAAAAATATAGTATTGGATAAAACTTGATATTCACCCTATCACATTCTAACCAAAACATTGTGAATTCTGGCTGCTAGATTTCGAATGAACTTTTCGGAGTAATCCATGCACAGTTTTTTTATAAAACATGAAGTATCTTATTTACAGCTGGAAAAAAGCAAATGAATTTGAATTGTTGGAATGCCTTTTGCAATAAGTGCATTTAAAATACTGCTTTTTGTATCTAAATATTGGTTTGAGCAGTATCCAAATCCCAAAACTTCCCCGAATCTAAAATTATAAACAATTTATTGCAAAATTGAATTGCATCATTTTGAAGATCTAATATCTCTTTGTGCCCTTCACGTAAAAATCAGGTATTTCATTTTTTATTTAAAGCAAGATTACTAAGTTCACATTGATGTTAGGTCCATTCACAAAACTATGAATACTCAAATTTCAAGAAGATTTCTAAAACCATTACAGAATTATTATCGTTTGTGTTATTAATATTATTGGCAATGATTTCTCATCATAGAATTTTAAACACGGTTCTGAGTTACTCTTTGCTATCTGTGCACGTTTAGTTGAAAAATGTCAGTCCCTCCTATGATTATGCTTACTAATTCGACAGGTAAGATTGGGAGTCTTGTAAAATATCGCACTGACACCATACCTTTCTAGTACGTAGTTTCCCTCTAAAGATGTTTGACGAAAAACTAGATTAGCCCCTTAGAAGGAACTTGACTTCATCTGATTTGTGAAGAAAAGTTTGCCTACTAGGATTGGTAATACTTCTACTTTACACTTACTACTTTAAAAGGTTACTAGCCTTGATCAATGGGTACAGCGAGTACAGCGGGGTAAGCAAATCGAGTTACATGAGCTCTGATGCTTCTCAAATTGTGAAAGTGCGCGGCTAGCAGACGTC
Organism: Homalodisca vitripennis; assembly: GCF_021130785.1. Lineage (NCBI taxonomy): Eukaryota > Metazoa > Arthropoda > Insecta > Hemiptera > Cicadellidae > Homalodisca > Homalodisca vitripennis. The sequence continues at coordinate 126,495,716 of NC_060211.1, read as the reverse complement.
TTCCGTACTACTGGCGGAAGTACAGTAAGTGTTAAATTAAATAGTTAAATTAAATTCATATTTTAAATATTAGTAAGACTTGTTGGCTTTACGATAAATGTGATAGAAAACAGTTTAGCCTTTAATATTCCAGATTGTAAACTGAGGTTTTAGCACATTATGGGTGTACATGCTGCATACTACGGTGTCCATATGGCTAGGCTGGAACCGGTCAAAGAAATAAAAGTAGAAAATGTTTGAAACCACTTTTTTTAACTGTCATAGTTGAAAATTTACTACAAATAAACGTACTTGTTGTAAAAATACATCCTAATTAAAAATAAAATTCATTATAGGACCGCTGCTATTGTGTCTCATATGGTTTTGGAAGTTTAAACTTAGCTTAGGTTCTCACGGGCATTCCGTTGGAAAACCAAAAGACCACTGCCACCCTCGATACTATATAACAATAGTATTCTTTACGTTTTTTGAAGTCTATTCCTATCTAAAGATTGCATTTCAAGGCATATATATCTGCAGATTATATTATCAGTTTATCATTACAGATCATATAATCAGCGCATCATTATTTATACCCAGCTAAATTATGATGGCAATATGGATTTTTTTATACTAATCCCAATGCTTTAATCTTTCTGTGATACCTTACTTTCTGCCGCATTTTATTGTTGATTAATTGTAATTGTATTTTTAATGTTTACTTATCTTTACGTTGCTGTTTTATTATTATCTGTTTTTGAACTGTTATTAATATTCATTATAGTTTATTTATTTTGTAAGTATTATTATCTTGGTTATTATGTTATTTGACAACTTCTAATTTATTATTATGGCTATCGACTTAATTAATAGTTACTTAGTTAAGCAGCTACTTACTGTTAAATGTTTATTAAAATAATTTACCTATTTATAATGTTGCCGATCCATTACGTCATTGTCATGCTTAAATTTGCTTATATGTATTGTTAGTTTTCTATTTATAGGTCTAGCCATCTTCATTATAATATATTTTGACGTAAAAAGAGTTTAACGTTCAATAAATAAGTTATAACATAAAAATATACAAATGTAAAATGTATATATTTGAAATAATTTTTAACTCGTTGAGATTCATGATAGCTATGAATCGGTTTCATTTCTTCCAATACACAAATTATACATTTATCATTGCTTTATTATAAAATTTCTTAGAACCCATTATGTTAAGAAATAATGTTAACACTCCTAAAATGCACGGAACCCAAATCTTTGATTTTGTTTGACAGGTGTTGTAATATTAACCTATTATATGTATATGTAAAGAACGTTATCATTAATGATTTTCCACTGATCGACATGACATAGCATTTTAACATGTATATATGTTAGAAGTATAAACCATCTTGTAGGACATTGATTTTTCTATAAAAGCATGTTTACAATACCAAAATGACTGTTTAATCAAAACATCGTTTGGACAGATTTACATTTTTAGAAATCGTCTGGCAATGCGTATGTATTATTTTTTAATTGAAGAACTGCATATTTTGACGAAACAAAATGATCTTCCATTATTTATATCAGATAATTTCTGACGAATGTAAATTCAACCAGCACATCATGTATGGAAATACTGTATAACTTTATCAACATCAAACAAACTAATACTCAAACTGACTTTTAAAAGTTAAATCACATCTCAATATAAAATGAGCTCCAAAATAATATTCTATTTTCATAACAAAATGCCATTTTTACTCAAGAGATATATCAGGTATATACCAAATAGAATTTATTACTGGACCATTATTAACTAATCAACTTACCCACTAAATCTGAATACTTTCCACTTATCACCAAAACTCACCTAAAACAAAGAAACATTACTAAACAATTGCCGTGAACTAACAAAGTAGAAATAAAAGTAGACAGTCTGAGAAGCGCTTACCTAATAATACCTTAGCATGATAACTCATACGAGTATTTAATAGATTCGGAGCTATCTTGCTTATTAATACGTTTTTATTTATCAAATAAATGTATAAATACTTAATTTCAAGAACTCTTCTAATCCAAAATACGCGTGTTGTGAACAACAGAAAGAAGTTATACGCGTATAACATAGTTTATATCACATGATTGTGTCTTCCTTTTATTATCCATTGATATATGAGCTTATGACAATTTTATGACACCATTTTCTTTTAATTTGCTGAATAATTAATCCAAATTTTTTTAACTAAATACCGAATTCAGGTGTAGAAATAGGTCTAGTTTGTTTCTTCCCGCCGTCAACAGTTTTATTGGCTGTTTTTTTCAAAATCTGTATTTCATTAGTTCTCACTAATGAAATACAGATTTTTATACTGTAACCGAATAAGTAATCTTTAAATAGTTACCTCAGAATTTTAACCATAATACTATTTAGGTAACTTACAAACCGGAGCCTATGTAATTCGTATCTACGGAAAAGTTTATTTTAGATTAAAAATTCAGTGTTGATCTTATCTCATTCCCAACATTTAAACTTTAAACTTGACTATTGAAACAAAAATATAATATTTAGATGCTTTATTACGAAAACAGTTTGTATTTATTACCCAATTAAAAAAGGAGGACAGTTATAATATTTATTGAGCACGAATGAATTAATTAGCACTACGAGAAATACTGATATTTTAGGTAAACATCAAGTTTTAATAAAATTTTCAACAGTTAGTAAAATGTATTTTAATACAACAACATGCATGGTTATTTGTGAACGTAATTTAAATATTTTATCAAGTACTAATAATCTTCCAATATAAAAGAAAGGACTATAAGTCAATAAAAATAACTAAAAAATACAATAGGTTAAAACTGCAACATGAATTTGATTGAATTGACGGTAGTATATAAGGTATTATATTTTTAGTCATTAAAATCGATCCTGGCCTAACAACAGTGAATTATAACAATAAAAATAAATTGTAAACTCTTCTTCAGAAAAAGCCTTGTGAAATAAAAAAACCTTCACATAAAATTCATCTTGAGCCATTCCAAACTGTAAACACTTAACATAGTATGTTTAATTATTTACAATATCTATTATGTAAGCTATTCCGTAAGGTATTTTTCGTATTTCTTGTAAACACTAACACACACGTAATAATACAGTTATCGTTGGAACATGAGTTGTATGACAGTTGCGCCATGTACAATGGCCTGATTGTACTGTAACTAACCACCGGTATCGAGCCCATTGTCTATCATCAAGTAAATGTAGATGATGCCTAATAGGGAGATAGAAGAGGTTGAAGACATCAATCTTGTTCTAGAACTTACGGTGATTTCTATCGATTAATATCTTATTTGTTCACTAGGATAAGATAAACCTTTCATTACACTTAGTCCTAACAGGACATTTGCGCTTGTCTCCGTAGTGATAGGATGGGTTAGGTTGGGGGTTGGGGCTGCCTCCTCTCAAGAACCTCTGAGGGGTTATATATCAATCATGTTGCATTAGAAGAAGGGAAAGCTAGGTATGTTCCAGCCTCCAGTTAAAGCGGGCAGAGGACAGCGCCCCACACCATGCGTGGTGATACTCGATTAACACGTGTGTAATTACGTTTTAAGTACATTCGCAATTATTTTTCCTACCATCATTATAACATATTTTATTTACTAAAACGTCGGTCGTTTTATTTTGATTCAATCTACTGCTAAACACAAATTATAAAAAGATATAAATAAGTAGGACTGTTGTTACTATTTGAAATACTCAAAATATAAAGATATTTCGTGTGAATTTTTCAATCTTTGGCACACCATTTTAAAAGGGAAACTTGTTACCCAAAAGTGTTCTTCCTTTGAACATATAATCGAAGCCATTTCCAGTTTAAAAATATATAAGCATCCTCAGTCTTGCCTACAGCAGAAACTATCCAGATCCATTTTAATTTGCCTCAAAATATGCCTTTAAACCATATAATTCATAGAAAGTTTGTGGCTAAAGGGTAGTTAAAGCTTTTCCTTAAAATAGTACATTTTATCTTAAGATCTGGTTATCTCCATATTCAAAGGAAGGCGGCAGATTAGTATCTTCTTATTTTAAGCAAACTAGTGCATAATATATGCACAGAAAACCCAATCAGTTTTGAGAAGGCGATGGGAATTTTCTGGATAGTTGCCATCATTCAGTGATATAGGAAACAATAACACTATGTTCAGAGATATTAAACCCGATCTCTTCCTAGGTAGATTACTAAGCTAGCAATAACTTACATCTATCGTAGACAGATGTTGTGATATGCATAAGTCAAGATACCCTACAAATATGTTGACTAACGCCTCATGAATTTTCACATTATTCGTTAGTGAGGGAAGGCTAGACGGGGGCGAAGGGAGCGCAGATCCGGCCCACATGTTTGCGGAAAGGAGACAATCATAGCAACGATTAGAAGTGTCTTGGACCGCAACATTGAGGCCATCCTCCTCCATGTTCCACGCCACTTCCTCCACAAATATTACATGGCAGTCCAGTGGGGCACCGCTTTTGTTTTTACTGTAAGATAGAGAATTGTGTCCAGCCCGCTCTTGTGAAACTGCCGTGACCCACCGTCGCGTCCTCAACACCGTACACAATTTTGAAATGAACGCAACAATACTTTATCAAGTGCCCAAACGCTGAGTGCTGACTTATGATGTTATTTATTTCATATTATATTTTTGTCTGTAAGTATGTTCTCAGATAATTGCATTTAAACGCATCTACGTTGTATAACTATTCCAACTATTACTACTAAAACAATATAACCAATATGACGTTGTAACTATGGACTCAACAGAAAGTAACGACAGTCCCTTGAAAAATCCAACAAAGTTACTTCATTAAACGTGTTGCTATGTTACGTGATAAAATGTTTTATGTATTTAGTTAGTTTGTAATATCTATTCTGCATTTTCCTTGTTACCATCATGGTTAACAATAAGACCAATGTAAAAATGTTACATTTACCTTTATTTAAACCTTTTGATTCAACAATCAATAAAGGTCTTCCTTGAAAGAAGAGGAACTTATGTACCTGTTCTAAGTTTTAAGTTTCTAGCATCAACAGTTATCACATAAGTGGATAGACAGATAGACAGGCAACAGCATTATTTTAACTAGCTGTATGTGGTCCTTAATAATAATAAGATAATTTTATGTTATAAATATAGTGTACTTTTATTGGTGTATAGTATCGATATGGTATATTTTAAACAGTATGTTTCATATATTATGTCTATTTCAAATTCAAGGATTTGCCATTTCGATTACGAAATGACTCATTTTAATTTGTAGTACGTATACAACTCCATATTTGACAGACTTAGTTATGTTGTAATTTTTGTATCTCTCATCATTTCAATAAACTTGGACTAGAAAAAAATCACCAGCACCTAAAACAAAATCGCTTTCGACTCATTTAAGTTACTACCCAATCAAATATGTATTTGGTCAATCTATAGAGCTCTTTTGCCAGTTTAGAGTGTATTCTGAAATATTTGTTTCACTATAATTCGGTATGACCGGGTAATCAATTTAGAATGATGGATACTATGTACAAATTGACTAAACCACTTGAGAGAGCTGATAAGTTTAAAAATTGTGTAACGACAGGCGGGTTACACTAACACTAACAAGCAAGCCCCTATACAGGTGCCCCCATACTTTCCCGCTCATGCAATCACTTATACCTATCAGTTTCTCTTTGCCCAAATTTACTTTTACTTTTCACTGCCGAGGCAGCAGGAAGGGTAATTATCTAATCACAGCCTACGAAAAATAGATAACCCGTTTGTAGTAAAACGTGCATAGGCTAAACAGATTAACCTACTAAGAGAATTAATTGTGAATGAATTATATGCACATCACGATAGAAAAACAGTATCAAGAGAATCAAGAGTCACCTCAATTATCCAATTAAGAGGGGACACTAGTTAGTTGCCAACCGCGCATCTCTGGCACCGCTTAAAATTGTGTTATAAATAGGAACTGAAAAATATATACATGTTTTACTATAGAACAATTGTTCAAAGTAGGGTACGATTATCTGTTATTATTAACGGTTTATAATGTGTATTCAATATATAGGGAAATGTATACTGTGGAATTGTATGGTACGCATTTTCTGAACGCAACCACCTTTTCTGTACGGTATATGTAAGATTTTATTTTCCATGCAATATGGCTAGGTAGACAGTGAATAAAACTGTCATGCATGCCATTTTAGTTTCTTTGGCTGCAACAAGGAACTCTACAGATGATCGTTGACTTAATTACGCGAGGTATTTAACCGAAACTCACCACGAACTCAAATGTGAGATCTAAAATTGTTAAGAACTCTTATGATCGTGCTCGACAAGAAGATTGGCTTTGGAATCGTAGTTTTGAGACGTAGCCACTTTCGCTGTGTACAAATCAGTTAGCACGAGAACTCTTCTTGCTACCTGAGGATGGATGGTGTACAGGTCGTTGGCTCTTTGGCTCTTAGTCAATCAACTGCTCAAGCAACGTCATCATGACGTATGATCCGAACACATGATAACCTAATCGCAATTGGGTATTAAATATATAGCATTTCTCTTGCCGTGTGTATTGTTCTTGGGAGGTAGCTGATTAGTTTGAAAGAAACCGGCGATTCAAAGTCAACCAGAATCCACCCATGCAGTAGAGGCAGTGACATTCAGACCTACTGTAACTCTCTCCCTAAACTGTATTGGACTGTGGAGTGCTCTACTGTCAGATCGCAAGGTTAACCAGAATCCACCCATGCAGTAGAGGCAGTGACATTCAGACCTACTGTAACTCTCTCCCTAAACTGTATTGGACTGTGAAGTGCTCTACTGTCAGATCGCAAGGTTAACCAGAATCCACCCATGCAGTAGAGGCAGTGACATTCAGACCTACTGTAACTCTCTCCCTAAACTGTATTGGACTGTGAAGTGCTCTACTGTCAGATCGCAAAGTTAACCACAAACTAACTAGTACAGCTATAATAACGGGAGTTACATTAAAATGTAATTTGATTATTTCTGCGTTTAAAAACATAAAACAAACAATTAATGTATTCGCAATAATTTCCAAATGTTATGTCGGTAAGAACATAAAAGGGTAAACAATTTAAGAACTCATAAGTCGGAAACTTGTCCAATCAACACCAAATTGTTGTATGTGTTCGCTTTTCAATATTTCATTTTTAAATTAGATATTTTTATATGTTGTTATTGAATTACTATCTTAACTTATTTTATTCCTGACGGGTGATAAAAAAATCTGCATTAATCACTTTATGACGCTCTTAAAGTCATTATCATGAGTTCGGATTTTTTATTTATTTGTAAGTTAAGGGTGTAATTTGCAAATCATTATTTAAAACATTTAATGTTGTACACAGATTTAACTGAGCAGGTTTTTAAAATTTGCTTTCTCCTCCTCATTTGAACGCGCAAATCGCCAGGCTTCCGAGGCACCTCCACCCTTCGTATAACATGTTACACATAATTGTAATCTTTTTTGCGCACTCTGGAATATCCGAAATTTATTTATTAATGGTTTAGCTTATTAATCTCAACGATTAGTTTTGCCAAAGAATATTTAAGTTTTATTACTAACATTTGTGTCCATAGCGTAGTAATGTTCATTATTAGGGTAATTTATATTAAAATCCATTCAGTTCAAAATATCTGTATAGAAATTGTTGTAAATTTGTACAGGAATTGTATCAATATAAACTAATATTATTAAATAGATATAAATTTTTATATACTAGGCATGGAATTGAAAAAGACTAAGCGCAGAGCTTAATTTCATTTAAAACATAGCACTTCATCGTTGCTATAAAATAGTGACGTGTAAGATATGTTTTAGATTTTAATATTTAAAAATTTAATATTTTTAATATTTACATTGTCTTCTTTTTTTATAATGCTTGGCAATTGTAATAAGAAATGTTGTCCAATATAGGTTCTTTATATATAAAATTCCAAATTTTATATAAATGTTATAATGATGATGATAAATTGTGTTGAGTTCTGTAGTTGATTCTTGGGTTGCCCTAAAATGTAATATCGCTTGATAAATATACAAACCATAAACTTGTCATGATGGCAAGATCAATTAAATAATCCCTTACAGACTCAACCCACTTAAGTGTAAGCATAAAACGAATTTTTTTATTCCTATTAAAACTTTGTCTAAGTTTGTTTTAGTAGTAGCCCCAAACGCAGCAAAACCAAAGCTGTTTATAACTGTAATAAGGAGAAGTGTATTGTTTTCATTGTCTTAATATTGCAAAAAGTACATGTATCTAAAGGAAATATTCCAGAAAAGATGTTATTTAAGATTTGTTCTATATTCAGGTCCCAGCAGAAGTTTTTTATTTATTACTAAACCAAGAATTGTGTACTTTCTTCCTGTTAAATTTTCTGATTATTAACGATGTTAGGTTCTTCTCTTTCAGTTTTTTGTTTGGGGCCAAAAGTTGTTTGTTTTATTGATATTTAGTAGAAGGCAACTTTTACTAAAAAAATTGATTTACTTTACTAAATGGCTTCAATGTACTTTATATTTTTTCCAGGTACCAAGTACTTTGAATCATCTGCATACAGAGAGATATGTTCCTCATCAACCATTCTGGGAGAGCCCTTGAGGTAACAGATAATCAACAAGGGTTTCAGAATGGATCCTTGGAGCACACCATGCGATGTCTTCAAATATTTGCATGCAACCTCAGCGAATCATGTTACGCGACACGTGGTGTGGCGTATTCCAACCTAGTAAATAACAGGGCATTATCTAAAGTGTACAATTTTCGCGTTCCAATTACAAGTCACTTACTTTACCTAACTGAAGTTTGAATGGGCGTGCGTCTAGCTTATGATGGCGGTGATAATACCAGTTATAACAGTATCATAATGACAAATTGAGTATTCTGAAGTCATCTGGGAACATCAGCGTAATACTTCAGCCATCGCTGCGTACGGACCGTCTGAAACCGCGGAATTCGGCGGCACACTCGGTGCTCCCAGGTGGAAAATTGACGGTTTCCAACTCGAGGTAGACCCGGAAGTTCTGATCCGAATTCAGATGTTGATATTGAAAGCTGAAAATACGGAGAAAGGTGTCAAGAGCACTAGTCCAAGAGTGCGATTCTAGAACTGTTTCTATAAACCGACCCCTGAAAAGGTACTCAAATATTTATTCGGTTGCGGTTATTACTCGCACAATCCCAGAGTCGGGCGGAGAAAGTCAGCCGGTGTTTATATTGGCCCAGCACAACAATAACGGGGACTAAGGATGTCACAAAACCGGCTCCGATCATCTCCACGACCTGGACCGGACGAGTTTCGCTTTTGGCAAGTCACCCGGACTACTTTCACCGCTGGACAATCTGGAACGTCCTTCCCACGTTGCTGAACTTGATCCAAATTATGCGCATTGCGGAAAACACCTCGCACTCAACACATGGACCGGTTCCCCCGCGAGCTGTTCAGTATTCATTGGGTCGTTAGGATCGTCGGAACCGCCGAGGTAATTTGGGAATTTGAATAAAAATTTCATGTGATTTATGGATACCACTATTAATTAACATAACCACCTCCGGGTAAACGACACAAATTTCAGTTTGTTGCCAATTTCCGCCAAATGTTTACCCCGTTATTTTGTTGCTATGCGTTGTTAAGCCTTTCTCTTAAGGCTGATTCCTTAAAGAGATCCTAAGATTAAAATGGTCGAATGATGTAGATTTTGTCCGGGAGTTCACTTGGATATGTTATAACTGCGTAACGAATAGATGTTGCATATACAAATTATAAACAAAAGTTATATTAATAAATATATTAATTGATTTTGGTGACTCATATCCAAAAGTATATTTCTGTGGGGCAATAAGTGTTCATCGACATCGATGCTTAAATTTACTAAAATATTCGTCTGCCTTAACAGTGTTAAAGTAATGCACCAGCACCAAAATTACTTCCTAATGTGTAGGCAATGTATTGTGAAAAATATTAGGCACAAAAATTTGAGCAATAATATACTGAATATAACAGTAGGCATGATTATTCAGAAAGGAAGAACAAATGCACTTCAAATAGCAGTAAAGTTTTATTTAATATGCATTGGAAAATTTATATTATTATAAAATTCAAAATAATTGATTTTATTTTATACATCTAGAATATCATGTTTATATTGTTGTATTGTTGGTTGCTCGGGGGGGGAGTGGAGATTTAAACATATCAATAGTAACATAGTTACATATTCCTAATTAGGAAGAAAATGGAAATGTATAGAACTGTTTGGACTACATAACGTGCTCCGTACTCGGAGTTTGTTCTAAATGTGTGACCACCGATAAACCCGAAATTTCCCACTAGTGTCGCACAATGTGTGAACATAGACACAGGGTGATGTGTATAAATGGATACATGCTGTGTTTGGAGTTAGCCCTGTATTTTTCACTACCTTATACTTTACATAAACGTTCTGTGGGGTATACAGATAAGAGTAAGTAGGTAGTTGATACTGCGGAAATTAGGACAACGGAATAGGAGGTTGTACGTCTTTTCAAGATTTTCAATTTTATTGGTAAGAAGATCACATTAAACATCCATTAAAAATCCATTTCAGTTTTATACTTTACAGCTACACAAAGCTACCAAATAGCTTCCTCCTCATGGTCAAACCCAAACATTACACTGATGAACACTGCTGGAATAATGCCAGAAGAAGGAATAGAAAGGTCTGACCCCGAAATCTGCAGGAGATGTGACCACTGTCTCCCATGATTGTCCGCTACGACGAGCGGAATCTAACAACCACCAGCTAGCTGCTGATGCTGCGGCTAGCTGACTGCCACCCGTGACTCCCAGATTACACATCAACTGTGCGAGCGCGCGCGCGACTAACCTACATCCGGCTAACCAAATTATAAGGTGAGGGGCTAAGCTGGGAGTCTCGGCTCCTGTACCACAATAAGCTAGTGACTCAGGCTTGGGAGGCAAATTTGAGTATGGGAAACGTATCCCTGTTCTTGTGATTGGAACTATCTTCGACCTCTCTGCACTTAGTTGCTTCTCATTAAAAATAATGTTTACCCTTTATGATCAATACCTTGAAGAGTTAGATTGATTTTTAAAATCCTCGCATTGTAAAATTCTACGAGACTTGTTAGGGTTAATCGTTGCAATTTTGTTTTTCTGCAGAAAGTTCCTTTAATTCAACGAACACAATGTTATAAAAAAATCATTTCCGTGAAACGCATTGGGATATAACGCATTAGAATAATGCAAATTTTTAAGTATAATTTCCCTAAGTAAGAAGTTAATAATACGAAAGCGTGTTTCGCAATTTCGTCGAGTACTTGAAAAAGTAAGAAAATATTATTATTATTAGGTGAACTTTAACGAGCTAATTATTTCTTTAGTGATTTCTTTCAACGCCAGTGGCGTTTGTAATTGATTATGCTAAACGTTATTCAGTCAAAATGGTCTACAAGTGAATGTAAAATCCCCCCCCCCCAATTTTGAATCCATGATCTCTCCGTTACAGAGCCGCAGCCTTACTTCTTACAACTACGGTGGAATTTATATTTTCTTACCAAATATCTAATATTTTTATAGACATTTTTTCAAAGACATTTATAGACACGGCTAAACATATATGATGTTTATTTTGTGTATTTCATTGTTTTTTCAGCCATCAAACCCTTTTATAACCATGAGTTAGTTATTAAAAACTAAACACAAATGTCCAATGTTCAATGAGGACAAGATTTAATCCCTTAGTAAGACGAATTGAAACATACCAGTAGGTAAGTGTTCAGGTTATTGTAAGTATACAAGTATATGTATTACGAGTTAAATAAGATAATCACCTGGAGGAGACACAGGACGGAGAGGCAGATGGTCGCCAAGGAGCCCAGCTGGGACGACATTCTGCTCCTCATCAGTCACTTATCTGAAACAACAGATCTTCGTTAGTATACGTGTTAAGAGAAATCAGAATTTATTCCAGTTTCAAATTTAAATTGGTTTCTTCAGGGCTTATGCTTTATAGGTCATTATCACGACTTCTACCAGTAATATACCTCTCGAAAGTCTGGTAGTCGTTTAACTACTTTTGGAACACTCGTGTTAGTACGTCATTAATTGTAGTACACTGCCGTTAAGTTTAACCTGTTCTTTAAAATACAATTAAACGTCTATATTTCTATTCTCTCAGATCTTTTATTTTGATTTATTCTTTGTACTACATTAATTATGTTGCTACTATAATACGTACTATAAAAAGTAAAGGTATTACTTCAAACAACAGTTGTTGGAGAGAAAGGTTTCTGCAAAGATAAACACTTTAAACACAGTTTATTGATTTACTTTCAAAAAGACACATTTTTCTAAAAAGGAATTCTTTCTTAGAAGCTAAATTCAACTAAATTAATTATTTATCTTTTGTGGAAACTACTTAGCCCTAAATTTAAATTTAGAAAATCTGAATTAAAAATAATATGTATGAATAATTTTAAAATTATTGACCCCTCATACATTTTTAATGGCTGCATACAACTATAACAATTATTATATAAATAAAATTTACTATTGTTTCGAATACAATAAGGACAACACTTTTTTCTATCTGGACATTTTTATCTAAAAGAAGGCACTATTACCCAAATGCTTGTACTAGATTTAATTTCAACTTTACGCTTATTGTGTGTACAATGTGCATAATCTTTCTAAGGAAACATTCAGCTTTTTCCAACCTCTTACAGCATTGCAGTCTTTGCTTAAGACGTTTGCAAATGTGTTATTATATCATTAAGTGTTTAATAACAACATTTCTATGGGCAAGGTATATATTTTGTATGATTTACGTATTCTATTAGTTGATCTAACAGTAACATAAGTAATGATATTTCTTCAGAGTAGTTGACAGTTCTTATAAAGTATATTGATAGAAATATTTATTAAAGTCTTATAATATAGTTTATATTTTTTTAAGTAAGGCTTAAACTACAGAATATTCTTCGTTTATCAATGAAGAATCACACTGAGGTGGGGGCAGATCCACCACCACAAACCAGAAATCAACAGATCTTATCAGTGGTTTGTGGGAGCAAAACCACTATAAGAAGTCACAGTTTGGCATACTCCTCAGAAGCGTTTCATCTGTGGCACATTAGGAGGATTAGCCCCGTGCCCAATTCCCATCAAAACGTCCTTTTATAATAGAGTACAAATTTCGCCGATTTGGGACAAGTCAATCTGTGCCTATGATTATTTTTAATTATATAAATATTTAATTAATTATGATTACTCCCTTATATCTCTAGGCTACGGAATCAAAATTTTTGGCATTCTTAGTTCAATCCAGAATTGTTCCATAGTTATTTATGTATCAACATTATATTTAAGAATCGCATTGCAAGGATTTCAATGTATATAAAATTAGACTGCGAAGTAAATTAAGTAAAATCGAGTAATTTCACAAACAGCTAAAATAGGTGTTTAGTATAAAAATTAACAACTTTACGGGCACCTGGCAAGTATGATATACAGCCTAGTATAATGAAAAGTCTCTTAAGTTCTATCACAAGGTCACGCCTCTGTTTCAGTGATGTTTAGTTTTACAGTTTCTTAAATTACCGTGTTTACTTACTAAACTTTGACTCACTGTTCTTGAAAATATTTGATATCGAAAGATTCTGAGCTATGATGCTATTATAAAACTTTCCAATAAAATTTAATACTTATAGCCATCTGCATTCAATACATTTTCAGCCCTTACTTCAGAACAATATAAAGATTTACTACCGAACGATAAGGAATGACAGCTTTAAAGAGTCGAAGAGCGTCTTGCTCTCTTAAGAAGGGAATAAACTTTGACGTCTCAAATACTAGATAAAATAATTATTGCCACACGTAAATGTTGCCTAAGTGGTTATAACCATCAATCCAAAGTCAAGTACATGTCCATGACCTTCTGGAGAATTTCACATACAAGTTTAGGTGTTGATAGAAAGACTGAATTACTTTTCTAACATTTATCTTTTCTTCTATAAGCACCGCATAAAATACTCCTTGGGTATAGAGTAATAACATGTTGAGAAATCACGGCGAATAAGATTATGTAAGATGATCATTGTGTTAAAATGCGAATACTACGCCCTTTCCAACACTACGGGTATCCTAAACATTCCATTATAAAACGTGGACTTGTGGATTTCACAAGGTCATATCCAAAATTTCCCGAGCTCAAATTTCTAAATTGAAATACGGAATTTGAAAAAATATCGGTTTCATAAATTAGGTCTTCTAAACCATATTATATTATTATGCCAGAAGTCAATGTACTTTATAAATAGTATGATTTCTCTAATTACGACAGACGACCTCGTGATGTTGGCAGGCTTGATTACAGCAGGTTTGTAGCTGACCGAAATCCCTCATGTGTTGGCAGCATTGAAAATACAACTTAAATTATTGGTTTTTTGCACTGAAACATTTATTGATGCCGTATAAATCTATTACAAAGCTTGGATGAGTACATGGGGTCTGACGACGTTTTGAAGCTATCCATGCATGACTAAACATGCAAGAGTTTTGTTTGCGTTTGAATCTTGTTATGGCGTTTCAATTCATGGGTTTACTCACAAATCATTTTCAACTCACCACGATACGAGCAGAAGTTGTTTATGTATTTAAAATTGCAATTTTAAGCCTAACTTTTCTGTAAAAAGGGTAAAAATACTCTAAAGAGTGAAAAGTGCACATCAATTTCGTTTTCATGCATTCTTGCGTTTTGGTTACCTTTTACTTATTCTCTTTCGGGCGGTCATAGTTACTTTTCTGTCACCAATCTCATCGAGCCAAGTTCGACTTCAACAATATTCTATCACAAATAGGCCTACTTGAATAATTTAATAAACATACTTTTATTTACATTTTTCATAAACCGTAAGTGGTGAAGTTAAATGAGAGGATTGACAAAGAATGATGGTTTTCAATCGTATATTTAATTAAGATGTTGATAGAGTTAGAGAGAAGTACTTGACTACGAAAGAACACTTAAAAGCCGTAACGGGATACTAATGGTCGGCCGTGTACGTGTGGAGACCACGCGAGAAGATCAGAGCTGGCTGGCAGCGAGCAGGGAAGAAGTGGGTACGAAAGTGAGGCAGCAGGTGGTTGTAATGTAGCCAATAAATGTAGCAGGAAAGTGACACCGGCTCGGCTCAGGCGCGAGAGAGGAGAGTCATCCTACTGACCCAGAGCCTCGCCTGGCCGACTTTCTCTACCCGACACACGGCTCCACACTCCACACTCTACACTCTACACTCCACACTCAGCACACAGTGGGGGACAAAGCCACTCAAATATCGTCTCTCGTTACAACAAACCCTTCCTTTCTCTCACCCGACTCTGGTTACCGGGGGCGACCCACATGTCCCGCCTCCAATCTGCACCAAAACTGCCCAAAGTATACACTTCTTCTTCACCTCATTGGATTGTCTAGGTTTACAGTAACATTATTGGAGCTTGAAAATAAGAAATACTGAGTGCATAGTATCTTAGTGGGATACCGCGCCATGGTATAAAGTCATGGTATACTAGACTCTCTCTATGGCCTACAACACGTATAGTAGAATAATAATAATTACGACATTCCCACCCAGCTTCACTGCTGTAACTTTCGTGCAATCGGAATTAAAAATTTTGTTAAACACTTAAAGCATGATTGCTGGATTTGATTTTGGAAGCGTAACAAACTGATTGGAGGCTCCAACTCTATTCCTGGTGTTAAGAATCACTAGTTCCTAAAGTTGCTTCGGTTTCTTTGAGCATATGTGACCCTTTTCTGAATTTCAAAAATATACTTCATTGATATTAAGAAAAGAAAAAAATCATCAAGTACAATGTATGAGACTTCTTGAGATAACAACTAACAACGTTATATGCGATAAGGTACGTTTTACAGTTCTTAACCACCTCTAGATTGGGTTCAAGGAAATTTAAATGTACAATAAAATAAGAAATCCGAATACCTCATCAGTTGTGAAAAGAATAACGAGTCGACTTTTTAGTTATCGCGGGTATCTCGGCGGAGAAAAGATAATCAACTGAGAATAATTGAGTACTCGGCCTTTGATAGGGAAAGCCGCTCTCTAACTGACATACATAACGTATCAAGGCAGGCTTCTAACGTGTAACTCTGACAATGATGATAGCTTTGTGTAGTGAGATCGGTCAACTAGATGGTGAACTAACAAAATGTTTAAAAAATACAAAGTTTGGGTGCTATAGCCAAGAATCTTGCGTCCGATCATCTTCTGTTTTGACCTCTTTGTTTGCTACATAACTTACACTAAATACATCTTGCCAGAACGATCATTTGTGAACTGGTAATGTACAATTACTGCAAACTACAAGAATGTCGATACTTCTCACCAGTCAATGGGATTCAACATCAAGGAATGAAGATTCTTCTGAAGGAATAATCATTGTTTGGAGTAAAACGGAGGCATCCACTTTGAAATTAGGGTTCACTAAAAAATTAATTCTCTGTACGTTACAGACTAATTGGAAGCTGAGGTGAGAGACTATTAAAAAAAAGTCGAAGCCCACAAAGGCATGATGAATGAGAGAGAGTGGCCCACCGGAGAGTTCCAAGGCCTTCCCCGTCACTTGCCCCTCGAGGACGGAGCCCACTCAAGTGTTGCACGCGTGGCCAAACAATGCTCCGGGGGCAATAGTTGAGCCGGTGCGGAAGTAAGGACAGCTGCGCCACGCCGCACTGCCGCCGCCGTGCTGGTGCG
Organism: Homalodisca vitripennis; assembly: GCF_021130785.1. NCBI lineage: Eukaryota > Metazoa > Arthropoda > Insecta > Hemiptera > Cicadellidae > Homalodisca > Homalodisca vitripennis. The sequence continues at coordinate 126,478,899 of NC_060211.1, read as the reverse complement.
GTAGTGTGCGAGTACGAGCGGTCCAACTTTCACCCGGTTCTGCCCCGCTGCCGCATCCGGCTGGCGTCTGACCTTGGATCCCCAACGGACTTTCTATCTGAATAACGCGTACACGCACTGACCACAACCCACTCAATCCTCTGCGCCGAGCAGGAGAACGATAGGAGTTGACGTGTGCTGGGACTGGTGGCGTGGTCTTGTTCTCACCTACTTGAAGGTCGGATTGTGTGAATGCCCTGAGCCAGGATGAGTCTGACTGTCTGTGCGGTAAAATCCATTGTCAGTGACTATCCCAGTAATTTCTCAGGGTACTTTACAAATATCCCACTTCCAAAAAGTTTTTTCGGGATGACGGCCGTTGGAATATTTAGAAGTGGGCATTTTCTATCTAGTATCTCAAATATCTACATTCCATGATTTTCTACGAAACTTTGGAATTCCTGAATTCACATAGAATTTGTGAATACATTTATCCCTATATCAAGTATGAATTTAGAGTAATAATTTTATAATAATGGTTTTTAAAATAACAATTCCTCTGAACTATGAATATTATTGTAGGTATACCATTGTATGAGTATGTTATGGAAGACACAAAACAAGCAGGAATCGGTTATCACGTTTACTCGATCCCAGGAAAGTTCACTTCTGGCTCGCTTATCTGGGTACAGCAAATCCCCTGTGCCATTCTGGGCAACCACAAACACGTCTAGGGTGGCATATAAATACCGCAAATGGCGAGATCTTAGAATAAAGGGTGGGTAGAATACAGGTCTAGTCTGCTGCGAAGGATGACTGTTGGAGTGGACGGAGCTCTCTTAGTGAGGCAACTGCTGGCTTGGACAGGGGGGAGTTCTGTGCCCTGCCCGCTTTCACCGGAAGAGGCTGGAACAGAGCCGACCTCCCCTTCTGCCAAGGTGAAATTACCTCCTCATGGGATCTCGACAGGAGGTGGCCTCTACCACCAACCTTACGTATCCTTAAAATCCTACCATTCCGGAAGCAAGTGTAAAGGTCCTCATAGAACTAAATGCAATGGCGGCTTTCCTCAGCTTCTTTTCTTAAGTGAAAAACATTTGCTTGGCTAAGTTGTACTGTACTGAGGCTTTATCCCAACACTAGTTTAATTAAAAGTTGACGCTATCATAAGTGTTAAATGAAATTGTAAATGGCCAGAGAATCGCAGGGACTGTGAATTAAACTTTTATAACTTTTATATAAAGAAATGTTTGCAAAAGAAATCACCAAGTATAATAAATTATATGTTGTCTTTTAGATTATTCAAGTAAAACGTTGGTTTTTTCAGTGTTAGCATGTCAAGAACGCGATTCTCAGCTTTATACTTTTGACATAACCAACAAGTAATCCCCTATTTGGTTTTTATAAAACAAACAATAATCTATTTCAAATAGTTTGTCATAACTATGTTTACATAAAATCCAATTAATACAGGTTGTTTCAATTCTACGGCGTAGGCAACAAATCCTTGAATACGCTTTGATTATGTGTACTAAATTATGTTCTTTGTTTAAAGGTTATTTTAGACGATGGAAGGATTGTGAAGGAAACAGGATTTTTCCGGACATTTGCCATCGTTCAGTGAAACAAGAAAACAGTAACACTACGTTTCGAGATCTGCAATCTGATCTCTTCTTCAGGTAAAGAACTAACCTAATACATAATTACAAACTAAGTTAAAATAAACAAATCTTACTAAAGCGTTGTGGCACGCCAAAGTCAGGAATCACAACCTACATGTTGTTGTCAACTTCACTAACACTAAAGACATGCACTTAATACAAAACTATACAAAACACTAATCATTAAAAGTTAATGATTAGTGTTTTGTATAGTTTTGTATTAAGTGCATGTCTTTAGTGTTAGTGAAGTTGACAACAACATGTAGGTTGTGATTCCTGACTTTGGCGTGCCACAACGCTTTAGTAAGATTTGTTTATTTTAACTTAGTTTCTAAATTATGTGTCAAAATTTTCAAAAAGTTTCATATCTCAACGTACAATCATATAACTGTGAGTATGCTTCGAATAATTGACAGTTTCCTTACAGTACAATCATTCTCTTAATCATTTTACACATTCTTTCTCGAATTGTTGTTGGAATATTCTATGAAAAAACAAAGAGGTAATGATTTTTATAAAACGTGAATAAGAACGTTTGAAGTAGATTAAAACAGGAAGATTTATTGTGACGATAGGGAATACGCTAATACACGTTCAGCGTATTCCGCTGGTGATCAGGCACCACTCACTCTAGGGATTCCTTTCCGCAATACTTCAAGAGGGTGCCTACTTAAGTGCCGCTATAAATACACACTGGGGAAAAGAACATTTCCTGAAAGCCCCAACTGTAGTGTATTTCTAGTAGTGAGCTATTATGGAAGAAAATGGAATTCTGGATAGCAATTACTGGACCCATTCACTCGACTGGAGTATTTGGGCCAAACATTCCTAGAGAAATGCGGGTGTGATGGACAGTGCGAGCGCGAGGAGAGCGCTACGAATCGTATCTGTATCTGAGATGAGATGGTTGGGAGGCGGACAAGCGGCTTTCTCCACAACAATGGGATCGCCGCCATTTATTCATTGTTGTCGTTATCTCCTTCACTTTCCCTGACTGGTTGAGTTTGGTGATAACGTCGCACAATACCGGAGCGTCAGGCGACCTACATGGCTCTGGATGTGCCTGACTCATTACCCTCGTCACCGTCACTGACTGGAACACGTCCTCACTCTCTCCTGTCATCATCGGCCTTACATAAATACTGCCGGTATGACACGTTGTACTTCCGTAATGCTCCAGAAACAGACATATACCCCATAGCGTTTACATACTCAAACCACGAAAACGCACACTAATCTTCAGACTATAGAACCTTCAGATGGTAAAACTTAGTTAATCACATTGACGATGTACGTCGCAAATTCACAATTAACATTCTATAGAGCAGCCATACTAACTTTTAATGGATGGGATAAGATCATCAGTGCTGCATGGGCTGCAGGAAGCACTCGCTTGATTTTATTTAGACAAATTACGTTTCCTACAATCATTTCTCTCCCATTTTTATCCTTTTCCCAGTCTGTTTCTGTTTATACTAGTAAAAGTAAACAATATAACTCGCAATAACATTTCTTGGTTGATTCCAATAAAGTAAGTGTCCGTGTGTTTTGAGTAAAATAAAATACCTAGAGATCATCGTTTTATGTTTCATGCCAACTTCGTGTGGCATTTTATATTAAACCTATAAGATATACTTAGAAAATTATGACATAAATATTTCGAATTTAGCCTTAAAGTATTGAGATTTAATAACAATATAATATAAATTATCTCTAGGAAATATATGAATCTAAATTTCACAGATGTATTGGGCATGTAAAAGGAACATAGTTCAAATATAAATATCTTTCACTATTTTCGTATTTTATGGACACCGCAAAATAAACCATTTTCCATTGTAAGAAACAGCCTATTAAACACCTACAACAAAATTGTAATTACATTCTATATGGAATCACACGAGATCAAGCTGATTAGTCAACAACCAACATCGTATACAAAGCGACATATACCAGTTTTGTTTACACGAGTACAAGATATGACAAATGACCATTAGGTCTATTTCATTCCATTACAAAGCATCGTTTATTTTACATAGGTCAATATTACCAACAGGTGTAAAACTAAAAAAACTGTTAAACTACTATAGATTGTGTCAAATGTTTAGCTTTTATTTCTTTGTATCTGAAAGAACTCGTCGCCAATTGATTTGGGGAGCAACAAAGCTGAGTTTGTTGGAGGCTACTGAATATCTTTCAAGTAACAAATTTGCAAGGCTATTGATGGACAGTACGCTTACCTGTAAAAAAGACGGTAATAAATTATAGTAAATTCTTGTATTTTCCGGTAGTGCTCCCAGCTTCTGGGTTTTGTATGATTAAATCTCACTTCCTCGAATTAAATACAACTTACATCCAGTAGTGTTTTAAGTACTTGGACAAAGGTATAATTTAAGAATTTCCTATTGAGTACGGTATAGATAATTTCTCCAAGCGACCGATGATTCTTTGGCGCTAATATTACTCAAATAGTTTTCTTATATCAAATATATAGCTTTATATATATATAAAGGAATTGACTGAGCCGGCTACCATGACAATTAGCTCACTTATTCATTCTAAAATGTAATGTAAATTTTGTTTTCAATATATTTACCTTCAGACTCAATTGATAAATAAATGTTCACTGTATCAACGAATTTCAGTAAACTTGGATATCTGCGTGCTTTTTGGGGCTACATACACCTTAAAAAAGGCAAATACAATGATGTAGGACTTATTAAATATGTTATTATTTCTATTAGCTATTCAGAAATAACAATAACTTTTTTTGTACTTCATCGTGTAAATACCTAATAGGTACGCATTTCCGGAAAACACTAAAAAGAGTTAGGATGCGGACTGATTGTATATCTAAAATTACATATCACCCATTATTCTACGACCATAAATAAGGGGTTAAAATTGTTCAAGATTTAGCATTTTTCTTAAGTAATAAAACTTAAATTTAACTACAGCCGGCTATTAAACACTTAGTCTATAACTGTAATGGTAATTGCGTTTCATTAAATATAACGTATTTTATCGAGATAGAAATTCACTTGCTGGTTATAGCAATTAATACCACATTAATTTTTATAACAAATGATCTCAAATAAAGAAATTCGTTAAATTTGTATTTGTTGTAATGCTTGAATGTCTAACACGTTTTCCTTGGAAACTCACCCGTTGTGACTACTGTGTGGTTGTCTTAGGGCATCAGTCTTACCTATAGTTAAAGTCTCTTCGTGAATTCAGAAATAAGAAAGGATGTTGTTTTGCCAAACGAAAGTTGAGCTATTTTATTTACTGATGTCTATAACTTCTTTCCCAATCTAGATACAGTAAGCGCGTGGTACTTTATTCTGCATTAGCAAATTAAATTTATATTCGCGTACACAAACAACGAGCAGGTCTACAAATTGTGTTATAAAATAAATTAATGTACGACATTATATTCTTATATTCTTTAAGTGGAACATTTTCAAACATCATAATATAAATATTTTCACCGTATCACATATATTTTCAACGTAGCTTCAGTAAATGTGTGTGGCACCACAGGTTCACAAATAATTAACATGTATAATTCGGCACGGTTGTCCGTGTGGTCTTGGGGTGTCCTCCATTTTATGGTTCCACTTTCCAACAATATATCAAGATGTAAATTGACGGTATTACTTTCTACCATCGATAATATTTGAGGAGGCGCAAGCAAGGACGAGGAAGGAGAGCGGCTGGCGGCTGTGGGTCGACTCTTTCATTAACCTCCTTCCGATATCCGGCAGCGATCCACCTGACAGCCCTTCCGCGTTACCTTCCCTTTTACTTAACGGCTCCCATTGACGTCTTGGCATTGAGCTCTTTATACACCACACTCGGTATCTCACCACTTCACTGTACAGGACTCTGACCCGGAGGCCACTCTCACTCTCATTGATACGGCTGCTAAGAGTACTTCATGGACCTGTTCTGACAGGCCAACATCTTTATCATTTGAGAATCTAGTTCAACATCTTATTTCTTGTGCACGTTTCGTTTGTGTTACAGTTAGAATGATGGTCTGAGTTAAGAATGCCAGCTGTGTTTTTCATGAATCATTCACTACCTTTTCTATACTTAGTGGATGCCTGAAAAACATTTCAAACAAAGACTTTTTACAAGAGTTGTTTATTCTTTTGAAGTATTTAAATTGCTTGTTAGCTACGCCTGGTATTTATTTCTTCCAAATAAAGCCACGCAGATAGGTTTTGGAAATAACTGGGCGGGATAGAAAATGATAATTTTATGTCAGCAGCTATGCTTCTGGTTAATTTTAAGAAAATTACAAAAATTTTACTTTTGGAGTGCTGGAGTAAAGCATGATCTTTGAAGACAGTAAAACGGGCAATGGATTTAATTAACACAAAAATCTCATACATATTAATCATACATAATAAATCTCATAGCATATTACTTTTTGTATTTTTCATTGACCTATTCTTTTTAACGCCCATTTCTGATTCTAAAATAATAACAACACCAAATACTGTACAGTCTATAACGAAAAGAAAGATTTAATTAACGTAAAATAAACATTGTTTTAGTTATTAATGTAATGAAAGTAACTAAAAACCTTTTAAAAATCTTTTTATTACATACACGTGTTTCGGTTTTTAACCATCATCAGTGTACATTAACCTCTAAATAAATAATAAACAATATTAGATATACACATGTGGATCTTTTAATATATATTACATTATATATTTCATTACATTGATATATATAGATAACCCTATAAGTGGAGTTAACAACATAACAAAATTGTTTTTAGTATTTACTCGAATGCTCAGTCTTGTGGGTTATAAAGATATTTTACTTGACTTTTTTATTTTGTAGAGTAATGGAAATTAACTTTTACGGCTCAACTCAAACCTTAGTTTCCGGAGCTTAATCGAATTTCCTACACCAACTTCGCCTATAAATATAAACTTCATCATCGAAATTTTGAACAAAATTAATTTGATTTCCTTTCAAACCGCGTAGTGGCATGCTGGGCAGTGACCACTAAGGGTGGTTCGGCTTGGCCACCCTCCTCACGCGCTTTCAATAATTCATCGACCGAAATTTGATCTTTTATAGATAGGGTTAACCGGTCGGAAGCAGTCTACCTGCTGGACATTTTTCTGCTGGATTCTTCACTTGCGTCGGTGGAGGGATGAAGTGAAGCCTTTACACGTTAAACAATAAAAGATTTAGTTTATTCAACTCAACACAAGGTTATTCATCATTGTTGTTATTAGTTACTTCAGTATACTTTCCTAGAACAATGTGTTTATAAATCTATTAGACAAAACAATAGGTGTTTTAAAATTACGCCTATTAAATGGTTAAGAAACGGAATCTTATTTTTTTTAACTGATTACAAAAATATTTTGATTCCACTATTACACTTGTTCAGAGATAGAGACAAGCAGCGTGTTTATTCATGTAAATGTATACGCTTTCTCAGCGGAAAGTGGCACATGTGTACTCGACACCCATCTGACCGGAGTGGTGAGGCACTGCCTGAGCTGACAGACCGATGCTCTACGTCTCTACTGTAGATGTCTATATTAAACAACTGGATTGCCGACTCCGTGATTGAACAACGGTCCGTCAGGTCCCCTTCCTACGTGAGCGACAGAAGCGATGAGACAAGAGCGATAGAAGTGTTACCAGTGGAACACTTGGACCGCCATTATTGTGTTCTACTAGAACTGCATTGCGGGCGAAATATTCTCGAAAAAATCAGGTTCACTTGCTTTTAGATAGTTCGGTGTTGTCATACGAGTGTTTGAAAAGAAAAGACAAAGGATGATGTGGATAAACATTATTTAAAGATAATTGCAACTACCGATTGTTTAGAGTCAGAATTGTTGTTGAGTGCTCCTGCGAAAGTCTCTTCAAGTCCAACCTTTTATCATTTCCTATTACAATCAACATCCATAATACTGTTCAGATAATGAAAGCCTTCTTCACTACATTACTAGGGATCTAGAATGTATGACGGACGTATTGACATTCATCGGTCTGGAATGTCATCCAGATCACGTTGTTGGGACCTCAAGAAAACAAACTAAGAAAAAAAGCAACGAAAATTAGACATATTTTTTCCTGGAATTTTCTCAAAAATCTTCTCTCACACCAACAGCCCATCATAACATAAAGATTTATCCGTTAAATTAGTTTAAATTTGTGTAAGTAAAATTTGAACTGCACTTTTACAAAGAAACAGTTTGTGGAAATTTTGTTACGGGTTTTTGTAGATTTTTAATAAAATATATTTTTTTTAAATTTGAAAACGATTTTAGGGGTCACCTTAAAATTTAAGAAATCACAAATTCCTTGTTCCATTTCTATTCATTTCCTCTGCGACTTTCGACGGTAATCTCCCGTTCATTAGCTCATTATCATAGTATATGTGACGCATGATCCATAATGAATTATGCTTTTGTACCGTAGCAATGAATCTTTCCACAGATATAATTAACCCATGTGGTGGGTCGCGTTCTATATGGACGACGGCAGCTTCACTTTGCGAGCGAGTGCAGTGATAAGATAGAAACTTGTAACGCACACTGCCAAAGCTTTGCTTCTGTCGCCTACTAAGAATGCTCCAATTATTTAACATTGATTTGAAATGTTGTCGCTCTCATGTAATAGTGACGCAGCGTGGATTCCGAGTAACTGAAGTAAGCCAACCCCCTGAGGCCGTTGACTCCAATGCTTTTACCCCACTTATTGTTCACTTAGAATAAAAACCTGTGAATCCTGTTATTGCACTTAGTCATAAAGGGATCTTTGCTCTTGTTTCCGGAGTGATGGAATATTCAGAATGAGTCAGGTTGGTGACCCTGTCGATAACCCACATTACATCCACCTTGAAGAGATAAAGAGCACAATTGCAGTCTTTGATAGAAGGGAGACTACCTCTGATCCAGCCTTTTCCAGTTAAACATTGAAACACTACTCCGTCACCTTAAGGTTTGCAAAAACTTTTAACACAGAGAGTTCCACCCACTATAACAGTTATCCTACCCAGTAAAGTTTATGTATCGCAATCATTTTACTCCAACGCCAGATATGAGCGAATGATTTTTACTCCAAATCATTCTTGGACATTTTCGTAATTTAGAATCACTTTTATACACTTAAACAGGTAATTAAGACGTCATAATATGTTATTAAATGTTTTTTACTGAATAGATATTTAAGACTAATAAAAATAGCTAGTATTTCAAATACAAATGAACAAAAACATTTTTTCTAAATTTATGGTTGAATTTCTGGTAGTATAATATATTTACGAATACGTAAAGAATATGCACTTTCTGTGAGGTATTTAAATAATGTACATGAATACATTAATTAAAGAATATTTTATATTTTCATGATATTAAAAGTGAAAAGAAGATTATATTTTGAACCTCACGATACACTAGTTCACATGTATACTTAAAAACGGATGTATTATATCCATGAAGTAATTATATAGCAATTTCAGTACTATCGTCCAAGATCTGTCTTTCAAGTTCGCACTTATGAGGAGTCATTCTTTAAAACAGCAGTCTATTTGTAAACTTTTACTATCTCAAAAGCTCATTTACCCCAAAATTAATTACCTCTCATTAACTTCATTATGGTTTAAATCTGTTGCCCAATTTGCACTGTTCTCAACCTTTTAATAAGGCTTCTTTAAGAATAATCATTTAAAATGTTTACACATTAAAAAATTAACATTTTATTTCCGTTTTCGTTTAATTTATTTTTACAACAAGAATCTTTAAAAATTGAACTCATCCTAATATTAAGAGCCTTTTTGCAAACTTGGACACTTTTTAAAATCATTATTTGATAGAAGTTTTCAGGCATTGCATGATAAGTAAATTCAAACACATATTTGTTATTTATAATTTTATCGTGTTGAGAAACAACAAGAAAATTAGTCTAGGAATTGTCACAAAAACGTCAGTTCATATGCAGTATGATATAAAAGTTTGGGAATTTATTTTATTTATTAATTTGAATTATTTGGAATTTTGATGGTTTGATAGATTTCTTTTGAGATCAGACCCAATGGCATCTCTATATTATGATCAATTTAGGCGGTGTTGAATTATATGAAGGACTTGTACAGGAGATGAACGATACTAAAAGCCAGTTGGTATTGAGGTCCTCACTGATTAGACTGTCACACCTGAACCACAAGCTAGAATCAATCACTCATTATCGCTATCACCAAACGTCAAACCTGACAACATAGCTGCTCGAACCTACTACTCTAACCAATAGGCAGTATGTTACAAACTGGTTAGGAAATTTTAGATAGATGTAGCTGAAGACTACAAGAGTTGTAACACCTTCAAAACAGCTGGCGTGGTTTATAACACTAATGTCTATAAAAAAGTTCATTTTTAAGAAATACTACAAATAAGAGTACAATAACAACAATATACAAACTGAGAAAAAATAATTTCTCAGGTTGATTTTTCTGGCACTTTTATATTTTATTACACATTGGTTTCAAAAATTAACCACTAGAAGACGAGAACTAAATTTCTATTCGTAACTTCTATTACGTCATTTTAAGCTTAAAGAACAGTTAGTCTTTTCTAGTGCTGGCCCCTCTTCAGGGTGTACCGAATTACATTCCTCAAAACTGTATATCATGTAATTTTAATTTTCATGGGTACAAATAACTTTAACAATAACAAAATAACTTGCCATAACACTTTAAACAGCTCTAGCGACACACAAGTTTAAAACGAATATATTAAACTCTTTAATACTTTATCATATTTATATTTTACATTAATCTCTTTTGTATAAAGTCAACTTCTGCACCGAACTTTTATTATTTAAACACTGTTGTGACACCGAACCCAATGAACTAATATGTGAATGTATAATGTAGCAAGATACCTTGAAAAATATGTCATCTTTAGACTTTAAATTGTGCATGAAAATTCATTTCTACATAGACAAGAATGAGTGCTATGATTTTTCATATGCAACTGTTGAATTTGGCTAAGCTTCATTGAAGCCTACCACGCAGTTCGCTGACAAAATGTCTTTTTTGTCTGCTGGATGGATGTAGGCACTTTTTCAGATTGGTCTTCTATCCATTTTTAAGCAGAACATCTCTAAAATGAAATGAGTTATATACTAGAAATGTTTCCCATGCAACCCCAGCGAAGCCAGTTAGGCAACAAGTAGTGTAGAGTATTCCTTCCCTGTTTTGTCTTTAAAATATTTAAATATTCACGTTAAAAATTTGCTTTGTTGCAAATCCAAAGCAGTTTTAGAAATTACTGCTTTCTTAGTAATTTCTAAAACTGAGCTTGATTTCTCAAAGTCGTATTAATTAGACTTCACTCTCTGCTTGTCTAAATAACGATTTTGTTATTTTAATTCTATAGACTAAGCTAATCTCTTTATGAATAAAAGAAATGGGATTCATTTCAAAAAATAACGTAAAATGTATCAAACCGTATATACTTAAATTTAAAGTTATTATAGAAAAACTTTAATTTAATTTGTCCTACATTAATTAAACTTTAAATCATATTTAAAATTGGGACGGGCATAGTAAGTTTGCACTTATATATTCTTTAGAATATTGTGCAACTTAAAACAAAAATATTAAATGTAATAATGAACCATTTTATTTTACAATTAAGCTTTCTCCAGACTTAAATATAACCACAAACGTCTATCCAAATACTGTGTGCAAGTAACTGTAGAAACATTATAAAATCAGTTACCAATAGTGAACCATAACAATAGGTTTTTAACTAACTCAGTTTAACTATTAGAGCGCGCTTTTACTTGAGATAACTCATTTGCTATCATACGACATTAGTACTATCAGAAGTGGTCTAGACAGTGGTTTCACTTGCAACTTTCTCCCCACTGATAACAAGTGTTACAAGCTGATAAGACGGAGGGCAGTCACACCGCCAGAGGCTCCGACTGTGTAGCGGCTATTGTTTAACACCCAGTTACTATGTTTGTCCGGCCATCCACTTAGGTTATTGACTTTAACGGTTATCTCTTACATGAAATTAACTTTGTACCTTGTTAACTAGTAATACAGACATACGGACTACTGACAGATCCATTACTATCCTGTATTAATGTTTCCTTTATGATTGCTCTTTAGGTTTAATTCATATTAACTAATGGACTTTTTATTGAAAAACTTGCAAATACATTTTAACTAAAGTACATGTGTGTACTGTAATAATTGTCATGTTTTCAGCGTTTTCGGTTTTTCAGGACATTTTCAGTCACATTTCAGACATTTTGTTTTGTGTTAAAGTAATAAAAGGAATAGCCCAATAAATATGAGTACCTACATAATATAACACGCAATCCACACAATTAACACTCATTTAAGTTTTAATTTTAAATTGGAGCTTGTTTTTTTCAATGTTGTACGAATTTTGAAATGCATAATTTATAGTAACGTCTTACTTCGAGTAATTTAAATGTGAAATGCGTACAAAAGTTTTTCGTTGAAAATTAAAAACACGATTATATTAATATTTCTGTTGGATTTCAAGAATGCTCTTAAAATTTGTTGTAAAACTTTGTCACTGCCATGAATGACAAATCATGAAGCAATACAAGGTTAACTGTACAGTGTTTGCTGTTCGAAGCGTGGCAATGCCCGTACTATAGTGATGGATGAAAATATCCACACATTACAGGATCAACAGTACTAGTGCTATCTGACGCGATGTTAACTCCCCCATTGTTTGTTACGTTATCTTTCATTTAGTATAGTTGAGAATAAACCTGCGTGCCCTCTAAGACAGATTAGTCTGATTGGAAAGAGACAGATTCACAGCTCATCAAGAATATAATTTTTTATGATTTCGTGTGTAAATGCCTCACAAAGTTCATATGGTCATAAAGATAAAGATGAAGATTGTTATTGTTTCTCCCATCTACGTCTTCATAATTGATGTTAACGTTTAGTAAAAACTATAACAAAATATAGAGTAACGTTATTAAAATGCATTTGTTTAATCGTGCCAATTAAAATTCCATTAATTTTGTAAACTTAGTTACACAAATTTTATGAAACGGACGTTTGTTTTTATTTTACTCGGCCGATTTACAGACAACACTTAGTTTTAAGATGATTAGTTCAGTTGATTATACATTTACTTTAATCATGATGTATTTACTACTAGCTATCATGCGTTCGGTGAATTAATCATTGTCTAATATCGTGAACAAAGATAATGATCAAGAATTATTAACAGTTTTAAATAGCATTAAACATAACATACTGTGTATGATGTGTGTAGGTAGCAAATAGATTAATTAAATCTACTTACAAGTTACACACACTGTAGGTGAGAAATTGAAACAATGGGCTAATTTTAAATATATACTAACTTAAGCTAAATAAAGCTTCATATACGTCGCAAATGCTTCCTTGTACAGCTTTATTATCTTATGAAATGTATCTTTAACATTGATTACGTAACCTATTGTATGCATGATGTTGCATTTTATTTAAGACATCATAAAATCTCCTTTCAATTGATTTTCGTAATCCTACTATACAATTTAATAACTTGACGCCAATTGGTATTTCAATTTATAACAATTAAGAATTAAACGAACCGTAATACTATAGTTTATACCTTGGTCACTTTTATAATTAGTTAGTTTAATAATTGGTAATAAAGCTTTATTGTAATAAACCACTTTCAAATCTGAGATTAATATTCAATACTTACACAATAACAAGTTCGTATTTGAATTAAAACCTAATTTACAAAAATATACTTTCATTTAATTCCTGAGCTCGCTTTAAGTTTTGTATAAAACTAAATAGCCTTAGTGTATACATTAATTTATATAACGTAGGTACTTCTGTCTAGAATCAAATATAAATAAAGTATATTAACCAATTTTTATAGAAATGTCTTTAAAATCTTTCCGGCACTTACAAAATTGTATTTGCTTTTCTGTTACACCAATCAACATTTTTGAATGATTATCGTTAATAAATATGATATTATTTAATTAAATCCATATACAGTTCTTTTCAGAGAATTTCTTTCCCTTTGATAAAAAATACTTTTTAATAGTAAATAAGGAAGATTACAATTATTTTGTTTTGGAAATTTTGTCACAATTTAATTTTACTGTGAGATATGTTTTAAAATTTAAGACTAGTAGTAATCAGGTTTAACATAATGCAAACTTAATTTTCTTCGCGTTTTTACATTTAGAAACGATCAACTTTAGTAGACTGTTGTATATAAACTGCATAAAGTTTTTGAATTTAATTGTGGACACAAGTTTAAAAATGGTAATACAAGAAAAAAACCCTAAACAAGAAATATATAAAGGTACACTTGGTACAAGAAGCACTAATTGCCATATTTTATTTTAGAAAATGGTAATCAGCTTTCACCCATTGCCTACTATTTTAAAATAACTATTTCATATTGCATTAGAAATGCTATATGTAATTTACAGTTAAAACAAGTCAGTTACATAAAATATTTTACTTATATGCTTGTAGAAACTTTGTAGAAGTGTGGGTCAAGCAAGACAAGGGGTAGATTAAGGTTAAAATAGGAATTCTCATTTATATAAATGTTACAAGACAAAAAGAAACAAATGTTTGCTGGATGTAAAAAATAAAATGTATTATGAATTTAATATATTTTAATTAGTAAAAATAAAGGATTTAATATAAAATTATTTAGAAAATGTCATAAGTAATCAACAAAGTCTAGAAGTTAAATTGAGAAGTTAACTAACTGATGATATAGTGATAATTCAGAATTTAGAGAGAGAGAGGGCCTACCTGTGCGGCCGAGAGGTCTAGTCCGCACACGGGCACATCACTACACTATCTGTCAGAGGCTTTCACCGACCGGGTCAGCCGGGGGAGGGGGGGTGTCCCGGATACACTGCCCCACATTCCCCCGTCCCTACCCCCAGCCCACCCGTCCCTTCTGGTGTTTCACTTTCCACAGGGGTGCTCTACGTCCTTGACTGTCCTCGGGCTGCCCTTGACTTACAGCGTTATCGGTTAGTTCCGCCAGAAAAAAAAAATGTTCATAAAGGAAGTGCTCGATAAGAAATGTTTACTTTATATGCACCAAGAAATTAAGAATGAAAGTAATGTTTAAAAGAAATTTGTTATCAACAATTTTGTTTATTATTAGTAATGTATATATACGTAAAATTCGTGAATACTAATATTGTAAAAATAAGGACTAGAAAACCTATTCCTATTTTATACGATTCCCATTAAAACTAGTATATAACAAAGAAAATACAGCGCCTTACTCGTATTTAATAAATTAATAAGGTTATAACAATTTTAAAAATGAAAAATGTTGTTATTATAAATTAATATGATGAAGCACAGAAAAGACTTACCGTGTGGAAGTGAAAGTAATCCAAGCAACGGACAGCAAGTGAAGGAAAGGCAAGGCACTGCACACCACCGCACGAACACTACACTAGCAGGCAGACTGGCGCGCGGCCGGGGACCCCTCGTTATAAATATTGGAAAAGAAAGTTGGGAACGCCACCTCTCTACCACAGGGCCTGCTGAACCCAGGCTCACCACGGTATGACGTCACTGTCAGCAGTGGCGTAATAATGATGCAATACTGAACAGTACCGCGATCTACCGGATATCCGTCCAAGACACACAACTGTGTCCTTGGCCGACCTGGGGATGGCATCTTGAAAATGACAAGAACGAGGCTTGCTCATCATTTCATTCATGGATACAATTCCATTACAGCCCTTAAAATGTATGGATTGAAATGATTTTTAATGAGAAAGGTTTTTAAGGAATAAGAAATAATAGATTAAATTCATAATTTAAAATTATGAATACCTTTTAAATAGCTAGCCAAGAACTGTGTGATGAAAACGCAGAATTTACTAGACTTAACTTTTTGGAACCGGTATATGAAAAGATTATATACAAAAATAATCAATAGTAGGAAAAGTAATTGAAGGATTTGGTTGGAATTAGGATCGAATACTAACTCCTAACGTATGCTTATTCTTTAATTAAACTGCTATTTTCAGGAATTAAACAATAACAATAGAAGAAAATGAGTCAACCATCACAAGGGAATCCGACTTAGTTTTGATGTTATGGTAGAAACTTCATCGTGCCGTTTTCTCTATACATAACTTGATTATAAAGTACTGTAATATAAAGTCACGAACCTGGACCTTCCACTTGCGGATAATATGTTGTCCAATAAGCGGTTGGTTAGATAAATATTTTATTTTATAGTAATGGTTATGCCATTAAAAAACTTTTCCTGAAGTTGAAAAATACAATGAATAGCTTTTATCTTTTCATAAAGTTTATATTACTTAAATCACTCCAGAAATAAAATATTTTAAATGAATTGACATTAAAAGTATTTATTTTAAGCAATATTGCAACCCGGTCCAAAATAGTTTATTGGTAAAGACACACATATTTGCTATATGTATAACTTTAAAAAAATTAGATGTATTTTATATAATCCTATTTCCTTCAGTCATAGTCCCTACAATGCACAAAGTCATATTGATCACTTCAGCCATTGTTTGTGCATTATTTTTAAATTATTTCCTTAAATGTCTGAATTCCTCCATTTAATGAATTTCCATTTTACATATCTTCGGAATATGTATCTTAAAGGACTGTGACTATAAATAGCTCAAATTTAACAAAATTAATCGAAACAGATACTGACTGCATTATCAAAAATCTTCAGGACACCCCTAACATATGAACAAAATACTAAGTGTCAAACGAATTTAAATATTAGCTACATTTATTAAAATTATATGCTGAGTAGCGTTCATAACATTAAGGTGATTATCGAAATAACACGTTGTATTGATCAAGATGGAGTGTAATCCAATAAACATGTACGAAAAATGCAATATGTGTGGTTGGAAAAACATCGGTCCTTGCGTGTAAGAGTACTTATTCACATTTATTGAAATTACTGTAGTAAACACGATGTGAAGGTTGAATTCCTCACAGCCACTATCAATGGCCTTCGTTACATGAGTATGGGTATGGGTGTATAGATGCTTACCCGGTACAGGTTTTCCCCAGAGTAAGGTAAACTGGGGATCGCCGTCTCCTAAAAATGATAATTATGTTATGTAATATCAAGAGATTCTAGACGTATTTCAGCGAGACGAGGTGAGTTACAGAAATTGAGATTTCTCCCAATACCCACACCTAACCTCAGGGATGGTTGAAGACGATTTAGTTGAACGTCAGGAGATTTAGGATTGGTGCAATGATATGTGTTGGGGATTAGACGTTTCTCACAATTTCCGCAACCAGCCTCAGGGATAGTCGAAGACGATTTAGTTGAACGTCAGGAGATTTAGAATTGGTGCAATGATATGTGTTGGGGATTAGACGTTTCTCACAATTTCCACAACCAGCCTCAGGGATAGTCGAAGACGATTTAGTTGAACGTCAGGAGATTTAGGATTGGTGCAATGATATGTGTTGGGGATTAGACGTTTCTCACAATTTCCGCAACCAGCCTCAGGGATAGTCGAAGACGATTTAGTTGAACGTCAGGAGATTTAGAATTGATGCAGTGATATGTGTTGGGGATTAGACGTTTCTCACAATTTCCACAACCAGCCTCAGGGATATTCGAAGACGATTTAGTTGAACGTCAGCAGATTTAGAATTGGTGCAGTGATATGTGTTGGGGATTAGACGTTTCTCACAATTTCCGCAACCAGCCTCAGGGATAGTCGAAGACGATTTAGTTGAACGTCAGGAGATTTAGGATTGGTGCAATGATATGTGTTGGGGATTAGACGTTTCTCACAATTTCCACAACCAGCCTCAGGGATATTCGAAGACGATTTAGTTGAACGTCAGCAGATTTAGGATTGGTGCAATGATATGTGTTGGGGATTAGACGTTTCTCACAATTTCCACACCCAACCTCAGGGATGGTAGAAGACGATTTAGTTGAACGTCAGGAGATTTAGGATTGGTGCAAGTCATATGGGTTGGGGAATCAGACATTTCTCTTAATATCCGCATTCAACATAGTGATGGCTGAATACGCTTTTAGTGAATTCAAAGGCTTTAAGGACTGGTGCAATGACATGGATTGGTGATTGGACATTTATCGCTATTATACTTGTTGCTGAATGCTGATATCAAGTGGATCTGGACCAGTATTTCTTAACCATGTATTACGACATATATAAAAAAAAACCTAGCGCCGCCGTTTCCACTGCATGATGTATGCAGATTTTAAATTCGCTATTTGTAGCTTATAAATGTCACAGAGCGGCATTTTTTTTGTATAATCGCCCACATCTTTAAATCCGCGCCCTTTAATTTTTACGCGATTTTCAGTTATTTTTTTAGTTATTTTCAGAATACTAGATGGGATCTTAAGTAGCCAAGACTTGAGCTTATTTTGGTCAGATCAAAGTAATTTCAAGGTAAACTTTGCAGAAACATCCTTGCGGTCACAATTTGAGAAATAAACCAACACTGGATACTAAATCCTCAATGATTTCTCCGACAATTAATGGGTTATACTCTGTTACTAAGTCCTGCACTTTGCCAATGTTATCACCACTTCGACTCGTTATGGGCTTCCACAACCCTCGTCGCGTTTGGCACTTTCACGACCTTTTTTAAAATGTATAAACCACACTTGAACTTGTGTACCACTCGTACAGTCGTCACTTTATGTCACTAAAAGTACTTTTAACTAGTCTAATTACAAACTAGAGCGTTTGACAAAACTCGATACAAATACTCTGATTGAGGTTTTTGATAAAGGGAATTCACATGATTAGAGTCAGATAATATTTATGTATTTTCTTAACAAGAGCTATCGTTAAAGCTAATGTTAAACCACAGACATTTTCAACGCTTCAAAACTGTATCGACACATAAAAAATTACAGTATTAATGTTTGACAGTTCCTTACTAATCTTATGGATCAAAATACGAGTATCAGCTCTAGATAAATAAATTGAGATTAACCTTTCATATAAATTTGTTCTAAATATTGTAAATGCTACAAAAGTCATAACAGTTCTAATGTACACAGTTTATTATTAAAAAAATACAAAATTATTAGTCACTTCGTACGTTCAATGAATTTTAAAATTATTATAAAAAATACTTTCATATCGCTATACATTGATATATTATGAGCAGTCTCGGGTGGATTATCCCTTGGTTACTGTAAATACCGATAACACGCTTATCGCCGTCGCTACTGCAATGTGCTGAAAGTTTTGAAAGTGCTTACATTCTATAACCAAATCATTTGGTTAAAGCCACTTACAAGAGGAACATGATATGGTGAATGTATCTGAACATAGGAGTGTGTCAAACGTATCGAATGTCAGCATTCCTCCCGTATTGGATAACGAAGTCACCAATCAGGAATTCTTTAAAAATCATTCAGTTTGTAGAATTAACTGATAAATTGTGACAGGTATATTCAATATCTTTTCTTGTGTCCTTCTTACATACTTGGATGAAATTGTTTAGCAGAATAATAGCCTTCCGTCTATAAAAATAATATTTTGAAGTTATATTAATCATAAAAGGGTCCCCTAACTAAAATGTGATTTTAAATTTGCGTTTTACGCATTTTATAAAAGGTATGAACAAAAGTTTATGATATTAATTTACAACACTCATAATATATAATATCTCTTTTTCACCATTGCAGTTTCATGCGATTTTGTTTCATTAACATAACCTTATTGTAAAATTTTGCAATGGTTGGTAGGTTCTACTTTCTTAGTGTTCGATCTTTTAATATTTGAATACGTTTTACTAATACATCTTAAAACATGAACTGGTTACAATTTTGTAAAGAACTAACTCAGTAATGAACCAGGATTCAATTAATTTACTATAAAGTTCATTTGTAATTCTTTTTATTTTCAACAATAAAAAACAATTTACATACATTTATTAAATAAGTAAATAAGTATGGTTCCCTCCGGTGGAGCTAGTGCTGTGTTTCAATGTATCTTAAAACAAAAAAGCTACAAATAACAGTAAAAATTCTAAAAATTTAATTATTACTATCATCTGAGGTAAATGTTTACTTTACCTACTTCACAATATTTTTAGTTTTTTCGAAAGAAAAAAGCTTAAAAAGAAAATTGCAAAAACAGTAAACAGTTAAGTTATAAAAAGTCTGAAGTTTCTTAAAAACCTTGTAAAAGGAACTTGTAGTTAAACGGCTTGAGAGCTACAAATATTTAAAACTCATTTAGCCATATTATTCTACGTAGCAGGTCGATGGCCGCTGCTACAACATTTGAAGTATAAACAGAATTTAAATTATCATTACGAGGTAAAATGATTTATTTTATGTTCATTCTGACGCAATAATAGTAGTCTACTTAAAATTTCTTTTACGACACCAACTTTTACGTTTATTATGCAGAAAAAAATTTACTTACTAGCACCAAAAAAAGAGAAAGACAACAGTTTTTTTTAATTGAATACGTTACCAATTTAATTATCCGCAGAAAACTCTATTAGATAACAGATGAAAAGTTGTAGCCTATGTAAGGCACAAACGGTACTACGTAAAAAAAGAATATTATGCTTACACCAACTAAAGAATAGCGACAATGATAAAACTTAAATTCAACAATAATGATGGTAAATGACAAAGAAATAGGAAAACTGTTGTCAGAATCATACTTATTAGGGCAGAGTACGATAAGCGGACCCGGTTGTTAACTCGCTTTATCGTTATTTAATACATCTAATAGCAGAAACATGATTTAAAACTAACATTTCTAAAACAATAAATAAAATATCATATATTTGTAATACAAAGAATTATGTATTATATACAATGACATTCTAATAAATATCTAAAGAAACCATAAAACAAATAGTTATGAAAGGAACTGGGAAACATTATATGCAAATAATAAAGAAACAAACAACAAACATATATTTAGGATAATTTCATTTTGTTTTCCAAAATGTGCTGTTTTGTTTTATTTTAAGATACGATACATTTAAATGAAATTTTTAACAGTCTAACAATGATTTAAATTAGTTAATGTTCAAATTAATTAATCAGTATAGGTTAATTTTATTAAGAAGAGGCCGATCCCCTTTTAAGCTTTTTTATGCCCGCCCTTATGGGCTGCTGACCTGTGCGAGGATATTATCAGACAGATTAAGGGCGATAGTCGAGACAGGACAAGGTCTATGGGTCTATGGTATTGATAAAATGTGCAACGGTCTCAGACAGAATTTGAAACCGCGCTATATCTCTATAATCCATTTCCGACGTCTCAGACCGCTCGGAAATTGGTACTCTCAAGTAGTAAAAATGGTTATAATTATGCAATATTGTTTGTTAATACAGATATAAAATTATAATTAGTATCTTACAGACCAAATAATGCAAACATGTCAATTATAATTAATTGTTAACAAATTATCTTGATTGGGGGTTTATTCACACCGAAATGAAAATGTTATTTACCTCATATTACAAAAGTATGTCCTGAATAATAGTCCCGATACTTTTGCATAACTTTATACTAAACATCTTCCTGACAATCACCGTATTCTTATCTTCAGTGGAGACAATGTTTCCGATCCTGCACAAAAGATCCATCACAAAACTCTTTGGATGCACTGCGTTTGTCAGTGTTTCCTAGGCTTCTGGAGATGGCGATAACGTATTTTTGAGAGTTAAGGGCTTGTGTTTTTTTTACTGGAGATATACTTAGATCTTAGAAATGTATACCTCCTACAATTTTCTTTTCAACAAAAACAAGAAATGAAACTAGTTCCTTCCATTACATTAAGGATGGAATTTTAGTGACTCGGTTGGTGTTTATTAAAAGTAATGTTTGAATCTTTGGGATGTGCATCACAACCATACGTATAAATATTCTCATGAATTTGGAGATCTCCAATAATGTTCTTAACCTTAAACTCGGTACCTACTAGTGATATGGGAAGGCTCACTGCCCCCCCCTCCCCAACAACAGTTCCTAATACGAACTTCACAACAGTCCATTTTCTTTTAGTCTGTAATCATTTTTTAAGAGTAACAGTTATAACTAATCATAGTTCGCTTTCGTTCATTACAATTCTGAGAGACAACATCTCCAGATGCAATTCAATGTAAACAAAATCGTTTTTTAAAAAACTTTAAGAAACAAAAATTTCTTAAACTCATTTTCTCATTTCAGAAATCTTTATTTCTTTGATATCAACATTACAAAATGGAAAAGTGCGACATGGGACGTAAACCCTGTGCGTGAACCTAGTTTACATCCAATACATTAAAAATGAAATGAAATGAAATATGCCTTTATTTAAGAGGCGGAGTTAGGGCTATTTAGCCCTCTCTACTACCACTCAACCTCACATAATATACAGATATATGTACAGTGAATGATCTTAACTAATAACAAATTTTAAATTAAAATAAATGCTTAAAAATTAACCAAAATATATACATACTATTTAATAATTAAAAATAAAATTTATCAGCTTAATATGTAGAAAAATTCAAACAAAGTTAAATTAAAGCTTAAATTAACAGATTACTTTTTAAAGAATTTCTCGTTATTACTACATTCATTCTCTCAAACACACAGCCCGACCACAAGCACGCCATGAGCACCGCCACCCGTCACCCCCACAGACCGGCCAGCAACAAGTCCTTGACCTTGTTGCCTTGTTGTTGTTGTTGACCTTGTTGTTGTTGACATTAAAGTAATGTTAAATTAATCGCACGTCACCAAAGTTTAAAATCTGGGCAATCAGACGGTCTAAAATAAAATAAACCCATATTCCTTATTTTTTAATTGCATTTATTTAGCAAAACATAAATATTCTATATAATAGCATATGAAAACTTTGTTCTTTATAGGTTTTGGTGACTAGAAATATAAACATGTTCACCGATTTTTCTGTTCTGTATTGAATTTAGCCTAATTGCAAAAGTATGTTTAAAGGTTTATTTTATATTGTTTATCGTGTATAAAAAGCACAACGAAATTTTCTGTCTGAAATATAATTATTTTGAACCCGAAGTGCTCCTACAAGCCCAAAACGTGAAATAAATGTGTACCTGATATACGTGATATAAAAATAATTCCGTTCTAAAAATATCATAGAACTCCATCGTATTACATCACAAGTACTTTCACTAAGAAAGCTTACGGACTTCAACCCTTCGAGTTTCTCCACATTGATCTAAAATAATTCAAGTGTTGCTGAAATCGTTGGAACATTGTACAGGAGAAATTGTAGAGAAATTCTATTTAGTATTTAGATACTATTCATACAACTTTTTTCACTTAGAAACTATTCTGGTATGGATCAGGAGACTGGAATATTTTTCAGTCGCTATTACTTTTCTCTAGAGTGTTCTGTATGCTATTTAAAAAGAATATGTATATTATTCTAAAAAAATACGTTTCTATAATTCTGCAGAAAATAGGCTACGGACCCACAGGTAGTTGCTATTATATTACATACAGTATTGTGTAAGTGGAATCATATTGCAACTGTGATGCTTATTGATAAACATAAGTGTATGCTTTTAAAAATAGTTTGAGTTCATACGATTACTAACTATTAATACTTTTAGCATTACTTGTTTGTTATCAATAATAAATTATCATTATTAGTAGGCTTAAAAAATTAATAATTCTACATAGGCAGGTTATAGGTTTGTAAATAAGAATAAGGATATAATTTGCAAAACTTATAATACTAAATTTTTAATTTTTTAATTCAAAAATCATAATTTAAAATATTTAACAGATGACGAGATTTATATTTACTAAGAAAATCAATTTCAAAAACATTTGATCACAACTGCAACCACTAGTGATAATTTTAATTCACACATTATTTACGAATATGTGATGAGACAACCAAGCAAAATTTACCTCTTCAAACGTTATAAAACCGCATATTGATGAAATAAACTTTAAAACAATATATTACTAACGCACTTTTCTAAGAATCCAAAACGTTTATGATATTGATAGTTTTTACCAAATTATACAATATTAATAAACTAGAACTAAATAAAAAATTAGAAAATTGTTATTAAACATACAGAAGACTAAATTTAAATGGGAAAGATTTGCTATTTTCATAAAAACCCTAATTAAAGTTCCTAAGCCTTACTCAACCCTTTCTGTATCAGTAAAGACAGTTATCACATAAAAAATAATATTTTAATGTTTGATATTGGGCTGTATAGGTATTCCTCTTTAAGACATCATTTCTTTATTATTTTTTCAATATTATAATATTTATAGTCGAATTTGAATTCAAAACGGCAAATAAAACTACAGTTGATGATTCTAATATAAATATCACATAAATGAAATTAACTTAAGGTTAAAAGTTTTAAACATTTTTTAAAATTTTTAACATAAATATAATTGGAAATCCTACTCCTAATAATAATATAAAATAATGCGAAAGTGCCTTTGTTTGTTTGTTTCGTTTTCACGCGTAAACTACGCAACCGATTGTACTGAAATGTTATATGGACATTCCTAGGATCCCTAGGGTGAACATAGGCCTATTTTTATTTTGTAAATTCTTCCGGGCTAGTCCTATTGGTCTTTAAAGCAGCAAAACATGCCATCTTGCCATTACTCTAAAGCTGTGTAATATTAATTGAATGAGCTTGTCAAATGTAATCAACTGTTCTGTGTAAACATTGCTTATTATTTTCTATTTCTTTACATTTATAGTAAATAAATTGTCTGAAAAGTAGATTTTGTACTAAGAATTATGAATTTAGATTAATTAGGTAAGTACTAATCTACTTTAGAAAATGTCCTAAAGCATGAGAAAGTGAGAATTTGACTCCGAATACTCCTTTTGAAGCAGTCGACAAGAACTGTGTTAGATGAACAGTGTTAGGTGGACAGTTCTTTTTAACTAATGTACCAATTCCAGGTCTCCTATGTCGCGGAAAACCCTGAAATTATATCACAAGCAAGCTACATTTAATAACGTAAAAATTCAAAAGTTTCAAAATTTACAAACGAATACCATAAAGCGATTACAACTGCAATAGGATACGAAGTAAATAAAAATTGGTCATCACTTTATTTAATTAAGTTATGACCAAATAAAATATAAAACACCTCTTCCTGTCCACAGCGCGACCTGACGCTCAGACGTAGATAATATCAACGCGGGACGCAGTGCATTCTGTTGCCTGCCCTAGTCAACCAATTGAGACAACTTTAAACATACCTTTCAAAACAAACTTTGTATAACAAACAATCCTCATAGATGATGTTGCTGTTTATAGAACTATTTCCAGTAAATATTTAAATCTCTTTTTTGTAAATAACATTGAACAAATTGGTCTAGTTCTAATGCAAAAGTAACATATAAAGAAACGTCCAATTCTATCAATATTAATAACTCCAGTCACAACATTAGAATTGTGAACAATTCTGCAAATATTTTATTGGAAAACCTCAACAGATATTGATGGGCTTTTCTTATGATTGATCAAAGAATGCACATGACACATTATTGCCTTTTAACAAACAGTGAATATTTTAAAAATAAGAATTTTCTCTGGAAAGGTATTAAGGAACAAAACACTAATACGTTTCACACAAATATTAAATAGGAAATTCCAGAAACTATCATCCTGTTTCGTTTGCTCAACATTTAGTGAAGTTGAAAAAGGAATTCTTTACTCGACTTTTAGGATACCTTAAAAAGTATAACATCTTATTAAAGCTTGAATTTGAGTTCAGAAATTGATGCTATATTACTTTTAATGAAGTTATTAGGTGAGGGATTGGAACTCTAACTTACGATTGCCATCTTTTTGTATATATCTGAAGGATTTAATCTCTTTATTACATATATATAAAGCAAATTATTCGCTAATATATATATATATTTGTGCATTATATAATATATATATATATATATATATATATATATATATATATATATATATATATATATATATATATATATAATACACCATTATTACACCATTTAACATATTGCAGCAAATATTTGCGTCAGATAATAAGATGAGATAATATAATGCACAAATGTTGATTTGTAGAACAATATCAGATTCTAATATTAGCGAATACATTTGCTTTAAAATAAGTACTAAGCTCTTCCATCGCATAATGCAATATAATAATACTTCTTTATTTACCAAAATGAAAATTATAAATCAATTCACATAGTTTTATTTACATCGTTGTATTAAATTTGATACGAATTCATAAAATCTAGAGAATTAACTTATCTGAAATTTTTTTACAACAATTTAAGAAATGATAAAAAAGACAAGTGTATTCTAGTTGACATGTATGTGTTCATTGTAACATGTATAATGTTTTGATTTACGAACTGTAACTGAAGAAGTAAATGGCAAAACATTCTTTGAAATTTACAGACAAGAAATTTCATTTTCAGCAAAATTGACTTATTGCTTTTGGTAGTGAAAACCCTTAGTAAATATAGCAAAATAACTGTACTAAAATGGCCGTTTATGATCTTTTGTAGCCTCATAATTTGTTACACGGAATCGCTATTGTAAGACTAAAAGAGTGAGTGCTAAATGAGTTACAGAGAACGTCTAAAAAACAACGATAAATATAAAAAGCTTCTAGAGAGTGATTTAAATATATTTTTTGATAGTCAGTACTTCTAAAATTGCATTGTTTACAGTGTTAGAAACAATATAATAACTTTTTAATTTAAATGTAAATCGTCGGAGGAAACGGGGTTTCACGAATACAAAACGTTATTCAATAAAATTCCTAGATCTTTCTCACAAATCAAACAAATCTTTTTTGTTAGCAGAATGTAGTTAACGAATCAGAGACTCAGTACGTTTGGTTGTAAGGGTGTTGTACAATACGGTCCATTCGGGTGAAATTTAATATATAATAATATGTAATGTATTAATTTATGGATTATAAGTTACGTACAGGTTAATAATACAGTATTATCGAAAGCTCTTACGACCAGACTAGTGTGGGCTGTGTTCAAGGTGAGTCAGACAAATCCGCGGGCAACAGCTAGTTAATTATGACTGTAACAAAAAATCTTAACCCTTCCTATCCTATTCACACGAAATAAAAGACAAGGGATGTTGCGCGGGTATGCCATAATCGACTGTAGCAGGTATCCGAACAGTTTGTTTATAAAAAAGCTCATAGTCTGAGGAACCCCGCCGTGCCCGGGCAGACGAGTCAGTATCAAACAAATCCGTGTCTAAGGGGAATGGAGAGCGAAGTGAACGTGATAGCGGGAGAACGTTCATTGTGGCCGACGAGACCACGTCTAACTACGGCCTTGTAATTGGATGGGACCCGTAATAATAGAAACGGTGGTCGATTATTGGGCTCGGAATACCGGAGAAAGTGCCATTGAACACTGAACGGCTCATCACGTTGATACAACTTTCCTCTCTGATCTATTTGTGGCTCTCGACTGTCACACATAATTCCTCTCCCGGACAACATACCACCGTCGGCATCCCTTCCTTTGTCTCTCCCGACAATTAAAGACTGTTTCTCTAGTTTCCATTTCACTTTCCCTAAAAATGTACCTAGGCCTTCACGTCATCGCGGTGTAGTGTGTGGGTGCAGTGGTATGCGGGTGGCAACAAATTCACTTCATTCATTCCACATATGCAATCATTTGATTGCTACCGTGCCTAATAAGATGTTTTCATTGGAATTGTTTAACTTGAGTTAACGGTATTTGAAGAAGTAATTTGCAGGGGAGAGCCATAACTAAACTTTAGAGGAAAGGATTTGGTAAAAAAATGTTAGATTTGTTTTACACATGCCACTCACTGATGGCCACTTGACAACTCAATTTATAAAACTGTCACAGTCCTTATATTAAAGTAAACTTGTTTCATAAATTTCAAATTCTTGTTGATTGAGTGAGTTTTTTATGTATTCTAAATTCTTATATGCCAATTTCACTGAACTTCAGCCAGTATTAAACAGATTTTCCACATACACAAGACTCCAACTATGAATATGTTAAGACCTTTTCACACTAGAATCTGAAACTCCAATTCAAAGTGTATGTGGAGTTATTTGAGTCATAACCCCCCCCCCCTCCCCTTGGCACTAGTTAGATCAGTTAACGTAGACGGCGTATGCTCGTCAAATGGATGTTACAAGCTGATCACTCAGTAAACGATCTGCGTGGTCGCGTCTAAGACGATTAAGACGTTAGTATTTATGGCCTCATTAATACTTAATCTCAACCGTGTACGTACATTGATGCCTGATTTAAATAGGCTTTATGTTTTTTTATTTAGTTTTTATCTAGTTACTTAATCGTATCAGGTTTAAATCGTCTGCTTTTATTTATTCACTTGAAGAACCAATGAAGATGACTATTTGGTTAACTGAAGTAAAAGTATTACTCCTAGATATTTAGTTTTTTGTTTTAATCCGTCCAAATTGAAGTAATCCAAGTCTTAGTTAAGCACTACATCTAGACTAACTATAATTGTTCCTATATTGTTTTAAAGAGTTGTTCTTACCATTGTAAGACCTCAACAACGTGGAAAAAATAGAAGAAACAAAACTAGATTGATAATATAGGACGAATCTTTGATACAAATGAAAAATCAACAGAAATGCTGTATTGGCAAGGAAGCACTAAGAGGAATGACGATGGACAGAACTGGTGGCGCCGCGCCCGGCAAGACTGACCCACTGCCTCCGAGGAGGAAGGATAAATCATCCATGACCGCAGTGTCCTGTATTAAACAGTCGTTTGCAGCTAATTAACAGATGCACTTCACGCAACACTTGAGAGAGAGACAGCTGGACGCCATGCTCCACTCCCATCTCTGATGTATCTTCTGGTAGGTAATCCGACTCCGTTTATTTTAAGAAATTCTGTTTTAAGCGTTACGAATTCTTTTTATCATTCGAATTAACTAGTCAAGAGAGTACTATCAACATTCGGTTATTTGGACGTTGTTTGACGACAAACCTCAACCTAATTAATTGCGTACCAATGCATACAATGAAATATTTGAGTACCGCTGAATGGCTCCGTTTTAGATTTAACCGATGGAATTATTTGTAGATGATTCATAAGTATGAATATGCAAGTTAAAACGAGATGTTTCGCATTCTTCAGACCTAATTTTAAGTATTTTGAAATAATCTTCTTATTTATCTTCTTAATCGATTAATATAGGTAAAAATAACAAGGTATGTGTACGCCACCACAGGCTTCGCTAAGGTTCAATGGCCAGTTTCAAGACCACAGCACATTTTATTAGGCTACGCGTGTTACTAGGTCACATGTTAAAATGGCATAGGATTGTACTAATTTTTTTACAAATTTATTTATTCTGCTATTTTCTTGTTATTATCACGGTTACTCATAAGACCAGCGTAAAAGAATATTCACTAAATAGAACAGAATATAATATTCCTTTATTGAGTTGGCAAAACTGAGTGTTGTATACAATGTGTAAAAATACAAAACGACAAATCCTCGCGTGACATCCATCTTACGTGACATCCTTCTTACACACATACATTACCAGGCACTCTCACTGTCATACCAAACTGGGCCACCTCTGCTCGACTCAAAGTTCATCTTTCTAGTTTTGACGTTGAAACTCTCGCACAGAGTAAAATAAGTTTTATTCCAAAGAGGGCTTCAATCGATTTTTTTTATTAATTCTTGAATTCATCTCCAGGATTCAGAGACTAGACACAAATGTTACACCTGCCAGCGAAGATAGGTGTTACATACGACGGTTCGATGCTGCCCTATTCGGTAGTTACTCTGCCCCTTGATCGCCCACTTCCCCGTTTGAGGTTACATTTGGACATACAGAATAAAGTTGATTGGAGCAGATGCAAGGACTTGTTGCACGTCTTTCTGAAACGTAATTTTGAGATTATTCTGACAACATTTTCGGCAATATGAATATTCTTCTGAATTCACTGTCTGAACATTCATTCAACACAGCAATCCCATAAAAGAGATAAGGTTCGATGGGGCCATATTATGCCATAAACACTACTGCGTCGGACAAAACTTAAGAGTCTCTTCAGAGCATAAACGCCTCAGAATATCTTGGCGTATGCTGAATTTACGTGATAACCCTAGCTTAACACTCGATCTATTTGTACCCTAAGGAACTTTACATAACCGATCTCCTCAACAAGGTCTTGTCAGCTATGATTGTAAATAACCTGTCTTGTTTGTGTTGGGTTGCAAATTCAGTTCGTTGAACGTTGTCTTAAGTAGTTCGAATCTCTGAACATTTGTATTTCTACCGATTCTCTCGAATCAGATCTGAAAAGGAGAGTCGTGTCATCGGCATACCGCACCAGTTGTCCGTGCAGAAGCAACGATCCAGAGTCATTGAAATAAATCAGAACAGGAAGGGGCTGATTATTAATCCCTTTGGGACACCATACCTCAGGTTTTAAATTGTTGTTGTTAATGATTTGAATTCTATTACTAAGTTAATATTCCAGACATTAGAGTGGAACTCCTTTACTACCATAAGTGCTAATTTTTTGTTTTTTACAAACTGCAATGCTTTACGTCAAAGGCTTTTTAGAGATCGAGAAAGACACTCAAAGGTTTTGTTGTTGTTCTCAATGCCTTCAACTGTCATATAAACAAACCTCACTACTGTGTCTATTGTCGACTTAACTGTCCTAAACAAAATTGGTCCTCGGACAGGAGTGTTTGTTCAAGGGATTTGGAAATCTTAATCAAAAAGAGCTTTTCAAAGATTTTGCTCAGAACAGAGAAGATTGAGATTGTGTGATAATTTTGTATCGAGCAAGGATTTTTAAAATTGGAACATCTTGCCAATTTTAGTAGATTTAGGAAAACTCCATGCTTGAAAGAATCATTGGTTAGGTTAGTCAAAGGGTTAGTTTTGTACTGAGAGTACTTTTTTAATAACAACGTTGGCATGCTATTTATACCTACCAACTTCTTTGTCGCCAGTAGCTGCACCGCCTGGAAAACAAAAATAATAAATAATCTCCGTGACCGAAGACAGCATCACGGAGTCCGCTAATTTAAGCCGACCTGTTGCTTCAATCTGTTGACAAGATGCTGATTTTACTCGCTCTGCAACTTCAGATAAAACTTTTTGAATCCATTAGCCACTTTATCTGGGTTTGTAATGAGTTTATTGCCAATGAGAAAAATCTTAAAGTAGGTTAATTTTAGTTAGTAATTTTCCAAGCTTTCTTTGAAAGATTTTATGATTGTTTGATTTTTGGTAAGTAACATTGAACGTCAACATAGTGTAAGCTTTGTACGCTCTCAGAAAGAAACTCAAATCTATTAAGCGATATCAATATTCCAGGCGTTAACCTTAATTTCCTTTTTTTAAGAAATCTATTTTGATTTAAGGGAAAACATACGTGAAGTATAAGTGTTACTAAAAGGTGCAAACCATTCGTCAACTGTTGGTAGTTGCAAAAAATTCTAACATTCTCCAGATAATTTTGAATTTAGAAGGAATAAGTTGGTTGAACGTATATCCATCCAGACCAAGATTATTAGAGCATCTTTTAGCGCTGTCAGTCCAGATTGGCTCCTGGGGATAGTGGTCGGAGGTCGCCATTTGGACACAGAGCCATATGTATTCGCAACATTACTAATGACTTTGTCAGTTGCTGTTTCTGCCGTGACTCTAAGTAAATACAACAGAAGTAACACAAAATAGATATAAAGAAATAAACTGGAAAAACAGTATAAAAATTCAATATTGGTAAGCTTAATGTCATGGAAGGATGACGTGCGATACTATTATGCACATCTCAAATACATTCGTAATACATTCATTCCAAATTATTCAATCAATGCTAATGAAATATATTGATTTATTAACTATAACATGTTTTGTACATATCTGCCTACTACAATTACCCTCATGACAAATATTGCAGGAAATATTTCATATATTCACCAATGGTAACACCAAATCTTAAAATTACCTCCGTCCCAAAGTTCGAACAATATACGAACTCCAGCTTCTTAACGTTTGAGCACTACAAATACCGCAATCTCAAACTGGTATATACCAAACATAGTATGAGAATAATAATTTCACATACATTGGGAAAGTGTGTTACCAATCGTTACTTACGTAAAACTTTCAAGATAACAGACATTTTAATTTGTGCGAAATTAAAAACCTTCTGGATTATTTCGCAATGTAGAGTATTTGTACGATATGTAGCAATAAATTCATCGTTCTTGTAACTGAGCTGGAAGGTATATTTTAAACATTCGCGGTATTTCAGAGATGACGTAAATCTTAACTGATTTATACAAATAAAAATTGAACAATGACGTGTTGGGCACGTTTTTCTCCTCCCTACGAACCCTCTGTGGTTATATAAACTCCTCAATCATAAAAATATGCATACACATTTCTTTTACGAAACAAGTTACAAAGAAAATATTACTCCGTTAGATTAGTGATCTAACTATTTACTTTAAGTTGACAACATCAAGTTAATTTGTGTGTGTGGATTTATGATTTACAGCATTAAACTTTTTGAATGTTGTCAAATTCAATACACTAGGAATATAATATTTAAAAAGCAGGGCCATAATTTACAGAAAAATATTACATATTCTAAGTAACCACATGGCACCCGATACGGATACGAGCCTGATAGCAATCTACTGGACAGTTAAACTCCTTCCAACAGAATTTCAAATAGTTACAGCATGCGTAGAAAATAAGATCGTAACTCAGTCGAGATTCAATCTAGCTGAAGTAGGCCAATTTGAAAACTTCCTGATAGGCGAAATGTGAAAGGAACCTCAGGGCGCATAGAGATGAATTTAATTGCTTGATGATTAGTTTGGCTGTGTGAAAATTCCATTAACCTATTATACGATTAGACTAAAATGAATTCCAAAAAGCTGGTTGTTTCTAGCGGTTTTTAAACTGTTGATGTAGATCGAATTGTGTAATATGCGAGTTAATTATGTTGATACGGAAATGTTTCAAATACAGCTTATTTATACGGACCTATCGTGATGGTTGCTGAAGGTATCATCGAATAGATCTGACAGTTCGAACCTCGAATCTTTATTGCTACACAAGAAGAGTATCTAAAATGATCGATTTTGTGAATGTGAGCAGAAAAACGTTAAGGAAAGTTATTGTTATACATGCAGATAAGTCTAATTATTGTTACAAGATTGTCATGACACTAAATATTTCTATAAATATAACCTGTAGAACATTCGATGGATTTTATCCCCTAGTTGTATTATGCTGATCACTACACCAAAATCCTCTAATCACAATAGAGTGCAAAAGTGTGTGCTCGATTTGACTAAATTATATGTCCAAGTTGTAAGAAATGGCATTAATGTTCTATACTGCATTTGTTTAAGTATTGTATGTTCTACTATTTTACAGATAGTTATCGTTATTTTTATTTACCGTTGTAGTATCTTGTATAAAAATTAGCAAAATGTTGTAAGAAAGTCTTTTCTTCCTCCAGATAACCTCTAGATAGCACTTCCCAAACTTAACCAAAGCGTACGTCGCATGCGCTCACAGCTCTAGTGGTCGGACCATTATAATGTCGATCATCCACTGTTTCCAGTATGCATTTAACAGTTTTATTGTTTTATTACAGCTCGGTTTTGTTATATATGTCATCTACGTAACAAAATAATAATGTGTCAATACAAGATGTATTTATGAAATAGTAAAGCTTACTTTTAAATGTATTGGTTATCAATAGCTTAACTAGGGAAAGGGATGAGAAGGATATAAATCTCCCCCAAACTCATATAAAAATTTTGAAATATACATTTAACAGCAATAGAACTTGTTTTAATTACAGTTGTATTTTTACTTTCAATCAGGTCTATATAAAATATTTAAATTTAGATTTATTCTATTCTCCTCGGTGTAGTGTATTCATCATTCAGGTTCATCCAACGCAAGGTGGTGGTGGCTCCAAACAAAGTATAGTCAATGTTCAACCTTCCAGCGAGAGTAGCCTTGATGTCCAGCAGGCCTGATCCCAGCCCTCTAGCAGGCTGAAAGAGCGCGGTGGTTGTGACTCCAGAGTAAAGTCAATGTTCGACCTTCCAGCTAGAGTAGCCTTGATGTCCAGCAGGCATGATCCCAGCCCTCTAGCAGGCTGACGGAGCGCGGTGATTGTGACTCCTGAGTACAGTCAATGTTCGCCTTCCAGCGAGAGTAGCCTTGATGCCCAGCAGTCCTGATCTCAGCCCTCTTGCAGGCTGACGGAGCACAGTGGCAGTGATTCCAGAGTACAGTCAATGTTCGACCTTCCAGGGAGAGTAGCCGTGATGTCTAGCAGGCCTGATCCCAGCCCTCTAGCAGGCTGACGGAGCGAGGTGGCGGATACTCCAGAGTAAAGTCAATGTTCGACCTTCCAGCTAGAGTAGCCTTGATGTCTAGCAGGCCTGATCCCAGCCCTCTAGCAAGCTGACGGAGCGCGGTGATTGTGACTCCTGAGTACAGTCAATGTTCGACCTTCCAGCGAGAGTAGCCTTGATGTCCAGCAGTCCTGATCTCAGCCCTCTTGCAGGCTGACGGAGCACAGTGGCAGTGACTCCAGAGTACAGTCAATGTTCGACCTTCCAGGGAGAGTAGCCTTGATGTCCAGCAGGCCTGATCCCAGCCCTCTAGCGGCCTGGCGGAGCGCGGTGGCGGTGTCTCCAGAAAGCGTGACCACACATTCACATGTAGTCCGCTGTACTTTCGGCGCTCCTCTTGCCCACTGCCGGTGAACGGCCTTACCTCTAATTGGCTGCATTAGCACCGTTACATATTCAGCACGGGCTAGGTGCTGTCTCAGCTCACGACTACTACCACTTTCCTCCATGTGCCGCGTTACATCCCCTCTCTACTTTCCCTGTTTCTGCCGCTTCCCTTGACACTGACACTCTGATGCATGCATTAGATCGGACTGGTCGTTCTTGGTGAAGTAACTTTCGGAAAGATTTGTATCGCTAGATCCGACCGTGGTTGCGGTAAAATTATGTGCCTACGATCTATGTTTACGCTATTTTACACGAAGATGGTCTAGGGTCGCTTATTAGTTTTCACCATCCCTGACATAATTAATGCTTGCAAAGCTGTACAACTTGTATGAGCTGTCATAATCCCATAGATTTAGAGTGGTGTTCCAATTTGTGTGGCAGTGAAGAACAGCTATTCACAAAATACTTACTGGAGCTTCCCGGCTTGGCGGTTTTTAAAATTGTCAGAATCCAAATGTCCTACGTTATCTGCATGTGTGAAATATTCTTCCCTTCGAATCTTGAAATGGTATTATGCTCAGTTCGTGATAGCAGGTCATTTAGTATGGATTCTAATATAGTAGTACACTAAGGCAAACAGTACCTAGAGCAGCTTAAAGTCCTGTCAATTTTTGGGTGCTGCATTTCACAACTACTGATGGCGCACGTAGTGACCGGGGTATTATTGTAAATTTTACGGTCCTTATTACACTGAATAGCCAGTCACGACGTTATATTAGCCTAGCGGCACTCTATTATATCCTACATTAACAGTTTATGCAATTTCAATGTATTTTGTGAGCAAAGGAAACGTAATTATCGCAAATAAGAATAATTTTGATGGTGTAGTTTAAAAGAAAAGGTACATACTTACCTATTACATTGTTTATTAATTTAAATATATTTCAAACTACAACACATCTCAATAACAAATGTATTTAATGTAAAACAAATATTTAAGGATGGGTCTCTTGCATTCGTGTGCAGGGTAGTTTCTTACCGTTTTTTAGTATATAACGATGGAAAATGTCCAAAATCCTCTATCCTTTCTTGCCTGACTACTTCTGCAACTTGCTAGTTCCTTATGGGTTATTATCTAAAAAATACTTAAAAAATAATTTTTAAAAATACTATAAAAATAAATATTTATTTTCTAGTAAAAACATAACTAAAAAAATTAGTGGTTCATTTGAATCAGACGAGATATTCAGTGATGGTATGATTTGCAATTGGAGAGTTATTTAGTTTAAATGACTATATTTACAATTTATTTTTGATTTTTCAAATAACATTTACTATACAACTTGTATTAAATATTCATTATATCGTTAATTGCATGGTCATGCAACACATTTCTAGGAAATTCTCACAGACTTTACTGTGTTTGCATGCAACATTTCAAGTCCCTAACTCATTTTATTAGGCTGTGTATGTTACCATGTCATGTTTATTTGAAAGGATAGTTACAATTCGAGTAATAGTCAAAGTAAGTTTTGAGAAGCCGTTCAGGGATTTATTCAAGTGACTTTTAAATTGCTACCCATCCTGTGGTCTATATATTGAGGGCTATAGTGTACTGCTGGTCAAAATGTGCTTTAATACAATGCCGAGACATCCAGTATAAAGAGAGATGCAGAAACCCTCCGTGTATAACAGCACAAGACGGCAGCATTTTCACATTTACTATCTCAAGTTGGTGTTAAGCTCCTTTAATAAACTTTATAAATACATCACATAAATAATACAAAATCAATATCAAGTTATGTTTTTATTGAAGCGATAACTTCTGCGGAATGCTTTAACTCAGTCGTTGAGCATTTTGGATAACTAATTGGTATTTTCTTAAAATCTGGATATACTATCTCATTCCTAAAAATTAGGGGACAATACTTTTTCTAAAAACTTTTGCATTAACAGTCAACATTTTAATTTTTATCTATTGTTTTTTAACCGAAATTTGAATCACTTTTGCGTGCTTCTAGAAGAAGAGCTGCTACCGCGACCTTGGGGGAGTCTATCATCCTAGGACTGTCCCTGACACTTTCTCCGCTGACCGGGGTCCGTGGGCGGACGCGGGGGTGGGGGAGGCTGTGGACGATACTCTGTGATGACGCAGGCTGCCCACAATAGCCGGATGTCGATGTCTCCGTTGTGCAAGAAGCACTCACGGAACTAACTTTTACTGTTGCCGAACAATAAGGCACGGCCTGTCTCTGTCCCCACCTCAAGCGCGTGCGCAGCGCTTGCCTAACACGTCAGTCAGTCTACAGACCTTCACTTGATCCTGCTTGTTTGAGTACAGACAAAAGCAGCTAAGAGGGGAACCGATAAAACTTTGAATAATTACTTAATACACCACCAAATTTATACAATTTACTGACAATGATCTAGTAACTTAATTTGAGAATATACACGATTACGCGTTTCCCCACCTATAAATCACATTGCTCGTCAAGAGTCCCTCTCGGATTTGTTTATCATCATGTACAATCTCAAGTGTAAGTAGGTTTTCTTAAAACCCCTTTAAGTCTTGTTCCTAGAGTTGTAATCATGTGTTTGCAGTTGTTGACTCAAAACAGTTGTCGCAGAGGCGTATGTAGAAAGTTATTTCGGGGGAACTGACCCACCTAGGGTTGAGGGATTTGGGGGGCGTTGAATATCAATCGCCCCAAAACACTTGGATCCGAGTATCCTTTCTGGAAAAGGATATGAAATAAAAAATTTGTTTTCAAGTACATGAGGATCGATATTTGTATAGATCCTGCAGCACATCCCTGTTTAAGTCAGCACCTGAACGAAGTTAGAACCTTCCGATACCTTTACGAGCAGGTGATACGTGATCATCACAAATCCAGTATATCAGAGCCAACAGGCATAAACATGTTTTAAATAACTGAATGCTTCTTATTCAAGTTTTCAGTAAAGCAAGCTTTGAACTGAATTAGTCGAAAAAGTTCTAACCACAAGAAGTCCATATAGGGAATAAAAATGAGGAAAAATACTCTAATCCTAATATCTCAATGACAATGTCATAATAATTTACCATGAAGTCTACAATTATTTATGGGATATAATATACATCCTAAGCTGATTGTGAGATTGAGATTGTACTGATTTAGTCGCAGGTCTTACTTTCTATTCTTCAGTAACCATTCCATTTGTAATACACCTATTATCTTCTAATAACTCCCTTACTGCGTAGATTTGACTAATTGGCATTATGGTTAATTAAACCAGTTTGAAACTGTTGTTGAAATGTCTTAAAATAGCTTAATGTTAGTTATTAGTTCATCATTAAGTTTTTTCTGATACTAAATTATTGTTTCCCAGTGGCCATTTTCATGTATTTATTACCTTATTCATCATAGCATATAGAAGAAGAGTATATAAAACCCCTATATAGAGTAGATTACTGGAACAGCGGAAAAGGAACTTGATAAGGAACTGAAACTATATAGTTCGTTTAATGATAGACAAATAATGGGAATCTTCATTCATAAGACAGGTATTAACCTGATTCGTGCTAAACGTTCGTAAACCCTCTAAAAGCTTGTCAATTAAAGCTCTAGCCCGATCTGATTTGGGGGACGAAAAACAACCTGCAATCTGATACAAGTTTTTTCTACTTGTCATCCGCAATAAAGCGAGAGAGGTACGACGATGATGGTTAGCGTTTCCAGTCATAATTGCCGGTCGCCGGCGGCTGAAGGAGGCCTCATTCATTAGCCTCTCTTGTTGTTAGCGGCTGCCCTGTACTGTTATGTTGTTGACGCTATGACACTCCATGCCGCACCGTCTCTCTTTCTCTCCCCTCTCTCTTCTCCTTCGAGACGCATAATTGTCTCTCTAATGTACATGCAAAGTTTGCCCACACTTTAGCCCACTTTCAGTTAACTAGGTTTCAAAGCCGTATCGAATTCTACACGCATTGTATGAGTAAATTTGTAATGCGCTTGGTATGGTCTTGATGGATGTATTAACAACTTGCTGTATTGGTGTCATTGCCTGGACGGAAGTAAGAATCAATAAAGCTCCGAAAAGCAGAGACTCTTCTTTACGTCACGGAATCCTTTCTACGCCGTCAGGGTTATTGCAAGATTATATTATTTTAGTTCACAATACGAAAATGTGGCACATACATATTGTACATAGATTTAGACGTCGAGATCTTCCTCAATTCAATGCACGAGGTTAATATTTTATTTTAATACAACAAAGAAAATGTTTAAAAGATGATTCTTACCCAATTGTTTATAACTTCTTCATTTAATGCCTTCAGTGGAGAAAATTTAATCAACACTGCTACACCCTTGTTTAAAGCTTTTTATTTTGTTAGCATTGTCTTTATGTTGTTTCGATTGTATTTCAACCAAAGTTAAAATTTAATCATTGCATTTTGAGGGAGAATCTCAAGAAATACATTAACAGGCTTTAAACAATAAAATTTGTATTTAACATATTTGGAACTGTATTTAAACTTATTTATTTTTCTAAGAAAATTATAGGGTATTTATGTACTCAATAATTATATCGCCATGCGTAATTTGAACAAAATGGTAACTTTATTTGCTCCCTCTCAATTCTTGCAAGCTTGTGTCCGTTTGCAGACATATTAAAGTAGTGACAGTCATTAATTGGCTGAGCGTTAGCGAGACTTAATCTCTCTACGTGCTGGGGAAATTTTATTTATGTCTGTCTGTCCACACGAGAACCTACAGAATTTAAAGTTTCCATGAAGAGTTATTTCTATTTAGTGAACACTGAGTTCGATTATGGTGCAAGTTACTATATAGTTTGTGGATGAGCTCTAGTACATAGTTTCTCATTGGTTTTATGTATAACATGATGGCAACGAGAGTTGCAGAATAAATAAATTTGTAACAATACAATCATATGACATTTTAACTCTTGACATAGTAACACACGTAGTGTAACTATACGCAAGATAGCTCGAGAAAGATTTGTTCTGTAGACTTTACATGTTACATAAAACTTCATTTATGGTAGACAAGAATGAGTTACATGATGGCGCATGATCATATATGGAATTTGACTGAGCGTCATTGAAGCCTATTGCTAAGTAGGCTGGCATAATTTCTCTTCTATCTGCTTGGGAGCTACACAAATTTCCTTTCTGTATGATTGACTGACTGGCTGTTATGTCCGCGAAAGATCTCAAGAATGAAATTAACCGACACGTGGTGTGGCGTACTCCTACCTTGTATTTTAGAAACTGCAATGTAACATTTTATCTATATTGTGTATGTGTCAGGTAATCTGTGTAAGATCGTTCTTTATTTGGATCACACCCATTTAATTACAATTTTCACTACACAATTACTTCACCTCTTGTACTCCACAACACATTACTTGCTGCCAGCTCTCTTCAGTAATTAGTGTACGTATATGATTAAATTGTATTAACCCACTTTAAATATTTGTCAGAACATCACCCGCGGAGCGTCCATTTCTGAGATATGTTAGTTTATGCTAAAAGTTTTAGCAAGAACGTCGAGAAATAATGCGAGAATAATTTCTTTGGAAATTGTCAATAATTTCTTTGGATATTGTCAATAATTTCTTTGGAAATTTTCAATAATTTCCTTTGAAATTGTCAATAATTTCTTTGAAAATTGTCAATAATTTCTTTGAAAATTGTCACGGACACATCTCAACAAAGTATAAATGCCTTCTTCACTTGCAATCACCAGCAATGTAACGAATGCCGACCGGTACGGCACAGTGGAGACCAAACTCGGCTACAAACTTCCCTCCTCCTCCTCTCCACATCCACATTCCTCCTCCACCTTCCCGATCGCAACGCAACCGTCGTAATTACACATTGCGGCCAGATACAATTTAATCTAATCACCCGGCGCTGCCTACGTTAATCGCGGCGGTGTTATTAAGTTTCACTTGGACAAACATATGTCCGGTGAAGGTTGACTGAGGAGGATTTAGGATTTTGGAACGTCGGTTGACCTTGACACAGTAGCTCAGCGCCCGGCTCAGCCTGGTCATTGACGCTTTCTCGCGCCAAGGCCGCGTAGTGTTGGTGTTGGCGGTGTGGGCACTGACGCTGCGCAGGAATTTTCCAGGAAGCGGATGTCTTCGGTCCACACCTCTCTGTAAGCTTGTCAAGTACATTAGAATACAATGTGCTTGAGAGCACCTGCCTCCGGTCTTCACTGGATACCTCCAGGGGTCAACAATGTTCTCAGAAATGAAAGTAGAAATCAATTTATTATAAGACCACTCTTGTAGGTACTTTGGTTCAATAAGGGACACAGTGGACTATTTAAGCAAATTTCCTATCCTACTTAAAGGCAAACTCTAGAATACGTACATTAATAAGATTAAAAATTAGTGAAACCAATTTTGTTGTATGAAAAACAAGTATATATAACATCGGATTTTGTAATGTATCAGAAAATAATATATTCATTAACTTTCCCGTTCTGCAATTAATGAAGTGTATCTAAACTGTCATATCAGTAGTCCAGCAGCAGACAGTCAATTTCCATTGTATGAACACACAACCAGATTTCCTTAAAATGGATATAGAAAGTTTCCTTAAGAAAGGAGTCGATAGTCAGACGCGCTTAGTTCCCATTGTCTAGTTGTCTGAGGATGATATTACTATTATATACTATCTGATGGTTGGTTTTAAGTGTATCAACATGGGAAAAAATTTAACTTGACAGCGGCTGGCTAATTTATTCTTAGAAAAAATCCTATATTTATTTCAAGAGAGTCCAGGTTTTATAGTGCAAATTAGCCTGTCCTAGGCTGTAAAGCATATCTACTAAAATATCTGTTAATCGTAACTTATTTTATTGAGTTTTAATCCTACATAATGCGTTAAGCTAGTATTCTATTTATACAATATGTTGCGTAACTTTTAAATAAAAATTATTTATTTATCATTATATAAAAAATATTACTACAAACGCTGGGCATGACCAGAAGTTGGCAGAACTACTTAATCCAGGTTAAATTTGAAAATAAGTTCATGATATAATGAGGGAAATTAGAAGGATTTTCAACATATATAATCAAAGTAGGGAGAAAAATTTAATATAGTAGATCATAAACATAAAGTAAAAAACTGGATGAACAATACTTAATGAAAGGATAATAATTTCGCCAGAGAATAATGTGTGATTTAATGTTCAATAAATTCTGCTAGCAAAACACTGCAGGTTATTCATGTCTGGTATCCAATTTTAAGCCCTTCCTTTTCATCTAATATCATTTATAATGTCTAATAATGGGACCATGATATGAAGTAGTATAACCTCCCACCCCTGTCAATATAATTCGACTTTCCAAGGTTAAAAAGGATATGCTTAATCTTTACTAGTTGTTTTTCAAAGCACGGGAAGCTATAACATTCCTAAGAAACTAGCAGCCTAACTACTCGTAATGCCTAACTAAGTATTCATAGCTTCGGCATCGACCTGCAAGTACCCAGTATCCAATTATCGGTTTTAACCAAGAAACAGGTTTCTGGTTGATCCTATATTTAGTTACAACTCGTTTGTATTCACATGGCCTTTTGGCGGATAGTTGACTAAAACCATGTTTGCGGATAACAGTATACTTTTGTAGACCAAACGTTTAATTTACATTTACGTTTTTTCTGTTCACTCCTATGATACAGTCAAATTATTCAGGTATTTTGGTCCCATTTAAAGAGCCCGTTGTTAAATTGAAAAATAAACATTATTTACCACAGCCAAGTAAAAAATCTTAAGTTTTAGCTACCAATTTTTCGATACTAAGCGAGTCACAAAGCCTAGAAGATTGCTATATTTCTTATCATTTATTAGACTATCGGCCCAAATTATTTCCCTTTTGAAGTAGAAAGCAATGTTCTTTAAAAAAAAATCGCCTTCATAACGTGGTAATTAAGTCAATAACATAAACATTACTTAGAGACCCCTTAAAGAGAAAATGTGAATCAAGTATTATATTAAGAGATCAAAATTTAAAAATGATAGAATTCTTAATGAACATCTTCAAGATCAACTGGTAAAGTCTTTAATAAAAAGACCCGTAGTCGGTATAGTTGGTTACGTCCTCATTTGAGTAATGAACACAGCCTTGAAAAGTGCAAATTTGGTAAGGGTTTAAAAACTCAAACGTTAGAAAGGAAATTTCATTTTCTAAATTCGTAGAGTACAAGTCGTGACATCTGGACGCAAAGTAAGTGAGTCCGAGCGCCCAAGGATAAATTTCACCGCAGTCCGAGCCTATAAACAGGGAATGCTTTCACTGACGGAATTCGGCCGTTGTT
Source organism: Homalodisca vitripennis (assembly GCF_021130785.1). Lineage (NCBI taxonomy): Eukaryota > Metazoa > Arthropoda > Insecta > Hemiptera > Cicadellidae > Homalodisca > Homalodisca vitripennis. The sequence continues at coordinate 126,436,088 of NC_060211.1, read as the reverse complement.
TCTGTAGGCTATGGATACTGCTGAACAGGTGTGACGATTTTGTCTCAGAGTAGGCTAGTCTACTATCGTGCTTAGTGATTTAGGCTACAGATTAGCCTCAACACCGCTGAAATCAAGTTATTTGGTGGCATTCTTGTATCATGTCGTTTATACATACAAAGTAACACACAAGAGCCTGCGGCAGTTAGAACAAATAAAATATTAATGCACTTAACAATTCAAAAACATTACTATTTAAAAATATAATACATAATATTTTGCAAGTCGTCTCTGCTTGTTGTTATTATTTATTGGTAAGTACTGAAATATTGCTATTTTTCTCCACGTTAGATTTATATCAGTATAACATAATACTATATGGCTGCTATAAACTTTGTATTATGTACAATTCATTATATATTTAGAAAAAGAGTTATTACTTTTTAATTTTCATTGTAAATAATCTATGGAAGAGAGCATTTAAATAAATGATTTTTTCATAGAAATTTTTTTATCTTCTTTACGAGTACTGAAATATTGCTATACGTTAGATTTATATCATATAACATAATACTATATGGCTGCTATAAACTTTGTACTATGTACAATTCATTATATATTAGAAAAAGAATTATTACTTTTTAATTTTCATTGTAAATAATCTATGGAAGAGAGCATTTAAATAAATGATTTTTTTCATAGAAATTTTTTTATCTTCTTTACGAGTACTGAAATATTGCTATTTTCTCCACGTTAGATTTATATCAGTATAACATAATACTATATGGCTGCTATAAACTTTGTATTATGTACAATTCATTATATATTTAGAAAAAGAGTTATTACTTTTTAATTTTCATTGTAAATAATCTATGGAAGAGAGCATTTAAATAAATGATTTTTTCATAGAAATTTTTTTATCTTCTTTACGAGTTATAGGCTGTGGTGAAATACAGAGTCATGCGCACAATTGTATAAAATATGTTAACTTGTATAGCTACCATTTGTATATAGAGCTTTTAATGTTGATTATTGTGACTTTTAATGGTGATTTTTTAGTTTTCTCATAGAGATATACTTACTTTAGACTTGTTTACTTAAGTGACAATCATATTTCAGAGCATGTAAAACTTCAAATCTAAAAGTTTGAATATTCAGAAATCAACTGTTAAAAATCAAATAAGATATACAACTTGTATGCAATATGGTTTAATCCAGCAATCATGAGATTTGAGTATCAAAATTATTTGGCTAGGTATTTAGGAACAAGAAAACATATGCCTAAGCATACTTAAGTAATGTTAATTATTTTTTCAATTGTTCAATGTCAAAAACTTCGTGGGTTGTTTTAGTTACTGGAAATCAAAGTAAATAATAATTCACGAAATTAACCGTGTGGTAATAGTTTAGTTGTATGGTAGTCCCTAAATTACGGTGACAGATTCTCAACAGACCAATGCGATTAAGCGGGCACACTAAGAACATTTCACTATTCCTGCTTGTTCGTCAATGTATTAACACCTCACACCACGAACAGAGACAAATAACCTGTGATTATGTTGACTGTTTCCGATACCATCATCAATACAATTCACAATGTGGTCTGATAATTAGGTACAATGAAAGGTTGTGCGGGCCGAGGCTAGCCAGGTTGAAGATGCGGGCGATAATCACAACTCTCTTTGACACCGTGATTGTCACGGACACACAAACACACACACACACACACACACACACACACACACACACACACACACACACACACACACACACACACAAACACATGTCCCAGTGACTTCTGCTCTCACACACTGCCTGGCACCATTCTGTGTGACCACCAATCTCTTCACAATTAGTTATTACTATACACATAGTAAAACCTGGCATTATCTTATCTTTACAAAAACTGAATTGTCTCATTTCTGAATTTGTAACGGTGATTTCTACACAACTTTCACCCCCACTATGACAACATTGACAATGCTAAATTTAGAGTTTTAGGCCTACAATGAATTCAAGGAATCAAGTCTAATTAGAAAAATATCTCAACTATATCGTGCTTTATCGTATTCAGAAGAGGCTCTATAAACAGGATGTTTACGAACTCTCCGTGTCAATACAAACAAAATGTAATATAAACGTGGGCCATAAATGATTAGTTTTCCAGTGTGTATGCGTTTTTAGTTATTACTTAATATTTCAGCAACCCGTAGGATTTAAAAATGAAATTAAGCACAACTACTTTCCCTACAGTTTCAAATCAAGGAAGGCATTTATCAAATTAGTAAATTAAATCATTATAATATCAGGTTTCAAGTTGTCAACGGTTGAATTTTTTAATGCTTAATGCGGTAGAGATAATAAAGTTATGAATAATTTTGAAGTATAGGCCTAATAAAGGTTGCTGAATCTAATAAAAAACAGCGTGTCACCTAGATCACAAACTGGAAATAATTATAGATATAAACTTTTAGAGGTTGTATTGCACGGTCAATGATATAGTAAACATGAACATGTTGCCGTGCGTCATAACAGTTATGTTGGATTTATGTGATATAGTAGTTTTTCATTCCAATTTTGTACGTACATCTTAAACGTAGCATTGTTAACTGTCTTGGTGATTTATCACGGAGAAATGCTGGACGTACATGTCTCACGGTTGCCTTACTTGCTCAGGGTAGGACGATGACCTTTTATAATTGGTACAAACAACAATCTCCCGTTTACGAATAAACGACTACATGTTTTTATAAAGGCCCAATAGAGACATACCCTGTTATATATTGTATTTAGTTATTCAATTTCATTGAACTTTGAAAAAAATCTCATTTATACATGTATCTTGCTTGACCAGGTACATCCATTTACACAAATATTATGGTCAAGGAAGAAAATAAGTCATTTACAATGAAGTCAAACTTTTTGGCTGCGTTTTGTGAACAGATCAAACATCTCCGAAATATGACTAAATTATGTTTACATTTCTGTATTATTGAATACTATAGTTTGTGGTTGTTATTTTAAGATATAGGCTGCAATCTAATTCCAGGAAAATACTCGTAGCTTAATGGCATTGCATTGCTCACGTAATCAAAATAAAAATCTGTACATAAATTAGATCTTCGATATCACTTTTTGTAGCATCAAAGACTTCATATCGTTAAGGCTTCGGTTGGAAGAAAGTAAGTTATACATTATACTTCAATAAGAAAAGGTTGAATCTTGTCATTGAAAAAGATTTTATATAACCTCAATTTGGGACAACCCTTAAAATAGAGGCCAACTAAATATTTGAACTTTTGATACTAAAAATAAAATATCCTTGATTGTGTTGTATATAGTCCTGTTAAATATTTATTTAATTTAAATCTTTTTAATCGATTTGTGTGAAGAATATGGTGTGGAAAATAAATCATTTCTTCCCATAATAGGAAACATTCCTATTAATAAAGGAAAAGATTTAAACATTTAGCTGTGTATATATCGACACTTATTGTTAGCCATACAGTATACTATATAACGTACTTCGTTCAGAGCAGATAAAATTGTATTTTTTTACATTTTTTAAGTCATTAAAACCAACTACATTATATACAGTTTAACCTAAGTTTAAATTCAAAAATTGTTTCCAAAAACAAAGTTCTTGAAAAGCGGAGGAGGTGATGACGTTTTATTAGTTTTATTAAATTCAGACTTTCGTTATCACAACTTCGATCATAAAAAACTATAAAAGGGTTTGAAATATAACACTAGGAATTAATTAGTATTGAGAATCCTTATTTTTTAAACCAACAGCAGAAGAAAGGAAATTGTCTGGAAAAACTATCCTCAACAAGTCATCAAGGTCTTTAATAAAACTTGGATGGCTGATCATTTCAACAAAACCTCCTTAGCAGTTTTATAGCATTTGCAGAATCTACTAGCTATAATACACAAGTCACCCTACGTCACCGTGTAGAGGTTGGAACTGTTACAAGAAGTAATAACCCTGTTAGGATTCTATTGAACGACAACTTTAGTATGTGAAAACCTTTCGTACTTCGTTCAGCTATCAACACTCCCAGCAATGACTGTACTGTTTTATCTCTCCGTACTGTAAGAGATAATTAACAGAATAAAAAAAGGTGAAAGCAGAGTTGTGTCATTTAGTGACTGAGGATAATTACGTAACATTTCTTATCACACGCTGTTAAGAAATACGCACGGTGAACAGTTGATAGAGAACATTATGGTTTGTAAGAAAAGAGCATTGTAAACAGTCCAGTTTTTCTTGATAGTTCTTGAACAATTATGAAATAAAATGAAATACCGAAAGAATTTTTATCAAAAGCTTAATTGAATTCGATTTTATCGCGCAATAAAATAATGTTTTAATTTTACGTTTCTTTGTTCCCGTCAGTCAAGAAACCCCTCATTGGATGTATGCGCTTCTTTTCGGAGTGATAAGATTTTTAGGATGGGTAAAGTTGGTGTGAGGATGGGATAAGGAGGGAAAATGGAAGACTAGCTCTGTCCCAGCCTCTTACAGAAGAACCTGGCAAGAAACAGTATTCCCTCGTTTTTAGACAAGCAACACCATTTAACTGTAAGGTAACTTGAAACACTCTAACAGTCATTATTTGCAGTAAATTAGACCTATCTTTTAACCATTGTAACCAGTATCTTGACATTTGCGGTTAGTGTGTGCTGCTCCTGAAGCCATGTTACCACTTGTACAATACTTCTGTGATTAAAGTTTGATTTATAGATTGTTTAAAGTTGTATTACATATATAATTTGTTATTTATCGTTCAACGTACTTATACTTAACTTTGTAGTTTTATCGATTTTAAAGGTTATTCATAAGAAGTCTCGTACTTTTTGTACTTAAATATTTAAAAAGTATACAATTATTAAAACCAAAAAGCGTTTGCATCTGCAATTACTCTTTAGTATAAAACATATTCCATAATGCTACTACCAACAATAAGGGCGTTAAAGTCTATAAGGTAAAACATTGTTCTTGTTAGCAAAACTTCAAGATGGTTTCACTACTTCCGGTGCTTAATATAAAATAATTTAGGAAAATGAAAACTAATTTTAGAACATGATATTTTTTTAAATAAAAAGACTATTTTTCTTTGGGTTTGATTATAAAATTTCCCTCAATTCCGCATCAAGTATCTAAAGTTCCGTGTGAAATAATATTTATTTAAATTTTACATCTTTTCAGAAAAGGTATCTTAAAGTGCTGTTTTTGTTGAAACTTTTTATATTCCAACCGAAAATCGATTACACCACCTGATACATTTTAATATATTGAAATATATAATATACCAATACACTTAAGTGTAACACTATGTGTGTCCATATAGCTTATTCTCGCATTTTGCTTTTGAAGTAAGGTTTTTCTTTTAAATGTTTCAAGCTTGAACCTTGGAGCTTTTTTGGATACTTGATGTGTTTCACTAGTTTGGTGTTGTTAGCAAATAAGTTGTATGAATTAATACATGGGAGTAACATGGTGAGGATGAGTGGGATCATAAAGCAACATATTATATCTGCATAAAATGTGCAATAGGATTTCTAAATCCTGAAATTAATATTTTCTTTTGTGGTATATACTTTTTTATTTAATCTTTGTATGATTGTACTATTTTTATTAATTTATATGAGAGAGATTTTTTTAATTACTATAGCCTTAACTTATTTTATATTTTATAAAAATTTGGCAAGATGGTTCATTAAACACAGCATTTAGGCTAACTTGAGCTTTAATATTTGACTAAGTTATAAGAAATATACATATGGATATTTTACAACTTCCTTTATTTAACCAAACAAGTATTGTATATACTCTTTACAATATATCTTTCAGTTGCTTCATTATTACACAATACTGCCCAACGAAAAAAAATTAATTGCCTAATAGTTTTTAAATAACGGTATTGCAAAATCTTTCAATTACAACCGCACTTAACTAACTAAAATTACAATTTGAGTATTATTTGATTTCCTCATTACATGTTTATTTATTTGCAGCGTGTGTATTTATTAGTCATGACTAGATTGATAAAATTGTGAAGTGTATGCACCTACGTTGCGATTAGCCGAATCATGAATTATTGTTCCCCGTTGTTAAATGTAAAAGAATTTTCGGCACCTTGTCATTAGAATTGGTAGTGCTAAAAGGGGCCCAACAAACCTGAACTGCCACGGTCATCTCGCTCTTACGTTCTGCACGGACGGGGTTGCTGCTACCCCTCCCGTTGTGTTTAGCAGCATCTGCTAGCCATCGCTGCTAGAGGTGGGGCTGCTAGCCGATGCCACTCGCACGATGTGGAGCAGCCTAGAAAGTGGTGGAGAAAGTCCGCGACATTCCTCACACCAAATACTGCTGACCTTCATACTTGTCTAATATCGTAGTCCATCAGCCTCTCTATCTATACTACAGCATCTGTTTCTGATATACGCGTCTTCCTACAAGTCTGATAGTAGTGTAGGGTCTAATATCGTAGTCCATCAGCCTCTCTATCTATACTAGAGCATCTGTTTCTGATATACGCGTCTTCCTACAAGTCTGTTAGTAGTGTAGGGTCTAATATCGTAGTCCATCAGCCTCTCTATCTATACTAGAGCATCTGTTTCTGATATACGCTGCTTCCTAAAAGTCTGATAGTAGTGTCTAATATCGTAGTCCATCAGCCTCTCTATCTATACTAGAGCATCTGTTTCTGATATACGCTGCTTCCTACAAGTCTGTTAGCAATGTAGGGTCTAATATCGTAGTCTATCAGCCTCTCTATCTATACTAGAGCATCTGTTTCTGATATACGTACCTTGCTTCCTACAAGTCTGATAGTAGTGTGGGGTCTAATATCGTAGTCCATCAGCCTCTCTATCTATACTAGAGCATCTGTTTCTGATGTACGTACCTTGCTTCCTACAAGTCTGATAGTAGTGTAGGGTCTAATATCGTAGTCCATCAGCCTCTCTATCTATAATAGAGCATCTGTTTCTGATATACGCTGCTTACTACAAGTCTGATAGTAGTGTGGGGTCTAATATCGTAGTCCATCAGCCTCTCTATCTATACTAGAGCATCTGTTTCTGATATACGTACCTTGCTTCCTACAAGTCTGATAGTAGTGTGGGGTCTAATATCGTAGTCCATCAGCCTCTCTATCTATAATAGAGCATCTGTTCCTGATATACGCTGCTTCCTACAAGTCTGTTAGCAGTGTGTAGGGTCTAATATCGTAGTCCATCAGCCTCTCTATCTATACTAGAGCATCTGTTTCTGATATACGTACCTTGCTTCCTACAAGTCTGATAGTAGTGTGGGGTCTAATATCGTAGTCCATCAGCCTCTCTATCTATAATAGAGCATCTGTTTCTGATATACGCTGCTTCCTACAAGTCTGTTAGCAGTGTAGGGTCTAATATCGTAGTCCATCAGCCTCTCTATCTATACTAGAGCATCTGTTTCTGAAATACGTACCTTGCTTCCTACAAGTCCTGATAGTAGTGTGGGGTCTAATATCGTAGTCCATCAGCATCTCTATCTATAATATAGCATCTGTTTTTGATATACGCTGCTTCCTACAAGTTTGTTAGCAGTGTAGGGTCTAATATCGTAGTCCATCAGCCTCTCTATCTATACTAGAGCATCTGTTTCCGATATACGTACCTTGCTTCCTACAAGTCTGATAGTAGTGTGGGGTCTAATATCGTAGTCCATCAGCCTCTCTATCTATAATAGGAGCATCTGTTTCTGATATACGTACCTTGCTTCCTACACAAATCTGATAGTAGTAGTGTGGGGTCTAATATCGTAGTCCATCAGCCTCTCTATCTATAATAGAGCATCTGTTTCTGATATACGTACCTTGCTTCCTACAAGTCTGATAGTAGTGTGGGGTCTAATATCGTAATCCATCAGCCTCTCTATCTACACTAGAGCATCTGTTTTCTGATCTACGTACCTTGCTTCCTACAAGTCTGTGATAGTAGTGTGGGGTCTAATATCGTAGTCCATCAGCCTCTCTATCTATAATAGAGCATCTGTTTCTGATATATACGTACCTTGCTTCCTACAAGTCTGATAGTAGTGTGGGTCTAATATCGTAGTCCATCAGCCTCTCTATCTATAATAAGCATCTGTTTGTGATATACGTACCTTGCTTCCTACAAGTCTGATAGTAGTGTGGGGTCTAATATCGTAGTTCCATCAGCCTCTCTATCTATAATAGATCATCTGTTTCTGATATACGGCCTGCTTCCTACAAGTCTGATAGCAGTGTAGGGTCTAATATCGTAGTCCATCAGCCTCTCTATCTATACTAGAGCATCTGTTTTCTGATATACGTACCTTGCTTCCTACAAGTCTGATAGCAGTGTAGGGTCTAATATCGTAGTCCATCAGCCTCTCTATCTATACTAGAGCATCTGTTTTTTGATATACGTACCTTTGCTTCCTACAAGTCTGATAGTAGTGTGGGGTCTAATATCGTAGTCCATCAGCCTCTCTAATCTATAATAGAGCATCTGTTTTTCTGTTATACGTACCTTGCTTCCTACAAGTCTGATAGTAGTGTGGGGTCTAATATCGTAGTCCATCAGCCTCTCTATCTATAATAGAGCATCTGTTTTCTGATATACGTACCTTGCTTCTACAAGTCTGATAGTAGTGTGGGGTCTAATATCGTAGTCCATCAGCCTCTCTATCTATAATAGAGCATCTGTTTCTGATATACGTACCTTGCTTCCTACAAGTCTGATAGTAGTGTGGGGTCTAATATCGAAATCCATCAGCCTCTCTAATCTATATTAGAGCATCTCTGTTTCTGATCTACGTACCTTGCTTCCTACAAGTCTGATAGTAGTGTGGGGTCTAATATCGTAGTCCATCAGCCTCTCTATCTATAATAGAGCATCTGTTTCTGTTATACGTACCTTGCTTCCTACAAGTCTGATAGTAGTGTGGGGTCTAATATCGTAGTCCATCAGCCTCTCTATCTATAATAGAGCATCTGTTTCTGATATACGTACCTTGCTTCCTACAAGTCCTGATAGTAGTGTGGGGTCTAATATCGTAGTCCATCAGCCTCTCTATCTATAATAGAGCATCTGTTGTTCTGATATACGTACCTTGCTTCCTACAAGTCTGATAGTAGTGTGGGGGTCTAATATCGAAATCCATCAGCCTCTCTATCTATAATAGAGCATCTGTTTCTGATATACGTAACCTTGCTTCCTACAAGTCTGATAGTCGTGTGGGGTCTAATATCGTAGTCCATCAGCCTCTCTATCTATACTAGAGCATCTGTTTCTGATATACGTACCTTGCTTCCTACAAGTCTGATAGTAGTGTGGGGTTTTTAATATCGTAGTCCATCAGCCTATCTATCTATAATAGAGCATCTGTTCTGATATACGCTGCTTCCTACAAGTCTGATAGCAGTGTAGGGTCCTAATATCGTAGTCCATCAGCCTCTCTATCTATACTAGAGCATCTGTTTCTGAAATACGTACCTTGCTTCCTACAAGTCTGATAGTAGTGTGGGGTCTAATATCGTAGTCCATCAGCCTCTCTATCTATAATAGAGCATCTGTTTCTGATATACGCTGCTTCCTACAAGTCTGATAGCAGTGTAGGGTCTAATATCGTAGTCCATCAGCCTCTCTATCTATAATAGATCATCTGTTTCTGATATACGCTGCTTCCTACAAGTCTGATAGCAGTGTAGGTTCTAATATCGTAGTCCATCAGCCTCTCTATCTATACTAGAGCATCTGTTTCTGATATACGTACCTTGCTTCCTACAAGTCTGATAGCAGTGTAGGGTCTAATATCGTAGTCCATCAGCCTCTCTATCTATACTAGAGCATCTGTTTCTGATATACGTACCTTGCTTCCTACAAGTCTGATAGTAGTGTGGGGTCTAATATCGTAGTCCATCAGCCTCTCTATCTATAATAGAGCATCTGTTTCTGATATACGTACCTTGCTTCCTACAAGTCTGATAGTAGTGTGGGGTCTAATATCGTAGTCCATCAGCCTCTCTATCTATAATAGACCATCTGTTTCTGTAATACGTACCTTGCTTCCTACAAGTCTGATAGTAGTGTGGGGTCTAATATCGTAGTCCATCAGCCTCTCTATCTATAATAGAGCATCTGTTTCTGATATACGTACCTTGCTTCCTACAAGTCTGATAGTAGTGTGGGGTCTAATATCGTAGTCCATCAGCCTCTCTATCTATAATAGAGCATCTGTTTCTGATATACGTACCTTGCTTCCTACAAGTCTGATAGTAGTGTGGGGTCTAATATCGTAGTCCATCAGCCTCTCTATCTATACTAGAGCATCTGTTTCTGATCTACGTACCTTGCTTCCTACAAGTCTGATAGTAGTGTGGGGTCTAATATCGTAGTCCATCAGCCTCTCTATCTATAATAGAGCATCTGTTTCTGATATACGCTGCTTCCTACAAGTCTGTTAGTAGTGTAGGGTCTAATATCGTAGTCCATCAGCCTCTCTATCTATACTAGAGCATCTGTTTCTGATATACGCTGCTTCCTACAAGTCTGATAGTAGTGTAGGGTCCAATATCGTAGTCCATCAGCCTCTCTATCTATAATAGAGCATCTGTTTCTGATATACGCTGCTTCCTACAAGTCTGTTACTAGTGTAGGGTCTAATATCGTAGTCCATCAGCCTCTCTATCTATACTAGAGCATCTGTTTCTAATATACGCTGCTTCATACAAGTCTGATAGTAGTGTGGGGTCTAATATCGTAGTCCATCAGCCTCTCTATCTATAATAGAGCATCTGTTCCTGATATACGCTGCTTCCTACAAGTCTGTTAGCAGTGTAGGGTCTAATATCGTAGTCCATCAGCCTCTCTATCTATACTAGAGCATCTGTTTCTGATATACGTACCTTGCTTCCTACAAGTCTGATAGTAGTGTGGGGTTTAATATCGTAGTCCATCAGCCTATCTATCTATAATAGAGCATCTGTTTCTGATATACGCTGCTTCCTACAAGTCTGATAGCAGTGTAGGGTCTAATATCGTAGTCCATCAGCCTCTCTATCTATACTAGAGCATCTGTTTCTGAAATACGTACCTTGCTTCCTACAAGTCTGATAGTAGTGTGGGGTCTAATATCGTAGTCCATCAGCATCTCTATCTATAATAGAGCATCTGTTTCTGATATACGCTGCTTCCTACAAGTCTGATAGCAGTGTAGGGTCTAATATCGTAGTCCATCAGCCTCTCTATCTATAATAGATCATCTGTTTCTGATATACGCTGCTTCCTACAAGTCTGATAGCAGTGTAGGGTCTAATATCGTAGTCCATCAGCCTCTCTATCTATACTAGAGCATCTGTTTCTGATATACGTACCTTGCTTCCTACAAGTCTGATAGTAGTGTGGGGTCTAATATCGTAGTCCATCAGCCTCTCTATCTATAATAGAGCATCTGTTTCTGATATACGTACCTTGCTTCCTACAAGTCTGATAGTAGTGTGGGGTCTAATATCGTAGTCCATCAGCCTCTCTATCTATACTAGAACACCTGTTTCTGATATACGTTGCTTCCTACAAGTCCGTTAGTAGTGTAGGGTCTAATATCGTAGTCCATCAGCCTATCTATCTATACTAGAGCATCTGTTTCTGATATACGCTGCTTCCTACAAGTCTGTTACTAGTGTAAGGTCTAATATCGTAGTCCATCAGCCTCTCTATCTATACTAGAGCATCTGTTTCTGATATACGCTGCTTCCTACAAGTCTGATAGCAGGGTAGGGTATAATATCGTATTTCATCAGCCTCTCTATCTATACTAGAACACCTGTTTCTGATATGCGCTGCTTCCTACAAGTCCGTTAGTAGTGTAGGTTTTAATATCATAGTCCATCAGTTTCTCTATCTATACTAGAACACCTGTTTCTGATATGCGCTGCTTCCTACAAGTCCGTTAGTAGTGTAGGTTTTAATATCATAGTCCATCAGTTTCTCTATCTATACTAGAACACCTGTTTTTGATATACGCTGCTTCCTACATGTCTTTTAGTAGTGAAGGTTCTAATATCGTAGTCCATTAGTTCTTTTATCCATACTAGAGTATCCTATTCTGATATAAGCCGCATCCTAGAAATTTGTATATTGTATTATTTTCCCATCACTGTCTGCCTTAATTTTTTGTCAAATGGAGATTGTTACATAATTTTATTAAATAATTGTTTGCATTATTAGAAATATTGCCCATATCACATTTTATTGATTAAAATTCATTAAAACCAGATAAAACTGTCTTTATATAAGAAGCGAGAATAGGAATATCAAGTTCACATTTCCGATTAGCGTTTTCCACTCATTTCCTTAAATTATATGTAAATTATAAACTAACAAGGTAGAAAGTTAATTAACCTTTTTATGTAATAAAAAATACATATACTATTATTATTTACAAGTTTTTTACCATTAAAACTTTATTAAATAATCCACTTAGATAGAGGACACGTCATAAAGAAGAGGAACTACAAATTTATAATATCCGTTTTATTAGGTATCTCACCACTCCCTTTCGCCGTTCACTCATCAAACACACTTTCACCCCAAGAGCCATAAACTGTTATGCCGCTGCGCTTGAAGTGAAATTGATATAATGAGACACAACATGTTATTTGAACTGAGAATCAATTTTATATGACCGAAAGAGAGTGACAAAATTACCAACTAACAAAATGGATGTAGAACTACATAATTATGTGAAGTAGAAACATGTAAATCGATTGATCAGGGCCACTGACTCCTGTTGGTCTCAAACAATACCGCCATTAAGGATACGGTTCTGGAGGGTGCGGCGGTATCAGCAGTTATCAGCAGTACCTGAGGGAAAGCGCTGCTGAGGACCGCGCCTCGTCTCAGCGCTATGTTAATGTCCCATTGTCACCTCTCAACCATTAGCATGCCCACCACACCACAGAGTTGACCACGTCATACCTAATCTTTATCCAGGCCAACTTTCCTTTCAATGATATCATTAAGTTGTACTCTAAAAGGGTACCCCAATTTGTCATTGAATTCGTGTCAGCCCATGCATTCGCCCCGATGAGTCAAAACGGCAACGGTACCAAGAGAGGGATCTGCCGCCCATGGTGGCGCTGCTTACATCGTGCACATCCTGGTGCTAGCAGGCGTGATCACAGTAATCACTTTCCCTCTCTGTGAATCACGGGAGAAATTTCTCCATTTAGTAATCCGGGTTGGCCCTCTCATGATTTCAACATATCTAGCTTTGGGTTTGCCCCATTCAAAAGTAACTATAAGAGTTATGCAGACAATGTCTGAAGAAATTGAATAATTAAACAACAATTCGAAACAAAAAGATCTTTCCTTTACCACCTCGCGTACCATCCTCGCGAAATCATGCACCTCACTACAACAGCATTTCTGTGCCTTTTATTTGTGTTAATTCCTTCCTTGTAGAAGAAAAACTAGGAGAAATTTGACGACTTTAGTAGTTAGATTTCCGCAGAGACATATCCACCGTTTCTGCTGGACAACATTTATTAAAAATTGTTTTGTGATATTTCGAAGCTAAACAATCGAAACACACTTTTGTTTTATTGTGTGATCTCCCGGAAACTGGCTCGCTACGGACTGGCTGTTGGTAGACTCAGAAATTATTAATGTTCTATCTTGGTGATAATTGATAATTGGTGTCCCCCAGGGCTCCGTGCACGGTCCTGTTCCTTTTTTTTAGTATCAATTAACGACGTATATTACCATCTGAATGGTAATCATGTACACTTTGCAGTTAACATATCTCTTTACTATTATTCATATATATTAAATGTAAATATTGATTTTTTTCTATAAATTATCTCTTGATAAGTCTAAAACATAGGTCATGACCCTTCGTTAACATTTGATCCTCAACTTAATTGGAGATCTCTTGTTGAGAAACTCTGTACTTGGCTAAGTAGAGTATTGTTGTTACTTATAATACTTAAGTCAGAAAGAAATGCATCTTTGATATGTTATACAGCCTACTTTCCTTTCTTTTCATTGTCACATCTTATAAGGCATCCTTTTATGGGGTAACTCATCACATGTGCATAACATTTTATTATTACAGAAAAAGGGCTTTATGAATCTTGAGTGATGCTACTTATAATGGCCACTGCTAGCCATTATTTATAGGCATGAATTTTAACTGTATTGATTTATTATTATCAGTTAGCTGTAAGAGTAGTATTAGTAATTTTTTAAATAACGATAATGTTCATTACGATTTTTACAAGGCATCCGATTACATGTTCGATCCGATTTTTAATACCTACATGTAAGCTATCTAAATCGTATCAGCCATTTTCTGTTGAAGGCCTGAGAATGTTTGATTTATTGCCAGTAGGCGTAAGATAATCGCCAAATTCCAAATTTATTTAGGGAATTAAAACTTGGTTTAGCCCTTGTTATTCTTAAGATCAAAGTCATAATTCTAATCTTAGAGCCATGTAATTGATCTAATGCTACATCGTTGGTTTGGTTATTTACTTGTTTAATTTTTTGCTATAGGTTAAGATGAGTAGTTACATGAACTATGAATGGAAGATTAATGTTTTTATTGGATAACAGCCTAATGCTTGTTAGTTTGATTAACAAACACATTTTTTAATAAATCTTTAAACCTTTGACATTATACGTTAATGCTATCTTCAATCAGCCCAATGTTTATGTCTATTTGTGTATGTATAGTTTGGAGGTGCAACAGATAACGTTAAATTCATTTATCATTAACTTCACTCAAAACTGGTCGGAAAACTGGAATTATTATTTAATAATATTATGTTACTTCCTACATTGTATACTTCCATTATGTAATCCCCTAGGGGTATATATGTACAATTTTATTGGCCGAGCGTTAGGCTCTTAAGTAATTTACTTAAATTACTTAATGGAAGGGCTGGAAATATTTCATGTATCTCCGTCTTCGTTTATCTGTTTATCTGAAATCCCAAAACTAATTTAGGTACATTTTAAGGAAAGCGACAACGAATTCGATGATGATGCATATCCGCTAGGGATCTTGAAGGAATTAAGCTATAAATTTTAAATGTAACTTCACTGTCTACAAAAGTAAGGTTACATGATGTTGTATTTCCTTCAATGGAAAATGTCTGAGCGTAGCGATGAATAATTATTATTCGTAGGATATCTTGAAAGCTGATTGAGCACTTTAACTAATTCTCCAGGAACATTCACTTCTACGTCATCAATAACATGTGAAAATGACGTACTCTTGCCTTGTTTCATGAGTAGAAGCCACATTAAATAACTAATCTATAAGTTATAACATGTCTAAAATAGAACAGTTTCAGTAAAGAACCCCTTCAATTTTAAAGTACTCTAAAATGTTTCCATAGGCTTTTCGTGTGGTTTAGTCAATATATGTATAATCTTCACATGTGAACCACAAAATCACATTACATTACAGTACATTATAGTCTGAATAATCTTTAAACAAGAGGGCAGTTTTGTAAAATTTGTGTAATAGATTTTTATATGGGTTGTAAAATTTTGTAGATATGAAAAAATATTGTGTATCGAAAAAGTGTAAAGGATAAAATTTGTTTACCTAAATATGACTGAACATTTTTAAAAGTGGCATTTTGGTTTATATTAAAAATTTATTTATTTTAATTATTTGCCCATTGAGGATGGTCTCCATCTTAAAAAGTTTAATTTGTTAATACTGGCTAAGGAGCTTATGCTAGCTATGTGCAAATATTTTCTCTGTACTCTCTGTGCCAAATTTAGTCTGGTCTACCAAAGATTACGGGAGTTCAAGTTATATTAGTTTTCAAGCTTGCGTTATATTGCAAGAGCTCATACATACATATATACTCACTTATAAGTTTGGAACATGTTTTACATATGTACGTACTGTGGATATTTATAATTTAGAATATTAATCTAACGTATGTGTAATCTAATTAACTATCATAAAGTATATAAAACAATCATAGAAAAATACAGTTTAAAAATAAACGTTTTTATACTACACTTTTCAATACTTACTATCAACATACATTTTCCAGTTACATAAATTTAATTAAAATACAGACAATTAGCTTTTACTAATTATCATTCAACCATTTTGAATATAAACTGGGCTATTGAAGGATGTCAAGAGCACATCATTGTAGATAATCACTGTGTAAGAACAACAATGAATGACAATAAACTTCTAATGACATTAACTGTCATTCCTGTACATGTAGCCTAACACAGTTCTGTAGCCCACTTGGCTCTCGCTCAGGCATTGTCTGGCTTTAAATGCCTGTCCGTACAATGGGCTAGGCCGTCTTGTGTTCATTTTATGGTACAAATTTCTTTACTCATGCAATACAATTACAGTTGGAAAACATTTATATTTCGTTTTTAAAGTGTTCTTCAGATCTGTACAAAAGAAATTTTACACTAGAAGTGTTTGATCATATCTGAAAGACAACAACAATGACTGTGTTGATTTACTATTGTCAGTTAGCTATAAGGGTAGTATTAATAATTTCTTAAATAATGATAATGTTCATTACCAATTTTACAAGGCATGGATCCGATTTTAATACCTACATGTAACCACCTATCCAAATCGTATCAGCCAATTATTATCTATAATAATCGATTATTATCGGTAATTATCGATTATCGACTATTATCTATGATTTTAAGAAGGTCCGCTCCCTTAATAACTAACACCATGAAACATTATATGAAATGCACATACAACAGTTTTGTTTCTAGCCCATTATAACAAGATAACTAACCATCCACGTTGTCTTTCCTGAGTGTGGAAAGTCCTGTAATAAAATCCTCTGTTAAGCCTTATCAAACTGCTATTAAATTATAAAAGTATTAATTGTCCATGGATACTAAAAATGAACATTAGCAAAATTAAAAAATGGTATAGAGATTGGAGTGGTCTTAGTAGTTAGAAAGTAGAGTAGTTAGGTGAATTAGTGAGGAAACTGAAGTATAAACTAATACTAATACTTAAAAACGTAATACTGTAATACTTGCTGCATTATCTGAAATATATATATAAATTGACGTTAATGAAAATGTACACCTCATAAGAGGTTGGTCTACGAATGCAGACGTATTGTGACCTGTATTCTGTAGTTTAGTAATTAGTGTTGTGTTTAGTTTTTTTATTAAGTGCATTTTTTAGAGTTAGTGAAGTTGACACATAACATGGTGGTTGGTTCATGGCTTAGTCGTGCCACAACGCTTTGGTATGATTTGTTTATTTTGACCTAGTTTGTAATTATGTGTTATTTATAATTATTTAGTAATATTGTAGTTAGTTATTTACCTGAAGAAGAGATCAGATTGCAGATCTCGAAACGTAGTGTTATTGATTATTTAGTATCACTAAAACAATGCAAATGTTCAGAAAAATCCTGTTTCCTTCACAATTCTTCCATCGTTAAAAATAAACTTCAAACAAAGTACACCACATAGATAAACGCGCGGTCACTCGCGTGCCTGTGCACACGTGAAAACAACAAAAATATGAATGAAATCTCTATATTATTTTCTACCCTAAGTCAGTGACGTTTGCAATGAATTAAATATATAGATATAGAAAGTAATTGTACATAACAATACAATCGGCTTCAACGAAAGGAAAATAGGATCAGAGAAACGAAACGGACAAGCGTATAAACACATCAGCTCATTTTGATGGCCTACAATCATATTGAAGTCCCAGATACGAAGTAAAAGTACGGATTATTCCGGCAGCTCCAATCTGGGCGAGAGTGACGGACGATCGGCGCGAGAGTGTGATGATTGGTCGCGGTGACAGACTGTGTTACTGCTCCCATATGAACAAGCGGGGATCTGCTGACCCGAGCTCTCCGAGGTTCCCATGGCCCAGTTACTGGGAACCTGGTAATGGTGTGGATAATGCTGAGAGTCTCCTGGTAATTATACAGAACCATCGCCCCCAACAGTCCCTAGTAAATCATTTACTGCTGCAGCGTCTCTCGTCGTCTAGTTGTCTTTGCTAATGTGTGACCGCTGCCGGTCAGTGCAATGTTACCAGGAGCCGGCCTGGAACCTAGGATACAGGAAAATACATATATCCTCGTGATCCTGTATTGTCGCGGACATTGTTGAACAATAGCGGACACCTATATGACTTATGACTATATGAAAATTGAATACATTTGTACTAACATTTACTTACACTTTTGATTATGTATCTGATATGTATATAAAATATGTTCCGCTTGAAACGTGGCTGTGCGCTATCTAGTGGCAAACGAAGGAAGCAGTGATGGTAAATATATTACATAAAACACGTCTAATATTAAGTAAATTCTGACATTAGTAAAAATATTTTAACATTTTAAATTTAATTTATATAATGTTTGTAATTACTACAACATCTAACTGGATTAAAGAGCTTAACAAAAAATGTTGTATGGTGGGGCTACGTATGCTTTAAATAACAGAACTAGCCTTGCTGAACACAATTTCTGCCACACAATTCCTATATAGTTGCAAGATCTATTCCTTGGAAAGTCAAAACTAGCACTGTATACTGTCAGCGAAATGAACGCTGACAGTGACAGAAAAATAGTGGCAATAATTAACAAGAAGAACCTAAAATACTGACTCTTTTCAGTGCATCCGACTTCTATTACTGATATCGGACCAAAGTGACCAAATGGTTAAACTCTGGTTATTACCTTGTTCATCCTTCTGGTTTTCATATTTATTTCTCCCTGTTTCGTGGTTGATCTAGCCAATCGCTTACGAGAGATAAAACAAGAACTAAGTACTTTGAAGCAGCCAGCTCACTCACCAATAAATCGTACATGGGCGGAAAGACTGTTATTAACCTAAACACCGTAATTTTGACACAGAGCGTCCCACCATTGACTGGTAGCCGTCACATTCGACCACTTTATGGCTTGTAAACACCGAGATTCTACATCATGACTCTGCTGCGCGTGACAGAAACAATGACTTCTTTAGCTGTCCATATTGTACTACCGTCGTGACTTCCTCACTGTTAAAATCATTATATGCCAGAGTCCAATCCGCATTGTTACACTGATTCGCTACCTATATATTGTCTGTGAAAAATATATATAAATAAAGCTAAGATGGGGAATGGTCTCAAAATAATTAAATAAAACGAGGGATAAAAACGTAAGGATACAGAAAAATTAGCTTTAGCAGAACAAGATAGTGATAGTTTTTTTGCTATCACTAATTAGTATTTTTACTCTTGATATTCATTTAAAGTTTAGTTTACTTTGTTATTTATCTTTATATAGTTTAATTGCAATGTTATTATTTATCTTTTTTATTTATTTATATAATATCACATCTTGTACCACAGTGTATTTAAATTAAATACTTTTCTCATTTATTATATAGTACTATCAATGATATTTATTATAATTTACACATTTCTTATTTATTGTTAGTTATGCCTAGATTTAATTTAGAATCCAGTTGCATTTTTTGTTTGGCCCTTTTCTTTTAAGTATTATTTTATTATTATTTAGTCATCTTATCATAAGTTTCTAAATGTAAATTGGTTTTTGACCGTTGAAAGGAAATAAATAAATAAGAATCATAGGTCAAAAAACAAAAGCTTTTGCAAAAGTTACATACTGAATCCAAAAGCAATAAAAAGGAATCTTAGAAAATATAAAGTGATAAAATAACGTCAATAAAGAAGATTTTATCAGAATATTAGAAACAAGACAGCCTGTGATAAAAAGTCGTGTTGACCTCTCATTGGTCAGATTGATGAATCTTCCAATAAACCAATATTGGAATAGTTTATTGGTCTTTGGCTTTTCCTTCCTCCAATCACAATAAAGCTTTAGACACTTCACTAACATTTTATCGTGCATTACATCCCCTTCTACTTGAATTTTATCATTTGTTGATGAGCATGGCCTTTTCTAACGAGCTCGAAATACGAGATTGTTCATTACACGAGCCATCGTATTTTCAGATTATATGTGTTACCATTTTTTCGACGAGGTGCGATCAAGAAATCGTACATAATAGTAAGTAAATTGAGTCTCTTAAAGAAATAACACTAAAATGTTGCAAATTTCACATACTGAAAATTTGGTACTGAAACCAATAACGAACAAGTGGAGACAACCTTTTAATCGCTTTTCACTTTATTTTTTTTAATTTTATTAATTTCTCACTTCAACGAAATATTTTACTGCTTAAACATTTAACCGGGTACTTCGGTGGGCTGTAACAGTTTTTATATTTCGCAATAGAATGAAAGTGACTGACTACCGTAATGTTTATATTTGAAGGGTGCCCGCATAATATACATGGTAGATTGTTCGACGTAACCAGGAGTGTAAATTTATCAACTTTACTGTTTAGCTAATTAGTCTTTCTGTTGCTATTAGTTACGTATCTAATTTATTCAGATAGGCTATGTTTATTTTGTATATATTGTTTTTTTAACATAACTATAACTCAACAATATATAAATTAAATAACCATGATAACCATAAAATTATTCGAATCAGTAAGAATAGCTAATTCACCACCCATACCAGGCAATCAATAAAATATCTGTTAAATTTATATATGTATTATTCATAACCAACTGATTAATTATAAAGACGTCTCGTAAAAAGCGCATTCTCACATAACTTGTACATTCATGTTAATTGAGTAATAAAGTTGAATTAAAATAAAATGTTTATACTGCCAAGTCGAATTCTTTACTTAATTATCATGTCGCGTAACAAGCTTTGCCGAGGTTGAAAGCAGAATTTCAAGTCTATAACTTAGTTCATTAGGTAACATGTGTTAGTAAGTTACATGTCAAAATTTCACATGATTGTATACGGCTTACAAATGTATTTATCTGCATTTTTCTAACTGCCATCATGGTCACTCATAAGACCAATGTAAAAATGTTCACTAACGCTCAGCCAAATCCCATAGAGTGACATGCGCTCTTATCGAACTCAATGTTGCGTGTACTGAAATGAAGATTTATATAAAATGTCAAGTCCATGTAAAATATGTCAGTTCTGTGTGGGCAGTAGGACATAAATAACATTTTCCCAACCTCGAGGGATTTACTCTCACTACGCTCATCATCAGACTCGACATTGCTTATATAGAATTGAAACTTTATAGAAAATGTATTTATTTATCTCCAACGGTTCAATATTAGGTAATCTTATAAATATAAATGACTCTTTAAATGTGTTGCTCAGCACTAATCTCGAGAACAGCTGGACCAATTTGGCTAATTCTCTTTTTAATGTTTGTTGAAGTACAAGAAAGGTTTATACGACGAGAAAGATCAGAAATGTTTCCCGAGACATTAGAATTCGGAAAAAATAATGGTAATTTTTTCATGGTAAATGATCCATGAGCCGTCACAACGCTAAATACAGATGTTGAGGTTTTTAAAATTTCTTTGATGTTTCAGCATAAGTTCATAAAAGAGAATTTGTTAATATTTTAGTTTTAGAAACTATTAAGTACACAGAACCTGATCAATAGTGAATTACACATAGCAAATAAAGTTTCATGTAATTTATTGGAAATACTTTGTTTAGAGTTTGTTTCAGGATATACCATTAAAACACTGTTATCAACCCCACTTTAATGAGCAAACCTGTTAATATGTGAATGAACATCCAGGCTCAAGTAAACAAGTTTGTGACAGCGTCATATTTCTAAGATTAGCGTTCTGCACTAAGAGGAAGGTGAAATAGAGCTAAATTGAACATTCACATTGATACAACTCTTCCCACCATGGTTACTTATAATATGTACAAAACGCGATTACTCCACTGTGCGTAAATATCGTGTTTAAAATATTGTAGTGCACACAATTGTGCACCTTATGAGACTATGTTAATATCTCTTCATCTAGATTTCACTAACACTTGTAGTCTAGATATCTATGATGGCGATAATATACTTAAAGAGTTAATTTTAAGCTTCTTCATCGCCAACCTTTTTTTGGATCTCTTTAGACGAACATGACTTCAGATCCGAGGAGTTAAGTCTGTGACTGCGACAGTTTTCATATATTACAATAAGAGATTTTACTTATGTTATTAAATCAAGACATGCAAAACTTGAAAAGCTGGTTTATATTTTAGTCTGATTTGCTGTTATACTATTTCAATTGCGTACGAGATGTAAGGAATGAATTCATCTTAAGAGCTAGATGTAGAGAGACGAACTTGAATTTACGCCTTAAAAATAAATTAAAACCTCAAACACTATACGCCCTTATTTGCTTCGAAGAATAATGAAAGATTTATCAATAAAAAATCTTGTATTAAAACGAATCCAAACACTTTTCAGTTTTTTGTATAGAATGTATACTTTTTAATATTTAAACGATGAATTACAAAAATTTGACATTTTTTCCGAATTACAAAATAATAAAAATATAAAAATACTAAAATAAAATATTACTTGTGCATTGCATATACTTGTATCTTAACAACAAGACATCTTCCATAATCTTTTTATCAGAAATAAGAGCTTAAAAGTATGTTAGGTTTAATATTGTTCTTATGGGGTTAAAATCAGCTGTAAAGACTTCAACGGTAGATATGACAGGAGTAGTGTAGTAATATTCATAGCGTGACATTTTATGACGAGCATGTGTAATGAAAGTTTAAAGTTATCGGTGTAGGACCGGTTATAAAGTATATTCCTGAGTGACGGACTAGCTGTGACAGGTACAGGACCTTGTCTAGCTAGTTCTAGTTGAGTGTCCAGAGAAGCAGGGTAAGCTGGCATTAACGGTTCAAGATAATCCTGCTTGATACCTTTACGTTGATACTTTCCAGAAACGATATCTTTTATGTAATCCCATTTAGTATCTGTACTTTAGAACATCAAACTTCTTAAGTCATACAAGACTTCTTTTATATACACCACATTAGGCAGATCTGTCTATCGTAGTCATAATACGCAATTTGGAGTCCAAAATCTTCCAAAACAAACTGTCGATCAAAATATAAGTTTATAAATGTGTCTCCTTAAATTCAAATCAGATATCATATCAAAATCACGTTATAGGTCATCCTATAAAACTCCAGTTCGTATTTATTTGAAACGTGTTCCGATGTTTAGTCACAATAATGACTATTAAAGGTATACACAATCATTCACAAGGTAAATCTACTCATTGATTAAGGTAGGCTACTAAAATATTGATAAGGTATCAAACTTTTGCAAGGAATATAATGATTAAATGTTTAATGCTACTCAAATGGAATTTCTGCAACAAATATATTTCAGGGTTTTTAATGTTCGTATAAAAAATATTGTTGCATAGAGTACTTTACATTTTTTTCTGAATATAGAATACTCAATGAATATATTTAAAGAATGGAATTGTCGGAATCTGTTCTGAATGCGGTGTAATATTCTATTTGAATTACGTAATCGATTGTTATTAAATAAGCTTGTAATTGACTGAAAGCAGATTCAGATATTATTGCCAATGATTTTCACCTTACAATTGTGTTTTGCAATTTTTGTAATTATTTTCAGTCTTAATTGTTAAACATAAAACATGAGTTTTGAAAAAACAGTAACTTAATCTGGCTTAGAAGCAATAAACTACTGTGGTTTAATAAAAACATTGTAGTTTATTTTTATAACTAAAATATCTTAAAATATTATTACTTAAATAGTAAATGTAATAATGTTTAAATCAAATAAACTGATCAAACACTGAAATTGATGAAGAGTCCGACATGACGTAACGAAAGAGTAAGCGTACAGACGGATAAACTGTTCTTTTACATATTGGCCCTAAAAAACATTTAGTTTTTTTAGGATCAAGCGGAAATTAGGTTATTCATGCTATACATTGGTAGGGGACTGTCCTTTGACATTTTGATCTCCAAATAAATATGATTCTTTCATGGATCAAAAGAAACCTATCTATACCAAGTTTCAAGTTTCCCTTCTATCTATATACCTTTCTACTAAGAGCTGTTGCACAGATAGGTTTAAATTCCACACAAATTCGAGCTCAAACGAGATTATCTGTAAAAGGGTAGTTCTTTGCATATTTGAACTCGGTTTTCATTGTTTGTATATTTGGTAAATATATGATAATAATCAACGTACGATTCAAACTCCATTGCGAGTCCGTCTCGCAGAGCGCTCTGAAACTCTTCCAAGCAACTAGGACCTAACCTAGTAACCTAACCTAACCTAACATACAGTCTGCCACCGGACAAGGGAGGCTAACGTTTAGAATGTGTGTCAATAATTGTTTACAAGCACTCAAGTGGTTAATACAGAGCTAATTATTTTATTACACTTTCTAAAGGATCTTCATTATGTAGGAAGTATTAAGGTGATTGTATAAAGTATAAGGCAAGTAAAAACATTATAATGCTTATATTTTCAAGAAATTAAAAAAATATGGCGTTGTTTGTTCACGAAATAATAAAGAATGTGACACATATAAAGAGAATTGTTTGTCTGATATCCGTTATTCGTTACAATTTGTAAAAATTAGATATGAAACAAGTGTTTAAATAATTCATTAGACCATCTCCTCGTCACAGTTTAGGCCTACATTCCGAGCGTGTTGTACTTATCACAGACAATAATTTTCCACATCTCATGTTCAAACATGTTGTTTGTTGGAGTCGTATTAGTCCAATTATTCTTCTCCCCCCCTAACCCTCTCCCCCCTAACACTCCCCCCCCCCCATAGACGTAGCCTCTATCTCAGAAGACGTAACATTCAACTCACGTTTCGGAGTAGTTTTATTTACTACGCTTAAAGTGTGAGCTTTCTTTATAATTTTTCACTATGAAACATAAGACACAGCTGGTAGTCAGTATTATATTGACTGTATTACTTATAATTTTATGTGTCATGGAAAGTGTGCGGAACTAAAAGGTACCTAACCATTTGGAAACAAAGTGAATGGGACTTTATATTCACTTGTACTAGTAAATAACTAACATAAGCCGTATCCTGTACAGACGAGTATTACATGCATAGTATTGACAGTTTCGGTTTAACATCTGCCTAAGATTATTTGTGTTTACTCGGTAAGAAAGTTTTCCTCTGCGAATTCATACTTTTTTATGATAGTTACTACGTAATCCAATAGATTACCATAGATTGCGGCATTTTATTTACAGACGCTGTGCTTTGCGACTGCCACGGTACTGCTGAGTCACTCTCGTTTTCATCGAGACAGTGGGAGAGCGATTGCCAGCAACAGAAGGTTGACCGTCTGTGTACGGCACAGAAAGGGTTAGTGAAGGGGTTGGGTGACACGTCCCTACCCGCCGCTGTACCGCAGCTTTGTTTGGCCAGAAGAAGACAGCCAATCTACATGATCTCGGCATGCACATGCCAGTGGCACGGCCGAGTATATAAACAACTTCATGTAACGCATGTGCCACGTCTTAAAGGATGTGTGTATGGAAAAACTACCCTTATGGACAAATTTCAATGAGTACAGTAAATTGCTTGGTGTGGTATCACCTATTATGTACTAAATTTCTTTTTACTGTTTAAAATAACTAAAACACTTATAGAAGACATTTAGCTGGGTAAATTTATTTGTTTCTAATTTCATGGAAGACAGTGATTGCTAAATTCCTGTTTTGTTATACGTGCATCACATTTACGTAGGATGGTTATTGTTATAATATTGTTTTTTTAAAGCTCCTAATATAAGTTCATCTATAAATTATCTTTATACAAACGGTATTACTGAGTATTTCGTAAACTATATAAGCTGCATCAAAAGGTTTTAGTGCAATGAATAACTATATAATTCATGATGGCGCACTCTAGACTATGATTCAATTCATCAACTTTATACTAACCCATATAATAAACCGCCGCCAATAGTAATGAACCAAAATCCTCATCAATATGCTAAATGAAAGTCCTTTGGTTATAGATACGCAAAAAGGTTTTAGATTGTAAAATTCTTTTAGGGGCAGTTTTTGAGGGGGTGAACTTTTAAAAATTGCTATAGGATATGTAGTGTAGTAAATTCTAAAAGCCAACAGACTCATAAGTGAATAGTATTTAACATGCAATTTACTCACCTCAAACACTTTATAGACATTTAGTAAAAACTCCGAACACATTTCACTATTGTGTGACTATAGGAGATAATTACATTTTGAATAGTAGCATTGGTTTGGATTTTCTCAATTATCTCGAAAGCTGCCAAAGTGGGCGGTGATATTTTGAAACTACGTGAAATTTGGACGTGTTGGCTTTTATGGAATAGCGTATTTTAATATAATAATTCCAGAAATAGGAGGTTTAAAGCTGGGTACGTTTTAAATGCGAATTAAAAAGCTTTACGATGTCGACCGTGGTGTCATCTAGCTGAAAAGTATGAATTATGAGATGAAGTTTACTTTTAAAAGTAATGTATTTGGTACTGCAGATTGTTAATTAGTGTTAAAAATAGACAAGAAAACTAATGCGAGAAAAATTATACTTGGACTGATTTATCGTAACAACAGATATTTAATACCACGAAACAACACCATTATTGTTTAGATTCATTTAGATTAGATTCTTTCTAATTTATTAACAATTTCGTAATATATTCTAAGATGGTTTCCGTCTGTGAAGAATATCAGCTATCAAGTAACACACTACAAAATTGTCAAGGTGGTTCAACAGATTTTGTGTTAGGTTTATATAAATGATTGTATAGTCACAATCTTTCAAGGTACCCTTCGTGAAGACAGAAAAAAGAAAACACATTTTTATCAGTCCACAAGATATTGGAGATATTTGAAGTAATCATTTCAACTAATATCATTTACATAATATTTTATGTAATCATTTCTGATTGGAAAACTGCTGGAAAACAGTTGCGAAATTATTATAATAGATATATGAAGTAACACCGGAGGAATTGTCGTTTTTCAATACAATTATGAATAAGGTTTCTAATATATGAATTAATCTCTTGAATTCATATTACCTTAATTTAGTAGTCTAACACTTGTAAGGGTTTTAGATTTTTTCTAGTTAGTCGTACTTACTAGATTGGATTTTTTATTTTATATATGACTGGGCAAGTAAACAGCCTACCCTTACTAAGCGGAAACGTCTCTAAATCCCTAGCCAAACATCAGCGTACCTTTACATTACCTTTGACAAACATATTTCAGGCATACTCGCCTAATACTAACTATTACTGAAAACCTTTCTTTAATAATATATTTCTTGTGACTTTTATTGTTCATAATCTTTAAGCATTCAATTTTTTATGGATTGTCCTGAATATGCCCACGCTTCGGTAAAACATTTAGTGTGGCTCATAACACTCATTACAGTATCACAAGTGTATGCAGTAATGCATAATAGATTTGTTATAGTACTGAATTAAAATAGAGTATTCATTCTTGCATATCCAAATCTAAGATCACTAAAATCAAAACTAACATTTCCACAGATGAGGAGGTAAACCGTTAGGCCATATTCGAAGGCTAACCAATCAATAGGAAACTCCGCAGTATGCAGGAAGCCATCGGATTGGATAGGAAAGATTGAAATAAGCAAATCCCATCTTGGTGTATTGATTTGTTCTCTAATGCGGCGGCTAGTGAATAGTGATGAGCGCGCGCGTGACGGACAGTGGCCGGGGAATCAAGGCCACAATCAGGCGCCTACTTGTGGCCGCGGGAGAGAAGAGAGACAAGGAACCGAGAGGGAAAGATGTAAAAATTAGTTATCCGGTGATTAGTGTTCCAGCGCACGCAGGGAGAAATGTCGGCCAACTTCAAGGTCGGGGACTCCGCCCGGCGCGCGCCCGCACGCACACTGCACGCTCGCCGGACATCGAGTTCAGAGTGGCTGTGTTGCGGCAGCGCGGGGGTGTGGTCTGCCCTAATGACTCCCTCACCTAGTCGGTTCATCAGCACTTATTAGTGTCAACTTAGAGTAAAATACATTCCTAACAAATTAGACGTTAGTTTGGTAAATAGTTATTTTATCATAATCAGTAACCGTAATTAAAAGAGCTGTCAAAAAAATTCTTGATGCCCAAAATGGTAAGCTTGAATTATTGTTAGATTTGAAAGTATCTTTACAGAGTGTTTCTTTATCATCATTTATGGTTGTTTTGACACACAAACTTTTCTAGAACTGTGTGGAGGATATTGAACTTATCTTCTAAGATCTGCCATAGTCTGAGTTACTCAGTAAGTAAATGTCTCCACGGTGGTTCTCAAATACATGTGATTCCCTTATTTTGAGAGAGTTATTTGATAAGGCTACACAAAAATGAATTAGTCCTAAAATTACCCATCGACTATATGTGTATATAAAGCCTTTTATTGTAACATTATAATGAAAGGGGTTTGAAATGTTTAAATCTCATGATGAATACATAAACATGAGGTGAGGATTTGCAAAGAGGAAAATACTATAGGATAACAAAAAATAACAAAACTAAAAATAATTTTAAAAGATGCTGGATGACTCCAAAGAAGAGCAAGAAGGCTCTCAAACAACACATTTTATGAAGTCCTGCGAAAGGGGAATCGGTTAATTTTGTTGCTCCCTTGTAATCAAATGGGACGTAAGACTTCATTGTCAGGTATATCTAGCACATCAATACTTAGTTTGATGAGACTGACGTTTTTACACTGTGCTCTAGAATGTTAACATAAAGAAACCTTTCCTTTTCATTATTCTATAACAAAGTATATCAATTTGTAGAAATTAGCATTTACTTAAATGTTCCATTTATGTTTAAATTCTGCTATGGTAATATCTTCCACTGGTTATAAAATCACGTAAAAAATATTATAAATCCAATAGGTAGTCATTAAAAAAATTGTACCTGAGCATGAACAATTTCAAGATTTGGAAATTGTATTTTAAAACTCGACTCTCACTAAAACTTGCGTACATCGAACCCCCCATAACTGTAGTTCTCATCCTCCTTATCCCTCCTCTTACTTGTCAACCTCCTTCTAGCTAATCTCTTCTTCGTTTACTTCTTTTTTGGACTTCCTTATCCTAGTAGCGTCGAGTTATTGGGGGCCTAGAGTGATGAAAACTTTCCAGGAATAATAGTCTCTAAACACATTAATATTTTCCCACTGACCATTCATTAATTGATGACAGAATTTAGAGCTCCTAACTTTAAAATGTCAACACCGAGACAATATTTGCCATATTGCAGCGTTGAAACTATCGTTCGAACTTTTAGTCTAACCGTGGAGACAACGCTTTAGTAGTTATTTGTTTGTATGGTCCTTTCAGATAAATAAATACGTTATAGAATTATACGTCTAAATATGCGGATATATACAGCAGATACATTCTGTAAGTCACAGCATTGATGACATGACCACTTGCATGCACAAAACCTTCAGTAAAAATGAATGAATATAATTTTTACGATATAAAAAATACGTACGGTTTAACATTTATAATGTTATATATTTTTTAAAGAGGTAAAAATACATTTTAAAAATCAATAAATGCATTTTGAGGTCACCAAAATTACCGATTTCATGATATTTCAAAAAATATTTTTTATTCCGAAAGTTGTTTTGTTGTTTTTCATGATTATTCTAAAGAACTTTGTGAAATATTGGTATGATTTATATTTTGTTTTTACCGGAGGCTCTGCAGATTATTTGAGGTATATGTAATGTTTCTAAATAGAGTAAGTGAAAAAATCAAGTGGTCTCATTTAAAAATGTATAAAACTGAAATAAAGTAAAATGTTTACTCTTATTTTTGATTTCCAATAGGTAGCTTTTCCATTTGCTTTATTTTTTCTAATTCTAATTTTCTAAAAACACAATTTCTCATTATTTTGACGGATACAAGTCCCTCTTAACATTGATTCTGTTATTGTCATTTTTAGAAATAGTAAATTAATACTTACACGAAATATCGGAACACAATACCATTGAAAGTTTTTACTAGTCATTTAGATAAGTACATATCCTTTATTTTTTAAATAACATAATTCAGAATGCCATATTGATTTCCAAAACTGCTCTTTCTATTATTATATATAAAGGATGTTATATGAATGTATATGCTTGCGAGTATTTTGAATGATTTTACTAAATTTGGAAAATTATTAAGAGTTTTGGTCTAACAGGAGCTATTCGGCACTATGATGGGTAATAATTTTGAACACTGTGATAACTGGAAAGTGATCTTCAAGACTTCTATAAGGCAAAATGGTACTTAATTAGTTTAATGACTGAAATAGAAATTGCAGATTTCTTGAGTGATATACAATAGGATCGAATGTGCTATAATAAGCAATTTAATTCTATTAAAAATGTGTTATCATGAAATGTATTCTAACCCTTATTTTCTTCTCAATACTTTTGTTTCTTCTACTAGATAACCCACTTGTTTAATGTTTTGTATATTGATAAAAGCACAATAAGTGAATAAAGAGTGCAAGGTATAAAGTCTATTAGAATTTATAATTCCTTGTTTAAAATGTTTTATCGACGATGGAAGGTTTGAAATGATCATAGGATTTCGAACATTTGCCATCGTTATATGTTATAAAATGTTTAACACTACGTAACGCTGTAGCTTGCCGCTGTAAGTACAGTTGTCTTCTCACTCAATAAAGAGGATAAGATTTTAATCCTCAAATCGTAATGCTATACATTTTGTAACGCAATAACTATGGCAAATGTCCGAAATATAATTATCATTTCAATTTCTAATTGTATTCCCTTCTGAAATAATAGTAACAAAAAACTTATCTTAAATTTTACACCATACCAAAATCACTATTTAATTTGACAATATTAAAATTTAGTGTTAATTTGTTTATTATATCAAATTTTGTTACTTTAAAGAAGGAAAAGCTTTAAACAATTGTAAACGAAATAGCGTTATTTTATAATATTATACAAAATCAATAATAAAATCATAAAATTTCCTCTATCTCATATATTAATAATTTTTGTTTATATCCACGATTATGTGTTAATTTACATCTAAGATGTTAATTAATTTTGAGAGATACACATAGCATGTACACGTTGCTTGCTAATCACATAATGTCAAAGGAGAGACAGTAACATTATGAACTGATTACTAATTACTTTTTATTATTAAATATAGAAGACATAATTTAGAAGATATATAAATATCAAAAATGTTCACTCCCTAATAACATCGCACTATACCACTTGGGTCGTGGCATTAAGAAAATCAAGTTGAAGAATTCCCAGTAGAATGACCTTTTCTTTTTCTGCATCACCCAGTACTACCAGGTGAATTCCTTGCCCACGCCAACTCCACAAAACCCAACATACTATCATTGGTGTTTTATTAAATTCATCAATATTATTGGTGGTTGCTATTGACAGGGGGAAATTCCAATAATTGTAAAATATAAAGTTTAAGATCATGTATCTGAAGGCTAATGTACGAGAAAATAAACCGCTTTCAAAACGCTACAGTCCAGGGCAGAAGATATTTGATGACAGCAGAAGTAAATGGTCCGAAGATTGGTAAGCGTTTTATTAGATATAGGATGTTTGTTTGTAGCTGGTGAGAACGGAAGTTTCGTTACGGGCAAGATGGTGATTGAGTCAAGGAATGTTTTACATGTGTTGCTCAGTACTACTGATCCAAATCTAGACGGCAGTGCCTCACAGATTCGACTTACGAGTGACGGAAGTAGATTTTTAAAATATTTAAAAATCGTTAAAATAGTTTAATTATTAAAACGCCACACTTAAAATAGTCTAACAATTTGTATTTTACAGATTTGAGATTAAGCGTTAACCAGTCATATTCAATTATAATCAACCTCCATTCGGAATTATGTAAATACATCTAATTTCCTCAACAGCGGCTTTCTCAATAAAAACAATATCAAAATATTCAGGGTTTTATACAAACTAGAAAAAAAACAAGCAAAATATACTGTAATATTAGGTGAATCGTGTTAGAAATATGGACTAAATTGAAATTTACAAATCTAATTATAGCAACACTGGTAATGACAGCATAACATGTTTAGATTGTATTATAAAACCCTCGATAAACGTGTGCTATAATATTAATGCATTGTTACAACTAACTTCAAAATACAATGTCTGTAATCATTCAGGATCTGACAGGGCCTTCGTGTTAAAGTCGTCTTTGCGATAACTCTTGATAGAAAGGTCCTCTTGGTCCAATAAAGAACTGTATTGGTTTGGAGTTAAAATATAAAAGGCAGCTCGTCCGTCTGTCTATCAGTCTGTTTGATAACTCTTTCATTACGAAATGTTGGATCTTACGACACCCAATTGTACCGGTTTATTGTTGGCTACAGAAATTTTCATAATGAATTAATTTAATAGCAGATTTCTAGCCTTAATGTTGTCAATGTATCTTGAATTTAATCAGTACAGGGCCTATATAAACTTAACTGAAGAAATTGTGATGTAATAAAAGGTCTTAGGTCATTGATTTTAAGAACCATTTCGGCAGACTATTATGTCAAACGTTTTAATCGGATGATTATTAAAGCCACGTGCTCAGTGATCCAAGTGTGAAAATTGTAGATAAGACTTGTCCTCTGGAAGCAGAGAAATCCTGGGAAGCGCTAGTAGCGGAAGTCGCCGGTTTTAGGCGATTGGCGCGAGTGCAGCTGTGAATTAGAAGGATTGGCGAGGAGATGAAGCAGGCACAGAGGCAGCGAAGTAATGTATAATGCAAGCAGGGTATGTTGAAAGTGTAGATGTAAAAGAAAGCTGGTAGGAAAGTAGAAGGAAAGAAGGATGGAGTGGAGGATGGTGGGTAGGGCCTAGCCTCATGACCCCAATATTCTCCTCCCCCCACCTAACCATATACACTAACTACATCAACACATATCAACATTTATATAAATGCATTGATGTGTTTCATCGTCAACTGTGTTTTTAAAATAATAAATTGCTCACTGATTTCAATTTGCCATTTTCAGCTTGCCATCTTACTTTGCAATTCAAACCCTCTTTTCAAATACCATTCAAAGGTATTATATATTTTCAAAAGAGCCATCCGAAATAGTTGACTAAAAAATGTTGCTTGAATTCCTTAAAATGTGCCTATGATATAAGTACATTTTAACGCTTGAAAATTACTCCTTGTGGCAATTAGAAAAATAATTGTCTGGTCATTTTTTATGATAAAGCCTACATTGAAAATTAAATCACAATACTTGACATATTTATTGCAAAAATACAGTGAATACAAATAAAGAGCTAAAAGCAAAACAACAGCTTTGTAATAAATATATCATTTGTCCTTCTATCATTTAAGTACAAAGGAGTAAAATGAAATTAAATAAAAATTCAACAGTAATTATCAACTTTCTTACATAAATACTTCTTCATCAACTTAAAGTTGTAGCATGCCCTGAGTTGAATTCAGTTCCAGTATATTTTACTCTCTCTCACGGTTACTGAAATTATCTTACTTGTACAATAATAATAATAATGTTTATTTTCTCAAAAATACAAAAATGATGATCATATAAATCTTTAGCTATGTACTATTTTTAATAATACATAAATGAAGAGGAGATGCGTATGACCTCAAAGACAAGCAAATTTGAGGCTCCATCACTTAATATCGCTAGTATTAAGTGATTAAAATTGTTTATGTTATATTGTTTCCAATACAATTATATTAAAACAACAAAAATCTACTAGAATCTACTGAAAATATAAATAAATTCCAACAATAATTAATAAATAAGAACAACAAATATAACTGCTGTGGCTTAAAGAATAATTTAACAATAACAGCAACAACGATATTAATAAAAGTAGACAGAGTCAATAGGAATCGCATAATGCAGGCGGAAAAATAAATATCGAATAGTGTTACAACTCAATTATGGTGCCAAGGTAGCTATAACTAATTATTTGGTGCATCTATATCGCTCTTACGGAGGTAAAATGTATAAATACTGTTTTCAGGACTTAAAAATTATTATTTTATATAAACCACCCACCTTAACTATCTTAAATCATAGTTTGTGTAAACTCTAACTTATACACATCCATAATAATAGAGAGCTGTATCATCTACAAATAACGTTAAATTGCCTCTCAACCTTGCGGAACATAAATCATAATAAATATTCAAAATAGGATTAGACTCAGGACTGAGCCCTGCGGAACACCATACCCCTGACCAAGCTCAATGAGGCAGCTATTTATTTTAACACATTGTGCATGACGAGATAAATTTCTATTAAACCATTATATAGCAATCCCACATCTATAGAATTTGACCAATAAAACCTTGTTATCCCCAGTGTTAAATACCTTTTCTATAACGCCCAAGAATAGACCACTAACTTTTTCAATCACATTTATATGATGTGAAATATTTGTCATAAAATGTATTAATCCAGTCTCAGTGAACTTTCTTGGTCTAAATCGATATTGATTTGCACTAAGAAAATTAAGTTTAAGAAAATAATCTAAAAGACTTTTTTCATGCATTCCTCGACTACCTTAGAGAATGTAATCGTAGATAACAATGAAATACGGGCAGTAGTTATTGCAGTTACTTTTAGAACCCTTTTAATCACTGACATAACAACTATCTTAAACTTGTTTGCAAAAATTCTAGTTGAAATACTTCAATTTATAATAAAAGATAGCACATTTGCTAAACTAGGGCAAGTTTTCTCTATTTAGAGCTAATACCACCAATACCAAAAGAGTTACTATTTTTCAAGTTTTTAGTAATACTTACAACCTCCCCTTCGATAAAATAATTTACAAATATAGAAAAAATATGTCCCATACATTTGAAAATATTTCCTGAATTTAAATGATTATAATTACTTAACTGATTTTTCAAATATTTGTAAGCCCTCAACAAAATCTTTATTGAATGCTTGAAACAAAACAAAGTTGAAACTAACCAATATGCCATTACAAACTAATGAATATGTGGAATCTTTACTCTCACTTTCGCCTGTAACTTTACCTGATTCTTTAAATTTAACCCACATTTTAAATAAAAGATACCCTTTGCTTATCTTGTTACAAAATCGTAATTAATCAACGTTTTTATTCCATTTAGTATTTGTCTTGCTATTGAACTTTTTACTACTACTTAGGACATTATTCAGAATACAAATTGTAAACTTAAGAATTGCATATTTTTATGACAAAATTAGAGCAAAGATGTGTATTATAACAATATTCTTAAAAGGGAAAATCGGTATTTTTCATGTAAGTTGTACCTTAAATTATCAATCTGTGGTTACAAAAGAAATTCATTCATAAGATTAAAATTTTATTCTATGTAACGTCATTAATTAATTATTTTATATGAAATGACACAAATAAAAATGCCGTTCCTAAGATCTCACTCTTCTTTTAGTATTATTTATAAGATTTTATTTTCTGAAGAATTTTTGAATCTTTTTAATAACAAAAGGGAAATTTCAATATTAATACTTACAATTTCTTGTGTCGTAACGGAATAGTTGTGTATTTTTTCTCTCTCATTAAGAGTTTTAAAATATACAATAATCTTGAATAACTCTATGAGCATATTCTGTTCGTCATAACAATAATATTTATACTACAGCAATATTAAATTTTATTGGCTGAAAGTTAGCGAAGATACCACTCAAGGGGTTGGAAAAAAGTTTGTCTGTCTGTCTTAACGATATCTCGAAAACCAACTGATATAAAGACATGTAATTTTGCATGAAGCTTCACTTTCTATATAGGGAACTCTGAGTTTTATGACGATGTGTGTCAGTCCATGGAATTCGGCTGAGCGTTAACCAATGTTTTTACATCAGTCCTATAATAGCAATGACAAAACAGCATAATAAATAAATGTTTAAACAAGTTTAATATACTCGTATGAAATTTTAATGTGTGATATTTTTATTCATAGGGTAGAAAGAAAAATAATATAATGGAAAGTTAATGTTACAATTTGGTGACAAGATGTGGTTTCAGCGCACTTTGACTTTGTAGTACCGCCCCTAACTCACTGAAACTTTGATTATTTTAACACTACTATGAAACCAAACTTAATAAACATAAACTGTGAATATATCATGATGTGGCAAGATGTCTAGAGAAATATTTCATCTGAAGACTTTAAATGTTGGATAAAACTTACGTCCTAAATAGACAACATTGAGTTATATGACGGTACAAGTCTAATCTTTGAATTTGGTTGAGCATCATTGAAGCCTTAACACTCATTAGGCTAACACAATTTCTATTTTGTCTGCCGGGAGCTAAACAATTTCTTTTTTGTATGATTGTCTGTCTGTCTATAGGATAACTCAATAATGAAATGAGCTAAAGATTTGAAATTTGCAGTACTCTTAGTTATGAATATTAATAAAATTCATAATGTTAACGTAAACAGTTCAAAACAATGCCTGTTCAGTTGTTTTTAACTCAAAGTAGCCGTAACCTTACTAATTTTTTACCTGTCTTTAAAACTATTAAAATTACTTGCTAAATTTCAATTTTTCAATTCTTGCCACTCTTTTAATATTTTTTTTTTCAAAACGAAGATGTAAAATTCATATTTACTAAGTTTTTCTTAAACTTAAAGTATATAACATCGCTTAACTTTTAAAAAATCATGGAGATTGCACATTGAACTTTGCAAAGCATCGGATTTAGATTCTGGTGATTTTCTAACTTATCAAGGAACGCCTAATTATACTGTGAATAAATTACGAACGACCGCCGGGATTGTTGTTTAACCTTGCTCACGCGTACAACAGACAGGTTCTCTACGATTCACACGTGGCGGTTGTGTGAATGGTTATAGCGGAAGTAGCTTTCAAGGATGTTAACTATCAAGCCTAGGACTCGGAGTACAAGCCAAGTGGAACACATTACTGTAACGTCTGACACTTGGACCCCACACTCCTTCAGTGAAAGTGTGTTTCTGCGTCTCTCGTCTTTTTACGCTTTCCTCTCATTTTGACTGAATCCAGAGCCTGCGTGCTCTGATTGTAGTGTGTTGTGCGTGAGGACGCTGATTGCACAAAATCCGCTTATCTGATAATGACTTTCTACACGAGGCTGCAATTATATTCCAAAGTTTAAAGACCTCTCCGTGAAGAAATGTGTCTTCCTTATTCCGGATTAGCCAACATGTCTGCAGTAGTATATACACATCGTCCACTGCTCTTTCACATACTAGGTTAGATATTCGAATGGCTATTATAACTCTACTGTATGATTCAGTATCCTTTAGAATGTATTAGCTTACAATCTGTTTGTCAGGTTCGTGTAAGGTCATGACATCAGTAATGTGTACAGAATTTATAATTTAAGAAAATTCAAAACTCTATTAATACGTTATAAGCACGACAAAATCTATTTTGGTTTTTCTGTTTTAGCACAAAACATTATGTTAAAGTGACTGGATTTTACCAACGTTTACCATCGCAGTGATACAAGAAATCAGTAATATACTTTTGAAATCCGCAATATTATCTCTACCCTAGGTCTATATCTATCTATTGAACACTATATCTCTCACATCCATTTAAAATCAACATTTAATCATAGTTTTTAATTGTATTACATATTTAACGGCATACTTTAAACACAGTTGTGTTATTCGTACAAAATAATAATATTGGCTATCAAGCATTGCACTTAATGTTTTTTTTTTCTAATAATTAGAAATTTGTTTTGATGTCTTTTCAACATTATGTTACCGCAGTAATAGTATTTGTTGGTGTTGAATTGAAATCGTTACTTTAAATTAGCAGAAATTATTAGCAGAAAGTGGCTTCACTTTTCTCTTAGATTACCTTTCGCTCCGTTTCTTTTAAATAATAAAATGTACTATCTCAAGTTATTCCATATGTAACATTACTAAAAACAATTTCTAATTTTTTACTGAGATTTTTGTATTAAAATAATTATTATATTATATATCATATATATTTAAATCTAATGCTTAACATTCAAACGTTTTAAATTGATGAACAATACTTTTTGTTGAACAGGGGTTTTGATTTTTCTCACACCATTCATCTCATTTTATTAAGTCCTTTCCTAGATCTGGTAATAAGAATTTTATACCAAATATAAACTATAGTGTATTGCATTATAAAGTGGAAAGGCACTTTTTCATGTTTTGCAAGCATTCTTTTAGAAATATATAATAAATATTTTTACTCTCGGACCATCGAGTATTCGGTATCGTTTTTTCAAAAGATGGTGAAGTTTATTTATATACCAATAAATATACATATCTTGTTACACATTAATTTTATGAGGTTAAACGTTACAGTTATAACATTTGTACAAAAAGTACTTCGAGATTGGCCAATGAGGAAAATAACAAACAATTTATTATAAGAAATGTGACATAGCTAAGTATTGTGTTTTTAAAATTTACATAATTGTTTTTTAATGAAAATTTTTACGACCTAGGGGTACAATTGACATAAAACCCGAAAATCAAATGAATTTTTACTACTTTTAAAGCGTTTTCAAACATTCATTCAATGAATCTTTGCCTGATCTAGGGTTGTCATATCCAATTCGATATATGGTTGTTAAAAAAATGCTCTGCAACTTTTCACATGCCTTCCGAGAAATTAGATCCTCTATTTGCATAAATATTTGGAACTCTATTTCACAGAAAAGATAAATCACAGGCAATTCACTGGAACACTGTTCATAGCGCTATGCTATGGCCAGACCTAGAAACTAACAATAGTAAGATATAGCGCATCACTAACGAACTCTTTTGAGAAGTTCTAGATACTAACTTCAGTGATGTCTGGGCCTGGATTGTCTTAGCTATAAGTTGGCGTGCATAGTACCACTATTACAAATTTAATAATTAAAAAATTAATGAATACTTAACCATGTTTGCAGTTTCATGTTAAATAACGCTTATCATTCAAAACTCTGGATGAGTCGACTCACTAAGTGTACCTGCATTACCAGTTCAGTATTATTATCATCACATAAGATTGAATGCATTATTAAGATGTCACGGACTTGCCCCTAACTCACCACGACTTCACTGTCTCGTCCATGAGCACAAGTTCTCCGTTGCTGGATTGCATTTCACTTTTAATTTAAATCAAAATTGTCCGTTTTACTTTCGTGTGTTGTGGTTGGCCCAGAGATCCGGCTGCAGTAATTTACATCTCGGGTTAGAGGTTCGCGATCGTGGACGCTGCTGGCCACAACTTTCTACGGTGCACTCGGGTCCACGCGGTCATTATAATGTTTAAGCATTCAGATTATATTTAGAAAGCAGAAAATGGTCAACTTTCCGTCGTAAAAGTGATGGGGTACAATATTTTGATAACAATTATTTGCAAATGATTAATATTTTGGTCCTCCGGGTTCAGTTCCCAAGGACGAAACTTTCATTTTTGTGGTTGATCTCAGTGAGGAATGATGAGAAAGAAAATCTATTTTAAACTTTATTCCGTCGTCTTATTGGGCCTTGAGAGCATCATCCCAGATGGGGAGGTGAGTCGATAAAGCACAAGGTCGAAGGTTTTTGACCTGCGCTATCTCTTTATTCAGATCAAAGTCCAATGTCTTGGACCGTAAGGTCATCTGCTCTACCAATTTGTATAATAGTGAATATGCTTCATTACTTTGCAGTCTGTGGATCGGTAGTATTAGGTGATCTGACATAACAATCAGCTCTTTCAGAATTTCTTCGACCATTACGATGTCCAAAGAGCTGCAGAAGCGGTATATGTGTCAATAAGACTGCGTGGCTTTTAAGATTGCATTAAATTACCTTCGGCTGTAATGTTCAAAATTGGTGTTAGAGGATTTTTGGTCCTTGATTAAGTTTCATCATTTTATTTGGCAGAGCTTTATCGAAGCCTATTGTTCGGACTGGACAAATTTAATTTCTGTCTGTCTATATATCTGTCTGTCCACACGATATCTTGAAAAATAAACTGACCTATACATTTTAGATTGTGCATGAAGGATCATTTATATATGAGAACACGGAGTTAAGTGACTGTGCATGTCACTCCTTGGAATTTGACTCAATGACAGCAAATATTTTTACATTAGTCTAGTCGTAAGCACGATAGAAACGAGAAAATATCGCAATAAACAAAGTTTTAAACAAACTCAATTCACCCATAAGAAATTTAAACATGTAGCATTATGCACACTTAACCCTAACTATCATAACACGTAAATTATTTTATGGTGTGTACAATTGTATTATTTAAACACTGTTATGAAACCCTATCTAATTAATAATAATGTGAATGTGTTGTCTGGCAAGATTTGTGAAGATATGTGAAAGATTTCATATGTATGTAGATTCTTTGATGTAAATTACATTTTGCATGAAACTTAATTTCTACAAGAATGAGTTACACGATGTGTCATTTCGTTTCAACCTCTTAATTGTATGGTTGCTGTCTGTCTGTCTGTCCCGATGTCTCCAGGATGAAATGAGCTACAGATTTGAAATTTTGCATGCAACCTCAGCAAAGCTTGTTATAACACATTGTGTGGCGTACTTCTACCATGTTTTATTTTAACTCAGATTAAGTGTAAATGATTGAGAACAATTAATTGTAATGTGAAATTAAATTTACCTTAATCCAAATATTATGTGAATGATCTTAGGCAACTCCGATTTCCAAATATTATATACAGTTATAATCCTTATATAATTGAATGAGGCTCTGAACAAATCGACAAAATGAAAACAACTTTCAATTACAAACCTCTATTCAGCTCTGTCATGACCAGTTTCTGTCATGAGGATGTTTTACAGGATAAGTCAGTTTTCATAATCCATTGAGTTATTATGTTTGTAATCTTTAAATTAAACTAATAATAAAATAATATATACTTCAGGTACAAATTTCAACTAATCTTGAAATTGGTACAGTGAAACAATAGA
Organism: Homalodisca vitripennis; assembly: GCF_021130785.1. Classification (NCBI taxonomy): domain Eukaryota; kingdom Metazoa; phylum Arthropoda; class Insecta; order Hemiptera; family Cicadellidae; genus Homalodisca; species Homalodisca vitripennis. The sequence continues at coordinate 126,395,137 of NC_060211.1, read as the reverse complement.
TCGGAATAGGAACTGATTTTAAAATTAATAAACAAATTATTGTTTTTATGCTAAATTACAGCAACTGCATTACAATTTACGGTCGTAATTAATTATTTTCTTCTCCTCCGTTCAACATTATTCCACTTACACCCCTCTCATTCAGCATCTCAAAACTTAATCTCCCCACCCCTTATACCTTGCCTACTCACTACAATTTGACATTTTTCTTTTAACGACTTACAATTTTTAAAGAAAGTTATGTGCCTCTTTTACTTTGGAAAAGTTGTTTTTTACTATTTTATCGTACATTACGATACTTTCATAAATTATTTTAAAGTACCACATTGTTTTGAATGATTGACTTGGCATAATTAATATAAACATATAATATTTCATATAAACAACTAATGGCAGAACCGAATTATTTTCTTAAAGTCCAAATTTTGTTTGTTTACGTTTGTCAGTATGAAATGTTTCAATAATACGTTACTGAAATTTTTTTATTAGGACTTTAAAACCCTTTAGGTACCACGAAGTTATCTTAGATCAATTGAAGACGAGGCTAAAGATTGCACATTTTCCCACCTAACACCCAAATATTTAAAACTATGTCCCCACATGACGTAAGTTTATATAAAATACTTTTGATATTCCAACCCGAGATATCTGGCTTTTGCACACTATGTACGTAATATCTGATGTAGCTATTATAAATGGATTCCCTCTGTTCAAGTTAGGAAGGTAGGAAGTTGTTTCTTTGGTTTATCTGTAATCGATATACAGGACGTTTACGAACTCTCCGGCAATACTTTTGGAATATGTTCTCTCTCAGAAATGCTTAGCCTTACGTCTCTCTCTCTCTCTCTCTCTCTCTCTCTCTCTCTCTCTCTCTCTCTCTCTCTCTCTCTCTCTCTCTCTCTCTCTCTCTCTCTCTCTCTCTCTCTCTCTCTCTCTCTCTCTCTCTCTCTCTCTCTCTCTCTCTCTCTCTCTCTCTCTCTCTCTCTCTCTCTCTCTCTCTCTCTCTCTCTCTCTCTCTCTCTCTCTCTCTCTCTCTCTCTCTCTCTCTCTCTCTCTCTCTCTCTCTCTCTCTCTCTCTCTCTCTCTCTCTCTCTCTCTCTCTCTCTCTCTCTCTCTCTCTCTCTCTCTCTCTCTCTCTCTCTCTCTCTCTCTCTCTCTCTCTCTCTCTCTCTCTCTCTCTCTCTCTCTCTCTCTCTCTCTCTCTCTCTCTCTCTCTCTCTCTCTCTCTCTCTCTCTCTCTCTCTCTCTCTGTGTGTGTGTGTGTGTGTGTGTGTGTTTTACTTCTTATTATAGAAATAAATAAATAAAAATACTTTAATTTGCGAACAATTATTTTTCTTCTTGTCTCAAATATAAATACAAATATCAATTAATATAATCACCTTTCAGGATAGGGTATGTTTGAAGTTTTAAGATTAATAACACAAAATTTAATAACATATAAAGGTTTTTTGCGTTAAAACGGACAGAATATTGCATATATCTTACATTATTTCTTAGCCAATTTTAAATTTTCAGGTTCAAAATGTTTATAAATAGATTTAGCAACATTTAGTATTCTTAAAAAGGTCATAGTCTTATTAATTGTTACAGTATATTTAGGAAACGTTGTCTGGCTCAACTTGAATTTGCCATATACGATTAATTGTTCGAGACCAATATTTGGTACCAGGAAAATATGGATCTTTTTTAATCAAGGCGTGTAGTAAAGCAATTTAAGTCTTTTTAAATTGCGAGTGTTACTGATTTTAACAGTAAGAATTACTGATAATAGTGGGAATATTTAAATAGTTTTGTACAGTACCAAATTTATTACAACACAAAAACAAATTATTTTGTTTTGTTTGTTTTGTGTTATTGTTTTTGTTTGTTTTGTGGACATAATTTAAAACTATACTTGCCAATCCTCCCATTTATATTTCGAATTGATTGAGTTTTTAATGTGCTAATTTAATTAATTGACAAATAAGTAATAAAAAAACACATTTGAAAAATTAAATTTTTCATGAAACATTTGTTTCTCTTAACGTTTTTAAGGGCCATACGGATTTTAAACAAATTTTAGGTATTTTTCAACTTTAAATGTTACAACACAGATTAAAAAAAGCAACGTTTAGAGATCTGAAATTTCATATTATTCAAGTGTATACAAACTTTATAACATTACAGTTGAACTAGTTTAAGTAATAATTCTGCATTGTTTGGAATTATTTTACTACTAAAATATTTGGCTACTCTCCCATGAGTCCTCAAATCTTTGTAGGTTATGAAGTGTTGAACATAGAAGATAGAGGTTATTGATCTAGTTTACCGTACTTGTCGTTTTCACCGTGCATAACTGTAATTATCTATCGTTTGAGTCATGTATGAGATATAAAGTGCAGTAATAATTGGCGGTTACTCCGATGTTCTGACACACACCTCTTCATAGATCTTCATAACATGCTAATTACACCTCATTTTATAATTACTATAATTACATGACAATCAACAGAAATGATCATAAGTGCTTGCCCTGATCTCACTTTAATTTACATTTATTAGTTTTTATTTATGGAAACATAAATGTAGTATTTTTTTAGCCGGAACTGAATAAACTGAGACATTCAGAGATCACATGAAGAGACATACATAAATGATGAGTAACGCTGTCAATTTGGGAATTTAAATCTGTATCAGTCGTGTTTAAAATTAGCTTCTTAATTTGAAGAATTTTACATTTTTTCATATGATATGCTTATGTTTTACACAGTGAAATATGTGGAATTACTGTTCTTTCAATTAATATGAATTTCCATATAAGTTGTAATTATATAATTCTATATTATACGTATAACGAAATTATAATAAATTGTAACTAAGAGTCTAACTTAGAACATTTCAGCCTGTAGAAAGACATTAAAAAATTCACTTTATTCTACAAAAATAAAACAGATTGATTAAGATGATTTTATTTAAACTTTGCAAAAAAAATTTTTTTAATTGAATTTAACTGCTAACCGATATCCTAGCTCCCACATATTTATCCAGTTCTTTAAGAATAATAATTTCTTTTCTTTTAATCCTTATCGATACGGATGCTACAAACAATGTGTACTTATGTGAAATGACTATTGCGAAAACATAAATAATATCCTCTTCCAGCACAGTCGTGGGGAGAAAAATATAGATTTCACGTGAGGCTACAGTTTTAAATACCATACTAAAGATAGATCCATTTATATTTTTAAACATAAACACAAAGCCATTATTATTTTCACTTTTGAATGGCTGACATGCTAACATATGTTTATAAAAAATGTTGAAGCCTATCATATTCATACTTTTATCACAAGACATGTACGTAAATATCCTATAAGTATTGAACTGTTTTCAGCCAATATAGGTTTGAGACATCACCATGTTTTTATATGGAATTATAAATGAGAAGGAAATCATAAAGATTCGCTATGCTTTTTACTGTCTCAGTTTATAGTATGAAATAACCCAAGGAATAACTTTCCACAAAATTAAACCGTACAATATTTAAGTTTTAATATATATTAAGGCAGTTCCGGAACTTATTCAAGTAAAATAATAATAATAGGGCGTGTTTTTAGATGTTAAAATTCACGGCCATTCTACTAATGAAATTCAAATTATTTCATTTTATATCCTCCATCTTATTGAGTCCGAAAGAAACGAAATGTGTTGTAAATTAATCAAGATCTCTTACAAGACCTTGTACATTTGATAAGAGATGTTCAGTACTGTAGTTGAAATATAATTTTTCTGCTTTGAGTGTTTGGCTGGCCACTAACACGACCACTGTATTTATGTCAACAAATTTTCCTAAAAATATATATGATAAATTGATTGCAATTCCTAAAAGTGTATTGCCACTGTTATAGACTAAATTGTGGGATATCGAAGCAATAATTAACAGAAACATTAGATAAACGGCTGCGTTCTTGAATACCTTTTACTATACACCAGAGATGTTTACTCCTCCAGCAGTGAAATAGGCGACATACTCTGCTACTACTAAATGTAAGTATTCTTATACTTTAAATGAGAAATTCATTTTCCTAAAGACAAGTGTGTAGTCTCCGATCTTGATTCATTGCTCTTTTTACTCATCAAATTAATTTAGTACCGCAGCCTTGTGCATATCTTAGCGACATGTATTCAACACCACCAAATACTTTCCACTCTGAGGGATTGCCCAAGTCACAACGATTCGTCTTGAGTAAATGGGTCTATCCCAGCCTTGTACCTAGCGTTCCATTTCCTACTCCCAAATCTAAAGTCCCTCGACTTCATCTCCGTCGTGAAACTACCCTCACTACTCCTCTTTGCATAGAGCCCCGATGGCCAATCAGAACTGTTGCAAAATGGAAGTTTGTGTTTTCTCTCCAACCAGGCCCTTGCATTACTATCCTAACTGTAACCAACCTCCTGATGGCATATACAATTATGTGTCCTATAATAAAATAAAGTTATACTAAATAAAATCTAGGAACATTTAGCGCATTTTCGTAAATGTACGCATTTGGTTCATGACATAGTCGAAGCCATATCACAGTGAACGTTTCTGGCTAGCATAGAAAAAAACTAAAATTGTTATATCTAAGCTTATTATAGAACGTTTTTTTGGATAATCTTTGTTGATAAGGCTCACAGTCTTAAATTACGAAACACATGCATGGCTAATTTGCGGGTTATCCAGCTCGCATTTGGTTCTATCCTCAGTATTAGTTCTTCAAAGATATGAATATATATAAATATGGTACGTCACACTGTATGCGCTTACTTTCCGATCTCTGTCCCCGATATAATCTTATTTTCTTGGTTCAGCCTACCAATTGTATAAACCTGTATACATCTAATAAGTATCGCATGTCTCTTCAGTGCAAAGCAAACTCACTGACCCCTCGAAAGGTTTTCTAATGAAGCCTGGTTTCCACTTTGTGCCTGGTGCATTACTTTGCGATTCCATTTGCAATGGTCACGAGCTCCCTGCACTAATTTGTTTCCTTACATTGTAGTTACAAAGCAAATGGTTCGTTGAGTCCTATTACTTCCCGGTAACTCCGGTTTTGTTTCAGCTACTGTAAACACCCATATGATGTCCCACAATGTCAAAAGAAACTAATTCTAGTATCCAAATTAAACTAAATAGTTTGGATATTTGTCACTGCTGCCACCTATAGTAAATGTTAGATTACTGGCATTACTATTTGCAGCACACTACAACAGGTTGTATTTTGACCATGCAAAAAAATTCTTGAATAAGTAGTACTTGTAATTGTCTATGTTTATTCTTATAGACAAACAGTTACATGCCAAGTGTTGTCATTTTGTCAGATGAAGTGTCAAAAATCCAACGGTTTTTCAAAAACTTTCGCACTTATGATATTGATAGGGTATAAATAAATAATATATAAGGATAATTATATACAACATATATTTTACGGTCCTCATACTGCAACAGGTTAAAGTTAGAGAAGTCGCGAGTTATTGAGTTTATTTTACTTTCATATAGGTTTGATAAAGATGAAATGCTCTCAGGAGCAGGTGAGTGACCTTGCATGTGCAGACATGCGGAAACCGGAGGCTGATGGCCAGTCATGTCTGGCACAACATCCTGCAAGTCACACACTGGACACCTCCTTGCATAATCAACAATTGCAGAACTGATAATGGTGTGAAATCGAAAGTGCATGAGTCATAAGGATTTGCCCACCCCGACTTTCACTGACGGTCGCCCGGCCCGGCCCGGCACGACGCGGAGGTGTGCTTGTTGGTAGCTCGCTGGTCAACGGTGTGGTGTTTCTCGCCCAACCACACTTTCCCCGATATTCAGGCCAGATCCGCTTAGCTTTTGGCACTCGCTAAATTAATTGGCGATCGTTTACGAAGTCGATTATTTTTTTAGCACACTAACTCAGGTGGCACTAACTGCCATCTTGAACGGTAAAATTTGTTTCCGATGTGGTTGAGTGCACATCATGTCTAACGTCAATAAAATAGTAATGTTTATTAAATAAGGTTATCACGTGTTTATTTGTCTTCAAAACATTGTTAATGGGATAGTGCAGTCACTAGATTCTTGTTGAAAGAGATGAAGCTGTCTCAACAATTTCAGTTCCTATCTGTTACGTTTTTTTTTTTTTTTTTTTTTTCAAGGAATCATTTTTTATATACGCAACAATAAATATTATTGCATTTTGAAAACTAACTTCCACTATTATATAGTTTTCATATAAGTAAACATTTATCGTTCTTTTGGCAAGATAGATATCATTCTTGGACTGTTGCATTTTCAAAATAAGTAATGTACGATTCTCGTAAGATTTTAAATGTCGACAAGAGAGAGAGAAAGAGATAGGATGAATTGTGAGCATTAGTAGATTGCTAATCACTAGATTGCTGACCTCTGAATTTCTCATCTTTGCATATCATCTGATTAATAGTCTGAATGTTCTCGGATTGCACTTCCGCGAAAAGCTCTGACAGTTCGGGTTCCCAACTCACTACAGTAATTGTATCGTAGTTAGAGGTTTAAACAACGCAATTGACCGTATCCGGGGGTCGTAGGATAGTTGTTAGTATATCCTGCAGAATATATCCAACTCCAACCAGCCGTGTGTATGGATGGGATGAAAACGTACAATTTATACCTAATTGAATTATCAATTAAATATTTTAAGAACTCTGTGATTAGAAAATTTAAAGAAGGGGCGTTAAAGAGGAGTGATGATATACATAAAAGAACACTGCATTCAGTTTAAACACCGTAATTAAAATAAATTAGTTATTTAGTGAATTACCACGCAATATTAGCTTCCGAAAAACAAAGTGTTATTAGTGAAGTGTATAATTTGTCATAATTAATGTTTATTTACTACATTCCAACGGGTTCTATTGCAAGCACGGTCTGATTGCAGATAAAAGCTTCATACCGTAGTTTCTGCTCTGGAAAACATCTGTTCAGGTACTGTACCATGTTAATTGGAAAGTACATCAATGTTCATGAGCCTCGTATTGCACTGATCCATTAATGCACGTTGAAATTAAAGCTCTACCCAAAACAATAATTGACTTATTATGTTTAGTTTTGAATTGTGTAATTAATTCTTCTTTTAGTGTCATAAAGTCTTGTTAAGTGTATATTTTTAACTAACAATGATTATTAATATTAGGGGCCAGTTCCAACTTTTTAAACTTTAAATTAGTAGTTCTTTTTTTAAATGTTGAATATCCACTTGGAATCTCTATAACACTAGCCTATATAACGTTTACAAGGTTTTCTGGTATATTAATTATTATTTATTCTATATAAGTTTTTAACAAAGAGATGTTTTTGAAACTGATTTTTAAAACTTCTAATATTGTAGGTTCTGAATAAACTAAAAACTAACTTTTAAGTAAAAACAATATATAACAACATGCAACGTGAAGTGGAATACGTAAATTATAACTTTATAAGTATACTATTGCTACTTATTTGAATATTTATAATGAAGTCTTCCAAACTTAAACATTAGGCCTATTAGTTTTCGTACAATAAACACCTTCACCCTAGTCTATACTAACTGTGACCGACTGCTCTCTACTTCAGCATCGTACAATTTGTCTGCTGCAGTTAACGTGTTAAACTACCGTTCAAAATCTGTCTAGCTATAATACATGCAGTAGTAAAATGAATTGCACTGCAAAGCGCTCGCAGTAATTTTGATGAGTTTATACAATTAGTTAACAGTCAATAACAACAAAAATCCTATCACTTTTGATCTATTTTTCTGTATATTGAACAATCTTTAACTGATCTGAACAAAGAAATAATGAATAAATATATCTTATCACTCTTCACTGAGTAGTGTATTACTTGTGATGCTAACATGTAAACACACAAAAAAAGGATGACTATGAAATGAAATATTCGTCGGAAGCATTCATAGTGCGATGCACAAGGTTTGACTACGATTGTGGCATGTGTGCTCGTGGAAGATTACCTGCAGATTTAATTAGTCCTAAAGGTGAAAAACCTCACGTTTTGACCTGTAAAATTTAAGAAAATATTTCCGAGATCGCCACCTTGATAAGCTTTAATAATGATTTATAAACATTGTAGTAGTCATGGTAAAAAGTTATTTTCTAATGCTATTTACAAAGAAATTTTTCAAAATACGAAAATATTATTAAATCTGAAATCGGTGGGGGGAACTATAACCATTCCCTAATGTAGAGTTCTAAGATAGGAAAAAATGTATTCAAAAGTCATATTTATTTTACTATTTTATGAGGCTTCACAAACTTCTGGCATTAAGCCATTCCTAAACTGGCGGCGCACCCATCTTGATTTTATTACAGTATGAGTACAATTTTCAAAATCAATTTCATTTACACCTGTATGTTATAAGTCGCAGTAGAATTATGAGAGATAACTCATACATACATTTTTAGGATTTGATTTAAATACCCATTCAGATTGCTTGCTAGTTTTTACTATACTGTTTTCCGATCGCTTGTTGTGTAGGAAAAATTGTTTCTTTTATTCAATAAGTACACATTTTAGTAAAAACTTCATATTGTTGATAATGTTTTATAAATTAAATATCTCTCTAAAAATTATGAATTGTTTGGATTGTTCTTCTTGGGTTACTCAACAATTTCATTACAGCCACTCTTAAAAACAAGTGAGAAATTGAAATGGGGAAAAACAACCACTATAAATAACCACAGTGAGATTTTTTGTGACCAGTGGGGCACAGTCATGAAGTACAACAGTATCTTGGTGAATGCCAATGAAGTAATAGCAATCTCAATGAAGAGGTCAAAGTATTTAGTGCATGTTTGATAAGGTCATTTTCTAATTCTTTACAAACACTATCTGGGGTTGGTAATAAACAAACTAATAATTGTGTAATAGCATATCAGTAGGCTATTCCCCAGGTTTTTGTTATTCCAAATTATTATTATATTAAAACGTCGCAATTTAGATTGATTTACTAAGGATTGTTATTTTGATTAATGTGAAATTAATTTATAGAAATAAATAATATTATTGGTTTAAAATTTGAAAACTCCTACAAATGTTTAGCCAATTTAATGTTTCATAAATCCAGTGGGGTGGGGTTCTAAGGTCAGATGCCAAAACCGTTTCTTAACTTTAATGTGGAAGAGAAGTTATTAGGATTTCATTTATCTGGGTGAGTGTTTGTCTGAAATACAATAAATTGCATTTTACTAGTTGAAAATGATGTTTGAAGTTCTATAATTATGTAAGCAAGAAAGACTCTAAATATCATAAAAGCATCCCAACCGGTATTTTTTACAAAAATGAACGAAAGTTTGCTAAAAAACATCTCCAATACTATCTTTTTTATTAACAACTACTATGTAGCAGCGGCTTTGCACGTGGTTTTCAAAATCGGAGGCCGTAGCCTTAGTGAAAGCATTTATGATGTGATACGATGGAACCCTCTAATGGTATTCAAACAGAAGCAGGCGTATATGAGGTATTTATTATTTCATTGTGCACAGTTAAGAGATTTAAAAGTTTTAGAGATAAAAAGCTTTTATTGGTTCATATTTTAGGTTTTGTGCGTGTATGAGCAGAATACATTTCAACACTACATTCAGACACAGTTGAGTTTCCCTGCTCTAATGCCCCGATTAAGAAAATATATACATATAAAGGTCTCTGAAACCTACTTCGATATAAAAAGCGTCTACTTTCGGCCATCGTAATTTCTTTCCGGTCTTAGATATTTCCAGTGCCATAAGTTGAGTTTGCCTTGTGTAAGTATATGTGCATACGTATGACTGAGAAACCGTAAGTGTACGGCCTTTCTATCAAAAAACGGCCTAAAGTTACTATTCACATAATTTAAATTACTATCAATACATTACTATTTTATGGTACCACATTTGGGTTTACCTTCTTGCCCTGATCAAGAAAATATAATATAGTTAGGTCTACATGTGTTGGTTTTTAAGAACTACTACGACCATAAAGCGCCTACTAACCCCTTAAATCTACATTTTTGGTCTAAGACATTTTAAGTACTATAGTTCTATAGTTGTTACCTTGTTATAACGACAAAGAAAATATACTGTATATACTTACGTTTGACTGAAATGTTACTGCGCTCAAAAATTATGTATTCCGGCCGCACTGAATTCACTCCGCGTTTAATTTGTTTACGGTCCACGTTAGAATTTGCAGTCCCAACCAAGAAAATATTGATCTCGAATTATGTCGAAAACTAACTTCGATTAAAACACGTTTACTTCCAGTCTACGACACTTCTGGTGCTATAATTGATTTGGACTTTTACTCTTATCAAGGTTATACATCCATAAGTAAGTAAAGATTACTTCGGGCAAAAAACATCTACATCCGTCGCAAGGTGGAGAGCGGGAAAATCCTCGAAACTAAGTTCATTCGACATTTAAAAATAATCGTTTATAATAATTTTTGCTTTAAAAAAGCCCCGTTGCTTGTTCAGACCATAGTCTGAGAAAAACATAGCTAGTAGAATCATGTCTGTGCCCATTGCCCTGTTTTTTTTTCTCGAGCCACAGTAAAAATGTCATACACAATGTCAAGAGAGGCAATCCGTTTCGAGTACTTTGTGAGCAAACATTCGCAGCTTTTTTCACTACGGTCGTTTATATAAGAGCGTTTAAATAGTATATGATGTGTCAGATGGTTTAAATTCGTCACAGGTGCAATCTGTAGTAAGGCTTAGATAGTACAGTAGTAGATCTAGATAGTAAAAAAACTCAAAAAAATTCCATAACATCTCTGGAATTTGGACAAGACATGAAATATTTTTTAAAGATTTTTACCAAGTTGTCCAGCTTTCAAAGACCTTTAAAATTATGTGCCACGTAACTATCTTACTATCTGTAGTTTTGTAGATTCGAACCTTTGACCCTCATTTTCGGGCACACCCTGTATTTAAAATGTAACAAAACCAATTTAAAAGATTTAAATAGATAAAAAGATTTAATTTGGTAACAGTTTATTGCATCGCTTTATGTCAAACGGTTCCGCGACAGGAGATTTCGGCCGGGTGGTCTGAAACACCTCGCATGTCCTAATTACCTGAAAAGGGATCAATTTTCAAGTTCAAGAACCCGATATCAATTTTAAAAATGTTATTATCATCCAATAAACATTTTAATACGGTACAGTGATAGGGGAAATCATCCAAAGGTTAATCGAAAGCTGCTGACTCTCACACACGCTCGGAGAGATTTATCACCGTCCTGTCAAGAATGTTAGTAGTCACTGTAGTACAATTGTTTATTGAAATCAGCCTTGTTTCACAATGGTACTGTAGAACAAGTAGGCTAATGTTGGTGCCTTTCATACTATCCATCTTACCTTGCGTGGCGGTCTCTAGACAGCCGTCCTACAAGCCTGTCCACGCTACCAAGGCGGGTTGCGGTCACCGTGTTCTTGCGATCTATAAAAGGTTTATTCCTCGATAAGACTGCAGATAAACGATTCTTAAGTCCATTATCCCATTCGGATTTATCGACATTGTAGAGATTTACAGGCCAGGAAAGTGTGTTCTACAAAATATATAGGAGAGCAACTGGCCACTCTGTCTAAGGCACAGCAGTTTTTGTTTGGTTTAGACCTTGCAGATATCCAAATCATGTGCCAAATATAATTTACTAGTAGTATCCAGTGTCAACTGCACCGACCCATCTCCTTTTCCTGCTTATTAAGATGCTCGCAGATGCTGTTGCCAGCGGAGATGGGCAGATGGAGTAAAAAATTACCTTTTTTATATTATTAACTAAAGTTACTTTGATGAAAGTTGGCTTGATTTCATCATGCAATCTTTGAGTCTTTAATGTTGAGATCACCATTCCCTTAGAACAGAGTCTGGAATCTGATTTTGTCACAGACTTGATTTCTGGTGTCTTGTTTAACTGAAGAGATAAAAATATAGAGTAATCTAGGTGAAGTAGTATTCTAATTATCTCATTAGGAGCACATTTGTGTGCACTATGATGTTTCTGACACGATCTTTTAGCACGGCGGAGCAATCGAGTTTTCTACACATAATGTAGTTCTGGTGGGAAGGGTTTATTCAACACGAATGTTGAGTTTAGCTCCAGTTTACCTTTTTCTTAGATCAAAGTGTCCCTGAGTGTGTGTAATCTAGGTATCTCTGATGTCGAAATGATACAAATTGTTCGTTTTGAGCTTCGTCGACTTTTCTTAGATCTCTTTAGATAAACACAGTTCCAGATTCCAGGAGTCAAATCTCTGATAGCGTCATATTTCAAGAGGAAGGTGAAATGGAGCTAAACTCAACATTCATATTGAATCAACCCTGCCCGCCTTATCTACGTTAAGTGGAGTCTAATATTTTTACATCTGAATTTTTAAATATGAGATCAATCTCGGTCAGGTTAGGGTTGAAAAATAATAAACTGAGTTATCCATTAAAATATATTACTTCAAAATTATGAGGCGGCTGTACTAACGGCCATCTTGAATTTAGTTCCATAAGAGTAACTTAAAACACTATGACGAATTTATTTTATTTTGTCGTAGAATAATGGGAGATGTCTTATTGTATAAATAGACATTCCATAATTCACATATTAACGCTTTTTAGTTTTCTATTAATTAATCAGAATAATGAATTTTTAATATTTCATTATTTATATATTCAAAATTATACACTTCAGATGAAAATTCATAGAAATGTGGTGCATATTAATCATCCTCGTAATTCTAGTTCAAAAGCAGTAACGTGTTTGAAGTTTAATGTTGTACTTATGTGGTAAAACTCAAGATAGTTTCACTACAAAGTGCTCTTAAGGGCGGACCTTTTTCTTTTGGTAAAAAGAAATACCAATAGAGGCGCATTATAATGATCATCGACACATTCTCCACGTCAACATTATTATTACAAATTGTATTAATTATTCTTCTTATTTACGTTTTACGAATAAACAATTTTGTAAATTCATTTGTTATCTAGTGAACTATAGTTTCCCTAAATAAATAAACCATGACAATTTTTATTTTTATTTTCAATTCAGTTTGTAGATCAAATTATTAAATGACATTCTTTTTGTAACAGAGGGCTAGGTTTCCTAGGCCTATTAGTTGCCTCTCAGCCATCCGGCATATTGTGCACCCTCTCCCAGGTTTAAGCTGTATCAAATCCCAAGGCCTTTACAAAACCATGAGATCTTCTGAACAATGCTTTCCTGTTCCAACCCCTCTTCCGTATGCATAAGAACACCTAGGGATCTTGAGCGTTTGCTCTGTAATGCCGGACATTCAAATATGACGTGCTTGGCTGTTTCGTCAGCCTCGCCACATTTCCTGCACAGTGTTTCCTGAACTGGAATACCTATTCTGTTCAGGTGACTTCGGAATATCCAATGACCTGTAATAAAACCAGTCACCTTTCGGATCTCCGTTCTACTCATTCTAAGGGCATCTGCTGCAATGTTCCTTGATGGTCCCTTGAGCATCCGCTTTGCTTGTACATTCCCCTCAGTATTTCTCCAATGCTGTAGGTGTTTGTTAACCATCCACTTGGTAACTGATCTACGTGCTAAGTTATATGAGACCCCACACGTTGGTTCAGGACCGGTAAGAGGACAGTTGGCTCCCAAGTTAGCGCAACTGTCTGCCCCTTCATTACCTGTGATTCCTCTATTTAAATAACATGCACAAATGTGTCTTTTAATTATAATTTAGGAGTTGAATAATTGTAAGACGAAATATAAATAAACCAAACTCATAACCAAATAGTACACTTTTATCTGTTTTACCTCCATCACACCTTTATTCTGTTGGGTAACTGCACAGATTTATTGAGTAGTTATGAAATGAACTTTGGAATGTTCAGCCTCTTCTTTCATACAGCTCTCTTTAGAGAAAATCCCATATTCCGTTATTTTATTACACGCGTACAACCCCTCTTATTCACATCCAACTTATAAACTAACTCTATGCCATTAAAGCCTATTTAGAGCAATTAAAGTTTATCAATATTTTGATGAAAAATTCGTCTCCGTGAACGTAAGAACTTTCGCCGCCATATGGAGAAGGATGAGCGTCTTCATGAATTGTGCCCAAGGAAATCTTCATCTCCAAATTGGGAATTGATGAGTGGTTTGTTGAAGAGCTGAATATTTTCACGAGACGTTATCGACTCCAGTACCCTCTGCCCAAGGATATCCTGATGTGCACCAGCAACTTGAGGAGAAGACGTATGCAGATCTACGACACCTTGGGCGGAGAACAGAAGCAACCCGGATTCTGCTGCCACTGCCATTGTTAACACATTCCAATACTCTCTCCGCTTCCTCAGACGTCCTTGGCCTGTTCCTCGATTTGTCACGTCTTTGTGTAAATGAGTGAAAGCTACTGGACTGTTCAGGGAACGTATAATAGTGCTATTCATTCCTGTTGATTAATTCTCCAGCAATATAAGGAAATTATGACCGGCCCTTGCGTAAGAAATGTCGATTCAAAAAGACCATTTTTTTGCCTGCCACAAAAACCCCCATCAGAATGAAACCAATTAAATTTCACGGCCCTTATAAAGAAGATCGTGACTAAGTACAACCCTTTAAGAGATCGGTTGATTACAAAACTAATACGATCTATTGTCTTATAAAATTAGATTATATGCAAAAGAATTCACTCTTTCATTGCTGCAAGGTACATGATGTAGGTTGTATTAAGTATGTTAACACTAATATAAGAGTAAGAAATTTAGATCATAATATTTATACATTTCCAATCGTCTATCCATTTATATACTTTTTTAAATATTGACACTACTCTAGCTCTAGCATACGATATGGACGATATGGAAATTAATCATTTTAATTAATCACACAAAAATTGTAATTAAGTGTACATATGTATTTTTATAGTAAAAAAACTATTTCTTAAATGAATAAAACTGAGTTATTAGAACATTTGATTGTACTTTTAGATCTAGAAAGATCTAATACATACTTAGAATTTTTGTATTTAATGGACTAGTTACTTTGAAAGTACCCAACTGATAATAATTCAAAATTATACTTGAACCTACTAATATTTAACTCAAATTTCGTTACATCCAGTACATGCTAATTATCAAGACTAATTATAATTAGCTGAGCGTTAAAAAATCATCACTCTAGGAGCTGGAACATTTTCATTTATGCCTGTCTACATGCCAGTATATCCACATGATATTTCGAAAACGAATTGACCTACAGACTTGAAATTTGTGAAATCATTTCTATATAGGGGACACTGAGTTCGATAGTGGTGCATGTCAAAGCAAGAAATTTTGCTGAACATCATTGTAGCCTATCAATCATCAGGCCGACACAGTTTCTCTTTTATCTGCCGGAGCAATGTAAAAATGTCTGTCCTGCATGTATGGTTGTCCGCAGGACATATCGAGAAGGATGTGAGTTTAGATTTGAAAATTCACATGCAACCTGTGCGAAACCTGGAATCTTACATGTGGAGTGACGAAATTCTGTCTTGTACTTAATTCAATTTACTTAAATTGTAACTATGATTAAAATTGTCAGGAAAAACAACTTGATATTATTATATAATTGATTGTTTTATTATTATTATCGTATTGATTTATATGATTATTATATTATATTATTCACAACAAAATGTTTTTCTAAAAGATATCTTAAATATGATTAAATTGTATATACTAATCGTTAAATAAATCAAGAGATTTAGGAAAGCTTAACAATCTAAGAATTATTGTTATACCCACTTTTTGTGTTCTTTTAAATAAAGATACATGTAACCTGTTCAAATTCGTGTAATCCTTAATAGTTAAGAACATACTAAGATATGGCTTATAAATCTCAGTCATCTTCAACACTGAATAATTACAAAGATTGTATATTTTTATTTGTCATTTAAATTCCTTTTCAATTAAGACATTAAAAAGCTACAGTTTAATGAGCTGTCAGTACAGAAGATCACTTTGCGAACGTATCACATGTATCATTAAATAAAGGTAGCGAAGAAGACCAAAATCCCTATAACTGGAATAAACCACTGAATACCAGCAGCCCTATGCACACCTCAGACCGACTATTGTCTAATCGATAGTGGCGCAAGTGGAACAATTGCACTGTATATAGTGCTCAGTAATTAGTGTGTATCCGGGTGCCAAACGGAGAGTAGCCACAGAACCTGTTCTCCCAGTTCCGGTTCGGAAAAGTGTGATGCGTTTCTAGAACATAATCTCTACTCTGGCAGCCCTCTCTTCCGCACATCGTGTCTATTGATACATTGTTTGGCTATCGTGGTAGTACGTAATATCGTCTCTGGCAGCCCTTTCTTCCGCACATCATGTCTATTGATACATTGTTTGGCTATCGTGGTAGTACGTAATATCGTCTCTGGCAGCCCTCTCTTCCGCACATCGTGTCTATTGATACATTGTTTGGCTATCTTAGTAGTACGTAATATCGTCTCTGGCAGGCCTCTCTTCCGCACATCGTGTCTATTGATACATCGTTTGGCTCAAATCAAATCACCTTTATTGCAGCGACAATATTACAATGTATAGCAAACGTCACAAATTTTAATCTAAAATTTCTTACATTTATGACACAAAATTCTCATTCACACATACAATTTTACACTTATGCACCTTTCATCCTTCGCCAATATATCCCACTTTAAACAGCAGAATCAGTCGTGTAATTGGGCGGTCTCCTATTTAAATGCTAAAAACTCCCCTGCATTATAAAATGCTTGTACACCAAGAGGTGTTTAAGGCGCCTTTTGAAACCTTGGGCGTTAGGGAATTTTTTATTGAATTTGGCAGTCCTGTTAATAAAATTAACACCTGCCTGTGAGGGCAGGTGTGTTCAAAAACCACTGTTCTGTGGCTTGCAGTTCGTAGTAATTCTCTACCTCGTGTCTCATGCGTATGTATGTCCCGGCCTCTGGTTAAGGCACACTTATACATTACAAAACAAAGTGGTTTCTAAAATGTACAGACACGGAGAGTTAACAGCTTGTAATTCCTTAAAAGCTTGCCTGCACGACTCTCTGAATTTTATTTTTGCAATTATTCGAATAGCTTTTTTTTGGAGTTTGAATGCTCTTTGAAACTGAGAGCTTGCGCACGCTCCCCACAGGACCACTCCGTAAGACAAATGGGGGTAAATTAAGCCATAATACGCCGTTATCAGTACCTGACTTGGGCAGTATTTTTGCTGAGGATCTCAAGACACAAATGCCTGAGGAAATTTTTGCGCAAACATGATTGATGTGTTCATTTCAAAGTCAACCCTCGATCAAGGTGTATTCCTAGGAATTTTGAAGAGAGGACTTCTTCCAGTGTGGAATCAGCTAACAAGACAGCAGATCCACAATGGTTGCCTACATCGCGCAAAGCAAAAATTTAAAACGTTGGATTTTGAGGTGTTTGTTGTGAGATTGAGGCTTTGGAAGTATTGTACACAGTTATTGATGTCAACAAAGGCCTGTTGTTCCAACACTTCACTTGATCTTGCACTAAAACAGAGAGTCCTATTATCAGCATACTGCACTAGTCCTCCATGCAGAAGTGATGATCCTATGTCGTTGACATAAAGCAGGAAAAGCATAGGACTGAGAATGGATCCCTGGGGAACACCGTACCTCAGTTCTGTTGGTTTTGACGATTGATTTGATATTTGGACAACCTGGGATCTATGACTTAGAAATGAGCTAAGCCATTTAAGGGGCACGCCTCTGATGCCATGGGACCCAAGTCTGTCGAGCAGTATGCTATGGTCAACGCAGTCGAATGCTTTGGACAAGTCTAAGAACACACTCATTGAGTGTGGTTCCGACATTCTATTCTCTCTACAATTCATATCGACAAGGACTCACTACTGCGTCTGTCGTCGATTTGCCCTTCCTGAATCCAAATTGTTCCATTTGAGAGCTGACTGTATTTGTCAAAAATTGAAGCATTCTTATGAGAAAAAGCTTTTCAAAAATTTTGCTCAATACTGGCAAAGTTGAGACAGGCCGATAGTTATTGACTGAAAATTGATCGTCTTTTTTTAAAATTGACGATTCTTGGATCGGAAAGGGGGCAAACGTGAAATTTTGATTTTATAAAAATAGCAACCCCTCCTCCTTTGGAGTAGGGTCTACAGTACGCGGAAGCCAATTTATAATTTGGAATTTTGCACAGCGCGATGTTATCACTGTTGAAACCGTTTTCAGTGACAACAAGAAGATCTGTTTTGAGATCCTCGCACATGAGTTGAATTTTTTCCAATTTGTTGGTTGCAAATTGAGCATTTTGATGAAGCAGTTTCAGATCAATTTGTTTGTAAATTTTTGAGTTTGTTCGTTTTTTGGATGGCGATTGTTTGCCAATTTTGTGTCCGCTGATTTAAAGAGGGGTCCCTAAAAAAAGGAGGCTCAATTCTTTGCTCTTGTAAATTTGAAGCTGCAGAATGGACAACAGGGCCGTTTTCCTCGATCTTCCTTCATGGCGTCGTCACAAGATATAGTTGGCATCGGGGGCTCTGGAGTAGTCAACTGTATAGAGTCTGTTCGTGGTGGTGGTGACGGTGATGGTGGCGGCGGCGGGTGGCAGTGACGGCGACAGTGACGGTGGCGGAGGCGGCGGTAGTGACGGCGACAGTAACGGTAACGGTGCGGCGGCAGTGACAGCGGTGGCGTCGGCGGTGGCAGTGACGGCGGCAGTGACGGTGGTGGCGGCGGCGGCGGCGGCGGCAGCAGTGGTGGGACGGCAGTGCGGGTGTCAGGAGCAACCTCAACCTTCTTGGCCGCAGCAGTCGAGGGTGCTCAACCCGCCTCCACGATGACTCTGGTCAGCTGCCACTTCCCTCTAGTGTGGAGATGCATCCCGTCCCCTCGTGAAGTGCTTCCTCTGCAGTCTGTTCATATCTAGGACAGAGATGTGGTGCCTAGCAGCCAGTTCTTCTATATAATCATTCACGAGGGCGGTGTGCTGGTTGATATCGTGCGTAGTCGTGGCGATGGGGCAGCGTGGCGACAATCAGCCTGTTACGAGAAGCTACGGACGTGATCCTCTTCTCCAGGTTGTCGTATATATTCCGCTGCTCCCCGGCCGCAAGGTCATTTGTTCCGGCGATCAGGATGCTGCATCGAGTCCCTTTCGTCACCGGCTGAGGTTGGGATGAGGTGATCTGAAGCAGCCTCGCCCCCAGGCTTGCAGATCCCTGTCACAGAAACGCGTCGAGAGAGGAGCTGGGATGTTCATTCCAGCGATGTGGCGGACGTGGCTATCTCCCTCGATCACAACCGACTCGAAAGGTATGGGGTTAGATACAGGTAGTGGAAGAGGTTTTGGTTTTCGGTTCTTATTTTTACATTTAATTGGAATTTTGGTAGGCTTTGATGGTGAAAATGGTGTCGGGTTCGGAACTTTAGGTGGGTTAGGAGACTGTGAATTACCTGGTTTACACTGTTTCGAGGGGTGCTTAAGAACAGGAAATGGATTGTTTTTTTTTTGTGTTTTACGAGTTTCCAGTTTCATTTCGATTCTTGCAGACGCACTGTGTATGTTGCACTTGCAAACATTCAATTTCAGCCTCCAATACTTCCACTGTAGTTTTTAAACTGTCTATAATTTCATTGCCCATGGACAGGAACTGGGATTGAAATAGGAAGGGTTTGAGTTTCTTGGGTGGTTAGAGGGATTGGGTCGCACTGTACCGCACCGTCATTGGTTTTTACGGGCTTTGATGACTGGGCTATCGTGATAGTACGTAATATCGTCTCTGGCAGCCCTCACTTCCGCACATCGTGTCTATTGATACATTGTTTGGCTATCGTGGTAGTACGTAATATCGTCTCTGGCAGCCCTTTCTTCCGCACATCGTGTCTATTGATACATTGTTTGGCTATCGTGGTAGTACGTAATTATAATTATAATAATAATAATATTCTTTATTGCAGGAAACAATTAACAATAATTGTATTGAAAGCGTCATATAGAAATAAAAGTCCTAATCTAATAACTAACACAATTAATTTTAATTCTGAGTAAAAATAATAGATTATTGTAATATCGTCTCTGGCAGCCCTCTCTTCCGCACATCTTGTATATTGATACATTGTTTGGCTATTGTGGTAGTACGTAATATATACTCTGGCAGCCCTCTCTTCTACACATCATGTATATTGATACATTGTTTAGCTGTCGTGGTATTAAGTGAGAAATACTCTGGCAGCCCTCTCTTCCGCTAACTGTGGCTCTTGATATATTGTTAGCTATCGTGTTATAAAATCACTTCTGTATAAAGTTAAAGAATTTCCTTTCTTCGACATCCCGCATAGTTGGCTGAGCAATTAGTGAAGCCTTTTATACCCTATGGGCTGGAAAAATTTTCATTTCTGTCTTAACTGTCCTCACCATATGTCGAGAATGAACCTATCTATAGATTTCACATTTGGCTTGAAACTTCATTTTTACATACGTAACATAGAGTTTGATAGTGGTACATGTCATAGCATGAGATTTCGAGTGTTAATAAACATTATTACGAGGGCTATCCAGAAAGTAACAGACGTTTTAAAATAATAAAACTAACCAACTGAAATAGGAACATTTTATTACATACATTTAAAGCTGCACTCTTTGGCTATTTTTTAACGTAATCCCCGTTCGAATTGAGATATTTATCACAATGTGGCACAAGTTTTTCGATTCCAGCTTTGTAGAAATCTGCCGCCTGAAATCTGAACCACTGATTAACGACCTATCGAAGCGCTGCGTTGCGAGCCAGTTTATCATCGCTGGAAAGAGGTGGTAATCACTTGGTGTCAGGTCTGGACTGTAAGGCGAATGATCAAACACTTCCCATTCAAAATCATCCAAGACGTATCGTGTACGATTGGCTGTATGGAGACGTGTATTTTCGTAGAAAAATAAACTTTTTGAGCTCAATTTTCCCCTACGCTTGTTTTGTACCGCCTCTCTGCGTTGATTGTTGATCCTCATTCAAGAAAATCAACCATAATCACACCCTTAGCATCCCAAAATAACAGTTACCACAATCTTTCTCGCTGACAGAATTTGGGGACATTTTCTTGGAGGTTTTTAATTAGAATGTGTGTTGAGAGTGTAGACTGCATTTTTGTTCCACAATTGACTTGCTTCACCCATGTTTCATCACCAGTAACGATATTATCGAAAAGTTCGTTACCATGTTTGTCATATTCATCAAGGAAAGTTAACGATGCAGCAAGTCTTTGTGTTTTGTGATCTTTCGTAAGGGCTTTGTTGAACCGACTTGGCACAGCATTTTTGGTATCCAAACTTCATGAATTAAACTTCGTGAAATTTGGGGAAATTTTGCGAGAGTTTTGCGAAACGGCGATTTTCACGAAATTTGACTTTGATTTTCACTAGGTTAGGCTGACCGCTTCGACTATACACATGAACATCGGTGCGACCATTTTTAAAGTCAATACACCACTACTTTCACTCATTATTCCATTTCCATAAACTTCACACAGTTGGCGATAGATTTAAATTGGTTTATGGTATTTTTGCCAACAAAAACCTTATTTGCACCTCAATTTCAGCACACATTTTAATTAATCATAGTGACAAAAGTAAAAGAGACCGCGCCGATTACAGCTTGGGGTGTACTGAACGCCAGTGTTTTGACACCAAGATGACGGCTGGAGCCCCGCCCACTGCCGCACCATTCAAAAACGTCTATTACTTTCTGGATAGCCGTCGTACATTGGTCCTAAAGGCAACCACGAGGACGAAGAGAAAATCACAGTATAAATAATTTTGTGAATAAATTGAGCATAAACTTGTGATGTCACATAGTAGCACATGTAACGATTTTAAGATAGAACACCGTTTCAAATATAGATTTGGAAGACGAAAAGCTTGATGTAAATGTTACTTTTAGTTTTCTCTCTGTAATTCCCTCAAACCAATTCCACTTCCACAAGATGCTTTGAAGAAGATAGACCATTGTCTACTTATATTTCCTAATAGAGGTATAATTAGCATGCCAATAATTCAAGAGTTACATATTGGCTAAAACTTCTCCATTGTGCATCAGCAGATTGTTGGCTGATGCCTCAATATCCTTCGTGTTGATATTGGTGTTGGTTGTCTTTGACCAATGCCGAAATTTGTTTTAACATAATGCCTTCAATTTCAGATAACACCAAGAAATGTCGATTTAAAATATATAAAAATTACGTTAAAAAAGGTCCAAGTATACTTTTTAAAGTAATTCTTAGTCTACACTAGAATAAAGACGGCCCAGAATTATTTTTTCATTATTATACAACTTTTAAAAATAATCGTCTAGGCTCGCTAACGACAAGAAAAATACTATAAGCTTAATAGCTAAATACCATAAGAACATTGTGGATACGAACTTAATTTTGATAAAAAATTAGTCTATCCTGACCAGGTAGAGCTAACTTGTAATCCATTCTAAACAGTATGGGAGTTTGTTTATAGGGAGACTTCCTCAATCTCTATAATTTGTGTAGATGCAATGAACGATAGTTAGCAAAATACCCGCTAAAACAGATTTTGTTGTTGGAATTTTTACTCCTAAAAATGGCTGTAAATTGACAAGGTGTAAGATACATTACCTTCAGATGAAGATATTAGGTTTGTGATGGGTTTTCTTGGCTCCGAGTTTGCAGGTACATATAATTTGTCTTGCCTTTAAGAGGGTTAATACTATCCTGACTACTCCTCTGGTTTCTGTATTAAACTCGCACCGTATCTCAGGAAAGATGTTTTCACACATTTATAAATGTGAAAAAACTGTAAATTTTTTCAAGATCCTAAAGTACTCTCGTATTCATTTGCAAACACAGCTTTAAATTGTCAAGTAGCGAAATTTGAATGCAACGATCCGTTTTGGACGGCCCAATATGGTCTGTATATAAAATCAGCTGTTGGAGTGTTAAATCAAATTCCTACTTATCTGGAAGTATACGATTTTTTTGTCTATGCGTTTTGTATCATATAACCACTTATAAACCGTGCGTCGAAATATATGCATACATATATTCATACGCAAAGCGAGTGTTGTAGGCCAGTTTGAAGAAATATTTTCAAAAAACCTTACTTTTGTAAACCTTTGGTATATATAGAGTTTATTTTTAACAATTTCTCCAACTACCCTGATCACTTTTGACAGGAATTAAGATATATTAGTTTACAGAAATAAGATATTTTATGTAGTATGTACTTAGTCTAATAAACCTTTATTTACCTGAACTTTTTTTGTGGCTTACCCCCTTCTGTCCCGGATACTCTATTAAACGTGTTTGTTTATGTTCAATTTGCTTTTTATTATTTTTAGTGTTTCAATTAGTATCTAGTTCTTCCAAATACTAAAAAAGTTATTTTATGCGGTTTGATTTTTTGTTTGTTTTCCAAAACACTAAACCACCCAATGAACAAATTCTATTCCGATTGTATGTTTAACATACACGAGCCATTTTTAGTTGACAACTTTGTGCTGTTATTATTGTTTGTGAGGTGAACCAAATTGCAACACATCCAGTAAATAACCACCTAATCGATAATTATTTTGATACATACTTCTCTGGCATTGCTTTCGATATTTACTAGGAACAGCTTGTTGAAATATGAGAAAACAAAAAAAGTTTCGGTATGGAAGATAATAGAGTAAATCCATTGTTTGCCCGACAGAAACACTACTTTAAACTAACCAGATTTTATATATTTCTGTCTTTGACATGAGAAGTGATTAGTATCTGTCATTGCCGCAGATTAATTTCTAGATTAAAGTGAAGAGATTCGAAAATAATAGACATTAAAATAAATCATTACTTACAATTATTAATACAGCTAACTAGTTTTGTTATCTAATTCATAAGCAAATAGCATTAAGTTTTTAAATAAAAGTTCTTCTATTCCAACTACAA
Organism: Homalodisca vitripennis; assembly: GCF_021130785.1. NCBI lineage: Eukaryota > Metazoa > Arthropoda > Insecta > Hemiptera > Cicadellidae > Homalodisca > Homalodisca vitripennis. The sequence continues at coordinate 126,371,178 of NC_060211.1, read as the reverse complement.
CTATTAAACTGTTTTAACCCTCAGGCCACATCGACATGACGATATAGTGGGGGTTAAAATTGTATTTATTTGAAGAAAATTTGTCATTGAGGTACATATGTTTAGTTTTATTACGCTGGCGTTAACAGAACATAAGGCAATTTAAAGAAACATAGTACAAAAAAAGACCTTTCCTTATTTTGCATTTGCATTATATTTTTCTCTTCGTCACTCTTTTTCAATCTCCTCCTTCAAAAATGCACGCTCGACCATCTATTCGTTCTTGCCCTTACTCATTATTTGCTAAAAATACTAAAATGCAAGACAAAAGAAGTTGGTTCTTCAATATATGGTGTTAGTACTATAATATTTACTATAATAGGATCAAGTTGCATCAGTACAGGAAAGTTACAACAATTGTTTATTCCAGTGTGAGTTCTCAGTGGCATTTCAAAATATTATACACAAAACTGAATTTCACCTTGTAGCGGTTTCCTATACAGGAAGTGGGAATAAATAAATTATTTTGCTAGTGTTGACAGCGCCACATCGAAAAACATAGGAATACAAGGGATATTGCCAACTTGTGAACAAAAACCTGCTGTACATCAAGTATATGATACGGAATTAAAGAAATGCTTACATACATTTTCTTATGTGCATAGTCTGTTATTATATCGCGTTATATAGTCTTGCTGTGGAGTCACAATAGCATGGATCGTGTATTCAATACTACCATTGAATTAATAATTAGAGGTAAAGGTGGTAATATGAGCCCTGTAGGTATTATGAGCCCCCAATATATCTGGTCATACAGCGCACGCAATCTAGTGGGGATCGATGGAAACACTGTATTAAGTTCCTGTTTAGGCCGCTAGAGCACTCTGGTTCAGTTATTGATGATAGTTGGTGGTTGCAACAGGTGTTCGTATTTTCTTCAACTAAGAAACTTTAAAAAGGTACTTTTTAGCCATTAATTATGATTACTATTCGATTGCAGTAACTCTAATAGGCTAAGTAATCTAATAGAGTAGGTTTTAAGCTTTGATTTATTGTGGGTGATAAATAATTCAGACAGTAACAAAGATAGATTATGGATGAAGGAAATTCAATATGGCGATGTCGGTAATTATGAGCCCCCTTCTGTGCCTGTTATATGAGCCCCATCTTTAAGGGGCTCATATTACATGCACTACAACTTGTGTTCCTACTTTTATTGTTTCAGATGCCACGAAAGAGTTTAAGCAAGGCACCTAAACCTAAAAGAAAAAATTGGAATACCGATGATATGGTCATGGCAATAAATGCGATTAGGAACAAAGAAATGGGATTGAAAAAGGCTTCTCAGAAATTTTCTGTCCCAAGACCGACTCTGCAAAAGACTTGCTCGAGGTGACAAAGCCACCAGAAGAAGCAGCTGCCACTCGTCTGGGAAGGAAAAACTATAATGGGAGACCAGCTGGAAATGGAGCTTGTTGAGTACCTGCTTCAGATGGAGAGCAAGTTTTACGGTCTCACCAGACAAGATGTTCGCAGAATAGCTTACCAACTTTGTGTAAGAAACGGGATAAAAAATCCGTTCAAAACAGAGGGGTTAGCTGGTAGGGCTTGGTTCGACCATTTTATGAGGCGGCACAAGGATGTATTATCTGTATTGAAACCTTCAGCAACTTCATTTTCAAGGGCAAATGGATTTCAATGAAGAGGCAGTAAACAATTTCTTCGACATCTTAGAAGCTGAGTATAGGAAACACACAAATACCCAGCCGACAGAGTTTTCAATGTCGACGAGACAGGGATATCTGTGGTTCAGAGTAAAATTCCCAGAGTGATTGGTTTACGGGGGAAAGAGACAAGTGGAGCTCTTAGCTCAGCTGAAAGAGGCTCTCTTGTGACTGTCATCTGTTGCATGAGCGCAGGGGGGCACTTTCATTCCGCCCATGTTAATTTTCCAAGAAAAAACATGACAGATCTGCTTATGAAAGGTGCTCCACCAGGGGCGATTGGTAGGTGCCACCCTTCAGGGTGGATACAATCAAACCTGTTTACAGACTGGCTACGCCATTTTATTGAGAAGACTAAGCCAACAAAAGAAGATCCTGTACTTCTGATCCTAGATGGTCACAACTCTCACACAAAAAACATAGATATTGTGAATCTTGCGAGGGATAACTTCATATCAATCATTAGTTTGCCCCCACACACGTCACATAAGCTACAACCGTTAGACAAGTCATTCCTGGGGCCACTAAAACACCACTACAGTGAACAAATACGCCGGTATATTCGACATGGCGAAAAACGAGTGGGACCCTATGACATTGCAGAGCTTCTAGGACAAGCGTACCTAGCTTGCCAGACAGGGTCGATAGCTGTGAATGGGTTTTAAAACAACCGGATTGTATCCATGCAACAGGAATGTCTTCACTGCTGCAGACTTTGCACCATCATCTGAAGAGACATTCGACATGGAAACCCTACTGCAAGCAAGAAAGAGAAAGCCGACACAGCCTCAAATGGTACAACAACTTTGAAACACTCAGAGGAGGACGTCGATGATCCTGAAAGAGATTATCCAAAGTCTAAGTGAGGATAACCCGCCCGAGACCGAAGCCCACCTACAACCCATCACATCCACCTTATTTCGACCGTCCACTGAAAACCTAGACCTTGCAGGTCCATCCGGTGAATGTGGAAAACAACAACATTCGACAACTGCTGTGTCACCAAAGTGATATATGGCCTGTACCCAAACCTAAGAAAAAAGTTTCAAACAAAGGACCGAAACCGTCAAAAGCTGCTCTGGTCACATCATCACCCTACAAAAATGCTCTGCTAGAAGCAGCGGAAAAAAAAGAAATTGACTGACGCTAAAAAAGAAGAATCAGAGAAAAGGAAAAAGGAAAAAATCCAGTCTGCAAACAAAGACAAAAAACACTGTCAAGTCTGTAAAACGGAAAATTTTCGGAGACAAGGACTCAGATGAATCGGACTGCTCCGTCAATTCGGAGAGTCAGTTTTGGAAATGCCTGTGGGAGTTGATAATCCCCGGAGATGAGCATACGCCCTGTATGTTTTGTGAAGGACTTTACTCAGCCGATCATCGAGGAGAACTGTGGATCCAGTGCATGATGTGTAAAATGTGGGCACACACAATGATTGTGCTGGGGCTGAAAAAAAGATGTGTATGTTTGTGACTTTTGCAGACCATAAAATATTTTCTGTTTGTTTACACCTTTTTTACACTGTTAAAGTTTTGTAATTAATAAAATACAATTTTCATATAGGATATTTTTGTATGACTGTCATTTTTTAACCCACTCTTTTCCATTGTATTTACTTTAGGGGCTCATAATACCAGCACAGAAATTTTTTTTAACAATACGTCTTGTTTTGATTTTTTATTTTTTATTTCACTTTATGTTTAATTAATTGACTGCATTATTTATAAATATATTCACCAAATGTTCTAGTTGAAGTCCAACACAAATAATTTGGTAAAAATAAAAAAAATAAAATTATTATTTACAAAAAAGAAAGTAGGGGCTCATATTACCACCTTTACCTCTAATTGTGAGTTGCTTGGCTAGCAAAAGAGATTGCATACATGTGCAATGATGAATGCATTTAAGATTTATTCTTTCATGGAAGGTACAACATCCTAAAACACTTAATACCATTTTAATTTACAAATTAGCAGACAAAGTAGCAATCAACCTTAATAGTGTAACTGCATTCCCTGTTGTTAAGGATGTAATATACTGAAGCGTGACTTTTTATGTTGCTTAAGACGCATTACACTATGCATTATTTGAAAGGACTGCAATAAAGGAAACATGTCTTCATATCGGATAACTTGAGATTATTTTCTACGGTTCTTAAAATCTAGCTCCAACTTTATAACGTTTTTATGTCTAATATTAATCTCTTTTGTTTTCTCGCAATGAAGGTTAGTACCTTGTTTTTGTTATATTTTCACAGGTTTTTTCATTTGGTTTATTTTAAAAATTTTTATTATTTTGTATATTGAAGTCTAAGTTGAATCTATCTGGCAGTGTTTTTATGATTATCATAATGTGTATAAAATGTTTGTACTGTGAAGAAACTACACAGCAGTAGCAATGTTATAATTTTATTATAAGTTTGTCCTTAAATTTTCACAAAATATTTGAGAACATACTAATTTCGAGGTAGGAAAATGACGGAGTAGTGTTAGGGTTTATCCTACCCCCGTGTCTACGCCGCCCAGACCACCGCGACGTAGTATAGCGGTCATCCTCTGTCTTGTACATTTCATACCGCTCCTAGAATTTCTAGATTAATATGACAGGCCACATAACAGAATTATACTCAATTAGTGATTGGCTTCAGGCCGTCAGGATGCATTAAGTTTTGCATGTCCTCCTTGAAGATTTTAGGGAGATTCTTTTTAAGTCGAGGTAACGAGGATGAGGTACGTAGCGAACCTCACAGGGGTGACTCAGTGGCGTAGCGAAGGGGGGGGGGTCCAGGGGGTCCGGACCCCCCCCCCCCGAAATTTTAAGACATATTAAAAAATAAAGCATGGAACAGGAGAAAAAAGGACAGTTATCATTACTCTTGTCTACAAACATTAAATTGATTGATTTAATTGATTGAAGTGACCGTTGTTAAAAATATAATTGTCCTTTCGTTTAAACCATAAAGTATTAAACAATACTTTGGGCTCGGCCATTCGGATAGTGTAGTGTAATCACGGTATTTCTATAGGGCGCGGTCACGTGATGTCGCAAAGCAACCTGAACCGTAACACGGTGAACAGTTTAAATTAGCGACCACTTCGTTCAAATTCGTCTTGGGGACGTAAAATGACTGCTTAGAATTAAGTTACGACGTTGATTTTAGTTGTCATTAAACTATAAACGTGTATATAATTATCGAAAAAATCACTTTCGGTAGCTTGGATTGCTAACTTTGCCCTGTCTCTACATCCTCGATGACGCCCTGTACTGCCGATTTAAGTGCGAGTTGGTCCGAGGCATGGACGTCCATCAATACGGGACAAGAGGCAGGGACAACCTTCGGTTACATCCGCACCGAACAGCCGCATTCAAACGTTTGCCATCCGAGGTTGGTGTTAAGCTGATCAACAAGCTCCCTGATGAAATCAAAAATTTGAATGAACCAACTAAATTTAAAGCTCGATTGAGACACTTTTTTGTGTCGAGGGTGTTTTACTCAGTGGAAGAGTTTATGATGAGCCGCTGGGATGAAATTTAAAGTAATTGGATCATCCTCTATTTCTGGTGGTAGAATTTAGAAGATTTTAAAACGTATGGCTTAGGTATGAGTCTTAGGAATGAGTGTGGACTGTGTATGAACGGGTATGAATGTGGGCAATTAAAAATAGATATACTGTATATATTTCTAAATAATTTAATTTGACAATTGTATGCAATTTTTATAATTGTTTGCACACTAAAAAGTATTATTATATTATTATTACTTCCGGTCGGAATATACCGAGGAAAAGCTCTACTGATTCAGATTTTGACGATTTTGGATTTCACGGGTTGAGTCATTGAGATAAAAGTGGTACTTAGAATTACGTTAGAACATTGATTTTAGGTATCAATTGAACGCCGACTAATACCTATATAATTATAGAAGAAAAATTGAAAAAATCACTTCCGGTCAGATAATACACCGGAAAAACTCTACTGATAAGAAGTTCCGACTACTTTGGATTTCACTGACTGAGGTATTATTTCATTTTCCTTAGTATATTCCGATCGGAAGTGATTATTTTTTTTTCTCGATAGTTATATTATTTATTAGTCGGCGTTGAATTAATCTCTAAAATCAATGTCCTAACATAATTATAAGTACTACTTTTACCTCAACCACTCAACCAGTGAAATCCAAAATCGTCAAAACGAATCAGTAAAGAGCTTTTCTTCGGTATTTACCGACCGGAAGTGATTTTTTTCTCGATAATTATATAGGTAGTCAAGTACAGTTTAATGATAACAAAAAATCGTCGTCCTAACTCAATCAAAAATACCACGTTTACCTCAATAACCGAAGTCCGAAGTAGTTAAGTTCTATTCATTAGAGTTTTCAGGTGTATTTTATTTCCGACCGAAAGTGATTTTTTTATTTTTTTCCGATAATTATATACTCGTCTACAGTGTAATAATACAAAAAATCTTCATTATAACTCATTCATAAATACCTCAATTAGTGAAATCCAAAGTAGCCGAACTTCTAATCAGTAGTGTTTTCCGGTGCATTTTCCGACCGTTAGTTCGATCTGTACCCGAGCAACGCTCGAAAATTGCCCTCCTTTTCTAAAGGGTTTTCGGCCGTCAGTGGCCCAATGTCCCCGAATGGGTATTTAATTTTCTCCACAGAATATAGTTGTATCAATTATACGCTTGAGTGAAGCTCTGTTTTGTTCTTTTTCTTTCTTATCCAGTGAATCCAACATCACTTTGGTGCCTTCTACTCGGCCAGAATCGAACTTCGTAAAGTTTCTGTAGCTATACAAGAAAATTTGTGGTACTAGAGTTGCTGTGAGAGTTTAATTTGCCTATTACATCTTTGCACTTTCTATAAGGCGAAGTTACTACAGCTGCATATTATTGGTATTTACCTTTTACCAGTGAATTCGTTGGCAAATAACACACAAATATCCCCCGGATCCCCCGGTTTCGGACCCCCCCCCCCGAACGAAATTTCTGGCTACGCTACTGGGGTGACTTCTCCCAAACATAAGAAAGTGTAAAGGCCTATAAGGACAGGGTTAAGATTGTACCCCTGTCCTTATAGGCCTTGACTCGCGAAGACGGAGCTGAAAGAGTTCGAAGATATCTGTACTGGACTTGTAAGAGAAAACTTTCCGGACCTTTTCTGTCAGGGTTTTCCGAACAAGACGAAGCTACTTGACCTCGAAGCTTTTCTTTTTGGGTTATATTTTATTAGAAAGAGGTATGTATTCTTTCTTATTCGTGGCTGCTACTGGAGCTTCCGGGGAGACCAAGATTGCCTCGAGTTTGTGACCCTCTCTTGCACCAGAGAACTTCCTGAGTTTAAGAATGCTTACTCCTTCTTCCTAACTGAAATCGATCGCCTCTTAAGATTGCCCTCCTGAACTTTCTTGTAGCTCTTCTTTGAAAGTAACTTTTAAGCTGGCGCTTTTTTATGAAATACAGAGAAAGCTTAAATATCCAAAAACACATGCAACTAGCTCAAGACTTTTTAAAGAAGGACTCTCGGTTTCCACGGAAATAGATAACAATAAGGATTCTCGGTTTGATCGTGTTCCTATGGAAGCAAATTTATTCCTAACATGACAATTTTCTATTTCTATGAAAATATGATATAATTAGACTTAATGCATTGATCATAACACTCATGCACTGAAAGTAAACATGTACAATTAAAGTGTTGGTCATTCCGTATTAGGCAAAACCAACTGAAACCAATATAATTTCAAAAAACCTTGAATCACAAAAAGTACTTGCTGGTTCATATAATAATATATATATATATATATATATATATATATATATACTACATCACTTAGGCCAACAGTACTAATGGCTCCTGCAGGCTTATCTCCAGTCTTTGCGATTGATACTCACTTCTTAGAAATATAAAATAAGTTCAAAAAAATCTGTCAAACACACTCTCACGTCCTTACCATTTTCTATCAATTAGCAGCGTGGTACCTTTATCCTACTCTCGGTCAATTAGTTCTTATAGCTTCGTTTGCAAGCATTTTTTAAATGATTCCCACAAAAAATCATTATGCAAGTTATATTCATCTAATTCATAAAATCCCACGAACAGATCTTCTTTTCCTATGCCTGTTAATGTGTGATACTCACACCAATATCGTTTATTTTTTCCATTTTTCATAGTGCAGTCACAACCATCCCGCCTCTCTTTTGCTAGGACATGTTTATTAATTTTGTCACTTATATAATTTTCACCATTGGTTTTCAATATTTTCACAACGCTGGTCTTCTAATTATTAAGTATTTTACGACTACTACCATCACATATATTCACGTCATAATTCACCATTTTTAGGTTAGAAACAAGCAACGTTTACAAACTCACAACAAAAAATATTCAGCAGTAATCACTTTCCTTCCCACACTGCCAATGTGGCATAGATCCTTCTCTCTCTCATAAAACAGCTGGTGCTCTAACTATTGCATTTTCACCGGAGGTTTGAACAGATAAGTGGATATGCCACATGTCCAAATAGCTTGTTACATAACTGACAAGAGGCAGGACTAGCAATAATAATATTTAAAAAATCAAAATTGAAGCCTGTGGGCAATTTCAAAAAAGGTGCCTACGTTTTCGGCCGTTTAAATTCACTCAATATACCACAGTTTAGTTTGCTTATTGCCTCCATCAAATAAACTATAAACATATGTAGCTCTCGGAATTCTACTTCGGTAAAAACGAGTCTACTGTCGGTTTTTTATCTACTTTCGGTCTAAAATATTTCCAGTGTCACCTAGTTGAGTTTACCTTGTTGTCCCGATGAAGAAAATATACATACATATGTAGAAATTATAAGCGTTTTACGGCCTAAAGAAAAATTCTATCTACTTCCAGTATAAGGGGAGAAATCCTTATTAACATCGTGCAACAATTCGAAATAACCGAGTATAAGAATGGACCGTTGAGGAATGTTAGTGGTAATTTCTCGGGTTTTCCATAAGCCACTGCTAAAATTCCATTTTACAATGTCAAGGGATCCCGCCAGATTGAAGTACCTTATGTGAAACATTCGCCGCCTTGTTTATTAAAGTTGGAGTTTGTTACAGGTTTTTAATTTGGCTCTGGCACAGCCTAGAGTAAACGTTACATATTAACTTTTTATTTGGTATCTGCATTACACTAGGCTTACTAATCCTAAACAGTTTGGTATCAGTTAAATTTGGATTCTGGAATATAAAAACTAAATTTTGTATGAGTTCCATAACACATTCGCTGCCTCTCAGTCGAATCCCATGGAGTGAAATACGCCATCATTGAACTAAGTAATCCTGATATAGAAATGAAGCTTCATGACCAATTTCAAGTCTATAGGTCAGTTCGTTTTCGAGATATCGTGTTGAAAGACAGGCAGAACTGAAATTTTTACGTTGAGTGCACTACAATGACGATCCCAAAACCCAGTGGAGGAACCGAGTATTCTACACATAATGCAGCTACGGTGGAAAGGGTTGATTCAATGCGAATGCAATTAATTGTGCACCTGATGAGACAATGAGAATACCTCTTCACCAATTTGCACTGCTTTTTGTAGTCTGGATGTCTCTGATGTTGAAACGATGCGGGTGGTTTCGTTTTGAGCTTCTTCGTCTTTCGTCGCCGACTGTTTGTGGATCCCTTCAGACGAAACATGACTTCAAATTTCAGGTGTCATGTCTGCAACAGCATCAGACTTCAGATGCTGTACGTAAGAGGAAGGTGAACCGCCGTTAAACTCAACATTCGCATTGAATCAACCCTTACCACCATGGCTGCGTTATGTGTAAAAGACACGATTGCCCCTCAGTGCTTTGGGATCGTCATCTTAGTGCACTCAATTGTACACCAGATGAGGCAATGACAATACCGCTACACCTAGATTGCATTACTTTTTGAAGTCTGGTTGTCTCTGATGTAGAAACGATGTAGGGGGATTCGTTTTGAGGTTCTTCGTTCTTCGTCGCCGACTGTTTTTGGATTCCTTCAGACGAATATGACTTCAGATTTCAGGAGTCAAGTCTGCAACAGCATCAGATTTCGATGCTGCACGTTAGAGGAAGGTGAACTGGAACTAAACTTAACATTCGCATCGACCTTAGTAGTCCTCCGTAGACTAGTGGATACAGTCACGGCTCTCTAACTGAGCGATCACGGATTCAAATCCCGGGGAGGTCCAATCATGAGAGGAATAATAGCCAAAGTGACCTAAAACAAACCAGCATAGCCTAAGAGCTGAGACCTAAAAGATAATAAAAAATAAATAAAAAAGACAGCAGTATATGGTTACCTCATAGCTATACAAGCAATACTGAGTTTACTCCTCTCAGAGAAGTTCCCAGAATTCAACGTTTAACAACACTAGGAATTCTTTTACGAATCTGACACCTTTCTATGAATCCCGACAATAATTATTTTGAGTTCATTTTTAGAACAGCCACCTGTGTTATTCTTAATATTCCTTAAAACTAATATATGGCAAGGTTATGTAAAACGTAAATTACTGAATCAACTATAGCGCATATATTTTCATTCTAAGTCAAATCTCGATCGAGGTGCAATCATGTGAGTTTGACAGTTTCTTAAATCAAAGTTTTTAATCATCTATGACAGATGAATTGACAGGCAATATGTTGCACAAATTTGAAACTTAATTTCTACCTATTTACTTTTAAATTCATCTTTGAGAATGTTTGGATGCAAGAGCTTATTGTTACTAAAGATTTGGTTTCTAGGTCTTTCTTCATCAAATTTTTTTAATCCAAAACAGAGATTCGTGTAATCCGTGTATTAAATCACCATCCCACGATAGATTGATGAGTACAAGCAGTAATGGTGTCGTTTTTTTTTCATTTGAGAAAACACTAGAACTGTGAACGAACTGGCATTTTTCTGTAAACTAGGATAATTACATAATATCCACGCTTTTGAAAGGCTCCAAATACTCGATGCAACATTACTTCAAGATACACAGTCAAATGCTATGGTGAGATCGAAAAATACATCAAAAACTTTATAAATGCCCCTGCCTGTCTTCTTTAACGATTAGTATATAAAGTAGCAAAGATTTCATTAAAGGTACATCATTGAAATATATCAGTTGATATTGTTTTAAAAATCCGAACATTTTCCTGAGCAACAGTTGCCTCCTTTCTTCAATCAAATGTAACACTTTTGAAATTCATACCCACCCAACAGTTTTGGGGACGTTGACAGGATGTCATTTTTCCGAAGGTAAATTCTAGTCTATTTTAGTATACAAATACTTCCAAAGCTTGAATGGTAAGCTAAAATTAAATAAATATGAATGTGATTTGCTGGGGACTTAGCTCACTGGAGACATACAAATTTAAGTCAATCTGGACTCCCTAGTTCCCATCCAAGCTGCAAGAACGGAATGTCACCATTTGCTAAACCTCATACAAATTTTGGCACTAAGGAATTATATACTCAATATAGTATGGAAATGAACAAATAAAAAAATCGTAAAGCATGTTGGTTGCATGTTTTTGCGCCGTATTGTTTTACAGACTGTTAAGCATCATATGCTTTTTAAACGGTACTGTAGCGTCTGCTTGCGATGAACTTCGTTAGTCTGTCAAGGTTATGTCAATTTTCACAAAGTATCGGCAAACAACAATCAATTCTTTTACAATGGACCGCACAAATACATATGAGCTCTCCTCGAAAAACAGTGGAAATACCAACAGGTGATCCGATCGATGCTTATTTCAGAACAAAACAGAAATATGAATGTAAGTACAAATTAATTCAGGATAGGCTTGTAACTAGGTGAAAATAATTTTATGTTTTTACCCAAACGCGTTAATTTTCCTTGGACACTCAATATCAAGCTTGTAGGATACTATAAATGCAACGTACATATTTTATCCTAAAATACGTACGTATCCTAAAAATCTAGCAATTTTACATTAAATTCTCATAATATATATCATAGAAACTTCTAAGAAAAGTATATATTTCCATCAACAATAGATATTAAACCTGTAGGATAATGTAATATGTTTACTTGGCATTTATTTGATAATTATTGTCTAGACTGTTTATTATTGTTTTATTAAGCCTAATTATGCTAATTTCAAATTAGTTTTATTAAATTAATCAAGTAATTTTTTAGTGTAGCTTGTTGCTTGGAATTTCATGCGCAGACATGTTGAGTTAGCTGTTAAATACTAGGTATCATTGTTAGGCTACACAGATTTTGTTAAAATTAGACTAATTAAACAGTAATCTTAATAAGATACGCTGTAACACTAATCTACCATAAGTTCTCTTACTATATTAGTTTAACTTGATTTTTAAATGTTACTCCAATAGGCAGTCTAGAGGTAAAAAGTAGGATAGGCTATTATAGTCCCTAGAAATTACAGAGGTTAGTATATTTTAGGCAAGGGAAAAGGACTATCTGACATCTCTTTCAAGCTCTTAAATTGTGCAATTGGGGTAAAGTACGATAAGTGGACCCGTTTTTATATCAGATTAGTATAATCATCGATACTAAATATTCATATATTGAATACGAGTCTATAAATCATCAAGATATCTATAGTCATAATAACAATCATATTTGAAATTAAAATAACATTATATATATAGTAACCAATGTAAGAAATAAAGGAGCTATAACAATCAATCGAAGAATTAGAAACGTTTATATGGGAAAAAGTTAAATATCTATTTATGTTTTTCTCCCGGGTAGCAATGATTAATCACTTTCAAGAAGTTGTTGAAAGCATCCTCTCTAGAAAACCGTACTTCTCTTCTGTACAATACTCACATAGATAATCTGCAAGCAGATCGGCTGATATGCCACATTTAAAAATTCATTTCACGTTTCCCCACGAGCGACTGGGTTATTGTCTATAAAAAACAATTCATTCTTTATATGTAAAAGTTAGTTATTGTTAAAAATCAGTATCGGTTCATTATATCAATAGTTATAATTAAGTAATATCATTTGTCAATATCGGTATGATAAACCAAGTCCGCTTATCGTACTCTACCCCGCAATTGTATAATTTAAAACCTAGGACTGAGTATGGAATGTGGAACTGGTTTTCACAAGCTTATAACCTCTTAGTATAATTATTGATATCTAGATCCAATAACTAAACAGTTGATAATTGATTAAAAATTGATAATAATTTATCTAAAATATTAAATACAATAACAAACATATCAAAATCAAATTATTACTTGTCTTTGCAATAATATTTTAAGTTTACTTAAAAGTGTAACAACCACAACAACTAAACAAGTATATAAAATCTAAAAATGGAACATTTTTAGCAAATCCTTTAACCTTAGAAGTGTGAGAGTAGCATACCATAATTCCTAGAAATCCTAACGGAGTGTGGCAGGAACGTTTGGGTTTTTGTACGATTAATCATCTACAGTATTCATCTCTCAAATGATTGTGGTGTCAATGGATTCAGGAAGTTCTAAACTGCACAATTTGATTTATCTTATGTCTATAGATGCAATATCATGAGCGTATGAAGTAGTATGTAGTAGTAGAAAACATGCTATCAATTTCATTCAAAACTCGCATCAATCAAGCTATACTTCACTCGAAGTATATAATTTTTAATCAATCATTGTTATTTGAGGGAACAGAAACAGGTGTGCTGTGTCTCAGTAGTAAGAGAAAGAAATATACTACATTTCAGTGTGAATCATTTTGTGATCGGTGAAGTAAAATGATTTAGGAGCATGTCAGCCTTTATAGAAAATACATCATCTGTAGTTATTTATTGTAATAATTAAAGGGAAAAAAACTTGTGCTTGAAGGGGAAGATACAAAACGTCAATTAATTTATGTTCAAAATTGGGTGACAGCTATGTATGGGTGGAGGGGAGTAACTATGTGAAACTGAAGTGATGCTACAATTTCAGCAGTGAAGACAAACCATATCACCATTTTTCTAACATTTTGACTAACTGGCTGAATGTCTTTCCAACTGGTTTCAGTAAACAAGGTGTTGAAAAATAATTGAATCTATTACTTGACATCCTCAAATATATTTAAAAAAATTTTAGACCTTTTTGTTTCAGTCAGCTCTAGGTCCATGCCACTGCACTGGACACCATTTCTGAAAGGTGTTTATTAAAAATAAACAATATAAAAAAGAATTTCACTTTAAAATTATATCTCTAACAAGGGTTGATACCATCCCATGATAACAAAAATCTGATGAATTCCGGAAAGCTCCTATATTACAGGCACTACTTTCATTCTCCCAATATATGAAAATTGAAAAGAAGATTCGTCTGATGATTCAGCACAATCTCCTCACTTCCTTCTGCCCGGATTTTCAATCTGAGTGAATTAAAAATTCCAACTAAAAAAATAAAAGCATCTATTGTGTAATGAAAGTGGTGTTCATATTCAGGGAGCCTTGTAAATTTTCTTAAAATGTACTGTTCAAAGAAAATAATACAATCCTCCAGATGGTATGAACAGAGGTATAATTTTACTCATAATTAGAATGAAATTAAATTTTATGAATCTTTATTTTTATTGAGCTAAAATTTCTGTATATTGCTTTAGAAATGATAAGGTTTTATTAATTTCTGGATGATCCTGAGACGAGCAGCATTCCTTCCGGTTGTTACAGTGGCACGGCAAATTCGCACGTTGTATCATAAAATTTGGAAGCTCAGACTGGCAGCAGTGATTTGGACTCTTACCTAAAAAACTACATTATTAGAAAGAACAAACTTTATTTGACTTACTATGAAAACTATTTGTCATAACGATCGGTTTCTTGCTTCCTGTCTACCAAAAGCAGGATGTCGGCAAGGAGGCCACTCTATCCCTACTTACTACTTATTATTATGCGATATAAGTAGGTTTAGATTAGGTAATCATAAATATATTACAAGAGTACCAAATTAAAGATAACCTTTAAGAACTCTCATGTGATCTGAACTTGAATTTGGGTACTATCTCAAGGGTTTTTTTCTTACCAGAAGTGCGGGGTAGCGCCGAAGGCGTTGGATGATCTGGCACGTGATCTGAGATTGGGAAAGTACAGATCAGAAATGTCCCTGGCTAGACGTGTGGGTTATGGTGGTGCCACCCCACACTTCTGGCGAAAAAAAAACATCCATTAAGATAATACCTAAATCAAGCTCAGATCACGTGAGCATTAGTAATTTTTATATTTACAATATATATGTATATATTTACCTACCTAAATAGTCTAATAACAAGTAGTAGAAACATAGTGGCCTCCTTCTCGCTTACATTGCTTCTTTTTGGGAGGCCGAAAACAGAACTAATTATCATAATGACAAATAATTTTCTCAGTAAGTCAAAGTAAGTCTCAGTAATAACATAGTTTTTTTAGTTACCGATAACAAAAATATTTCCTAAAATAGTGGCCTCTGGATCCAAAGTACCTAGAAATCTCTAGAGATGAAATTATATACCAATTTTATTATATCATTACTTATTACCTAACTTCTTCATTATAGCTAGAACCCGATTCAGAAGTATTCTTGGAGCCGACTGTCACTGATAAGATTAGGGAAAGTAAATATGTTCATTAGTTCACATTATCTATCACTACATAGTAGATGAACATAGATCCCTGCTCTTTATTTTGTAGTAATATTATGTATAATGTTTGAAGAAGCTCTTTTGTTTTCTGAACAGTTGTGGGTAATAAAATCTGTTTCCTTATCGTAGTTCACATTTTCTGAACATCCTACTTCTTTAATAGGCTACATAATATTAAAGAAGTACATTAAAGATGTACATAATATTAAAAACCAATGATATATAAAATATGAACTAATGGGTTTGTCCTTATCTCAAATCCTAATGTTTGATTGCATACATTATCAATCCCCTCTCCATTTTCCACTAAAAGCAAATACTAGTTCTTTCTATGTACAGCTAGGAAGATTGGAGGTGTGGTCGTTACGTAAAGGATATTTATTTATTTTTTTAAATATATATTCCATAAAATAACTGTAATAGAGGGTTCATAAAAATTAAAGGAGTGGTGTACAGGTTAATTTTCTATTTCGGGCCGCCCCTGGATTCCTTTATAATAATCTTAAGTTTTCTCTGAAAAAGTAGACAATGTAATGTTTTGTATTATTTTACAAAAATTATTAATTTTAGCTCAATCCCAGTATATCTGTCCTTGTTCAGAACAATATGCTCTTCAAAACTATCTTGAGCAATAATTCCTAAAATTCTCAGTGATCTGTGACCAGGACGGCTGGAATGATATTTCTAAAACAACTTGGATTTACAGCTCTCAAAGAGCCTGGAACAGCCTCTGTAGTGTCACAATGTTACGTTTTCTCAACTGAGAGCTTTCGAAGAAAGTGTTCTTAAGTGTGTTAAAAATAATACGTATAAACTTTTACACATATTTCATTAAGTTTTATAAAGTTGATCCATAAAACTCCAGTCCTATACCATTCTCTCTTCTTCATTGGTGAAACGGTTATCATTAAAGGGTGATTCCACCATTTCAAGCTCTTTAATATTCTTCCAGTAAGAATATCATGCATACATCCCTTAGTTAGAGGCAGGGAGTTTACAAAGTATTATAGTAAAGGTGAAAAATACTTTTGTGTAATACTAGTCCTGCCTGTTTGGGGACAATCATGTAATGTGCTACTAAAAAGATCCGATGAAAACAAAGTATTTTAACATATAAAAATTCAAAAAATAAATTCTTTACTTTGCTTTGGGTTTTTGGCATGTGCTCAGTCTGTCAGCAACTATAGTAACAGACTGTTCGTTGGCGATTCATTGCTGTATATAACTGCAGCTCTACTTAACTGTTTTGAAATGCCTACTTTTCGATTTTGTTTTCATACTTCTTATGTTAGTTCACCAAAGTTTTTTATCATTAGTGTTGACTTGTAGATTTTACATCTGTTTCTGTGAGAGTAAGATCCATAGCATTCATGAGATCCTTATCTGTGGTTCTTGTAATGATTAAGTCTGCATTAAGTGTTCTAAGCATTCAAAGTCAAGAAATGGCGAGAATCCTATTTTTGTAACATGAAATCAGTTGTCTTTTTTTACCTCTGTGTACATAATTTTTTCAGAAAAGGTTTTTGAGACTGAGGGTTACGATTGCCAATAAGTCAAATTTCTGGAAACATTGATGATGATTACAAATTTTCATAGGGGTTTTTTTACTCTACCTAAGCTATGTATTGGTGTTAAAATAGTTGTTTTGTAAAGTGAATTGTGTTTTTCAGTTTTAGTGTGAAATGAAAATTTTCTCCTAAAATATGTATTAGAGAAAATGGAACGTCTTTTAAGTATTAATTAATTATGTTTAATACAAAATCAGCCTATTACAATTGCCCACATGGTAGAACTTGCTGCAAATTTTGCATAGCTTCATTGAACATTACCCTAATAGCCCAAAATTACCCCCGTTCAAAATATTATATATCTATGCTATATAATGTGATGATAGCTGTTCCAAAAAAGTTTAAGTTTGGTACATAAATTTATCTTATATGTGTTTTAGTTAATTTCGTTGGTCAGCTTGTCATGCCATTATGTTTCAATATGGTGGCTATATAAACTTGTTTAAATTCACTCCATTATTTATGAAGCAAAAAGTGTTTTTTAATGCTCGTACAATTTTCTAAAACTATTGTAATAAATAATTTGTTATATGTCAAACTGTTTTTGAAATATTTATTGTGTATAAATTGTATTAGAATTTTTCTATCACCAAGTGTGGCTATAGGAGTGCTGAAACAAGTTCAAACTTTGTACAAAAAATGGTCTTTTAAATACCTTAACTAAGTTCATTAGCCAGTTTGGTACGCGATTTCTTTCCATTATGGCAGCGGTTTAAACCTAAAAAATTCGAATTTACAAATGCATACTGGTATGGTAATGTACTTAGCAGTAAGGTTTATAGTAGATAGTAATAAGACAAGTCCTTCAATGGACTAAAATAGTGTCTTAATACCTAATATTAATTTTACAGCAAAGAAACTTCCACCAAACGTTAACCCTAGAGGAGTATTTGCTTGCAATGAATTGGATCTGGATGAAGTTAAGGTGTATGGATTTGATTATGACTACACACTGGCAGTATATAAACCTTCAATGGATTTTTTATTATATAACTTGGGACGAGATACTCTCATATCAAAATTTAAGGTAAGAAATATTATAATTATTTCATTAAAAGTTGTGTATGTACATTTTTATATTACCTGTAAATGGTTCACTTAATAAACTAATATACATAGGCTCTATTTAGTAAAATAGCCTCTTATATTTGCAAAATCAGTAGGCATCTGACAAATGTACAGGGCTCAATTTTGGGTTCATTGTCTGTAAATAATTATATAAAAGATAAAGCCCTCACTCACACATCACTAATTCTCCAACTTCCCAATATCCCAGAAATTTGAAATTTTATATGCGTAATGCTTCATGACTTAAATAGAAAAACTAAAGCACTTTTATGAAGATCAATACCTAAAGGGGTTGAAATGGGGTTGCAACTCTTAGAAGAATAGTAGTGCAAACTTACCATTGACATAAAAAGATGAAATCTGACACATACGTACCTCTTGATTTACATATTTAAAAAAAAAACATTCTCATGAAGATCAGCCACCCAAAGAGGTTGAAATGGGTTTGCAACCCTAGAAGAATGATATTTTTTCAATTTTCCAATAGTCTAGAATGACGAAATTTGAAATACACATGCCTTTTGGTCTCAATAGACAAAGTCAATATTTGTCATGAACTTAAGTCCATGGGGGCTGAAATAGTTTGCCCCTTGAAGAAATATATTTTATTTTTCAAAAAACCCCAGCAATTCCCAGGTAAGTCCAATAGTCAAATGGTCCCAATATCCCAATAGTCTGGGATTTTCTTTGAATTTCCCAGATATTTGAAATTTGACTCACACATTCTTTACCCTCAGCAGACTATAAGCACCAAAAATACCTTAGACCGCAAGTAGATTATAATAGGTGGAAGGAGTTAATTTTTAACGAAAGAAGACCTTTCAGACGTATATATGTCTATATTTTCTTGATCAGTGTAACAATGCAGACTCTACTATAGCTCCTAAAATACCTTAGAGTGGAAGTAACTTACAGTGACCGGAAGTAGTCGCTTTTTGACCAACAGTATTTAATATAAATTAGATGTGATTTTTCCATTTTCACATAACTGGAGACAATGTTACTTTCATTCTGTGTCTGAGAATATCTATATTCAAATCCTAGTATCTTCCATACTGTCTAGTATTTTCAACGAACTTGGATCCTTTTTTTTAATTTGTCAATAGCCTACAAAAATAATTGTGTTCCCAAAAGAAATCAGCCATTGTCGATTTATCTAAGATTCCAAATGTGGAGTAAAGCATAAATATATTAAATACTTCAAATTAAACTAAACAAAAAATTGTATAATTAGAGGTGTCATTAATTATTATTGTTGTTCACATAATTCAATGTAGGGGTACACCACACCATGTGTCGCGTAACAGGCTTCTCAGAGGTTCAATTCAAAATTTTAAGTGTATAGGTCATTTCATGATTAACAGATTCTTATCTGTTGTCTTCAACGGAGAATCGTACGACAAAGTAATGTTTACATCCCTGGCAAAAAAATAGAAATTGTTTCAGCTTACTGATTAATAGAGACCAACAATGCTCAGCCAAATTCCATGATTATACATGCAACATCATAGAATTCATTCATGTAAAAATGAAGTTTCATGCAAAATGTAAAGTCTACATGTGAAATGTTTCTCTATTATCTTTCCAAATAATACATTCACGTTTTTGTTCATTAAATTGGGTTTCATATCAGCGTTTAAATTATAAAAATATACACACCAAGTCACTATAAAATGATTTATGTGTTGGCATAGTTAGGCTACATGTGTTGATACTTATTTAAATCTCTTATGTGTGTACTGTTTGCATACTAATTTATTTATTCTGATATTTTCTTTTTTCCATCATGGTTACCCATAAGACCAATGTAAACATATTCGCTAACGCTCAGCCTATTTCCATGGCGTGATATGTTCCTTCATCTATTTCAGTGTCCCTCATATATAAATAAAGCTTCATGCACAATTTCAAGTGTATAGGTCAGTTAATTACAACCATGTATTGCTCAAGTAGTTCTGACTAGTGAGCAATACTAGATGACCGCACTTCTGTCATGAGTGTTTGAACCTTGGTGATTTTGCTGTAGTTGCACTGTCCAGACAAATCCTGTGTGTTGTTGTTATATGTCATCCATTCTGGAGTATTTTATAATTTTATTTCTACTATTTAGTGTACTGTGGAAATAACCAAAGCACAAATTGGCGATTAGCTTTGTTTGTGTGATGATTACCCATAAACTGATATTTAAAATACTCAAAAAATATATCAAAAATTAACAAATTTGCATAAAAAAGTATATATATCTAAACTCAACAAACCAGTTTTTTGTTTTGTTTTTTGTTTTTTTTTTTTTTTTTGTAAAAACCAGCAAAAAATGTAATGAAACAACATAATTTTAGGAACTTAAAAAACCGTTATGGAGTTATTAAATTTTTCTCTTTCAAACATGTGCTGCTGATTTTTTTTTTCTCAAAGTAAAAACATTACCCGTTTTTAACATGCTTTCATTTGATATCTGACAAAATGCACAAAATGGGGGTTAATATTTCAAAATTTTTTATTGCTCTCATATCTCTAAAATAAACTTAATGTTTAACACATTCACTTCTGAATGGTGATTACAGAATTAATACTCATATTTATTATATTGTGGATAGATGATAGACAATATACATATCCAACAAAAAAGACTGTACATGGTTTTTCAATCGCAACAGTGGTGCTATGTTAATAATTATGTGTGTGACATCATTAGAACTCAGATAGAGCCTTTAAGATTATGAAAAAGTTCTCATACATATATTTGCAATACTTATCAATACTTTTTATACATAAAGTTTATACAAGTAGTTAAGCATGTTAATAATTTTTTTAAATACCTACAATGCTATTTTTAATTGTGGGGTTTTTCGAAATATTAAGTGTGATTGAAATAGTTATAAAAATAGTAGACATTGTTGTCCAGGCAATAAATAAAAAATTCCTTGAAACCCTCAGTCATAAGGAAACTTGTTTTTGTAATTTCCAGCTGCCAGCACTCAAGGTTCAAAGTAATAAGCACTCAGTAAGTTAAAGAGGGCTCTTAGAGCTTTATCACAATATTCACAATCAATTACTGACATTTTATTTAATAACCCACCATGAATCTCAAGTAGACATTTACTACTGATTATTAGGACCTATTAATACATGCACAAGATCCATAAAACGTTTCATGAGCACTTACACTGTTTCAAAGTGTCGTGTTACTCATTGAAGTGCACATATGGAGGTGGATCAGCCGTGTTACAGATTAGGCAGAGTGGCTTAGTAAAACTAAAATATGGTTAAAATACAGAGAATAATACCCTGAACGTAAGATAAAGATCAGATCCATGACAGCAATTATAAGTGACATTTCCAGTTCTCCTCCTCCCTTGAGTTAGTTACTAAAAATCAATTAATTAACTGGCTGTTTAGTGGTTATATCAACATGTAATCTACTGATACCTTATCTTTTTCCTTGTCTTATTTATTTCCATGTTTGTCAATCGTTTTTTTTTTCAGATATATTATGTATGTTAAATATAAATCCAAAGTTAGTCAGGTATTCAAAATTTTATACTTTAAAATCTATTTAAACAGAGATATCTAACATTATGTATTGTTAAGTTTTTGTTACAATTGTTTGCAGTACATTATTTTTATTTTGTCCAACTTGTCTTCTTAATTAAAAATTTGGTGCAAAAATAAATGTAAAACCTCAAGTTTATAACTTATGGCGTGTATTGTAAATATTGGAACATACTATAAATGTAACACAGCTATGGTTGAAAGGGGTAAAATGGAGCTCAACTCAACATTTGCATACTGTACATGTGTTTGTATTACAACTGTTATCCTCTTCTTATGCTGCAGCTACCGAATCCTTAAATGTAGAATTGTTAACCAAACAATATTTATCATTTTAATATTAGTCATGATAAAATCATGTAAAACCACTTTCCTTTTTGTACCATTGTAAAATTATTCATAATATTAGTCATCCATATAGAAAGTTTTATTACAGCATCTGTGATTTTTAGTTATAAGGTTGCAAAACATTTATATGTATAAACGTTTTGGTTATACTTGAGTTACTGATTGATTGTAGGCCTTTTGTTGTAGTACCCGGAAGAGATCGGTAGGTTGGAGTACACGCCAGGGTTTGCAATTAGAGGACTTCACTACGACATCGAGAAAGGTTTGTTGATGAAGATCGACTCGTTCCTGCAGATCCAGTTGGGTACTGTGTACCGTGGGCTATCTCCGGTCTCTGATGAGGAAGTGCTACGACTGTACAAGAACAAGATCATCCCTCTAGCCTACGTTGAAACACACGGCAAGAGTGCACAGGTAAGTCTATTACAGTTCTTGGTGAATATAAGGTACAATATATTTTTTGTTAAGATCATGATCGATTTATGAGCTAGCTCTTGGTAGTTGAATGTTTGTTACCAGTAGGTCAATAAAATGCAATTAAATGTGATATATCTACACTAGTGAGTTGTCTAATAAAAAGAAATAATTTGGATCTTAATAACTCCAGCCAATAATGGAGTAAAACATTAAATTTTATTATAGACTGACATTGAAAAAGAAAACCGGCAGTAATTACTAAAATTAGCTGTAAAAAATAACAAGTTATTTACAATCTAATGTTTGTTATTTAAAAATTTTATAAATTTAAAATTTAATAACTTAATTTAATCCATAGTAGCCTAATATAGCCATATGGTTACAGTGGAATATTCAGTCCTTATACAGAGAGTCAATTTTTACTTTATTGTCTGGGCCGATACGCGTTAATCTGTTATTTATAAATTATATTTTTCCTTAATTCCAAGATGTTATGAATAAATTGTATAGAATCTATGTTTAAAAAAATGTTACTTTATTTTCTAAATTAAGTCACAAGTTCAAATATCTGTTAAAAGAAACATTCCTGTACAACAATGAAAATATATCTTAGAGCTTGAGACTCCTATGATTTTTAATTATAACAGTAATACAAGAGTAGAGCAGTGTGATGGTGTTGACTCAAGTTTTATCTACAGTAATTGCAGTTAAACTATCAAGATTGCTGTTGAACTGTGAGACCATTCAGCAGTGTACAACTCACTGTTATGCTCGTGTATTGACCGAGTTAAAGTCGTTTGGTCTCGGTGCCACTCAATGCCAGGTCTATTAACGAGTCTGTGGCACAGTCAAGGTGCCCCAATTAAGTCAAGTGTGCAGCTTCTTTTGTCAAAGGAAACATCTTGCAGGACGCTCATCATACAATTGTGTAGTTCTTACTTTTGCATACTTTAAACTGTTGTCTTATTATCTACAAGTATAATAATAAATAAATAAAACGTAATATATACAATATTTTCTAAATTTACCATTTGTCAAGTCCATAATAAAACAGCATGATAAATTCTGTTCTTTAAAATGCACTTTTATATGGCAACTAGTTTAGAATCAACATAATTTTTGTATTTTTCGTATGATTTTTCCAAAACTACAGTGGACTTTGATGATTTTCTTTTAATAAAAGGGGGTCGGTCACCTCTCCTTCTTTGGTGGTTCCAGTGCATTTTAATAACGATTGGACCAACATATGACAAGTAAGTCATGTTGGATGTCACAAATATAAGACCTTATGTAAAATTCGGACTAAGGATATTACAGATATGCATCTTTCTTTCACTTACTCAGTAATGCTAGACATTCCACCAATTTGTTTTGCTTCAGAATGACATCCTTGTAGGAGGCAATGTGGAATCTAACCTTGAACAAATTTCTGTTCATTTCTGTTGAAATCAAATAGTATGATTGATTTCATTAATGAAGCATTCAGAGGGAAAACTCGAGAAAGAATTGAGCCTTAGATTTCATATTTTAATTGAAACTTCATTAATTTCTACATGCATAAGACATAATTTTATAATAGTGCATGTCTGTCCATGGGATTTAGCTTGATGGTAGTGAAGCCTGTCACTCAGAAAATATCTTGAGAAGAGATTGAGCTATAGACTGAAAATTTTGCATAAAACCCCATTTTTACACAGGCAAGATTAAGTTTAATGAAGGTGCTTGATTGTCTATGAACTTTAGGTGAGCATTAGCAAAGACTCATCCAGGGAATAACTCAGGAACTATTTGAGTTATAGATATGAATTTTGCTTGAAACCTCGTTAATTTCTACATGCACTAGATATAGCTTGATAATAGTGCATGTCCTTCTATGGAATATAGCTGGACGGTAGTTAAGGCTGTCACTGAGGGAAATATCTCGAGAACTAATTGAGCTATAAACTGGAAATTTTGCATAAACCCCCATTTTTGCACAGGCAAGATTAAGTTTAATGAAGGTACTTGTATGTCCATGAGATTTAGCTAAGCATTATTGAAGAACTATCCAGGCAATAATTGAGGAAGTATTTAAGTTACAGATTTCAATTTTACTTGAAACCTCATTATTTTTTATATACACAAGATTGAATTTGGTTATAGTGCATGTCCTTCCATGGGATGTCCCTTATTCTAACAATTAAGCAACAAGGTTTTGCGTAGGCTACTTTATCTTGTTTAAAACTAATTTAACGTGAATGTTGAGTTAAGCTCCAGTTCACCAACCTCTTGATGCAGCGTCTGGAATCTGATGCTATTACAGACTTGATGACTTTATGTTTACAGTCTGATGTATAAAACTAATTGTTATACATTCGCATACATGTTTTTGCAGATATATGGGTGTTTTGGATATTATTCTACAATAATATTACTATAAATTATGCCGACGCAACTTATAAAAACAAAATATGACAAAACTCTTACCAAACTTTTTTGTGTTTTCTTCAGGTTTCTTTGCAACATAGTTTTCATTATTACATACATAACAAAATTGTTACAATATTTAATTCTCTTCAAGGTTGCACTATTTTTGTTCAACCGATGTCTTTTGCCATTCCCGAAATATCTGGTGTATCTGAAATAAGCTAAGGGATATTCAGGCTTCATAGATGTACAGAGTAGGCTATGTCTGCAGTACTACCTGTAGCTCATATGTAGATTGGCTTTAGTAATATTCTCAGTAGAAAATAGTCTTATTTTTGTTATTAGGCTAATTATAATGATTATTGTTGTACTTTTCTCTTGTCTTCACTAATCGTATAATAATAGACTTACCACCTGTTATTTTATGTATTTATTAAACTTGAATCACAATATTAACAGTACTAATTTATAAACAAATACATTTAAATAGTAAAAGCAAAATGTATTTATTCTTATAGTGTTGGTAATAGATTACACCTAGTTAAAAATATTTGAAAGTTGTACATGTGGTATGTTGTAGTAATTTTAAAAAACTGATTTAAGACAATAAATTATTAAATGCCAATTTTACATTAAAAAGATTAATAAATATTTTTCTAATATACATAACTATTTTCTTACAACTCCATTTTATTATTAATTATTTGAAAATGTGATAAAAGTCAATAACATTAATATGAAGTTTTAACTAAGAAACTGTAAAGTTCAACTTTTTCAATAACATTAAAGTGTTTTGATTGTAACAATGATGTGTTTTAGACAAAACGTCTTCAAAGGTTTATTGAAATAAACATCAACCGTGTTGCCCTGTCCGTAAGAACCCATGAATATGTTTGGCATTTGACATGATACCTTGTAACAACTTCATTGGTTCATGGTGTAAAAAGGCACAGCACGTTCATAAAAATTCACTCGTACGAATTGGTATTGTAGGTATTTAGTTGTGTTCTTTTAAATAACTTTCTGTTTGTATCGAAATAGCTAGTGACTGAATACTAATCTTATAGTGTATGCCATTCATAAAATTTGTACAAAATGTTTTTAGTTCATATATAAAAGATTGTAATTGATTAGAAATACTGTTATGTGACAATCCAGCTCGGCTGACTTGCATGTCTCCTAGTAGAATTAGAAACAGCTGCCAAAAACTAAGATCGGCTCAGAGTTTCATTTATGAGTGGATTCATGATGTCTGTACCTGTAACAGATGGCAGAAGAACACAAAGCAAAGTAAGGAATGGTGTGGGTCAGTAGGCTGAGTGGTTAACAATGGCTCAGATTAGATCAGCTATTCTTTGTGGAGCTGATATTATTTGGACAACCTTTTATGCGGATCCTTATTCACTTAAGATAAATACCAACTACAAAAGTTGTCATAATTTCTTTGAAGTACTTTTCCATGAGTTATCAAAATTTTTATTTAAACTATGCTGAGTTCTTACTCTCTGATTAACAACCATGTGTTCATTCTGACAGAAAATATTTTAGATATTCAATTTAATATTGAAAAAAGTTTAATTTTTATTATTTTGCAGTTTTTGTCTTGACATGTGCTGGAAACATGCATACAGTTCCTACAGTATGGGGAACGTGAATGTATTAGTTGCAGTAAATTTGCTTATATATTTGAATATGAAACTGTAAGATGGTTATGTCTTTGAAAATTTTTAACACATAGTACTTATCCAATCACACTTATCTTAATCAAGTACTTTAGAACTTTGTTTCCAATTAAAAATACTGCTTAGAATGATTTTGATTATAATTTTGATCAATTTTATTCACATTTTCTTCAGAATTTGCATTGGACAGAAAAAGGTCCATATACATCATTTAACAACATTACGTAATTTATAATACTGGATTATAATCTCATTAGTTTGATAAGATACATTTTATCAAACTTATTTTCGAAAGGTAAATTCTAAGTAATTCTTCATAAGCTGTTTTGTTATATTTGTACTTTCATAAATTTGTATTTTTAATAAAGAAATATTCCATAATACAGAGTAAAATTCTTAGAAATCTTCTTTTGAGTTTTTTCAATCCAAAGTGATACACATGCCTATATAGAAATACTATACTAATAGTTTAAAAATAGAGTTCAAGGCTTCTTAGTTTGAAAATAGAAGATAAACAACAACAAAAACTTGCATTGTTTAATCTGAGAATTCACAATTACCTGATATTGGGTGTTTATGTCTTGTGTTAAGGCAAATCAGTCTGTAAAATAATTTGTTAAGAAATAAATAAAGATTAAAAATGTAAACTTTTAAGTCAAAATTTATATCTATTTTGAGTTTTTGTAAATATGTACATTATTTTTTCATGATTTATTTGAACATATTAGCAAGAAGCAAAAGCGTCTATTACCTTTGTGAATATGTGTCGTCAATTATTATGAAATTGAATATTTAACTATTTAAAACTTCCTAAGTAAATTAATTGTTCTTGCTCATATCTACGTTAATAGTTAATGTTTGTGTGAATAAACAATAACTATAACCATCTAAAGTAACAAAATGTTACGTTTAACAATGAAAATTACATACAAGAGTTTATCTATCCTTAACTGTAGTCTTGATGAATCACAAAGGATTGGACTCCTATTGAGAATAATTTAAGGCTGGTTCCAAGTATTTGACCTGAGGAACTTGCCTGACTATGGCGCTAAATGTTTGGGATTATATGTGGTCGTTACATCATGCTTGTGATATCATATAAGTTACAGCGTGGTCAATGAATTAAAAGTTTAAAAAAGAAACTCTTATATTATTGATGATACATACATTGAAGATTGTGACACTGATGTATCAGTTAACTTTTTCATTCAAAACAGAATTCATAGTAAACTTTCTAGCTTTATTTTTTATGAAAATGTAGTAACTATCCATATCAGTAATGTATTTCAATAAGACATTTTATTCATGTTTTTTAGTTTTTTATTGAAATAATTTGTGTCAATTTTAAATGAACGAATTTATCTGATTTTATAATTGATTGTGTTCTAGTATTTCACCTCCAAGATGGTTCAGCTGGCTGACATGTTCTCAGTGCCTGAGATGGCGCTTCTCTGCAATATTGCAGAATATTTTGAGAAAAATGGCATTGATTATCATCCAGAAATTTTGTTTAGGGATGTCAAGGTATGTGAGTTACTTGATTTTATTGTTTTTTGTGCAGTTATAATTATTCATTGGTTTACTTCTGTGTGTTTTATTTGTACTATCTTTTAAAACTTTATCGTATACCAAGGTATTAATTTGAATTCATGAGTTTTCATACCAACAACTGGTGTACTGAGTGAGATGGACATTTAGCCAGGAGCAATGGTAAGGTAAACTAGAAATGGGATTCTGTCTCTGTAGATCTTATCCAACATAGACGTTATATTGGCCTTACTGCAGCAAGAGACCAGAAAAAAGTTTTAATTATCCATTTCTCTTGATAAGGATTTTTCAAGGCAGGAATTAATTTTTGTATTGAGCAAGGTAAGGGTAAACAAAGCACCTGGTTATGACAGAGTACCCTATGAGTTTTATAAGAATGCACCTGAAAGTTTAATAAATAGAATGCTTCTAGGTTCTTTTCCGTTAATTCACTACCATTAGTTTTAAGGTCTGGAATTCCGTTAATTCACTACCAATGATGTTTGTACTTAAATTAGATTAAATTTTGTTTTTCTTTAGCCAATTGTGTTAGTTAATAATAGTAAATACCTGGAATGAAGTGATTTAACCGGAAAAGAACCAACTCGTCTTATCTTATCAGTGATAAACGCGCGCCGCTTATCTTTTGCCTGTAATGAAACCTGCGTTAGTTCTGTCTGAGTTTTGTGAGTTGATCTGGGCTTGGACTTTGCAAGCTCGAGTTAATTTTTTTTTTAAAGAGCAAGCAGCGCAAAGCGCTGCGCAGCGGGCAAGAATCGCGTGGTAGTGAATTAACGGAAAAGAACCTGCTTCTAATTTTTAATAGTATCTTTAAAAGGGGCATAATTCCTGCTAGTTTAAAAAAAATCTATTATATTCCCTCTTCATAAGAATGGTGATATCAGTGATGTCAAAAATTACAGGGCTTGTCATTCATTGATTGTATTGCAAAAATATTTACCAATTTGCTGAATAATAGATTGTATGAATGGGTAAATAAGAACAATATTATTACAGAATTCCAGGCCGGATTCAGAAAAAGATATTCCACTGTAGACAATATTTTCAATCTGTCTTACTTGGTTAACCTGCAGTTGAATAACAATAAAGGAAAACTATATAGTTTTTTTGTTGATTTCTCTTCAGCGTTCAATACAGTTGATAGACGTTCATTAATATTTAAACTATCCTGTTTAGGAGTCTCCACTAGCGTATTAACCATATTAGATGATTATTATAAGGACACAACTTTACTGTAGGCGTGTGGTGTAATGATGGAGTGACTTAAAATTTTTATACTAAAATAGGCCTCAGGCAGGGATGTATTCTCAGTCCATTAATGTTCTTACTATTTGTTAATGATTTAACCGATATTATAGAAGGGGGCTGCAACTTCGGTGGTGTTCGAGTTAATGTACTCCTTTACGTAGATGATATCGTAATTCTGTCTCCCACGGCTGCAGGTTTACAACATGTGATTAAGAGACTTGAAACCTATTTTGACACCTGGAATCTTAAAGTAAATTTAAATAAATAAAAAATTATGATTTTCAGAAAAGGTGGCAGACCCAGAGTGCAAGATAAATGGTGGTTTAACCTTTCCAGCGTTATTGACGCGGATCCGCGGAGGGCCACTACAAGCTCAAAACGTTATTGCCGTGGATCCGCGTTTTTGCATTCTTTATTTTCTTACTGCTATGTTAGTTGAATATTTTGCTGCTAGATGGTTCTAGTAGTCATGCGACATACAGACGGGTTGCCCTGCCTCGAATTCTGTTACAATGGGAGTGGCAGCTGCTTCTAATTGGCCAAACACTGTCTAGCGGGAGTTTGCCCCGCGCCTTTCACAAAGTCATTGACGGGAGCTCCCGTCAAGGCATCTAGTCAGTTAGTTAGTGAGAAGCGTCCGGTACACGCATATGTATTTCGGTTATCGATAATTTTCTGTTGTGTCCTATTCTTTTTAAAGTAAATTATTCATATTATATACAGCAGTTTCCAGTATTTATGTAGTGTTTTTTTACCATTATTCGTGTGGATGGCGAATCCAGACGATTCGGAATTTGAAGATTTGATAATTCTGAGCAATTACTTGGTCAACCCCAAACTTTTTAATATTTTACTACGGTCATAAGGATGTTATCAGAAAGCAAGAAACATAATTCAAGCCTTGCAAGGCTGTCCTACAGGTTGCCGAGCGATAAGAAGGTTCAAAGTCCACGCGATAACAGTGGCTTGCGGGAGACGCGCAGAATGTCAGTTGTGACAGCCCGCCACCAAATAAACACTCTTTGTCTACTTTTGTATTTTTCTAATTTCCCATACTACTGAATAAATGATTAAAATATTAGTGACAACTACAATGCGATAATCTCAAAAGTTAAAAATTAGCCTAGGAAATCCAAAAAGGGCTTAACAAATTTTATTTACCGTTAAATAACTCTATTTTGACATATAGAAACGAAAATAAATTTAACTTTACGCATTGGAAATTAAAAAAAATTGTAACTTTATCAAAGAACAGGTCAAATTTTTCATGACGCTTAAAGGGTTAAATGTACCAAGATTGAGGTGGTCAATGAGTACAAATATTTGGGTATGGTATTGACTAGCACACTGTCCTGGAATTCCCATTTAACTCAGAAAGCTAAGGTGGCGAAAACTGCTGTAAATTTAGTTTGGAACCACTTAATAACCAATAAACGGGTGCCACTAAGTGCTAAGCTTTTGTGTTTTAACTCTTTGGTACGATCTATTTTGTGTTATGGAGCACAGGTGTGAGGATACGTTGAAAGTGAAGTGGTAGAATCTGTACTGAGGTTTTTTATTAAGAAAATGTTATGTCTCCCACATAATATGCCGCATTACGTGGTCTATCTGGAAACAAAATTAGATAGGTTGGTCTATTATACCATGAAATTAAATCTAAATTATATTTGTAAAGTTCTGCAGATGAATGAAAACAGATTACCACATATTTTAGCAAAGAAAACAATTGATGAAAAATTATCTTGGTATAAAAAATAGAAAGCCTACGGCAGAAATTGCGACGTCGATGTAGATTTTACTAATATTAATGCATAAAAATCACACCTAATAAGCGTGGCAGAGGGAGTGAGAAGCAGGTGGTGGGCAGATTGTGCTGGAAGAGCAATAACATCGCCTTATCATCAGCAATATTTAGTTCTTGACCTTGACCTTGGCGACGGGAGTTTCTTTCATGACGGGTATGATATCGCTACCATATCATGGGCAAAGATAGAGCTATACCAGTAAGAGCTGAATTAGTCGACTTGAATTTTAAACCTTGGTTAAAACAAGGAAACTTTGATTGTTCTCTTTGTACCTTCAGGAAAATGAAACAGTCTTTCATTTTATGTGTAAAAGTCCGATTTTGGCCAAAGTTAGAACGTTTTGGTTTGGTTTTAGGTTATTGAATTGGGATGACTATATTAGCACGATAAACAGGGGGGATTGGCAGGTCTTGTCGGGGTTTATGAAAGAGGCTTGGAAAAAAGATGGGATTTGGTACACGAATTTAATTTTTAACAAACATTTATTTAACCATATGAGTGCCGCGGCGTTTTGCTATATGGTATGCATAAAATGCTGAGCCAAAATACCTGATTTTGCAAGAGTCTGGTTAAAAATTCATAAAAAAATTATTTATTGGTATAATGTCCTGGGATTTTTTTTTTTTTTTTTTGTAGATAAATATGTTTTCTTTATAAATATAATACATTGATTACTTATTTTACATTTTTATACAAAAAAATTAACAAAAACTTTATGAGCAAAAACATTATGTTTCTTATTTTGACACAACTTAGTGTTATTGAAATATTTTATTTTTTCACTTTCAGGTATTCTATCTTATACTCCATTTAATTCTTTACAAAAAGACATATAAAAACTTATTTATACTTATAAATAAATTTTGGAAAATAAATATAAAAATGTGAACTGCTACAAAACTAGAAATTTTCTAACCTAACCTAACACTCTGTGTATTGTCTACACTGCTAATGCTTAAATCTAATGCCTGCAATAATAGGTCTTCATTGTCAGCAATTTTATTATGACTTATTGTTTATAAATATCACTGAACAAACACAAAAACTATACAAATGTATTTAGTAAAGTCCTAGCCGCTTACGATCACCGTAACTCACGGTCAAGTCATTGTTCTACTTACACACAGACTAGAACAACATACACAAACGAAATAATATGAATATACTTACACTACAATCCCATTTACACTTAAAAACTTTCAATATTTATAATAATTTGTGAAATAAACACCAGCGTAAACAAAACATGTGACGGCTCGTCCGTGTAGCTGTCGATTCTAAACTCGACTGACGCGCGGTAGCTCTTTACAACCGCTGTAAAAATCAGAATCTAACCAGAATGCAACAAAACCTTCATCAAAAGTTACGTTGAAGCCTTTGGAATGCGTATGTATAGTCATTGAGCCAATTTAGATAAATACTATATAAAATATAAGCGTTACTGCAGAAGTTGCAAGTAGCGATTCTAGCATTTCTTGCATATAATGCAGGATCGCTAATAGCGACGCTCCAGCACTCAAAGGGTTAATTTGAAATTTTAATGTCTTGCAGCTGAAAGCCACCTCGCCACTCTTTAGCACATTCATCACGCCACACATTACTTTGTTATTTTTATTTTAACACGCAACATATACAAATTTTAAGTTTCTTATGATTTTAATTGAGTTATTGTGTGCAAGTTATAGGTTGTAGTTACAATAGTTTTATCCAGGGCAGTAATAATATTTCAAATTTGTGTATTATTTATTATTATTATTAATATTTTGTAAAGTACTTTCTATATTAGTATTTTATTAATTTAAATTTACTCTTAAATTTAATGCAAATGAATATTTTAATTTATCATTTTATACTTTTCAAGAATCAGAAGATGATGTGTTGTTTTTGTTAAAATCGTTATTAATAAAATCTTTATTAATTAATGAACAATACTGAACTTTTCACGTTGTAATAGCCAACCCAGCAGACGGCCTATAGGCCATTGCTGTAGTGTGTTTGTTTGTACTTGGTTCCATGCTTGGCACCTGATTATTCAATTGTTTTGTTTTAAATAAAACACTTTTTCTTCTTCTGCCACTGTGTGATACTTTGTAATCTGTGGCGATGTTTATATGTTATGTGTTAAATTCTTGTAGAGTTCAGTTGGCTCCTCACATCCAGTGATGCACAATCTCCTTCAGAAGGATGTCTCCAGATACATAGAAAAGAACCCAGGCATTGTTCATTTCTTCCAAAGACTGGTTGACGCTGGTAAAAAACTCTTCCTCGTCACAAACAGCCCATATAAATTTGTGTAAGTATTATTAGAATAAAAAGAAACTTTTTATCCCAGTAAGAGCTGAAACATGACTATCAACATAGATTAAATGACTTGAAAAGTAACTTGAAAACATATTAAATTATATATATATATATATAATAATATATATATATACAGGGTGACATTTAAGTCTGGAACCTCTTTTTTAATTTTTTAACCACAATAGAAAGAAATACCAAAGTTCACACGTGCTTACTGGTGATAGTAACGCACACATCTGCCCAATTAACCGACCGGATAATCCCTTTGGGGGACGGTCCACAAGGGAGACAGACAAAATTCTTAAATAGCAGCATAGGTCAAGTTTGGTATCAAATTAAGTTCTTACTTAGCAGAGTACAATGCCGCAAACCGACTTCAAAAGGTGGATTCATTCAGTAGTTATAGCTATTTGAATTTTTTAAAACAATTAAACAATGTAAATTATTAAGTATTACAAGTAAACACCAATTTTTAAGTACCTGTGATCCAGAAGTGGTGGCAGTAAGAGTGGCCTCTCTGCTTCGGTCCCCACTGATTTGTGTCCGCTGGATTTTTTTCTTTGGGGATATCTTGACCTATGCTGCTATTTAAGAAATTTTGTCTGACTCCTCGTGGACCGTCCCCCAAAGGGATTATCCGGTCGGTAATTTGGGCAGATGTGTGCGTTACTATCACCAGTAAGCACGTGTGAACTTTGGTAATTTTTTTATATTGTGGTTTACAAATTAAAAAAGAGTTCCAGACTTAATTGTCACCCTGTATATGTATATCCCATATATATACAGCACCGCATGTGTAAACTGACTGACTGACTCACTCACTGACTGACAGATATATACAAATTCTAACATACTTCTAGAAGTGCTGGAAACTTGAAAATTTGGCATGCAGGTACCTTTTGCAATATGACCCGGAGGAAAAGTCTGAAAACCGGACTTTTTTACTTCTAAAACCCCTAAAAAAAATTCCCAAAAAATCGCGCATTCTTTACCCCTGCAGGCATTTTTTGTAAGCCCGATAGCGGGCGAACCGTTCGAGCTAGCTCGGATCTGAGACGAAAAATTCATAATCAGGAATGAAATGAACTACAAAAAAGGTCCAGTGACTTTTTGCTCTATCTTCCATGGTTAAGCGACGACAAAACGCGTCGAACATTTGAAATTCCAGAGATTTTTTCCGCTTAAAATAAAGTTTCGAGCCCGATAGCGCCGAACGGTAGGTCGTAGCTCAAATCTGATTGACCCATCAAATTAGCAAATTACGTGATCTACAGAAAAGGTCCAGTGACTTTTTGCCGTATCTTCATCGTATGACCGCAATACGCGATTATGTGCAAAATTTATGTAATTTTCACGTGCAAAATTAGATTTCGGGCCCGATAACGGCCAAAACAGTTGGCCATGTACCTCAAAACAAAACAAAGGTGCAACTTATAAAAATTACTTAATCTACAAAAAAATGTCCAGTGACTTTTGGCTCTATCTCTATTAGTTCAGTCGCAAAATGTGAATTATTGTGCCAAATTTGTGTTATTTTCTCGTGAAATTTTAGACTCTCGGGCAACGATTGCGGCCAAACCATTGATCGTAGCCCCAAAATAGATGTATTAATGGAATTAGGAAATCACGTGATCTCTCAAAAAGGCATCATTGAATTTTAGCCCCTATCGTCAACTTTTGGCTGCAAAACGCATTTATATGCAAATATTTAGTAATTTTTACACAAGATTTCTGTTTCTGGAGGCGTGGGTAGCGGTCGGACGAACCATTGGGTTGCAACTTAAAAAATTACATTTCTGATAACTAGACAATTTTTTCCCAGGAAAAAAAACCACGTATTCTGATAAGCCCCAATAGCACTAACCCCCCTCCCGGGAATTACTCCTGATAAATGAAACCTAATGATCAACTTAATAATCTGATAAAGACCAAGAATGTGTGCAATTCATCCCGGTTCCTGATTTGAGTTTGTATTACTATATGAACGAAATGACTAGTATACATCTTCTAGCCCACATCGCGAATTTGCTGAGCGTTAGTGAAGCGTCAAAAGAAGATAAGGACAGAGTGAATTATAATTATGTTCACAGACACACACACACTCTAAAAGAGGCCCACGTGTATCATTAACCCCCGGTATCATTAAAACCCCCCCCGTAATTTTCTGGTCTGACCAGATAATCTCCTGATAAATTAAACCCCCTGATGTCTTAACCCCCGGTAACATTAACCTCCTCCCACGGAATTTTCTTCTGTGACCAGAAATAACCCCCTGAGTAAAGTAAACCCCCTGATGTCTTAACCCTAGGTAACATTAACCCCTCCTGAATTTTATGGTGTGACCAGATAACCTCATGAGTAAATTAAACCCCTTATGTTCCTAACTTCCGGTAACATTAACCCCCCTGGGAATTTCCTGGCATGACTATATACACTCCAAGCAAATTAAACCCACCTAAAAAAACTTAAAAATACTGACTTTATGGTAGGTTTTTTTTTATCATATTTACACTAAAGCAATTTACAATAGTTGACCGGTGCAGACTTTTCTACCACGCTCTGTTAACACCTAAACAAGAGCTCGTAGCTCAAATCTGAGGTCAGAATCGAAAGATAAAATTAAATTTCCGACAGGAAAGGTTCAGTGACTTTTTCTCGTATCTCCAACGGTTTAAGCCACAAAACGCTCCTCTAACTCAAAATTTTTTGGTTGAAATTCAACACTCTACTTTATATTTCCTGCCAAACATAATCTCGGATTTTAGTTTATCAACCCAATTCTTTTGTCTCATAAATTTGCTATGACGTCACTTAATTTTTCGACGAAATACATTGATTATTTTTATATATCTCACATAATTTGGCTGAGCGTTAGCGAAGCATTACAAAGACACAGAAAGGACACACAGTAGGGAAGGCGTAACTTGAAACCTCATGTCCGAAATTTAACCTATAAACCAAATCACTCCTATCCCCGAGTTAAAGGCACTTACTTTGGGGGCCTGGGGGCGTAGCCCCCAGCGAGCCGAAGGCGAGTCTAATATACTATACAGCCGCATGTGTAACTGACTCACTGACTGATATATAGATACAAATTCTAACATAGTTCTAGAAGTGCTGGAAACTTGAAATTTGGCACGCAGGTTCCTTTCACAATATGACTGGGAGGAAAAGTCTGAAAACCGGACTTTTTTACTTTTAAACCCCTCAAAAAAATTCCTCAAAAATCGCGCATTCTTTATACCACCCCTGCAGGCATTTCTTGTAAGCCTGATAGCGGGTGAATGAACCGTTGAGCTAGCTCCAATCTTGACAAAAAATCGTTAGTCAGGAAAAAAGTGAACTACAAAAAAGGTCCAGTGACTTTTTGCTATATCTTCCATGGTTAAGCGATAAAACGCTCGAACATTTGACATTCCAGAGATTTTTCGCTTAAAGTAATTTTTTCGAGCCCGATAGCGGCCGAACGGTATTAGAACCGTAGCTCAAATCTGATTGACCCATCAAATTAGCAAATTACGTGATCTACAGAAAAGGTTCATTGACTTTTTGCCCTATCTGCATTGGTTTGGCCGAAAACGTGATTAAGTTCAATTTTTTTGTAATTTTCACGTGAAAACTTTGTTTTGGAGTCGATAGCGGTGAAAAAATTGGTCCGGAAGGTCAAAATAAAACAAAGGTTTGGATTTAGGAAATAATATTATCTACAATAAAGGTCAAGTGACTTTTTACTATATCTCCATTAGTTTGACCCGCAAAACACGATTACATTAAAATATTTGGAAATTTTCGCCTACAAATTTACATTCCGGGGCTTGATAGCGGCCTAAAACGGTCATGGTCGTAGGTCAAACCAATTTTCAATGGAATTTAGAAAACAGCGCGATCAACAATAAAGGTTCTGTGACATTTTGCCCTATCCCCAATGGTTTGGCCGCATTACGCGTTTTAAAGTATCGATTTTTTTAACAAGTTTTACGAGATATTGTTTTCTGGGCTCCGTTGCAGACAAAACCTTAGGTTTAGGGCAAATTAAAAATTTTATTTTAATACAAAATAATACGATCTACAAAAAAGGTCCAGTGGTCTGTTACCCTATCTTCCATGGTTTAGCCGTAAAACGGATTATGTTGAAAATTTCACTTAAAAACTTACCTTCCGGGCTCGATTATGGCCGAACCGTTGGCCCTAGCTTAAATGTAAAAATTTTTTGTAACTAGCTATTGATAGGATCTACAAATAAGGTTCAGCAGCTTTATATATTTTATCTTTCCGTAAGCCTGGTAAATGCTCTAAAAGGCAAATTCTTTGTCGTCAATTTTAGGGGTTTTTAAATCTTGCAACTATAATTAGTGCGATTCATGCTGGTTCCAGATTGACCTTGTATTAACACGTTAACGAGTGACTAAAACCCCCCTCCACATCGGGAGTTGGCTGAGCGTTAGTGAAGCTTCAAAAGTAGATAGGGACAGAGTTTTTTATTACGTTCACAGACACAACACCCTCTAAAATAGGCCCACGTGTGTCATTAACCCCTTGTAACATTAACCCTCCCCCTCGGGAATTTGTTCATATGACCAGGTAATATCCTGACTAAATTAAACCCCCTGATGTCTTAACCCCCAGTAACATTAAACCCCCCTAGGAATTTCCTGGCATGACCTCATATTGGAAATATACCAATCACCAAATCCCTTAACCCCCCCCCTGGGAAGTTCCTGGTATGACCAGATAACCCCCTGATGTCTTAACCCCGGTAACGTTACAACCCCCCCAGGGAATTTTCTGGCATGACCTCATGTCCGAATTTTACCAGTCACCAAATCCCTTAACCCCCCCCTGGGAAGTTCCTGGTATGACCAGATAACCCCCTGATGTCTTAACCCCCAGTAACATTAAACCCCCCTAGGGAATTTCCTGGCATGACCTCATATTCGAATTTTACCAATCACCAAATCCCTTAACCCCCCCCTGGGAAGTTTCCTGGTATGACCAGATAACCCCCTGGTGTCTTATCCCCCGGTAACGTTAACCCCCCCCCAGGGAATTTCTGACATGATCTCATGTGATTTTAACAACCACCAAATCTCTCTTATCCCCAAAATTTGCAAGCGTACATCACATTTACCAAACACCGAACCTTTAACCACCCCCGGGAATTTTCCTGGAATGACCAGATAACTTCCTGAGTAAATTAAACCTCCTGGTAACATTAAACCCCCCTAGGGAATGCCTCACATCGGAATTTAAAAAACCACCGATTCTCTCTTATCCCCGAATTTGGCTAACACCCAAAAGGGGGCCTGGGGCGTAGCCCCCAGCGAGCCGAAGGCGAGTATAT
This sequence comes from Homalodisca vitripennis, assembly GCF_021130785.1. Classification (NCBI taxonomy): domain Eukaryota; kingdom Metazoa; phylum Arthropoda; class Insecta; order Hemiptera; family Cicadellidae; genus Homalodisca; species Homalodisca vitripennis. The sequence goes on along the minus strand of NC_060211.1, from coordinate 126,332,575 downwards.
ATATATATATATATATATATATATATATAATATATTTTACTTAAAACAAACTACTGGGTCCAATTTTTATTTTTGTCTTACAAACTTTTGGGGGGAGGTGGTGTTTGAGCCCCCTTTTATATATACCCATGGTTGGTATGTAGTAATGATAGAGGAACAAACAGTGCCTCAAAGTGAATAGGTAAAAGCTGTAAAAACTTGATGAATTTGACATAGTCTTCACAAACATGCTTTTGAATTCATACTCAGTTGGTCTACGTAATTACTGAAAGATCTGTTTTAAATTTTAAAAACTTTTAATATGTATTTTAATTCAAAGAAAACTGAATATAAGGTGGAAGTTTTCTTTCTGGATCTAACCCATCCCACCATCCCACATATATCTCATCTTCCGGTTTTTCTGTATTTAAAAAATTGTATTGTCTCCCATTGCTTCTGCCCTTCTTCCTACTTCCTATCCTCCCTTGGATATGTTTCACAAGACGTGCTTTAGGTCTTTTCAACTGTTCATGTGCTGTTCTAGCAACAAGGGAATGTCTTGGATGGTAGGAGATGATTGGGAGAACTACTTTGATGTGATTATTGTTCAAGCTCGCAAACCTCTCTTTTTTACTGATGAATCGAGACCTCTTCGCGTTTATGACAAGGAAAAAGACACGTACCTATGGGACAGAGTTACAGAATTGAAAAAAGGGACTATTTATTTTGAGGTAAGCAGAATATTTCATATTCATGGAATGTTTGTTTAGATAAAATATGTATACTGTACTCAGAATGAGAATATTCTTTATTCATTATTTTTACAGTGATTTGTAAATTGAATGGTGCCATAAACTTACAAGGTATGTTTTTTATGTAAGTTCCATTTTTATTTATATAAAAAACGTCAAATAAGCTTTGGTAACAATTTTTTTTATGAAAGTCCACACTTTGATCTACTTTTCTACATAATTGCCATCAATATGAAGGCACTTATCTAAAAACAACCTTTTGTATAATGTTGTCATACAAACACTACTGATTGTCTGATATAACAACAACTGCTACGTGATCATTTTGACGGTATTGTCGTCGTTACAGCACTGATCTTCAAGATGCTTCTTCTGACAAAACAAATAGACAATAGACAATATTCTTTATTGACATAATCATAGAGCTCAGTACATGGCGTCAAAGTTACTTAAAAGTTTACATTAAATAAGTGAGTCTAAAAATTCTTTTTCATTGTAGAATGGTTTTGTAGATAGCCATTCAGTCAGACTTCTCTTGAAGCGGTGTGGTGGTTCTCTTTTTAAGTCTTCTGGTAGGTGATTGTAGTAGAGTGCTCCTATGTAAGATGGTTTTTTTCTGTATAGGCTGAGTTTGTGGGATGGTAGATTAAAATTTGATGCATTACGGGTGCTGTGTTCATGTAGGTCTTGGTGTCTAATTTGTTCGGTGTTCACTGCATGGATTATTACTTCTCGAATGTAGAGAGCTACTACAGTGAGGATCTTGAGTTGTTTAAATGTTTCTCGACAACTTTCCTGGAAGTGAAGTCCGGCCAAGCATCTTAGAGCTCTTTTTTGGTGTATTAAAACCTTTTCCTTATAGGTGTTGCCAGCTCCTCCCCAAATAGCTAATCCATATCTCAAGTGTGATTCAAGTAAAGCGAAGTAAGCTACCTTAGCCATTCTCTGGCCACTCACCTGCTTTATCCTACGAATAACGTAGGTGCCTGAACTTAGCTTTTTACACAGTTGGTCAATGTGGGGTTTCCATGTTAATTGTGAGTCTATTATGATGCCTAGATGCTTTGTTTGACTTTTTGCTGTTATGTCTGTTAATGGCAGGTTAAGTGATTTGTTTAAGTTTAAATAAGTGTTAGTCACTGGACGTTAAGTTGGGGCTGTTTGTGAGCATTATCAAATTGTTCCTAGCAAAATGCTGTGATGAGATCTTGAGTTTGTTTTGCTGCATATGGACAGGCATTGTCATATAGCAAAACATGTTTCTCCATAGTTAAAACATTCAATAAAAATATCATAGACAACACAGTTGAGAAAGCTCCTGTGATAATGAAGAAATTGTAAAATATCTCTTCATTTTCACTTTGACATTCATTTTCTGCAATCACAATCATTTAAGGTCGTCCACTCCGTTTCTATCATGAACATTCTTTCAGCCATCTTTTAACCCAAGAACAAGCAACTAAATTACCTACATTAGCAGGCCACTTTTCCAGGTTTTGCAAGGGTATTTTATTAAAATATAAGAAATACTAAAAGTTATTTGATTATGCATTGTCATATATAAATTATTTTTGTTTTTTTTTATTTGAAACTTTTTAATATTTTTTGTTTTCGTTTTAGGGGGTGGTACAAAAGTGGTATATTTTTACTAAATCAAAATTTTAAAATATAAAAATATATATTATATATTTCTCTAGTTTCAAAAAATATATAGATTGATGGACTTATTTCATACATTTTTATTTTTATACTAATAAAACTTGCAACAGAGCATTTTTATGAAAATTGACATTACCCTGGTACTATATTACAACAAAAATAGTATTCCTTACATGAAACAGTATTATACCACATCAAGAGTTAGAAATAACGTATCATTTATCAATAATAAGTACAAGTACAAAATTATGTTGGATTACTCATCATATTTATGAATCTGGAAACCATAAATTTTCTTACATGTTAAACTTTATATCTTCAAAGTTAAAAACAATTTTCAAATTTTATTCTCATTTGGAAAAATTAAGTTTTATTTATCCACTAAACACATTCTGTATTGTGAATAAACATATTTTTCAGATGGTACTCAGTAATTAAAGGCAGACTTACCAAATTAACTAAAAATAAAAGAAGGCCCAATATTTAATCTTGAGGAACTCCAAAAACTGTTACGTTTAGTGAAGAAGATTTTAATGTTTCATTAAATAATTATCAAGATATTAAATTTCTACATATTGCTTTTTTTAGTTAGGTATAATCACCTTTCTAATCCATTGCTTTCAATAATTCAGCAAAAAAAATAGAATAATTGGTTATTAAATATTGTTAGATATGTTTGACTCTTGTCTATTTATTCATATTGAAAAGTTGACAGTGTGATTACATATCCAGGGTACGATCTCACAGCTGAAGGACATGACTGGCTGGTATGGCAGCGAGGTGTTGTACTTCGGAGACCATCCTTACAGTGACCTGGCAGATGTGACTCTGGAGCACGGCTGGCGCACCGGTGCCATTATTAACGAGCTAGTGGTAACTTGTCTCCACTTCCTACAAACCATTTAGATATTTCACTAAACTAAGTTTTCAATAGAAATAATTATTCGAACTATTTTATTTTATTTTGTGGTATTGTACATATAAATCTGTGAATCCCTAGTTCTTTAACACTACAACTGGCATGTAAAGAATTGTCGCCAAAGGTCTGTCTAATTTGGCAGCGACGAATATTCGTCGCCAAAGTAGATGTGTAAAGTTATTTAAATTTTAGGTATTTAAGGTCATATAAATGATATTTATTTGATATCTGTTCTCACTTTGATTATCGTACAACATTGTACATCGTTCTCAACGGATAGCTGACTTGAACGTAATACTTGTCAGCCACATTGATGCGTTATCCATATGGTTGTTGTGAAACTATACATAAGTGCCGGCTTTTATATTTGGTGTTACAAATCCAATATTATTTGTGGAAAATGTATTTTATAGTGTTTTAGTGTTGTTATTATTGTGGTTTAGTTTTCTTAAGTTATAGTTTTAGTTCTTCATTATGGGGCTTTAGAGACCATGTATTAGATCATGTGATCTTAGAGAGCTCGTATTAGATCATCCTATTTCTAGTGATGATGAAGTTTATTCTGACATTGAGATAAACCTGAGAGACCATGTAGCAGACAAGATACCATTTTTTTCTTTTCTTTCTGACGAAAAGAGACTTTTGTACCCGCACTTAGTTCTAGAAGGACCTTGCGCCTTCCTAACTGTATTTATGTCCTCAAAATCTGAGACTTTTACAGCAACCAATCAGATTTGAAGGCTTCTTTTCTCTAATATCCTTGAGGCTGAGGAAATATGCCCCTAGGAATCTTTTCCGAATTGTACATATGGCAGGACCAATTTAGCCATATGCGTTCTGCTGATTCTTTTGCTTCTCTGCAGATTCTGCATTAATCAGTCTGGCTAAGACCCACCTTCATAAGATGTTTTCTGAAGGGGCCATGTCCTGTCAGCATTCCTTCAATCTTCCTTATATCCTCCTTACTCTGATCTAGAAGAGATGCCCACCCTTTAGCATAAGGAGAGATACAAATTTTTGATTGTCTTAACCCTGAGGCCCTACTCCAATTAAAGAATCTTATCCTCATTTTGCAATCTTTTACAAGAGCTTTGGTGTAGGAAAAAGCTACTCCTCATCCCTACCATAAGGGACTCTGTTCCTTTTTTGGTGAGGGTGTCCGTTATTTGATTACCATGAATGCCCTCCTGGCCCGGCACTCAACAGAGTGTAACTCTATTCTATTTTGCTAGTTCTACCAGAGCATTCTTGCATTCCCAGACTGCTTTTGAAACAAACAAACAGGTGTCAAGTGCCTATAGTGCAGCCTACCCGTCAGAGAGTATTAAATATTTTCTTCTTTTTGGCCTCATTAGTTTGAGTCTTCTGGCGTATGATTCTATTGCCATAACTTCCGCTTGGAAGACCGTGGCCTGTTTTCCCAGGGGCACAGCTAGAATAACTCCTGTCCGTATATTCTGAATCTCACCCTAGAGTCAAGGCGCGAATTATCTGTATACAAATTATGGACTCCTTTTGTAGGGTAGGCCTCCTTTTAACTCTATTTCTCCCTTTCTTCAATAGAGACTGTATATGGGTTTTCAAAGGAGTATCTCTTAACCATTGCTTCTTACATGTTGGTTAACAGTTCAGCCTCAGGAAATTCCTGAGTTATTTTCATACGGCCTTCTGAGGAGGTAGTCTTTATCACCTTTGTATCCAGAAGCTTCATTGCGCTTAGAGCAGCTGTCTTCATCACCTCCGGCCCCAGAGGAGTGTATCCCAGGACTGCTTTAAGTGCCAGGGTTGAACAGGAGCACACTGTTCCTGTGACGCTTACGCAAGCTAGCCTTTGGGGACTCTGTAGCCTCTTGGCAGCTTTTTTTGCCTTACTTTTGGCCACCACACTAATGCAGCATATTGACCATTGGTTTTATAACGGTTTCATATATCCAGTAAATCATTTTGGGTTTCAATCTCCATTTCAATCCAAAGAGTCTTACAGACCCCAAGGCCTTTGTTACTTTAGATTTATGTTCTCAATATGCAGACGTGATATCCTAGTAAGTGTTCTCTCACTGTTGTTTGAGTCAGACAAAGAAGTTGTTCTTACCCTTCATAGATGATGTCCTTGGCCCTGCTAATGAACTCGAGAAACTCCCTAACTCAAATGGTCACTTGTGTGCTGTATGTGAGCATAAAAACACGAAAAAGAAAACCAACTTCTCTTGCCGTGGATGTAATTGTGGAGTTCACCCTAAGTCCTACCATCTGCTCGAACACTATGCCAGACCAGTTCGATAGGGAGGCCATAAACGCAGGGTGGATCTAGTGACTTGAGTGAAAGATGAAACTGTATATATTGTATATATGTAAATAAGGCAGGATTCAAATTTAGTATTTCATTTTATTTTTGTTTTTTACTTACATAAGTAAGAGGTCTGTCCAAAAAGTATCCGACCGCCGACCAGTAGGCGGCCGCAGCGTAACCGACCGGCTCGAACCTGTTATTGGAGGGGAGGGGTGAGCCTACTCCTTCCCATATTAGGCATTGAATACGATCCAGTCACTCAGTGAGTCACAGCGCTCTGTTCCGTACAGTACTGCCGTGTGTGTGCGTCGCATTTCAATATTACTGAACGTGTTGAGCAGCGCATTTGCATTAAATTTTGCCAAAAACTTGGCCATTCAGCATCAGAGAGATTACGATGATACGGAAAGTTTATGGTGACTTGTCTATGGGCGATACACAAATAAAAGAGTGGTTTAGGCGGTTTAAAAATGGCCGCATATCAGTGGAGAGTGATGACCGATCTGGCAGGCCTTCAACGGCCAGAAACGCTGAAAATGTTGAATGTGTTCGTGCAGCAATTAATGAAAACCGTCGATTGACTGTCCGAGAGCTGGAAGAAGATTTAGGAATACCAAAATCGTCAGTTTGTAACATTTTACACAAAGATTTAAAAATGAACCGTGTTTCGGCAAAATTTGTTCCTTGGCTGCTGACAGAAGACCAAAAGAACTGTCGACTTGAAATCGCACAGGACAATCTGGATTTGATAAAAAGTGACCCAGGGCTATTTAAAAGTAAGTTAAAAAAGCAAAGAGTAACAGCCGAAAAAAGCAAGACAATGTCGAAGCAATGTCAAGACAATGCTGACAGTTTTTTTTTTTTTACCAGGACGGCGTTGTTCATCAAGAATATGCTCCAAGAGGCCAGACAATGAATAAGGAGTATTATCTTGAGGTCATAAGGCGGCTACGAGATGCAGTGCGGAGGAAACGACCTGAACTGTGGACAAGCCGTGACTGGATCCTGCACCATGACAACGCGCCAGCTCATTCCTCAAATCTTATTCAGCGTTTTTTGGTCAAACACGACATCAACCAACTACGACAGCCTCCCTACAGTCCTGACATAGCGCCTTGTGACTTCTGGCTATTTCTGAAATTAAAAATTCCTTTGAAAGGAAAAAGATTTGACGATGTTGAACAAATAAAACAAAATGCGACAAAGGACCTGTTAGCCATTCCGCAAAATGAATTTAAGGAGTGTTTCTGGAAGTGGGAGGAGCGTTGGAATAAGGTAGTGGCTTGTGGAGGGGAGTACTTTGAAGGGGACGATTGCCGTTGCCACCGAGTAACGTCAGTTCATGCCAGACGTCAAGGTCGGATACTTTTTGGACACACCTCGTATAAATGCAGTCATAAGATTTTGTTTACCCATGAAAGATATAATTTCTTTAGTAATCAACCTATTTAAAAAAAGTAACTGCACGCTTTTTCATACAAATCCATGTAACAAATAAGTTTTGAAGTAAAAGTATAGGATAGCTATATATTATTGGAATTGGCGCAAAATTTAGAATAAGTTATACATTTACAGTTTTTATGTAAAACTAATTTCTAAGCAGTTGCAGACCGCCATATCAAACCATGATGATAACTAATAACCGATTTTGTAAGGGTTTACAAGATTAATTACGATTTTAATTATTAATTTTGAAATCTTAATTTTTAGTATGTTTTTTTTTAAGAGACATGCAAAAAATGTTGTATAAGAACAATTTTTTACTATCATTATTTTTTAAACAATGAGGAGTAAAAGTGGAGAAAGCTTAAATTTTAAACAGAGAGCAGTGTTTTTCTCCATATTTTTGGTTATCACAATCCACAAAAAATAGTTTTCTTCACTCTAATACATGAGTGAATACTACCCAAACAGTAAAAAACTGTTTCCGTATAGGTGTATGTATATTTTAATGTGGTAGTCGTTGGTAGTGAGATGATTAGCATGTGAGAGAGGTCGCCAGGACCTGGCTCCGTCAGGGATCTTCTTTAGAAAAACAAACTATAAATCAAGAAATTGGATGATACAGTAAATAGAGATTGGAAAACAAGGACATATATTGTATTGTATTGTATAAAGTTTACAGATATTCATGCTTCCCAAGAACAAGTGTTATTAAGTACAATTTTAAATTTTGTTTGAACACTGGAATGTACCTCAAATATGCCTAGTTCCACTTCAAAAATTTAGCACAGGGCTATGATAAGTTTTCATTAAGAAAGCTACAGGCTCCATCTTAATTCCTCCTTAAATAGTTGAAGTGTTGCTTTAATAGTTGGAGCTATGAGATCAAATATCATTGGATGATGCACAGAAATTCAAGTTATTTCATTAGTGTTTATAACAATTTTTTTCACTCTCTGATTCCAAGGCCTCAAAATTGCTATTTAACCCTTTGCAATCAGCATCTAGTTCATATGCTCTACCTATTACAATACTAGTGCATTTGGTGAAGACGAAGTTCAAAATATCGGAACGAGATAACATATCAGAGATCTAATTGAAAGGGATTGCATTTTCATCCTACAAATTCAAATAATTTTAAAACAGATCAACCTATAACTTAAATTACATGTTACTTGGTTCGTTTAAAATCAAATAATAAATAACCTACTGATAAAATTAAGCTAGTAAGCCTTGTAAATTATTTGAGAATGTAATTTAAATTTCAGTAATTTAATGAGCAGAAGGTCAAATACTGATATTTGAATTAGAATAAAAGTGACGTGCATAGTTACGCAAGCACAGAGTGGTGATGCAGAATACAGCCGACAACTGCTGTTGCACATGCGTGGCCCAGCGAGCTCAGAGAACAACCACCTGAGACAAAATCTGAAGTGAGCAAGAAATTAGTTCGACCCAGCAGGAATTACTTCTGGCTGGTTTATACCTTCTAGTTGAACCTACCACTGGGCACAGCAAAAATCTATGTGTCGCTTAATCTGGGCAACCTTACCACAAATGTTGAGATTCTGGGTTGCAAGGGTAATTCAATAGCTCTAGTCTACTGCAGGAGATGACTGTTGGAGTTGGTCTTGCTAGCCTCAACAAGGGTGTGCCACCCCTTGCCTGCTTTGACTGGAGAGGCTGGTTCAAAGCTGGCCTCCTCTTCTTCCTTAGGGACATGACTTGAGATTACTGCCCTAAATTCTTCCTCATGAATCTCGATAGGAGGTGGCCCCTACCCCCTGACCTTAACCATCCTGAATATCCTGTCACTTCAGAAGCAGTGCTAAGGTTCTTATAAGACTAAGTGCAATTTATAAGATTTTTGTCATAAGAGAACAAAAAAAAAAAAAATAAGTTGAGGCCACATTTATGGCCTCCCGATCACAAAGGGTTAAACTTAAAGTCCTATTATTCGAAAATGGATCAGGATATCAGAATGTCTTTCATTTTTGAAATTGCAGTGGAACCGCTCCATAAAATCAAACCATATGACGTAATGTGTGATTGAAATAATCCAAAGTAAATCACCCTCAAATATTCCACAGAGACAATCTCTCTTAATTTCCATAGCAAATAACTGACACGAGAAATTCATTTGCAGAGATTTTCAATATGGTTAGACCAAGTTAGCTTAGAGTCGACGAAGATACCCAACAGTTTCACTGATCTTGCATCATACCGAGTCTGATTTAAGCTAATACAAATATTTTGGGTTTTGTCTTCATTGCAGTGCATTTTGTTGGAAGAGAACCAATTTATTGCCTCATTTTGGGCTGTATTCATAATGGCCTGCAAATTATTACTTGAGAAAAGAGAGGTATCATCAGCATAAATTATGGAATCCACTTAAATTCCTTGGCAAGCCATTAATTATAACTGTAAAGAAAAAAGGACGTAGAACAGACCCTTGGGGGACTCCCAGATCCACATTTTGAACAGATGAATTAGACCCCTTAATTGAAACATACTGCTTCTGTTGGTTAAATAGGAATTAATAATTTTACATGAGTTTTCTGAGACACCATAGAATTTTAATTTCTTCAAGATAGAAGCAAAAGGAACACAATCAAATGCCTTGCTCAAATCCAATAGTGAAAGGGCTACTGATTTTCCGTTTTCTAATGCATCAAGAATGTGATTTATAATTTCCATAATAGCAGATGTAGTTGATCTACCTTTTTGAAAGCCGAATTGAGATTCTGAAATAAGATTGTATTGGCTGAAATGTGATGAAAGTTGATCATGCATTAGTGACTAATATTTTTGAGAAAATCAGAACAATGGATATTGGACGATAGTTTTCGGACAAAAGTTTATCATCTCTTTTATAAATTTGGATGACCTTGGATATTTTAAAGGAGTCAGAAAAGTAACCAGTATCCAGACATTTACTGAAGATGAATGCTTGTGATTCCTTTTTGTATTGAATTGTGTTTTTACTATGAAATTAGGCAACCAATAATTCCTAAGTATGGTTGTCCATACTTTTGGAATTAGACAACCTTGAGACTACCCTGACAATATTATTAGGGCTGATTGGTGGGGGGGGGGGGGGGTGGGGGGGGGGGGGGGTGGGGGGGGGGGGGGGTGGGGGGGGGGGGGGGTGGGGGGGGGGGGGGGTGGGGGGGGGGGGGGGTGCTCTACAAGAAAATCGAAACACTCGAATCACAAGCACAGTTCACTCTCAGACATCAGCTGAGCCTGCAACAGCACCGTCTGCGATGGAGAAACCTCTTATATAGACTTTTGAACATTACGTCGGAGGCTCGTGAAGTACAGCAATAACCAGTGCAGTACCGGACTGTCATACTATAACTTGTGAAATTACCTTAAAATCTTTTATTTACTACTAAATACAATATAGGTATCCTATAGAATAATTATATAACAATTTTATAACTAAAACGTTGTTATTTATGGTTAGAGTTATTTTCATTATACTATTATGGTTATACTGTATATTGTGTGTATGGTTTATCTTTTCGTTTTAATTTGCAAGGTAAAACATAAAGAAAGGCAAAAGGTGTGCATAATGTGTTGTTTTAAATTTGAATGTGATTTGTAAATTGTATATGCAGATTCCCAAAATTTAGTTTGGATCCTAGAAAACAGGCTGTATTATGTAGGACGCTTATCGCCCTAATAAATTAACTTTTAATTTTCAGTTTAGCGATTTAAAACATAAAATTATTGTAGATTAGTTTTCCCATCACCGTTTAATAACAAAGAAATGATTGGACATACACAAAATAGTAATGTTATCAGCAAATTTTGAAATATAATTTCAACCATCAATTATAGTTTAAGACGTCTTCGTAGCTTCGTCATATTTTAAGGTGGGTATTAATGGTAGTAAGTGTTATGAAAATAATAGTTGGGGGGGGGGGGGGGGGTTTGATGTAGTTATGAGCTTAAATCAACTATTTTAATAAATTAATAAACCAACAACCAAATATATTCAAGGATATTCTACAATGGAATCCACCTCGAGAATTCGGTATTTACTGTATTCTTAAAATACAACTTTCAATACGACAACAAAATTAAACAATAATATAAAAAATACAGCATGATTTGTGTAAGAAAATGTACGTTGAATTGATCTAACATAGAGTTAAATAATATGGATCATTGCATACATAATGGTTCTATTCTTATTGATAATCATAATTCTCTTCAAGAAATCATGTTTTATAAAATATTTTAATATATTTCCTAATTTTGTTCACATACCTAAAATCTGGCCTTTCTAGCTTTAACAACTTATTTTTTATTGTAAAAAGTAAATGAAAATAGAAAATCTTGTTTTTGTTTGCTGGTTACAAATCCTAGCACCGAATTGTATGGAAATTGTAAGATTCGTGATGTTTGAAATGTGGATTGGTGACAAGGCTTATAATAAGAGATAACCATAATATTTTTAAATTTATGTTGTACTCATATAAAGCAGTAATAAAAATATACTGTATACTAGATTATTTTGAAACAGAATTAATTTATTGTTGTTTGGAATAAATTCAAAGTTTGGGCTCAAAGTATTGATTATTTTAATTTAGTAAAATAAAAATATTGTAACCGTTTAAAGATTATTTACGTCCTCAACTAGTTTAGTTTTCAAAATGGCGTTTTAAAATAACGTACGTCAATAATGTCTTTTTGCAGAAGGTGGTCCATTCACTAATGGCAGAAGGAGGTCATTCGCTAACAGTATACTGGATTTGATTATATCAATCATTTTTAAGGGAAAACTATTCAAACCCTTACGCAGATTTTATTACATCTCTGAGTTGGGACTCGATTCTATGATTTTTCAGTGAGAGAAGCCGCAGCCTTATACTACTACCTTATACTACTAACTGTAGCAAAGGACAGTTTTGATGAAGGTTTTAATAATAAACGAAACGCAAATGTAATTACATTAATTTGAACCTAAGTAAAAAGTTATTTCAATGCTATACGATGATGTTTAACTTACTAAGAAACTCAATTTTTGCCCTTCGATATAAACTATAACAAAGTGTATTCATATGAGGTCATATTTTGTAATGTAAATTTCACCTCTCTGCTCAACAGCTGGACTGAAATTTTTGTAATTTGAATTTTGTGTTTGTTTTGTTTGAGCTCTTGATTGGTGGAACTTGTCTGTCTTGAGAATAGGATTGATTATCTCAACAATTTCTTAGAGGAAAACAGTGAACTTTAGTGATAGGGTACGGTCAGGAGCAATTTGAAAAATGAGTGTTATTTATTAGTGGTGATAAAGAAAATATAATAATGTATAGCCCAAACTTTACAGTTTTATTTTATTTTATGCGTATTATCAAGTGTTAATCTAGCAAATAGTGCATCAACTGATATAGAGCTTGATGCAAAGGCACAACTAACACATCGTTTGGACAGCCTTAACCTGTTTATTGTATACATTTTTATTAATTTTAACAGTTCTTACAATATGGTTGTTCAAACACCGAAGATTGAGATTTCTTCACGAAACAGGCCTTGCAGTGATATATGGCAAGTACAAAACTTGTATGTTTAAAATAGGCTAAGTACTATTTTGTTCCTGTATGATAAGCTACTTTTGTGTTCCATTCTAAAGGAGTAGGTCTAAGGTTATACAATTTTTAATCTTTTGGGGACCAGGCTATTTTGGCATTTGTGTTTGTTTATATTATGTCTATTTATGGTGAATACTATAGGAAAATGACCAGAGCATAAGTGGTAGCCTATGAGTTAGTTTTAGAAGAATTATTAGTGGTTACCTTTTTTAATGAAATTATATCATTGAATACTTAACTACAGAACTAGTTTTTCGCCCTCCATCTAGACAGATGGAGTCTACTGTTCTTGCAATCTAGGCTACTATAACTGGACAGGAAAGTGACTCCATCAAATCCAAAGTAGCCTAACAGTCAACTTCAGAGAACTTAAAGAAATAGCTTGGTATTTATTTACATTAGCGTGACCATGGAAAATGGACTTTTCTTTCAGAGGTTGGGAATTTATAGCCAAGTATTATTATCACAGGTGCATATGAACTGGGGGGAAAGTATATTATTGTATTATATTGATGCCTTTCGGACATTATTGTGTTAAGGAGCAGGGGCATCACGTGATCTGGGATTCGACTTTTGCAAGCTCGAGTTAAATTTTTTTTCTAAAAGAGCAAGCATGCACAGCGGGCAGGCATCGTTGACAGGATTAACGTATTTCAGTAACTTATCACTTACCTTAATGGATAGTGTTGCCAGAGGTACGATAATTATCGTAAAGGTACGATCATTTCATTGATTTTATGCGCCGGTAAGATACACGATGGGTAGTTATTATCGTACCATGAAAGATTTTTGACAAATTTATACAAGTAACAAACCAAAAGTTAATTGTAACATAATTTATTATACGAACATAACATACTTTTTCATTAAATGTGTTTGGTACGATTATTTTATATGAAAGTACGATAATTTCTCGTTGTTGGTATGATAATCGGTTTTTTAAATCTGGCTATACTGAGTTTGAGCAGACACGGAGTTATAGGAAACTGTCAAAAACGGAGTTTTCAGAGGATTTAAAAAAAATCGTAGTTCCTTCGATTTTCGTTGCCGACAAGTTTTTTCTTCAATATTGTTTTCAGGAAAAGAAAATGAACATACCTTTCCATGGTCACGGTTAATGTAAATTTGATACCAATAGCTTTACTAGGTGGTAAAATATGATTTTTTTGGCATCTAACATAGTGGACTGGTACCAAAAAACTAATACAAAGTCAATTGTGAGAGGAGCAAGTATGGTTCAGAGCTAAAAAGAAAGGTCATTGTGGTCTTAATATTTCAGTAAATATGTACTGAATTCTAATTTCTTTGAAAAATCTGAGTTTGGGCTCTTACAACATTGTGACTGATGTACTTTATTCCAAAAACCAAACAAACTATAAATTTTAATTGTTGAGTGCAGTTCGGATTTACACAGCCCATCAAGAAGTACAATATCTAACTAGCTCTTGTTAAGTGGGAGGTTGGTACTTTGGGATTATACCGACCACACCCAGACATGAATCGTTATTTGACATTTTGCTTCTACTGATTACTAGATTAGCGTATAGAACAATATTTCGTCAATATAAAACAGGAATTGTCTTATCGCAAACCCCTCCCCATCCTCAGACAGAGGTCAAAGTCGAGCGGTCTAGTAGATAACGTGATTGCAGAGTCTCGCCGCCCCGTTCAGCTGGTTCTTCGCTTTGTTGTACTTCCGTGTTTTACCTCTACATTTCTCTAAAACACACAAAAATTCAACAAAAACAAACATTACTAAACTCTTTATTGAAAAAACACTTAAAACTTGTTTTTATTCTTGATCACACTCCGCCACCCCAAAATGCGAGTGCCTGCCGAAGCCCGCGCTGATGTCGACGAAAGAAAAACATCCCTCGAGATAGTACCTATCAGTAAAATATCAAATTCTAGAGGGGCTGATCAGAAATGTAAATTTAATTGTAGTGGAAAGGCAATTAATGTGCCGTGCAAATCATGTGATGCCGCGCGGCCCGTAATCGGGATTCTCGAGAAAGATAAGATAACAGCGACAACGATACCGATCACAATACCTGGAAACACTGGTAAGTTTGTAATTTTATAATTAAACAGTTGTTTTTTTCGTTCTATCATGTTTGTTTCTATAAATTTATATTTTTGTGTTCTTCATACTGGTGTGGTCGGTATAATCCCAAAACCTCCCGGGTTTGTTATTTTGTATGGAGTAATGATCAGTGTAATAGGGAAGTTAAGCTTGGAGGTCCTTAAGTTGTCGTGGAAGTTGATGAATGTAAAATAAGAATTTTAATAACAATGTAACAAAGGGAGGTTGGTAGAAGCAATATAGACAGTACAGTAGGTTTAATTGTAACTATACAAAAAGATCAAAAATGTGATGGTAGATTCAGAATTAAGGTGTGGAAGACATATTTTGGGACTGAATGAATGAAGGGTGGGGGTTTGTACATTTTCCTATCAATCGTAGGAAATAATTTTTAGATCTGGCAACTGGTGTTAACACTTAGACACCAGTTATCTTACTTTGACAGTCATAAGCTCGTGGAGGACCATGAAACAAAGATTGAAAAGTAGCATACCAGCTGCTTGCAGATCATCTATTTAATTATACAGAAAAGATGTACGGTTTTCTGGAGAGGATGCATTCAATCATTTTTGACAGCGGAAGTAAATGTTACCCAGGAGAAAATACCCGCGAATTTCCAATTTTATACTCTAAATGTTGTTATTACCATTTCTTTTTCTATTCCAAATGTTTATGTTATAATTTCTTCGAGTTTTTCATATTTTTGTACTAATTGTTCATTTGATTGTTATGGTTCATTTATTATTATTTAAGACATTGTCACTGTATAGTCTATATATTGAATTCGTTATTTTAATTTCAAACATATGATTGTTATTGAGGACTACAGGTAAGGTGATATTGATTGACTAGATTGATTGTGTAATATTCGATATAGAAATATTATGTATCCATAATTATACTAATTGATATATAAAATCGGGTCCACTTATCTTACTTTGATCCTTTACTTTATAATAAAGTAAACAACTTTCATGAACAATGTCCTTTTTTTACTTTGAAGAATTAGGCCTTGGGAGTTGATAATCATTGCTCATTGATTAGTTTTTGTCTGATGATATAACCTTTGAAAAAAAACGGTTAATGATCTTTTATTTTATCATAACATTCTGAAAATTACATGTTGAAATTTATTTCTATAATTATTATAATTCTCTAACTACTAAAATTGGAAGTCTTCTCTTTTTGTCAATCAAATATATCCAACCTGATGGAGAAAACACGTTTTAAATTTCACAATTTTTGAAAAGTTTGTGAATGGAAAATACTCTTCTAGTTCTCAATTTTTTTTTCATCTGAGAGAGCATTTCACTCTGGTATAAGTTTACACAGAACTTCTGCTAGTAATGTCCTTCCATCAAGAAGTTCATCCATCTCCACAGTCTTAGGAACTATTATTATATAGGCAAATTTAACTTGGTTCCAATTCGTGTCAGGTTACATCGCTTTCCAAACTTATCCAAGATAATGTATTTGTCTTGTTGAAGGAAGTTATCCACAGTTTCAAATAATTGAGGGACTTATAAAAGTTAGAAATAGTTTCATTGAATATTGCTCCATCAAAGTTTTCATCTCCATTCAGTTTGTTGAGAAGCTGTTTTGCTGCAAAACGGCATAAACATGCCATTATTTTTCTCCTCTAGCTTTGAAATCAATTGTGAATAGGCTTGATAAACTTCAAAAACATTTAAAAAAGTGTTCTGAAACATTTGCAGGGTTTTAAGGATGAACATAAAGTAAAAGTCATTGGCAGGGTCATTAAAGAAGTCTGCCAACAATTTTGGCAGTTTTCTTTTGTTTCAAAATATAATTTCAAAGTAAGAAACTCAGTCAGAATTGTCTCCAGAGCTGGCTTTAGGCTTAAGAACCCAGTACTACCATGAAATAAGAGTCTTTTAAACTCTACATTTGTGTTCTTTCAAGTTTGCCACTCTAACATTGGGGCTAGACTTTA
Source organism: Homalodisca vitripennis (assembly GCF_021130785.1). Classification (NCBI taxonomy): domain Eukaryota; kingdom Metazoa; phylum Arthropoda; class Insecta; order Hemiptera; family Cicadellidae; genus Homalodisca; species Homalodisca vitripennis. The sequence continues at coordinate 126,315,893 of NC_060211.1, read as the reverse complement.
ATAAGTGGCCAAAACTTGTTATGTGGTTATTTTTATCAAATAGTTTGATTGTTTGTATCCTAAGGAATAGTTCGATATTACATTTTATTTAACTTAGTTTATGATTTCAACTTATTAGTTATAGGCTAGTAATTTTAATATAAACAATAAACAGCAAGAAGTAACTATTATTTTGAGACTTTGAAAATGGTGGTGAATATGAGGAAAATATGTGAGATATATCTCACAAGTGATGAGATTTGTTAAGTGGCTTCAACATGTAGGTTTGGCTCCTGACAACCCATGGGGAGAATTCTTTCCTCCATTTCACAAAAGCGGTTAAGTTACTTATTGATATCAAGTTGGGCAAGTTATAAATATTGTAAGGTTTCTTTGACATCTAAGTCTAGGCCATAGTTGGTTTTGTTGTTTTGTATTGTTAAGTTTATGTTTTAAAAAAAATTGTAATGTACGAGATTCTTCTTGTTTATGGTATTTAATATAACTTATTGTGTACCATTTTTACATATCGAAGTTGAATCATATATTGAATTGTTCAACAGTAGCAATCGAATAACGAGTGTATGCCGCTTATTAAAGTCTCCCCTAACATTGTATCAGTAAAAGAATTTATACAATTCAACCACCATTATAAGGTAAACTGTCACAAGCTCCCTGAATGGTATTGTTTACAATGTGAGCTCCACATCCAATACCAAAGATTTGATCTGTCAAGAAATTTCTGAAAACATTGCCGTCAGTTCTTCTATTAATACCTTTCGAAAATTAGTGTTGGTGTTATTGGTAGTCACAAAAATAATTTTATGTTAAATGCCGAAGTTTTAACACACTTTAATATGTGCTCTATCAATATATATCTGATGTTTTCCCTGGTACTTCATCTAAATACATTAACCTTCCCGCTTTATGTAAATCACCTACCTTACAACAGAACAGGACTACATAGTTTTTAAAAGATAATTTATACTGAGCAGTATGATAAGTGAAATTAGCTTCTTTAGATGTACGTAGTAAGTCAATGTCTGAGGAAATTTTACTTTAAAATAAGACCTAATATTTAAAGATGAATTTGCATTTAGCACTCTTTTGTGTTTGTTTGTTTTTATATGTCCTTCAATGTCCATGCAAACTTTATGTTCCTATTGAACTATATTACAAAGTGAATGTTTTTAATTACATTTGAGGTGAAAACATACAGGAAAGAAAAATAACATAAAAATGAATCAAACAATAATCAATGTATTTTTCTGTTTCCATCCCCTATTTGTATTCTAAGGGATGTATCAACTTAAATTTTGTTACTACTGTAATGAAATGTATTATAAAGTGATTGATTGTAATAATAATTAAGACAATTTTATAGGTGTCAAACAGATGAAATAAACTACAAAAATTATTAAAAGTATTGAATGAAGCTAACATATGTTACAAAGCACCTATCTGTCTTAGCAACTAATGTACTAAGTTTTAGTTGAGTTCACAAATATTAATAGTGTATTTTAATTTCTCTTAATAATTACCATCTATTAAAACATATCAAGGTATGACAAATGTTTCTAGAATCAAATTTAGGCTGTCTGTTCTTAATTTTATATAAAAAATATGTTATGTTTGGTAGGTAATTTTACCATAAATGATTATTTAGTTTTGAGCAACTATTGATGGTAGTATCTTTGGCTGTCAGGTCTGATTGTGGGAGCTTTCATCCGCTACATTGGTAGTTCAACTCCCGTTCTTCACATGGCTGTCCAGCCAGAGCGAACTGACCGGTACAACATGTCACTGCCACCAGACAGTCTGTGGCTGCGGTTCTCCAACAAGGGTGCATCGGGGCCTGTTGTCAACAAGACCTATGGATATGTTTTCCGTGGAGAGATAGTCGACTTGGAGGACAACGAGATTGATCTGAAGGTACGTCTATTCCATTTCTATTTCACTTTGATTATTGTAAAACATTGTTTTGACCTTATTTTGTTGTGAAAATATAAAACCATGAATACTTTACAAAAACAGAAATAAAACATGCTACCCATTTAAGTAAATGTTAACTAATTTAAATGTGCAAAAAATAAATTTTAGTTGTAATTAGGGCTGGGCAGATAAAATATCTTTTCAAATCAGAACATATTATGCATAAACAAGACTCATATTGAAGATGGGCACCCAAAAATTGTTACACATTTATCGTTCTTTTGTTTGTTTGTTTATCATTGGATTCCCTGAAATCTTTGGTACTTATCAGGTTTCAGTTTAAGGACAGCAAAAATGTTTTAGGAACATGATTTTAATTCAATACACTTTATATTTTTCGGGATTCTCAGAAAAATTTAGGTCTTTGACTAATTTCATTTCTTTACATTAAAAGTTTCAACCCAATAAAAAGGTTTGAATAAATTTAATTTTAGAATAATTAAACTTGCTTATCTAAATTACAACAACCAATTTATTTGGGTACACTAAACCAAATATAAATTTAAATACCCATTTCATATGTTTTTAAATGTAGTCTGTAGCTTTTTGAAGTATTTGATATATTCTATTTTTAAAAAACATACTTAAGTTTTATTGATTTTTTTTAAAGGTTCATTTTAGCTCGATAGCTGTGTCAAAGTAAATTATAATACGTACTGTTGTTAAGTTTCATTATATAACACACTCAGTTAATTTGTACATGTAGACAAACACGCACAAACAGTCTCATACATATTTTATAAGTATAATACAAAAAAAACAAGTAAAGTTTTTGCCAGATGAGTATGCAAAACCTGTTTCCCATTTCCTGATTCTTGCTAGGTAAGTTATAATAAGGTATTCAATCAAGATTGGTGCCAAAAAATTGTGACCTCTTTTTTATATTAGCCAGATAAACCTGATGGATGTTAAATAGTGAAATGGAAATAAATTATTTAACAAGTATAAGTCAATAATTATTTAGTAATTCATTTGTTTTTTGTAGGTTGAACATATTTGTTTTTAAACTTCATAAAATGTTATTCGATTACATTGGCCGGAGACATTTTAAGGAACTGATTAGTACTAAGATTTTGATAAATATTATGAATAAAGCTACTAAAGAGAAAATTGTTTTAGAGCGCTTCATAACCCTTTAGAGAGAATATCACCTGGCTGACAGTTTCCATTCTGAGTACCTTCATATATTGTCAGTAATTTTTCATTACTTTATTAGTTGGTTTTATCAGTATAATTAGTAATTATTGGTGGAAATTACTGTAGGTATCTAGCAAATGGTAATTACCGTTGGTAATTATTATAAAAATATTGAGAAATAAATACCATAAAACTTTGTTGATGTTGTGATAGTATTTATTATTTCCAGCCAATCTAAAAAATTATCAACCTTGAGTTAAAAAATTATAATTTAGTAAAAATTAAATCTACTGCTTGCATATTGTTGGTAATGAAGGTAATTTCAGTCTATAGTCAGCTTTTTGGTTTTTATCACTTTTCTTCATAATTTTAACAAACAGTGAACTTAAGCTTCGCCTGCAGACAGTTGTGAAGTTACAGAAAGTTTAACTTTTCTTTTATTATATATTTATGTATATAAATATATATATATATATATATAAGTAGATATGAATATGGGGTTTCCTAGCGCACTTTTGGAGCCGACCGAAAATCAATAGAAAAATTCCTGTTTAAAACGACAATAAACGAATCTGTAAAATCAAACAGTAACTCCACGAATGAAAAATTACCGAATCTATAGCTGTTTGCTTCTACTTGTCTTAAGCAGTTTTTAATGTCTATTACTAATGTTAAATCTCCTTAGAATCAATGTAAAATCTTCGAATTCTTAATCTTTATTCTACAAAGTTAATTGTAACACATTCTTTATCTTTTATTGTCTTTTTCCCAGTAACAATCAAAGTGTAATTTATCATTTTTATTCAATTCTTTCTTTAATCTTTTTTTCATCCAAAACAGTCAAAAATCTATTTGGCAAGTGTACTTTGAAATCTTCCAACTCGGCAATTATTGTAATGCCCGAATTTATCTTTCATTTTATCCAATTTTCACAATTTTATACTTCTTATTTTCTTCTACATCAATTAATTTCTTATATTCTTTGAACTTTAAATCACCAACCTCATTTAATTCCTTTATTAGCTCCATTTATAAAGAACAAAAAATTTATTAGAGATTTTCTAAATTCCAAATTTATAGTGAATTTTCGAGAAATATCGTTCAAATTATCAACTTTTTAAGGTACATACAAACTGGTACTTTTGAAAAATCCTGAAAAATCTACCGAAATATCTCTAATTATTGCGAAGTTTTTAGCTTAAAAGTTGATAATTTGAACGATATTTCTCGAAATTCACTATAAAAGTTGGAATTTAGAAAAAGTTGGTAGTTAAAATTTTTCTTATATAAATGAAGGGTGAAAAAGTAACATGTCCGTTTTGTAAGAAAGAAATCCTAAAACATAACTATGATCGACATTATAGCTCAAAAATCCATTTAAAAAACAAACAACTTTAACGAAAGTGAACTAAATTATTTGAGGAATTGGGCTAAAGAAAAATCAAATTGTCGATCATGAAAAAGATGTACAATATAGAAAAAATTACGAGAATTAAAGAGAAATTTCAAAGTTGAAAAGAAAAATCTCTACCTATTTAATGATGAAAAAATTCATTCAATAGCTGAAAAGTTGGCTATCGAAACTAACGACAAAACTAAGTCTGAAATGATCGAAGAAATTGATAAAACTCTTAACGAAAAACCTGAAAATATCATAGATGTAGAAGTTTTATCCTCAATACACGGTCTTTTCAAGCAATACATTTTAACAAACTTGAACGACAATTCCATGTCAATTTACAAATATCTATCAATTATGAGGCCAGAAATTAAAAAGTTTAATAGAAAAATTTCAAGAGAATGTTAAAAATATGAAAGGATATCTCTCTTTGGAATTTGAATATGAACGAACTTTAGTAAACGGTGAACCACAAACTTGCCCAATGTACTTTACTATAAAAGCAGACGAAATATTTGACATAAACGACTTTATTTCTAAACAATTTTAGTAAATTATCACATCGAGAACAGACAAATCATCCAAATAGGGGTTTCAGGATGGACATTTAAAAGATGCAAACAACTAGTTTTGAGCATTAATAAACACGAAATGATGAACGCAGGATCATATATCGATTTACCAAAGAAAATCAAAGATAAAAAAAGCTTGTATAAATGTCAAAAATAAAGATGACTATTGCTTTATTTATTCCTATCCCGATGCGCTATTGAAAAACCTGAAAGAGACTGCGAAAGATCAAAACAATATGAAAAAATTTGTAAATGACGAGATATTTTCAGGTTTTCGAGTATCCAATGTCCTTAAAAGATATACAATCATTTGAAAAACGAAGTTACAATTCCAAGTATAAGTATCCTAAAATGTCTATCAATGTCTATACTTATGACGAAAAACTCAACATTGTTCCGTTACAAATTTCTGAAAAATATGATACCGAGTTAGAAATCGATTTATTGTATGTTAAACAAGAAGACAAATCTCATTATGTTTTGATAACCGATTTTAAATAAACTCGTGAGTTCTCAGTTATCCCAAGCATAAGGAAAAGAAAAATTTCCTTTGTAGAAGATGTTTAAGCCATTTCTACAAATCTGGAGATTTAACAGATCATTTAGAAATTTGCAAGCAACATGAAGTTTTGTAAGCCAATTATGCCGTTTTCAGGTCAAACAACTAAATTTACTAATTATCAAAAGAAGTTTAGCCATCCGTACGTTATTTATATGGATTTTGAGAGCATAATTAGAAAAAATTTCCGACATGCAAGAACAATCCACAAAGATCGACTACAACCAAGATTCAGAAGCACATTCCTTATGGTTTTACTCTATATTTTAGTGTCTAATGTGACCAATCGCATGGTATAAAACCGATATGTTATCGAGGCAAAAAATGAAGAAGATTTGCCAAATGTTCCTGCAAAATTGTTTGAAGAACTCAATAAATTATATCGAAATACATAGCTACAAAATATAATTCTAAGAACAAAAAACCTATGAAATTGACCGAAGAAGAAGAATTAGCGTACCAAAATTCCAGTCTTTGTCATATTTGTGAATGTGAGGGTTTTTCGATAATCAAAACAAGAAAAAAAGTACGAGATCATTGTCATTTAACAGGTAAATTTAGAGGTTCAGCTCATTTATCTTGTAACTTGAATCTCAAATTTCCTCAAAATATTCCAGTTTTCTGTCACAATATGAGTAACTACGATACTCATTTGTACATAAAAGAATTGGCTAAACAAATGGAAATGTTGATTTGATCGCAAACACAGATGAAAAATATATAAATTATTCAGTAAATTCAGGATATGGGTATGAGTTTGAAGATGATAAACCAAGAAAGTTCATCAAGTTTTCATTCGTAGATACGTTCAGATTCATAGGCCTCGTCTATAGAAAAGTTAGCTAAAAATCTAAAGAAAGACGACTTCAAAACATACAAATCATTTTATACAAGATGGACGAATATTGAACGCAAATCTAGATAGACAACCAAATGACGAAGAAGAAAACTTTAAAATTCTATCTGGAAAAGGCATATTTCCTTACGAATTTATCGATAGTATTGAAAAACTTTATTACACAGAAGACCTGAAAAATTCAAGATTTCTATTCACTTTTGACAGACGAGAGCATATCTGAGAAAGATTATCAACACTACTTTGAGTGTATGGAACAATTTAAAAGATAAAAATCTTGGAAAATACTCTTGATTTGTACAATATCCAAGATGTACTATTGCTCGCTGATATATTTGAAAACTTCAGAAACATTTGTTTAAATTGTTACAACAAACTTGATCCAGCACATTATCTAACAGCTCCAAGTCTCGCATGGACGCTATGTTAAAATTAACGAAAATAGAATTACAATTGATTAGTGATTATAATATGTATTTAATGATTGAAAAAGGTATTCGTGGAGGTATTTCTCAATGTAATTAAGCGATATGTGAAAGCAAATAACAAATATTTGAAAGATTTCGATAAGACACAACCTGAAAACTATTTACTTTATGTCGATGCAAACAACCTTTATGGTTATGGTCTTATGCAAAAACTGCCGTTTTAGTGATATCAAGTGGATGAATCCTAAAACATATACAAAAGAAGAGTGGCAAGAAACAATTTTAGAACTCACTGGCGACGAAGATTATGGCTATATTCTCGAAGTTGATCTAGGATATCCAACAAATTTTACATGAATATCACAAGGATTTACCTCTTGCTCCCCGAACATTATAAAAACAAACAAACTTTGTACAACTTTACTGGATAAAACTGAATACGTTTTATCATTCAAGAAATTTGAAATTTTAACCTCGAACAAGGGATGGTGTTGAATCATGTGAATAGAGTTATAGCGTTCGATCAGAAGCCTTTTATGAAAAAGTACATTGATTTTAACACTAATATGAGAACCAAAGCTATACAAGTGACTTTGAGAAAGATTTTTTACAAGCTGATGAACAACTCTGTTTTTTGGAAAATCTATGGAAAATGTGCGAAATAGATGTGATATCAAACTAGGAAATGAAGAATTTTCAATGAAACAGGCCCAAGAAAACGAAACTTCAAATGTTTTCAATATCTTTGACGATAACTGTATAGCGAGTCACATGTTCAAACAAAAGGTTAAATTTAACAAACCGATCTAACATAGGATTTTCAGTTCTTGACCTATCAAATTGTTAATGTATGAGTTTTATTACGATAAATTAAAGAAGTTTGACCCAGATTTTAATCTGTGTTACATGGATACAGACAGTTATTATTTCCTAGAATTGAAACGAGATCCTTTTAAAATTATTAAAGAAAATATAGATGACTTTGATACAAGTGATTATCCAAAAGATCACGAATGTTTCACTACTAAAAATAAGAAGGTAATAGGGGAAATTCAAAGATGAGTTAAATAGCGAAGTTTTAGAAGAATTTTTGTGGATTGAGATCGAAAATGTACTCGTACAAATATCTAGACAAAAATCCAGTAAGATGTAAAGGAATAAGAGAAGCGTTGTAAATAAAACAATAAATATCGAAAACTTGAAGAAATGTTTGTTCGAAGATAAAGAAGAATTTAGAGAGATGACAGTAATCAAAAGCTATAAACATGAGTTGTACACCGTCACTATAAACAAGTTAGCACTGAACGCTAAAGATGATAAGAGAATTGTCCTAGAAAATAAGATCGATACAGTACACCGTATGGATATAAAACAGATATTTTAGAAGAGTTAAACAAAGTTGGAAACTTTGATATATAAATGGAAGATGATTTAATTCACTGTCACAAGTGTAAAAAGAAAACGAAAAATATAGATTCTAAAATTGTTTCAAACTCAAAACGGATTGTATAGAATTGCAGCAAAATGTTCAAAATGTAAGACAAATAAGAGTAAAATTTATAAAGAATCCTTTATGAAAAACAAGTAAGGAAAGAATTGAAGAACAAAGAGGAAATAAGATTGAAGCTAGAGAAATTCATGCAACAGTACGAAAAAAGTTTAAAAAGAGAAAAATTATAACATTAGGAATTGACGATTTATGGGCAGCAGATTTAGTTATAATGTCTAACTATTCAGATCAAAATGATGGATTTAAAGTATATGTTAAATGTTATTGATACTTTCTCAAAATATGCTTGGTCAAGAGCTATCAAAAGAAAAAAAACGGCAAGGATATTTCAAAAGCTTTTCGAAGATATAGTAAAAGATGCCATAAGGATCAATCACAAACCTCCAAACCTACTTCATACAGATAAGGGTTTAGAGTTTAAAAATAAAGAATTTAATGATGTTTTAAGAAAAATACAACATTAAGATTTATCATACTGAAAAACGAAGAGAAATCAAGTATGTAGAGAGATATAACAGAACTCAAAATGAGAGAATGAAAGTAATTTTTGAGATTAATAAAAAAACTTTAAATGGATCGATATTCCTTCAAAAAATCGTAAACAATTATAACGATACAGTTCACAGCACAATCAAAATGAAGCCCAAAGACGTAGATAAGGGGGGGGATGCAGAAAAGGAGTTATTAGAGACCGTTTTCAAGTATAGTATCCACCAGAAAATTCACATGAAGACTAAATTTAAAGTCAATGATCATGTAAGAATTGTAGTAAAAAACAAACATTTTCACCAAATATAAGAACAATTGGTCAAGAGAAATCTTTGTGATTTATCAAATTAATAACACAGATCCTGTAACTATAGTATAAAAGATTTAAATAATGAAGAAATAACCGGAAAGTTTATGAATATGAATTGGAGAAAGTCAAAGCTATAATTTTTTCTATATAAATTGGAGTCTCAAAAGAAATGTACAAAGTGTCAAGAATTTAAAAGATTTTGAAGTTTTTTATAAAAATAGGAATAAAAAAGAAGGATTAGGGTCTATGTGTAAGGATTGTCCGTAGTAAATATGAGAGAGAATTATACGAAAAAAATAGAAAAATTAACTTTAGAAGAGAAAGAATGTTGTATTTGTAAAGAAATTAAGAATATTTCAGAATTTCACAACTGGCATTATAGTAAAGATAAAAAACAAGCTTTTTGTAAGGATTGTGCTAGAAGAAATTTTCCGAGAAAGTCAAAATAAAACCGACTCATTGCGAATGTGGAAGAGTTCTTCAATGGTTTACCTAGTTTATGCTAAACATTTACAAACCAAATATCATAATTCGAGAGTTTAAAACATTTTCATCGTGTAATAATTTTTTTTTCTATAAAATGAGTCTCAAAAGAAATGTACAAAGTGTCAAGAATTTTATAAGGAAAAGAATAGAAAAGACTGTTATTGTAAGGAATTAAACGTTAAAATGGACAAATTAACTTTAGAAGAAAAAAAAATTGTTACTTTTGTAAAGAAATTAAAAATATTTCTGAATTTAAAATAACTGGCAGTATAGTAAAGATAGAAAAGATGCTTTTTGCAAAGATTTGTGCTAAAAAAATGTTCAGCGAAAGTTATAAAAAACGAAATGCCTTGTGAATATGAAAAAAAGATTTTACAATGGTTACCTAGTTATATCTAAACATTTACAAACAAAATATAATAAATCGAGAGTTTTTAGTAAAATTTAGAATCATTTTCATCGTGTAATTTAGATATTCTATAAATCAGTCGAGATTCTGCCCATATTTGTAGTAAAATGAATTTCCGTTGTATAAAATATTCAAAGATTCTTTCATTTGGTTGTAGAGATTTATACTATTTTGGATCTCCATGTCTTAATAAAATTTCCATTTCTGGTAATCAATTTCATGTTCTTTCAATCTTTTCGGTATTTCTCTCTTTTGAGCTCTGATAACGTAATAAGGATATTCCCACATGTGATTCTTCTTAATTAATACAAAAACATGGTGTTTTTTCTTATCAAAATTTTTTACAAACAAGTTTCTGGTTTCATTAAGTCAATTTTTTACACTTTGTTTTGCGATTATTTCCGTTTTTATTTCATCTTTAATTTGCAAGTGTTTAACTTTCGTCCTCTAAATATTTAATCTTGTTTTCAAAGTTTGTACACACCAAATTTACGAATACTTGGTAAAACTTCTTCTAAAACCCAATCTTGAAACATTTCTGCTATCTTCCGTTTTTGATTTCAGTATTAAAGAGAATATATGCCCGGTTCATTAATGAAAATAGTGTTTTTTTGAAAGTTTGAAGTAAAAACGATTCGTTCCCCCCTTCTGAATCTATGTTATCGAAGCTTTTTTTATATTTGTCTTTAAACGTGATCTCTAATCGCTTTCATCGTATTTTTTAATTCCCAATATTTCTGCAATATCTTTTGCTTTAAACCAAAATTCATTATTATCATCCACAATTGTAAAGATATGTTTGTTTTCAAATCTAAGTTGATTATTGAGTAGGTCTAACAACTGACTCCATTTAGATAGAAAAAAAATTTAACAAGCAATTTTTATTTGAGAATAAAGTCCGGATTCATTAATGAAAATAGTGTTGTTTTTGAAAGTTTGAAGGTAAGAACGATTCGTTCCCCCCCTTGATTCATCATTCTTTCGACAATCTTAAATATATTGTTGTTTTACTCTCATTATTTAATGAATTTCCCACAGAGTCTTGTATAGTTAGAACGATTTTTTGAATTCTTTTAATATTTTTTCTAATTGGAATATAATCGATTTCATTCGGTTTTTTCACTGATTTTTGATCCATAAGCAACATTTGGGAAAAAAGTGTACAAAATTTCAGATTCTTTTGTGTAAATGTTCGGTATGATTTTCAAACTAGGTTCAACGAGATTGCAGTGCACTTTAATTACATCGAACGGTCTAAATTTTTGGCGTTTTATTTCCTAAATATACCTGATTTGGCTCAATAGTTTTCTTGAACAAACCCTAAACAAATCTACAATAATTGCTGAAAAACATTATTCTTACTGGTGATTTTATTTGAATTTTATTAGAGAGATAATTTTTTTGCATTTCAAACTTGTTTTCGTCAAAGTTTAAAGATTTTTTCTGATTGTTTGAAATGTTTTCAGATAATTTTTTAAGGGAATTTTTTATTTGATCGAAAGTATAATATCCTTTGTTTAAACCATAAATATATTGTTAAGTTCTTCTCACTAAATCCTATACAATAAGGAGAACTTTCACTAATATTTATTACAAAATTGTCAGAATAAAAACCGCTTAAACCGATAAAATAATTTGATTCTTCCTCTAAATGAATAGGATGTTCCAAGTTTAAAACTAATTTAGAGCTTTCTGAAGTCAACTTGAACAGCTTCATTTTCGCTATTTAAATGGAGAAATTTTTAAAGCAAAAAGATCAGATAAAACTTCAAACGTTTGAAGAAAATAAGAAAGATCAACCAATCAGATTGTTAATTGTTGGTTCAAGTGGATGTGGAAAAACAACTTTATTATTGAATTTTATCTACAATAGGTTTGATTCCTTATTCCAATTTGTTATGTTTTTAGTACATCTTTAGAACAAGAAACGCATACAAAAAATTACAACAAAGATTCAAAAATATTGAGAAGAACTTAAGCAAAGAAATATCACATTTTTACAATGCTTCTGAGGACATAGTTCCGTTTAAGCGAATGTAAACCCCAATCAAATCGTTTTGATGATTGTATTTTTGGAAAATCAGGACGTTATTAAGGAATATTTCGAAATGTCTCGTCACAAAAATACATATCTTGTATCTATCTTTCCCAATGCTTTTCAAAGGTTGATAAACAAGTTATTAGAAATAATTTGAATATGTTGTGTGTTTTTAAGCAAGACGATCACTATTCGAGAAAGATTTACAACAATTATGTGGGATCTGATATGAGTTTTAACCACTTTAATGAATTATGTGATAAAATTGGAAAGAAGACTATGGATTTTTTAACTATTAATTTAACTTTTGAAGCCTAAAAATGGTAAATATTTGAATAAATTTTCTAATATAAACGTGTAATAATCTCGCGTTCACGTTTTAAAACAAACTTCCACGTTCACGTTTTTACGTTCCACGTTCACGTTCCACGTTTCACGTTCCACGTTCACTGTTCCACGTTCACGTTTTACGTTCCAACCGTTCACGTTTTTTACGTTCCACGGTCACGGTTTTTAATTTTACGTTCCACCACGTTCACACACTTACGTTCCACTTTCACTGGTTATTTACGTTCCACGTTCACGTTTTTTACGTTCCACGTTCACGTTTTTTACGTTCCACGTTATTCAAAATTTTTTCTAATTAAATGGTGAACGTAACTTCTGAAGAAGTGAAAAAACTTGATCAAATCGAAAAGAAATTAATCAAAGAATTTAAAGAACAGATTCGAATTGATGAAAAAGAAACAAGAATTTATTCAAAAAAAATTAATCAACCTGTAACTTCTGCAATTAAAAAAGGTGTTGAAGGTAAAATTGAAAACGTTTTAAGCGATAATCACAATTTGATGAATTGAAATTGTGTTCCAGTTTGTACGACAATTTTGCTGATATTTCGATTCCAGAATCTGAAGTAGAAGAGTTTGAATTGCCAAAATTACCATCTCAACACCATTTAGACCTCGAATCATTGAAGACTCTACCATAGTTGAACCAATAAGTCCTGGAACAACGGATATAATAATTGGTGAAATTGGTAAAAAATTCCTTCCTAGAGTAAAAAGATGATAAATTTGGTTTGTATTGGGATAAAAAAAAGAAAAGTTTTTATGATTGGAAATTTGCCCGTGAATTTTGAACATAATGATATCATTATTAATGAAAAAACATATGAAGGAACTCAAGGTTTTATGGAGATTATTAACAGACTATGACGCTCCAAAAGATAATTTATATTCTGAAGAAGATTTGAAAAAGTATACAGAAATTTTATGGGAATCTGACTCAATTTACAAAAATAATGATCCATCTAACTAAGAAGCCTAAGTCCAAGTAGAGGTAAAAAATATATTAAATTAATTAAACCAATTTGGGAAAAACGAATCGAAGGATCAGGTGTAAAGAAAATAACAATGATAATAAGATTGTCGACGATTTGACAAAACTCGATGGAATTATAAATTATATTTAATGCTCAAGAAAAGGCTGGAAACAACAATTTTTTTTGAACGAAAAGAAAGCGAATAAAGATTTTATTTCGGAACAAACTTGATGAAATGATTGAAAAACCTGATGGAATTAAATATTTAAAACGAGTTTTGCCGGCAATAAGTTCATCTAATGATTGAAGGTAGCGACTTTTGAATGATTAACAATTTACCTTTTTGAATTACACGTAACCAACTTATCAGTATCTGGGGCCTGGCACAAAAACTCGAAAAAAGACTAAAAAGAGGAGATCCTGGTATAAATAAATTAGATCAAGCTGCTATGGAACACGATATTTTTTATGCAAAACATAGAGACACAAATTCCAGACATATAGCAGATAAAATTTTTGCAAGATAAAGCAATGGATAGATTTTATATCAAAAGATGCTAGTTTAGGTGAAAGAATTTGTTGCGCTTCCAACAGCTGGAGCAATGTTTTATGAAGAGAAAACTAGGAATGGGAATCGAAGAGAACTTGAAATTTTAACTATATAAATGGAGGTGAATGTAAATTTCAGCAAAAATCAGAAAGAAAAAATAAAAATCCGCTTTTAAGAAAAAAAATACCCGTTAGTATTCAATTTAAAATAGATCAACTAAAAAATGGTGAAGATAAGATTATTTTAACAAATAGACAATACAATAAACTCGAAAAACAATAAGAAAAACAATAAAGGAACCAGAATAGAATTTTCTTATAATCAGTTGAAAGAACTTAAAAAAATGGTGGACTTTTGAAAGATTTATTAGATTTTGGAGAAAATATTCCAGTTGTTAAAAATGTTGTTCCTTAATGTTCGTAAAGCTGCTCCAACTCGTTAAAAAAGATGTGATTCCTATTGTTCGAAACATTTTAAATTGGTTAGATAAAGAGTTGGAAGATGTTACAGGATCTGGATTAGATGAAAAAACTTTGAATTACGTGAAATCAAACATTGAAAAAAAAATTTAAAACCTTTAACATTCGGGGAATTGGAAGAAATCTGCAAAAATATTAAACATTTTAGAGGAATCTTCATGAGAGATACATTACCTGAAAAAGTTAAGAAATTTGAATGTGGAATTGTGAATTTAGACTCGATTATGGGAAGTGGAACGCATTGGATTTGTTATTATAAAAATGATAAGAATGCATGTTATTTTGATTCGTATGGAAGAATTGAGGACAAACCACCTATAGAATTGATTAAATATTTGAAAAAAATCAAGCGTCTACTACAATGATTCTCAGATTCAAGACTATAAAGATCCCCCAATTTGTGGTCATTTATGTGTTTTTGTGTTGAATGAACTGAGTAATGGTAAAGATTTTAAAGAAGTTGTTAACCAAATTATTGCTTAATAAATATGGATTCACAAAATATTTTTGACGGTATTTTGGAACACAAATTATTCAAAATGTAGATAATAGTTTCAATTTTGATAGTTTGAGAAAATGAGTTTGAAAACAAGTTAGAAAATTTATTACAAAACCTTCCAGATTCAGATATGTTTGCTGTCCGAGATTGAAGATTTTAAAGCAGAATATGATAACAAACTTGCAAATTTCATGAGTTCAAGTGAAGTTGCTGATAAAATAAAAACATTGAAAAAAGAAATTTGAAGATGGTGGCAAAAAAAATATTACCAATTTAATGTCTCATATCGAAAAAGCTGATAAAATTACTGAAGCGATCAAAGTTGAAAAGAATTATGTTATAGTTTGGCTAATAAAAAAAGAATTGTCGGTGTTCGACCTGGTAATTGACAAACATGATGTTGTTGTTAAAGAACAAATTTTAAAACCTCTAAAATTATCAGAAAACATCGATATTGTTGATTTACATGATCCGAATGTTTAAAAATGCCTTAGATTTTAAAGGAAAAAGAATTAGCAGTGTTAGTAAAGGAATTAATCCATTTGATGTTGTTGTAATGATTCAATTAGAAGATCATATTAAAATGTTTAATGAACTAAACAAAAATTATGAGAATCATAAACAGCATGTTAAAGATTTTACAACAGAAGTCTATGAAAAACTTGATGAAAGAAGTAAAAGATCAGTAGACGATGTTGGTGAAATTAATGAAAAAACTTACTAAATTTAAAGAGTCTTTTGATAAGTTTAGTTTAGATGCTACGGAAACTTTTGAGAATATTGGTCATAAATTTGTTGAATACAATGATTCTTATGCTGTCAAATTTCAAAAATTAGAAAAAAAAAATTAATAAGTTCGAGGAAGATCTTACTGAAATAGGTATTCACGTAGGGTTTTATGCATGATAAAATTTCCTTATATAAATGGCGCTCATATACTGTGTGAGATGTAAGGAAAAAACTGAAACAAATGATATAAAATACTATGCAAATATCAATGGAGTTAAAAGAGTTTTCTGGAAAATGTGCTGAATGTAACGCTAAAAAAGAGCCAATTTATAAAAACTTGAAATTTTTTCTTAATAAATAGAGATGGCGGGACATTACAGTGCTTTCGATCTTTTTATAATGCAACACGAAAGAGATTTGAAAAAAGAACATTGGGATGATATTTCTCAAAAATATGAATTATCCGAAGATATGATGGAGATTATACGTAAACAAATTGAATTGGTATAACATTGCTAAATATCAAACTTTATCAACAGAGTTCATTCAAGAAAATATACATTATCAATTAAAAGATCATATGTCTATTATGTCTATTCTTTCTTTGTCCTCTATCAACACTTGAGTATAAAGTTTTTTGGATGAAAATAAAGATACAGTTGATTGGAACAATATTATAGATAGCGGTTACTATCCTGTGCAAATTTTTATTGAAATATGTGACCGAGATCGCAAAATTTAAGGAAGAGAATCCTGAATATGACGAAGTAGATCATTAAAAAATGACTCTAATTTATAACTTTTCTATAAAAACGTACATTAGATCGATGAAAAAATGATATCTTTCTTATACATGATGTTTTAAAATTTCTAAATTTTCTCTTATTAAATGGCGGACCTACAGAAAAATATGCTAGTGATATTGAAGGCGGAGTTTAAAAAATTTCTTATCCAATTAGTAAACAACATTTTGAATGAACCGAATAAAAGAACTGAGTTTAATATTGATTTTGGAGATAACTTTTGCTCGTCTAACTTCCAGTTTTATATTTCTGGAACTATGGTCAAGATGGTCAAGCATATCTTGGAACTGATAATGTTAGATTAATCGATAATTTTTATACCGTTTTTATTTTCTAAGATTGGAAGTAAGAAAACACAATAAATTGATAGAAGAAGTCGAAAACTGTGGCCAATTAAGCACAATTAAAAGGAACTATTTCGTATTCAAAAAGTGATGTTATTTCTCAACTTCTAATGGCTTTGAATCAGATTTTTAAATTTGGTGTTTTTGAAGCAGCTGGAAATTTATCTCATTTTGGATTAGGATTTTTTTGAAAATGTTACTATTCCGATCTATAAAGGAGGATTTTATCTAAGTTTTACAAGAGCAGAAGACGATGATGTGATTCCTGAAGACTGCAACTGGAAATGTTATGCCTGTTGATGGAAAAATAACAATTACAGATTTGTTTATTAGAGTTCCAATGATTGATTATAAAACCACGAGTAAAATTAGGTTGATTGATGAAATTACAAAAAGTCAAAACATTATGTTTAATTTTTCTAGATTGGCAATGTATTGAACAAAAAGGTATTTTCTGGAACAACTTAATTCGTTCGATATTACAAATATTTATAGAAATA
The DNA here is from genome assembly GCF_021130785.1 of Homalodisca vitripennis. Classification (NCBI taxonomy): domain Eukaryota; kingdom Metazoa; phylum Arthropoda; class Insecta; order Hemiptera; family Cicadellidae; genus Homalodisca; species Homalodisca vitripennis. Next base: position 126,298,504 of record NC_060211.1, on the reverse strand, counting down.
TCTTCAATCCCAAGTTCGTTATCATAGGTTTTTCAAACAGATAGACAGAATAATCAAGAAAAAAATCCTTCAAAGTTTGATAGTTTGATGTAAAAAATATCAGAGTAAAATTGAACGGTTCTTATTATCCAGATATGAATTACAAAAAATTTAAACATTTCAGGAGGTCTTTTCAGAATCATGTATCAGATGTATCAAGATTTTAAGAAAGTTTTACTGTAATAATAAGGAAATGTATTACAATCCTAAAGAATTTTTAGCGAATAGACCTATTTATGTCATTGATACAACAAAGATTTTGACAAATATTTCTGGTTCAAAGAACGATATAATTATCAATATGGATTTTCAAAATGCTGTTACAAACTCAACATGTTATGTGGTTTGTGGGTTTCTGAGAAATTTTTAGCCTATGATGTGATTAAGAACGATATTAGAGAAATTCAGTAAAAATCGCGTTATTTTCACTATTATTCATCGGGAAACAATTTTAAAACTTTACAGAATTGTTAAAGACATTGATAAAAGAATACATTTTAAATTGCATTAAAAAATTTTGAAAAATAGGGATGATATTAGGAAAAAAACTATTTCAAGGTCATGGACCCGGAAGTGGTGATTTTAAAAAATACTTTAATATTTTACTGATCCTATATAACCAAATTTCATCAAAAAAGCTCCAATAATAGTTCTCTAGATATAAGAGTTTAAAAGATAAGGGATGATGGTGGTAGATTTTGAACATTTTGTTATTTTCATGAAATTTTAAGTTGAACTCGCTTGTTTTTGAAGTTTCAGATTTTTCTGATAATTTTTTATATTTTTTTATGAATATTAAGAAATAGGGGATGATTTCACCCTTATGGATAAGTTAAGTCGAAGAGATTAAGTATTTTACTATATGTGTACCAAATTTCATTAAAATCGGTTAAGTAGTTTTTGAACAACAAGGTTTGAAATAAATATTGATATTCACTTTATTTAATATACATTGGAAACTATAACATTTCTAATATCGATTGCAACCATCGATTTTATTAATCGATAAAACTTCGATATTCATAATCGTTTAACACACACGGAAAAAATTTTCATCATGGGCGTTGGCCACTCATAGTTAGCCCATGTATGATCCCTCCTCTATTTATAACGAAATTTAACAAGATATATCATTATTTAGAAGATTCTAATGTATTTATTTGTGAGTTGGAGAAAGAAGATATGGACTTTATAATGTAAGAAGACTAGCCTAAACCCGCGGCTCCGCTCGCGTGGCAGTAGAGAGGGCTACATCAATCAAGCATCGAAAAGAAATACTAATTTTATTATACGTTTTTCCAATTAATTTAATTGCTCTACTAATACATCGTAGCATATCATAAAATCTATTATAAAAGTTTTTTGTTTATTTTAATGCGTTTTGGTAAACAACGTTATTAGTTGTATTATTTGGAGCATAAATATAAAGGTTCTTCGGGTTTCCGACTCTTGAGCAAGCGACGTATAATTGACCGTGCGAGAAACATGAGGGTTCCAGATGGATTCCTGCGACGTTAAGTGATTGTCCTTGTGCCTTATTAATCGTCATTGCGAACCGCAAGGTTCGAACGGGGAACTGAAGTCTCTTAAATTCAAATGGCAAGTCGGATGGAATTAAGGGGATGCGAGGGATGAAGACATCTATTACGAATTCGTTTTGTTGCTATCGCACGTGCGCTGTGACGGCTTAAAGCACTTTTTTTTTCTTGGCGGCATTATGTTATTTTCCAATAAAATTCGTCAAAAAACTGCTCAAAGGAATTCTTTAAAAAAAAATGTTGAGAAAAACATTCTTCAAAGAATATTTACATGAGAAAAAAACAAAAATACTTGCCTATTTTTTTTAAACGTTTTACTGATGGAAAATAACACTGTTCTTGAAATTGGTAAAAAAGATATCAAATCACGTTTATCAAAAATTTGACATTTGTGACACGTTGTAAATGTCAAAAAAATGTTTGTTTACATAGAAACGTCAAAAATATTTATGTTTACTTAGTTACTGTTCAAAAATAACAACAATTTTTTGTCGCATTATATATGTTTACAAAGAACAGCTGATTAAAAATTTGATAAAGACTCTTTCACTTAATAACATATGTTTGCTGCAATGCATTTCTTACGGGTATTTCTGTAACCAGTGGGGCGGAATCCTGATAATCGGGAAAGGGATAAAAAGTATCCTATAACCTTCTACAGATCAAGACGAACAAATTTTAAAAAAAAATTAGGCGAATCCGTCCAGCCGTTTGTGAGTGATGCTGTTACACACGAACAGTTTTCATTTTTATATATATAGATTGCTGTGAAGATCTGTGTTTCTTTTAAGATAAGTTACTTTTATATTTGGGACTCGAAGAAAGGAGAAAATTGCAAGAAGATTGTGAATTTGTGTAGACATTCTAAAACTGTGATAAAAACATTGTGTGAAAATAGTGTTCAATTGTAATACAGAATTAAGTGTTTTTACCGTGATTTCATTGTCGCACACAAGCGTGAGCAAAGCAAGGTCATTTGGTGTGAGCAAAGCAAGGTCATTGTTCACGGCGTGAGCAAACCAAGGTCATCGTGGAACGCCGACGTCACAAATCTAGAGTTGATTGAAATAAAATATGTGATACCTTTCTTCTTCTCCCCCATTCCCAATTTCTTAGAAGTTAAGTAGATATCGCAAAAACACGCACACTAACAACAACTCATTTTGTATGTCTTTCATTATATCGAAATGGAATTGCTGAATGGCAAAGGTTTCTCTTTTCTTCGTCAGAATCACACACACACAATATATCTGTTTCGTAAATGTTTTTTTTCCATATAATTTATCCCAATCTACAACAAAAGCGTGATCTCTTATAAATTCCTTTGATAAATCTTGTTGTTTACAAAGACTTGTTAAAAAACTAGCTGTATGCATATTTCTTGGCCAGTATGGATATTGTCTTCTCAACATTTCAACAAATAAACAATGAAATTTAGCATAAAAGGCGATGAAAAATGTCAGATTGTTGTGTTTTAGTTTATTTTGTAAAAATCGGAATATTTTTCTTATTTTTCTATTATTTAATTTAAAATCTCCTATTACATTTAACATATTTATACTATCTAAGTTGTCTGTAACAAATTGCATTGAACACTTTTTAGTACTTAAAAGTTCTCTGAATTTCGTTTTCATTTAAGGATTCGTTTTCACTTAAGGAAAATATCAACATTTGTTTAACATATTTAGGTAATTCAAAGAAGTCTTTATAACTATTTCCTGTGGTAAGTTCTTTAAATGCTAGAAACTGAAGTGATTTTGGAGATTCATGTTGTTTGATGACTATTTACTAGAATAGATTTTTTATTTAAGAAAAATAATTTGGTAAATTCATATTATTCTCTTTCATTCCTTCTAAAACTTCAAAAATATACTCTTTCGCTGATGAAAAATCTCGATTTCTTCCGGAATAATCTTTGTAATCATAGACAAAATATCCTAAATAAGTTGAATAATAAAATAAAATCATTTCTTTTTATCTCGGTAGTTGAAATATAAACATAAACATTTGCGTTGAAAAAATTTATATCTCGGCAGAGTTAGTTCCATAATCTCCATTATAACAAAAAATCTTTTTTGTTAAATGGAATGAGTATAATGCCAACTGTTACAAGTGTTATAATAGAGGAGAAATTATTGATAAAAGAATATTTAGTTTGTAGAGATTGTAATTTAATTTTGTACGAAAGACCTAAACCTAAGAAATTTCGAAATAAACTAACACATTTGAATAATCTGCTTACAAAATTGCAATATGGAGGTAAAAACAAAACAAAATTTGTTACAGAATTTAGAAAACAGAATAAAAATTTTTACTTATCTCTTATAACCGTTGAAAAAAATTATTTTTCCTTTTTCAAAGAATACATTAGGTTTGTAGGTATCGATACACATGTTTATTATGAGAAGATTTTACCTATAATCTTTCACTATTTGAATATTGAATTTGATTACGATTTTAAGCCTAAAATCTTTGAATGATTTTATAGTACATTTTGGAGAAATTAAATGAAGAACCTCGTCAAAAGAATGTGGTTTTACCTCACATTCTCCCCGACTTCTCGAGTGATTGTTTAGCAAATTCCATCATTTCCGTTTATAAGTTTTAATTTATAGTTTATTCGTAGCATACATTTCAAATAGATTGATTTGACAGCTCAAGAAAGTATAAGCAAACAGCTATAGATTCGGTAATTTTTCATTCGTGAGTTACTGTTTGATTTTACAGATTCGTTTATTGTCGTTTAAACAGGAATTTCTATTGATTTTCGTCGGCTCCAAAAGTGCGCTAGGAACCCCATATTCATATCTACTTATATATATAATATATATATATATATAAACAGCTGATAGTACTTTATAGCCAACATTTCAATTGTTATAGCTTACATCTTTTATTGAAGGTAAGCTGTTTTTATTAATTTTCTTTAATTTTTTATAGTCTCCACTAGTGAGCCAAAGCCAAAACATTCTCTTTTCAAAAAAAGGTACAGTTTAATTGAGGTTATAATATTATTTTTATCATATTTTTAATGTTAATAAAAATACTCAAAGTGGTAACAAAGGAGTAACAAAAGTCACTGCCACTGATTTTCAGTCTATACAAAAATTATTTGTAATTACTTAGGTTGTCACTTTCATTGAGCTTGAATTACCCAGTACTGTTTAGGTTTAAACTAGCATTTTATAACTTTGAAAAAAGTGACAGAAACAATATTTTTGCTACTCACTCAGACATTTATGATATTGATGTGTTTGAACACAGTGACAGTGAAGATAATTGTCAAGAATCTGTGCTACATAAATGTATGAGCTACTCTGATGTGTACAGTTCAGACAGTGATCATGATGATTATGTACTGGATCTGTGAAGTGTATCACCCTATGAACTACCAGCTCTTAACATCCAACTAGACACTTATATACTAACTCAAATAAAAAAAATGAATTTTTTACAATGTTGGTGTTTGCCAAAGTGTTGTACAGTGGAACCTTGATATATCGAACCTCAATGTATCGAATTCCTTGATAAATCAAAGTTTTGTCATTCCCCTTGAATGTGTTGTTTACTTCAATGCCAATTTTACCTCTATTTATCGAAGGTTTAACTTAAGAACTTAAAATCCTCAATATTTTTGTTCTCTGTAATATGTTTGTTGTTGTATATTTGTTGAATTTTTGTTCTTAATTTTGCTTACTGTTAATCTCTATATATCAAAGTTTTCAGTATATCAGCTCAACAAACTGAAGTACAGTACCGTACTTTTCATGTAGAAACTTGAAACCCCTACCATCAACACTCCTTTGTTTTTTGTTATCGCCAGTCACCAAATCACCAATCCACCCTTGGCCAAAGATCAATTAGGATGTTACCAAGATTCGAGCGAATTTAAGTTACCTTAATGAATTGTACGGGTAAGATTTTAAACTGTGACAGTATTTTGTATAAGTGCAATGGCAAACATATTGTATTAATATAACTTTTCCAGTTATTATTATTTCATATTCCCATTTATATTGTACTACTATATGTTTCATTTAAATTAATAAATTTAAATTTATATACAAAACTTGTAATTTCTTATTACTTGTTTTCCGATAAAGTATTCACAATCATGCCTACATTATTACTGTAGTTGTTGTAAACTTCTATATATCGAATTCTGCCTGAAATAGCCTCAATATATAAAAACATAAATGTATCTTAATTCTCAATGTATCAACATTTTGTATTTCCCCTTGTTCAGATTTGATTTATTGAGGTTCCGTTGTGTATGGAGAAATGGGTGAAGTACAAATTATGTGTATGAAAATGTAAAAAATGTTTTTAAAATTGATGAATATGAACATACAATAAAATAAAAGTTTTAAATAAATTAGAAAAATATTGAAACCCCTAGCAATTAATGTTGTGAGCAACCATATCTTGTTTGTGTTCCTTGAAAAGTTGGAGAAATTTGTGAAATGTAAAAATATATATAGTTTGTTGAAATTATAGCAGTTACTATTAGCCTAATGTGATTTTTGTGTTTCAAACTTAGTTGAGTTAATACCCAGTAACTTTGTAAATCTAATAAAAAAATCAGCCATAGCCAAATGGGTAACCTCTTTTATTGCAACAGGTTATATGAAAGTATTATTTATTTACAGATTATAATTACACTTATTGATGAAAGTAATTCTTTTCTTAAACATTTATTTTTATATTTATTATATATATATATATATATATATATATATATATAAAATACATATATGTGTGTGTGTATATATATATATATATATATATATATATATATATATATAATACATATATATGTGTGTGTGTTAATTTTCTTGGCTTTGTTGGCCATAAAAGTGCCATTAGTTGAAATTGTAAAATATATTTTTTTATTATTGTTACCTTTAAAATATATCTTATTTGAAATTTGTTGCCAATTTAGCAGTGGTGGTATGAATCATGTTGAAAAATGATCTGTAACAAGGGTTTTCTGTCAAATAATGAAGTAGCTAAGCATATCAGTATGAGTATGGTAAGAAATGAATATACCACACTCACACCACAGAATCACCACACACACAGACTGTATAGTGTAGCACTATCTTGATCAATAACTATGTTTGTCTGTGTAACAACGTTACCATCTCTTAATATTGAAAATATTCTGACTAGTAAAGAATTAAAATATAGTAAATATTTGAGATTATTTAAAAAGAGTTTACAATGAATTATTTATTGTAATTTTAAAGTAATGACATCAGTACGGAAATATTAATCAGTTTTAGCAGTCAATTGTAACCTCTGTTACTTGAAAATGGCTGTTTTCAGTATTGAAAGAATATGAAGTAAAGACAAAAATTTTATTTACTACTTACTTCAGCATTGTATATCACAACTAGTATTATTGGATCATTATTGTTCTCATAAAAAACAAAATTTTACATAAAATCGTACTAGAATAATTTAGTAATCAATAAATCTTTTGTATTCTTTTTCATGAAAACATATAAGAATACAGTATAAGAAACAGTATAAGAACAAATTTAGTTATCAGTTATTATTTTCAAACAAAACAAGTAAAAACACCACATAAGCTTTTTGCTTTCTTAGTTTTAAAATAATAAATATTTTTAAACTGCAATTTCAATAACTTAATTTTTGTCTGTAGTGACTTATACTACTATATTAACTTATATTAGTAGCATTCAGTCCCAATACTGAATTAATAAGAAATATACTAACCCTATATTTTTGACTATTTTGCCAAATATTATCAATAAACCTTTTAGTTAGCAACCTTTTATGCCTCATTCATTATTTTTGGCAATTGTTTTTAGAATTTATCATAAATAATTCATTAATATAGAGTTCTCAATACATATACAGGCCTATATGTTCTTCATACAGAGGCTTATCATAAAGTTAAAGTATGTGATTTTATATATGATTATACAACTATATACATTACAATGAGCTCAGCTTCAGACTTCCTATGTTGGTCAATGTAACTGCATTTAAATAATAATAAAATTTTTTTTATTATTTACGAATAATACAAATGATTTTAAATGTTATTGATTCATGTTTTGTCACCATTTTCCATAATTAAATAGTATAAAATCTGGAGATCATGCTGCTTTTTTGACTTGAGATCATAATTTTGATTTTTGATTTATACATTTATTTACTTCTTTATGTTAGCAAATAATTATAATTATTGTCCTATTTTTATGTGCATGTTATTTATTATTGTACCTCATTATTAATGTCAATTGCCAGTCGTATCAACTACTTTTCAGAGCATAACATTTTCTTGCTCTATTCCAATTCAAGTCGTGGAGCTGTCTTAAGTTTTCTTATTGATTGAAAAAAAATATTGTTGAACTAAAAAACTTCTGGGATTGTTTTCCAAAAAGTATGCTGTAACGAGGTTTATATTTTATAATAACTTTATGCATGACTTCATCGGGAAAAGTCAGTGCTATTGGTCATGCCAGCCGCACAATATGCTACAGTCAAAGAGTTAATAACAATTATTTCATTCATAAATATTACATTTTCAGATAATATTCAAGTAATAAAAGTTAACAATAGCTTTATTGTTCTTTATGATCCCTCTAAGAGAAATAGTATAGAAAGCCTTGCCTTACAGGCACTTCCTTAAAGGATTTGTAGTGTTCAGGTGATGTGGTAAGCTTTGAAACATCTTTGTCCGACTAATGAAATATAGGCAAACAATTTAATTTATTAGAGTTACATAAGAGAAGAGTAATTTATTTCAAATAATGAGACCTAATATAGTATGTGTTACTTTACAGTTTTTAGATTTTTAAAGGTAGTTAGAGTAATTTAATTATAATTTGTTTTTATTTGTTATTTCTGAATTCATATTGACAAATACACTTAACAAAAAGTGAATGGTTAGAACATTTTTTTTATTTTTTGTAAAGGTTGAGAGGTTTTAAAAGAAGTCAGCAGTTATTAAAGAACATGAATGTATTCAGTTGGAAGTACTGTAGGGAAAGAAATAAATTATTTATTGTTGATTACTCACCTCTTTACCAGGTCAAGCTGGTATTTGCTGACTTTATTGATTGTCCTCACATTTATATCCTCTCTTTGTAAATGTTTCGCAGTTAAATTATTTCCTTTGATTGCATTTCCTAAAACAGTGTACATAAAACAATAAATTAAATTTTTTTCAATGTGAAATAATTTTAGTTAAATGTAACACATTTTATTTATTATTCACATGTTTTGTGCTTGATAACACTGCTGCTGTAGCCTTTTAACTGGTCTACATTTGTTTGGTACATTTTTCATGCCTTTCCTAGTAATATATTATTTATTAAAAAAAGTTATTATTATTTTTAAAATTTTTATTTTTTTTAGGGTAATAAAGACTCTAATAAAGACATTTTTTAATTCATTTAAAAAAATTAAAAATAATATAACATTGAAACATCAATCAGCACATTCTTTTAATGGAATGCTATAATATAGCATAATATATATATATATATATAATTTCAATAAAGATCCAGGCAGAACAATTGAAATTAAATTAGACTATTACCGTTTATACAAATTTAATGAATATATACATACATATACATTCACATCAGCATCATCACTGGATTGGTTGCTTGGATCACTGTCTCCATCCATTTAGGCTTCGTTCATGTCACTGTCATAATCGCCACTGCTACCCTCTGACTCAGCTTTTTCATCATAATAGTCCTCTACTAACAGATGCCTCTAGATATTCCATATTCCAGGAACACCCTCCATCACAATAACAGAAAAAATAAAATTGCAAGCAAAGGTTGGAATACACAAAACAACACTTCACTCGCAATATAATAATACCAACTGAAATGGCAAGTAACGTCTACAGGATGAACAGTAAATAACAAACTTGCCCTACATGCTACAGCTTAAAACGAAGCTCTCAGACATATGCGACGGGAAAACCTAACGCAAACGAATTGCACTAACGTCGAAAGGCAACAGCAGCAGTGGATTCGTTAAAGTAGGTTTCATAGTAGTGTTAAAATAATAAGTACTTTCATAGTAGTGTTAAAATAATAAGTAGATTTCATAGTAGTGTTAAAATAATAAAAATTTTGGTGAGCTAGGAAGGTTACTACAAAACAAGAAAGCTCTGAAATGAATGCTTATCACTGACTTTGAACATTGACTTTTCATTCTATTATTTTTCTCTCTTTACTCTTTGAATAAAATGTAACATATTAAAATCTCATATACTTGTTCTGAGTTGTTTACAAATTTATTTATTCTGCTATTTTCTCATTGCTATCATGAAAACCCATTAGACCAATGTAAAAATATTAGCTAACGCTCAACCAAATCCCATGGAGTGGCATGCACCATCATCAAACTCATTGTTGCTAATATATAAAAGAAGCTTCTTGCAATTTCAAGTCTATAGATCAGTTCGTTTTTGAGATATTATGTGGACAGACAGAGAGACAGAAATGAAACTTTCCAGCTCCTTGAGTGGTAGACAATGCTAACACGAGTTCAACTAGGTTATAATACTTAAATTAAAGCTTCAAATTTGAAAATAGCAACTAAGATGTGAGAGGAGAGGGTGTCTGCTACTTCCATAGTAAGGATAGGCTTAATTATAGTTTAAATACACGTGGAAGATGTTTCAGCGTTTTTAATTATAGAGCAAATTGAATTTATGAATTTTCATATAAATAATCAAAGTGCATTGTTCATTTCTAAAAGTATTTTTTTCTATTTCCCAATCTTTTAACCTAACTGCTGTTCCAATTATTATTTCTGTTAATTTTTAATAACTTGATAACAACTCAGATAAAGAGTTTCTGTACAAAGTCCCAAGGTTGAACTTACTCAAAAGTAGATTTTAAATTAAAATTGAAAATACTCGGGTTTTTATGAAAATTGAGTATTTACACTGAGTCATTAATACTTGGGTATTTTACATCCCAAATTACACTTTTTAAAATAAGAATATGCGTGAGCCTGTGTGCGCATGTGTGTGTATGCATGGAAATTAACTACTATAATCACAACTTAACAATGCTATGTATCATAATTTAATGTGACAGAGCTATCGAGTTAACATGAAACCTTTACAAAATTATAGACGGACGGACAGAAATGTAATTTTTCTAGCCCCACAAGTGATAAGTTTCACCAACACTCAGCAAGTGAAACCTGTATATAAATTTGAAAATGAGAGTGTATTTTCTTAAATGAAAATTAAAGGTATATAACATGACCAGCACAGTAGTGATGATAGAAGAAAATAGATCTTCTTTATACTAATGAGTCAGAGATCAATGACCTGACATTACTTTCACTTGATAATGTACCAGTGACATGTAGATTGTTGTAGTTTATACTATCTACACACTCATTCAACTGTACTTGATATGGAACCTAACTTGTACTGCTAGCTAATAATACATTACTAACTAATGTTAGTAACTTGTTACATTTAACTAATGTTATACTAATGTATGTAACTAATGTTTAAGTGGTTCAGAGTGTTTTACTGAATTCAAAAATAGTAAATAAAATCTCTAAACAGTTTTATTACAGGTTACTTTTAATTTTATTGTAATACATTAGTAATTAGATATTTTTATGTAGATGATTTAATAAGGTTTTATTTTTATTGTAGTGTGTGTATCATCGCAAACATTTAATTTCAGTAACTCATTGTTTGTTTTTTTTTTGTTACAGGCAACATTTGATCCAGAAATCTTCTTTAACATTATACTCCCACCAATAATCTTTCATGCAGGCTACTCTTTGAAAAGGGTTAGTACATTTTAATATATTTATCATATATTCTTTATTCTCTTTGCATATCTTTACTATGCTGGAAGTTCTAGACAACATGGAAAATATATCAATAATAAAGTTCGTAAAAATGTTATGTTTGATTTAAAACTAAAAACTATATGATACAAAATATGACAGTGTTTAAATTTATATGTTCAACGTTTTAGTACATGTAAATGAAAGCAAATGACCAACAAAAGATGCCTCTACTGATAATATAATGTTCATATATATATATAATATAATAATAATTAATAGTGAACTAAAACTTTTTTTAAAAAGAAAAGGGTTTTAGTTCACTATTAATTATTCTAACATAAAGATGACCCTATAATATGGAGTAAGTAATAGCATTATATATATATATATATATATATATATATATATATATATATATATATATATATATAATATAATAACAAATTAGACTTCTTAGTTTAAATTTCCTTTAATATTTCTGGCTTTGCCGTTTTCAAAAAGGTATATAAAAGGTATAATAAAAAGTATAAAACAAAAATAACACAGCAACAAAATTTACACAAGTAAATAAACAAACATTTGCATAAATAAATAAATAAACAGGAATTTTTGAAGATGTGATTAACACCAAAGAGAAATATCATGAACAGAGAAAGATTTAGAAAAATAATTTAGAAAAAATTTATAATAACAAAAAACAATTGATCATTTCATCTTTTATTCAGACCAAAGGGGTACTTTTGATTTTAAAATATTAACTGATGTGCCTGTTCTAAATTTTCTAAGTAAATTTTGTTTTTCCATCTTCTGGTACTTTGCAAATACCTTTCAATGATAGACATTGTTCAAAATTTTGTTTTGTGGCCTAATGCGTGTTGTGAAACCCAATTTTTCATCCTGTTTTAGACGAACAACGATGATTTATTCATTCTTATGTGCAATGGATTGGTTGTCAATCCAACATAATCCATTGCACCCAATTTTTACATTTTAATTGATAAATTACATTTTTTGCTTTTGCAATTAATTTCTCCTCTAATAGGGTAAATTTTCTTTGTTTTACTAACTGGTAAAAAAATTTGATGAGACGATTTTATAATTTTTGCAAGTCTTACATCGTTTGTCTTTAACAGGGTTGACACTTAAAACTTTTCTTCTTTTCTGAATTTTGAATGTCAGTAGTGGCAATTTGGGCCGTACCAGAAGATTTTTCAGGTTGGTATTTCTATACGAAATAACACTAGTCAAGAGCCTGGGTTGGTTTTTTGAAAATAAGTTTTTAGTAATTGGTGAAGATTCAAGAAAATTTTTTGTGTCCGTTCCTTAGAATATTGTTTGTTTTTATATAAAACCAGGAAAATATTTTGTTTTATAAATTTTTACATCATCATTATTTTTGGATTTTAATGAACATTTTTTAATTTTAGGGTTTTAATTTGATTATTTTATATTCTTTTAATCTTTATAAACGATCTTCCTAGATCTATTACCCAAAGATTTAATATTATCTTGCTGATGACACAACAGCTATTATCAAAAGCTCTACTAGTGAAGAACTAATAATCACCTCTTTCAGAAGTGATGGATGATTTGGATTCTTGGTTTCATTCCAATGGTTTAAAACTTAATATAGATAAAACCCAAGTAATAAAATTTGGTATTAGAAATAATAAAAATGGCAATTTTAACTTCCCAAATTTAGTTGACTCACATAAATTCTTTGGGAATTAAAATTGATAGTAATTTTAAATGGAAAGCTCATCTAAATGACCTTCTGTCAAAACTAAGATCCATTTCTTTTATATTTTTGCACTAAGAGAAAATGTTTCATTTGACGTTCTAAAATCTGTTTACCATGGTTATGTGGAATCAATTCTTAGTTATGGGATTGTGTTATGGGGTCTAGCGTCCTGGCATTAAAGCAGTTTTCAGATTACAAAAAAAGAATTACCGAATAATGACAAATTCTCATTTCGAGCACCTTTCGCGAAATCATTGTTTAGAAATAAAAAAATATTAACTTTAACCAGTTTGTACATATATGAGTTGTTGGTTTATATCCATTTAAGCAAAGGACCAACTAATAGAAGATCTAAAGATTTCAACAATAATTATAACAAGCACTCGAAATAACGCTAATTTTAGAATACCCCTCCATCGCTCAACCATTCTATGAAAAAAGCCCTTGTATTCGGGGTTGGTATTGTACAATAACCTACCCTTAACATTTAAGTCAATGACCATAGAAAAATTTAAAATGAATTAAAGGTTGGTACTGTATTCTTATTGACAAAGCTGATATATGAAATAGATATGAACTACAGCTAAACCTCCTTAGTTAATTCTAAATAAAAATCAAGTGTTTGTTTATTTTTCTGACTAAATTTTATTGTAACATAATAAAATTACTATAAGGCTTTAGTATGTATTGTATAAATATTCTGACAATGTACCCAGTTCACTATTGTAAAAAAAAACATGTAAAGAACGTTTTGTACAAATAAAATATCTATGTCTATGGGTCTATGTCTATGTCTATGTCTATTAATTTTGAAGGATATTTTCTTTTGACGAATGCATTTCCAAGTTTTTCTAGATTAATTTTGATAATCTGCACTATCAGTACATAATTTTTTGGCCCTAGCTGATAAACCCTTTGGTACAATAAAAATATATATGTATATATATATATATATATATAAATATATTATATATATATATATATATATATGTTTCAATGCAAGTTTTTGATCACAATAATTACATGAGTCTATATTTGTTTACTTCATCTCTCCAACATTCAATAATTCATCCCTGGCTATTTATCCCTAAATAAAGTCCCTTGTACCCATATTTTATCCTCTGTTTCAGACAATTTTTCCACCTCAACCTTCACACCATTTTTGTACTAGTTTGTCATTCTTAATTCCGTGATAAAAACAGGCATTTTAAATGGTTTTCAGCCCATCTAATCATTTCTTGAAATTTGCTGTGGTTGGAATAGGAGGTTAGATCATTAGTATAAAAGGGGTGGTTCTCAAAGTTTTGTAATTGATCTGTGGTTCAAGTTAAGTCGCTTATGACAAAATATTATCTAATTTCAGAACAATTCTACCTTTGTAAGTGTTGATTGTAGGGTTGCACTGATGTCACTATGTTATGTTTGAATTTTGGAGAATTCTTGGAAAAAATATTGTTGACCTAAATAGAAAAAGAGGGTTGTAAACAATCTTACCATGTCCTACTTTTTAAGTGACAAATTCTGTGAAAATTATTGTGACCTCTACTTGGGAACAGTTGGTCCATGAAATTGGATAGCATTATATTTAGAGTTGGCAAATTATATAATATAAGTAATATAGTTTCAGTCTTTGAAGTTACTAGATTTTAATAATGTTTTAAAGCCATTCCACAATAGTTTACTTTAGATAACTTAATAACGGTTCTCTAATTAAATGTAAGATTTTATTAAAATTGTTAAATTGTTTCCTTACAAATTACAATTTTAGGTTGTATTAATGAAATAAATTCAAAAAGGTTGTAAATATAATCATGTACAAATAACTATGGTATAAAGCGAAAATGTTCTAGTTGTTAGGTACATATTTTGTTTTCCCGAAGCCAAACACCATTGTTTACTGTGATATTCCTGCTGTGTTGTGTATTGAATAAGGTTTTTATAGTGTTTATTTTCACATAAATGTTTCAAACATTGGATACTTTTTTGTTTGCCTCTTTGACCTTCCAGTCAGAGAAGTACTAATAATTGTTTGCCTGGTTTCTATAAGTAATTATTCTTAAGGCATGTAACCACACGAAAAAGCAATAGTGATAATGTAGTAATTGGCTGTAATTGACATGCACAGGTAAATTATGCCTTTGCCTGCCTTCCCATGTGTAAGTATATGTGAAGACCACGTGTTTTCAATTGTTTCAATGCAAGTTTGAGCAATCAGGGCAAATTAGTAGCATGAACAGTGGAGTAACATGTTACTGGCGATCCTGCATTCTTGGGACTAGTCATCAATGAATCAATGGTGAAGGTTTGATAGGTCCTTTTAAGTTTTTTTGCTCATTGTGTTGATAATATTTGTTGTATTATCATTTAGCTTTGTGAGTGTATTATGAGAATGTAATAAGTGAAGTAAAAGTGTAAAAATGGTGGTAGCGAAAATGTTTATGATGATATATTTATTTTTTATACATCATTGAAAGTTGTGACACTTGAGTACAGTGGTTTACATTGTATTCTATCTTGTTATTAACGAAGGTATTTTCCTTAAAATGATGAACTAAAAATATATTTCTAGTGTAATGTCACAAAAATATCACTGTACTCAAAAGTTTTATTTCATGTGGATGATGTTTCATTATGACTGTCGATGGTGTTTATAGCAACGTGGCAATTAGTTAAGATTCATTCCAATAAACACTTTTTGATAGTAATTAAATTTTCTGTATGATATTTAAATTAGAGGAGCACACATGTCCATGAAATTTGAAAATAATTATAGAATAATTGAAAATAGTTTTGAGTTAAATCGTGTTTAGGGTTTTTGAAGCATTTTTCTTAGATTCCTTACTTATTGGAAGTTTGAATACAGTTATTCTAAATTGTCAAGAGGAAGCTGGTAAAGGTCACATGACGCTAATACATTTTATGAAATATGAATTTACTCACTGGAGTAGTGCATCCAATAATACACATATTGAAAATTTACTGGTATTTGATAACAGTCATGTATCTCGTTTATGTGACATTTGCCTTTCTAAGGATGTTGCAATATTCATGTGCATTCGATACAGTCATCCACCATTTATCAGCTATCGACTTTACTTGAAGTGATGACATATTTAAGTGTTTTTAAGGGTACTATGAATGGACAATTAGTGAGATAAGAGTAAGTGAGCGTGAGTGAACTGTTGCCTTGTCATTAACTGAGATCGAATATTTTTAGCCAAGTGTCATTGGTTAGCAGCCCATTAATCAATATCTAAGAAAGAAGTCTTATGACGAATTCAGCCATGAGAACTCTGGGCTCAGCTATTTTGGTACACTGCTGAAGTCCAGCTTCCAGTACCGAATCCCATCTCTTTACCATCCAGAGATGACATGGACACTTTTAAACGTCACTGAAAAGGTTGACACATTGTGGGTGGCAAAAAAGTTCAGCGCTTACATCCGGTGGCTGGAGTTATATATAGCGTCAGGCAGTCCTGTGTGCAGTTCATTATTACACTAATTGTTATTCTGAAATATATTTTCATACATTATTGGTACATTTCTTAGATAAATAAATCTAAACTAATAAATAATAAAAATATTTTATTAACATTTATTTCAAGCTCTGAAGTGAACAAAAACACAACTGACTGCCATTCACAAACAAAAATAATGTAACGGAACATCTGAGTACCTGATGTTTATTTTATTACTGTGAAATAACAAAACAAAAAACCTAGCTGGGAACAAATAAAAATAGTATATTTACCTGGACAACCATTTCTTGTATTTATGTTATTCCTTATTTGAATCTATAAGATTCAATGCACCCATACATCATTTTAATTCTTATTTATTGAAAGAATAGCAGGTCTGTGCAATTAATGATACATAAAACTGTAACAACAACAACAACAATAATAATAACAACCAATTGTTGATACTTAAAACATTTAGTTGTGTTATCATTGATAGCAAAAAGCTCACCAATATAAAAAATGTGTAATGTTTAACAGTGTATTGGTGCCATGCAGACACATCAGTATATACAATATTTACTCATAGTGTGGTGCTACTCTCACTTCAGTACCTTGCCTGATAATGGTTAACGATAAGAACCTGTATGTCAGTATTATACAAAACTGTATGTAACAGAAGTGAATCTTGTTATAGGAGAGTTCTCCAAAATTTATGATAGGATAATCTGTATTATATAGCTATATAATTTTTCAGAATCAAATCATTTGCTGGTTGCTCAACAGCATGGTTTATGTCAGGGAAATATCTAAAAACCACCACTACATGAGTACAATAAAGCTTGATATATCCAACCAAGCAGGAAAGGAATGAATGACCTACGCTCAGTCGTCCCTTGTCACATTTAATTGATCAACCTAACCACTTGTTAGAGAGTATTTGTGTTTAAATTTCAAGACTCCTCATCTTCTTCTATGGAACGGCCTATTGCCATGCACTCAAGGGCCTTTTGCGCACCCCAGAAACACACCATGATGCCGACCAGTCTACAGTTTCAGCAGTTCAAAAAAAAACCGCCGAAAACAGCCGATCAGGTCCTCCTGGAGAAATTCGTCACCCTTGTTCAAACTACTACCAAAGATGGCGTACCGCTTTCCTGCTCCTCTTAGTAATTGGTTTATTTTGAAATTTTTACAAAATAAGTCAACTAATTTATTATGACATGAACATAATTTTTTGTTTTAAGTAAAAGTGAAAGTTTTTTAATCGTTGTTCTGAGTTGATGAAAATTTAGGTTTTCAGACTAGAAAAAAGTTCACCAAATCATTGCTATAATCTTTTTGTTTTGCCAACTATAGATATTAATCAATATTAAATTGAATTTCTTGTTTCAAAAATCTTACCACAGTAGGTTTATGTGTATTTTAATTATAATATTACAGTATATATTTAATGCATATTCATGTTTAAATATACATTATACTTTAAATGATGAAAAAGATTCTTTCCATTGTTATACTTGAACACGTTAAGATAAAAACTGTAAACTATATGGTATTATTTTCTGAGTTTATCTGTGATGTAAGCCACAACATAGTGTGTTGTAAAATTTTTATATTTGCTGAGTACAGTAAGTCACATTGTTGTAATTGTTATAATTAGTATACGAGTTTTATGACATGATAAAGAGAAACATTTATGAGGCCAATTAACAGATTAGAAGTTAATGTTTAGCTCTGTATTGTAGAAATAATAAAAAAATTATGTTTATATAAAAATTATTGTTTTGGTATAAGTGTAAGTTGGGGGTATATTTGTTACAGAAATATTTTTTCCGCAATTTGGGTGCGATCCTGACCTACGCATTGATTGGAACAACAATCTCATCTTTTGTTGTTGGGTGAGTTATAACCTTAATTTTTCCACCTAGTACAGTTTAGGGACATGAAAATATTATGATGGACATAATGATTACAAGTGCTCTGCTTAGTCCTTCTATATTAGAAAGCAATCTGTGAGATGACACATTTCAGTAATAGATTAACTGAGCTGCAGAAAGAGTCATTAACAATAGTTCATGTACACAGACAAATTTCAGTAACTGTTAGGCGCCATACCAGCTTTAGTTTCTATGTATTTTTAATTTATTAATTTTTAAGTGAAGTTGTAAAATGTTTTATATATATATATATATATATATATATATATATATATATATATACAGGGTGTATATTATGTCTGGAAACACCCAAATATATCCTTTAATAATTTAAATATAAATTTGAAACCTCTTACAATCGTGATAGAGATTGGGCATCTACTTTATGGAACAATGTTTTGTTATGTCACACCAACGGGGGACGTCCTGCCGAGGGTATCGTGAATATTCTTAATGGAAGCCTATACCTTGTGATACATAATTTTAAAGGTAATAGCTTACTGAATTGAATGCCACAAACCGCATCTCAAGGGAATTATTCTATCAGAAAATAGAGCATTTTTAGTATTGAAAATTTACTGATGTTCAACAATGTAATTTTAACATGGTTCTTGCCACAAAATGTGTTACACTAATTTTTTAGCATTTTTTTAAATGTTCAATTAAATAAAACCAAAATTTCATTTTAAGCTGGTTCTATTAGCACAAATTTGCCAGTTTTTATTACAGTACAATTATGGAAATACTTATGTTATTGATTTCTTATTACAAATAAAAAATAATGTATGCTGTTAGAAAAGTCTTACAACAAACGTTTTACCTGCATTTGGTGTCAAAGCAATTGTTCGAACTGTGTTCCTTCTACGGTTTGACAATGAGCCAATCTTGTGTAAAATGATTCGACAGAGTTGCCTAACATTTCTTCAGTTATCAAAGCAATCTCCTCTATAATCCTGTTTCTTAGGTCTTCCAAATTATGAGGCTTTCTTCTATAAACATTGGATTTTAAATGACCCCATAGGAAATAATCGATTGGTGACAAATCCGGAGATCTTGGAGGCCATTCGATTTCTCCTCTTCGGCCAATCCATTTATGAGGAAACCTTAAATCCAAATACTCTCTTACCTGTCTCCCATAATGGGGTGGAGCACCATCCTGCTGAAACCATACATTATCAAAGTATTCTCCTGATGCAATTTGAATAGCTGGGATTATTTCATTTTGGAGCATATTGTAGTAAAGTTCGGCATTTAAATTTCCATTGATGAAAAAGGGTCCAACAATTTTGTTACCTAAAATTCCACACCATACGTTCAGTTTTTGTGGTTGCTGTGAATGGGACTCAGTAATCCAATGTGGGTTTTCACTAGCCCAGTAACGGCAATTGTGCCTGTTAACATTGCCATTTAGGAAAAAAGTTGCCTCATCAGAAAATAGTATGTTGGTCAGAAAATCTCTATTGTCATCACATTTGCGCATCACAAGTTCACAAAACTCAACTCTTCTGTCGTAATCATCCTCACTTAACTGTTGGACTAAATGAACTTTAAATGGTTTGTATTTATTAATTTTCAAAATCTTACTCACAGACATAGGGTGCATATCATGTTGCTGTGCAGCTTTTCTGAGCGATGTATGTGGGTCTTCAATAAATGTTTGCAAAACATCTAGTGCATGTTCTTCATCTGTTGCAGATTGTATCCTACCCGACTTTGGCCAATTACGTACACTCCCTGTCATTTCAAAACGCTCAATAGTTTTTGATATTGTTGAAACACTTATGGGATTCCTTTCTGGGAAAGTGTCATTAAACAAATTACAAACTTCCCGATAAGATCTTTGACGATCGCCATATCCTCGCATCATCAACAGAGTAATTCGTTCTCTTTCAGACAATTCCATTAAAATGCCAAATAAAAACTGAACTACTGTAATTAGATAACTTGTTGACAGCAATGCTTCAGAGACACTGATTAACTCGACAGGAATGATATGACCTTTGTCCATTTGTAATTCCCAAGCTTAGACCTGTCTAGTGAAAGCTCCATGCTCAACAAACTGAAACCTGTAGACCAGATGATTAATAACACAATAATGTTTCTCATAGGCTAGTGACCTTTGTCTCTTTAAACCTTCCTGCTGACTGGAAAACACCAAGTACAGATTCATAAGTAATCAGAGAAAGTGACTCATAAGTTTTATTCATTGTAATAAAAACTGGTAAATTTGTACTAATGAAACCAGCTTAAAAATAAATTGTTTATTTTATTTTAATTGAACATTTAAAAAATGCTAAAAAATTAGTGTAACACATTTTGTGGCAAGAACCATGTTAAAATTACATTGTTGAACATCAGTAAATTTTCAATACTAAAAATGCTCTATTTTCTGATAGAATAATTCCTTTGAGATGCGGTTTGTGGCATTCAATTCAGTAAGCTATTACCTTTAAAATTATGTATCACAAGGTATAGGCTTCCATTAAGAATATTCACGATACCCTCGGCAGGACGTCCCCCGTTGGTGTGACATAACAAAACATTGTTCCAAAAAGTAGATGCCCAATCTCTATCACGATTGTAAGAGGTTTCAAATTTATATTTAAATTATTAAAGGATATATTTGGGTGTTTCCAGACATAATATACACCCTGTATATATATATATATATATATATATATATATATATATATATATATATATATATGAAATTATAGTGAGTAAATTTGAAAGAAAAGTATTTTTAATATCAATAAGTTTATGGCATTAAATTATACAAAGTGAACACAAGTTACCTTATCTTAGACAATATAAATAATTACTCTGTATGGTTTTCTTTATTGTTGTGTGGTTAGCAGTTATTACACTTCCCCCATAGTAAAAGTCTCTGTAGTAAAATATTCAAAAGTAAACCTGATAGTTGCACCAGGTTAATTAATTGTGCAGCCATATTACAAATTATGTGACTCACTATTTTTCTGTATATTAAATGTGTTGAGTTGAAATAAAAAAAAGTATTATTTTTATCTATAATTTTACATTTGATATAAATTGGAAAATCCTGAATGCATTTCTTAAGATGTGTCACTGGCATTACCGTATGCGCTGACAATGATTGACTATTGACTCATTTAAAAGTGACAGATCAAGGTCATGCTTTTATTAGATCAGCAGATGAGTATTTCATCATGTGTGTCATATTTCTTACTGCACCTTTTTACTTTTTACTTCTTATGACACACACCTACTTTATTTTGTTAAGTTTTCATATTGTACTGTATATTAGTGGTCATGAGGAGAACCTGTTTTTTTAAGGAACTAGCAGGAAAATAACATTTTAGATGAAATTTGCAGCTTTTAATGGTTTTTTTCTTGAATTTATAAGAAACAATGTGTACTGAGGTTAACTGGGTTTATTTTATCGGTAGTGTAATTTCATTGAGAAAAATCGTGAAAAATATAAGAGATAATTGTCAATACATTTCTAAATGATTTACACTGTAACTTAATGTTTTGTAATGATTATGTATAGATTTTATTTTGTTAAGAAGTTATAAAACAATATTGTATATGTTCTCATTATTTATAAAGTTATCATAACCAATAATATTCTTATTAAACTTAAACATTTTTGTTACTTAGTAAAGGGAATAATTTGTTTTAATTTATTTGAAAAGTAAATTATATAACACTCTGATTAGTGTAATAATAGGGAGGATTACAGTTTCATAGTTACATGAGAGGTTGGAAATAAAATAACATGATGCTGTAAAATGTATCAAATCAGCAGTACCATGTGGTGAAATTTGTATAAACTAAAAACTTGTCTTTGATCTGTCAGTCATATGTGATAAAGAATCTATTGATGATCTATAATTTATTGATCTATCTAATGAATTGGTTGTTCTAGTTCGAATTTGTATTAAAGAATTTTCCCAGGCACACTAAAAAAGATAAAAAGATACTTGTCATTACTTAGTAAGATTATCATTGAAAACCTCTCCAACTGTATAATTGTAATTGAAAAAGCACTGATTCAATACTTTTTAAATTTCTAGATTGTTTTGACTACTTTGCCAAAGGTTGTATGTTGATACTACAGACTTGAGCGGTACGATCCAACAGACCTGTAGTCAAAACCTTACTACACCACAAGCTAGCAAAGCTTCTTCTAGTTTCTTTTGTCGATTATCATTCCTGAAACTATCAAATTTAGTGTCACCCATGATGATGATTGCCTGGTTTGATGTCATAGGCTCGTCCAGTTTAGCTGTCAATATTTCAGTGGCATATCTAATTTGCTACTTGGTGGTCTATACACACCCAGAATTAGAAGATGGCCTTTCTTAGTTGTCAGTTTGTAATTACTTATGTCATATATAAGTTCTGATACCTGGTCAGATGTTCTTACCAGAGAAACATTATCTTCCACCTCTTGTTTGACATGCTTATCACACAACCTTTTCTGTCGTTCTCTAATGAAGCCTCCCAACGCTTCATATCCTGGTATCCTGCAGAAAGTTATGTTTTCCTTATTTAGGCCATTTCTTCTTAAAACTAATACATCTGTGATGTAGAAAAGAAAGTGGCAAAAATTTTCAGTTTTGATTGCAAGGCCATTGATATTTTGGTGTGTTATTGTTAACTATTTGTCTTTTTGTAACTTTAAAGCCTGTTTCCTGGATGAAGCGAGTTTGTAAAAATCTTGGTTTTGTACCTTTGTTTGAAACTGCTGATTTTCACAAGATGCCAGTCTAATAAATGCTTGTTTGGATGTTCATGGCCGTCCCTGTCTTGCTCAGGTGGTGAATAGTTGTATGGGATTTGTACCTATGCTTCCATAGCTATGTAACGATTGTTGTGTATAGGGGCATGTGGAGACGGGAGTTGGTTGGAAGATGTGACTTTTAATGATTTTAAAATCAATGAAAATTGCTGATCAATGAATTTTAAATGATAGTAATGAGGCTCTCCTTTCTGTAGGTTATAGTCATAAATAAATGGTTGCTTGAGATTTATAACAACCAAAATCCCAAACCCTAAGCCTCTCAAATTGAGAAAAACATTAGAATCCAGTGTGACAGTCTACACTGCATCTAAGGGAAACATCTCTAATCAGATCAGCTATCTGAACAGTGTGATAGCTTATATTATTTCAGTAGTAAATCACCACCATCCTTTGCTTTGAAGAATCTTAATATAGATACATATGTTTTATTTTATGTTATGGAGAAGAAAAAAAATTAAGTAATAGTTTTAATTATTCAGTCTCTATTATCTAGACATAGGAATAAATAACGCCAAATTTTCTGGCCAGCTTGTGGTAGATACTTTGCTTATTTTCAGTCAGAAAGTAGGGTTATAAAATCCAAAACATTTGACTTTTTTTAGAGGGTTATTTTTATGAGTAATGTCAATTATTTTCCTGTAGGTCACTGATGTATGGCTTTCTCCAGCTGATTCCACACCTCAAGAGCAGTTTCACATACTTGGATAGTCTGTATTTTGGTGCCCTGATCTCTCCCACCGACCCTCTTACAATCCTAGCCATCTTCAATGATCTGCGAGTGGACGTCACTCTCTATTCTCTTGTGTTTGGTGAGAGTGTGCTCAACGACGCAGTGGCCATAGTTCTCAGTGGGTGAGTAGTTTATATTCCTAGCATGTAAGATGTGAACATTTATACAAGGTAGGAGTACATCAGACAACGTGTCATATAACAAGGTTTTGCTACGGATAGATAAGAGACATCCCTTGGAAGAACATGTATCATCTTAGAACTCGATCATGCCTATATAGTCCTAGTTCTTAGGTTTACGCGGCTGGTGTTTTGATTAAATACTAGTTTTGAACGTTCTCTATTTTGACTTTGATCTAAATATGGTATATTTTGACATATAATTTTCATAATTTGGAAATATTTCAATTACTTAATTGTTTAAGCAATGTTTTGGTGTGGTGGTGCGAACCAGAAGACTTTGATGTCATTTATGCCTATACATAAATGAAGTTTCATCCAAAATTTCAAGTGCATAGTTCAATATGTTCTCAAGATATCCTGCAGCTAGACTGACAGACAAACATAGAAAAAAATTATATCAGTCTCTGAGTGATAGGCTTCGCTAATGTTCAGCCAACCAATGTTTGTGTTAACATTCTCACCAGGTTAACTACTACATTCTCAGTGGTACGATTGAATTTGTTCCTAATAGATTATTTCTTATATATTCACAGTAAGTGAGTATACATTCCTATAAGGTGGACAAATTTTCAGTGGTTGATATGGACATCCTTAGCTAATATGAGGTTATATTAAAAAAATTAGTAGTGTTAGATATTTAGGGATAGGCAGTGTGACATTAAGTTTACGAGTAAGTTATATAATTTTTCATTTCCGGATAAGAAACCAAACACTGGAAATCCCATTGAATTATACTACTATACTCACAATAGATCTTGAAAAGAAATAGTGTTCAATAAGTTTAAAGGAAAAAAGACCTTTTGAATATTGATTTTGGTAAAACCAAACAAACAAGTAAAAAGAAATAGTAATATGATATATAATATAATCTGAGATAGATAAGTTTAGTAAGAAAAAGATAAGGTCATTGACAGGCTAATTAACAGCACACCCATTACAAAACTTAACTCTGCTAGTAGCAATCAGGTGATTTCACTGTTTTTTGTAGTGGCAACCTGATTTTCAGTCGATGTGACTCATGTGAGTGGAACAATGGGTACACTCCTTGATTTTTTGAGTAGACCTACATTCTTTTGTCTTCCTCAATACAAACTGTTAAAAGTACTTACAACTAAACAAGAAGTTTCATTATGTATCCATAATGTATGTATATAAAACTTTTCTTGATTGTACGTAGTGAGGGAGACACATAAATGAGAGTAGTCATAGTCACTATGATGTATCTACATGGATATACGTTATGTAAAAGAGTCATATTGTGTGAAAAAATAAAAGCTACTTAAGATATTAAAAGGTCATTGACTTTACATCAGCACTTTTCAAATTGTTTTGTACAGTCAAACCTCAATATAACAAACCTCAAGGGACAGAACAGAAAGTTCGTTATATCGAGTATTTTGTTATAATGAGGTTCGTTATATTGCGGTTAGGTTAGGTACAGTTTCGCTACATCGAGGTTCACAGACGATCTGCTTGGTCATGTTAAAACGTTGTGAAATTGTATGCTGTACTGTATTTAAATAGTGTGTAAAACTAAATAAAAATGCATTTAATTTGGAACAATGAAACTTTATTTTTATTTTGTTCTTTCAATTAATAATACAGTATGTAAAACAGAAAAACTGTAATACAGTAGCTATGTACTTTGAAAGCACATTAAAAGAAAGTTGAAAATCAAACATGACCTGAAGAAAACTTAAAAATCTTACGCAACAGATAGTAAAAAGTACAATAAAATAAAATACAGTACTCGTACTGTACTGTATTACTAAACTGAAAATTACGAATTGTTAAAGGTTAAATGGCCTAATCTACGTTTTGTGTTTCACTGGCATCATTATTGATGCCGTTTTCACCCTGTTTATTAGAGAAAAAGTCAGTAAAAGTAGTCTGCTTACGTGATGTGACGTTGATAATATCCAATGAGCAATCCAATTCAGTTATAGATTTTACCACACTTTCACTCAAACCACCCTTTTTAAGAAAAAAAAACACTTTAGAACACCAATGGCTTCACGAACCTCTTTTAAATTCGGGTCGGGCATTACACAATCTGGTCATCGTCATCGTCATCTTCGGCAGCCACATTTTCGTTCGGACCAGAGGTCACAGAAGAAATGATGTCAGCATCCGTCAACTCCCTAAACACAGCCAAGTCGTCATCAAAAGTAACAAAGTTTTCGAACTTTGCATCCTTCTCTAGCTCTAATGCTTCTTTGACCATTTCCCAACCCTCCACAGTGTCGATTTCTTGTGTAGGAGGCTGGTCTAAATTGTTCTCCTGAGTTGTGACAGTGAGTCCACTCCTCTTGATACAATTACAAATTGTAGTTTCTGTAACTTTACTCCACGCTTTTGAGATCATACACATGGCGTCCAAGACATTGATATTTGTAGGTAAACGGTTTTCCATGTCTCTAAGGAACTGTTGTACGACCTCTTTTCTATAATTTACTTTAAAACTTCAGATAATGCCCTGGTCAAGCGGTTGCACTTTGGAGGTTGTGTTTGGAGGAAGGTACTTGACCTTAATGTTACTCAGCCTAGGAATGTCTCCATGAGCCGTGCAATTATCAATGAAGATGAGAATTTTCTTCTTTTTCTTATCCATATCTTTGTTAACACTTTGAAGCCATGCACTGAAAGCGTCACAATTCATCGAAGCCTTTGTATTCGCCATGTACTACTTCTGTAGGAAGTTCATTCACGTTTTTAAAACAACGTGGTTTTTTCGCTTTTCCAATTACTAAAGGTTTTAATTTATGAGTCCCTGTGCAGTTTGCTCTCAACATAACTATTAAACAATGTTTATTACTGTTTCCGCCATGGCATTTATCACCCTTAAATGACAATGTTTTTGTTTTGTCAGGTAAACATTATAGATGTTTTCTGGTTCATCCCCCAGTTATCTCGGGAAGTTTATCTTTCTACTCATTACAAACACCATCATCGACTTTTGCACTATCACCGCACACTTTTCAAAAAATAGTTCATTTCGTTTTTTAAAGTTTTACAACCATCCATTGCTAGCTCGGGAAGTTCTCATGTCCCAAGTTGTAAAGCAAAGTATAGGTCCACTTATTGCAATATTTTAGTCGATATAAATTCGTTATATCGAGGTTGTGAGTATGCTTTATTCATTATGTAGAGGTGAAATTTGCATTGATTCTTATGGAGACTTCTAGGGGATTTAAAAAAAAATCGTTATACCAAGGAATTTGTTATATTGAGGTTCGCTATATTGAGGTTTGACTGTATTATACTTTAATACACATTAAAATTTAAGTAAGATCAAAAAAGTAGAAAAATGTATTTGTCAAAGTTAGTTATATCACACTAAGTATAATTACCTAAAGATTTTGTATACAAAATCAGCCTATTGCAATCACCTTCATGGTATATATATATATATATATATATATATATATATATATATATATATATGCATGTATATATATATAAACCCAAACAAGTTAAAAAATGGTTTTATAAATGTTTTGGCCAACTTGGTACGCCATTTTTTTATTATGGTGGCAGTGTAAACTTTAAAAAAATTCATAACTCACATTTATGAACCTTGAGAAAAAACTATAACTGTTTTGGAATGCTTATAAAATTTCCTAAACTTTTTGTTATCTAAAATGGTTTCTGTATCTCAAATGGTTTTCAAGATACTGAGTTTATCTAAATCCCATGAGAATAAATTAATGTTTCTGGTGTCACAAAATATACCTGCTTTTTCCAACTGAGCTGGATGGTCTACTTTCCTTATTTTTAGTAGTAACATTACTATCCTTTTTATTTACATAATTATATAATAGTAGTAATCTTTATTTCTTCTTTGTTTTACATATTTTATTTTATTTACTCCACAAAATATTTCACAATAACAATTGCCAGTAAGACTGTGGAAAGCAAGCCAATTTAAGTTACTTGGTCAAGAAAAAATAATTGGTAAAACCTCTAAGGTTATGCCTGATTGGAAAAAAAAATTTGAAATGAAAACAGCCAAGCCTAGCAGAGCTTTATTTAATTATAAGTTCAAATAAAATAGTTCACAATCATGAAACTATTTAAACTTAAAAATGTGCTTGCAAACAATTTACAAGTAATTATCTGAGTAATTAAAAATTAACAAAATAAGGTTCAAATTCTATGGGCAGATCCAGTTACAGAGGCTCCACTCATCAATCCCAACCACCCATCCATTGACAATTATTATCAGCTGTTCTAGGAAGTTAATGGTGCTTACTTATGTCCTTGGAAGTATTGACAAGTGACAAGTAATCAAACCTGTTTATTGTAATAGCTTGATATAAAAAAAAAAATAGTTGCAACTGTTTTATATGTAATCTATATTGCATAAGATTCCAGCACGCTGGGAGATTTTGGGATTGACAAGAAAACCAGATATATTATTCAACAGACACTCACTAACACTACTGCAAGGGTTTAATTCATGAGAGAAATGTCTGAACCACTTAAGATACTCACAGGTGCCTGCCATCATTCCTTTTCAATATAATTCTGGAAAATTTTATTAGAAAATGGGAAATGTAGATTGAGGGAATACAGATTGATACAGAAAAAATAACATAGAATCGACATTAAATGCTTAGCTTTTGCAGAGGATCTAGCAGTTTTAGAAGCAAAACTCGCAATACAAAAAAACTACACAAAATAACTGAAAACCGGCATTCAAGAGAAAACACAATTAATAGAAAAGTTACCACCAAACAATCTCCCCATTAACACGAGCTATGGGAAAATATCACAAGTCCCCCACTTTTAATATTTGGGAGAAATCAAACAAGAACAATCTGTACTTGATAGCAAATCAAACACAGATTACAAAGTCGCAGAAAGCTTACAAACTGACCGGGAATCAATATAATAAAAAAATCAATATCCATCAATGCAAAAGTTAAACACTATAAAACTGTTGTACTCCCTAAAGCATTATATGCAGCAGAAATAACAATAATTCATGGTCAGAAAAAAATAAAAGGTATTGAAAAACAGGCAAACACTCAGAAAAATATTTGGACCAGTTAAGAGGAATGGATTATGGATTAAATGACCATTGTCAGAACTATACAAGGACACACAGACAGTCACAAATGCCTTCAGAAAACGAAGAGCAAAGTTTTATGGTCATAGAGAAAATGGATCTGATCAGAATTACAAGAAGAATTTTCAATATTGCAGTAACCAGTAAAAATAAGATAGAGTGGATAACCAAAATGGAAGAAGATCTCAGACAGTTTAACTTCACAGAGAATGATGTACAAGATAGGAAAATTATAGAAACACCATTAAAACACACAAATTCAAAAAATTGTTTACAGTAAAGAAAGAGGAACTAAATGGAAAGAAGAATGGAAGAAAGAGCACTGTGAACGTATGAAGAAAGTTTGGGAAGATCAAGAAATCAACCAAAGAGTTAAAAATTCTTGAATGCACTCAACTTGCTGCGCTCTCTTAAATAGAAATAATTACAAATAATAATATATACATTCCAAAAACAGTCTCTAGGTCACTAAATTAACGAAGAATAGACACTAAATGAATAATAATGTATAATAATATTATACTCGTAGATGTTGAATTGTAGACCCATTGTATTAAATACAGTAGGAAGCAGTGATTCTTAGTGACCTTGTCAACAATTTTACTAGGTTTGCATTCGTTAACCTATACCTTCCATGATGTACTATCCATTGTTCCATTTCTTTTGCTCATTCCTACCTTATGCCATGATGCACATGTGGGAAATTAAGGTACTCCAGATTCTCAGTGTTCTGGCATTTCGGCTTTTACACAAGAAAGTGTAATCTGTAATTTCTTTTGTCTGTGGTATAGGCATAAAATTACAATGCATGTGCCAGATGTAAGAATAAAGAAATAACCAAACAACTGTCTACACTGAATCATTTTTTTTTTAGTGTTTGTAACACAAAAAGATTTAAAAAATCGTTTAAGGTTCTCTATGTCCAAATTAATGACTGTAGTTTATTGGTACCTACACCAGAACTCATTGGGTGAAGTTGTAACAAAAAATTTGTTCTTGACTATAATTTTTCTAAACAAAACACTTAACATAACTGAACCTTCGATTAGTTAGTGTAAATAAATGTTATTATTTTAATAATAAGGAAATTAGCTTTATCTTATCTCAATTGGTTTAGCTTAATTATATTTTAACCTTTTGAATGGTGGTTCTTTTTGCCCTAAAAAGTAAGTTGTTTAATTTTAGATTTTGTTTTATTTTTTTTTTTAAGGGATTTGGGTTTATTGCTGTAGTGTTATGAAAAACTCTTAGTTAATTTTTTTTGTTTTGCGTGTATTTATACACATATTAATCTAATTATGCACAAATGTTATTATATTTACAAAAAATGTATACAAGATAAAAAAACTCAGTTATTTTTCATAAACATACTAAGGTATATGTTTGGTACAAGTTAGTAACAGTACACAAGTCTCCTCAGAATTCTTCGATGGTATGAAAGCAGTTGGACACACAAAGCAAAACGTCGCAATCACCACATCCATGTTTATTTACTTGTGGTAAACACAACAAAACGTTTACAATCAAGTCAACCGGTAACGTAAAAGTGAGGCTACAACCTGTACTCAATACACAAACAGAAATAGAATCAGCTGATTACTTGGAACAAGTGATTGAATACCGTCATATGACAGTAAATTGGGTCTGAAAGAAATAAATAAAAGAGCAACTGCGATGAATGATGAAAACTGCTTGAAAGTGTTTCTTATTTATTCTACTAGATGGCCTATGTACTCAGAAAAGAGATTATTCATCACGAAAAGTTATTGTGAAAACTGTTTAAAACCATAGGAACTTCCCGTGGGGCTATCGGGAGTACTGCGAGTGGCACTTCAGGCGCTCCCGAATTTGTTTCAGGATTATTAGTAAAAGGGTTAAACAGTTGTGAATAATTTTAATTGTGGTTGTCTGATAGATATACTTACCATCATATTATGGTTTAGTACTGTGTTCTCCAGCAATTGTTGATGTGAACTGTTCAGGGCCATCCAGAACTATGCTGAGAGGTACCAAACAGGTGCAGGAGGCTTCGAGATTGATGCGTTCTTCCGGGCGATGAAGGATTTTGTGGGGATTTTCTCTCTGTCTCTGTTTATCGGTGCTACCATGGGCTGCATTACGGCTCTCATATCCTTTATATGCAATTTCACATTATTTAGATGTATGCATGTACAGATAAGCTAAACATTATTTTACAATACGATTAGTGTAAACTGATTGAAAATACTCTCAGCATTCTGCAACTATGCCAAAATCAATCACTTTGTGAGGTTCCCATGTGAAATTTCTTATATTTATTGGTTTAGATGATGTTGGAAACATAAATAAATTTTTTTGTAATTTTCTGTATTGTTTGTTCTTTTATCATCACTATAAGGAACACATAAATTAAAGACATTGTAGGATATTAATACTCCTAATAGGGTTAAAAAATAAATTTTGTAAATCTAGAGATTCATTTTCAAAACATTATATTAGTTCTACTTTATTGAGTGTTTATTATTAGTTCATACTATGACTGAATTGTGAATCATCATTACATGCTAAGGCCATTTATAATCAATCATCATCATTTCTTAACACTGCTTACATGACCAAGTTCACCAGGGTCAAGGACTTCCCACTGCTTGAGTCAGCTCTGTTCGTGCTCATGTCATACAGCACGTTTCTCATTGCAGAAGCTTCAGATTTAACAGGTATTCATCAATGTGTGGTTGTTTCAAGTTGTGTATTAGATAGAACATTTGCTTGAAATAGGGAATAAAATGCAGATGTAATAATAATAATTATTTCAGCTTGTTTTCCGCTTGGAAGAAGTAACAGGCTCATTCTAAGTGGTAAAAGGCAAATTGTTTAAATATTATTAATGCAAGTGATGCAGATAGGAGGTCAAAGATCTTAAAAAGGTGTGTAGAAAGCCTTTTCTCCTAAAGGTTTTAGTCATTGAGATATACACGAAAACCTCTGATGTTGTAAATTTCTTACTCATCCTCAGTGAAATTTGTTGGTTTCATTAATAATTACTAAAAAAACCTTTATTTTATGTTCTTTTCAATATAATAGTAAATTACAAATATTGATATTTTATTCATGTAAGTTTGTTTATAATAGTTGGGGTTGAAATTTGATTTTAACTCGGCTAATAAAGAATCTTTTAGGTTGATATCTTTCAGAAAAAAGGTAATTTTTCAGTTCACAAAACATTCTTGAATCCTTTTTTTTGTTAGGACAAGAAGCTTAGTAATTGCACTTAGTCCTAAGGACTTGCACAGCTTCCGGTGACAGATATTCTGGGTGGGTAAGGTTGGGGGTAGGGGCCGCCTTCTGTCGAGATCCATGGGGAATAATTTAGAGCACTAATATCAAGTCATGCCTTCTTGGAAGAAGGGGAAGCCAGTTCTGAACTAGCCACTTCAGTCAAAGCAGGCAGGGGGTGGCACACTCTTATGTCTAGACTAGTAAGAACCTCTGACTCTTAGGGAATGAACCCCACCAACTCCCAACATTTCCTGCAATAGACTAGACCTGTCGAGTTACCCTTGCACCCAAGAATCTGAACATTTGCTGTTAGTGATGTGTCGCTCCTGGACATCCATAAGGTTGCCCAAATTTAAGTGACTCATTGGTTTTGCTGTGCCCAGTGTGGATTTAACTGGAAGGTATAAACCGGCCAGAAGTGAATCCTCCTGGGTTATCCTCCAATCCTTACAGTAATAATTAATATAAATTAAAAACCGT
This sequence comes from Homalodisca vitripennis, assembly GCF_021130785.1. Classification (NCBI taxonomy): domain Eukaryota; kingdom Metazoa; phylum Arthropoda; class Insecta; order Hemiptera; family Cicadellidae; genus Homalodisca; species Homalodisca vitripennis. The sequence continues at coordinate 126,265,456 of NC_060211.1, read as the reverse complement.
AAATTAGGTTTCTGATCTATCGTTGCTATATGATTCTTTTTATACAGGTGTGGTAGCTGTGCTGTTCTGTGGGATATGTCAGGCGCACTACACTTACAACAATCTTTCGAGGGACTCTCGCAAACGCACCAAGAGACTGTTTGAGCTGCTTAACTTCCTGGCGGAGAACTTCATCTTTTGCTATATTGGAGTCTCTATGTTCACATTTCCCAAACACCATTTTGACCCAGGATTCATTCTTTCTGGCTTTGTATCCTTTTGTACATCCAAACTTGATGTCTTGGAAGAATTTAACAGCATTTATTCCATTTACCTCTTTTCAAACATATTTTGTAACTTTAAAACTAGTTCACATTTAATTTGCTATTTAAAAAAAAAACAATTAACTTGATAAGGCAGCAAGTTTTAATCAGAAGTATAATTTACAAGATTTTGGTTTAGTATGTTATAGTTTAACCCTTCAGCCAGCAATCAACGTGATTTCACTTGAATTTGCTGAACATCCGTTGTTTTGTTTCGGTCACTCTCGTCACTTATTATAGTACATATATCAGTGAATGCTGATATGATTTATTTACAGTTAGAATCAGGAAGAAACGCTGAACATCGTAATGCTTTTAAAACTTTTTTCTATGTCAACTGTAACAACATAGAATTTAAATGCAAAACGTAGTTGAAATGCAGTCCTGTTCACGCCATTTTAGCTTGAGGGAATCTAGTTTTTCTTGCAGTTTTGTGATCAATTATGAAGGTAAAGTGTGTTAAAATATTGGTTATTATGGGCTGAAGTGAAAGTAGTAATTACTCAACAATATGCTGTGATGTAATTTGTGCAATATCACAGTTGAGATAAATATTTATATTTTGTAGGCTAGTCAACTGTGTATAAGCCATACACAACTAACAATTTCAGATAACTATTTTACGTCTGATGACTTGATAATTATGAATAATTGTATAAATTTTAAAACTTTTATGTAACCGTGGTTATTAAAACTTAATTTTATATGCTGCTTTCAGTTTATGCACTAGAACTATTTCATTTATCACATAACAAATATAAAACTACTGATGTGTATTTCATAAAACTAGACTACATTTAGGATGTTTTGGATATCTTAGAATTTTTACTTTGTTTATTTAAATATTGTGTTTATTTAACACACCCACTCCATTTTTTTTACAAAAATCTTCAATTTGCAAAACGTAAACAATTTAAAAGGTTTATATTTTGATCAAATATAAATTGAAATATACATATATCAAAGTATTCTAGTTCATTGTGAACAAAATTATACCACACATATTGTTGCTAATCAACTAAAAATTGTATTTTCAGTTGGGACAGCAATAATTATAGTACATCACTAATACATACAGGTTTAATTGTAAAGAATGGAGACCTCTTATTAATATTGTAACGGCTCACACTAGAAAAACTGAACTCTGCAGACCTTTATTTCATGTCATGAAGTACTTTTTGGGAATAATTAATACTTCGTTCAAAAACATACAATGGGGCATGTTGGGTGTAACTCAAAAATTTCAAATAATAAGCCCTATTGAGTGACGCTCTCACTTTGAAGGCCTTTATAAACGAAAACTAATAATGCAAACTAGAGGTCTCTATCTAAACTATTTTAGTTTATAGGGCCAAGCATATAGGGTAGGTCATGTCACATAATGCCAGAGTTACTGGAGCGAGGTGTTCAGTTAGGCACCACGGCTTAGCCGCTGGGTACATCTCAGTAGAACCACATACATTGTATGAGTTATGACACACTTAGGCATAAATCGTTCTTATTTCGCTAACTTTTATGATAAAATAATGATTTTGGTCTAACTGTTGTTGTTAATAGAACAATGACATGTAATGGAATTTATGAAATGTTGATCTTAACCCTTTGCACTCGAGAGTAAAATTTTTGGTCACTACCAAAAACTCGGGCCTTTATTGAACAAGTACCGGTGAAAACCTCGGAGCCCTTTTTATCAATTTTGTAAAGGTTTTGTTAAAAAGTTGTAACTTTTTTATTTTAGCAGATAGAGTTATAATTTTGGTTTTGTTTTATTTCTCATACAATTATATATTGTAAAAAAATATATATTTGTAATTACCTTATTATTAATACCTTTTTTCACTTATAAAAAAAACATTTTTTGCAAAAATTTTTACAAAAATTACTTTTAGCTGTTATAACTGAAAAACATTGCATTGACATTATATAAACTATTATTATTTCTAGGTTCCTTACATAATTATAAACATGCACATAAAATTTCATAAACTTACCTCTATAAACAAAAATGTTATAGGCAGTTTTGTAATTTCCGACAATTTCCCCAAATAGTGAGTTATTTGTCAAATGATTGAATATTTACTTTTTTATACCTTTTTATGCCCGTAATACCGGTACTTTGGGATTATACTGACCACACCAGTATGAAGAACACACAAATATAAATTTATTGAAACAAACATGATAGAACGAAAAAACAACTCTTTAATTACAAAATTACAAACTTACAACGATTATCAATGGGAGATTCCGTTATATGCCCCCAACGCTTAAACCTTTTTCAATGAACTTAGAACGTTATAAAACGATGTAGTTGAGTAACAGAACCATTCCATTTGAATAACAATTCCATCAATCAACAAGCATTTCCAGGTATTGTTATCGCTATTTTTGTCGCTGTTATCTTATCTTTCTCGAGAATCCTGATTACGAGGCTGCGCGGCATCACATGATTATTTAAGTTTTTTGCATGGTACATAATTGCCTTTCCATTACAATTCAATTTATATTTCTGATCAGCCCCTCTAGAATTTGATATTTTACTGATAGGTACTATCTCGAGGGATGTTTTTCTTTTGTTGACATCAGCACTCGCATTTTGGGTGGCGGAGTGTGATCAAGAATAAAAACAAGTTTTGTGTGCTTTTTCAATAAAGAGTTTAGTTTTTGTTTGGTAATGTTTGTTTTGTTGAATTTTTGTGTTTAGAGAAATGTAGGGGTAAAACACGGAAGTACAACAAAGCGATGCACCAGCTGAACGGGCGGCAAGACTCTGCAATCACGTTATCTACTAGACCGCTCGACTTTGACCTCTGTCTGAGGATGGGGAGGGGTTTGCGATAAGACAATTCCTGTTTTATATTGACGAAATATTGTTCTACGCTAATCTAGTAATCAGTAGAAGCAAAATGTCAAATAACGATTCATGTCTGGGTGTGGTCGGTATAATCCCAAAGTACCGTAATACCTCCCTCACTTTCACTTTTGGCATCGTCAGATGATTCCGAATCTGATATGTTACTGACAAAAATATCACTCAGATCGTCAACATAACCTTATTGACTGAAATAACTTATCAGACTAAACAAAACAATGAAGAGATCAGCTGTTGAAGTTGGGATCAAATCAGCTGACAAAAATGGTGAAGTTGACAAACCTCTACAACACAATGTAAAACTGCAAAATCACCGCCATAGAGTATAAAGGTTACTACGTTTATACATCCAACAACTATCCAGCTTGCGTATATCGCAAATTTACCGCATTTGGATAATTTATAAAGCCAGTATAAAGGATTTACCAAACGTCCGACATTTCAGACGTCCGAGGTTTTGGCCAAAACAACGATGTCCGATATTTCGGACGTCGGAGTGCAAAGGGTTAACAAATTTTATTAAGAGTAAAAAGTAGATATTTATTTTGTAAATTTATAGCTCTATAAATACCTGAAAACATTTTTACTTTACAAACCTCTGTGTCAGATTTTAATATATTTAACCCTTCGCGCGCTGTTGACAAATATAACCGCCAATATTTACTTTGCTCAAAACGCTGTTGACAAATATATTCGCTTCTAAACATTGAGGTTATTATTGGGAGTAAGTAGTTCCCAGTTTTGCCGGTGGAGTGCAGCAACTGCTGGAGCATATATCCCTCAATAGAAAAGCACAGTTATAGTTGTCCCCGCCTCCCGGTTTTTCTCCAAGCTGCAAAATGGCGGCGCACTACCCATGTCACTGCCTGTTTTGCCAGACACAAGCGCTACTGACGAACTAACTCGCCGGTTTAGTTCGTTCGCGGACTGCGAGTGGAACTGTTGTGTTTACGTTGTCAAATTGGTTTTTGACATATTGGGAAGATGTGTTGTGTGTACACGCATACACGCAACGGTTTACGCAAGGAGACCATTTACGTGTGCGAGACATGCACCGCCCGGCCGAAGCTGCACCCGGATACGTGTTTCAAGACGTACCACACGTTGACGTTATCTTGAACACCGTGATGGCTAATTTAAGATCTTTTTATACCCATTAATGTTTTATTTTAATTGTATAATATACATACTATACATATAATATACTATAATATAATATTATACACGATAGTAAAATTTCGTTCAACATTTCGTTAAATTTGGTGTATTTATATTGTTTTATAATTTAAATAAACGTATTAAAAAAATTATACTTTTTTTCGTTCCCAAAAATATTTTTATATGGTAACAATCTCAAATACAACATTAGCGTTGACTTTATAGAAAAAAAAATTTTGAGGTATATGTAGCGTTTAGGTATGGTGCGTCCCAAATTGCCGTAGCGCGGGAAGGGTTAATTGAGAAAGACCTGAGTAAAATTGATAAAATAATACAAGTAATTTACAGATTTCTGTGTTTGTTTGTAAACAAAACTGACTTTTACCATGAAAATACAAATGTTGTTAAATGAATCATTTTAATGTATATTATTATTTTGTTCAAATATAATATGAATGTCAATACAATGCTGCTTGCTATAATACAGAAAATAAACCACTTTTAAATCAAATATTTATGTTATAAATGTGGGAAACTTATGTTTTATGTTATAATTAACTTAGGAAAAACAACACTTAAATACTTTTCCTTAAATAAAAGAAAATTACAGTAAATGAAACACTTTTTAGAAGCTTTAAAAAAGTATAAGTAAGTAAGATAAGATTAGAACAACAATACTAATGACTGCAGATGGTTGTCATCTACTTCTAACGCCACTGCCTTATGAATAATGCAACTTTTACAAACATTAACACATTGAATACAGAGCCCGAGTATAGATCAGGCTAGCACACGCGCCGTTGTATACGATCAAGCAATGCTTTATATTGGAGCAGCTCCTAATAAGTAATAAATACAGGAAATCACATAATAAGTTTCTCTGTCATAATTCCTTAATAAATTGGCAGATTTGTGCAGCATTGGGTCGAGCTGCAAACATCTACCCTCTCTCATTTCTCATAAACCTTGGGAGGAAACCAAAGATTGAAATGAATTTTCAGCACATGCTCTTTTTCGCAGGTATGTGGATTCTTATAGTAAAAGTTTTTTTAAGTAACCTCTGTATAGTAATAATCATAGTAAAAATTCCAAAATAAATCAGATTTAAGTTTGAATAAAAATTAAAGACAACATCCACTTTCTAAAATTTCATACAGTTTGTATCCATATAACAGCACTTAACCCTATTAGTGCCAATCAGTTTTTCAAAGTTCTTACGAAAAATGTCAGCCTGTTTTTTAAATGGACATGCGATGAATGCCAGGCCAATTTTGCTGTTTTGATATTTGGCACAGTTAAGAGGTATCAGCTGCAAACAGCTCCTGGCGTGGCATATTTTTAAACTGGTTGTGTATTTTTTCCCTTTTTTTGTAAGGGAGACAGCAAACGACCTTCACTCCTTATACTCTACTTGAATACAAAAATAAATGAAAATTGACATCATTGATGTGGTGTTTATAGGTTTATTAAAAATTTGAATTTTTATAATTTTGTCAGTAAATAAGCTCCCTAGTAGATGTGTAAGTTTGTCTTCAACATAATGGCCGCTAACACAAGATGGAGAGTTCAGAAACTGCAATAGCCTTCATAACGAGACGTTCACAAACATCATAAGGTCTCTAGTAGACATAAAGGTTGTCTTCAAAATGATGGTCGCTCAACTTGGGAAGTTCACTGCCATAACCTCCATAAAGAATGGTTTATCTAGACATACAATAGAAATGTTAATAGTCAGTGTTGTAGTAAATCGAGATTATGTATGGATTTAAGCACACTAGTGTCTGATAGTGGGGCTTACAACCCTGTGGATGGTATCACCGCTCGCTTGAATAGTATGTATCTTTCCGAGGTGTCAGTTTCAGAGGTTGAGACAGCGGTGAGGCGGCTGAGGAGTACAAATGCTGCTGGGGTGGATGAGATTCCTTGCACAGTGTTAAAGAAAATTTTTCCTCCTATAAGTGTAGTATTCTCTCATATTTGTAATTCCAGTTTATCTTCAGGTATATTTCCAAACCTCTTAAAAATCAGTTAAATCATTCCAGTCTACAAATCTCACAGTAAACAACTACCTGAAAACTATAGACCGATTTCAATTCTATCGTCCTTCTCAAAAATTCTTGAATCAATAGTCTGTCAAAAACTGGCTTTTCTAGAAATCAACAACATTCTCTCTACTCAGCAGCATGGCTTCCGCCAAGGGAAATCCACTACATCAGCCATCTTCAATTTTATAAACAAACTATCGCTTTCTTTGGACAATAGACTTCATTCCCTTGGTGTTTTCTGTGATTTAAGCAAAGCGTTTGATTCTGTTGATCATAATATTCTCCTTGGAAAACTAGAAAAATATGGAGTAGAGTTTTTTTCTCTTTTCAATTCATGAAGTTGTATTTGTCTGATAGGAATCAAACCGTCCAAATCCACGATGGCCAAAATAAAGTTTCCTCATCATATAGAGCCATTACTTGTGGTGTTCCTCAAGGCCCTATTCTTGGTCCTGTATTATTTTTCATTTATGTAAATGATCTTCCAAAAATTTCATATAAAGTATTTGTCCTCCAGAAATGGTGTTTGCGAATCATCTCAGGACGTAGGAGATTCGAGACTTGTAAACTTCTTTTCGGTGAATTGAAAATACTTACTCTGGCGGGTTTGGTGGGGTATGAGCTATGCTCTTTTGTTAAGGGCAATCCAAAGCTTTTTGTAAGCAATGGATACTACCATCAGTATCCGACCAGATCAAGAGAGCTGTTATATATGGCTGCACATAGTACCAGCGCATTTGGGAGGGGTCCATACCACTTGGGTGCAAAAGCTTTCAATGCATTGCCATTGAATATTAAAAATGAGCAAAATCTACGTTTATTTAAACAAAATTTAAAGACACTCTTTCTTGATAAATGTTTTTACTGTGTAAAAGATTTGTTAGGTTAGATATAGTTCTTAGTATTTGATGTGCAATGTAAAAATGTATTTTGCATTTATGAATAAAGATCTTGAATCTTGATAAGTGAACGAAATAAGATTTCTTCACAGTTAGTAATATAAATTTTATGAATGACGGTTGAGCACTCTTGTGTGAATTTCTGTAACAAATGGAGTTATATCTAAATTAAAGAACAACATTGTTTCAAATAAAACTAATATCTTATTAAAAAAATGATACATTTTAAAGCTATTTTAGCAAATTGTTTGAATGACTAAAATATTTTTGTACATTTTGAGTCATTATAATTAATTGACTGCCTAAAAAGTATAGAATGAAGTGGTGTGAGCTTTAAGTGAGAAATTTAATTTCGCAACGAATTATAAAGGTTCTGTTTATTAAGAATGGAATTTTAAGTTACTTGTGTGTATCTTTTTGACATTCATTCAAACCAATTCTCTCTGTACACTTTGGGTACAGAGAGAATTAAAAACAGCCCTAAACATGCATTTGGCAGCTTCCATACAAACAATTTAATGGTTTTATTGGCAGAAGAGAAAAAAATGTTTAATTACCTTAATAATGAATAAAAACATAACTTTAAAATAATTATCTTAACATCATCTTTTCTTCTAATAATTTATTTATGATATGAAAGCTGCTCAAATTACTGTTACATGCTGTGATTAATTATTCTTAAAACTAAGTGTACACTTTGGGAAATGAGAGATATGATGGAATGTAAATGAGATTAGTAAAATAATAAAGGCAACTCATCCATTTCGGGTCCTCGTAGTTGTCTTGCCATACTACTTATTGATCAAAATTCAGTTACAAACATCAAGAGCATCTAATATTTTGAAGTATTAACACTTACATTTGTTGTTTCTAAGGTAATATGTAGCTTTTTGACACATTGTTGGAAATGTCTGTTTTCATTCATTGCATATTATATAATAAATCTGTAATCACAGTAGTAAACAAGCCATTACATTTATAATGAAATATATTTACAATAGTTGTTTAAAGCTAGATTAAGTTATTAATTTGTTTGCTGTTAATTTATCTTTAATGGAATATTTATGTGAAATATATAAAAAGATACTCCTTGTTTTCTTTTGCAATACATTTTATTTTTGACAGTTAGTTAATAAATTTGGTTACATCAAAAAAGTTAACATCAAGATTTGGCGCAAAACTGAAATATGGAGATTGAAAATTTTAAATTTAGGTTGAGTTGAAGCAATTGTGATGTGTCATCTAGTATGTAGATTAGAAATATCTTACTCTGACAGTTTTTGATTATTACTGCAAATTTTAAAAATTTATTATAAATTTAGTTCATAAAGTGGGGAACATTAAGAAATTTTAAATAACAATATTCATATAAAATTGTCTCTTCAAAAGTCAAATTCGGATGAAACAGTCGTAGTTTTCTTGGAAATTCAGAATTGTATGAATTAAAAATGTATGGGTGTGAAGATACAACGAAATAGTTAAGTCAGGTTGCAACAAAATACACTAAGATTTTATTAAAATGGCTTTTAAAATATTATAGTCAACGAATTTAAAATGAAAAAATTCCAATCTTAATTGTTTTATAATTGGAACTATTAACCATCACAAAACAAGAGTTGAAAGGTCAGTGAACGAATATTGGTTAATTAAACAAAATTAAAAACACGGCTCTGAAATATAGTGGGTGATGTAAAAGACCTTGAAAAATGATCATATATAGGAAACAATAATGCATATTATGTAATATTAATATAAAATGTTTTACCTCCGTCCGACTATCAAGCCTCACCATTGTTATACGAAGGGTGTTCAATAAAGACTGACGGTAGCGTACATATAAAGAAACAAAGTACAATAATTCGTTTTCTTCAAGTTAGTATGATGTATACTAGCAACAACGAAATCAGCTCTTAACATTATAATTTGAAACAGTTACAAATTTTTGCCTCTAAAGTTTACTATGGCAGATTTTTGTGAGCAAAGATATGCGAGAAAGTTCTGTGTAAAACTGGGGAAAAGTGCTACGGATACGTACAGAGACTTGAAAAAAGCTTTTGGTATTGATGCAATGAGTGAAAGAACCTGTTTTAGGTGGCATAAAGACTTTAAAAATGGACGGGAATCGTGTGATTTGGAAGGTGGGCCTGGCGCCCCTGTTTCTACCCTTACCGAAGAAATAATCAACACTGGGGTTGTTATGATTCACACTGACCCATATTTGACTATTAGACAGCTTGCTATAATGCTCGATATATCAATTGGCAGTGTCCATACACTCATGCATGATCATTTTAATATGTCATGTGTCTGTGCTCGTTGGATACCACGTCTGTTAACACTAGTTCAGAAACAAAATTGTGTTGAAATTTGCCAACTTTGGTTACAGTGCGTGCGTCGAGAATGATGATGCATCGTGGAAAAATATTATTACTGCTGATGAAAGTTGGATTTACTGTTATGATCTTGCAATAAAACAAGATGATCTCTAGCGATCGATTTTTATTTTAGTTCTTGCCTATTATTAATGTGAGGATTGCAATGCTTATACGTACCTTTTCTACTATCCTATATAAACGAATCTTAAGAAATCTATTTGGAGACAGAGTGTAAATTTTTTGACTTTTGCCAATAGTCTTGTTGTGCCTTAATTACAATACTCATATAATTCATGATAGTAATATTATGTTACTTTTATTTAATAGACTGGAATACCTGACAATTGATCACTCTCTATAGGATTTACTGCACCTGAGCAGTATTCCTTGTTACTGTAACAGTTGAGACTAGATGTTGCCTCTAGCTTTCAACACCTCGGTGTTTACACTGATTATTGTAACTTCACTTATAACATGCATTTATATAATTGAATTACACACATCACATCCCGTTTCTGTATATGTGTGCGTGTGACTTCATATTACAACCATTACATTGAAAATTTTATAACTAGTTAATCTAGTGTGTAATGCTGATTGTACACTTATTACCTTAATTTAGCAATTATTATTAAATGATGAGTTTAGAGAAATGTTTTATTTCCATACTAATCATAACATCTTACAGAATTAATTTTTTCCACCTATTTCTTATATATTTTTAAATTACTAATGATACTACAGGTATACTCTTGTCTCTTGTGATTAAATAAGAAATAATTAAATTATACACAGAAAGATTATAAAAGAATTCTCAGGTGCTGCTCTCTCCTCATTATTATTTTTTTAAGTTTTGATTGCCAAACAAATATTAATTTCTTTCCTTGGCCTTCAATGTATGTGTAAAAAAACATTTACCAAATCGGTCCAGAAATTCTCAATGTTTGTGATTAGCAACACATTTACTTATTTATTTTTAATTGTTATATTTTTGTTCTAAATCAACATAATAGTGTAGCCTACTGTTGAATGTGCAGTACTGTGGAGAGTTGGTACAGTTTGGACTTAAATAATAATGTCTAAACTGTCTTAAATAATGTGTAATGTAATAATGTCTTAAATAAATGTCTACTAGTAAATAGCTGAAACTAACCGAGGTAGTTCCTATCTACCTAAAAATGTTACCAATTCTTTAAATTCTTGCTCAGTCTGTCTTTGGACATTATCTAATGCTTACATTTTCATAGGTAATTGTCTGTTTATAATGGGTAATAATAGGGTCTTTTAAAATCATGTCCATCTGTCTGTGCGAAATCTTTTGATTGAATGGTCTGAGAGACTTCTAACTTGGTATATAGGTCCTCTTGATCCAGGAAAAAACTCTATTAATGTTGAGGTCAAAAGCTCAAAGAGCAGTAAGTCTGTGCGTTTATGTGATAACCTTTTCATAATTTCTGTAGAATTCCTCAATATTCTGTTGTATTGGTTTATTGTTATTAATGATTTTATTCTTGTTTTCATCTGATCCCTATTCTTGTTTTATCATCTAAGCAAGATTTTAAACTTATAATAATGTAATTTATATTGTGCTCAGGCATTGCTAAGAACAAACCAAAGATTAAACTTATTAAGAATGTAGATAATCTTTTAAATGTATTGTCTGTTTGTAAAGATGTTATCAAGAAATCAGGTGATTAGTAAGTAAATATGTTGATAAGTTAACCCTCCTACTGCCCAGCAACTTATTTTGAGTCGTGTCATCACAGCTTTTATGATGTATGATGTATTTAAATTATCATATAGAGCTTTAACAAATATAATATCTATATGTTCCCAATGAACTAATCATTTTAATAACCAAATGGGTATTAAAATTTCTGATACTTCATCACTTGACTTAAGCAAAAGTATAAGGTAGGTTCATATTTAGCGCAAGCCACAAAGTTACGAGAAGGGTATAAAAACTTCCAAAAGTCCTGAATAACTTCTGGCAAACATTGTTTAGTGTTCCAACTTGCTGTGACAGTCCTTTGTCCCTTTAATTTTGGAAATTCAAAGAACACCATCATTAGTCAGTTGTAGGGTCTGATTTTAATATGCTCAACTTTGTGGTCATCTGTCAATTTGTGAGGGACCCATCAAGAAACAGTTTTCCTGACTTTTAAGTAATGCAAGAATATTTGCACTGCTGCAGATCCAATCCTTAGGAAAGCTTCAATAATTAAATAATTGAAGTGTCCGTCTTCTTAAACCATATCAATGGAATGTGGCCTTCCCGATTGTTCATCCTCTTCAATCGAATATTGGCTCATTTGAATTTCCGAGTAATACCCAAAAACAGTAGTATGGAAGTATGATGCTTCAAAACCAAAGGCAATTTTTATACGTTTATCATTAGCTGAAGATGCTTTCTCATTGAACCTATTACTTTATGAGTATTTGATCTTTTCCATTACACAACACAAGTACACTGATGAGCTAAAGTTGTTGTTTGGTACAGATAGGTGCTCAGGCAATCAGATAAGAATGATAAGGTTATTGCAGTATGCACTGTCTGTCTCTATCTAAAAACTTTTGGAATGACCCAAGTTAAAACCTCTAAAAATGATCCATTTCTGTGTCTTAGACCTGAAAAGAATACTTTGATTCTGAGTTGAGACCTGCAAAGAAGTGTAGCAAGTTTTTTAAGTAATGCAAGATTTACACTGTTGCAGATCCAATCCTTAGGAAAGCTTCAATCATTAAATAATTGAAGTGTCTGTCTGCTTAAACTATATCAATGGAATGTGGCCTTTCCGATTTTTCATCCTCTTCAATCGAACATTGGCCCATTTGAATTTCTGAGTATTACCCAAAAACAGTAGTATGGTAGTATGATGCTTCAAAACCAAAGGCAATTTTTATACGTTTGATCCTCTCTTATTACAATCTGACTGTAAAATTGTAGAAAATCATTACCTGAAAATGCTTTCTCATTGAACCTACGACTTTATGAATATTTGATCTTTTCCATTACACAACACAAGTACACTGATGAGCTAAAGTTGTTGTTTGGTACAGATAGGTGCTCAGGCAATCAGATAAGAATGATAAGGTTATTCCAGTATGCACTGTCTGTCTCTATCTAAAAACTTTTGGAATGACCCTAGTTAAAACCTCTAAAAATGATCCATTTCTGTGTCTTAGACCTGAAAAGAATACTTTGATTCTGAGTTGAGACCTGCAAAGAAGTGTAGCAGTTGAAAAGACCCCTGTTCTGAGCCTAAATTATACAATAATAATAATTTTTCTCCTTTTTTTTCTTACAACAACATCACAGAATTGTCTGTTTTTCTATTCAAACCTGAATCACAAGATGTAATTTGTTTGCAGAAGACTAGAACTTACAATGAAAAAAAAATTCATCTTGAACTCTTTCTCCAATTTTAATTAAAATTTTGTTTCTATGTCAAAATTTAATCTCATAAATTGAGTTAAGATATCAATCAGTCATTAAGTGTGGAATTATAGCAATTATGTTGTGGATGTGTAGGTTTGAGAGGTGCCATGTCGTTTGCTCTGGCCATCCGCAACACTTTATCAGATGCCAGGCAAGCCATGCTGACCACCACCTCTATAATTGTGATAGCCACTGTAATTATACAGGGTGGTGCAACCATGCAACTCCTCACTTGGTTCAGGATACCGTAAGTATCACTTAAGTGGATGCCATTTGTAAAGATCCTTGCACTATTATTTGGTAATTTATTATCATTAGTTTCTAGTGTTAAATGGAGTATTTGTTTGGTTGGAGAGTAAGTAGTGGCAGGCTTTTCTACTACTTTTCTTGCAGGATTTTCTTTAAATTCAGATTTTGCTATTATGTTGACCAAGATTTTTCCTTCACAATCCTTCCATCGTCAAAAATAACCTTCAAACAAAGAATTGACCAAAATATTCTAATTCTCGAATAAGATGTCAAATGAAGGAAGTATTTTATCATCTTATCTTTATATATACAAACCTCATGTCATGATGCTCGTTTACGCTAATCTCCAAAACCACTGAATTGATTTCAATGACATTTTGTACTTGTGTATTGTTTGGTCTTAAAACTAAGAAGATAGGATAGTTTTATCTCATTAATAAATTAATATTTTTTCTTGTAAATTAAAGTTTTAATATTAATCAACCGTTCTGTGTAAACATAGTTTTATGACAGTACAACCGTATGTTTTATTAATTTGGCCTCTATTTTCAATTTGTTTACATTTAAAATCTCTGAAAGCATAAAGTAAGCTTGATAGTAACATCACTTTTCATATTAACCTTTTTATGCAACAACTGTGTAGTATAGGGTAAGAAAATATTCAAATAAGAAAATAAAGTTTTAATAAAAATATACTTTTAACTGTACATTTTAGCAAATATTAAGTATGCAGTGCTTGGTCAGTACTATAATGTATGTATAAAAGACAAAGTTATTATATAATTCGAGTGTTTGGATACATACCAAGATACATGTCATGAATTGAAATTGTTGAAAGACGACAACCATTGAGATTTGACACTTGCTGATGCAGTGTTAGCATCCATGCTAAATATCATTTGTCAACTGTTTGCAACTATTTTGATGACACATTATCCAACTCAATCATCGAATTTAGGGGAGAAATACAGGAACTATGTGACTGAAGATATTAAGCACTGAATTAGACAGACAAATCTACATCAAGACCTAGATTACAGTCCAGAAATGTACATTGGAGCATTAGTGTTGATTGAGGATTTGTGTATTCTAATTTCAAATTTATCACTTACTCATCATTATGGTTTGCTATCACCTAATCGCTTGGCCATCGACATGGTTAACAGTGATTTACAGCGAGAACACATGACTTCGCTACATTTGTGATGAGTAATTGTTGGGCATTGCTGCTATTCTATTAGATGGTGGACGAATGGCACATTCAGCATTCAAGCTGCCATTAGACGTTCATAACAAACCAAATGCATGTGTAACATTAAAAAAGAAGAAGAATGGCAACAGTAACGTGAATGGTTCTATCATTATCTAGGAGGAATACGCATAAACATTTAGTCGAAGCATTATATAGAGCTTTACAAGATTTAAACATCAACAACAAACTATTCGTGCTGTTTTACTACTCTCTGGTGATTTTCGGTAGACATTGCCAGTCATTAATTTTTGCCGATGAGATTATAATGCATGTTTAAAACAATAATCTTTATGGTGAAGTGTCAAAACAGTTCAGTTGACCATCAACATGCGAGTGCAATTGCAAAACAATCCATCGGCAAAAATATCTTCTGAACAATTGCTGGATGTTGGTAACGGTAGAATAGGACCACATCCAAATACACTATGCATTGAATTGCCAGATGATTTCTGCACTTTTGTCAAGACAAAACAAGAATTGGTCGAAAAGGTCTTCCCAGCTATACTGAATAATTACTTCAAACAAAATTGGCTTAGTAAGTGTTCGATTTTAGCTGCTGCAAAATGTTGATAAAATTAACTTCCAGGTACAGTAGTTGTTACCTCCATTTCTGCATGGATATACTAGAAATACCACCTCACAGTATTCGGTTGAAAACTGATAATTCCCTTACGTAATTTGAATCCACCTAGACTATGCAACAGCACACGTTTGTTTACCAAAATCAACCTTTTCATATTTGATTGATAAAATTGAATTCATATATATGTAAGCAATAAAGAATTTTGATATTATTTACTTATTATTTATTGTACTTGAATTTAATACATAATACATAATAATGCATAATTTATACATAATATTAGTTGTATAATAACCAAACTAGAGCGAAGCGTGGGTGGGTCTGCTGTGTGTGTGTGTGTGTGTGTGTGTGTATATTTATATTTGCGAATGATGAATTCAGCTCCAATTCACTCTCTGCTTAGTGCAGTGTCTGAAATCTGCCACTGTCATGGACTTGACTCCTGGAATCTGGAGTCAACGTCCATCTGAAGAGATCCAAAAAGTCGAAGACAACGAAGCTCTATATGACATTTTTACATGGAATCTTTAAAATTGTTTTGGCACCAACCTAACTGACCTGGACTAAAAAATCAAGTGAAATCTAGATGAATGGATATTTTTTTGTCTCATTAAGTGCACATTTGAGTGCAATCCCAACGCACGGTGGAGCAACCGTATTTTCTACACATAGCTATGTTGGGAAGAGTTGATTCAATGCAAATGATAAGTTCAGCTCCAATTCACCTTCCGCTCATTGCAGTGTCTAAAGGTGTCTCTGATGTCAAAACAATGCAAAGAGTTTGGGTAGAGCTTCTTCATCACCGACTTTTTATCTCTTCAGAGGGACGTTAATTTCAGATTTCAGGAGTCATGCATGCGACAGCATCAGATTTCAGATTTTACACTAAGTGGAAGGTGAATTGGAGCTGAAATCATCATTCGCAATCTTGAATGGCCGTATTAACAATAATAAATAAGCTACATCTATATTGATAGATGTGTGAACTGTTTAAATTAATGCAAATGTTTTACAGAGTGGGAGTGGAGGAGGAGGTGGAGATGCTGCCATACACTGGACCACGTAGTGTAAGTACAATACAGTAGTGTATAAAGCATGTGGCCACTGGCAGTTGACATAGATTTCTCTTGTAGATATTTCACCTCTAATATTATTCATTTTGAAAACGTTACAAAAGTAAAAATTTAACCTAGTTTTGTTATTTTCTGAATTATAAAGTACTTATACATATTCATTATATTTTATCTATTGATATTTTTTCACTAAAGAAAAAATTGAAATTTGTTTGATAATACTCATTGGATTGTTTTTGGCTCTTATTAGCCTGTATATAATAACAAATAATCAATGTTTAATGGTGAGATCCAAAGAAAACATAAATGTAGATATTCTTTTATTCATAACCATTTCACTGTATTCGATTTAGTAAGTTATTTTTTAATATTAACTATTTATTTTACAGCTAAAAATGTAAAAAAAACTAATGTAAAACTAAAAAGTCTTGCTCATTATAAATTATTGTGCTGAGTGAGGGTAAATAGCATAGTATTGGAAAATAAGAATTTCAGTATATCAATAAATCAATATATTGCTTATTGTCATGCTAATTTAACAGCTGAGTTTCCAGTAATATAGTTCAAAAATTTCAAAGAATCGGCTACTAATAAATATTTAATAATGTGATTTTAAATTAACTCTTGGTTTAGGATTTAAAATTATGTAAAGTTTGATCTCAATTAACCCTTTTAGTGCTACAGCTTCTACATCGTAGACGCTGCGTTTATGTCTAAAAGTGCTAGCGTCTACGTCGTAGACGCAGCATATTTTTATATATATATTGGTTCAGTTTATGCAATTCATTGGCTGAAAACGATGACAGTTCATCCAAAAGCTATAGAGTAACGATATTTGTATATTTGATTGCCGACAACCAGCTGTTTATACGTCTTTGACGTGAAATAAAAAGGAGGTTAGTTCGGATGTTTACGTTGCAAGCGAACTGACGCTGTGCTTTGTGTACTCTGTTTTCTCTTATTTTATCCATTAACTTGTGTTCTAATTGTGAAATACTACTTCATTACTATTACAAATCATTCCATTACTTCATTTTTCATTTGTGTTTTCCGTGTATATTGTATTTTACTAAGTTATAAACTATGCCTAATAAGAACATTGCATGTGATGATGAGTTATTACGGAATGTTCTTGAAGATGTTCTGGACAATGAAAGCAGCAGATTTATCAGTGATTCTTCATTTATAAGTGAACCATTTAGTTTTTATGAGCAAAATGATGTGGAAAGTGACGAAATCCCAACATCTGATGAAGATATTCACAAATCCTCTTCAAGTGAAATTGACGATTCTCACGAAGACAAAGACTATGAACCATCCCAATCATCGGATTCAGAATTTTTAAGTGATTGTATTGTATCATCAACCCCCCAAAAACGTAAAATACGGAAATCTGGTAAGTCCTTGCCTTTAAAAAAAAGAAATGTGACCCCATCAGATAAAATAGACTTAGGCCTAACTGATCAAGGTTCAAGTAGCAGCCTATTTGAAACAAATGATAGTTATACATTTGATAATAATGTAAATAATGTTCCTTCTGAAGATAATAGACCTCCTGTGTTTATAAATAATCCACCTAATGTAGGCCTAAACAATTATTCTGACCAAGGAAGTGACACTGAAGATGTTTGGGTAGAAGTTGGACCTGATGATGATTTCCCCCTTGGTCCAGTTAGGTTTCAAGAACTGCCAGGTCCAAAGCATATGCCACCATCTGATTCACCCCCAATCTCGTATTTTAATCTTTTTTTTACACAGATACTCTTGCTCAGTTTTGTAAGGGAAACCAACAGGTATGCTACTCAACTTTTACACAGCACTGAATATAAAGACAATTCAAGAGTGAAAAAAATGGCTCCCTGTGACACTTCAAGAAATGAAAGCTTTTATTGCATGCATTATCAATATGGGCATTGTAAGGAAACCGACAATATTTTCTTACTGGTCCACTTTGCCATCTACATCAACACCTTGGTTCAGACAGATGTTTCCACGTGACAGATTTCAATTGATTTTACGGTTTTTCCACATTGTCAATAATGATGTATTGGCCCAAAACCCAAACGATCCATGTGGAAAATTTCAGCCCCTTGTTGATCACGCAAACATTCTCTTTAGGCATTACTATACTCCTCATGAGCAGCTATCTATTGATGAGTCTCTCATTGGGACAAAATCCCATACTGTATTACAGCAGTATATGCCAAAAAAGCAACACCACCACTGGGGTGTAAAAGTTTGGATGTTGTGCGACTCTGTTGTCAATTATGTTCTTGCATTTTATGTATACAAAGGAGCTCGTGTCAGTAATGAAGAGAAACAAGAGCAACGGGAGTTTGGCCTTGGATATGTCGTTGTAAAAAAACTCATGACAATAGGTAATTATTTGAATAAAGGGTTTCATATCTTTACAGACAACTTTTTCGCATCCATATCATTGGCAGAAAAACTGTATAATCTTGGAATTTATTACACCTCAACCATTAGAATGAATAGGAAAGGGATCCCTGATGGTCTCAAATCAAAATTTCCTGTTGGTGTCACAAAATTTTTCAAAAACGGTTACATGCTTTTATGTGGACACCGAGATAAAAAGAGTCAAAAGAAGCAGGTATTATTGCTTTCAACGTCATCAAAAGCAACCATGACTGAAGTGAGGCGGAAAGTGAGACACCAGAGAGAAGAGGAAATCATTCAAAAGCCAGATGTAATACTTGAGTACAACAAGTACATGGGAGGAATTGATGTTTCTGATATGATGGTTTATGCATATTTAGATGAACGTCGAACAGTCAAGCTATGGAAGAAAGTGGTTTTTAGTATAATGGGAAGAATGATTCTCAACTCTTACATTCTATATAAGGACAATGTGAAACCAGGAAATCCCATGTCGCGTCTAAAATATACCGAGGCAATTGTCCATGAGCTTGGAAATGAGTGGCTGCTTCATAAAAGTGCGATGAATCCTGGTCCTATCAATCAGCCAACAAGACCATTATTTGGAATAAAAAAATTACCAGGAAGGATGCAAAGACTATGTAAGGCATGCAGTACAGAAAGGAGCAAACGGCGATCAGTGTTTGTTTGCGTGAAGTGTGACAAAGGACTGCACCCTAAGTGTATCCAGCGTCACACTTGTGAACAATGAACCTGAGTCACATTATGTGCAGTGTAAATATGTAAATATCGTTATTATACTTTTTATTTGAGTAATTTAATGTTTATGAACAGTAACTTCACAGTGTAATCCAACAGTATGCATCCAGTGGTCATTCAATAAGAAAGGGTAAGCCAAATTACTTCACTTTTTTATAGTTTTATTACTGAATAAAACAATTATTTAGGTAAAAAAACTGTTAACTGTGCTTGAATTTCTTCTTTTATAAATAATAATAAAGTTAGTAAAGTATTTATGCTAATAATAGTAAGTGTATTGAATTTTCTCTTAAGCATTTCAAACATTACATGTAGGGCAAAATTTGGCGCGGACCACATATTTTATATTTCATCCACACTTCTTATTTGTTTTGTAAAAATAAAATAAAATATATGGAATTTGTTTGCTTTTAGTTGCTCTTTCCGATGGTAGCATCAGAAAAATAATATAAAATTGTTTACATACTAAAATTTTAATCCAAAGTGAAAAAATAAAATAAATTTTTATACAAAAAATTTACAATTTATTTTATAACAATCCAAATATATAAAAATGTATTTTTTGTATTTATTTCCGTTTATTGGTTATTTATCTTCACTACAAAAAAACAAGTAACAAGATATGACATCAAATAAGGAAGTAGTAAGGAATTTACTAAAACTCTGCATTTATGCACTAAAATGCTTAGCACTCTTGGTTATGGCAATGCGCCAGACCCCTTAGCACTAAAAGGGTTAACTAAGAAATTGTTTTCTTTCAAATATCAAAGAGTACATATTAATTGGTACATTTGACAAATCAATTTCTTGAACTCCATTTATTCTAAAAATAGACAAAACCATATTCCTTCCATAGCATTCCTTAGTCTGTTACTTTGCTATTTTACTTCAATAAATATCGGTAATCACTATTTTATAATCATGTACAACAATAATAAATATTATTAAGAAACTAATACATACAAAGACATAGTTAATAGATGCATTGTTAATTTGTATGAATTAATACTAGTATTAGTATTACCACTAACAATAATAACTGACTGAACTATAAGATCAATAATTTAAAAAACAACTACTACAACTAAAGATGTTTGTTCTCTTTTCATTATCTGTATTGAAGTGAAATTAATTTGAAACAAATTCTTGAATGGTACAATATCATCTGTATTTGCTTTTGAAAAATGTACTCTGAATTGAATTTAATTTAACTCAATTAAGTCGTAGAGAAAGAAAATTGAAGTAGAATTTGCACAAAAATAACAGTGTTAAATGTTATAAGTAATAATATAAAACCTGCATAAATTGAAAGTATACTTACAAAAATCCAAGAATGAAAATACAATTTGGAACTTTTTTGTTATTTTTTAGATCAGGTTGATATTTAAGGCCGCCTTGGCTGTTTGCAATTAGACAAGATACAGACAGACAAACATTAGGTACAGAGATCACATTTACAGATAAATCTATTCATGTAAAGGTGTCTTATCGTGGGGGTATTATTTAATGACATATAATGATTGTTTTGATTTTTCATGTATCTATTACAGTTTAATATTATGTGCTTAACCCTCTTCACCCTCTGTCATCTTACAATGAAGCATGACAAAAAATTTGATGAGTGTTTTTCTTAAAAGTCTATTAACTTAATTCAAAATTCACATAAACTTAAAATCAACCACTTAGGAGTAGCTCACCAGAGTGTTCTAATAAGTACAGTCAACTCCCAATTTTCCGGGGGCGGATAAAATGTGTTGCAAACTGGGGTAAAAAAATCAGCAACAATAAAACATTATTTTATGGTCAATGGAAATTAAAAACAATCAAGCATAAGTTTTTGGCAATTTGATTTCCTTTTTATTTAAATTGTGTTATAATAATACTAATAATAAATATTAGATAAAGAACTGCCATGCAGCATTTGTAGATAAGAGAGGACATAATGTTTAAATGTGCTTTTGGGTTACTTGGAAGTGTGGAAGACTTGCCATTGATTACCACAAATAATCGAGAGTTGACTGTATCCTGATGGACTAAATCTAAGGTATGGGTTATTGATTTATTGTAAATATTTTCTTTTAAATTAACAAAACTTAAAATATTAAATTATTTGAATTCTTGTGTGTAAGCTAAAATCTGTTTAATTATTATATGATTATGTTTATGTTTGTTACTTTTTTGTAAATAATGTTTTCTTATTAGCTCTTGAAAAGATGTTAGGAGATGAAATATTGCTAGAGAGTAAATATATAGCAGCTAAATATTAAATCAGTGTTATAAAGTTATTTGTTATTACATAGTTACTGTTATGATATTTAATTTAATAAATACATACTACAACGTTTTAATGAAATGGCACATTAATGTTTTATGTCTATAAGCATAACAGGTGTCATTAATGAAGTAAGAATGTGTGTAGGATTTTTCCTGAGATATTACAACAATATGTACAAAACAATTTATTTAGTTGTCTATACTGTATAAAATCTATCTGTAGATGGTGCAATATTATAAACGTAAACACAAAGTATTATCATGTATGAATGTTAATGTTAAAGGTGACCTTACTCTTCAAAATTTGACAAAAATTAAATGGAAAACACAAAACAAAGGTGTATTAATAGTATAAAATTGACATGTTTTAATTATTGTCCAAAGCACAGACAGGAATAATTAAATAAAATACTATCAAACTATGATTCACCAATAGAATAAGAGATTTAATAAGAAAAAAATGTCAAGAAAAGTTAAATAGTTAAATATACTGACACTGATTTGCGAAGAATATTCCTTTGTCACGTTTTTACAAGACCTATTTTCCTTAAAGTTTTTGTTAATACAGGGTACATTATGAAAGTAATGAGCATGATTTTATTGTGATGTGACTATCCATCGCAGTGCGTTCGGACCGGTCGACCAATGTGGTGGGGGTTCTGCGTCTCCAAAGACACCCGTTCTCAGTTTGCTCCGAGCAGTAGGAGTGGTAGGACGTGTCTTTGCATGAAGTCTGTTTTTCGATTCTGTCACGGCGCAATGGAGCGCTCGCTTGAACAGCAGCACGCGATCATGTTTTGTGTTCGGCTTGGGAAGAATGCAACGGAAAGTTATCAAATGCTTCAAGAGACCTTTAAGGAGGAATTCATTTTGAGATCTCAATGCGGAAAGTGGTGCAAAAGCCTCGAAGGAGGGCCGGGAGCAGGTCACCGACAAGCCTTGTTCTGGATGCCCAACAACCGCCTGAACCGATAAAAACATCCAAAGTGTATACAAAGTTTTGAGTTCAGACCATCGGTTAAGTATCCAGGTAATCGCTGACACCCTGAACTTGTAATCGCTGACACCCTGAACTTGTAAACATTAGCGGTACATGGGATAGTGACTGAGGATTTTCAGATGCAAAAGGTCTGTGCGAAGCTTGTACTGAAGGTGTTAATGGAAGTGTAGAAAGAGGTTTCGAGTTTTGCGCAGTAAAGAATTGTTGAATTGATTAGAAATGATCCAGGCTTTTTCTGTCTCTAACCGGGGATGAATCCTGGAAGTTCAAGTACGATCCAGAATCCAAAAGGCAGAGCTCCGAGTGGCACACACAATCTTCTCCCAAACCCAAAAAAAGCATGCATGAGCAAGTCTTCTATCAAAACAATGCTAATTGTCTTCTTTGA
Source organism: Homalodisca vitripennis (assembly GCF_021130785.1). Taxonomy (NCBI): domain Eukaryota; kingdom Metazoa; phylum Arthropoda; class Insecta; order Hemiptera; family Cicadellidae; genus Homalodisca; species Homalodisca vitripennis. The sequence continues at coordinate 126,242,391 of NC_060211.1, read as the reverse complement.
CATCCGAGGAATCGTCCATTTTCAGTTTGTACTGCAAGGACAAATTGTCAACACAGCCTTTTACCTGGAGGTGCTCAAGAGACTGAAATGCCGGATCACGTGCGTCCGGCCTGACATCAAAGATATCTTCAAGTTCCACTACGACAATGCCCCCAACCATATGGCCTTCATTGTAACCAACTACCTGACCCAGAATAAGACTCCCATGTCCCGTGGTGCCCTACCCTCCGTACAGCCCTGTCATAACTTCGTGTGACTTTTTTTGTTCCCCTGACTAAAGAGGGAGCCTGAAGGGAAAGCATTAGGAGTTGGTGGAGACCATCCAAGCTGAAGTTACAAGGTTCCTGAGAAATTCCAGTCGAGGAGTTCCAGGGTGCTTTCCAGGCGTGGCAGAATTGTCTCGGCAGGTGTATTGATGCAGGAGGAGACTATTTTGAAGAATTTTAACCATTTGTACCAATCGGATGAATAAATCTGATTTTCCGGAAAATGCTCATTACTTTAATAATGCACCCTGTATTGTTGCTGAAACTCTATTTTACTAGCATGCTAATTGTTGGTAATAGTGATTTTTTTTAAATAATTTGTATATCTTAACATACAGCCTTTTCTCATAATTAATTGTTTGAATGAAAGAACTGATCAAACCGTTCTCTTCTCCCCTCCCTCACCTTCCTTGCTCCCCTTCTCTCTCTCTCTCTCACAGGCTTCATACAACTCCTTTGGACAGGTCGGCCAGGTATGTACTTTATATATTGCCTGTGGCTTGTGTGCATTTTTTCGGATGTATATTTTCTTGTTCCAATTTATTTTATACTTGGTGTGTTGATTAAATACAGTACTTAAGAGTGTTAGGTAGATTTGTTGATAGCTCATTTTGAAATTGTTGACATTTATTTAATTGTATAGGATGTTGCAGGTAAATAATATTTCAGTTAAATTTAAGCTCAGTTCTCCCCTCTTAAGTACATAGTAATGAGGAACTTAAGCCTAATACAATTGAGTCCTTCTAATTTTAACTATTAGAGAAGCAACCTTTTTTGGATAACATTTTCAGGTCAAATAGAGTTGTCACAATGATGTTGTAGAATTGTATTTCAGTATAGTAAAGTCTGTTGGTACAGTAAAAAAAACATCATCAGTTTAGTATAATGCAAATTCTTATGTTCCCGTAGCGATTCATAACTGCATATTAGATAATTGCAGTGTGATGGAATAAATGAGAAGGGGTAGAAACAACAGTTTATATTACCATTACCCTGATACAATGACTGACTTGCCAGCTCTCAAATCTGTATGTCTCAAATCTAGAAAACATAGTCTACAGTATATTTACCTTATAAACACTATAAGAATTGGATTCTATCCTCTTGTTCATGTTTAACCCTTTGCACGCCACTAATAAATCCATTAACTTTTCTATAATGCCAAGACAAATAAAAAAAATTTCCTTGGTAAGCTAATTTTTATTATAAATTATAAAAGATAAAAGCAAAAAGAAGTATAAAACAGGACATTTTACTTAAAATTAGCATATTTATTGATAATATATATATATATTATATATATATATATATATATATATATATATATATATATTAATAAAATTGTTTATTTCAAATAAATTTCAATTTCACTGTAAAATATAACTATACTGAAAAGTTTAATTACATTTTATTATAAAACAAGATAAATATTTCAAACTAATCACAACACTACCACATGATGAACAATAACGAGATACGTAGTAGACGTGTGCTATGGTTAATATGGTTAAGGAAGCACAGATCGCTTTATGGCAATTAACTTACCAAAGTTAAATGACAATGTTCAGAACAAGTAGTATATAAAAAAGTCAAGCATTTAGCTGAGAGTCCAGAGTGGTAGAAAACCACTTATCATAAGACTTCAGTATAGGTGTACTGCGCAAATAATGCACATACCAGAGAGGGCGGGAGACTGAGTTAAGTTTCCAGCACCTGAATAAAATAGATTCTAATCTTCAAACTTTAGTGTTGTACAGGGTTTGTCCAGAAAGTAATAGGACTGAGTCGATTAAAAAAAATGTATTGAGCAAATCGTTTCAATTCTTTAAAAACTTACAAGGCTCCTTCTGCGTCGATGCAGCGCTGCCAGCGCGATTTCCAAGCATTGAAGGCGTCACGGAAGGCATTTTCCGGAATAGCCTTGAGAGCCGCGGTGCAAGCTGCTTGGATCCCCTCTGTCGTCTCAAAATGCTTGCCTTTTCAAGCGAGAAAACAAAAAAAGTCTGTGGGGGCCACATCTGGGCTGTAGGGCGGCTGTGGAAGAGTTGGGATGCCGGCCTTGGTCAGGTAGCTGTTCACAAGAATGGCGGTGTGAGCTGCAATTTCTGGTCGCCAGTGAGCACTTTTGGGACCATCTTCGCACACACTTTGCGCATGTTCAAATGCTCCGTCACAATTTCATGAACCACAGATTTCGGTAAATGTAACATCTGTGCAATTAAACGAATACTTAGTCGACGGTCTGAGTTCAAAACTTTGCGCACACGAGTCACATTGTCGGTGTTTGTCGAAGGTCTTCCAGCACGGTCTTCATGAGGGACCTCTTCCCGGCCCTCCAAAAAGACCTGGTGCCACCGAAACACACCACTTCTTCCTAAAGCAACATCTGGGTAAGCCTGCTTGATTATATCAAATGTCTCTGTCGCAGATTTACCAAGTTTCACACTGAATCTAATCGTGTACCTCTTTTCTAACGAACGCTGCATTTTCGGCTTGCACCACTCACAGGAGTCACGTGAAAATGCCTGTCCTGACTCTTCAGGTGCTCGGAGACAACTGACCAACCGCTTGTTCGTTAGCTAGGAACGCCCTCTATCGAATCCAGTCGGTGCATGCACGCTCCGAAGTACAGTCTCGGCGAAAGAAAATCAGTCCTTCCAGACTTTCCGGACAAACCCTGTATTTTTGTAACATAATGATGGCAAATGTCCAAAATACTATTATTTATTCAAATGGTTCATTGTTAATAATATATTTTTTACAAGAGAAAGTGTAAAAGTGTTTATTTACAAAAATTAAAAATTTAATGAAACTAAATTGAATTGGTTGTTTAAAAAAATACCAGAAGTGCATTTATACATTTTATAATGAATAAATATTTCTGCCTACATAATATTTTAGTCTAAAAAATATTGATTATATCGCTATTGTATATATCCAAAAAAATTATATTAATTGTTAATGTTTTTTTTATATTTAAAACCCTTTGTTGAGTGCTGTGGCATCGGTGACACCAATATTTTGACAGAACTGTTACATTCGGTAGGTTTCAAACTATTGACACATGGTTGTTTTGGTATTGTTTTTTCTTTTGTCTATGATTTATGATGGATGATATTTTCTTCTGACAACTAATGTAGCGATCAAATGTGTGGTTCATGTGTACTGATAATTGCGTGTTTAGATAGAAAAAAAGAATATTGTTACTATAATGCTTTCTGTTGCATAGCAACACTATAAATTAGTTATTTTTAAGCGAAATGTGATAGTTTTTATTGTTTGTAGCCAAGTGGTAAAGTTTTGTAGGAATATTGTTTATATTCTCTTTGGTGTGACTAACATTGTTAAAGCAAAAATTTTTCTTGAGTTTATCAGAGAAATATGTGAAGAAAACATTATCAATGACAAGATTAGTTCTTTAGTACTACACAAAAGTATCTATTCCACATAATTATTATGTTAACAGTAGGCAAGTGGTGACAGTGAAATGAACAATTTCAGGGCCTACAATACAATGTTAGATCTGTTCTTGTATCTCAGAAACTTGTGTTGTATATAAAATGTATATACATTAAATTTCTATAAATATGTTTATTTCTTAATTATGGGTCATGAATATTTATGATCAAGTAAAGTGGTTAGGAAGTTAGTCATAGATAATAATTCATATTCGTATATTGTACAAATTATAACCCTTGTAAATGTTGTAAATATATCATGTACTTTTTTGTTTGTGTTAAAAATAGTCTATTTCATCCGTTTCTAAAAGCTTGCAAATTTACAAGATATGGCTGAGCAATTAATACATATGACTTTGGAAATGGCAGTGACACTTAGTGTAAAACTGAAACTTGTTTCTTGTAAATGTACATAGGATGTTTTCCAACTCTTGTTGGATAATTTAGGAGATTTTTCCCTTGGGTCCAGCCCAACATATACATAAATAAAAGAAATATGTTAAATATGTAAACTATAAATTTTAGTGGTCAATCTGTGTGTGTGTGACATAAATCTACAACACACTTTAAATAAGAGTAATGCACCTGCAATTTGGTAAGGCTATTTATTTTATTACATTTATTTATGGCTAAAATTTTAAAGATAAATGTACCAATTCCAAAATGGTGGTTCTTCTAAAATGTTAATGTTAACTTTCACATCACAAAAAAGAAAAAAAACAGGATTTTGGAAATTTGCCATCATTATATACTAAAAATATAGAACACTGCGTTTCTAGAATTTCATTCTGACCTCTTCTTCAGTTGTCAAAATTTAAAATAATAAGGTTAAGCATGCACTAAAATTAACAAATCATTTACCCATGACGAGTAACCCACTAAAGTTGTACTTAAAATAGAAAAAATGTTATTGAGTACACAATGTACTGAGGTTATCTAGAAAGAAGATTACGTTTTATAAATAAAAACAAAGTACAAGAAAAAAAATTGTATTATATACATTTGAAAGTGACGCTAAAATACTGTTTTTCAAGATAGTCACCATACAAATTTAGGCACTTATCATAGCAGTAAACAAGTTTTGAAATTCCAGTGTTATAAAATTCTACCGCCTGAGACTTCTACCAGGTAGTCACACCCTCCCACAGTTCCATGTCTTCATTAAAGTGATGCATTGCAAAACAGGTCTTCATTGCTGCAAACAGGTGGTAGTCGCTGGGTGCAAAGTCCGGAAGAGTTTTCTGAAACCAACAAGTGTCCAGGAAGTGACCTCAGTAATAAGATCCTTAAAGCCTGGCCATTCCGTAGGATCTGATGGTATTTCTTCTAATTTTCTTAAAGACGTTGCAGAGCAATTGGCTTTTCCCTTGGCCCACATAGCGAACGCTACCTTCGAAAGTGGTGTTTTCCCATGCATTCTAAAGCAAGCAGTAGTTAAACCATTACTCAAAAAAGGAAGCCCGCATGACATGGAAAACTACAGGCCAATATCTGTCTTATCAACTTTTTCCAAAGTCTTAGAGAAGTTGTACCTCATTCGTTTACTATCTTTTTTGTCCCAAAACAATGTATTTTTTGAAACACATATTTGGCTTCAGAAAGGGTTTCTCAACACTTGATGCCGTGTTTGACTTCATTAATCATGTTTCCGTGGCTTTGGATAAGCGTCAGCATACCTTTGGCATTTTCTTGGACCTTCACAAAGCGTTCGATGTTGTTAATCATAAGCTCTTATTGTGTAAACTTTACAACCTTGGAATAAGGCGAAGCTCATTTGACTGGGTCTCTTCATTTTTGTTGGGCCAAAGCCAGGTGGTTTAAATTCCATTTGTTAACGATTCTGGTTGTTTGAGTTATCGATTATCCTCTGTAGAAACAGTAAAATCAGGCGTGCCCCAAGGCTCTGTCCTTGGCTCCATCCTATTTCTGTTATTTGTCAATGACATCTTGTCTAGTGTAGGTATAGGTAATTTGTGTCTCTTTGCGGACGTTACGTCTGTCAATATGTCATACCAAGCTAGAGAAAACCTGGAGTGTGATATGTTCGTACAGGGTAGTTGTCTGCTTCAATGGCTGGAGGATAATCATCTTACTGTGAACACTGCAAAAACAACTTTTCTCGATTTTCATATTAGAGCTCCTACGAGCTGTGATAGTGATTCGTCCATTATTATTGGGAATTCTGTTATTGAATCGTCAGAGTACACAAATTTTCTGGGCTTGACTTTAGATTCTAGCCTGAAATTTTGTCTTCATATTGACAGTGTATGTAGCAAATTGGGCAGCGGAATCTTTGTATTGCGTCGACTGTCCCATTTTGCTAATAGAGATATTCTTTTGGCTGGATATTATGGATAAATTTACCCACACCTTACCTACGGACTGCCTATTTGGGGATCTGAAAATACCAGGACACAATACATTTTTTGGCTTCAAAAGAAATCTCTCAGGATTGTGTTAGGGTTAGCTAGAAACCAATCATGTAGGGGGTGCTTCCGAACCAACAAAGTACGTACATTCCCGTGCCTATACATCCTTGAGACCTTAACCTTTCTAAGGAAAAACATGCATATTTTTACCTCTGATCTATATAAATATTACAACTTAAGAAAATCTTTCCGTTTGCCAACTCCAAAGCACCGTACATCATTTTTTGAAAGACAGTTGTATTACTCTTCGGTTAAATTATTTAACCATCTCCCGTTAGAATTGCTATTCCGAAGAAGTGGTACCTAAATTCAAATCTAAACTTAAGTGTTGTTTAATTGATAGGGAGTATTACTCTGTTAGAGATTATTTGATGTCCCATTAATATTAAGTAATTAAGATACATTGTTGTTCTTTTTATTAAATGTGTATTGACCTTTGTCATGCAATGTATTTTATTGTTGATTGACAAATAAACGCTTTGACTTTGATGAACATATACATTTCATAATACCTGAGTCAAAAACAAATTTTGACATGACTTTTTACAGTTTGAGTTTTTGGCAGATTTATTGAATGGTAAAAACTGTGGATGGAATGGGAAAAGTGTTAACAGTCTTGACAGTTTGTTTGAATTAGTAATCTGGATTTATACAATTTTTGGTAAGCAGTGTTAAGCGGGTGGCTTCCATCTGTGTGAGGGTTTAATTTGATAATGATGAGGGTTTAATTTCTTACTGTCATATCAGGAATTTGAAAATATCAAGAATGTTCAACATAGTAAGATAATTATAGTACCAGGCAGATATCTATACTGTTATAGAGTTCTTAAGATCTGTATTTCCCAGTCATAATATAGTTAAACCTTTCACTGCCATGTCGAGTAGTATTAGACTATATAGAGAGAAGGAGGATCTAATGTTTGTAGAGGAAGGGTTAGGCCAACTTAAAAAATGTATTATGATATATTACAAATTAATGGCAAAATTTCACAATTGAGGTTAGTTTTATCTCTTTTCCTTCAAATATTTTAGGCATATTAATCATTACAGGGGACGGTGTTTAAAATAATATTGTACACATATTATCTCACAGAACAACTAACATGGTGATGGGTTGGTAAAACACAGGTGGATGGGTACAATGATTTGTTTGTAATGTTAGTATGGTCACCATTAACATTAGCATTATTGTAAAATAACCATCTTTCTATTACAATAATGAATGTTTAGAAGATTCTTATTTTCTTTATGTAAATAATCATTCTTCTGCCTTCTTATATATGTTTACAAATATATTTGTCATTCAAGTTAAAATTTCATTGGGACTACTTGAATTTTAAGTCAGGTAGTTAGTAAAGATATCATAAATTAGATTATAAGTTATTTGGCAATAATCTAGATTATTTTGACATGTAATCAAAATGTATATGTTTATAAAACTTATATAAATGGTTTTTTAGAGTAAACATAAACACATAAAACAATAAAACAAAGTTTTAACAAACAAACAGAATTCAAACTAGGTATTGAAGTTTATTGTAAAAAGATTGTAACCCTGAAATGAAAGATTGGATTCAAAATATTAGGAATCAGTTTCATCGTTATACTCTAATTACCCAGGAGATTTTTTAATATTTATGTAAATGAAATTTGTAAGTATTTACTTATTGCATTCCCTGTTATTATTATTTATTTTATTGGTCATATATATCTTTCATTAAATGCACATTATTTTATATCTTGTTTTAATTGCATAAGAGCAGCAAAATTGGCACTATTAAGTGACATTAAATATAAAAACTATATAAATAAAAGAAAATTTAATATTTTATTATGTAATACAGGATTGTATCATCTTATTAGATATAATAGGCCCCTTGTTGGACATGTCACCTTATTTTAATTGATACGTCTAAAACTCATTTGAAAATTATTCATATTTTTATGGGACCAATTTGAGATAATTTCTATTATTAGATAATTAACCTTTATTTAAAGGGTCAGAATGGTGTAAACTTCTATTGAAATTAATTTCAAGGTGTGGAGGGACCTCAATGTACAGTACATGATGTTATTGTGTTATGTGGGTACAGGAGGAGCCAGGTACAGGTGCTCGAAGCAGTGCGGGATCACATCACAAGGCGTGGCTGGCCAAGGTGTAGGGGAGACCTCGACGTACAGTACATGATGTTATTGTGTTGTGTGGGTACAGGAGGAGCCAGGTACAGGTGCTCGAAGCAGTGCGGGATCACATCACAAGGCGTGGCTGCCCAAGGTGTAGGGGAGACCTCGATGTACAGTACATGATGTTATTGTGTTGTGTGGGTACAGGAGGAGCCAGGTACATGTGCTCGATGCAGTGCGGGATCACATCACTAGGCGTGGCTGGCCAAGGTGTAGGGGAGACCTCGACGTACAGTACATGATGTTATTGTGTTGTGTGGGTACAGGAGGAGCCAGGTGCAGGTGCTCGGAGCGGTGCAGGATCACACGACAAGGCGTGGCTGGCCAAGGTGTGGGGGGATCTGGATGTACGGTACATGAAGCCCCTGCTGACTCATGCCCGCCCCACCCTGTTGGAGACTCTGCCAGTCTGCTGTACGCCCCTGGCCAGGCTGCTCACCACCACTGAGCAACTCACTCAGGTACAAAAACCCACTACTTTAACTCTAAAAGTGACAGTCAGAATTTCCCTTTTGTTTATAGATTTCCCATAGCATGCTAAAACCCTAGAGTCTTATAAATTTTTGCAATCTGTATACTCCATAAATACAGATTTTGCATCTGGGACGAAAAGAAGAGTTTTGGAATAAATGTTTTTGATAATAAAATACATTAAATACAAATAAATAAAATAATCATACATTTTTCTAATTAATTCTAAGATTTATAGAAATTTAGAAATTTTAAAACATTGTTTATACTTGTTTTTAATTTGTTGTAAAATCATGTAAACAGACAGTGAAGTGATTACTCTACCTATAATTTTTTAGTGGGTAATTGTGAAATTAACTACCGGAACGGCAAAATGCGAGTTTTGTGTTATTAACTTATTGGAATCGTCGTACAGAACAAAACAGTTTAAGGTTTGAAGGGGAGAAAATGAGAAATAACGAAGTTGTAGAACATAAAAAATGGAACAACTGATCACGCGCAGAGCAATATTTCCATTTTGTACATCCGCATCAGGCGTCAAGTGACATTTTCTGACCATGATTCAACCTTGTGATGACGTCATCGGATGCGGCGCTATCTTTGGAAATGTAAATGAAAAAATAAAACTGAAATGAGCAGAATTTTGACCCAAATGAATAATGTTTTTCTTAATTTCGAGCTAAAAATTAATTAGTTGTTATTGGGTTGAGACGAGTGCCCAATCAGGTTAGGTTAGGTTAGGTTAGGTTAGCCCGGGCTGATGTCAACGAAAGAAAAACATCCCTCAAGATAGTACCGATCAGTAAAATATAAAATTCTAGAGGGGCTGATCAGTTATATACATTGAAATTTAATGCAAAGGCAATTATTTAAAGTGTAGAAAACTTAATAAATCATGAAAAACCCTAATATAAATATATAAATGGACATTAATAGAGAATACTTACGCAGTGAATGTGTTAATAACATTAAATTCATGATTTGCCAGGTCAAATCAAATCAAATCACAGTCGGTCGGCCTTTAACCTCATAATTGCCTTTTAGTGCAATGAGTATGCCACCTGTACCAGTTTAAAATCCAATTTCATCTATTCAGAATGAGATAAGATTAGTAGTCCATGTTCTTGTAATTGCTTTTTTCACATTAACCTTCGAGAAATTTTAAAATGCGAGAACTTGCTTACGAGAGTTACTTCCAGCTTAGAGGAAAAATACTTTAAACTGTTTTAACATTACTTTATTGCCTACAGAAGTTATTATACAAATTAATATATTAATATAATTTCTATATAAGTAGAATTTGAATTCATAATATATTGTTTTGAAATGTGTCTTATTGACTAAAAAAATTAAAAGGTTTAATCCCTTTCACAGGCAGTGGACAAATCACAGGCACTTTACGGCTGGTGTATATGTCTCATTTCGCTGACCTATGAGATTAGTTTTGGTGGGTTCTACTGCCTCTGCATTGTGCTGCTACCTCTCGGGAACAGTTTAAACTATTAGAAACAATATTGCAGCCGATTTTTGCAGTACATATACTGATTTGTTGACAAAAGTTCCAGCTGAGTGAATTGTCTGCCGATGTAAACAAACTTGTTAAGTCACTGTTAATCGGGTTCTTAGTATTTGTATTGTATTTTTTGTTGTTGTAATACAAGTTTGTTTTAGTTTTTAATCTGTTGTAAATGTGAGGGTAAAGTGCAATTTGGCTTATCTAGTAATCTACATGACCTCTATAATCAGTTGGACATGATCGAAGCAGAAAATGCCAAACTAGCCTCAGTTTTGAATACTCATGAAGAGGCTATTGTTGACGTGTTGACAGGTGATTGTGCTTCTTATATAGGTGTTTTGACTTCTTCAAAACGAAACACTAACAGTTATTCTTTTCCTAAGGATATCAGTTCATTGAGAAAATGATAATAATAGGGTTATGTGTTGGGTTTTTGAACTCAATGATTGTTAATTCTAACATGTTGTCTGTTTCTGCTAGTCAATCACGAAAAAATCTGAACTCAGTGTTGCCAAGTAATCAGGAGAACCGTAAAACCCTACAATCGGGAAAATGGAAAGAAAACTGAGGGGCTGCATGTTAAAAAGTAGTTGCCTACTATAAAGTCTTCTGTGATTGTTCCTGACACGATGTGTATCCTCAGGTTGATGAATCAAATTGGAGCATTACGTTTGGAATAATCCTTTTATGTGGAAAGATAATTGAACAACTAATTATGAGTATTCAATCCAAGTTTGGACAGAATTTAATTGCATTTATTCTAATCATTTCTTTAAATAAAGTTGTAAAATAGCTTTACTCAAATTAAATATTGGATGGCTATATTAGAAAGGGGAACATAACAACAAAGTACAATAAATTTGCCCTGTTACAGAGTATAAAAGGGAAAGATACCAGAAAAATCCAATATCAATGTTGCATACTTCTGAATTTGGCTGTGTGCTGAATTGATTTTTTGGGCTTAAGAGTGTGAGCCCATAATACATTTTTGCATTTTCAAAATTCTTTGCATTACTACAGTTGTGTCACTTACACACAAGTATGTCATTGTTGTTTGTGTCCTGGTTGCTTATTTTTGCAAACTTGAACAAGAATAAATCAGTACTGCAAGAAACTATATTACTAGTTAATTTGTTTGTAATATCTGTGATTTAGTTTTAGGAATAAACTACTGTTTAAATTAGCTACTGAATTAACTTTGTTTTAATTTACAAAAGTTTTATTCTTTTCAGAAATGTTGTAAAAAATGAAATGAAAAATCTGAGTGTATAAATTCCACTCTGAATAATTGTTCTGAGTATAATTTTGCAGGGATTTCTTAGTAATGAATGGTTTGTTAACAGGAGAGAGCTCACAGGTCAGGATCAGATTCAGACCTGTGCCTAGAAGAGACTGAGATGAATGTGGGGGGTGGTGATCATGTGTCCACCTTTCCTCAACACAGGGTGAGTTGTGCATCATCAATTCTTATTACTTATATTGGTTAGGAAACTGTATCTTATTGCACCTTCTCACTGAATAATTAAATAACAAGTCATCTATAGATGAGGTTAGTAATAGGTTAGTTTCTGCATTGAGTAGTTCTCATTGGCTAGTACATCATTCCAAAATTTTTGTTATGTAATTGAAATCTTCAAGTGCAACAGTACATTGAGATTAAAAAATAAATTGTATTTTGTGTGTAATTTATTTATGACATAACTATTATATAACAAATTATTAATTTAAACCAATAATCATATTTTATTATAGAACAATCAAGGATGAAAGAAAATTTATTTTCAATGCAGGATTAGAATGGGGATTGTTGTTTTTAGCAAACATTAGATTTTCTGTAATTGTTTGTAATTTTAATAAATTGTTTTATTGATGGGAGTGAAATAACTACTTTAGATTTACAAAATAAGAGCCACACAATTCCTAACTGGCAATGAAGATTATTAATAAATGATGCAGTTTACCACTGAACCTTTCAAACAAATAAGTGAAACAAATACAAGACACCCTGTTCTCAAATATCTTGAAAAAAATAGTTCTCCCTTCACATGTATTCTTATTGTATCTCAAGTGATACAAACAAGAAGTGAAACAAACAGTATATCCTCTTCTTAATTGTTTTACGAAAACCTATTTACAGAAAATAGTAAGTTCATTATAAGAATGATAATAACAATCTATTTATTGTTATTACTATAAACTTGTTTCCTCATTTCAAATACCTAAGATTTTCATATGTATAATTGATAATTTTATTACTGATAAGTAAGATACATCATTATTTTCTAGAGACATTCCAATATAAGTAAGATAATAAATCTAGATATATTTTGTTGGTTGGCTAACTTAGCATTGTGTACCATTGTGGGTCACCTTGTTATTGTGTGCTACTGATTAATTTATCCTTGTATTACATAACCAGGAAAAAAGTATCTCCAAAAAGCTATAATAGTAAGTATTTTATGTGGAGTGGAATGATCCTTTTCAAAATGCAAATACAACACAAATAAAAATAGCTGTAGATATAACAAAGTTTGTTTTGACTTTACCTATTGAATAATGTTTCGTTTGCTATAACTTATGTTAAACCATACTTACATCAAAATTGGACAGAAGTAAGATGGTAAGAGATGTATTTGTCACTGTCAGGTTGCAATATACAGCTGTAGTAGTGGGTTGGTAAGCCTGAAGTAGGCTAGAGTGTGACAGTTATGTGCATGCATGCTGCCAGGAGGATGGAGACATGCACAGCCAGCTCAGTGTTGAGGCCCACAACTTCATGTAGACTGGTCAGTCATCCAACTGTTATTGTTACGTTTGTTTTTGACATTTAAAAAGTTTTATTATTAAGAAATAAACTGCTTGATTTGTATTACAGCAAGGTTTGCAGTATACAATTTTAGGAAAGTTTTACATATTATTTTTGGTATGGTTTTGTAGTGATGTTTTTGTTAATTTATGCACTACAAAAAGATGTTAATATGAGGTGTGTTCAGATAGTAAGTACAGTTTTTTATAAAAACAAGTAAAACAATTTTTTCAACACAATTGTATTCCTACATGAAAGCCCATGCCTTAAACTATTCAACATAGTTTCCACTGATGTTTAAACACTTGTCGTAGCGAGTGATCAATTTGTTTATACCCTCCTCGTAGAAGGTTCCTGCCAACGAATGTAGCCACGTGTAGCCATGACTCCACGTCAGTTTTCACTTTATCGTCGGTTTCAAAGTGTTGGCCGCCTAGCTTGCGCTTCATGTGCAGGAACAAGTAGTAGTCAGACAGTGCCAAGTCCGGGCTGTAGGGCGAGTGATCAAACTGCTCCCAACGAAATTGTCAAACCAATGTTTGAGTGTCACCAGCAGTATGGGGTCGAGCATTGTCATGGAGCAACACAATTCTGTTACTGAGCATTCCTCTCCCTTTTTTTTCAATTGCCTGCCAAACTTTTCTTAAGATTTCGCAATACCTTGCCACATTAATGGTTTCACCTCTTGGGAGAAAATCAATCAGCAAAACACCTTTCCGATCTCAAAAGGCAGTGGGCGATTTTTGTGTGCAGACATTGTTGTCTTGAATTTTTGTTTCTTCAAGGATTGTGTGTGTTGCCACTACACTGACTGCTGTTTGAATTCCGTAGCGACATGACGGACCCAAGTTTCATCACCTGTTACAATTTTGTTTAAAAAATCCTCACCATCATCACTGTACCGTGTGCGGAAAGTCAAAGCATTTCCGTGTATCTTGGTTTTGTGCATGTGAGTAAACATTTTTGAAACCCATCGAAAACACAACTTGCGATAACCTAGGCGGTTTTAACAATTTTGTACAAAAGAGTGCATGAAATTTGTTAGAAATCGTCAGATAGTGTTATCATAGTTAAACGTCTGTTCTTGGATTTGTTCGTCAACTGCCCTTACCAGATCATTGGTGACAAGAGAAGGCCGACCGCTCCAATTCTCATTTGTTTGACCGCCATTGAACATTCTAACCCACTTTCTCATCATTCCTTCACTCATCACGTCTTGCCCGTAAACATCTCGATGTTGACGATAAATTCTAGCCGATTTTACATTCCTTGCGTTGAAAAATCTTATATTACAGAACGAATCCCACAATTGCCCTAAACATTTTTAACGTTCAGAGAAAACTAAAAACACAATGTAGAACAACTAAAATTGCATGAGTTGATAGCCAGTGGACAAGGGCGACTGTGTGCATGCGGGGAACACCAATAGCAGCGTTACACTGCAGTAGAATGAAACGGTAATTACTAACGGTACTAAACGGTAAAATACGGGCATGCCTTGTATTTAAAACTAGAAACCAACACATCAGTAGTATATAATTACTGGTTGGTTTATTTGGTGGAACAATCTGTAAAATCCATAGTAGGAGTTCATGCATAAACTGAATTAATACACTCATGTACATTTTAATGTACCACAAGAATGGATTATACTCCAAAACTGCAGTATTTATACTATACAGTCACAACTTTACTACAGTGATTTTAATCGTTGTAGACCTCTAAATAAGTTGTGATATTCCAGAAGCATTAAAAGAGTAAAGATAGTAATGGACTAATATTTATTTTAAAATTATGTTTGGGTCATAAAATTTTATTTTGTAATCATTTGAAAGCAACTGTTTTGTGAATTACTTACTTTCATCTTTGTCTGTTATTCAAATTTACACCCAATGTTAGATCCAGACAAATTGGAAGGGGACCAACAATATTCATGTAAATGGAACTGTTGTACAAGTCTGTCGTACATATTATACATCACATTTATATTCTTTATGAAATCTGAATGTCTATGTTAAATCAAGATCTAGAAACATTGGTGGAATAATTTATAAATACCTTCTGATAATTATATATTGTTCCATATTCATTGGCTTTGACTTTTACAAATAAGAACATATAATATTTTTGTTTCAAATTTATTTTGCATGACGTTTGCTGCTGCTTCAAAGTCTTAATGTGATTGTGTTTGTTTTTATGTTTATTTTTATTTTTGTACAGAAAAAAGTATAAAGCTGCTTTATAGCTCCTTTGCTTTGTTATTTTCTACTGTATAAACTTGCGCTTGTTTTGAAATTTGAGTGTAGATGTTCTACAGCTTTTATTATTTTTGCACTTTTTTTTTAGAAAAGTGTAGTTTATTTGTAAATTTAACATGACTTGACTTTTTTTACATGACTTGAACTGCAAAACTGTGAATGAAGATCGATGATGTCGCCGAACTGTTTACAGAGTCTGTGATTATTATAGTATGTGTGATGGATGATCTGTTCTTGAGCCCCACCTGATGCC
This sequence comes from Homalodisca vitripennis, assembly GCF_021130785.1. NCBI lineage: Eukaryota > Metazoa > Arthropoda > Insecta > Hemiptera > Cicadellidae > Homalodisca > Homalodisca vitripennis. The sequence continues at coordinate 126,226,750 of NC_060211.1, read as the reverse complement.
GGTTTACCTCCACTATTGTAGTGGAATTTATCTTAATAAGTTCTATCTCTATATTGCTTTAAACCCCCCATACAAGTAACGATTCGTCGGATGAATTAAAGTCGGTCAACCGATCGTCTCAATTTGGTCAACAACGATTACTCCTCACACACGTTTCAATTGGTCATTAGGCTATATAGGTTAAAACAAAGAAAGTGAGGTTATTTTTTGATATTACAGTCATATCCAAACCTTTTCTGAAGTAATATTGTTGCCAGTCTGCAGACAGCGCTTTTCCTGCCAGAGCAGCATTGCAAAATTCAATGCTCACCAACATCTTTCGATCAACTTTTTACCTGAACGACTTTCCTGCAAATGTGACCATTAAAAATGTTCAAACTAAACCGTCCAACCAATTGTGATGTGTATGAGGAGCCTTACGTCTTGTTTCATAGTCCAAGACTACAATTTAATGAATACGTTGTGATTTGAACGTTCACAACCTTTAAGCCCAAATAGTTGTTATCTGATGCATTTTTTAAAAATTGCTAGAAGATTTACTGAAATTATTTAGATAACTGGAAATGTCAGATACCAGTATCAGTAACAGTTTTAACAGCACCACATATGATTTCCATTAACCGCAGAGCCCTAACCCAGACGACAGGAGCCATTTCACTTCTCCCCAACTCCTAATAGAACTCACTTCAACCCCTTCTCGCCATTATCTGCAGTTGGCCTTAAGATAAGTGTGTAAGTGGGTCATGCAGTGTTTTTGCCCAGTGTTTCTACTCTATTTATAGGCCAAAGCGATTCGTGGACAAAGCATTGGGAGTGTCATTTAAATATTCCATGCATTATGTTGTCTGTTGTAAATTCCCACGCCATTTATCTACATAAGAAAACTTGAAAGGAACACACCCCTCTTTCTAGATGTAACTTTGCCAAGGAACACAATAAGCTTGTCAAACCCTGGTTGGAGCGCTGCCTACAATACTAGATTTTGGCCCACCCTTCGTGGCTGTCAATAAGGGGAAAATTTGTGGATTTTTCCCTTAGAAACAGGGGCGGATGATCACCTGTGTGAACGATATACCAAGGCAATGTGCACGGAGCATCAAGGACAATAGTGGTTTAACTGTGTCAGAAAGGAGTAAGATTCTGTAAAATAAGTTTTTATTTTCTCTTTCCGTGGTAGCTTTAGTTTTTGTAAAATATCAAATCATTTTTCCAAATTGGATTTGGCTTTTCGTTATTTAATCTTAAAGTAGTCCCACAGACCAAGCATTAGGAATACCTAACTCAATTTATAAAAGTGCTGGGACTAAGGTTAATACTACGATGACGAATAAACTCATTATGTTTTAAGAATGAACTGAACCCTCTAACTGCATCTTCTACCAAGAAAAATGTATTCAATATTTATATCATTAGGACTACTTGAGGTGAGTCTTTATTGTTAAAACAAAAGGTTGCTCTGCCATCCAAATTATTAGTTAATTTTCTTTTAGTTTACAGTGTATGAATGATTTTAATTTAAGAACAAAACAAGGTATGAGTGTAATATTTAACTTTAATGTTCTTTAAGTGGTGAGTAATCCGAGATTCTAGCCTGTAATAATTTAAAATTATAGTTGAAGCTAAGTTGAGATTACTATTTGTTGCCTGAGATGCTCTCCACTCCCAGTTCAGCAACGTCAATGTTTCTAAACTACTAAACCCTTATTTTTATTTACTCTTAGACAGTAGAATAAGCTAAAACTGATTCAAAGTTCTATAATATAATACAGATCTGATGAAAAGTATTATAATCAACAATAAAGAAGCTGAAGAAGTATAGTGCTTGTTGTAGAAACGCTGGTTGAAAAGAACTAATTAAAACACAGACCTTTTGGATCAATTCCGTTAAGAGCAAGCTGTACTGGCAACCATCTTGTAAGGACCATAACAACTATTTTAAACTCCAAACACTTTTATTGTCTTACTTACATAGACGTGGGAGATGTTTAGTTTTAAAGAGATATGCACCCAAACCCATTTCAGTTGTTTTCAATAATTTATTGGATATTTAAAAAATAATCTCAAATTTTTATTTTATTGTTTAAATTTTCAATAATGATATACACTACAAGAAAAAGTAAAAAACAGTAGGATGTGTATTAATCATATCTTTAAAACAAGATATCTCCCATACACTACAAGAAAAAGTAAAAAAAACAGTAAGGTGTGTATTATTAATTATATCTTTAATATAAACAAGATATTCCCATACACTACAAGAAAAAGGAAAAAACAGTAGGGTGTGTATTAATCATATCTTTAAAACAAGATATCTCCCATACACTACAAGAAGAAGTAAAAAACAGTAGGGTGTGTATTAATCATATCTTTAAAACGAGATATCTCCCATACACTACAAGAGAAGTAAAAAATACAGTAGAGTGTGTATTAATCATATCTTTAAAAACGAGATATCTCCCATACACTACAAGAAAAAGTAAAAAACAGTAGGGTGTGTATTAATCATATCTTTAAAACAAGGATATCTCCCATACACTACAAGAAAAAGTAAAAAACAGTAGGGTGTGTGTATTAATCCTATCTTTAAAACAAGATATCTCCCATACCACTACAAGAAGAAGTAAAAAAACAGTAGGGTGTGTATTAATCATATCTTTAAAACAAAGGTATCTCCCATACACTACAAGAAAAAGTAAAAAAACAGTAGGGTGTGTATTAATCATATCTTTAAAACAAGATATCCCCCATACACTACAAGAAAAAGTAAAAAAACCGTAGTAGGATGTGTATTAATCATATCTTTAAAACAAGATATCTCCATACACTACAAGAAAAAGTAAAAAAACAGTAGGGTGTGTATTAATCATATCTTTAAAAACAAGATATCTCCCATACACTACAAGAAAAAGTAAAAAACAGTAGGGTGTGTATTAATCCTATCTTTAAAACAAGATATCTCCCATACACTACAAAGAAAAAGTAAAAAAACAGTAGGGTGTGTATTAATCATATCTTTAAAACAAGATATCTCCCATACACTACAAGAAAAAGTAAAAAAACAGTAGCGGGTGTGTATTAATCCTATCTTTAAAACGAGATATCTCCATACACTACAAGAAAAAGTAAAAAAAAAAACAGTAGGGTGGTGTATTAATCATATCTTTAAAACAAGATATCTCCCATACACTACAAGAAAAAGTAAAAAACAGTAGGATGTGTATTAAAATCATATCTTTAAAACAAGATATCTCACATACACTACAAGAAAAAGTAAAAAACAGTAGGGTGTGTATTAATTATATCTTTAAAACAAGATATCTCCCATACACTACAAGAAAAAGTATAAAACAGTAGGGGGTGAGGTGTGTGTATTAATCATATCTTTAAACAAGATATCTCCCATACACTACAAGAAAAAGTAAAAAACAGTAGGGTATGTATTAATCATATCTTTAAAAACACGATATCTCCCATACACTACAAGAAAAAGTAAAAAACAGTAGGATGTGTATTAATCATATCTTTAAAACAAGATATCCTCCCATACACTACAAGGAAAAAGTAAAAAATAACAGTAGGGTGTGTATTAATCATATCTTTAAAACAAGATATCTCCCATACACTACAAGAAAAAGTAAAAAACAGTAGGGTGTGTATTAATCATATCTTTAAAACAAGATATCTCCCATACACTACAAGAAAAAGTAAAAAAACAGTAGGGTGTGTATTAATCATATCTTTAAAACAAGATATCTCCCATACACTACAAGAAAAAGTAAAAAACAGTAGGGTGTGTATTAATCATATCTTTAAAACAAGATATCTCCCATACACTACAAGAAAAAGTAAAAAACAGTAGGGTGTGTATTAATCATATCTTTAAAACAAGATATCTCCCATACACTACAAGAAAAAAGTAAAAAACAGTAGGGTGTGTATTAATCATATCTTTAAAACAAGATATCTCCCATACACTACAAGAAAAAGTAAAAAACAGTAGGGTGTGTATTAATCATATCTTTAAAACAAGATATCTCCCATACACTACAAGAAAAAGTAAAAAACAGTAGGGTGTGTATTAATCCTATCTTTAAAACAAGATATCTCCCATACACTACAAGAAAAAGTAAAAAACAGTAGGGTGTGTATTAATCATATCTTTAAAACAAGATATCTCCCATACACTACAAGAAAAAGTAAAAAAACAGTAGGATGTGTATTAATCATATCTTTAAAACAAGATATCTCCCATACACTACAAGAAAAAGTAAAAAACAGTAGGGTGTGTATTAATCATATCTTTAAAACAAGATATCTCCCATACACTACAAGGAAAAAGTAAAAAACAGTAGGGTGTGTATTAATCATATCTTTAAAAACAAGATATCTCCCATACACTACAAGAAAAAGTAAAAAACAGTAGGTTGTGTATTAATCATATCTTTAAAACAAGATATCTCCCATACAATACAAGAAAAAGTAAAAAAAAACAGTAGGGTGTGTATTAATCATATCTTTAAAACAAGATATCTCCCATACAATACAAGAAAAAGTAAAAAACAGTAGGGTGTGTATTAATCATATCTTTAAAACAAGATATCTCCCATAGTTCTGTGACAATAAATAAGAACATAAAAGTGTATGACATTTAAAATTTTCCTTATGGGGTGGTAAAACTCATCATTTTATTACCAGTTCTCAATTCACTACCACTATTGCTATTCCTGATTTGGTGGCAACATTCATGATGATTGGTAGTAAGATGACCTTGAGTTGTTCTTCATAAGGACAATGTTAAACTTTATGCAGTTTTACGCCTTTATTTTTACTTGTAGAATTATGGGAGGTGTCTCATTTTAAAGATATTGTTAAATAAATATCCAAATGCTTTTTACTTTTTTTAAATATTTTTATAGCATTTGCAAAAAAATCTCAAACTTTGTTGTACTTTATTGTTTAAACATTCAGAAAGTATACACTGAAAAAAAAACCAAAATTCATTTGGATGTTTATTAATTACATCTTTTAAATAAGACATCTCTCATAATGCTATTACATAAAATAAGGGCTTACAGCTTCATTTGGTTTAACATTGTTGTTATGGGGAAAACTCAAGGTCATTTTACTACAGTCCGCTCTTAAGTTGCTATTTTTACTCTTTCAAAAGTTTTTTTCAGTATTCAAGGTCAGATCATGTGGAGGGGTCAGGAACAGTTTATGTACGAATGTTGTCCACACCTGGTAATGAATTAATGGAATCTTTTAACAAACATTTAATTAATAATTTGTTTTAATAGTACCATGCGATGCATTGCTTTCTTGTTATGTTGGCTGGTGATTTGCTTTGCTCATTAAAGTTGTTTCTCTCTTTTCAGAGTGCGGTGGTGATTAACCCTCTGAGATTTTATCCATCAGATGGAGTTTTGCCTTAAATGTCAGTTGAGTCACAACACTGTATCTGTCATGTTCACTGTTGCATGCTTTCATTGGGTGTAATCAACTCGTTATTGTCTGTCTGATGTGGCAAACAACCTGGAGTCTTAGATAAAGAGAATTATAATTCACTGCAGTAATTTATGACAAGTTTAATTAATTATGAAACACATCCTGATAAGGTAGTTTTGTATAAAACATGTCCCATTGGATACAATATGATAATTTTATTCAAGTGCGAAATTTTACTGTAGCTTTTTAGTGTCACGGCATTGTTGTTAGTGATTCCATGATATATATATATATATATATATATATATATATATATATATATATATATATATATATATAATATAAAAGTACAGGGATCATTGAGAGCAACTCTATGCATTTGTTAAATATGCTGTAGTTATATAATGAGCTAGCTGTCTACTAAAAGTGTCATTTTGTTTCAAAAGCTTTAATGTGTTGATTTTTTTCACGTTAGATATCTGTGGACTGTTTTCAACGTTTATGTTAAAACAAAAAAATAATTAATTCAGTTCAGCTGTTTCTTTCTGTTCAGTTAATAGTGATGTTCAATTTTGTTATGGTAATTATTTGTTTTGTTATTTAACCTACTCATTTTTTTATTTTGATTTCATTATGTACATATTGTGAATGTACAGTGTGAGTAAAATAATGTGACTATATAGTGTGAAAACTTCACAGTAATGAAGACTTAGTGAGTTACAAGATGATATAAGGGCTATGTATGTGAGGAAGTTCTAAATAATGGTAGTAGAAGAAGACTTCATCAAGCGAATTCTTTTACGAAGTAGAGAGTGACAGGCCAAGTTCTGATTAAGATAATGTCAATGATACTATTATGAAGGCAGGGACTATCAATGAGCCTGAGTTTAAGAGTTTTGAGAATGGATATAATAAAATTGTTACTTCAACTCAAAAATTGTGTAAGAAGTGTAAATAGATAAACAATTTCTGTAGATTTTGAAAGTGTCACACTCAAACTAATTATCAAGGATGCTTACTTGGTACACATTAAATACTTACAAAATGGAGAAAAACAACAATAATTTTTCTCTTACTGAAAGCAATTGATATAATATTTAGTATTTGTTTTTTTTAATAACAGTGTACTTTGTTTTATATTATTATGTGTCAAATATATAAAAGTGCCGCATATCTATCTGCTAGATGAAAAAGAAATGCAACCATTTCCTTTCTTTTTTTAAATATCTATAGAGCATTTGACTTTAGTTGGTAGGGAATCATAATTAGGAAAGAGCCAAATAGATTTCATTTAGTATTTTTTTATTCAATTAGTACAAAATCTGTACACTGATTAGTACACTGGAATACATTGAGAAATAAAATAAAATATAAATCTAACTACTTGTAAATTATAAGTAACATTTTATAACACATTTTAAAGAGTTCACATAAACATTCAAGATTTATTAAAACTCATTAATACGATAAAGATCATTAAGGAAGTATTTTAGTTTTACCTTTAGCTTTGTCCAGACAGTCTCTGTTTTCGTTTCTTTAGGTAATTTATTGCTGAAAATTGTTCCCAAATAGTGTATTGAGATGTTTTGTGATAGAACTCATAGTGGCATGGAGGTATATATTGGCAAGTCAGTTTAACGTCTGCTATATTTGTGAACTTAACAGAGTTAGGGTAGACTATCAAATCTAAGTTTCACAGTTAATATAGTTTCATAAATATACAAGGTGTGTTCAAAAAGTAACAGGAATTTTAAGTTTAATGAGTTTGGAGAGTCCAGTTGTCAAGATTTTTTAAATTATCTAGGTACTCATGTTCCAAGTATAATAAAATTTCCAGCTTTATTCATTGTTAACTTTTCAGTAGCAGCTGCTATGGTTAGATGTGTTTTATGAACTCATCGATATATGTTTGTTAAAAAAGTGGATCACAGAATTTGTATAAAATTTTTGTGAAAAAATTAAATAAAGTGTAGGAATTGCTAATAAAGATGTTTTGCAAGTCTGCTATAAGTAAAACAAGGGTTTACAAGTGATATAAACGTTTCAAAGATGACCGTGAAGACATTGAGGATGATAAACGCTCTGGATGCTCCAGCACATCCATAACCGATGAAAACATGAAAAATTGTAAGAAATGGATATGATAGATCACCGTATTATGTTCAGAGAAGTCGCTGATAATGGTAATTGAATGAATGTAAGAAAACTAAACATTTTAGATTATTTATTTCACAAATATTTTGTAGTCAAATTAAAGCATAAATGCCAGAACCTGCTTTAGCAAGAATATTCTCAATATGGGAGTCTTAATCCAGATTTTCATCTGTGAATTATCCTAGAAATTTTGAATAAGGAGCTTGAGATGTGGATACTTGGCAAACAAATCCATAGAGTATACTCACTGTTTGGTATGTACACTGTGGTTTTTCATGTATTATTTTCTCAAAGAGCAGCAATTTTTTCTTCAGTTACAGTATTTGGTGGTCTTCCACTGAGCTCTTCATCTGAGGACGAAAACAGATCATTTTTAACTGTAAAAAACAATGGCATGTGCCAAGTGATGTCCCCAAAAGCTGCTGACAACTGATCAAGAGATTACATCTCACTCCAAATGTGTTTAAAATATAACAAAAATTTGGAACAAAAATCTGCAGTTCTACAACATTGGACACAAATGATTTTGTTATCTAAAGTTGAAATCAAAGCTTTATAAGGTAACAGACTTTGAATTCTAAACAGGTGTGCTGTCTTGTATGTATACTAATTGCTTTACCTTGGTAATTTTCTTATCTATATGCTGTTTTAAATAGGTCAGAATTTCAAAACATATTTAGTGAACCTCATAACATCTGTTCCATATTATAAAATCTTAAAATTACAAACAGGACAAGATAATCACGAGTTGACTGCACCAGTATTTATAACAATTACTTTCTAACTTTAAAACTAATTGTGTACATCAGTACAAAGTAAGCACACATAACATTGCATCAAAGTGCATGATGTAATTATTGCAGGTTTACATTTGAGACTCCATGACCAAGATAATATCATTCAAAGGTTGGTGGAGATTTGTTTTTGTTATTAGAATTAAAGTATTGATCAAGATTTGCTTTTTTAATATTGTTATACAATATGATATTTAAGTTGGATTGCATACAGATTTTGATTTTTTAATCTACGTCAAGAAGAGAGATTTAAATATAAAACTTTCTCCTATTAGTAAAAAAAGAAAAAAAGTTTGGATTATTCACAGTAATTGTTTTTGTGTCTGATTTCTGTAACAACTGGAGCGTATATGGAAGTTAATATTTTATCCTGTTTTTGTCCCGGCCTTGCATTGTCCGTGGTGTCTTTAAAGCGCTTAATCCATTTGAAAACAGATGTTTTCTACAGAGAATTATCACTGTAAACAGCTATTACCATTTCAGTAACTTTTGTCGCGGTTAGAAAAAAAAAAAAAAAAAAAAAACTATATAAACAAAGGCAACAGAAACTAACATAACTAGTACAGTTCGATGATCCGCCAAGCACTGACGGCTTATTGGGTCTCAGGCAACTATCATTGTGCTTTTTTATGCACTTTCTTTTTTAAAATGCTCAATCTGTGCTTGAACATGATTCAATCTAAATAGAGTTCTAAAATTGCAACAATGTTCGCTTTTGTGATATTACTTTGTGGTGATTGTTGAATTGTGGTATCAAATTTAATTCATTATTAATGTTACCTACTGAGGCTAAAATTAAAATCTGAAGTTTTCCTACATGGATTCCTTACTTTTTCAATGTTCGTTATTGACAATGGATGATTTGATAGGATTTCGGACATTTGCCAACATATGTTACAAAAAGTATTGATTCCTTCCTTGATTTGTTTTACCTGAAGGCAGGTATTGCTCAAGAAAGAGTTAGAACCCGAGACCACTGTGGCATTCATAAGATGCTACTGACTAAGCTGCTCATTTTATGTTGGTAGGCCTAAGATTAATGGTGAAGATAACATGTTACGGATTAAATGTATGCTGTTACAGCTGACACCTCTGTTCTCTAGTGAAGATCTCCCGTTATCTGGAGGCCGTGACACGAAACTCCATCTCCTAGGACCTCTGGACAATCCTCTATGAATTAATTGTTTGTTAGTTTCACCCACTCTTGCTTTATATGATTGTTAAACTGATTGTATTGTTTCATTATTCTTTAGTGCATAAGAACCAACCGATTGTTACATTAGGAATAAGTTTTATTAGTTTTAAGTAGCACTTTGTATAATAATTATTGTCCTAGTACTTAATTAGCCGAATATTGAAATGTATCCAGTATTAGTTGCTGAGCCATTGATGAAATCAATAACAGAATATTTTTACTACTTACTATTTTTGATAGTTTAAGCCATTTCCACTGTTGAACTTAAGCGTATCAAACTATCCATCTTATATGATTGCTTTTGTAAATTTGCATTGAGTATTATTGATTAGTTTGACCAAAAAGTTTCAATCAATATCAATTTCACCCTTGCCTTACTTTTTCCTCAAGACTGAACCATAACATCTACGTAATTTTCATCTTTAATGCAATTGTATTCATTTTATATTTTTCTTTACCAAGTCACTAGGTAATCATAGAAAATCCTATTATTTGTATTTCTTCAAGTTCTCACGAAGAGCACAATGCACTCTTAGAGTAAATTAACTGTTTTATGATTCTATAATATTCTGGAAGTATTTGAAAGAATTTACAATTTTTATGTTCTGTTATGTAGTTACTTATATCTTAATGATTTATTTGACCTAATTTAAGGTGAAAATGAGAATTTACATTGAAGTTTTAACAATAACAACTCTAAATCTTAGATATTTAGAGTAAAGAGTATATATTTATAACTGTATTATAAATATTACTTACAGATACTATCCATTAAGTTAAGGAAAATCAAAATGTTGCTTAAAACGTGTACTGTTGCATAATTTACCGGTAAACTCATGGTTTGTTTATAGCTCTACCATATTTCACCAAATCTACTTATTTAGTGGGACATATATTTTCAATAGATTTGAACCAATTTAATTGGCAAGGACACTTTACAATTACTACAATGAAGTTAATGGGTGTATGAATATACACAAATGAGGCATGGGTGGCTCATGCCGCATATGAATTATTTGCTTGCAGTTATTTCTCATCTGTGGCATGACTCCAGACACGCGCACTTGTATCCCTTTTATGCACAGATATCAGGAATATCATTACCTGCTAAGTGTTTTATATCTGCCTCCTAGGTACATCTTAAAATTTGTCATATATTTGTAGCTTCATTTAATAATTCAATCAATATTGTTATAGTTGAATATAAATAGCATGTATCATGAGTAACCATGGTGGTTAAAATTAATAACAAAGTGAACGTGTCAAAGCTACTGATCAGTAAGAATCATCTTGTTTTTATATGAAAAAAAAACTTAAATGAGTTGATGTATCTACTTGACAGCAGCCTTTTCTATGGATATGTTAGTACTAAAAACCGCTGAGAGGATCGCGTAACTACAAATTTTTGAACCTGAAGGATAAGTTCGATTCATACATTTCAATTATTGACTGGCCTTTAGTGAAGCCTGTCACTTGTGGGGCTGGACAAATTTAATTTCTGTCTGTCTGTCCCTGTCCGCATGATATCTCGAAAAAGGAATTGACCCATAGACATACTTGAAATTTTGCATGAAACTTCATTTATATATTAAGAACACTGAGTTTGATGATGGTGCATGTCAGTCCATGGGATCTGGCTGAGCATTAGTGAATATCTTTACACTGGTCTTATGGGTAACTATGATGGAAATGAGATAATAGTGGAATAAATAAATTTGTAAACTAACTGTGTACAATCATATGAGATTTCAACAAGTGAGACTTTTATTCATAGGGTGAAAAGAAAATATAATAGACTGTATTCAATATAAAAAGTCGGTGACGATATTTGACTGCAGCACACTTTTACGTTGTAGTACCCTCGTTTGGAGTACAATTTGGACACTGCTATAGAACCTAACTTACTGAACAAATGAGTTCTATGACGGTGCATGTCCAACCATGGAATTGGGCTGAGAGTATTGATGCCTGTCACTCAGTAGGTTAACACAATTTGTTTTTGTCTGTCGAGAGGATGTAACATTTCTTTTCTCTATAATTGTATGACTGATCTGTCCACAGGACATCTAGAAAATGAAATGAGCTATATAGATTTGAAAATTTGTATGCAACTCTAGTGAAGCCTATTACACGACACTGTAATATGGTGTTCTCTTACCTTGTATATTCATAACTCATATTTCATTGTTCGAGCAAACTATGAAATAATAGTAGGCCCACCATTAATAATTTGTGATTAAAATACTGAATTGATAACCTAAACTATACTGGATAGTTCAAAATTGGTATTGTATATTGCACACCATAGGAGTTACCACCACATGTTGGTTTGGAAAGTGTAAGTGTTGAATAAAATTTTACATTACAGTTTTATTACTTTAATTTATCTCACCTGTTAATATAACAGGTATTTTACAACAACTTTTTCACTGTGTAACTTCAGAACATACTGCCTAATTTGTAGTTTGTTCAACAAACAGTTATTAAATTTAGTATGTTATAAATTATTATTTACCTTGTTTTATTGTCATTAAATTAATAACTATACGTTGTAATATAGAAAATGAAATCTGTACTGAACTGGTTTAAAAAGTAACTTTTGAATAGTTGATGGTCTGTACATATTATGTTATAACGTGATGCAAAAGTGACACTGACATTTTTGCACGTTTTAAGTTTAATATTCATGAGTTTCAATGTAAGTAAATTGCTTGGTTGGTTTGTAATAAAATGTATGTGCTCTTAAAAACAATGACGTAAATGTAATCATCATAATGGCTATTGTATTCCGTATCCAGTTAGTTACCCGTGAATATAGTTATACTGTATATTTGTTATTATAACCAACTTGTTTATCCCAGTTGGATGTTGCTTTGATGTGCAAGTCAACGAAATAATTGATTATTGATACAGAACTAGGTATTGTATTTCCCTGTTAAAATTGTTTAATATGCTAATCAAATAGCTATTGTCAAATATTAGTTGAGGTCTGATAGAACTTGTACCATCATGTATGTGGCTACTCACTGAACCTGCACAGCATGGCATGCTTGTTGGATGAGTTATCTAGTTCTCTATCAGTAATAAATGCAGATAGATTTAACATTATTATTGTGTTGATGAAATAATCTAATGATATTGCTTACAGATCTTGAGTTAAAAAAATGGATCATATATTGTGATACTTACTTTAAGCGAAGAAGAAAATTGGCATATTGGAGTCTACTTGTAACCACTGTTAACTGAATCTTTTAGTTTGGTTACCAAGTGTTTTGTTGTTTGGTAATACGATGTATTTTGAGAAGTAATATTTGTGTGAATCTTTTAAACACCCTTGTTGTTTCAGACATAGATGTGGAACAGTAAAGTAAATGTTATTGATTATGCTGTACTTGACAAACTGCAAGTTGGAAAGAAGGGATGACTTAAAATTTTCCAGCGATCAACAATCATATGCAGTGCCAATGTACAACACAAAACTGAATCCTCCCTTTAGTATCATTGCCATGATGACATCAGTTTACATTTTTGCAAGCAAATTGCCAATATGTTTTGGAGCATAACAGATGGTAAAGATTTGTCACTGTGTGACATGACAATTTTTTATTTGACTATTTGATAAGGTCAATCAATGCCAATATCAACATGACCAATTCAACCAGTGATGCCTTAAAGTCAAATAGGCGATAATCACTAAGTAAAATAGTTATGGAAATTTACTAAATTTAAAGGCAGTGGAAGTTATTTTTATCCCATTCAGGGGTTTCCTGCACTATGTAATTCTTTTATGAATGGTGCCACAATCAGATAAATAATGGTGCATGCCAAATTGAATGCATGATATTTAAATACTTTATTAAACTTGTTTACCAAAGGCTAAATTTTCCAGCACAGGTGCTCCAGCATCAATCGATATGTGGAAAATGCTTTTGATAGCCACTCTGGTAGTGATTGAATTTAACATTGTAATTGTAAAAAAGGTTAAGACTTGAAAAATTGGATCATTGAGTGTTAAATATTGGATCTAATGTTTTAGCTATTGAAAACTACAGTACAACCTTGTTTATCTACATTAATTGGGACCAGAAGTGATTCGGGAAAACAGTAAATATAATAAAAACAAAATAGATTACTGATAATAGGAAATTTACTGTTGTAAAAACAACAGGAATAAGATCAGTCAAAAGTGTTTAACTTTGGTACACTGCTTCTGGGAAGCACAATAAAAATAACCATCAGCTGATCTAGCTGTGCCATGGCATCAGATTGAGTCATTACATGGTCTTCATTATCATAATTGTTTTTATTGTCATCTGTTACAAGCTGCTGATACAATTTATCAGTATGAAAGGAACAGGTTTGGTCATTTGGTTCATTAATGTGGTTGAATGGCTGGTGGTACAAAACTACTACCATCCATGGGATTATACCTGAATACTTTGAACGCTGAATCCTGCAGAGTGGGTGCTGACATCCACTTGAGGTCCTACAAGCGAAGTCTCAAAAACAATGTTATGGCGACTTGTCCCACGAGATGGTGGTTGTATTCCATACATGGACAGCTCGGTTGATTGTGAGCATTTAGAGAAGTTCGATGGAGGGACTTAGGTGTGATTTACCTGTGTGTTGGTAAGCATTATTCTTAACATAAAACATGTATTAACTGAAAACCAAACTGTGCTTTACATTCACAAACATTGTTTAAATTCACTTTCCTCCACTCTGTAAAGATGATGGGGATAACACAGAGATGTGAAAATGTGATCTGGATAAACAAGGTTGTACCGTATTGACAGATGTAGTGCTTATAAGATTCATTGATGTAGGTCTAAGGTTTGTGTATTTCTTAGATGCAAAGTACTTGCAAAATTTCAAGTACTCTTTGGTGTGAATAAAGGTTTCTACAAAACACTTTAATAAAAGTGTAATCATTTAACTGTGATTTAGAATTTAAATATCTATATATGAATGAGATATGACTATGTTCCAATATGCTTTAAAAAGGCAATTCAAAATCTTTATTAGGTATAGAATTTTTCTGAATATTTAAAAGTATATTTAGTTTATGTTGTTTTCAGTTTGTATTTTATAGATGTAAAATATAGTATGGATTTGATTATGTAATAATTAATGATGTTGTGATTTTTAGTTGGTTTTATTTAAACAATGTTAGTGTTTTCAATTGTGTTAAATCTTTAATCGTAATGTTTGATAATGGCAGAGTTTGTGTAAACATGCTCAAATGACTAATTAATGTTATGGATGAGTCTAATTTTAGAAAATGTATTCTAGTCTTAATCATTTTAAAGAGTTGTAAAGAAGGGATTATATGTATATGTTTATAATAAATATTGCTGTATTAATGTATATTAAGATTTAATGTTAATATACATTGATATTAAATTCTTTTATTACAGGCTAGCGGTTTATTATTATTACATCCTAAGTCCTAATAAATCCAAAATCGTAGTAATTTCAAGCCAACAGTTTTTTAGTCAACTGGTTACTTCTTAAGTGCAATTGATCGTTTTACGGTCAGTTACTGATTAGAATAAAATATATAATGTTACTACCAGTGTTGTAGACCTTAAATGTTATATCAAATGAAAACCTATGATTTGTATTTTATTAAATTGCCTTTAACCTTTTTTAACTTGAGCAGCCGAAACAGTTGTTTGTAAACAAACTGCTATCTGCTATGTTTAGCCAATATTGGGCCTTTGCTGTGTCTTATAATAAAACTGACTTGTACACCTGATAACACCAAATGCTAAGTGAAAAAAAATAACATATTTGAACTACGTATTGTAGCAACAATTGTATTAAATGTCAGATTTTTCAATGACATGTTGATGTATACGCAGCACATTTTTTTACATTTAGGTGTTTTTGAGAATGTAAAAAAAGTGGAATTATTTGTGCAGGGTGAGGCAGATCACCAGTCCGTGATGTATAGCGGCTGAAACAAGAAACCTACCTTATTCGTTTTAACGAACACCCTATATTTCAACCCTGAATAATTCGGGAACATTTTTAATGCCCAATAATACATAAAAATTACACTTTTGGAGGAGTAGGGATCATTTTTTAAAGAATTTAAAAATGTAAAGGTAGGTTTAACTGTACCTCATTTTAACCCTCAAACTGGCAGTAATTTCTTCTACAAATGGCAGGCCATTTTTGTGGTTTGTACCTGTATCTTATGTTATAAAAAATTACGCATAAACCATAATAAATACATGACATCAACATTTTTGTTTTTTTGAAAAGTAGTGGGACTGCTCCTGGTAAAGTAAGATAATATTATAAATATCAGAATCTGAGATAGGCCAATTCGTTCTTCAATTTATCTAGTTTCAGAAAATATGTAATGGTATCCAGTTCTAATGAAGAAAAATTATATATATATATATATATATATATATATATATATATTATGTTATTAACTCCACTTATAGGGTTATCTATATATATATATATTAATGTAATGAAAATAACTAAAACCCTTTAAATGAAAACTTTTTATTACATACACGTGTTTCGGTTTGTAACCATCATCAGTGTACATTAACCTCTAAATAAATAATAAACAATTAGATATACACATGTGGACCTTTTAAACATATGTTAAATTTAAATGACACAGTTGTAATTTTCTTATTAGTAATCTGTATTTAATATTTTAATTTTTTCAAAAATTGGATTTGTCTTATTTTTCAGATTACTTTTTAAAATGTTATGAGGATCTTTACTATAATTTAGATAAATATGTAATTCTTCTTTTGTGTTTAATTTCTCTCCTTTCCTCTCGATATCTAAAATTTCCATGTTCTTTTCAATATTTGTGTAGTTATGGTCAGTCTCCAATAAGTGTTCAGCAAAATTTGATTTTATTGTAGACATGTTATTTGTTTTTAAAGCTTGTATGTGTTCTTTAAACCTTTTATTAAAATTTCTTCCAGTTTGCCCAATATAATAGCTTTCACAGTCACTACAGTTAATTTTGTATACTCCAGATTGTTTGTATAATTCCTGTTTGTCATCATTTTGGTTCACTTTGTTTTCAATAAGTTTAAATGTATTATTTCTTGTTTGGTGACTTTATATATATATTGTAAAAACCACAAATAGTACATGAAAGGTATAAATTTGTTACTATGGTTACAGTTATTTACAAAAATACAATTCTTACACTAAATGTTTACAAAATTTACCATAGTATAGCCTAAAACTAAGCTATAAACCAACATAATAAACCATACCCATGATATATCACTGATTTTCAAAATGGATAGATAAAGAGGATCTTTCAGACAAGTTTTATGATGATACTGTTTCCAAAACAGCACAACAAATTTCACCATGGAAATCAGCAATTCTTTCTGTTTGAATTGTGGTGGTAGTGTTGATTTATGTACAATATGAACTGTTAAAACAAGTGCGTGTCAGATTGACTATGATGTTCAACTGCCAGTTCTAGGGTTAAGGTTGTGCTTGCATCAGTAGTGCATCCTCTGACCGCTAGATCGCACAAGCATCATTGTTTCCTGTTTTACCATTCCTGAAATAACGCAGCCTGCCGACCCATTCTCCCTCCACTCCAAGTACTGGAATAAGTACTCTACCAATAAAAGACTCAACCAATAGAAAGTTTCAAAATGGTTACTATCCGTATTGTACAAAATCACAACATAATGCAATTTTATTAACATGCGTTCTACAAATTAAGTTTAAATAATCTAAACAGTATCTAGACAAATGACTAGTTAAAAGCATCGAAAATCTGCTATCCTTTCAAATCTTCCATTGACCATAGTCAATAATCAATTTGAAACAAACAATTTATATATGCTTATTTTAATCTTTGTAGTAAATAGCTTGAGAATTATTTTTCCAGATTAATCCGATATGTTGAGAATTGTTACAACAACAGCCATAATACAATTTTTGAAACTACGTCGAGGTCAAAGTTCTCTTCTGGCTTAGTTGGAAGAAAGGTAGATTTAACATTTGCTGTTATCTCAAGTTATTATAAAGATTGAATTTTCTTGTATACTTCTAAAACTATTGAAATACCGCTCTTATGGATAAAATATTAAGAATAACAGTACCTTTAAACTGCTTAAAAATGTTGTCTCAATTCTAATTTGTTGAAAAATAAACCAAACCAAAATTTTGTAGAATTGTGAAATGCATCCTTAAACTTTTGGTTGAGACTGGCCAAAGAACTTACCCAAACACTGTATAACCAGTGTGAATTGGATATAAATTATGCTAATCATGTGTTCACTATTATTTCCGTAATGATACTTTATATTATTCAAAGGTTTGTACCACCATTATATGCAAAAACTTTACGACAACAAAACACGTAACAAACATTAACACGTCTTGTTTGTGTTTTTTTACGTGAAATATCTGAAATATAACCAATACTTTAGAGGTATACTAAGTATATATTTGATCGTTATAAGTATGTGAGTGTTAACAAACAATTTCTGGTTGATTGTAACTAATTCAATTTTACGTTTTTACAAACAAATGTATGTTTCTAAAATTTTTGTTTCTAAGGGATTTAAATATTTGGAAGTGTTGCAAGTATCATGACAACCTTCATAATCATCATAATATCAGTGCTGTATAAATTAACTGACTAAACTAAAAATGCATATTTGGTTTGTAAACCTTATACATTTTAAGTAGATCGTACTCTTAATGCAGATTTGTTATACCCGTAGGGTATCAATATTTTTTATGTAGTAAGGATAAAATCCAAATAATTGTAGCACAGAAGGTCCTGGTTTTGATCTTACATTATAACAGTAGTAAGACAGGGCCGGATCTATCATTTCTTCTAGGGGGGCAAGCTTGACTTTTGGCGCCCCCCCCCCCCGATACCAAACTATTTACCATAAGTTTTTACTACTATATGCTTTGTATATGGGTTGAAATAAAATAAAACTTAGGTTGAATAAGAAAGTGTTATTTTAATGAAATAGAAATGTCTATTTTAACAATTTTAACATGAATCCAAAACAATACAATTGTTTTAGAAAAAAACAATACTAACAATTATAGAATCTTTATCTTCCGAGCCTTCTTTGCTGCAAATGTGTTAATTATCTGATCAAAATAAATCAAAGAAGCCCTTTCATGTTCAATTGATACAATGCTTATATTAGTTAGTCTTTGCTGTTTCATAGAATTTCTTAAATAGGTTTTTATAAGCTTCAATTTGCTGAAACTTCTCTCTCCAGATGCTACAGAGACTGGAAGCGTTAGAAAGATTTTAAGAGCTACATATATGTTTGGATAACCCTCTTTCAACTTGCTCTTATGCAATATTTTGAGTAAAGATGCTGCTGTTGCGTCTTCCAATCCATCTTCCATATTTAAGGCATGAAATTTAAAACTCTCTATTTCATTCACAAGCTTTTTCTTCATTTAAGTCACTGGCATATGTTGTAGCTAATTCTTTTGCTTTACTTTTCAAAGTTTTAACATCCATTTTTTTTATTTGATCCCCACACAAAAAATTAAACTTATCAGCAACGATTTTTAACGCATCATATCTGTTAGTTAGCTCACTAATAATTCTATCACATATTTGAAAAAGTGATCTTTTTTGAAAAGCTCTTCTTCTTCTTCAGTAAAATTTGGCCCATCGTCTTCATGTGTGTCTCCTGTCATTTTCTTTTTCTTTCTCTTTCTTGTTTCCTTGTACTCTGCTGTTATGCCCATATTATTAGCTAAAAATGTTTGCCTCATCAATTGCCTCTGAAACAGTTAAATCCCTAGTTGAAGATAATACATTTAGAAGACCTTGTATGTTTCTTGCAGCATTGTCTACTGTTGTGTCCTCTCTTTGTAGAAACTTGCTAACTCTATCAATTTTCTTGAGGACTGAATACCAAAAGCATGTCATAATAACATATTCAAACCTTTTTCATTTTTTTAAGTAGCGATTTAGCTTCAGCTCTTTGTTTCAGGAGATGAGAACTCATGGGTAGTTAAGTCTTCAAGAGAAGAGAGCACTTTATCCATAAGTTTATAAATAACCTCCACAGAATCAATCCTTGCTGACCATCTTGTTTTACTTTCCTGATTTTAACGAAAGGGGAAACATGTTGTTTTAAAACTTCCCACCTTGATGTAGAAGCCATGAAAGAAGTTGTAGAGGCTGTTTATAATACCAAAATACGATTGTGCTTCAACACAGGCCTCTGCTGAATGTACCCCAACTAAATTTAAGGAATGGGCTGAGCATGGGACAAAGTAGGCCAGTTTTGTTCTCTTGCACAATCCTTGACTGGACACCCTTGTATTTCCCAGCCATGTTTTGCTCCGTTTGTCATAACGACTGGCCCCTGCAAAACATCAAGTCTAGACCATCTTCTTTGAGCTTTTTAGCATTGCTTTTCAAAAAGCCCCTCGCCTGTTTTTTCACTCACAGTAAAAAAATCTAAAAAGCTTTCACATACCTCTGGCCCTTCGTCAGTTAAATTTTAATGTAACGAATGACTTCAGTCATTTGTTCATTTTTTACTTACATCAGGGGTACAGTCGAAAATCAATGAAAAATATTTAGCTTTTTTTTATGTCCTGAATTATGTCTTCTCTAATTGCATTTGCAATGAGATCAAGAAACTCATCTTGTACTGTGTGAGAAAAAATAGCTGAGCTGCCCTTCTTATGGCGACCAATATGCTCACGCAAGGTCTCATTATAGTGGGAAATTAAAATCTATAGTGTTGAGAAATTTTCCACTATTTGGATCTGCAAAAGTTACAAGTTTTGTTTGTCCCTCTGAATGCACTACCCTGTTTTGCCAAAAATAAGACAGCATCTAGTATACAGCGTAGTACTTCTCTCCAGTGGGATTCCTCCTTTTTTATCAGATCCTGCAACTCCTTGTCGATCCCTCCTTTACCAAGTGACGTTTCTAATGCTTTCCATGAAACAAAGGTTTTTTCTTATGGTACTGGGAGTTTTCATGTTCTGGCAATTTGTCACTGAGTTTTTTCCAATTTGTGAATCCCTCCTTTCTTGCTGAAAAACTAAATTGTTGATCTCATGTTCTGTGTTCAAATGACGAAAAAGCCTGTATGGAACACAGTACAAAGCATTCATTGTCTCGCTGTAAGCCCAAATAAGATCTTTTGACCTTTGAACCATTTTTCAAAATTTTGTAAAACAATCTTTTGTAAGGTTTTCGGCCCTCCCTACCGCTTTTACTCAAAATCAGGATTATGATCATCGTTTTTTCACATCTCCTTTGTATGATGTAACATCTTTGTGTGTCACTAAGCTGAGTTGGCCAAGTTCCAGGGTCATTAAAATTAAACTCACATTCACTCTCCTGTTCTTCATGGTTAGGCCCTTTTGAGTCTGAAACTGAAACGGCTTCTTGAAATGACGTAGAAGAGGCCCAAAAATCAGTAGCATGCGAAGTATGTGGTTTTTCACAAATAAAGTCATTGTTGTCTTCCTCCTCTCTGCACAAACGTCCATGAGATCTTCTCCTCCAGCGTTTTCTCTTCTCCCACCGCATCCTCTTGAACAGACGGTTTATTTCTCGTTGCTTTCAGGTTCGGCTTCGTCTGCAAGCAACAGACATAAATGCACACATGACCAAACATTTTAATTTTTTTAAGTAGGTTACATTGTACAACATAAACAAATTATTACATTGTGTAACGTTTTATAAATCATGTAGGCCTAACTAAAAACGTTACAAAAATATGTTTTTAAATAGTGCCAATAATGCTAAAAAAACATGCTATCTTAGTTGGGATACTATTACAGTACTAGCCTACAGCCTATTCGATATATTGTTTTAGTAAGTAAGGCAAGGGGATATTATTACAATCAATGTATTGTTAACATTTTAGTACGTATGTTACCGTATTAAAACTATCGTTAATAATAGCATAGAAAGTAAGTGAAAGAAGCATTTTATGTATATGTTTTTTTAATGTATTTAGTTCTGAATATTTAAATTGTGTTTATGCTACGCAAGGTGTGGTGGGTGTCGGCCGACGAATGTGAACGGGAGGAGGATTTTCATTCAGGCAACGAATCTATAAAATATCTATAAACTAAAACTATATTTTACAATTAATGATCTATAACCACTATTTTTAACATTAAAAACTGAAGTTTGTTGTTATTATGCGCTATAGCCTATAACTGTTTTGTACTCAAAATGAATCTTAACAAATTAAAATACAACAAAAATTAGTTACCTTGGTCCTTGATATTTTGCAACCATGATGACATTAAAGTTGACGATTTCGCGGCCTCTTGTTGTCTTGCTTTAGCTTTCTTTCTGTGGAAACACCCTGATGGTTTTTTTTCGACATGTTGATCTATGTTAGTCACAGTAGAATATTCATACAACTGCGACATGAAATCTAACCCTAAAAATCATTAAAAGTTCACGTTCACGTCAAGCGGAACACTCACGAGTCACTAGTCAGGGGCGGGAGCGGGAGACTTGCGCTTTCTAGTCCTAGTCAAGCCATAGACAATGTTGCCAACCCACAGCCTTAGTTATGAAAAATTACCCTGCCGCTTTAAAGATATTTCTTACTAGGCCTATGTTCTTTTGGTTTGCGCAAATATAGTTTACTGAAGTAAGAAATTGTATGTACGTAGACTATATTGTGCTATTGACACTTGACAGTAGAAATGGTAAATGTTTTTTTTATTATGGTGGCCTCATCCCATCATTTGGCGCCCGGCCGGCGCCCCCCCTAACTCGGCGGCCCCGGGTCACATGCCCCCCCTGCCCCTCCCTGGATCCGGCCCTGGTAGTAGATAGGAATATAATTTGCCTTTTAGATGGTATAACTATTCCAAGGATAAATTTTTTTTTAATGTGTAAAAGTTCTCGAAATGTTTAAATGAGTGGACATGACGTTCGGAGATCAAATGAGCTTACTCATAAATAATCCATATTACTTTGTTGCTTTCTGTCCATGTCAATTATTTTTATAACCTATTTATTCTAACCTGACAGTTTCCAATTAGGGTAGTGTTTTTTCTTTTTCTTTTATGTTATCAGAGAAAACGATAATTTTCATTATTCTTTTATGTTACTGAAAAAAGAATAAAAAATTCTAAAGCATGTAGTCCAGAATTTTAGTAGCATAAAGTGCCCTTGTTGTCAAGAGTTTTAGTTCATTCAATCCACTGTAGTTTTCACATCTTACAATGTTTTGAATGTTTTAGTTGTTTGAAATGATTAGTATAACATTAGATATGTATATTTTCATTCAGGTTGTAATTAAATAAGTGTGCTCAGCTTAACACATGCAAGCCTCGGTAATTAGCCTTGTAAAACTATTTGTTTGGTTATGATAGAGCCGAGAACAGAGACATCAAGTGCAGAGTGAAGGAGAGAGGAACAAATTGAGGGGCTGGAGGGGTAAGGGGATTGCAGTTAGTGGGAAAGGGATGAGTGCGCTACTTTTTGTGCATCCATGAGCAGCGTGACAGGAAGCAGACTGAAAATCTGAGGGCACGGTGTCTTTTTAAGAATCAACACAGATTCCACATGAATACTATTTTTACAATTTAAAATCTTCAAATTTTAGATATTCTCCCAGAGGGAGTAAAATATTTTAAATTCCTAGATGTAGAAATGAATATTTTTTTCATTAACATTTTAAACATAGTAGAAAAATTAACTCATGTTTTTCAAAATAAAAAAAAATATGTCAATCCCTCTGATCATATTTCACATACATAATGTAAAATTTGAAATCCTTATCATCAGACCTTTTCCATTGGGCCTGATTATAAAAATGTCTTTCTGTCTTCAGAAAGGATATCTTGAAGGATTGTGACTATTATATTTAAAAAAATTGATTCAGCCCCAAATAAATTACACCACCTTAAAGGTTTTAATTTATTTTTGATCCAAAATGTCAAAGTTGTACAATTGCACAGTTTTTGTTTTAATGTTACCTCGTTAAATCTTTGCCCAAAATTAAATCTCCATCTGAATTCCAAGACTACCGACCAATTAGTATCTTACCAGCTCTCTCGAAAGGCCTTGAGCGAATAGTTCATTCCCAAATATCAGATTTCTTGTCTAAAAATAATATTATTAATGTTTTTCAGTCTGGCTTTCGCCAAAACCATAGTACAGAAACTGCACTTCTGAAAATAACTGATGACATTCGATTAGCCATGGATCGAGGTCTTTATACCTTACTAGTTCTATTCGATTTCAGCAAGGCCTTCAATACAATCATTCATAACATTCTATTTAAAAAGCTTCAAAATTTAGGTTTCTCTGAAAATGCTTTAGCATGGATAAAATCATATCTGAGGGACAGAAAGCAGTGTGTGTGCAATGACAACTCAATGTCTGATTTCAGAACTGTGACCTGCGGAGTTCCGCAAGGATCAATTCTTGGCCCACTACTTTTTATTTTGTACATAAATGACATTAACACTGTATTGCGACATTGCAAATTTCACTGTTATGCTGATGACTTACAAATCTACTCACACTTTAACATTATTGACATAAACCAGACTGTGAAATGGATGAATGAAGACATACAACGACTTGTTCAATGGGCTTTAAAAAATGGACTTAAACTTAACCCGGATAAAACCCAACCCATGATTGTCTGTCATCAACGACTTGCCAACTCCATTGACCTACAAAATACACCGACAATAACTGTAGACGGAAAACTTTTACCATACGTTGAAAGGGTAAAAAGTCTAGGACTAATCATAAGCAACACACTTGGAGGGACCGATGCAGTGGTGTACACCTGTAACAGGGTGTTCGCTGCTGTGCACACACTGAAACGAATGCAAGGACTTCTACCATTTCACATTAAACTTCTGTTGATCAAGTCACTTGTGTTTCCTTACTTTAACTACTGCAACGCTGTAATCAATGACATGACTGTAGCCCTTAGCACTAAACTGCAAAGAGCACAAAATTACTGCATTCGCTTTCTGTTTGATTTACGTCGAAGGGATCATGTTACACCATATTTTATTCAATCATCAATTCTAAAATTAGCTGATTCAAGATCGATTCGAATTTTGTCATTGTTGTACTCTATTATTAATACGGATTCACCAAAATATTTATCTGAAAACTTTCAGTTTTTGGCGGCGAGTGGCGCAAGAGAAACTCGGTCTGGTGCACTAAGTCTCAGAATTCCAATACACAGAACCAAAACCTATAACCGATCCTTCACCGTTACCGCCTGTAGATTATGGAACTCCTTACCAGATACTGTCAAACAAATTGAGAGCCGAAAACGGTTTGTGGCGGAGCTGAGACGAAAATACCTGGACCGGATGATCGGGGCGGGCGGCGGGGCTACTCTTTGAATCATGACTGTGTGAATGGAATACTGTAAGTGTAAGTTATAGTTAATTAGCCTTAATTTGCATTATTAAGACATATTTTTTAAGAGGTTAAATGTAAGAAAGGACCATATGGTCCTAATTTCGCCTCAATGAAGAAGTGTTTCTTTCTTTCTTTCTTTTCTCGTTAACAATTTCAGTAAATCCAAATTTTTATCCAAGATTATGAAAGAAGTACTCTTTCTAAAAATATGTTACAGTTATAATTAATTTAGTCCAAATTTAGGATATTTCAAACTTGTAAAACCTAAAAAATTTAAATAGCAAGCAAGGTATGACATATCAAATAGCTCTCTTAAAAACTACAATTTTTTGCATTTAAGTTTGGATTTATCTTGGATGGTTTTGAAATGGCATCAAAAATACTAATTTTCATGATGTTTTATTGCATTACACTGTTTTGAACTCTTGTATTTACCATAAGTTCTAAGTGAATTGATTTTTGTTTAACTCTTTCACCATTACATACTGCAATTTAATTTAAGTAATTATTATTCCTACAATTATATATATTCTAACTATTTATGTCCAACAATGATGTAATTCAACTAACTTAACATTTATAGATGTTCAATCAGTAATCCATTGATTTCCAGAGTTCTTCCTAGAACTGAAGTTTTATACAGCCCTTAAGACCTCTTCTCCATTTATGGATTCACCAACAACCCTGATTCATTGCATTATATCATCTCGAGTTGTGGGCCTTGATGCATAAA
Source organism: Homalodisca vitripennis (assembly GCF_021130785.1). Classification (NCBI taxonomy): domain Eukaryota; kingdom Metazoa; phylum Arthropoda; class Insecta; order Hemiptera; family Cicadellidae; genus Homalodisca; species Homalodisca vitripennis. The sequence continues at coordinate 126,201,041 of NC_060211.1, read as the reverse complement.
CAGTCTTTAAACACAAGTCATGCACGTTAAATCTGGGGATCTGAGTGGGTAGATGACGAGTCCACCTCTCCCAATCCAGTTTTTGAGGATATTCCTTATCAAGAGTTTATTGTACCACTTCACAGCCCATTAGTGGGTTGGCACCCTTTCGTGCATACTCCACATTTCTTGGATAGTTTTTTCAGGAATATTCAATAATAAAAACGTAGAAAATTAGCGAATTTACTTTTTCTTTTTAAATTGCTGAGAGGTGAAGTAATGGATTCATTTTGCTTGTCAAAAATTAATTTTTACACTCCATCATTTTATAATAGATCCCAAAATTTGTTTCACATTAATTTTTCTCGTACAATGGCACATTTTTCATCACCTTTGAATACAATGATGAGATTGCATAATTCTTTGCCTGGGGAGGTTGATATATTTTTACATAATATTAATCAATACAAAAGACTTTGTCAGAGGGATATAAACTGAGCTAGACTATCTAATACCGTACATATACACATTTAACAAATATACTACACTACCAATATTTTTATTAAGATGTTTATACTTTTAATTACACACACACACACACACACACACACGCACGCACGCACGCACGCACGCACGCACGAAAGCGCACACGCACATGCACACACACACACACACACACACACACACGTTCTTTTTGTTATGGCTTATCTTGACTTTGTTAATATTTATGATTATTTATTATTGTTATTTTGTTTATAATTTTATTATAGTTACGTTGTTATATTTTTTAATTCACACGGTTTTTAATAGGGTTTACAGTCTTGCTCTTTATAATTCATAAAAAGTTTACATAGGTACTGGACCCTCAGTATTTTGGTGCAGTGTTATTGGTAACCATGTTGGCCCATTTTTTTTCAATGGACACTTGGATGAAAATGTGTAAAAACTTCCTCATCAATACTTATCTCATTTATTTATTTATTTTATTTACATGCAACAAACACAGGTTACACACCCAATTACAATTGTGCATGTTTAAATCAAGATGACATGCAATAATATCCCACACAATCAAATATAATCCAGTCCAGTCCAGTGTTCCACCAAAATAGTTCCCATTAAATATATAATTAAGCCTAAAGATAAATAACAAAACATATACAGGGTGATTCATGAAGTTCTCCCCCCCACTTCTACAGCACATTGTACTAGTAAAAATAATGAAAAAATGTTATAATAAACATAGGTCCGAAAACGCTTCGTTAACGAGTTACAGCTAGCGAAAGATTTCGCCCCTGAATTCCTGGGTAAAGAGTAAAATAAAGCCATACTGAACTTTGGAAAGGTTAATTAAGTAAGAAATATCATGGATTCTTATGTATTTTTACCTGATAACGCTAATAAAATAGGTTTCAGAACTGTACCTGTAGTAGTTTTTGAGGGATTCAGGGTTAAATGCAAAAAATTGGGGCACGAAACAATGTTTTTTTAAGTTTGATGTACAATAACTTTGTTAAATTGGTAATAAAATACATAAAATCAACAAACATTAATTGTAAAGAATTTAATTCTGAGAAAATTGATATAATCAAAGTCTAAAATAAAACAGAAATAAGTACCAAAAATCGATTTTTATTCAGTATAATACATTACTAGCTGTAAAGAAATACCGTACGGTATTTAGTTAAAATAAAAAAAAAAACAAAATGTTTGTTCGTTAATGATGAGATAAATTGAGAAAACAAGATTAACTGTTAAATAAATTTGTTTGTAAATAAAAATATCATGTTTTATATTACGTTGTATTTTTTTTTTAAATAAAAATTTACATCAAATGTTTCGAAAATAAATGAAGCAAACATTTTCCCATTTATTGTTTACTAATCATCGAAATGCAGTTTTTTGTTTATTAATTTCTAAGTTGGTAACGCACGAATAACAGCTGATCAACAATGGTATTCTGTACTGTTACGTTAGAACTGTGTGTATTAGTGGTGTTTTGCAAGCTACAGCAGGAGATCGGGTTCTGTGAATCGTGTTATTAAATGCATTTTTTCTATGAGTTAATGAATTAGATTGTTTATTCAGCGAAAAAATGCCTTACTTATTTTCATCAGAAGAATACGCTGATATGGTTTTTATTTTGGGTTACTGTAATGGTAATGCTAGAGCTGCTGTAGAAGAATATGAACTACGTTACCCTAATAGGAGGATTCCAGATACCAAAACAATTTCAGGAACTTTTCGTACTCTTCGGGAAACAGGATCACTACCAAATACTAGAACCAATTATGAACGAGCTGTCCAACTTGATGATGATATTGTTATTAATGCTGTTCATCGCAGTCCAGGTGTAAGTACACGACGTATTTCTAGGCGGATAGGAGTTTCGCAGTCAACGGTGTGGAGGTCACTTAATCGAAACAAATTTTATCCGTTTCATAAACAAAAGGTTCAACATCTACAGCTAGGGGATGGTCCGCTTCGCTTGGAGTTTTGCAACTTTTTGAATATTAATAATCAACTCTACAAGTGTATTTTGTTTACGGATGAGGCGTCAATAACTTGCACAATGAACCACTCATGGGCAGAAGAAAATCCACATGAGGTAGTGGAACAGAACTTTCAACATCGATTTAGCGTCAATGTCTGGTGTGGCCTTTTGCACAATCGGCTGATTGGACCTTTCATATTACCTGGACGCCTAAATGCTGAGTTCTATTTTGCATTTCCTTCAAGAAGAGTTGCCGCAGCTGTTAGAGAATGTTCCTTTACATCTCAGACAAAATTTGTACTTCCAGCATGACGGAGCACCTCCCCACTTTTCACGTGCCGTTTCTGCTTACTTAAATCATCAATTTACTGGACACTGGATTGGTCGTGGAGGGCCTCACCCTTGGCCACCAAGATCATCAGATCTATCTCCATTGGATTATTGCATCTGGGGATGGATGAAAGACATTGTTATACAAGACAAAAGTGAATTCTCGTGATGAATTAATTGCCCGTATTATGGATTCGGCTGTGCAGATACAGGGAAGTCCTGAAAAATTAAGAAACGCAACAAAAGCAATACACAAACGTGCTGCAAAATATATTGATAATGATGGCCTCATTTTTCGAACATCTATTATAAAAAGTTGCGTACGGTTGGCCCAACCTGATTAATTTTTGCTTAAAACTAGTAATGTATTATACTGAATAAAATCGATCTGTAGCTTGCAAAACACCACTAATAACACAGTTCTAACGTAACAGTACAGAATACCATTGTTGATCAGCTGTTATTCGTGTGTTACCAACTTAGAAATTAATAAAACAAAAAACTGCATTTCGATGATTAGTAAACAATAATGGGAAAATGTTTGCTTCATTTATTTTCGAACATTTGATGTAAAATTTTTATTTAAAAAAAAATACAACGTAATAAAACATGATATTTTTATTTACAAACAAATTTATTTAACAGTTAATCTTGTTTTCCTCAATTTATCTCGTCATTAAGGAACAAACATTTTGTTTTTTTTTTTATTTTAACTAAATACCGTACGGTATTTCTTTACAGCTAGTAATGTATTATACTGAATAAAATCGATTTTTGGTACTTATTTCTGTTTTATTTTAGACTTTGATTATATCAATTTTCTCAAAATTAAATTCTCTACAATTAATGTTTGTTGATTTTATGTATTTATTACCAATTTAACAAAGTTATTGTACATCAAACTTAAAAAACATTGTTTTCGTGCCCCAATTTTTTTGCATTTAACCCTGATTCCCTCAAAAACTACTACAGGTACAGTTCTGAAACCTATTTTATTAGCTTTATCAGGTAAAAATACATAAGAATCCACAATATTTCTTACTTAATTAACCTTTCCAAAAGTTCGGTATGGGCTTTATTTTACTCTTTACCCAGGAATTCAGGCGAAATCTTTCGCTAAAGCTGTAACTCGCTAACGAAGCGTTTTCGGACCTATGTTTATATAACATTTTTTCATTATTTTTACTAGTTACAATGTGCTGTAGAAGTGGGGGGAGAACTTCATGAATCACCCTGTATATGTTTCTGTTATTTATCTTTAGGCTTAATTATCTATTTAATGGGAACTATTTTGGTGGAACACTGGACTGGACTGGATTATATTTGATTGTGTGGATATTATTGCATGTCATCTTGATTTAAACATGCACAATGTAATTGGGTGTGTAACCTGTATTGTTGCATGTAAATAAAATAAATAAATAAATGAGATAAGTATTGATGAGGAAGTTGTACACATTTTCATCCAAGTGTCCATTGAAAAAAAATGGGCCAACATGGTTACCAATAACACTGCACCAAATACTGAGGGTCCAGTACCTATGTAAACTTTTATGAATTATAAAGAGCAAGACTGTAAACCCTATTAAAAACCGTGTGAATTAAAAAATTTCTTACACACAATCATAGATTAGAAAGAAAACAATACAACAAAATTTAAATGGTTTATTGTAACCAAAATGATATAAATAACAACATAAGTTAAGTGTTACAATACAGGTGAAGTGATGTGGCTTGCTTATCGCTCAATTGCATCTGCTGGGAGTGGATCTATCTTGCAACCAATGAGGCCCTGCCCACTCCACGGTTGAGGTGTGAGGTGGAAGTGGAGGGAAGAGTGTCTGCCCTTTCGCTTGACTGTCACATTCACCATCTGCCCTGTGGAGTGGCGCACCACAGTTGCTATGTCTTGCATAGACTTGAAATTTCCTTTGTTCACTGACCCAAACTCAAGGAGCTGATCATTAGCTTGTAGACCCTATAATAAATTAAACTGGTTACAAGAACACAATTGAAATTCATAAGGTGGTTTGATTTTGAATATACTACTTGGCAAATTTAACCCTCTCCCGTTCATATTACTTCCAGAGACCCACATTGCTACTACACCCTATGAATTTGCTACACTGACACGGAATGCAATATTCTGCTGCATGTGTGATTCCTACTGGTTTTATTATTAATTAATCAACCTTAACAATATATTTTTAGATAAACTATAATACGAACTAGATTGTTTTGGAGTAATATCCACTGATTTTTAATAATACTTAAATAAAAAAGGATGTTTGAAGAACGTAGTAGAGCACTGCAGATTCAGTAGCTTCTTATTGCCTTGTCGGTGGCAGTGTCTACTCAAATAGTCACTAGATTCACTTCAATTATGACCATTACCACAAATTTCTAATGAAGTAATTTAAATAAAAAAGTGTTATTTAAGAATGGTTTTAAGATTGATTAATTTAAGGAAGTGAGAAGAATGATACAACAGAGGTCTCCTTATAGCGGAAAAACCGTAATAGCTTACTATTGTATAGCTTACACATAAATCAGCTGGAGAGCCGGCGGAGACGAGAGTGATACAGGCGAAAGGCTCTAGCATCAGCTGGGCTGAAGACGAACCCTCGGCTGCAGAGTCTCCAGTGTTACCAGCATGCAACTTATGCAGACCTGCTTCTATTTTCAACATGGTACTCTTATGGTCATTCTGCAAACCTGTTTTCAATACAGAACATTAATGTATAAGCTATCGGATTAATGGAATCTCTTTAATATAAACCTAGGTACAATCTAAAAATTATAAATAAATGCAAGAAAATGTAAAATTAAAAATAGCAAATTCACCTTGCCATATGCTAGTAAGCTATGATACAGTTTTTTGCTACTTCATTCTGAACGTTTTAAAATTTATTTCTGGCAATATATAGGCGTATAAAATATACTATTTTTATTAATTGTATCTCAGATAACATTAACTACTTAAGAAATATATGTTAAGGGTTTATTGTGACCAAATTAAATGGAAATTGCACTCAAAAAAATTTAATTTCTGGATACCTGGCACACCTGTTACCAATTGGTTAGATTACTACAAATGAATGAAAATAATTAGATTTGTGTCCTCCTCTGGCTTTGAAAGCATGTGTGTTTTCTAATACAATAAAATTGTTTTGATCACCTCTTATTATGCTCATTATATTGCATGTGGAAAGTAAATAAATATATCAAAATACATACTTAACACCTCCAGAATTGATGTATACCAACATCATTCTGATGTGTTGAATCTATGTATATATTTAATGTTTTTCTCTTAAAGTGTTAATGGTATCACAGGTAACATTAACCACAAAAGCATGATTCATAACAGTACCTGAACCATCACTGCTATAGTCTACATTATGAAATCAATTAAAATCCAAAATATGTCACTACATTAAAAAGCCAAATGTTCAAATGTATTATATTACTCGAAAATATTAATCACAATTTTCAAATTACTTGTTAGTGATCATGTATTTTGCTTAACTTTATCACTGCCACTGATAAAATTTATAAAACATAAAAAAACAGTGCTAACTACATGATATTAAGCATTTTTTTACATGATACTAAAATTTTTACCAATATTTTCATTTGCTGGTTTCAAAAAACACTTACATATAATTCTGTGACGGGCAGTTCTGACTTGATAGACATCAATATCATTTCGTGGGAAGCCTTCACTGTCTACTAGAGGTTCATGCATGCCAATGTTATTCTGTAATATATAAAAATAGATGGTATTAAATCACAAGCAATATTACTACAAAACAAGTATAATATATATATATATATATACTTTTGTGATTCAATGTTTATTGAAATTATATATATAAATACCCTCTGTTTTACTTTAGGGAGGGTGTCCATGAACTTTATACCAACCTTTTCAGCTATTTATTATTCATAAACGAAAGACAAACCAAAATATCATACTCAAACTTAATACTTACACTCAAACAGCTCCCATTTTAAGTTTTCACATACTGTAAAAAATTTAAATCTGAGAATGGCTATTTGTTATAAATTGAAATTTGTTATTATAATAGTTTTATAAGACTATTTACAAGATTAATTTTCAAAATGGGAACTTATTAAAAACGTAATATGTAAATGACATTTATAGTCATTATGTTTTATTTAAATAATTTAATTACAAATCCAACAATACAAAGTTCAAGAAAGGTGGTTTTTTTTTGTTCTCTTTTAAGCCTCAGCTACAGCTATGTAGGCTTCGATGTGCAATGGTTTATTTTCAAAGTACACACACTTTTTCGTGTCTATACATTATTTGCACTCCCCGAGACTTGAACCCGTGATCTTTCAGTTAGAGAGCCGAGACTATAACCATTAGTCTAAGGAGGAGGACAAGAAAGGTGGTTGATAAGTAAGGGAAAGAATTTATTTTTTGAAATTGTTTACAAACAATATCAAAACACTGTCATGATATGACGGCTCTACTAGGGAGCTATAACAATCAGCTGTTTTAACTTTACTGTTGATCAATTAAATAAAACAATGGATTGTAACTGTTTTCAGCTTGTTAGTAACAAACCATTAAAAATGTTGCTTAATGCTTGTATTGGACATGTTTTATTTAATGTTTTGTTATTATTGCAGCCTTGAATTATAGTTTATAATAAGCAAATTCACAATACAATTAATGATTAATAATCCTAACAGCATCAACCAACTGTTTTTCGATTGAACTGATTTTTCATAAGTGCAATGGACCATTGCCACTATTGAGAATCAGGATATCATTGTTATGACTGATCACAAATTTTTAAAAGATATATCAATCAAAAGCCTTTGAGTTGTATTTTATATTTAGTGGTATTTTACTTAACATTTTGCTTGAAGTTGTTGGTATCAATCTGCATTGCCTTTTTAGCTGATATTTCATTTGCATTACGTGAGCAGCTGAAACAGAAGTTGGTAAACAAACAAGTATCTCATTGGATTGGGTGTATGGTGGAATCTTGTGTCATGGCTATTCGGGTAACCCGGACTGGTTTAGAGGAGCAATTTTAAACGTGTAGTCTACATATTGATGTATGACACTGTACATATGTCAAAAAACTACTATTGTTCAATTTTGCACAAGAAATACATATACAATATACATGAAAGATATGAAAACACTCATTTTTGAGTCAAAAAGAGTTTGTATTAGAGAACAGAGTAGTTTAGCTTAGTGTCAGCTGATGATGCATATGTAATTCCCCACTACTGCCTCATCAGTGTGATATGCATGTCTTGTCGACTGCTCACACGTGATATGGATACTTAGTTGGAGGCTGACGACAATGGTCCTTACTAATGAGCAAATATTGCTGCCAGCATAAATACAAATGATGAAAGCAGTGAAGATTCAGAGGAAAAAACTAATAGGCTGCTGTTTTCAGCAATGTAAAAGTGAAATCTTCCTTAGATGGATTGTTGGCTTATTTTGAGCGTCAACAGGAAACAACGCCCAGCTAATTATGTTCAAATGAATTATATTTCCTATTCAATGATATTTTAAATGTAAAAATTAAAACTAATCATGCTTTCTGTTACGTACGGGACAAAAAAACAAGTAAAAATGTTTTATGCTTTATATAACTTGTGACTTACCTTTAAAGAACATGGGGTAGGGTACGATAAGCGGACCCGGTTTTTTTATATCGAAATTGGCAAACAATATTACCTAATCATAACCATCGATATAATCAATCGATACTGATTAATTATTTTGAACAATTAACTATAATCTATATCAACAGCTGTAAATACTTTAAAATAATACACGTAAGGTAATATTTAAATTTTACATAAGTAACATTTGATTATTAAAAATGGCAGTCAATTTTAGAAAACTACACAAAATTGTTTTGAAAGATGACAAGACATATTGTTCGTGGCTTCAATATGTTGGACTCGTACCGAAAAACCCATTGTGTGAAAGAAACAACTGTAACTTTGAGAGGAGCAAATATGGTCGTCTTCAGTTTTCCTAATTTTGGTTATAATAATTTGTTTCATCACTGTAAATATTAAATTCATATTTTAATTTAAAACATGGTATCATTGTTATTGAGGACTATAGATACTTTTATATCGATTGATAATCTAGGATTTGAGATGTGAATATTAGGTATTGACGATTACATTCTTCAATATAAAAAACCGAGTCTGCTTATCATACCCTACCCAGAACATGATGTTTTTACCAAAAAGAAGAAGTATCAAAATTATAATCTTCTTGCAAACTTTAAAAGTACAAAAATTTACCTTTAAATACACAGTTATTAAAAACGTTTAAAGTACAGCTTAAGTTACCTGAAGTTAAAAAGAATAATTCCAGCTGACTAAAAAAAAAAAATTAAAGTAACTTACTGTATTAGTAATTTTTAAATATTTTACGCTATCATAAACCAAAAATTTCCAAGTGATAGATTAATATTTTTTAATTTTTATGATTGTTGTCCCTGTACTTATAGAATGGCCCAAAAAGTATCTAACTATTAAATATAAAGAACAATTCAGAGACTTTCATGTGATATTTTATTTAAACGGCTGTGACCCATAACAATGATGTTATATTGATTCTTATCACAGTGACGATTTGGCCGATTTACAATGGATCACACTAGAGCTAAGTGGGTATCAATGAAGTTAACGGCCAGAGTTGCCAATCATAATTTCAACATTATTAACACATTCTGCTTGTCCTTCTGAACAAAATTAGATAAGGTTTTAGGGGATGGAAATCACAAATAACTATTAATAATTTACATTGAAATGTCATGTATTAGTTAGTTAGTTGTGTCGTGCTACTTGTTATAGATGATTTTCGGTACTTTGGGATTATACCGACCACACCCAGACATGAATCGTTATTTCACATTTCGTTTCTACTGATTACTAGATTAGCGTAGAACAATATTTCGTCAATATAAAACAGGAATTGTCTTATCGCAAACACCTCCCCATCCTCAGACAGAGGTCAAAGTCGAGCGTCTAGTAGATAACGTGATTGCAGAGTCTCGCCGCCCGTTCAGCTGGTGCATCGCTTTGTTGTACTTCCGTGTTTTACCTCTACATTTCTCCAAACACAAAAATTCAACAAAAACAAACATTTACCAAACTAAACTTTTTATTAAAAAAACACTCAAAACTTGTTTTTATTCTTGATCACATTCCGCCACCCAAAATGCGAGTGCCTCCGGCCATCAGCGCGGGCTTCGACAGCACCTTCGGTGCTGCCCCGCGCTGATGTCGACGAAAGAAAAACATCCCTCGAGATAGTACCTATCAGTAAAATATCAAATTCTAGAGGGGCTAATCAGAAATATAAATTGAATTGTAATGGAAAGGCAATGATGTACCGTGCAAATCACGTGATGCCGCGCGGCCTGCCGTAATCAGGATTCTCGAGAAAGATAAGATAACAGCGACAACAATACCGATCACAATACCTGGAAATGCTTGTAAGTTTGTAATTTTGTAATTGAAGAGTTGTTTTTTCGTTCTATCATGTTTGTTTCTATAAATTTCTATTTTTGTGTTCTTCATACTGGTGTGGTCGGTATAATCCCAAAGTACCTGATTTTCAGTATTACCTGCACCAAATAGCTTATCCGAGTTTTCTGTGTACTTAGTACAGCACAAATAACCATCCCATGTAGTAGACTTCGCTGCGTTGTGCATAACCAGTGGCATTCATTAACTTACTCAACTACTGTGGCGCGTTAACTCTAATACCACCAATTAGTTTTGAAAGTTATTTTTGTATTTGAATGTGGATTAGGTGAGCAGTAAAAATATTAAGAAATTAATATATTCCTTTTTAATGTGTTATTGAGTACATAATTTTAAAGCGAATATATATGTATTTGTCACGTGTTGTTTTTTAAATTAGGAAAATATGTTTTTATGTGATCAGAAGTTACCAAGTGGGTTGTAAGTAGATTGTAGGTACATATCAAATTAGGAAGTTAGTTTTGCTCAACCAATGTTGGTTTTTACATTATTTATTCATTTGTAGAGAAAGTAGTTAAATTTTTTGTATTACTTTCAAATTTCTTTTTATCCCACACCAGTAATAGTCCGGTCAATTTAGCCAAAAAATAGGGGTAACTTTGCATTAATTCCCAGAAAGCTGAAAATTTGCATAGATGTTAGGGATACCATTGTTATTAAATTGTGAAAAGTCCCCATCGATCCCATGTCTGAAAAATTTTATATTCAAGGTCAAATTTCACAAAAATAGGTTTTTTGAATTTTTCAGCGAAACTTTTAGTTTTATGAAAAATATTTCAAACAAAAATTGTAGATCATGCAATTATCTACAGAAATGTTCCTTATGCTTTTTTTCATAACACTAACCATTTTTGAGAAAAAACCATTACAAAATTTTCTTAAACTGTATTGTCTATAATATGGACACGTTTCCATGTCACCTATGAGGTAGTGTACCTAGCGCGATGGTGTCCCTAACATCTATACAAATTTTCAGTTTTCTGGGAATTTTTGCAAGGGTCAATGTCTGGATTGACCGGACTATAACGAGATTCGCATTATTAACCTATTGCAATTGTTCTTCTAAACAAAATAATGTAACGTTTTATGGGATGAAAATGACAAATATTTTCATTCCATTTCCACTGTAGAACATTTAACAGTGGAACTTCTTTTCTTGTAAGTTAGTAGAAATTTATCTAGGTGAATTGAACTTATTTGTTTGCTTAGTTAAGTTGCGTTTCATAATTAGCAGTAATGGAATCATATATGATCAGACCTTCAAGAAGAACTAGCCTACCTTGAGAAATGTTTATCCTTTGTAGCCATTAGTGCCGTGTAGCACCGTAGCCCATACTAATGGCTAGAGGAACTAGTGTCACCCCAATATGAACTTATATTCACAGGTCTAAACTAACTAACGTCATTTGTTTAGGTCAAATCTCTCTGACTTCAGAACTGTTATTAATTTACATATTCTAAGATGGTACTACGGCCAATGTCAGCAGTAACCAATACAAGTTTGACTTATGATCAGAGAAGACCACGTGATAGGCCTATCCAGCGCAGTAGTAGAACAAGGAAATTCGCATAAGCAAAGTAGCTCCACAGTAAAGTTAATGAACTACAACTTAATTATTTGTCAATGTTGTCACTTCCATCCCTTGAACTTAATACCGTTTTATTCCGGAGGACGATAGCAATAGGTTAATAACGTGATACTCTTATTTAGCTACTCCGCCATTAACTTCACATTTACTGAGAAGTGATTCGATCGATTTAAAAACCAACAGCCAGTGATTCTAGGGTTAAACTTTTGATTGCCTAATTTACTTATAGCCTATGCTGAAATATTAAGTAACTTTCTAGTTTGGTCTAGTAGCCTACTAGATCTTTTTATATAGATATTGATATTTGAAATAGGTGTACTTACTGCTGATAAGACATCATAAAATTGTTGAATTTCTGCTTCAATTTTATTTTTTTCTGTCATTAAGTTTAAGACTTCGTTTTTCATTTCGTAATTCAAGACTGCGGTCATTTTATCAATCTTCATTTCACTTCACAGACTAACCTAGCCTACAAGTGATCTGTTCAAATTTCAATATTACAATTCAACAGAATATACAGGGAATAAACGGTGATGTTAGACTAAATGATTATGAACGAGAATGGCAGCAGTGGTAACTCATTGTAAACAAGGTTATGTTTGTGTTCATGAGTCAATGAAATGACTTTTGAAATTTGGTGTCATCTCGTATGATCTATGATGACTTGACTTTGTTTTGTGTGATTTGCCTCTTTTCGGCAGACTTGATCTTGTATACTGCTACTTCATTTCATTGTTCACTAATCCCACTGTTAGCAGTTTTAGCAACTACTATAATAAAACTTAATATCTTATAGATTAGTTGGTACTTTGGTATTATTCGAGGCCATATTTTCTAACAATTTTTCGTACCTAGTTCGTAAAAACACTACATTATTAGAAGGAACAAACTTTTTTTAACATGACAATAGGACGATCGGTGCTTATTTTTTGCCTGGTAATGGCATGTAATTTTCAATAACATTCATAGTAGTCTGTTCTTTCTAATAATGTAGTTTTTATAGGCTCCCGTTAAGAAAAACCGTTAAAAAATAGTAGCTTCCGGATAATTCCAAAGTACAGATTAGTTATGCATAAGAAGGACCCAAGATATAAATGTACATGATACAAACTTGTCACACTTTACAGTCTTTATCAGAAATTCATTTTACTGCTGGTAAACCTACTCCGATTTACAAGAATTCTTTCTGTCTTAATATGAAATTTATCGCCTACTACTTCAATCAACAATTTTTTCTTGCTATGGATTCTGTGGAGATAAAACCATAAAAAAATACTTTTTTTTTCTCTCAGCGGATATGCATTTTCTCTGATTTGTTGTTGTTTAAGTGTAAACAACAGCACGGCGTCAATGTTGAGCGTATACCGATGAGAAGTAATATGCAAACAGATCGCACATTTCCTGACGATGATCACTTGTATATACCTTTAACATAGTGTGTGAATATGGAATATTTTTTACAAGTAACCATGCTTGCATATCACATTTCCTTGAATTTGAAGTAGGACTTTTGTCAATTTCCACGTTGTGATAGGAAGCGTTGTCAATAATTAGAACGCTCCTAGGCGTTAAGTTTGGAATCAATTTTTCTGTCAACCATTTTTTATAATTTTCATGATTCATATTATCATGGTAGTCTCCTTTTCTGTGATTTTCCTGCCACATAAATAAGCAGTCTTTTATAAAACCCATCTCACCCCCGGCATGTAAAAAATATCAAGCGGTTTCCTTTGCTTAACGGGACAGCTAAACCCCCTGTGGAATCATCCGACCAGCCTTTTTTGGAGACGTGTGTTGAATCAATATATGTTTCATCTGTATAAATAATTGCACGTTGCTCAGCTCTGTATTGAGAAATCTTTTTCAAAAACACAAATCTTTTGTAGGAAATATCTTGAGTCTCCATTAATATCTTTTTGTTTGTTTTGGTTTTCCTCCACTTGTAGCCCATTCGTCGCAAGATGCGGCTTACACTGCTTTTTAGAGCCTGTAAAATTAATGTCTGATCGCATTTTTTCTTGTATACCTTTTAAAGTAGGAAGTTGTTTTTTCAATGAGGTAAAAATTATCCACAATACGCCTGACAACACCCAAATTAAAGTCGTCTAACCCCGTCACTCTTTTAGGTAAGATTCTATTTTTATTTGGCGTTTCGAAAGATGTGCCAGATTCTTCTACTTTTTCCCTCTCGCTTTTAATCCTTGTCACTGTCCTTTCTGAAACTCCAGTGGCAGCACTTACTCTCGCATTAACTTTCTTAACGTCAATCAAAAACCGGTCAGCATCGGCTTCGGCTTTCATAAATTTTGCTACATTAGATACTATTTCTCGAGTTTGGCTCTTTTTAACCTTATTCACTAATTTTGAACTAAATAGTTCGTTGCCTTGATCAGCCATCACTAATTGGTAAAATAATAAAACGTACTGTCGCACATAAACAAAACAATCACAATTGTCAGATACTACTAAACAGAACGAGCAGCAGAAGACAGACTGAACGAAACGAATGCGACTTGTGACTGTACTGCACCACGTGGCCGGGCGAAGAGGGTCTTCTCTGCGCATGCGTCAGCCGCACGCCATTCACCAAGCGGCTGTCTATAGTTGAGTATACTTAAGTTTATTTGGCGTGGAATTAACTTTACAGATGAAATTTATGTTACTCCAAAAGAAATTGTGGTTAGCTTTGACGTTTTTGGTTAACGTTGTTCATGTAGGTAGTTAAAATAACATGTTCTGTTTATACCTTACATTGACGTTTGGCAATACAGTGGCATAGTCCTGTTCAGATAGAGAGGATTTATAAAGTCGGTGTAGTGCCTTTTCCCTTCCAAACAAGTTCTCAAGCGAGGAAAGATGTTATTAACATATATTATATGTAACTCTTCAATTGGTGAATTGGGACCAATACAAGTTTTCAAAATTGACGAAGTGTAGACCTCAATATCAAGACCATTAGAATCCAGGTAAGACAGGAACGCGATCAACTTCCTAATATCAACTATACAGTAAGAATTTCTTCAAATCAGGGAAACTAATAATATTCTTACGAGTCCCCATTCAATCAAAAGGGAATGAGAAAGCTGAATGGAAATCTATACTGATTAAAGGGTTTAAGGAAGCAAACACCTACAGCGACATACCCAGTCATAAAAATTGAGATCTAGCAAGACTCCTCTTGAGAATGACTATCCAAATTGGAAGATTGGTTATATTAAATGGTTATACATTTTAAATTTAAATTTTCAATGTATTAATAATCGGCTATTTGGGCTTTATTAAGTAACTCTATCTGTATTGTGATGAAAAGTTGGTTCCATGTTTTTAATTATAAATTATTTCCCAATATAAAATACGTTTATTTGATGATCGGCCAAAAATACAACTGCTGCCAGGGCTCATACTGATGTCAAAATTATTTGTGATCCACCCTTCCGATTTTTTCGATCTGTTATATGATAGGTAACGTTTTATCTCGTAACATTTTTCATTAGTCGCCTGCAGTGCGGGAGATGGTAAGCCTAACGTTATTTAATGGCTAATGTACTGAACATTTTAATTTAAAAGCTATAAACATTGATAAAGCTATTAATTCCAAATGTTTATGATCATTTACCCATGTATAAACGACGAATGAAAAGAAAACAAAATACTTTTCAGTTAAAGAAAAGACGCGTCTTTAAAAAAATGATCATAGAATTGATAAAAAAGAATTTTGGAAATCAGAGTGACAGTTAATAAACTCATATTTACCATTTGTAATAGATTATATAAGCCATTAAAGATGTACGTGCATTGGTTTTTAGTGGACACGTTTTCGTCGTTAAATGTGAAAAGAATGGTCATCCAAGTACGGGAAGAATGACCCTCCAAATATGGTAAGAATAGCTTCTAATTGTTATACCTTTTAAAATTTACAATTAATAGCTTTAAAATAGCTGTGAAAAAATTGCCAGATCTGCCTTTAACTAGATTCTCACTCGTGTGGACTGAGCCAAAATTAGGGCGGAAACACCTGATCTAGTGGAAAGTTTTTGTTAAGCAGTCCAGTCAACAAATAGCCAAATGAGGGGTCTAGAAGGAAGGTAAATAAACGGATAACCAAATCAATATGGGACGTTGTTTGGGAGTACCTAGTTGTACAACTCACTGAAGTCCCTCTAGTGGTGACGGAAGAGAGGAGTCCAAATGTCCCTTTATGGCTTTTCGCCTATGGTTGGTCCTACATAAAAATTAACAGATATAAAAAATTAAAATCAAGTCTTCATTCCATAGAAAATTTGTCAAAATGGGAGTTGTAGACAATTAAACTGACTTCATCAAGAGATTTTGTGTTTCAGTTTAATTAAAAGCTAGAGAGCTGACTGGAATTAAAGATTTTAGTAAGTTCCTACCAGCACTTACTACAAAAATTATTTTCTGTACTATTTCAACTCCTTGTTCATGATAATACTTGAACATCAGACATGGGAGAACTGCATATCAATTTTGTACAGTTAATTTCTTTTCTTAAATCTTGTATCTAACCTATTGTGTGATATTTTATTATAAAACTAAATTAGTAAACTATTTGGAGTATTTGGTCAGATAAAGTGTCGGGGTAAACACTTCTCAGTGTTTCATATGGGTTTAACTCAAGAATAATACAAAATATTGTTGCCTAAAACAATAGAATTTATTCGATACATTATTTCATCTAAAGTTGGGGTGGCTGTTGTAAAAGAGGAGTTATTAGGCCTTGTCGAAGAATGTAATAACTTAGATTACAATAAAAAAGATGACAACTTATATTAGTCACCTATATCAGGTTTGTGTCAGTAAGTGGAGTGCGTTACGATGTATTTACAAGTACATCATAAACAAGCAAAGTATAGATATGAACAATAAATTGTCCTTGAGTTGTCCCAAAAATACAATATTATATTTGTATGTGCCCTTTATGTGCTTTGCTATCGTGTACGCAGTAATTTAGTGAGTTACAGAGCTCTGTGATGATTTTTGCGAAAGTTCACATCTTGACTACTTACAGTAGAGAAATGAACATTCATTAACGGAATGGATTTCCACAGTAGTCAAAAGAAGTAGTCTGTTTTGGTTACACGCGTTGTGGAGGAAAGGTCTTGATTAGTTTATTTGGTACCTAAGTGGATTCTAGATACTGAAAAATGGCAATGACAAAAAAAGAAAGATTTATAACGATGCGCGCATCTTTTTTAGTTGATTATATAAATAAATAAATATCTATAAAATATATTATACTGCATTGTATACTAGCAATGTGCAATGGTCCCTATGCCTACACATGCCTCTAATAATGTAAATCAAGGTTTTTCTGACTACAAATACCTGTTACACAAATTATAGTCTTATAATTCAGTGTAACCTACCGCAACACCGAAGATCCACACCAATATCTGAATGTTTATATTTTGTACACCAAAGTTATTATAAACTTTAACATTTAAAGCTACAGTAATGAAAATCTTATTGGACAAAAATACAATTTTTGTGTTTTAATTTCTTAGGACAAGTACCAATTACCTAAAAAATTAATTGCTATACATTTGTACAAACAATAAAATTTGGTTTTTTAAAATTTTGTAGAGACTTGTAAGTAAACATTTATTTATGACAAAACTTTGACTATACCAAAAAGGTTAATTAATACCATTCATATACTCGTATACATACTTTAAAATGCGATATACTAGTAAAACGTGAAAATAGTAGAATAGCCTAAAAGTTATCACATATTTTAATAAAACATGCTTTTTAAATAAAATAAAAAACCCTACTCGAAAAGTTATAAATAATGTATAAGGTTCAGTCGAAAGTGAAAAGAATCGTTTATAACCTTTAAAACCCATATTGCAGAAAAAAAACACTTTTTTAGTAGGGGATTCTCATAAACTAATCTAGTTCTTGAAGGCAATTAAAGTTAAACGAATTAATACTCTTATGGGCACACATTTTAGCTATGTTCGTATAGAAAACGCCAGCATAGAAGTCCATTGAGGGAGTAACCTGTCGGTGACGTGTTCTTCAACTAGCCAATGAGCATCATGCGGTGTTGCAAAATTGGTTCCTATCTTTGTGGCATAGTTAATATCAACTATAATACGAGGTCGGAGTGTCCGAGTATAGTAGATCATAAGTGGCCAACAATATTCTTATGTTCGGCAGAAGTCGTTGAGAATAGTGCGTGATTGTTACTTCTAACTGCTGTTGAATGTCAACAATAAATAATATATTGAAAACAGTCTCTGGTAAATGTAAACCATTGCCTACAATTTTCTTTTGTAGTCTTTGATGTAAACGCGCAATATAACAACCATGTAGATTTGATATTTAGCACAGATGATTTCTGAGTTTATGTACGTAGACTACAATAATAAGAATAAATAAGTAACTACCATTTACAAAAAGTATGACTTCTTTCATACAAGCCACATTTTACCATAATGATGACGGAATACTCTGTAACTATTATGAAGAGTCCATGCATAGAGAATGTTCCGGGAAGATTTTTAATTACTCAATATTCCTTTTTGTACTGTACATAAAATCATGTTATAAGCTGCTTTTCTAATCCCTTAACTGCTAAGCAATACGGAGAACTGAGCGTTTTCAGAGCTACGTTCGTGTTTACACGTTCCGACGCGTCTTACCCTCATTGTTATTCTTGTGTTAAGAAGTTTTTAGACACGGCTGTTTGTTGTTTATTTCTTCCTGTTCACGAAGCATTGACTGTTCTCTGATGGCTATTTTCAGTACCAAGATGATGAAGTGCTGCTTGTGTAAGACACACGTAATTATTAGTATAACAAAATTCATAAGAATCAATGTACAGATAGTTGCTGGAAAGGAAGTCTTGTATTACAATTCGATACAAACATCCTCCGGATGTAAGTGGATACGCACATCCGCCCAGACACCGATGATTAACAAAAACAGGAAATGCTTGTTTAAGCAGCGGAAATGCTTATTTCTAAAAATCTTGCGACGATGTAGGGGACAGCCATGCTGATATGAAAAATTGGTACTCACCAATTATGATGGAGAGATTTGGCATATGCGTGGTCATGGGAGAGCTGGCGGGGGCAACAACATAAAAAACCACCACAACGAGGGAGAGAAAAAAAGTCGAGGACGGGATTCGAAAAGCGACGTTCGGGAGTGCCAGTGCTTGTGTTCGTGTGCGGGGAAATATCTTTTAGGCGTAATAAGTGTCAAGTGTCAATAAAATGTAAGTTAAGAAAATTTTGTTTTTAATTTTAGGAACGTAGTATTATATATCAGGGTTCATTAATCATTTACAATTCCAAGGTACCTGTACCTAAAGTAATGAAAAGAAAAGATTATAATGTGTAGAAATCAAATAAATAGTTTAATATTGAAATTCATATTTTCTTATTTCATATATTTAATTTAAATGTCGAAAAGTCACTCATTTGTTTTAATCATGTAAATTTATGTAAATGTTTAGATATTTTAAAAGAAAGTTTTCTCACGTTAGTCCATGAACAAATATTTATTGAAACTCTACAAAAATTACTAGTAAATGTTATAGTTAATTAAATTAAACATAAATTGTAATGAATAATTTAATATTAAACATGTGTTCAAAGTATTAAGGTATTAAAATTTGTGCTCAATATGTCGGTTGACGTTATCCATTGTTAATTAAAATTTTAATCAATATAAGGAGATGCTATTACGAATAAAATATGTGTTGGTTCATTTGAGGGTGTTGTATTGCCAATCGAACCTGTTATTTAAATCCTCTCACAACAGCCCTTGCTCATAATACATATATATTTCACAACCTTAATCTAAACTAAACCAACCTTACAAACCTTACACTTGAAAAGTGTCTCAGCCAGGTTTTACTTACAACTTTGCTACTATGTCTTTTTTATCTCATTTAAGCCTCAGCGTCAGCTATGCCGGCTTCGCAGTGCACTGGTTTTTATTATTATTAAATTTTTGGACCTCCCCGGGATTTGAACCCGTGATCTCTCGGTTAGAGAGCCGAGACTATAACCATTAGTCTACGGAGGAGGACTAGTGTTTCTATGTCAAGAGCACACAATGTCTACATCAAAACATTAGCCCGTGTCTAACGTAATTAACGCCGTGTATGTTTCGTTGTGTGACGGTTTTTATAATTTGTTTTTTTAGTGTGGGGTAATTAACTATGACCAATAACGAAAGTGATAGAAGAGAATTTCTTGGAGAATCCAGTTCACAGTTAGACAACTAAAATACCTGGTTGTTGCAAGATGAGGGCAAGTTACAACAGTATAATATAACCAGTTAAATTTTAATTAAAATTTGCGTAAAGAAGCCTTTTTTATTCGAAGTATAAGCAGTTGTTGCAACAGCGCGCAGACATTCAGGATATAACATTTAATGCTCAGCGCTGGCCGTGCCTTGACTCTCGCACTCTGCTGCGGTAATACTCGTAGCTCGGGGATACTGTACGCGTTTACACGTCTACAGTTGTTAAGGGGTTAAGGATACGGCTAATTGTTAGCATAAACTATCAACAGTAGGCTAATAATAAAAATAGTCATTTGAGAGTGTTTTTTAGTAAAAGAAGAAAACTCAGTACAGTAACTCTTTAGATTGTAAGCGGATTAATTCCTAAATGGGCCAAACTCATACACTTTTTTCAGTACATTTATTTAACATAAAGGAGTTACATACATTATTCTACATTAATAATGATTAAAGATAATCAGTTTTACAGCTTTATTAGTAAACCTATGAATGTTTTATCGCTATAAAGATAACGTAATTGGATTTCAGCTTTGTTATAGAATATATATTTGAAAATGAATGTATAATATTGGATAACTCTCTAAGAAATTTCTGAATTAATATTCTTAATTATATTAGTTACACTATTCTAGTTGTGTAACTAGTATAATAAAAGGTGATATTATGTACTACTATCTCGAGGGATGTTTTACATTTGTCGCAGTAGTGCGGGCGAATTCGGTCAAATCAAACATAATGGAATGGTTAATGAATTGAATACTGTAATTTAAAATGTACAAACATTGAAAAATCCATTATTCCTGTATTTGAAAGATTTTTCTTCGTGTAAATATAAACTCTGAAATACAGTGATATACGTTTCCACTAAAAACGAAAACACGTGTCTCTTGCACTTAGTTAGTTATTCATAGAATATATTAAAACAGATTTAAAAAAAATCAGAGTAGTAGATAAAATTTATGTTTACCTCTGTAATAAATATTTAAATAATTAATAACTGCATTAAGTTTATGACTATAATTTAATATTTATATTATTAGTGGTTTTAACGAAATAGCCTAGTTTATAAATAAACACTTAATATATTTTTAAAAGAAGGGTGAAAGTTGGTTGTTGAGTCAAAGTGTTGTTAAAAATTAATAGTTGGTTTAGTTGTTTTTCTAACTAATACGTGTTAATAGTATAGAATGATTTTCAGTTTGTTTGTAATTACATTTTTATTTGTATAACTTACTGTTACTGTAAAACTTATGCTTACTGTTTAGCTTTTAATTTAGAAGCTAACAATGACTCCCACCCAAGTGTAAGAATTTCTTCTTTTTGGATTGGTAAATTTTTCCGGGTATGCTGTATATTATTGTATATTGTACTTACATGCATTTTAATGGAAAACTCCGTTTATTATTATTTATTTAATAACTATGAAACTGCGACTAAGGAAATTGTCAATCAACCTTCACCAAACTTAAGAGTGGCATCCAAGATATCAGGCTTACATGACCGTTGTCAGAAATATCATGTAATTTTTCGCGTTCACTCCACATTGAAGGATAGCTAACAATAAAAATATCTCAAGATTTGAGTTAATAATGCTTTAATGCGGTGTAACACTTAGATGGTAGTCGTTATCGCAATAAGCTGCATTGAATGTATAAATATCGAGTTCATTATTAACGACTGCAACACACTGATCTGACTGTGCAGCAACAAATCTGCTTGAGATTAGCTGACGTCTTATATTCTGATAGGTATTGAGTCCAAATAAAATATTTTTAAACCGATTATTACAGTAGTCGTCAGCTGTTCGACGGGTAAACATATGCTACTCTGCAATTAATTACCTGTCAACGGACGTCTTTGGTACCACTTGCTATAAATGTAAAATATTATGCTTGAATGTTATGAAAATGTGAAACTTCATGGCCAATTAAAAGCAATTACAACAGAAGTTATAATTATTTTTATTTCATAAAACGTGATAAAATAAATCACGTTTTTTTACTAAAAATGTAGTATACAATTTTTGCTTAGAAATATTGTTATTTTAAATTAGTCTTCGAATGTTACTTCTGTGTTTGTTATTGAAAATATAAATTGCGCCAAAATACCAGCATTTGTTCGAAAGACTAACTATATTTCATTATAAGTTGACTTAAAACAACGTATTAATAATTAAAATTAAGTTTTATATAACGAGATTGCAACAAATGTTTAGAATCTTTTGCTTTTGGTGTCGATTGTATTTATATATTTTAGTCACCTTCATCACTCTGCTTATATCAATTAATTGTTATTTAAATGTGTCTGTACATATTTTGGAACGCTTCTGTATTAATTTTATAGTTTTCTGAGACAGTTGTTGGCTGCAATCTATATTAATTATGGAACGGTGTGTTTTCTGTAGATATTTATGATTACGAGTGGAAGTGAAACAAAACTCAAATTATATTGTTAGTTTTACATTGTATTCGTCACGATAGGTGCACTAGGAACCCGATTGTCTTGAATGCAGCTATCCGAAGTTCTGGAAGTACATCATAACAGTTGACCTTCCCCATAGTGCAGGGGTCAGGCTGCGGCCCTCTAACCGAGAGATCACAGTTCGATTCTCGGAGAGGCCAATCAATATAATTTGTATGTGGGCTTGAACCGTTTACTCATAAAAGCATATAGTGTGCTCAATTTAACTCCCATTCGCGTAGATAGAATCCACCTAAAAAGGAGTGCGATGTACTATTACGCTAAACTTTGCTTTCCATCAGTAATTGAACACATTCTAAGGCTATAAATAAAGAACGCCAACACTCGTTGAAGGCGTAGCCTACTCGTGTGTGCATTATGTCGCTGCTCAGTTTTAGATATAAATACCAACGAGTAGTAAGGTTTTAATAATGGCCTGCTATATTTGAATTCTAGTTTATCGGAAATAGACTTACTGTAGTCCAATCAATTCAGATAATCGCGTCAGTATTTAAATTATAAGCCGAGCAATTGAATAGCTGTCTTGGCAAGTGTTAAAGTTAGTTTCCGTGATAAAGGAAGTTACATATTCCATGTTTTATTTTCCAAACAATAACGTAACAATATTGATTGACAGCAATATTATTTAAATATCAAACAAACATTTATTGGGTATTAAACTAACACTAAATGTTTTACTGGAAAATTGTGTTACGTATATAAAAAACCAAATACCATAAAAAATACAATATTTAAATGACCAACAGAAAATACGGCACTGAATTTATGTTATGGCGAGAATAAGCTCTAATTTCTAGAACAGCTGGATCAATTCGTCTATTTAAAAAATATTCGTTTAAATTCGAGGAAGGTTTTTTTGAGGAGACAGATTAGAAAAGTTACTTGGAATGTTTTAGAATTAGGAATCATAGAATCAAATTTTAACTGACAATAAACAGCTGTTGAGATATTCAATCGAAGTTCGACAAAGTGCAACATATATTTAATTTTTTTAAATGTTATACAATATTAAACATACAGTGCTTGAACAGTAGTGTAATACAGATTGTAAAGACTAAATAAATGACTGTCTGTTTTTTACTTCAGATTGCACAAGTGAGAAATTAAAAACATCTAATGCATTTTAAATACTATTCTAACACTGCTATAGAACCAACCTCCATGAACAAAGCTGTGAATATTTGCACATAAGGTACCAAAAACTGCCTGGTTCTGATGAGATTGTCTATGACATTGTTAGTGTGCTGTAAAGAAAAACGGGGGTGGACACAAACATACCTCGACGACTCCCTCCCAGATTACAGTTTGAAAAATTAAGATTTATATCACACAAAACTTGTTATAAACGATTATCATGAAACGTTGAATGAACTTAATTTCAAGGATTTTCCATTGTTCCCCTTATAATGGAAATAGAACACAAGCGATGGAAGTAGATGCTCTTCGACTAAAGTAGCCTTTTTAAGTTTACGTATGCATGTATTTTCTTGATCGAGGTAAACAATCAAAATAAATTATCACCACAGATATATTGCAGACCAGAAGTGGACGCTTATTAATCAAAGTTGATTTCCGAGATATACATACATATATTTTCTTGGTTGAGGCGACAACTCAAACTCATTTGTAAAATCGTAAATAAATTAGACAGGAAGTGAATGTAATCAGTCGGAATGGACACTTTTTGACAGCAGTAACTTTTCAGTCGTACGTGAGCTTGTATATTTTCTTCATCGTATTCGTTCTGAAAAGGTAAACTCAACTATAGCACTTGAAATATATTAGACTCGTAATAGATTAGCCTACTAGGGCCGGTAGTTGACGCTTTTTGACCAAAGGCTTATATATATTTTTATTTCATTGATCAGAGCATCAAGGCCAACTCAACTTTGGAATTGTAAATAAATTAGACTGGAAGTGAATTTACGTTTTAATATAGGAACTAATAAGAAAGCAGTGACAGTTTGAAAATTTTTACCAAAAATAGGTCATTGAGCGCAGCGAGTGAACAACGCAACCAATAATCAGCTTGACCACATTAATTTGTTATCCTGTCATTAGGCACAACTTTGTCCATTATGTTTGCTGTGTCTATTATAGTTTCCAAAATCCCTTTAGTTTGCATACAATTTGGAACACACTGTATGTTCTTTATCGGACCAACAAAGCAAACTCAACTTATGGCACTGAGGATATCTTATACAAGACCCAGATCACAAGGGCCGAAGGTAGACGCCTTTTGGCCGGCGTGATTTGCCGAGACCTTTGTACGAGTACGTTTATATATTTTCTTGATCGAGACATTGGGACAGGCAAACTCAACTGTGACGTCATAGATGTAATTGATTAGAAACAGAAACTCTCACACTCGCAATACAAATATAAAGCAGTTAAAAAAGTATTAAACTTATGAATCACTCTATAGGTCACTAAAATAATAATTAACATATATACATATATATATATATATATATATATATATATATATATATATATTACTTACAGATGCTCTCATTAAGAAGGCTACACCCTTAAATTTTGAAAAGTGCATGCAAAGCCGCGGGTAACAGCTATAATAAAACCAAAAACGACGTCAGTGTCGTCAGCTGATCTCGCAATGCCGTAATAAACAATGCGCAGCTACGCAGATTTACAGACCGAAAAACACATTATTTACCCTTTTTCCACATATTAAGGCAAAAATAGCCTTTGGCTAAACTTGATATCTGCATCGACAAGTTAGAATATATCTGCATACTGTAAATATACCTGTGTTGATACCAAATTGCCCAATATTCTCCATACTGCCTGCGGGGAGGTATCCAAATGGTAACCGTTAACTAATTATGTGTTATTTATTGATAAAGCATTCTGGTATTGCTCCTATAAGGTTGTTTTGTGTGTAAGCCCCAATTCCTAGGAAGGATAGAACCCTACCTTATATTTGATCTTCCATACCACACAAGAGAACTGATAAATGATCAGACATAAAAGTAATAATTTATTTATTTTTATGTTCAAATTTCATACCAAACCATATCAATTTTACAAAGTGTATATTTGAGCTTATGGTTATTGATTTATACTACACATAAATGCAAGTATCAACATTTCCGTATTAATACATAAGTAACAATAATATTTTACACTGTAACATTAATACAATATTCTAAAATACGATAAGATGCCACTACTTTAGTTCCATATGTTTACTACGTTATAACAAAACATCTTGTAAAAATATCTGTTTTATAACATTACAAATAAGGTATGTACAAAATCATGTTAATGATGAACTGCAATAAGGCCTCTTGTAGTACACTTCTATCCCAGTTTACTGGATAGTTTGGCATTTCCCTTGTTCGTGTGTGTTTTGTGATGTCATATTTTACGTGAAAATAAACGGGTTTCCTAATTCAGTTGAAACAATAAGTAAAATGTGCATTTATATGATACAGCATCATAAGATTACCTATGCATGCAAAACATTCAAACATCGCATCTGTATACTAGACACAAAACCGAATAGAAGCTGGTGCTACAACACTGCACTTAACAATGACTAATTGGTTGCACCACTTTAATGATTGAATAATAATGACGATTTAGTCTATTAATAATGATAGTACAAATGAAAGCTTTTAACTCTGAATAGATAAACTAAATGGTATTTTTACCTGCAGTAATATCTAGATTTTGCGAGTTGGTTATTTAAGAAACTTCATTGAAATATTTTTCTGATAATTGATGGTCTGGATATTTACAAGGTAAAAATACATCTCTTAACGCCACGGGGGATTAAGAAAGGTTCCAAATATATCGATCAATTTTTTTAACTGAACTGGTTTATAATGATGCCACAATTAATGAAAATCCTCATTTGTACTGTTCCGAGTGAAGATTGTGGATTTTATTTAATGCCCCTATACAATTTTGAATACAATTAAAGCCATGAACAGTGTTTTATTGAGTAATAACATCCTTTCTTTGAAATACAAAATTTATTAGCTTACCAGGATTTTGTGTAATACAACATTATTGTTAATAGAGTTCATACAAACCATCCGTTGGAATTTATGCCACGTTTAAACATCACTAACAAACATTTTAATGATCAAAACAATTATATAACATAATTGAATAAACAGTTATTGCATTTATTAAAATTATATAACCTTGAATATTTATTTTCGCGAGTAATAAAGTGTTTCCATAAAAATCAAAACAGGGCAATTTAGAATAGCCAACTCACTAATTTTATTCACTATAGCGTTTTTTTTTTAATATATGTTGATGTACTTTTACTTTGAATGGTTCAGAATGAAAAGTAACATGTCGTACAGTTTATAATCAAAGACAATAATCAAATCTAAAAATAATACTAATTATATATTTACAGGATATTATATTATTTACACATATATTTAAATTTAATAAAATTTACTAGTTTTATAAAACTTGTTTTAAATAAAAGCAGGTAATAAATTACGGATTTTTAAAAATGGTAAAAGAATTAAAATAAGTTTATTTTACTATGTTCCTAATCATTATTAATTACTCAAATGGCAACAAAAATATTAGGAAGAGAAAGCTTATTTGATTTTATGTGTATTTCTTGCTTAACTGTATTAAATTCAAGCCAAAAATGAATCTAAGTTTTGTGTACATTTACTTTCCTTGTCAGTTTTATACATTGGTTGTTGATTACTAACTAATTAATATTGAACAGAGCTTTGAAAATCTATAAACTACAAGTAAAATTGGATTTCTATATAACTTTGAAGATAGATTAGTCATTATTAAGTTTGGAACGAATAATTGTTATTTAATTTACAATATTATTTACACAATGGCTGAGACGTTACTCTTGAAACTTTAATAAAACATAACACTTCCCTTACAATTTAAAAAAGTTTCTAAATATTAATGTTTAGTATTGTTGAGTGTGTGCTATAATTTAACTAAATCAACTTCACCTATTTCTATTCAGCAATATTGGTCAGTATGTACGTTTGTAACAATGGTTTTTGATCTAAAATTTAAATACTATTATCTCGTTAAATATGTAACCAAATAAACTATAATCAAAAGTTGAATTAACGCGAGTAATCTTTAATTTATTTCAAGCATTAGGTTTGAGCTATTTAAAACTTGTACAGTATTATGTTAGAAACGTCTTTGTTCTTACTGACAGTGATACCTACGATATATAATATAAATAAAATATAAAGTAGTATTTAACTTGTCGGGACGTAATCAAATAATAATTTGTGAATAATCAAATTAGACAAGTAATAAACCACATCATAGAAGTAGGTATAAACGTTCCTTAATAAATAAATATTACAACTAATTACAAAACAAAACAGTTTTGAATTTAAATATAATTTGTGAAACTGTGACTAGAAAATAATGTGTTGCACAAACCATGAAGGGCCATACAAAGCTTTATTAAGATGCAGGAAGAATATTTTGAACAATCCTATTGGATTATTCGTATACATTTGACATGAACTTAAAATTGATATTGCGCCTGAAACTAATGTAACTGACAAGTTCTAGAGTGAAGGAGAACTCTTACGAAATAGATTAGCTGCAAAATCTCGAACTTTTGCTTATCACATTTGAGGCGAATCTCCAAAGAGCACAATGCCATCTTGATGCATGAACCGTTTGAGAAATATACACTTCTAATACAGGTGCGACGAATTCTGAATCGTTTACTACGAGACTTACAAAGCGTGAAAAACGCTAAAGAGCTCTTCAAATAACACTCATAGCTATAATGTGTGCCATATCGTGGTAAATATGGTTTTGTAGCATGGATTTTGAAACTGAAATAAACTTTTAAGCTGTATTATGCGCTCCTCTCCCACAAAATTTTCTCTAAGAACGGTCCAATAAAAAATTAAACAACTTAACAAGCTCCATGTATGTTAACTTCGTGCAACAATTTATGTTACAGAACTGCCAACTTATCTACAACTCACCGACATACGTAACTGATGTAGGCGGAGAGCTAAAATTAGCTCTACCGTAATCTCTTGATGTATCTAAATAAATATTGTTCACCAATTTTTGCGCAGGACCGCTGTTCGATGTTTGAAGCACGTGCGTTAGTTGATGCTCATATAACTAAGACTGTTCGAGTTGTGCACGTCGAATTGGAAGCATTCGTTGTTTGTCTACTATCTTATCTTGTTAAAATTTATTAGTATTGATTTCCCATGAGCAAACACCTGTGCGTTGGTGCATACGAGTAATGCACGTGGATACTATGCAAGGTGTAATTGTATAAAGTTGCCGTACAAGACGAGTAGAGTGACAAAAATGGACCTTACCTCTAGTAGTTTTCTACTCGGAAAGGCCTAAAGTGCGAGTACCCATCGTGGATACAAATATCAAGAAACATTCTTTTTTGGAAGTTGCAGCTATACGGATGTATACGTGCTTATATTTTTGAAATTGTTTTCCCTATTTCCTCAAGGTGTTCTAAATATAAAAACCCTAAATATGATATATAAGTAACACATTAAGCTATTTTAATGTCACAACATGAATGAATATAGCGGACAATTCATTTACAGCATAAATTAGTAAAATCTCCTGATAAGCAAATTTGAATTTAGTGTAGTTTCGAATTTCGAATATAAATTATGCAATTATTCAGAAAGTGTGTTCTATTTGTCTTCGAATTGAGCGTAACAGATTTAAAATTACAGCCGTATTGATTCGTCTTATAATGCAAGAAACTAGTAATATAAATTTCGAGGAAAAGTGCAAGTGCTACGTTGTAGTAGTCGTAAAGTATGCTAAATTTGTCCTCGTAATATGTTATTTATGGTAGTAATACCTGAATTTAGCAATTCAGTATTTAAGTTAAAGGGGTGGTTATTTAAGTTAATATAATCATATAAGCAAATTAAGTTAGATGGTGGGGCAAGTCACTTCAGGAGTTTTGCTGAGCGTTAGCATACATTTTTTCCATTGGTCTTATGATAGCAATATTGTCTATTCATTCATATGATAGACACGAGAGAATCGTAGAATTTAGATAAATTTGTAAGCAAACTGAGTACAATCGTATGACATTTAACACGTGATTTGATAACACATGTAGCCTAATGGCATGGGCTAGACTATTTGGCAGACCTCAGCGAACGAAGCCTACTACGAGACACGTGATGTGGCGTACTCCTACATTAATAGTCTTGACTAGAATATTATCATAATACATCTTAGTGGTATGTTCAGTATCTCAATTTTTGTTAGAATAACAATATTTAGTCTATTAGTAGTTTCTTCTTACGGTTAGTTGAGCTATTACATACTCACACAGTCAATTCGCCTCAAAATGGTGAAAGCAAAAGTTCCAAAAACCAATTAAAGCTGATTCTTAAAAATGAAAGGGGCTTTAAAACGATATGGTTAACGATTGGTTCAAAACTCTGTTCACAAAAATGTTTGCCAATAAAACTTAAATGTTCACTGTGACTCCACAACTCATTTGATATATTGATGTTTGTTCTAGTAGCGCCAAGCCGAGGTGAGTGAGCCTAAGTGGGGGGGGGGGGGGAGTTGTAAACTGTTGATGAGCCAGGAGACAATAGGCTAACTGACATACAACTCTTGCGTGCCTTCATTGAGCATGCCCCCCCCTCAGTGTTTTCTCAAGTTTTGCAGGTCTCACTTAAGATAAACATCAGATTTACAATAAACTTAATTAGTTATAAACATTGCAAAAATAACACCTCTTACAGAATAATTCTAAAAAAGGGTTTTCTCCTATCTATCTGACAATGTAAAAATTTCAAGCTATCAGAAAATTAAATAATATGAAGACTTTGATGTTTTCTTCAAATTAATTCTTTTAAAAATCAAGTGAAAAATGTTAATTACCATCTAATAGGCCTAATATAGTTTAATATCATATACAATGCAGATCTGTATGTGTATAATTTAACGAAGTAAATTTTAATTCAATTTTTTAAAGAAGTGAAGAAACAATATATAACGTTTAAATCACTCATTCTTAAAATTTATAAGAAGAATGTTAACATTCTTTTATGTTGTGCTGTTTTCGTCATTGCCAATTCTTGCATAAACCGTGTTTAAATTATAATTCTAAAACTGTGGATCCGCGTAATAAATACAGATTCACTCTTTGATCTTCGTATACCTCTGTAACCATAATAACTTTCATACAGATGAAAGTATATTTCACTAATTATAGAAACTCCCCTAATCTTACCAAGCCAATAAGTAACCAAAATCAGTATAAAATGTTTATACAGGCCATTCGTATTTATGTCTATTTTATATACACGTTTATATTTTGGAGAGAACGCATCACTTTCACAGTTGTCTTGTAAAAATGTGACCACCTCAATAATTTTGGAGATTATGTCAGGAGTTACAGTATACTCATAAAACAAAATTCGTTAACGCTAAAATGCTCAAACTGTATTTTTCAATTAAATGGAGCTTCCTCGAATAAAATACCACTCTCGGCTTGGCGCAACTTTAACAGGGCAACACCAGTTTTACCAACACTGAAACTGTATTTTGTGTAATGTACTACTTATTGTTATTGTTCAAGATGATGTTAGAATATGACCTGAATCCTGAATGGAACGTTAAACTTCACTAATGCACCTAAGAGTTTACAAAGTTATCTATAACCACCCTGCTGATACATTATGTCCACTTACTGGCTGGATGCCTAAATTTGGTAACACTGTAACTAGACCGTTTCTATTTTTAAATTCGGCACTGGAACCGTTCGTGTCGTTGCCTGCGGCCCCGGGCGTGACGCTCTCCTCGGTGGTGGAAGGCGTCAGCATCGCCTGCTGCTGGATGTCCACGGACTGCTGCTGCGACTGCGTCTGCTCGTGCTTCGCGGGCAGCACCGGCTCGACCACTCTGGTCGGTACACTAGAAGCTCGTTTCAACTGTTTCTTAAAAATTTTGTGGTCTTTGGAGTCCAGACTGGAGCCTCCTTCGCCCGGAGGGTTCCTAGAAGTGGAGAATATTTTTCGTTTGTGTTTCAACATCGATAAACTAGAATTATCCTTGTTTTCTATTAAGCTCGGATTGGAGTCGGTGTCTGTCAGGTTGTTCTCGTCGGACAGCGGACTCTGCGAGTTCCTACCCTCCCCGTTCTTCCCGTTGCACACCGAGTCTTCGGACCGGCTGCGGTTTATCAGTTTTCCCACTTTCCCGAACTTGGTCGCCTCTATGAGACTGTCCCACTTGCGCTTCCTGGAGGAGTTCCGCTTGAACATGAGTTTGGTGAGGCCGTGGTGGTGGTTAGGCTGGATGTCTTTGGGCGCCGTGTAGGTGCGGCGCATGGACAGTCCCGGGGTGGAACCCAACAGGCCGGAGAGGGTGGAGCCGAACAGTTCGTGGGAAGGGGGTAGTGAGGCGTGCTCTCCCAGCTGTAGACTAGCTAGCAGCTCAGCCACGGGCGGCAGGGATGTGGTGCTGCTGCTGGCGGGCGGTGGTGCGATGTTGAACCCTTTCATCAGCCTGCGCTCTTTCTGCCGGTTCTTCTTCCCTCCTGTTCCTGAGTGGACAAGAAAAAAGGTAATCAGAAACATATTACACGACTAGCACATACCACGGCGCTTGCGATAAGTGTACATAATATTCAAATACATTTTTCTTAGTCGTTATTACAAATATTTAAATAAATTAAACATTACACTAGATACCAGAAGACATCTTATATTTTACACAATATCTCATTTTAATATAAAATTCGAGTTCGTTGAATAACTGCTATTGTAACCCGCACGAAAATAGTCCTATGACATTTGACGCGGTGTTGTCATATCGCTGATGATGGTCAGCTGTTCCCACTATGATGTGGCTATTATGATTACATACTGTTGTTTGAATTAAAAGTCGTCTCCAATATATATATTAACAAAATCAAGAGTGTATTCGTAAAAGCTGACGATTTTGTTTATCGCAGATGTCGAGACGGAATTGTAATGTTCCACGCTAGTAAAACTGGCAACGGTGTAGAGGAGGATTCAGACGTAACGGACTATTTCGATATGGACTGCTCTAGTAAAATGTACTGTAATATTGTACTAAAACGCAATCTTGTTTTAGACTAAATTAAAAAAAATCACTACTCTAACACTCAATCCTACACTATACTAATTTTCAGGGTTTTAACCAATGGAGTATCTATGTGCACTCAGACTACATAAGATCTCGTATTTCCTGGTCGTTTTAATTCAATAACATTATAAACAGTACGCTTAAAATATACCAGATAAAGGGTTCAATAGTTTCATAAACTATAATTATGAGCTTCGAGGAATACAATAAACTTATGACAACAAATATGTTCTGCAATAAACAATCTCTCAGCCAGTTATATTTACAAACCAAATATAAAAATATCACCATTAATTAGCAATGTGGATATGCGCAGGGCTAATCTGAGCTCAGAGAGCTATTTAAAAACAAGGTTGGCATGTGCACGCATAAATTTGGTGTAATTGGAATCCACGACATCTTTCCCAGAAAGTACTGATTAATCCAAAACCCTGAATAGAATATATCAAAATATGCCAGTTGCAATAAACATCCTGCCTGTTTAAGTTTACTATTACCATTCAGTACCTACTACACACCCTGTATTTAAGAGATGACGGAAATATAATGAACGATTTCTGGTTGAGGTGGATAGGAACATTAGGGACATGCTGACCAACAAGTAAGTAGTATTAGACTGTGTAAACGGTGCCTGTTCATTTTTGTAACTTCTAAGTCATATGTATGGTCACTGGCCATATAAACATACTCCATAATGGGTGTATCAACTATATATGATTCTACAAGGTTACACTATCACTTAACAATTCTCGTTCAAGCAACTGTAAAAATCCTTTACTATTTAAAATGGGGTTACTACTAAAAGTATTTTTCTTCCAGAAAGATCTGCATGTGGGGAGGGGTTAAGGTAATATTTTCGATTCTTGGTAAAGAAGAATATTGGTGAAAATTAGAGATCTTCAATCAAAATAGCTTAATTGAATTTGAAATAATGTTTAACTTTCAATAATTTTGGATAGCGTAATAAGAAACAGATTTTCTTGGTGTCGTTAGTATTGTTCTATTAGGACCTTTTCAGGACCTTTAATTTGAGGGACTACTCGAAAGGGGGTCATCCTGTTTAAAATTTATATTATATCAACCATTTCGGGGTAAGATGGGGTAGTTTGTAATAAACTAAACACATATCCCCACATGGATGGTTCAGGCTCATTCAAAATATCTAGATTCGGTGAGAAATTCGTTGTGCAATCATATTATTGATTACCAATATTCTTTCAAATATTGATAATTTATGATTAAATAGTGTTAATTTTCATGTCTCGCGTAAAACATTTTCTGAGATAAGTTCCTGACGTGTTCCATGAAAAACATTAAATCGAAGGAACTATGAGACTTTTCATTTTAATGAGATTCTGATTGCAGGATAGTCAGGAGTAAAGAATATGATGACTCTCTTTACGATTCTAGTCAACTGAAATACCCCAGACAAAATCACGTAGTATCTCGAGTATTACGAGCAAGATATAAGTACAATCCAATTTTATTTTTTAGAATGAAATTAAATAACTCAGGTTCAGAGCTAAACTCGTCGAGCCTATTACAAACTTTAAGTGGTCTCATTGGTCAACATTTCCGTCCACTACCACAGGTAAAAAAATATATCACCAACTTAATGCACGTCATTCCTAATTTTAAAACGTCGTGTTGAAGAAAATGTCATTATTTGAGTTTTTTTTACATTTTTAATAC
Organism: Homalodisca vitripennis; assembly: GCF_021130785.1. Taxonomy (NCBI): domain Eukaryota; kingdom Metazoa; phylum Arthropoda; class Insecta; order Hemiptera; family Cicadellidae; genus Homalodisca; species Homalodisca vitripennis. Next base: position 126,166,493 of record NC_060211.1, on the reverse strand, counting down.
GTCAACCAAATATCCCCAATTACACTTCTGCCATAAGGTGAATCTAAACGTAAAGAACTTTTATCCCTATTGTAAGAGTCGTGTCGTCGCGTCGGCAAAGGGGGTGGTTGGGAAACACGAACATGCTTCTGGAAGAAAATGCCTCTCGTAAAGAGGCGTTATTAAAGAAGTTGGAAACAGTGGGAACATCCCCTGGTAGACCATCTAGTCATGGTGCCAAAAGCCAATTTGCATTATAATAATCACATATTTTGGTTTTATAGAAATCGATAAAGAAATTTCCCCCGATAAAGGAATAGATCATCAGCCGCGTTTGTTTTGGTGGAGGCCGAATTGAATAGTATCAAAAGGGTTAAATGATAATTTTCTCCTCAGATTATACTTTTCCTAGCTTGATACGCCTAAAACCAACAGTCACACAAATAAATAATAGTTGAGTCCCCTACCAGATAAAACAGACTGAAATTTACCACCTTCAAGGTTTGTATACGATTAACAGACGATGATTTAAAGTTTTTTTTAGGTTGCTTGAGTTTGGTTCAAATATGGAAAGCTAGACAATATATGATCTGTGAAAAAAAAGAATCATACTTTTTAACTCTTTTGAAACCAGTACTGTCCTATTTCGAACTCCGTCATGACTAGTAAAGCTTACGATGCATATTTTACTCGGGAACAATTTACATATGAATTTCAATAAAAACCAAGTTTTGTGTTTATAAAATGCAAATTTGCCCTCTGCTCTTAGACTAATACTGCCTAGGATACTGTTTCTATAGTACTACAAACGGTACTAGAAGTACTTCTAATCTACTATTTATGAAACTAAGTATTATCTACAGTGGAAACCGTATTGTGAATTTTCCAGCAGATAATCTACATAACAACAAAAACATTGATACCACACCAGACAGAACGACATTGGGACTAAACCTGAACCTGTGTTTGGACCAGTGGCAGTGGAGGTGTTCATCCCAGAGTTTTTCAATATCTCTATCAGTTCACATCTGAATGCCGATATATCCTGTTTTATCTCGTTGACGTCGTCTTCTGTGACTCCTTCGTTTTCCCCTTTTCTCTGCTCCACTGTGACGTAACGCCGGACCAGGTTGCGCATGATACTCTGTAAAACATGACGTCATACACGATATCAGGCTCGATACTGACACTATCCCATCAACATAGATCATGCATTTACTATTCCCATTCCGACAATAGGAACTAAACAATGGAACCTTTACACAGTGGAATACATTTATAACTTGGATTTTAGTATTTAAATAATAACCAACCAGTTTTTCTTTCAAGTACTGAAATCAATTAGATTAAACATTATGTATGTAAAGTTGTTTGTGGAATTATTTCAAACAATTTCGAGCATAAAGTATATTGGCTTATTTAGAATATCACTCTATGTTCCATATAAGAAAACCTTGGGAGTTCTCATGTTGTATTTTAAAATATTCTCATCGTGTTACAGAACGTTTTAAGTTTGCAAAAATTAGCAAGTCTTTTCTAACATGCTTATTTGTCTAACATATGAATTTATAACATGCATGATTTCTATGTTATGGAACGTACCAAGTAATTTGACAACTTTGCATAAGAAGTAATTAAACACAATGGAACTAAAAGAGAAGTCATGCTAGTTGGATATCTAAACGAAACAACCAAAACCAATAAAAATACTCACTTGGTATCGAAAATCTCTTTCACTCGCCTGTTTCACTTTCCGCTAAAAATCAAAATACTCGTTGTAGTATTTTGTGGAAAGTATAAGTTCCAGTCAGGCGGCAAGTGAAAGTGGTTTATAAAGTTGACATATATAAACAGTTAAACGATTGTAGTTTTGGATTTCTAGCAAAATTTGAAACGTGTGTAAAAAATGTTATTTTATATATAATATAGGTATGATTAGTTTTAAAGATAATGTACTGTAAGTTGATTTTTTGCAAAGAGGAAGTTCCTTAAGGGAACTTAATGATGGACTTACAGGTCACACGACCAACACAGGATATAAGAGACGGTACGTTCGAGAGAGTATGTTGTTGTTTCTCTCTGTTTAGAATTAGAATTTTCAATAATTCTTAGGTTCAAAATACTGTGAGTGTATATAGATTACAATGTATGGTAGTGCATATTTTAGAGCTGTTTATCCTTCTAAGTTTGATTACAGTCTGAAAATAATAATATAATTTAATAACTGTAAAATAACAGCGTGAGTAGAAACAAAAAAAATCAATAACACTACGTTTAGAGATCTGCAATCTGATCACTTCTTCAGGTAAAAACCGACCTAATACATAAATTACAAACTAGGTTAAAATAAACAAATCATACCAAAGCGTTGTGGCACGCTTTGAATCACAACCACCATGTTGTGTGTCAATTGCACTAACTCTAAAACATGCACTTAATAAAAAACTACACACAATACTAATCATTAAAACTGAACTACAGAATACAGGTCACAATACGTCTGCAAGCGTCTGCCAACCACCTACGTCTGAGTCGTACCATGTTGTTATTTCTGACTTAGGCGTGCCACAACGCTTTAGTATGATTTGTTTATTTTAACCTAGTTTGTAATTTATGTTTAGGTTAGTTTTTACCTGAAGAAGAGATCAGATTGTACATCTCGAAACGTAGTGTTACTAATTTTTTATTTCACTGAACGATGGCAAATGTCCGGAAAAAATCTCGTTTCCTTCACAATCCTTCCATCGTCAAAAATAAACTTCAAACTATATTTTATGTTCAAAATAAAATTGAAGTCCTTTTCACACAGTGCTGTCGCGTTTCTGAAATATTCACAACGTAATTGCAGAATGAATGGGTAAATTTGTTTCGTGGCCTCGTTCACCATTATAAAAAAACTCGAATTCAACTTCTTGCCCCATGTTCACTTGCTTCCAATAAGTTTTTCTAGGAACCAACTACAACCATGCAATATACGTTTGAAACATTTGGTGTGGTATCTATGGAATGAGATAATCCTAATTAAAATTTACTAGTTGAAAATTTTCAGTTAATAAGGAAACCTGTACAGTAAACATTTTGTATTTCAGGAATGTCATGGGTTGAAATTAAAAAAAAGCTTATTAATCAATAAGAAGTACATTTTATACAAACCTAATTAATGTCTGAAGTGTCAGCCTATATGTTGTAATTTTCTCAGTGTATTACACAATAACCAAAGTTCTCTATTTTCTCTACCTATGTTACTGCATGTTAGTGTGAAGGAAATACAGTGTTCAGACTTTACCAGTGTCTGAATAATGAATTTAAAAATTTACCATTTTAACTTGAACGCTTCATTTAAATTAACCCATTTATTTGTCAAGCAGGAGGATAATTTTAGTATAGGAATAACGGTTACACCGTCCTTAAATTCAATAATATGAAAAATAACAATTGACATTATGCTTTCCAATAAATGAATGAACAATACAGAAAAAAGATATTTTTCATCAAACTGCACTAAATAAGTTGTCTAATATTAATAATATTTTAAAATAATTGATTTTTGTGCCATTTGGACAACAATATAATTTTTATATATTTAAAGTACTCAAGGCAAACACCTCAAAGTGTGTTGTTTCTATTATGTACGTTTCGATTTCTTTATACACAATTGGAACTAATGTTTTCCAATTAACAGAGATAAGGCATATTTAGCATGACCGTTGCAATTATATTTGTGAATTTGGAATAATTTGAAACACTACCGTATCAGAGATTCTAGAAACTTTTCAACTTTCTAGAAACCATTTCACGGTCTAAAATTATTTTCAAATACTGTTATCTGGTCTCGTCGCGCTGACAAATGATTCATAATTTAGTAAATTTGCGGTTAACGAAAATCCTGTTTCGATTTAATCTGGTAGTATTTTATACTCAATAAATGTCAGTTAAGAAGAAGTCTTTATTATATCAGGACATTTTAAATGTTTAGTTTTATGAGTTTTACTGTCTGTAATTATTTTCGTAAATAGTAACATGATATGGTCCTAGCTATATAGTTAACATTGCATTATAAATAAACAGTCATTAAGTAATGTAAAGGCCACAAATATAATAATATGATGAAAAGTAATTTGTAAGTAGTTTCAAATTTATTTTTCCGGTCAACTTATATAACTTATATATAATATATAGTTTTTAATTGTTGAACGGATTAGTTTTGATTTAGAACTCCGATTTGCATAATATGCCAAATGCACCATGAAATCAGCTAACGAGTGTTTTCGTCAATTTCCTTGTTTTAATTTTCACGACTGTTTTCTTGCACTGCATGCATTTCTCTGCCTGTTTATTTATCCGTATTCTTGTGCAGTTTGATGAAACGGCATTGCTTTAATGAAAGTTTATTTATCATGAACTAAAGAAAATCACTTATAATGATTGAAATCCCAATATGGCTACTCTTATTCTAAAAGTTAAATTAGCTTGTAACCAAAGTATTAAATAAAGAAAAAAGTCAGAAAACTTACTAAAAAAATATTTACCCGAATGGTTCTCATGTGTTCTTTCTTGGCTGCCCTAGAATGACCACATATTTTTCTCTGGATCCACATCAAGAAATACCACAGGGATTTCGGAGTAGGGATTACATTAAAAGGAGGCGGCACAGTTCCACCTTCTTCAAAATAACTTATCCAAAGGCGGCTCCGTGCAAACTTCCATTCAATGTCCGCCCTTTCCTGGAAAACGTACAGAAATTATGAGTATGCCATTCAATGTCTGTTCATAGATGTCCATGAACCTTTGAGTTTGGTTGAACTCATGACTTGTTGATTTGGTCACATCTAATACTCAATCCTATATGGTATCCCTTCACTTTGCCCACGTTTCATGGATTACGTAAAGTAGTCATATCTTACGTGTGCCCTCAACCATTCCAAAGGTTAGCTCCCTTCACCCCAATCCATAAGGGCCCGAAAGAGGTTTCAAAAGAACAAGATTTTTGGGGACCAATTATTTAAGGATATGATTAAATAATGTATGCTGATTATGAGAGCACTATCGAGGAAAAATAAGTCCTCGAAGGTCTACAATTTTGTAATTTTTGTAGTTAGAATCATACTATTCAATCTCTTCACGCCAAAAATTTACTAGAGAGAAATTGCACTAAAAAGTGGCATCTTTTTATATTTAAATAATAAGGTAAAAGACTCTTGTGATGACTCACTTTCATAATTAATATTGTTTTTATAAGATAGTTAACGGAGATAATTTAAAACAAAACCACGTATAATTTTCTTTTAATTCTGACCGTTTTGAACAAGTTAATGCCAACATTAACTGTACAGCAAGGTCTTCTAAATCAAGTTGACACAGAGATGGGGAACCAAGACTGCATAATGTTGTCGCAGACTGCTGAGCGAGATGAGTTAGAACGTACAAGTTTGCAGGCAATCAAATAAAACAACAGTGATGGATCTGGTCGCAGCCGGGTAACTGGGTTTGCACAATCCATCTCGCTCAAAGTGGCAAACTTTCTTTGACACAATAACCCCCCTTGAATATTTAAAGTATGTCATGTTGCTACCTGTCAAACCAACTTCCCAGCTAAATAGTTTCCTGTCAACTGTTCAGTTACTCGTTGGAAACAAACAAAACAAAACAAAACACATTGCTCTACAAACAGTTTAGAAATGACTTTGTAATTACTTTACTTCGCAAGTGAAATTAGTACAATTGGAACAGACATTAGTTGCAAACAGGTCAACTAGGCTACATAGTTTACCTTCAGTTCGTAATTGTTTTTATTTTTAATCTCCTCAATTCTCCTTTTCTGGTGTAATGTAGCAACCCTCATCAAATTAGATACAATATGTTCTAATAAGTAATATTATTTGAAATAAGAGGAAAATAATTAGTTACCATAATAAATAATTGTTATGTATCAGATTTAGCACTTATGTACGTTATTTACGTAAGAAATATTAATAAAAATACAGTTTAGTTAATTCGTACTGCGTAACTAGGATTTGGAAGATTTAAAAAAAATCAGCTCAAAAAATAGTGAGGATAAGTATTCTTCCAGAATAATAAACAGTTTTTTCTGTTTTGTTTTGTTGTTTATATTATTTTCATTCCTCTGAACAGTGAGGACTTTCGTTGAAATAAAATAATATTGAGGCTCTATAATCCTTATTTTAATACTAACCGAAATGAGTTGGTACGAGTGATTCATCATTGCAATGAGGAGATTGAGCAAAACAACGATGTTTATGACGGAGTAAGAGCCAAACATCAACATCCCCCAGAATCTTGTGAAGCTTTTGATCCCAGCAAGCTCGAAGTTGTCCAAGTCCACCAGACCAAAGGCAGCCCAGAACAATGTTTGAATCGTTTCAAACAAACTGAAACAAAACGAACATTAACCAATTAAAAAAATTAAAACACTAAATTACTGTCATCAATTAGTCCCATACATCCTATTTCTTGTTCATGTTGCAAACTGAAGAAGAATATTTTATGGTTTTGTTGTTTGTTGTGAAAGCTTAATAATTAAGAAAAGTTTGAAATTTTCAGCTAATTTATGATAAATAATAAATTTATCAGTACATATTTAAATATCGTTAAGTGTTTAACCTATGTCAAAGATATTTAAAAGAAAAAAATATTACGCCAGACAACCTGATATCATTGCTCGGCCAGCGCATATTTTTATACTAAATACAATAAATCTATTTATTGATTACATACTTATGTTACGGACTATCCAAAGTATACCCCAAAGTTTTAATACCTATAGTTTTCCGATTGGCCGTGATAAACTTAACAGCACGAGGAACTTAAAAAACAGGGTTGAAAATGTCAACTAGGTTAGAATTATACTGTACTACAGTTGATTTTTGGCACAAGCTAACAGCAGCTCACTTAAATTAGAACTCAGCTAATGACATTTAAAAACCCTTAAAAACGTGCGTTTGTTAGCTAAGCTAATTTATCTAGTGTATTTCTTCATTAACCCTACTAGTTATAAGTGGATGGGTGGGATGGTATTTGTGTATTTGGGAGTATAAATCAGGAAAATAGGTTTTTCAGATGTGAAGCTAAAACTTTTAAAGGTAGCACAAAGTGGAGTAGAGAGGGTGATGAAAATACAGTCGAATTAGAGAAAAAAATCATTGTTCATATAAAATTAATTGATATACATCTAAAGGAATGTTTGGAAAGTTTACTTTGCAAACCGCCTCCATACGAGGCACGCATCAGGGTCTGTAGTGGTCTTGTTGCCAGTGGGTGGAGGGGCGGGGTTGGTGGTCGACAGGCATCTCTGTTTCTCCATATCGGCGTAGTACCACAGTAGTTGGTTCATACCTAGCACAGTGTTTCATAATATACTTACAGGGTAACAAAGTATTTATCCACAGAGTGGGAACTTAGCTTAAAAATAAATAAGTTTTTTTTGTTCTCTTAGGACAAGAAGCTTATAAATTGCATTTAGTCCTGTAAGAACCTTTGTGCTGCTTCTGGAGTGACAGGATATTCAGGATGGGTAAGGTTGGGGAGTAGGGGCCGCCTCCTATCGAGATCCATGAGGAAGAATTAGGGTACTACATCTCAAAGTCATGTCTCCCCGGAAGAAGGGGAGGCAAGCTCTGAACCAGCCTCTCCAGTCAAAGTAGGCAGGGGGTGGTACACCCTTGTTTAGGTTAGCAAGAACCTCTGAGGTTAGGGAACAAACCCTACCAAGTCCAAAAGTCATCACCCACAGTAGACTAGACCTATCGAACTGCCCATGAACCCCAGAATCTCGACATTTGCGGTTAGTGATGTGCCGCTCCTGGACATCCATAAGGTATTCCAGATTGAAGTGACACATCGGTTTTTGCTGCCCAGTGGTGGGTTCAACTAGAAGGTATAAACCAGCCAGAAGTAATCCCTGCTGGGTAAAAAAATAAATCAGTTACTGACTAACTAACCGTTCAATAAAAAAAACGTATATTATAGGGTTATCAATCATTACAATTTTTGTAATAATACTAAACATAAAAACAGTAATACTGCGTTTCAATATCTGCAATCTGATCCATACCTCAGGTAAATGACTAACCAAACACATAGACTACAAACCATGTTAACTTAAACAATTCACGCCACTATCTTCTGACATACAGTCGTTAAAAATCACAAACACGTTTTTTATCAATTCTAAACACATACTTAAGGATAATAACAATATTTATTTCAAACTAAGCCTAGGTCAAAATGCGCGTGCTCGAAAAAAACCAACCACTGACAACTCTAACCAGTTGCCAGTAGTAAAGAGAACAGTTGGCGACAATTTAAAAAAAGGAGCAGCAGTTATTTATGGTTCAGTCTTAGAGTGTGACACCCGCAAATGCCTGAAAGGTCCTGTTAACTTCACTAACTCTTTATCGTAAAAAGTAAATTTTAAATTTGTTAGTTAGTTATTGTTATGCTATTTGTTTGTTTTAATAACCTGACACGAAGGTAATTAAAAATGTACAGTTGATTATAAATACGAGTCGCACTATTAGTGTGTAAAACTAGAAAACCTCTCATTAAGTCACCGACAAGAGATTCCATATAACAAGAAATGTTTGAACTTAAGTGTTGTCATTTTCAAGAAACATATATTGCAGAGAATATCTTACCACAAGAAAATGCAAAAAGGACGAGGACATAGAGGAAGAAGAACTTCATGATATCCAGCACCATTCGGCTAAGGGACACTTGCAGTGGTCCCAAGTACGGATTTACAGAGAATATGTACACAAGTTTCAGAGAACTAGAAAAAAAAATTAAGGATTAAGATATGGTTAAGATACATTATATAGCTAAAATATCTGTATCAATATGTAACACATATACAAAGTCAAATCTGATTTTAAAACTTCTTTAAAATAATTTCGAAATAGTTCCTCTTGATTAATTTATGTTCATAAATAATGTTATAAACATTTATGTTCATTGGATGAGCAATTTATTGTATTATTTATGATTATGCCGTAAGATTCCTGGTATAAAACAATTGAATAGGTTACTACAATTAGACTCACTGAGTTTCAAATTTCGACATCTCTTTTGAGTTTCAAAATTCAAAAGAGAAAAAACTCTTTTGGGGGTTTTATGAGTATGTCCTGTTGTTAGTAAAGAACTTGTTTTCAAAGTAGGAGACCTTAATATATAGGTAAAATTTTAATCTTAATTTACAATATGTAAAAGGGCTCTTGAATTTTGGCTTCTCAATAACCAATAAGCTCACTACAAAAGATTATTATTATATAAGACTAAGCAGATTGTTTTTCTCGTACTAAAGTAAAAAAGCGGTACCGTTCTGATAATGCAACAATTTTTGCTCACTGTTTTTTCCTTGTACAGATTTGACATTTTACAATAGCAAAAAGACATTTTATTGTTTGAATATCACACACAACACACACACACACACACACACACACACACACACACACACACACACACACACACACACACACACACACACACACACACACACACACACACACACACACACACACACACACACACACACACACACACACACACACACACACACACACACACACACACACACACACACACACACACACACACACACACACACACACACACACACACACACACACACACACACACACACACACACACACACACAGACACACACACACACACACACACACACACACACACACACACACACACACACATATTATTCCTGAATTAATTAATGGTTAATATAATTCACCTGAATATGTTTGCTGCTGAAAATAACCCTTCAGAAATAAGCATTGGATCCCAAGTGTCCCACTCTTCTCTTGGACTGTCAGAATTGTTTAGCTCCATTTCTTGTTGAGCCTGTAGTAAAAAAAGTCATCGTAAAATCATAAATAAATGTTTTTAAATTCTAGTAATCTATATGAAAGAAACTAAAGATCCGTTGATTGTTTTATAACTATTAATAAAAATGCATGTTAATATAATACTAATTGGATGCATTGAGAATGATATTGTTATGAATAATTTATGAATGTAACTATTGCTTAAATTATTCGCTAAGAACAACTTGAAAGAGTATCACCCCCAGCTTGTTTATTAATTATGTAAAGGTTTTGCAGTCAGTTGAATTATTACCATTAAAAATGTTCAAAAACCTTACAGTCACATAATTGTTTTGCTAGTCTGTGTATTAAAGTATAACTAATGCCCATCCAATAAATGCTAATTTTCAATTTGCTTTTCTGTAAAATTATTCCATTTTGAGATTTTAGGGCTATAGAAATGTTAATGATTTATTAATTTTGGGAGTGTCATGTAATCGATACCTAGAAAATCATTAAAAATACAAAACTTGTTTATTAAAATATATTTAGTGACTGTTATTTGCATTCCAGAACACTTTTTATTTTTTACATAGGTCCAAAAATAACGTAGTTGTGAATTTAAAATTTAAACGGGCGCCATATTGGAATGAAATGCTGTGCCAAGTTGGCCAATGAACGTGATTATATTTATAAGATCAATGTTTCTACCAAATACGAACGTGTTTCAACACGTTTTCGCCACTCTTTGGTGGGTGAAAAGTTCCTATGGAATCCATATGACGTTACCGATATCTCTAATGTTTATTACAAAAAGCTTATGAAATAAAAAATCATTTAGCGAGATTTCGTAGTGAAATATGGAATATTTATTAGCAAATTTTGAAATAAAAATTCTCTTAAACCCAGCTAAATCCTGCCACATCAATATTTCTCTCTTATACTAATAGTCATAAATGTGACTTCTTTGTTTATCTAAGTTATTTCTAACTCAAGGTATTTTATGTAAAGCAAAAACACTTCAACAACTAAACTATTTACCTTATAATAAGCAACCAATCTTAAAGCAATAGTAGCCACGTAAAGAGAATTTGTGATGAAGTCTATAACGTTCCACATGTCTGCCGCGTACTCCTCCAGCCCCACGTCCCACAGCTGCTTCACCTCACTCCATATCAGCCCTGGTGACAGTGTCAAGGAAGGTAAAGAGCCAATTAAAGTGTTTACATATTTTTCAAAGCATATTTGCAACGGGGCTTCATATCTTCACAGCTTTTGAAAACACTTTCATTTCTTAAGTTTAAGAGCTTGAGAAGTACTGCTGTATAAAATACGTATTATAAAGTTTGGTTGGAACATTCTCTACAGAGAGCCTCTTGTGCGAGAATTTAAAATGACATAAAGCGAGCTGAGAGGAATGGGGAAGATCTAACAAGCAAAAGTTAGAACAAGTTGCAAAATTCCATTTGTGTAAATTACGTTTTTACACCAGACACAAACAGCAATTCCAGAATTAAATTTAAAAGTTTAGAAATTCAGTCTAAGATAAAGATTTGTTTTTAAAAGAACAGCTAAATAAGTGATTATGAAAATAGCTTACTTTGTTAACATACCTTTATGTTTTAAATTATATAAATAAAGGAAATACGTTATTTAAGTCAATTATTGTTGAATATACTCGTATTATCAATTCCAACTTCTAAAATAAAAATAACAAATGGACGTGATTTCTTAATTATTCATAAATATATAATAAAATATTTTAGTACCATAGAACATATAAACAGTTATTAGCATCCGTATATAAATGTTATCTTCACAAATAAAAGTTGATCGAGTCTTGATTTGAAAGAAATTTAGACGCACTGTAAATAAAGTGCAGATTAAAGTAAACAAAGTGTAATGTAACGCAAATATTGGTTTTATTTCGACGCGTACTGAATTAACAGACCAAACACATTTCAGCAGATCCAGATACGAGTAAATCAAATCTTAAAATACTTGTATCTGTCAGTTGCAATTCCTTTGCCAAAACATCGACAGAATAAATGGAGACATGTTTCAGACCACAGACCACGTCTATGGACTCGAACAGGGAGTGACTGTACTCAAGTCGTAAACACTGTAAATGTAGACATTTCATCAATAAGAATAATTTGCTGGAGAGACGACTTCAGTACGTTTATTGATGACATCTTTACCAATGCTGTTATTCATATAAATTTAACATTTTTGGTTGTTAAAAGCATTTTATACCAGTAAATCAAGTGATAAAGCACTCCAGTCACGAAGTTATACCTTATAATACGTCATGTATATAGCAGTACTATATAACTGTACATTATTTTTTATATAGTTTGTAGTTATTGTATTATATAGTTTTTGTGTTGTTGGCTATTCACTGAGAACTATAGACCAAGTTTTGTCACAGTAAATATGGTCTGAAACAGCTATTTATTATTCGATTTAAATAATTTTGGTGTAATTAGATTTTTGATCCAATCCTCTAAAAAGTGTTATTCCTATAATTCCAAAGAAAAGTTGCAGGTTTTAAAAATATTTAAAGTTGTAATGGCCGCCATTTAGAAAATACTATAGATAATTTAATGACATTTTCTTAGTAACTGGCCTTGTTATCACAAACATTTGAGCAAAATTTGGTATAATTTAATTTATTAGTTTTTAAGATATTTATTTTTTTATAAACAAATACATACAAAGGGACAGATGAGAAACTAAGCATCGGAGACCGATTCTCATATGGTGAAATATGTTTGTCTTGACCTGAGCAATAACGTGATATACCTTTGTCCAGAAAGTTAGGGGACACCTGTATACCTTATAATATGTATTAAATTATAAACTAATAGTAAAATTAAAAATGTAATACTGGTTAATACATTTTTACACTGTTTTAGTTTTTACGTCTAAAGCCGTAAAAATAAACCTAATTTCATCTGGCTGAAAAACCTTTTAATATAGACTTGGTTTAATTAGTGCATTTTGATATTATCGGATTAAGAAAGATGACTACGTGAAAACTTAGTTGTGTTTTGTATGGTTTTGTGTCAACACCAAGTTGATAACTTCTATTGTAGTTGAGCGTTTGAAATCTGCTTGATACGTTCCTTATTGGTTGTGATTGGATGTAACTAATACCTCTGTCTAGATTTTTGTATGAGGAGGTGAGAGTTTAAAAATCTAACCATTCATTTAATGCGGTGTTTATAAAGTTTAAAATTCTATAAATTTACTTTCGAGAATATAATTTAATATCGTCGATATAGCGACTTTGGTTGCTTTGTGATTATTTAAATTGTAATAGAAAGGGTATACCTAACTTTTAAAATACTGAATTTGGATAAGGAAAAGTACTTTCTGTATTCCTTCCATTATTTATAAGTCACAAATAATTAAACATGTACCACATTTCAAAGAAACATTTTATTTCAATCACCTTTAATGTGTAATAGCTTTAAACAAAATTATCTTGTACTGTTTTTGGGATTTTGAGCTGCTTTATAAATTATGAAGTGGAAACGAATTAAAAGAATATTAGATAAGGAACGCTTTTCTCTAATTCGAGGACGGTTACTTTCCAAATGGACGCAAAAGATAAAACGTATAGTTTCAAATGCATAACCTTACGTAAGCTTTAAAAACTGCCATATCAATGAGACAAATTAAATACACACGTTAAGAGAAGTAATGAGAGTTGCCTTACCACTGACCCAGCCGAGGATCATCATCTCAACAAGCGAGGGAGGGGCTCCCCTCTTGGTCGGCTCCGTGGCCTCCGTATACTTGGCGAGGCTGTCAGGGTCATCCAACCACATCCCCAGCAGAGACTCTATCCTCTGGGATGCTAATATTAATAAAACTGGAACACATTTTGTTACGAGTATTGGACTTTCATGGCGGTTATTAAATAAATATGTTATACTTACCTACGTCTACAGCATGCCATGTAAGGAAATCTCTTCCTATGGCTTAGATGGAATGTTATAATAAATATGTAACTTTTGATAAATTTGTAACAAAAATGCGTTTTTGCTCTCACTGAGAACACCACATCAATATCGACAGTACGGTCAGTGCGGCCTTAAGTGAAAACATGCATGTATTGGAAAACCATTAAAATTGTATAATGTTAATTAAATATTTTTGCAATTCAATTTTTTCAAGTATTTGTTTTAAAGCATAATAAATTATATGTAAAATTATATTGTTAATTTCGTATTTTCAGCTATGACACTTAAGTATCAAGAATTACAAAGAATTTATTATAAAACTTTTGAAATGGAACCAACTAATTTGGTGGAAATGGAATCAACCGTGTGCCAGTAGTTTTTGAAAAAGAACGTTATAAATTATTATTAAAAATATATAATTAAAGATACTCGAAACAGGAATAGAACTCTTATGTAATTAATATAAACATCTATACAAAAGATTGAATGGCGTAGGACAAAACTTTCTTTCAGTTCAATAAACTTATTTAGGTGTACCTATGTACATGAAAAGTCCAGAAAGTTCGTCAGATTTTTCTAGATATAGAGCGCTTTTTTGTATAGAGAGGTTTAGTGTATTTATTTTCTTAAAATATACCTCCGTAATTCATTTTATCTTATATTTACGTTATTTACTTTTAATTCATAATCATTTCTAATGTAAGAGAGTCTTCCAAATATTCTTATGATTTGTTTACTTAAGCATGAGACGCCAATATTTTGATACATAAAGCAGATCTAACCATCTCTAAACTCAACACATGTTTTAAGTACGACTTACAAAGGAATGTAAAGTACGATGCCGAGTGACAAATAAACTTAATGAAGGGTTTCCTCAGAGTCTGTCCCGCAGAACTGTGAGGGGCCAGTATGTACATGAAGGAGAAAATGGGGAACATCATCCCGATGCGGACGATCTCCACAGCTTGTAGCACCATGTTTTTTCTGCGGAATCCGGGCAACCCCTCGTACCAAATGGATGCAAGAAGTTGTTGGACGTTGGGATGAGCTACAAACTGAAAAAGGTGCCAAATACATTATAAAAAAACATATAGGATAATAAAGGAGTATGAATAGTTGTCGACCAATTAGTAGAATTAATTTATCTAGGAGATAATCGGTTTTACGTAGTGTTGGTGAAGAGCATTCAACAATTTGGCACGCAGTTGAACATTAGTAAAAGGTTTAGCTCTTACCATTGATAATAAATGAACTGCAATTATTAATATCTATCCTTTCAAACGTAAGATATTAAATTTAAAGAAAATCTACACTATAAAGGAACTAGTTTAATCCAAATGATCTGATTAGTTTGCGTCAGGAGTAAAGTGGAGTGTCTTTTTCAGCCACTGCTGATTTTCATCAGTTTCGAGGATCTTTTTGTTCTCAGAGCCACTTAATACCTTCTCAGTGGCTCGTCCTTGAGATTCCCTGGGCTATAAACCTCTGTTGTTACAGAGTTATCAACCTAGTAGCGTCGGATTTACAATGCATCATCCTGTGGTCCACTAGGATTGAGGATTCCTTAGGTCCACTAGGATTCCTTATTCTTTATTTTTGGTCTTAGTTATTTTAAGGCTCAATGGCCTTTCTTAACCTAGTCTTCTTCCTAAATTTGTATACTCAGTTTCTCTTAAATGTAAATAGTCTTTGTTTCTACATTAACGTCTAACCCGTTATTTGTTATCAGCTTCTGATAATATAGCCCTATTACACTCTCCCTTTGCCCTCGGTCTTTCATTACTTTGATATCTAGCTTCTATTTTATACTGTTTTTATGTATTGGCCTTCCGCATCTCAATAATTCTCTTAATAATTAAATTTTAAATGCCCTGTAGGTTCCAAGCTTTACTTCTACCATAAATTCATTTCTTTACTTAGCATTATCTTTCTGCTTGTTTATTGGCTCTGTTTTATTCGGCTGGTAGCAAAAACCTAATACCAATCTGTCAATAATTTGACTAAGTTCATATTATACTTATCTCTTTTTATTCTCATTACCTTGATAACAAGAAGTTTAATTTCTGTATAATTTTACTCTGTTATCTTAGCATACAGAATATCGTACATGGTTGGTACTATAACCTGTGGTCCTAGTATGCAGTCTTAGTATTTATGTTTGTAATTAACGCTGACTTTCATACAGTTGTACATACTTTAACTTTTTTATATACCCCAACGTTATTTGTTTACTTATTTTTTATTTTGAGTGGCATAATACACGGGTTTGTTTTAAAGTGTACATTATTATATTTCTTACTTTATTGCTTTGATATATACTTGTATGAATAACGCTTTTACTTACGTTAATTTTTGATCAAAGAAGAATATACGTAAACAGTTGCAGCTCAATATGTTTGAAACAAGATCTTATAGAAGATTGTAAATCCTTCCATGAAAGCGACTAGTTAAACTCTGTTATTAGAAAAAAACTAAAACAGATTTTAAAAATTGAAATACTTTTTTGTCAAGATAATAGCAATGAATTAAAATTATTTCCCTGAATCAATGGTCTTTAGAGTATTGATATGGTTTATTAAATAGCGATTTGATTACCGAAAACATCACTTCTTAAGGTTACGTGACTGGTATCATAATTAACATCTACGTTTTTGGTTCATATCACGACGAAACTTTGCCAATACCATTACATTCTTGAAATAGTTCGGCCTTTATATCATTCATCTTTGTAAAAATATATCAAACCGAAATTGTAAAAATAAAAAAATAATAGACTATAAACTATTTTAGTTTAAGTGTGAGCCGAAAGACTTCGATAAGGTTTGTTTCTTTGTAACTGAGATGGAGTTATACAACACGTATTTTACCTTCTTTTGACGAAGTTTGATGGCAAGCTTGAGTCGGTTGAGATGCATACGTTCCCCGTGTTCAAAGGCAGGTCCCGTGGGGTCATGGTTCAGCAGCACCTCTAGTTCATAGGAACTTCTTGTGTGGTCCAGCAGAGCAGTTGCGAAGTCTTGACATTGTTTTCTCAGTTCCTGTTCAAAGAAATTCATCATAGGTGGCTATTATACTCCAATAAAACAAGGATATAGGCATTTCTAAACTAATATCTCATTTAGACAAAGTTTGATGTAGACGGCCACCCTCCAACACAACAACATCCCGATCTTAATGTGTTACCATTTATTCAGTTCAAAAAATATATAAAATATTATTCAAACTGTACGATGTTTGGTTACCAACCTGATACTCTAATTTAAATTCGTGCTCCATGAAACTCAGTCTACGAAGTTCCCATGACAGTTCAAAGGCAGTAAGGATCGGATCCTTGGAAGACAAAGCGATGAGGGAGGGACTTGCTAGGGCTCTGTAGGCGTTGATGCGGGACCTGGAGTGTCGTAGGGAGTCCTCGAACCTGGAGGTGACGCACTCATCACATCCGCACCTAACAACAAAGTACAATGTCATAGTCTTCAGTTACAAGACAAAGCGATGAAGGAGGGACTCGCAAGAGCTCTGTAGACGTTGATGCGGGACCTGGAGTGTCGTAGGGAGTCCTCGAACCTGGAGGTGACGCACTCATCACATCCGCACCTAAAACCAGAGTACAGTGTCATGGTCTTCAGTTACAAGACAAAGCGATGAGGGAGGGACTTGCTAGGGCTCTGTAGGCGTTGATGTGGGATCTGGAGTGTTTTAGGGAGTCCTCGAACCTGGAGGTGACGCATCCTTCACAACAGAGTGCAGTGTCATAGCATTCAGTTACAAGACAAATGTATTGCAAGTAGTATATGCTAATAAATAATAATAACAAATCTTTATTTTTATTTTTGGTTTATTTTAACTTTTAACTTAACATACAACTACCACTCAAATAAAGTGCAGCAAGAGAACAATACAATTTTCTTTTGCATACTTTTAATATTTTTTAATGAATGTTAAATGTATTGGATATTTCTGGTTGTAGAATGTTTTGATCAATACAAATGTGTAGCAAATCGGTGTATGTGTGTGGTTATGAAATAAGTTTAATTTAGGAGAAGATATGTTGTTTTGTTTTGACTTTTATTTAAGGTGATTCAATTGGAATTTAGTTTAGGTAACTTTACTTTAAACGTCATAGTACTGTAACAATCATTTACTCTGTCTTCTGTAAATATATGAAATTGAAGACAAAATTACCCACTCTAAAAGGAATTATGGGCATTTAAAACTGTCATTTCAGAAAGTTTTGTAACCAGCCTCAAGTACATACTTGCAGGTAAGGCAATCCATATTTTACAGTATTTAATATGTTTATTATTTAAAGGAGTGGTTTATTTTAATAAATATGAATTTATGAAATAACATAGGTTTTCATTAATTATAACCATAATTAAATTACAGAATTTTAATTGAAAGTAACTCCATAAAATCCCACATTTTAGTATAAAAATATGTCATTGCCCAATAGTCATACTAATTTACATTCAATAAACGATTAATACCGTTATTTTCAGACATTAATTCAGGATCGATTTCAAAGTGACTAATATCACTGCTCTACAGTAAACATACGTGACGTGATGAAAGACCGGTTCTATGCGGTCAACTGCAGGACCAAGTCAATTGACGGTGTCTGTACATAATAGACAGTGGTCTTCATTATTGATGTAACCGGTATTTTCTTTGCTATAGACCCCTGAAGTAACGTCAATCTCTTTTACCATGCTATTTATCACCACTTTTATGGAGAAAGAGCTATAATAATAGTGCTCGGGGTGAAGTCGTCGGCGCTCAAAAATTCTGGAAATTTGCGGAGACCACGTTGTTCGCCGTGCTTATCTTAGGGAAGGGCGTCACTCTTATACACCCAGTACAAATATCTACAATTCCTTATCGAATAGTTTTTGCTGTTCACTGTCTTTAAGAAAGGTATTTCATATGGCTGTGACAATAAAATTTAAAAACAATACCCGAACCAAAACCGATTGAGTGAACTTAAAGGTAAAGTGAGATACTTCTCTAAAACCTCATATAAGTTTTCTCGGTAGTTGTATTAATTTTACTATAGAACACACAATGCATCCACACAATTGCCTGGCAGACATACTGTGCAGTAATAACCTGTTCTGTGCGGAAATGGGTTCCAAATTCTAAAAATACTATGCTAAATATTACATAAAATAATATTAAATAATACTGTGAACTCCTAATTGTGTCGTCAGGTATACGCCTTTATTAGTATACATCCGAAAATTAAAATTTGAATTGTTTTGTTATTTACAGTTAACAATTTGTATAAAATACGTTTGACATACTTTGAATTTCCTGACGACAGCATTGCAGGAAATAAAATTTAAAACTTATTGACATAGTGAAGATATGTAAATAATTATTCCATTTTAATTTACGGAACATATAGCAGTTGTTCATTACCAAAATCCACACATTTTTTGTAAATTGTCGTTTTTGACATTTTATTGGACGTGTTGTGCACAGTGGTATTGGAACAACATATTATTTTATGCAGTTTTTAAATAGTACTTGTGTGAAGTCTTGTAACCAAAGTTTTGCTATTAGAGTAGATCCACAAGAAATATCACATGCAGTTAGCTCCACATATCGGTTAGGCAATGCTACAATTCAAAACCGTGGAATATTACTCGAGATAGTCTTCATAAAACAGTCATTGACACACATGCCGTGTACACATAGCCTGTACCATAACGAGGTAATTTTACTGTATGTTCCAATCTCAGCTGAGGTACTAAAAGGTTCTGCCTGATAAACAACAGAGTTCTGACTCATTTCAAAGTACTGTTCTTTATTTACAATATCTTTTTACATTTTCGGTTTTCAAAGAAATTGGGTCCTATAACTCTAGAACTTGTGACCACGCCAGTGCTTTTTGACCATGCAGAGATAGGTGATGAATTTACCAAAAATTAACTCTTAACCAATATCGACAATTTTGAGTTGTTAAGTTGGTACTGCTTAGCTCACTTAGAGATTATTAAAAGTTGAAAAATGTTTTCATTATTTTGTTACGTGAAAAATAAGACGCAATTCAAGGTCAGCAGGATTGAGTTCTTGTGCAACTGGTAACTTGTAAGGATGAAAGTTGAATTGAATATGTAGATTTTTTGTTAATAGGAAATTCCTAATTTAGGATTGATTGATTGATTAGAACTTTGTAGAATAGATACATGCACATTTTTAACAGTACCTGTAGTAGATACTGTTAAAATAAAAATTAAAAATGTCTTATTTTAATTTTGTATGCAAATGTACTACTTTCAAATTGTTCATCCACCTTTTAATATTAATACTAAAAGGCTCTGCCATAAAGAGAAACATGGGAAATAACCATTGCGTAGCAGTGACAGACTCATTATTTTGTAGAAATAAAATTCAATAAAAAAAAACGTAATATTCACCTATCCACAGTTTCATGTTTAATGAAATTGAATCAACTGTGACCTTAATAGTAGCAAGAACAGTAACAGCTGGAGAACATATTTAAAAATTAACAGATTTTATTAGATCACTGTTTCTGTTCTTAGCCGCTAGATAGCATAACGTTCCATATTGAAAACAGATTTTAACATTTGATACTAGACCGCAGGACATTGCGTATAATGCGTATGGTGGTGATCACAGGGTGATCACTACCTTACTGTTTTTGGATTTAGGAGGGTAAAAAGATTCACATTTCTTACTTAGATGGTTCTACTATTCATTCGTAAAGTATACAAATAAATAAAACCAACGTAATGTTACTTCATTTGTATAAAAAACAACAAAACTCTCAAAACCAATAGTTAAACAAAACTATTATGTAGTATAAAATGTCGTAATAATTGAGGGGCTAT
The DNA here is from genome assembly GCF_021130785.1 of Homalodisca vitripennis. Classification (NCBI taxonomy): domain Eukaryota; kingdom Metazoa; phylum Arthropoda; class Insecta; order Hemiptera; family Cicadellidae; genus Homalodisca; species Homalodisca vitripennis. The sequence goes on along the minus strand of NC_060211.1, from coordinate 126,145,847 downwards.
CCAGTTTACATTATGCCGAAGAAAGTGTAATTTTACTGAAATACATTACAATTGATCTTATATTGTTCGCCCTTTTTAGTCGGACGTGGACTCCAGATTCGATGAGTCAAGTCTGTTACACAGTGTTGGATTTCTGCACTCTGGTTTGGACTCTGCACTAAGTGGGAGGTGAAATTGAGTACTACTTAAACATTCGAATTGATGTTGGTATATCAGGGAAAGGATAACCCCACGTCACTTGTCGCGTAACAAACTTCGTCCAATGGAGCATCCACGCCCATTTAAGCTATTTTCGAGTTCCTCATTCTAGGTTGTATTGTTGAATTGTGTACAGTAATATTTACATAGGCAGACGTTTAAAGAATATCAGCATCAACGAACAAGAACATCTACCTTTAAGGCGTCAACAGCTTGGTCTCCGTTGGATGGTGTTATGGTTGTGAGATAGGTCATTATTTTCCTGCATGTCAGGTCAAAGAATGATGGCCGGATACAAGTACTGTGTACTGTGTAGGTCGGTGCAGGTGTTGGCTGAGGGAGATGTGTTCTCGGAAGGTTATTATTGTCCAATGTTTGCCTCCGCCCTGTTTCGTTTGAACAAGTATTAAGTCCCATATCTAACGTATTTCCACCCGCTGTATATCGAGGCTGATTGGTATTACAAATACAATATGGCAAAGATAAACATTCATTTCTCGTAGTTCTTCATCTTCAGACAGTTATGGAACTAATGTTATTCAATATTATCTTCCAGTTCATTCAAAATTTACTGCAGACTGTACTTGGAAAAGTATTCGTTGATTTCTAAAAATGACATGAGCAATACAAAAATGTAAATTTAAAGGTT